>NC_141676.1:86667107-87914607 GCF_028749965.1 Puma concolor
TGTTAATTAGTGCATCAATTTGTTATCAGAGAGCAGGGATTATCATCTTCGTATTCCTACTATTTAGCATGTTCCTGACAAATGTTAATATATAATTTATTTTCTATGATAACTCTTTCCAAAAAAGGATTTGGGGTGGCATTGTCTAGACTAACAAATACATGTTGAACTGGAATGGTTCAGACTCTGTGGGAATAAGTCAAGGGTCAAGTGGGTGTTGGGATTTTTCACAGTGGAATTTCTGACAATAAGGTTCCAGAGATGTTGTCAACCATGGGTGGCACAAAAGAGGAAGAGGAGAAGTCATGGAGAGGAGTCCCTGCATTGACATGCACAGATTTAAAAAAATTATACAAGAGTGCATCTTATAATGTTTCTGTTTTTCTGTACATTTGAAATACTTTTTGGTTAAAAATAATTTTGTAAACTTGATTATTACTTGAGAAGCAGGTAATAATTATATGGTCAAACTGCAGAGAAGACTCAAGTTGACAATGTCTCTATAGAATCTTAGTGAGTCACATAAAAAATGTGCTCCCACTGCCTATATGCTCCTTGCCTTTCCTATAATGGACTATAGAACTGGAATTGTGTGTCAGCATTTACAAATCCAAATGTGATACTGTAAAGTGGCTAAGATTGTGAACTCTAGGGGCAGAATATCTGCGTTCAAACTCTGGCTATCTCTTACTTGAGTAATAGCCTTGGGCAAGTTACTCAGCTTCTTTAATCCTCTGTGTCTTCATCTGTAAAATGAAGAAAATAGTGGAGCAACCCACAGTGTTGCTAAGGGGATGAAATGACATAATACCCTGTGCTTTGCACAGTGCCTCACTCTTAAGTGGTAAGCAAATGCTAAATGCTCTTGTCACTGCCATTGTTGTTATTATTGTCTTCTATGGCATATTGCCCAAGCTATTTAAACTTGCAGTCAACTATAATCATACACTTTAGTAACCTCAGAATGTCACAGATGATTTTATTACTTCTTTGTACAACCTAAAGATTTCAGAATCTGCCGTTCCCTATGATTGGTTTGTATACTTTTGCTACAGACTTCACCATTCTTTTGCAGATGCAAGTAGTTTCTTGGAAAATCTTCATTTTTTATAGGGGTATGGAAGATCCATATTCCCTTATAATAAAGGGACAAAGCTAGAGATATTTTATTTAATATTCATTGCCACGTGATTGTTAAATATGCTCTCCTGGAAGCCTTCAGGCATGAGAACAAAATACTACAGATGGAACTAAGTAGAATAAGTTGTGATCGAGCTCCTTACACATCCTGCAAGCAGAACTCTCCCCACATTTAAGCAATCCTGTGGGAAGGAAAACTGGGTGGGGGTCCTACAAAGGAGGTAGCCACCTTTCTCTTAAATTTTTTTTTAAGAAGACTAACTTGTTTAGTAAAAAGATGTAAGAATGTCTCAGATATCATTTGACCTTTCCACACTTTTCTGTTGGACTGCTTTGGAGGAAGAGATTACACATCTCTCAACTGTTTCTAAGAAGTGAGAGTCTTGGGTACAAGTCGTAGGGCTCAGTGCCTCAGGCTGGGTGCTTTAAGGGCATTTACCAGTTTCCCCACTAATTTCTTTCTTCTGTTCCAGAATCCCATCCAGGATACCATATTGCATCTAGTCATTATGTCTCCTCAGTCTCCTCTGGTCTGTCTCCAACACAGAAATCCAGTTTGGTCAACAGACATCACCACAAGCATGGGGAAGAATGCTGCCTGTTTCTCTGTTATTTTACAATCACTTATTGAGTTGCTACTATGTAATACAAGTAAAAATGATTAAATCCCTGCCCTAGAGAAATTTACCAGCTGAGGATGGTTATAGATAGGTAAAGAAATAATTACTGTACCTTGTGATAGGTAATATAACAAAACAAAATACTCGAGGTGCTATAATATCCCTGCAAGGAAGGGATGACTCCTGATGATCCTTGCCAGGAAAACACAATGACCCAATTCATATTTTCTGGTAGAGGACTCATTGGGATGGACCTCATGGTCAAATGAATCAATTGAATTAGGATATTCAATTTATATAAGAGATTGTGTTTCATCACAGGTCTGAAGGGAAAAAAATGTCTGTGAGCAGTGTGCCTATGCATCCATGATTAAGAGGGGAGTCTGGCATGGTAGTGGGTGTGGGGGAATTAATACACAGAGCCAAGTTTTTCCAAATCAGCTGTGAAATGCATACTAGGGATTCCTTGGAACAGAGATCTAGATTTGGTTTTTAGAGAGATAAATTACCACTCTTTCTCTGCTTTTCTAGAGCTTAATTTCTTGAAAAGTTGCCATCTGAACTTTCTCCTTTTCCTCACCTTCCAGTCATCTCCCAACCTACAGCATTTGGGCTTCTGTCCCTCCTTCTGACTATATATATATATATATATATATATATATATATTTTTTTTTTTTTTTTTTTTTTTTACCAAGACCTCCCTGACAATAATCTAATAGAAAATTTTTTTAAATTTTTTTATTCAACGTTTTTATTTATTTTTGGGACAGAGAGAGACAGAGCATGAACGGGGGAGGGGCAGAGAGAGAGGGAGACACAGAATCGGAAACAGGCTCCAGGCTCTGAGCCATCAGCCCAGAGCCTGACGCGGGGCTCGAACTCACGGACCGCGAGATCGTGACCTGGCTGAAGTCGGACGCTTAACCGACTGCGCCACCCAGGCGCCCCTCTAATAGAAAATTTTTAACATTCATCTTATCCAACTTCTTGGTAACTTCTGCATTGTTATTCCCTCCTTCCTCAGACTTTCTTCTTTTGGATTGTGTAACACATTTCTGTCTTAATATCACTCCCCTTCCCTTGTCCTTGACTAGTCCTTCTTTAGTCAGAACATTAAAAAGGGTTAAGACTCAGTTCTAGATCCTCTTATTCCTGTACATTTTTCCTGAGATTATCCCACTGACATCAGCGATTGCTTCAATTACTGGTGGGATTTAAAAGGCACAATTGATAATTTCTCTTCCCCTACCAAGGTCCGAGCCAACTGAGAAACACAAAGTCAAGCAGGCATCAAACTATCAATTTTATTATGGGGAAAGCTGAATTGCAGAATGTGATCTTGATTCAAGTCCAAAATGAGATTCTCACTTAATACCCTTCTTTCTCCCAATTGGTTTTATTCACTCAGCCACAGGCAGGATAATTTGTCAACTGTAGCTGTAGGCCTTCCCCTGCAGAGACAGGACCTGACAGGGAGCTTACCATATAGAGGTGGATGGAACAGAAAGGAAAACACATATGAACTACAGATAGTCCTTTTAAGGGGAAAAAGGGAGGCGGAGGGAGGGAAGGAAGTGGGGAGGAAGGGAGAGGGAGAGAGGGAGATGGAGAGAGAGAAGGGGAGAGGGAGAGAGAGAGAGAGAATATGAATGCACAGAGCCTGGTAACACATTAATCCTGCTTAGCAAAGAATCAAGGACACAGACATGTCAGACCTTTGTCATCTTTCTGATCAGATAGGTCAGATAAGTCAATCTTATTCTTGTAAGGGGAGAAAAACAAAACAGTGAGAGGTGAAGCAAAAACAGCCGCTTCTTCTCTAATACTTTTTCTGAGGAGGCAGAAGTTTCTATTACATAAACCTGAAGAAATTCAGAGAGAAGGAAAGATGACTCCACTAATTACTACCTACACTAAGCTCACAAATCTTTATCTTAGTCAAAAACTCTCATCTCAGATGCAGGTTTGTATGTTTAATTTCTGACTTGATGTCTCCATTTGGATATCTCAAATGTATTTGTGATTCAACATACCCCCAGATAATCCTATTAGAAACCAAGTATTGAGTTATACTATGTGCCAGGCACTGTGATAATAGCTGTATGTCAGTTATCTCATTTGATCTTCATACCAATTCTACAAGATAGGTGGGGATCATTAATGAAATGGAGCTTCGAGAGTTTCAGACTTGCAAGCAGTAGATAAGAGGTTAGAACCCAGGTTTCCAACTCTAGAACTGTTAGCTGCTACACTACTTTCCCAACTGAGTCCATAACTGCTGTCTTAAGTTGGGTCCAAATCCAGTAAATCTTTTCTCAGTTATTGGCATTATGTCCATCCAGAAACCAAACTAAGAACAAAGGTATGAGTCTTGAAAACTCTGTTTACTTTATTCCCATCTCCACCAAATCCTGCAGATTATATCCCCTAAAAATCTCTATGGTCTATCCAGAGGCATTCATATCTGTCACAATTGACTAATACTTTTGAGAAAGCTCTTCTCATTCCTGCCTGGATGGCTGTGGTGCACTTCCAAACGGCCACACCATGTTGGCTCCCTTCCAGTCCAATCTGGATGCTGCCTGCAGTGTGGCAATGTATGTTCCCTTCCCCCACCTGAGATCTCTTGCAAAACTCCCCATCAGCAATGGGATGAAACAAAGCTGCTTTGAAGACTCTGTTGATCTCTGCATGATTTGGCCTTCCTTTCCTCTTCCAGCCTCCTCTGTCCACTCATTCCCTATCCTCTATCTATCTGCACCTTCTTTTAGTTCCTTAAATGTTCATTGTCATTTCCCACATGTGCTGTTTCCTCTACTTGGTATACTCCTCTCTCACCAGATTTAATTAACTTCTCCTTCTTCAGATCTCAGATGAAATATCTTCTCCCCAGGGAAGCCTTCCCTGACCTGTTTAACTAGGTCACACTTCCCATTTCTCCTCTCTTAATACAAGATATCTCCATTTCAAGGCAATCATACCAATTGTAATTGACATCCAAGTATGTGATTATTTGACAAAAGTCCTTGCCTCCCTCTAGATTTTATTTTTTTTATTTTTTATTATTTTTTTTTAATTTTTTTTTCAACGTTTTTTATTTTATTTTTTGGGACAGAGAGAGACAGAGCATGAACGGGGGAGGGGCAGAGAGAGAGGGAGACACAGAATCGGAAACAGGCTCCAGGCTCCGAGCCATCAGCCCAGAGCCGAGGCGGGGCTCGAACTCACGGACCGCGAGATCGTGACCTGGCTGAAGTCGGACGCTTAACGGACTGCGCCACCCAGGCGCCCCTCCCTCTAGATTTTAAACTCGAGAGGCCAGAGTCTCTGCTTGGTATTGTTTTCCATTGTATCCCAAGTGCCTAGTATACGGTTTAGTACAAGAATTGCTCAGTGAATGATAGTTGGATTCCCTTATAATGATGGTTCCATCAACTGGGTATTTTCTATATGCCAGGCATTGTGTTCAGTGTTGAACACATTTTGTCATTCATTGTCTCAGTGGTGTGGGGAAATAGCTACTTTGCTTATGTCCATTTTGCAGATGAGGAAACTGAAGATGGGAGAGGTGTGGCACCCTGCCTGGAGATACCACATGTCAGAGCCAGATCCTGAATCCAGGTCTGCTTGGTTGTTTCCATGAAGATCTTCCATCTCTGCGATGTTGATTGCTGGGCCATCTATTTATTTGAGAGCTTGAAAGAAGAAATCAAACCCATAGTTATGCATAAAATGGCCTAGCTCTCTATTGCATACATATTTTAAGTGTAATTTTACTTGACTGAAACAAAATTATTTGTAATTGTCTTAAACATGAGTTTCCTTGTTTCTGATGCTTAATGATTAAAACAGGACAATGAGAAACACCAGACAACATACAGTCAAGTAAAAAGTGCCCTAGGGAATGCCACAGGGAACACGCTAAGAAAAGAGCACAGGGACTCAAGGAGACAAGTAGGTAAGAAGCTGGAAAAGACAAATCAAGAAATAAAAGAGGGAAGAATCTAAAGTTCAGTCAAGAGAACTGGAAGAGCAGTCACCTTGTGGCTTTATTCAAACCCAGGCTCTGGAGGAGAAACTTCTCATCAGCATGACAGTTTGGAGAAAGAGCTTGATGAAGAGTTCCAGAAGTGAAATCCTGGGAAGCAATCTGCTCAAGGTCACTGTGTGGGAGAGGAGTAGTTTCCATCTGGCATATGAGCCAGGAAATTTCCAACTGGGAATCTGTAGGATTGGCCTGAGATTGAGACTTTCTAGAAATCAATAAGCCAGGTTGTTGCAGGGCCAGTAATGACAACAGTTGCCATTTATTGAGTTCTTAAGCACTGGGCTAAATGATTTACAGACTTTCTCTCACTAATCTTCATGGCCACCTACCCAGATGGACATTGTTATCTTAATTCACCAGGTAAGGAAATAGAGACTCAGAGAGGGGAAGATGTTTGTCTAAGGACACACAGGTAGATTCCAACCAGACCTAATTCCAAAATCTCTTTGCCATCTGCATTTTGCCTCTCTGAGTATGATCTATGGCTTATGATGCAAAAGTGGTTTTATATGAAGCCTAGCATGCTCATTCATTCATGCCTGCATTTATGCATTCATTCCGTACACATTTACTGAGAACTCTCTGAAGACGAAGACTGGGGATCAGAACAGCAATACTGAGAAAGCCCTAACCCCAGAGATGCAAGAAGCAAATGTGGTGATCATGGCACCCAATGTGGATTTCCCATTTCCTGGTGTTCCAGTTGCTGACATCACAAGCTGTGATAGGATACCTTTTTCCAATGAAAGCACCACAAAGCAAGGAGCTTGCCCAAGATAAGGAAGCTGCCCGTGATCCCTTTCACCATCCAACAATAAAAGAACCCCAAGATGTTACACACATCATCACCAGATGACTATTTCCATGTCTGTGCTGTTGGGAACTTCTGAGGACTCGTGACTCAAATGAGTTCCTTGCCAATTAGGTGCTCCATGGCTTCTACCATGTGCTCACTCAGCTTGACTTCTTGCTTCCAAATGCCCTGTTCTCCCAAAGCCAAAATCTGTACCTTACTGTGCTCACTTTCATTCTGTGGAACCAGCTGCTTCACTACCCTCCACTCCTTCCCCACCTTATTTATTTCCATCCTTGGGGGGCAATGGGGACTTTCCCTTAAACCATAACTCAAATTTGAGAGTCCCTCTGACAAAATTTCTGCTTAAGAAATGAGATGAAGAATCATAGAAAATAAGCTGTTTTTTTCCTGTGTGTGTGTGTGTGTGTGTGTGTGGTGATGGTGGTATTTCAAACAGTTTCTCTCCTGCCTGAATACATCACTAAAGAATTTTGCTCTTTTATTTTTGCATCTACGTCCTGGAAAATGATTTGAGTATCACTAAGCAGACCCTTTCTGGGGACTTCTTCCTTCCCCTGCCTGTTATGAAAGCCCAGCTGACCTGCCCTGAACGAGTAATGGAAGCTGTTCTTTTCATTTTATGCTGGTTTCTCTATCTGTGTGTGCCTGTGAAGGTCACACATGACTTTTCACCTCCCCCGTCTCGTTTTCCAAGTTTTCTGGAACATGAACATCCCTCTTGGGAGGACAGTATTATCTGCAACTTATTATAGAAATGTAATGAAAGCATCATGAACAGCATACTGAGATATCCAGATGGGTAATGTTGAGCCCTTGCAAAATGAGCTCTTTACTATTTATCTTACTTGGGGGGAAAGTTTGATCATTTCTAAGCCTCTGGTGGTGTTTTCTTGGGTCAAGATAAAGGCATTCTCTGCTTGTTAGCTTATAATAATTATAGAAGGAGGGTGAGAGAAAAAGGGAGGAGGGAGAGAGAGCGAGAGTAAGAGGGAGAGAGAGAGAGAGAGACTGGAAATTTATTCCATAGGAGCAGATGAGGCCTGAGGCCTGTGGGCCCAGGGAAGCCGTGTAGATAAATGCAGTAGGTCTGGTGAGGCAGCAAGATGGAGGATGCTTCCCTTTATACAGGGGCAGCTAGAGCATTCAGACAGAATGAAGAATCAGCATGACCAGGTCTTCTCATTTTTCAAGAGTAACTGAAAATCTGCATGAGCAGATGTTTAAATACTGGCAACATATTCCATTTAAAAAGTACTGCTGGATGTAGAAAATGTGTTTGAAGGTCAGATCCAGCCCTCAGGCTGCCATATGCTATTCCAAAAGAAAGGCATTGGAAACTGTGGATCAGGTCTTGGGCCTTCTTCATGGGAGGCAGTTAGAGAGGTTATCTTTATTTAATGAAAATTCCAGTGGAAGAAATATTTCCTCTTTGTTGTCAGAGATCAGAGCACTGGCATTAGGAGGTCCTGTGCTCTAAGGTGGTGGCAAAAAGGTGAAGGCTGAGACACTCAGGAGCAAGAGGGCCCTTTGGCATTGCTGGACCCTTTGTTGTCTGTTGTGTCCAGGTCTGTATCCCTTAGGTCCAAAACTTGTCACTGGCAGCTTCTGGCAAAAAGCCCCACTGGCTGAGTTCCACCTAAATTGCTGTCACATGTTGGTGGGAAATTCTCTTTTTAGGACTTTAGAAACCTCTAAGGCCAGGCTGTAATGGTAGGTGGCTCCTAAAGGGACAAGTGGTAATATGGTTCGTGAGTTATTCCCTAAGTGACCTTGAGGAGTCCATGGTAGCTTCTTGGGAACATGGGGACACTATGCAGAGGTCTTTCTGTGTACAGATTTAGCTGCAACAAACAGAGTCCCTCAGCGTCCATAATGGTGTTTTGCCACAATATTAATGAAGTTATTTTCTCCAGCCACACATTTCTGATAAGAACGTATGAATTTAAGTGAGGCTCTGGAAATATTGATGTCAGGCAACAAGAGATTCATTTGGAAAGGAGGCCAATATTCATCAATTGATCATTCTTCTTGCTCCAGGGTGGCTGGGGCCATAGGCCCAATTTTCCTGGAGAATTCAAAACCTGTGTTTGTGTTGGAAGTAATGAGAGACACACAGTTTCTGTTGAAAATAATAAAAGGAGAGCACGTCCACTCAAAATTCTGCTCTATGTGAACGAAGTCCACAGATTCTGATCTCTCATTTTATATCAGCTTTTGTGTCCAGGCATGATATGACAAAATTTTGGGGGACAAAAGTTCATTCCAGGGACTACTCAGTGTGCCCTTCAGAAACAAAAGAGGAGAGAGAGAAAGAAAGAAAGAAAGAAAGAACGAAAGAAAGAAAAATTGATCCACACTTCCCCTTCTGACAATTGCACTTCAATAGTATAGTCTTCTGAGTAGGGGTATCTTTAGGTTAGCATCCAAACATGTGAGCCTTTAGTTTAACTGAACTTTGGAGCCTCTGAGGCTCTTACATCCTTCAAGGAAATACTGAAAGCAGAAGCAAGTGTGTCAAACACAGGTACCTAGTGAAGCTTGAAGAATCTAATTTTGCAGGAGGGCATCTTCATATAAATGCTGCAGTTCTGCTGTAAAGTAAGTCAACCCTCTGCTGAGGAGAGAAATCAGATTCATTTCAGTCTTGAGCTATCCACAATTTCCCATCCAAATAGATGGAGCTTGAGTTGGTTTTTTTTTCCCTGTCATTACTACTCGGTCCAGTGTTTCCATTTTAAAAGGTGTGCATGTGGACTGAACCAAAACAGGGATTATTTAAAATACTGTGCCTGCTGATTTCATTTAAATGGACCCAATATCTTTGGCTAATAGTAGGTGCATTTTTAGGAAAACACACAGATTTGGCCAGGCCTAGTGAATTTAATATCGTTCCCAACAACAATACTATGGGGCATTTTTAGGACTGGTTATGTTTTCTGAGGGTTTTCCCATTCATCCCTGATTTGCTCCCTCCCTTCCCTGGGAAATGTAGAGCAGGAGGGCAGGGCCATGATGTTTTCTACAGTCTTCCATTCAAACCCAGTTCCTCATGTGTACAGTGGGTGTTCAGCAATTAAATACTCAGTAAATGTTACTTGAAAATAAGCTAACATGGCCCTCAATTAGATTGTGACTCCATTTTCGATGTAGAAAGACACATGGAAAATTAGGTTCCTCAGCCACTTTACCACGTAGAGTATGTGATACTCCCAGCTCCCAGAGGTGACAAACTTGTACCTGCATCTCTGTGCAGTTTTTGAATGGATTCTTGGTATAATCCTTTAAAGAATGTGTGTATTGCTTATGCATTGAATGTTGGTCTCTGGAAAAAGTCGAATATGGAATTAAGTACCTCATGGCTAGAAAATGTTAGAACCTAGATCGTAACCTAAGTGTATGATCCCTAGTTGTATACTTTTTAATTACCTGAACTTTATTTTAAAATCAGTTAGAGCAGCAGGCACAACCCTGAAGTCACTGTCATGTAGTCTCTGGGGCCAGCCTATGCTAATAGGCTCTCCTGCCTCTCCTGAGCTCCTATACTGCAAGAACACTTCTTTGGGTCTCCAGTCTCACACAAAGGGTCAGTGTCAGCAATGTCTGAGCATATGAGTGGGGGAGGGGTGAAGACTGAGATGTTGTCTCTGTGCTGGACGCCTCTCAGCAAGTGGGCCTGGGCTGGGTGGGGGGAAAACAGCAGCTGGTGTGATGGAGAGGCTGGAGGAGTTGGGAGGCAGAAAGAGAAAGAGACACAGTTAAAATTCTTTGCCATTGCCTGACCATGTCCCCCTTGGTAGCCATGTAGTCAGGGAATGTATGGCTGTGTGTTTTTCTTTTTCTTCACCCCCCCTTTCTCTTTTTCTTCCCCCAAATGCAAATCAATAGATGTTTATTCACAGACTAACATGATGTCAAGGAGAGAAGAGTAGCCTTTTCATCCAGAGGAGAGTGCAGGGAGCATCCCAGCCCCTTCACACAGGGAGGAAAGGAAGACAGGAAACGAAATGTGGGGAGAAAGGACAGAGAGAGAAAGGGAGACAAAATCTGGGGAGAAGATGGTGGACAGTGCTCTGGGTAGGCATGGACGTTTGGCCATGCATGTCCACTTACACGTGGTGTGGGCATCCTGTGACTTTTTTCTCCACTAGCTAGAATATTTCAGCTCTTTCTTGAAAGTTGTCCTGGGGAAAAAAAAACGCATATATAGGTGAAAATTGTATGCCATTTTCTTCAATACCTCGCTAAAATTTGATCAAGCATATCTAAGTGGAAGGCTTTATGATAATGTGAAATTAGACAATATATTATCTTGAATAAATCTAGCCAGTTTCTGAGCTGTAAGTGAACCAGGGCGATACTTATGTAATTAGTAACAACAACAAGAACAATAATAATGATTGAAAGGAGTACTCATTGTTGGAATTAACTGATCACTTAAGACTTAAGTTAGAATATGTGGATTTTAGTCTTGGCTTCTTCCCTCTGGGTCTTTTGAAATATATATGTAAATTTCAGGGGCACCTTCAGGTGCCCTGGCTGGCTCAGTTGGAATAGTATGTGACTCTTGATCTCAGGATTGTGAGTTCCAGCCCCACTTTGGAAATAGAGATGATTTAAAATGAATGAATAAATTAAAACTTAAAAAAATAAATTGCAACGTCTTCTTATTTCCCTACCTGGAAAATGGAGCTAATTAACCCCGTCTCTATGTTACTTCATATGGGAGTGAAACAAATAAATGAGATTATAAATGTCCAAGTCTTTGATATGTACATCAGCAACATTAGCTCCTATTTTAGTTACTTCCATTTATGAAGGATTTTAGCTTTATATTGGAAAAACAGATTTTTGTTCCAGGTGTTTTGAGAATTTTGTTTGTAATCTTTTTTGCTTTATGGTACCAAGTGTATGAACTAGTGTTCAGTTCATCATGGAGAGCTGGCTGCCATCTTGGTCTTCAGTGTCTTCTCAAATCTCATGAAAATGATAGCAAAGGATGAAAAAGGTGCAAACCCCAAGGGCAAAAAGTTGGAAGAAAAAATAATAATGGGTGAGAGTGGGTTTTTCTTTGAAAAGAAAAGGAAGAGTGGCAACTGATTTAGTAAAACACACACACACGACAACAACAACAACAACAACAACAACAACAACAACAATAAAACAGAGGTATAAGGCATCTGCAGAGGATGTATAAATAGAACTATGTGGGTTTATACCACTGAACCCAGGACAGCCCAGGAATGACAGCTACAGGGTACTTCAAAAGGCAGAAATTTGAAGGGATGAATTGAAAGCCTGTATTAGACACACCCTCACTTCATTCTGCTTCTCCTATATCCCGTGAATAAGAAATTAACTTTTTTGAAGCAATTGAAGAAGAACAAGAGACAGTTGAAGTACCCTGGTGAAAATAGAGAGGTTGTGGATCTCCATCCTGAATGGTAAAACCCACTGGTCACCTTTAGAATATTGGAAAACAGGATTTTACCATCCTGGTGGGTGAATGGAGGCCTTTTTTGGGAACCTGAGTGACTCAAGACAAACAGACCTACAATACTGACATTTGGAGGAAATGGTTCCAAGGCCATTCCTTGCCTAATAATTTTTAAAGCGTCCACTAGTAAATAAACTCCACTGGAAAACACAGATGCCAGCCAGTCTATTGTTGCTTACTCTTAAATAGGAAAAGAAGACCAAAGATCACCAGATGGTTGAAGAAGATTTCTTACATGAAAGACAAATATAAAAACAAATAAGCAGAATAAAAGAAAATTTAAAAAATAAAATAAAACAAAGGAAATGGAAACAGTGCTGACTGTAAAAGGAAACATCACCAAGTGTTGATTAATATTCTCAGAGAAGATATTGTAACTATAGAAAAAGAATAGGCACTATAAAAAAATCAGACAAGGAAGCTTTGAAATTAATAACTTGATAATAATTTTTTAAATCAGTAGGATAAATGGAAATTAAAATAAAGAATACTTATAAGAAAAAGAGAGGAGTAAATATAAGAAAATTAGGGAACTAATCCTGAAAACTAATAGTCACTTAACAGAAATTCCACAAAGAATGAATAGTATAAAGGAGAGAAAACTTTCAAAGCTTTGAAAAAAATAAGTAAAAATACCCAGTTTTGAATAAAATGAAATTTCTATATTGAAAGAGTATACTGAATGCCTGATACAATGGAAGAAAACAGATCCACATGAAGAATTTCATCTTTGTGAAATTTTGGAAAGCTATGGATAAAGAGAATATTCTAAATGTTTACTGAGAGAAAATCAAGTCATTAACATACAAAAATGCAAATTGATATAAATCAGATGTTTCAACAATGTTTAAACTTAGGTCAAAATGGAGAAATGGCTTCAAAATTTAGAGAGGGTAATAATTTTCAACCTAGAATTCTCTGTTCAATGCTTATTTATTTATTTTTAAAGAGAGAGAATGTGTGTGCAAATGAATGGAGGAGGAGCAGAAAGAGAGAGAGAGAGAGAGAGAGAGAGTGAGAGAGAGAGAGAGATTGAGAGAGAATCCCAAGCAGCCTCTGTGTCATCAGTGCAGAGCCTGATGTGGAGCTTGATGTCAGGAATCATGAGATCATAACCTGAGCTGAAATCAAGAATCGGACTTTTAACCGGCTGAGCCACCCAGGTGTCCCTCAAACTAGAATTTTATTGGCAGCTGAACTAACCATACTTCAGTTGAGTGAGATTAAAGACATTTTTGAGTATTCAAGGTCCTGCATAATGGCCATCTATCAATGTTTTCTCAGCAAACTGTTAAAAACTGCGTTGAATTAAAACAAGGAAGAGCACCAAGAAAGAAGACCTAGGTTACATGTCCAACTTCAGCTCAGGTCATGATCTCATGGTTTGTGGGTTTGAGCCCTGCTTCAGGCTCTGCACTGACAGTTCAGAGCCTACTTGGGATTCTCTCTCTCTCTCTCTCTCTCTCTGCACACCCCTCCCACTTGTTCTTTCTCTCTCAAAATAAATAAAATAAACATTAAAAAACATGATACTGATAGATTACTAGATGTATTTTTATTTTTTTATGTTTATTTATTTTTGAGAGCAAGAGAGACAGAGCACAAGCCAGGGAGGGGCAGAGAAAGAGGGAGACACTGAATCTGAAGCAGGCTCCAGGCTCCAAGCTGACAGCACAGAGCCTGAAGTGGAGCTGGAACCCACAGACCACAAGATCATGACCTGAGCCAAAGTCAGATGCTTAACTGACTGAGCCACCCAGGTGCTCTGATTGCTAGATGTTTTTAATTATACTGAGATGAATTATAGAATTCTACAGGGCAGTTGGAGACATTTAAATATAAGTCCATAAAAAATTTAGCAAATGAAACAAAAAGGCAAATATCATCTCTGGGAAAAGCAAAAAGGTACACAAGAAAGACAATAGTTAAATAATCATAACAATGTAAATACCAAATATTGATGCATTAAAAATTGTGACATTTATATCAGGTAAATGAAAGGAGATTTGTGGGGGTTAGTGGCGAACAGGACTAAATCCTTATCTTCTGTGGTACAAAGTCAATAGCTAATTTTAAAAAATTATAGGGGCGCCTGGGTGGCGCAGTCAGTTAAGCGTCCGACTTCAGCCAGGTCACGATCTCGCGGTCCGTGAGTTCGAGCCCCGCATCGGGCTCTGGGCTGATGGCTCGGAGCCTGGAGCCTGTTTCCGATTCTGTGTCTCCCTCTCTCTCTGCCCCTCCCCCGTTCATGCTCTGTCTCTCTCTGTCCCAAAAATAAATAAAAACGTTGAAAAAAAAATCATTAAATCAGGAAATAAAAAATAAGCAGATTAAAAAAATTTTAATGTTTATTTATTTTTTTTTAATTTTTTTTCAACGTTTATTTATTTTTGGGACAGAGAGAGACAGAGCATGAACGGGGGAGGGGCAGAGAGAGAGGGAGACACAGAATCGGAAACAGGCTCCAGGCTCCGAGCCATCAGCCCAGAGCCCGATGCGGGGCTCGAACTCACGGACCGCGAGATCGTGACCTGGCTGAAGTCGGACGCTTAACTGACTGCGCCACCCAGGCGCCCCAATGTTTATTTATTTTGAGAGAGAGAGAGCACAAGCAGGGGAGGAGCAGAGAGAGAGAGAGAGAGAGAGAGAGAGAGAGAGAGACAGAATCCAAAGCAGGCTCCAGTCTCTGAGCTGTCAGAACAGTGTCCAACATGGGGCTCAAACTCACGAATGGTGAGATCATGACCTGAGCTGAAGTCAGACGCTTAATCAACTCAGCCACCCAGGCACCCCATAGGTTTTTAAAAAGAATAGGTAGAAGAGATAGAAGTGGCTGCTTCTGAGGAGTGAGATTTAGAATCCTGTTTTCAATCATAAGCCTTTTAGTACTAGTAAAAGGTAAATCATGTAATATATTCTTTGATTAAAGTTTTTTCAAATGAAAAATAAAGTGTGATGGAAAAAATTCAGTCTTTGGATTCAGATAGTTCTAAGACAGCTCTAAGACAATCTTAGCTCTGTCAATTCTCTGCAGGGCCTTGGGGAAGTCCTAGTTCACATGTCTGAAAGATGCGTGTCGTGTGTCTATTTTATGGAAGGGATTGGTTTGCAGTCCCTGGGACTTCAGAAGTGTTTACTCTTTCAGTCATAAGTCAGTTGCTTAATCAATTCTTGCTCCTTTGACTAAATGGTACCTTGTGGTTTATGGGAGTTATGGTACCTTTCAGAGTCTTCAGCTTGCTCTGAGGGAATCGCTTATAGCCCAGGAGGCTCCAGTTCATTTTGGAATATTTAAAGCTAAAATGACAGAGTTAGGTTTTAATCTGTAGTATTTTACCATCTGTACCTTTTTTTTTTTTATTATTTACAAGAAAAAATCCCAGTGTTACAATATCTAAAATTCTATCCTTCCTTGTCCCTTAGTCAGGCTGCAAATGCAGTGATCCATCATTCTAACACTATTTACTGAGTTGATTTCAGTAAAAGTTGCTGAATGTGAATTAGAAGTCACTTCTTAGGGCATTTTCCCACACTCTCCATCTCCCCTTTGTTTTGTGTTCTCCTACCAACCTGTATTTTTTTTCTATAATCACTTATAAATGTGGTCAATGATACAATTAACAGATTAATATTTGTCTCTCCTATTAATCTGAATTTTAGGTGGGTGAGGACAGTCATAATTTTATCTTGCTTTATATTACATGTGCTGTACATCACTCATAGTAGATATTTACCTGACCCATAGCAGGTACATGATGAATATTTATTCCATGAATGAATGAGTGAATGAATGAATATATATAGTACCAAAAGGTAGTATACACAGTTTTTAAAAATGTGGATCAGAGAGTCCTTGTATTCTTTACCCAAGGCCATACAGCTAGTAGGGAAAGAGGTAAGACAGGGACCCAGGTGTATTTGTCACAGGAGAAGGTCCCAGTTGTGACCCAGCCTTCCCCATTCTACAGCTAGCTCTAAGAAGCCAGTCACTGCATTTGAAGAGGTATGCCTAACAACCATCCCTGGTCCAGAGGAAAGAAGCATAGGCTGGAGTAAAAGTGTGACAGTCAGCCTCATTGCACAATTGCCTGGTTTCAGTTGGTTTGTTCCCCTACCTTATTGCTATTTAAATACAGTTTTGATGATTTTGTTTGCTTTAGAGGAAGAAAAAAAATCATAGAAGGTATAAAATTGCATATTATTTACCCCAGAGAGAACAGTCCCCTTAGTAAATATGCATTGAAGCATTTTTATTTGTATTTGTATTTTTTTAAGGTGTTTAAATAGACCCAGTAGACCGTAATATCTCTTTTCAGAGTTGGTGCCATCTATTGATTAAATATGTATTTATACATTTCTTCTTCTTCTTTTTTTTAAATAAAAGAGACATATTTTAATCATATAATAGACCTAGAAGAATTGATCAGTAAAAATACATATTTATGTGTTTCCTTATGGAAGATTTTATTAGGCATAACATTTTGAAAACTAAAATATTTCTTGATATATATTGATGTTTCTTAAGTGTGAATTTAATTAAAGATGCAGGGTGTGTGTGTGCATGCATGTGTGTATTAGGAAATAGTCTGGTTGAATAAATGGGGTGTTTTAAAACAAAAAATGTAACTCACAGGAAGTAGAGAAAGAACATAAACTTTGTTATAAGAAAGAACATAAACTTGGTTGTAACAGACCAAAATGTCTCCATTACTTATCCTTGGAGGAGGAACTTGGAGATTTCTATAAGTGTGTCTATTTCTTCACCTGTGGAATGAGGATAGAGATAGGGGAGAAAACATACATGAAGTTCCTAGCATTGTGTCTGCCAATAAAGGGAGATAAAGGTTAATTCCTGTCTATCCAAATAGCTCACAAAGGGGTAGTGTGTATGTCCTTTTACCTAGAGAGGGGTTAGTCTGCCCTATGCATCTCAGGGTAACCTAAAATAACACTTAGCACATGGTTGACACTCAGGGAGTGCCTGCTGAGGGCGTAAAAGTCCTTCTCTCTCCTCCTTGTGGTGAAAGCCCTGTTGGTGAAGGCAGACCTGGCCCCAAACCCCGGCTCTATGTCTGAACAGCTCTGTGACTTTGTGGAAGTTATTTAAGCTCTTTGAGCACTATGGGAATAATAATGACTAGTTCACTAGCTTGTTGAGAAGATAATAAGGGATATATGAAGCCAATGACAGAGGACTTGGCACACAGATATGAAATAAAATGAGAGTACTCAGAATTACGAATTTTTCTTAGGGAGGCATTCACTTTGGAAACCGAAAAACCTGGGTTTGCATTTTAGCTGCGTCATTAAGTAACTGTGTGGCCTTGGATAAATTACCTAACCTCTCTGACTCTCGGTTTCCTCATCTCTCAAAAAGTTATAATGACACTTTCTAGGAAGACAAGTCTTCAGATAAAATGTGATTGATATATTTCAAAATCTTGGTCCACAGAGGGTGCAGAAGTGATGTCTATGATTTGTATGAAGCCTTTAGTTGCTGAGACTAATTTTTCTGTTTCACACCCAGCCCCCAGCTTTTCCTCTTCCACTGTTACCACCTAGTTCCAGAAGGTGTCAAATCTGGGCCGGACCTACTAACAAGTACCCCAGCCTCAATAGACCCTGTGCACCTTATCCAGATTAACTTACATAAATAAACTTCCCCTTATTCATAGAGCTTCCCTGCTTAAAAAGATATAACTTTTTTTTTTCTTAACAGCAGTAGGGAATTTCTAAATATCATTGATCTGGAATTCAAGGCCTCTTTTACTCTGTCTTCTGTTTACTCCCCAAAGTCCTCCCCAGTTTTCCCCTAAAGGGTTTCTGTCTGTGTCTCCTCAGCTTCTCCAACTTGGCATATCCATCTAATTTCTCTGGTCTACCTGGTCCCTCCCTCCCTTTTCAAGCCAGTTCTGTTCTGCAGCAGGTTCAGCAATTAGTTATAATTCTTATAAACTTCTATAGGATTCTAGCATGGTTCAAAGGACTCACAGATCGATTTTTCTGTGAATGGCATGTTTTCAACTTTGGTGTGTAGATTATGTGTGTGTCCATTATCTTCTACGTAGAGTCAAAAGGTATTTTAATTTTTGGCTGGTCTTTTCAAATATATTGTATACCCTTTTCAAAGAAGAGCAAATTATATTCTTTATATTCCCAGCCTTAAAAAAGGACTTTATATTAAGTACATAGTTTGTAAGTGCCAGGTGATGATTATATATATTCATCATATATTTTCGACTTGACTCATAAAGCTTTCAGACTTGTTTATAAGAAGGGAAGTAATTAATTGTCTTACTTCTTTAAAAACAAATGGGGTTCCTTTTGGAGGAAGAGAGGAACTCTGTTAGACTGAAGTAGCTTGCTGGCAATTGATTGAGGCATAACCACTTCAGTAGAAATGGTGGCTTTTGCTGTAGGACAGACCTGGGTTTGAATCCCAACTCTTATTAGCTGCATGGCTTTTAGTAAGTTGCCAAAGCTCTCTGAACCTCAGTTTCAGTCTATTAAAATCCAGGAGTGGTAAAGCCTATGTGGCAGGGCCATGGTGAGGATTAACTAAAAAGATACATGTGAATACCTGTGCTGTAGTAGGTACTTGGGGGAAATATTAACCATTGCAGTGGAGGAGGAAGGTGCTCTTACATGGGGGACAGGCACTTAAGATCTCCAACCCTGCACACACTTTGAGGTGGGAGGGAATTCAAGGCACTGTGGATCTTTGGAGGAAAGCCCGGGACAGAAGTTGTGTTTTAATATATCTGCTCAGTTCCTTCTATAATACCTGAGGATCTTATCACAGATCCTCAAAGTCCAAAGAATACTTCAGGGGTAGCATTTATTCAGCAAGCAAACCATACTGCTCACAAGCATGCTTTAGGGAAGGCTACAGGCCGTGTTAGAGCAGGTGCTGAGCAGGAGAAATTCTGAGGTACATCACATCCAGAACTACTGTGGGACAGGCTGGACTGTGAAGTGGAAAAGCAAAAAATGGAAGACAAGAAGCCACAGGTATTCTTTCATGGCCTCTTCCTGAAGATTTCTGATGACTTCAGCAAGTTTCCTTTTCCTTGAGATCTAATCTGAATATATCCCTGCCTATGCTGTAATCATAGCAATTGTTTGGGCTTCTATAGCATCTTGTCTTGGTAGAGTTTCAGAATGCTCTAATTGTGGGGAACTGGCCAATTCTCTGCATCCTTGTGAAAAAATCCTAACACACCCATCTTCCTGCTGGGAAAACTGAATTGTTTCCAAGTGCTCTTAATAGCAGAATGGGGGAGCAGGGATAGATTTAAAGGTCTCAGTGTTCTCTGTGGGTTATGGCTCCTTCTGCCTCCCTACCTGGAGACCAGGAAGACAGAACAATGATAAGGAATGGATTGGCCTGGGCTTTAGTAACATTTCCTTTCTTGTTGTGTCCTGAGCCCTGCTTGGGTAAGGATGACACCAACAGTTTCAGCCTCCTCCCTACTGCCCACCGAGGCGCTCGTGTGTCCCCACGGAAGCCACACTCTGGCATACTGACACAGACACCGGTGCACACTGCCGTGCTCGGGTGAGGGGTGAGGAAGGGACAAGATTCAACTCCCCTTGGAGTCAAACCTCCCAGATAGGAAAGCGTCCGGGTGTCGCTCAGCAGAGTGGAGCCAATGCGTGCCTTGGAGGAGGTCTGCTTTGAGCCCTGTACAGATTGGTGCTGATGATTCTTACCAGTTGTGTGTATGTGCAAGAAAAAAAAAAAAAAATCAGAGAGGCTGCCTGCCTGCTCCCATCTCTCGCGCGCTCTCTCTTGCTCCCTCTCTCTTTTGCTCTCTCCCTCCCTTTGCAAACATTGGATTTAAACCTGCTCAGAATTCAGCACAGAGGAAGGCAGCAGCGGTAGCAGCAGCAGAAGCAGTAGCAAGCCCAGCAGCTGAGACACCGCAGCCTCAAGATGTACCACCCCGCCTGCTGGATCGTCTTCTCCGCGACGACCGCCCTGCTCTTCATCCCAGGTACGGGGAAGGGGTCTTTCTCTTCCTGGGGCGATTTGGAGATGTTAGAGAAGAAGAAGAAGGGGGAAAGAGGAGAGCCCAGGAGGAAGAGAGGGAGTGGGAGACGCATGTGGGGGAAAGAGGTAGGTTTGCTGTATGCAGGCACACACATCCGCTCCCTCACTCACAGGCACGCAGATGCTTGCAGCACAGGATTTGCTCTCTGTTCCCGGAGATGCGATCTGTGAGCTGGGTTCGAGAGCTGCACCCTGCTGTGAGGCACCGCTGTTTCTCTGCAAGGTACCAACTGGCATTAACCAGTTGTGGTCCCATGGGTCTGAGAAGAGGGGTTGAAACTCCCAGTTGTAAATCCTTGTCGATGCTTGTGTTGGGACCTGCAGGGCAGACGGGGCATCCTTATTTCTCTCCCCATCTGCTGTCTCTCTGTTTCTGAATCAGTGTCTACCTCTCCAGCTCCTGTATCTCTGTTTTTCCTGTCTCTCTTCCTGTCTCTTTTCTCTCCACTCCTCTCCCTCCACCCCTTCCTCCCTCCCTTCCTCCAGAACCCTGCCCCCCCCTTCCCCCTGCTCCTGTATTTCTTGCCTACCACTTCTCCTCCTTTCTTTATCCTTCCACCAAATGGGCAGATTATGCCTTTGGAATCCACAATCTTCTCCGTGTCTCCTCTGACTCCTCACCTGGGAAATGTGAATTTCCCTTGACAGAATTTGGAATGTTCTCATGGGGAAGGCTGGGAATCTGGATTTACCTGATTCTCCTCAGCACCTCCCCTATCTTATCTAATGATTTAGATGTGATTCTAGCTATCACAGCAGTTACTTGTTTGGGGAAAACAAATCTGCAGTGACACAGGTAAGATGCTGCAATACTACCAGAAAAAGCTTAGTGGAAGTGTTGCAAAACCCAACACATTTTAATAGATTTGATAATTGCACGCATGCCGTTCTCAAGCAGACAACTGAACGCCTGCAGGCATCCTTCAAACAATGCTGAAGGGACTGGTTATGCTTGCCAAGGTTTTAGGCAGCATCAAAGGGTCTGTGGGGTTTCCATACCAAACCCCAACCCAGTAACGATTTTCTTTTCTTTTCCTTTTTTTTCCCAAATTGAGATACATGCATTTAGGTAAACATTCACTTAAATGTAAAATCCCAGACATATATACACAGACACAAATTCTGAGGTTCTTAAACCTTACATATCCTGATATAGGTAGAACATATAATTTTATATTTTTATATACAGAATCACTGGTTTTGATTTTTATTCTCAAGAAATGAAAGTCCTAAGTATTTCTAACCTACCAAAGTGAAATTCGAAAAATTAAAGTTGACTGGGGAGAAAGAAGAAAGGAGTAACTTTAAAAAATAAGAAGAAATCCCTTGTATGATGTTTTCTAATTTTTTTTAATTGTACTTTTTGTAGCAGAGAAGAGCTCTGCATAACCATGTTCTTGGCTGTTTTAGGCTGCAAAGTTCATAGTGCCAGATGCTGTCCTTCTTCCAGATTCAAGCCTGGGGGGGGGGGGGGGGGTTGGCCAGACAATGTTGGGGGAGGGGGGGGAGGCAGGGCAGGGAGGGAATACTCAGTACCTGCTCCAGCCTGGTAGAGGGAGCCAGGTGGGCTCTTTGGGTCCACAGTGTGAGAAGACAAACTTTCTCCTGTGTGAGCAAGTCCCTGACTGGCTGGCAGCTATTAGGGCCTCCTCTTGCCAGATTGCGCTCCTCCCACTGTGCTGGGGTCCAAGCAGGCAGAGCAGCAGAGCTCAGGACCCTCACCCCAAGTGCTCTGGGCTGTGGGTTTGCTCTTCTGGCAGGAATCAGAAAATTACACCTCAAAAGGAGAGGGGGTGAGTCCTAGTCAGCTGAAGCTGCATTGCAGTGCACCCTGAAGGAATCAGGGTGATACCTCCCTCTAGAGGTCCCATGGCACCCGAAAACGCAGCTCTACTCCATTGGTGGGGAGTGTTGGCCTTGCTTGCTGGAGAAGCCTCCATACCTAAAGGCAGCTGTGCTCAAGGGAATGACCCTGACCTCCAAGCACCTTCAGCTCTCCCTGGAATAAAGTGTGGTGGATGCAGAGCAAAGGCAGGGCACAGGGGAGAGCCTAGTGTCAGTCCTGCTTGGAGGCTGCTCTCTATGCTGGTTGTGCCAGGAGCCTGGCCTGAGAGGTCTCACAGGGAGGAGGAAAAGTTGGCTTTGTGAAGTGTATGTGGAGAGAAGGAAAACATCACTTCATGAAGGATTCCTGTGGGAAATGAAACTTGGCTGTACCCAAAAGTTCTGATTAGCAGAAACGGCTTACTTGTGACTTCCTCTTTGCTTCTCTTACTTCCTTCATTAGGATTTTAGACTTTTCTTTTTCTTTGTTTCACATGCTTTTTCTCCCATTGGGGTTAATACCAGCTCGTTAGCCATTTACTTTTCCTGTGTCTAAAGACAGAGGCTAATGTAATAATGAAACCCTGACCTGGTTAGGCCTCGATGCCATTTTATTCTGCAGCTTTCTGTTTCTTGGTAAACATGTTTCCATCCCAGAATAATTTTAAGGCTAATGTTGTTGTCTCTTGGTGCCTTCCAGGAGGAGACTGATGGTCATAAATTGCTTTTCTGGGCTGACTCTCTGGGATAGGAAAGACAGTAGCAAGTGGAAACTATAATGAACCCCCACCCAAGATTGGGAGAGGGCATAGGTTGACAATTTAAGTGTCACGCCAAGGCTCAAGAAGCTTCTGAGGCCAAGAGCTTTTATGGTCCTAGGTAGGAGGAGAGATGGGTACCTGGGGGAAGCAAGTCAAGAGAAACCTGGAGGAAAGTACATTTGCATCTGAATCATGGAGTGGGGGTGGGGTGGGGGAAAAGGATTAAAATGCAGACTCTCTGCCCCCATCTCAGACTTAAGACTTTAATCAGCATCCCAGAACCTTCTGAAGCGCTGTAAACCCACTTGGTCTGCAGTTTAAAATCTATGTGTCTATGATCTGCAGAACTCTTGTAGAAACCCATTTTCTGCTTGCCTTTTCCCTTCAGCTGTAAGAAATGGCAGGATCCTGGGGGTGAGGAGGTGTTGCTATGTTTAGTGGCCAAGGCTCAGTTCCCTGGAGCACAGCACAGTCCCTCTTTCCTCAAGTTCAGACCATTACCTCCTGTTTGCCCCCTTCTCCTTGGCCCTGTCCTGCTTGTGGCTTCTATGCTGTGACTCTAAGCAGGGAAGTTAGCTGTGAAGCATCCCCATCTACCTGCACTGGACTGAGTTATGCCCCATGCACAGTTCTGTCAGCTTGGATTCATGGCCACAGCCACATCTTCCATTACTTAATCAGGCTTGGCCTGAGAGCACTGGACTTGCATAGGCAGTTCTGTGAGGTACAGTGTTCTTCTCTTCCCAGCACATGTGCTTCTTACATCTCCCTTCAGAGAAGTGCCCTGGGCCTTGGGCTCTTTGGGCTGGAATACTTGGCTTTGGGGTGAGTCCTGGGGTGGGCTCTATAGCCAAGTTTCTGTGAATTCTTTCCCCATCCCTTACTTCATCACCAGCACAGAGTTGAGGAGTTGGCTAAGATTGCCTGGTTTGCCTGAGAGACCAAGTAGGAGAACCCTTTGCCATTAGGAGTATCCGAGGCCTAGACTCACTACAAATGAGATATGAACAAGGAATGAGGATCCAGTTATGATCAAGACCTAATCATCCTTTTATCAATCATAGATTTGTGCCTCTTTTTCCCAACCTACCCTGTGGCTTTCAATCCCTTACAAATAATGGGCATGTTAATAAGGTCAGACTACATGCTGTCAGCACTCAGCACTGGCCCACTGGCAATAGCAGGTCTGAGAAGGAGACAGGTGTCGGCAGCCTCATAAAGATGGCTTTTTCAGTAGCCTGGAGCCAGGCAGTGTTGCTCAACCTGAAATTAATCAGGGATAGATCCTGAGTGGCTTGGGGTCCTGGCATGTTGCTTCAATCCTGCCTGCTCTGTGCTTTCTCTCATTCTTAGAACCCTCTGCCATGTCTCAGTAGCCTGGAAAATTACAGAAGAAAAGTCTTGAGACAGTTGGCACTTGCCTGGGTTTATTATTTAGCAGCTCTGGGCCTGGGCCTCCCACATCGGCTACTGACAGCTATACCTGATGCTCACTGTGTCAAACCTGTGTCAGAGCTTCATGGGGCAGAGTGCACATATCATGAGGTGGGATTCTGCCCAAGCCTCCAAAGGTGTGAAAAGCAGAGGACTGACAACTCTGGTTAGGAGTTCTTTGAGGTTTCTTTGGTTGGCTCAAGGTATTCTCTTGAGTCTCAGCCTACCAATCTGTGGAATGGGTTCCAGTGACATATGCTCTTGTTCCATTTAGACTTGTCCAAAAGTGTAAGACAAAAGGAACATGTCTGAATTTTTGTCATTAAAAACAAAAACAAAACACCTCATTCTGCTCTCCTAGCAATAGGGCAAAAAAGAGGCTTGTGCACAGAAGGAGACAGCACTCTTTATTGCTGAAGGAGGAAGAAGACAAGCCTGGCCCATACCAGCTCACACAGGGCTTTACCTCAGCAATGAAAATTAGCAGAACATAATTCATCCATTCATTTACTCAGTAAGACAGGTTCTAATTAAACAAAATCTATTAAGTAAGATGCTCTCCTGCCCCAAGAAACACAGGTCCAGTAAAACAGGAAATTATTCTGTATTCTCCTTTTGGACTCCCAATGAGATATGCATGCTGACCTTGAGCTTCCCAGGCCTTGGTTTCTCTGCATTGAAAACTAGGGCAGCAGACATGGCTCCAATGGTTTCCCAAAACATTGCTTTGCAATATTTTTGGTGGGGTGCTATGGACATGGAATTATTCATCAGCACTAGACAGTGCCACTCCAGGAACCCCATCACCCATGGCCCTGTACTATGGCTTGCCTGTCCCTGGCTCACTAAATAGTGGCCCATGGCCTGCTGCCATCTGCTTGCAGCTGGCTAGCACTGGGGAGAGAGGACAGTGGGGAAGCAAAGCTTGGCTATTCCTGTCAGTGAACTCAAGTGTCAGCCCACAGATGGCCTGTGGCTGCTGACAAGCCGGGCTGTCAGAAGCGGTGAATATTAGCACATCTGGATGCTGAGTGGCACCTTCCAGACACAGGGGCTGAGCAGGCACTCAGAGGAAGGAAACAGGTTGGCATCACCTTGGGATGGCTCTGCTCCACTCTCCCATTCCTTCTGACCCTGCTATAGACACCAAGCTCCTGGGGACATTTGTCCCTCTTGCTTTTATATTCTACTGGTGGGAAACAGAGACTTGGGCTTTGCTTCTTAATCTGTGAGGCCTTGGTTACCTCAGCCTTTTCCTGAAGGGCAGGGAGGTGGTAACACAGTGGGGCATGGATATTGTTCCATTTACCAGATTCCTATACCACTTAGTTCTGTACTGAGACAATGGTGCTTGTAGGGCTTGGGGCAAAATTGAAGTACTTCTGAGGATAGGGAAAAATGAAATCCTATAACCAGAGAAAAACTTTAAGACAATTTGCTTACTATTGCCTTCCTGGAGGTTTGTGAATCACATTCCCTCCTTTCTCTACCCTCCCTTCTGAATGTCAACTCACACACACACACACACACACACACAGTACACATGCAGATGAGAGTTTAGCTACCCTTAAAATCATATACATAACTTCTTAAAGAAAGCAAGCCACTTCCTCTTGACTTCTAACTCTGCCTTTCCAGAACTCCCTTCTGTGGCCTCCAGGCCTTGGTGTTCTTCCTGTGGGCACCTATGGCAAGGAGCCTACAGGTTGTCTCTACCAGATACAGCCATGACCAAGATGTGTGGGTGCTTCCCCTAGTGATGCAGAGACCCCCTGCAAATTGACCCCCTTACCTCTGAGCCCTTCCAGCTGGTGCTGGAGGCAGGCCTGTTTGCTGCCTTGTTTGCTATCACCTCTCTCCTACCCAGACCCTTTGGTGCTGAGACGCTAGGGACTCCCCTGCAGTCGCTAGACTAACTTAATTAAATGTTTGCAAAATGCTTTGAGACACCCCTGGGCAATGTGCTGGGTAAGTGCAGAGCATTATCATTATGATGCAGGCACATTTCCTTTAATGAGCAGAGATGCTGTGCAGAGAGACCCCTTTAAAGGCCAAGATGAATCAATGCATTAGGACACAGGCCATTGATTGGAATGGCTGCTTGTATGTTAGTGGGGGATGATAAGTGACAGTCAAATGACACACTCAAATCCAACATGGAGAAAACCAGCTTGTTTGTCATTTCAAGAGAGAGTCTCTGAAATGGTCTGAGTGGTCACTTTTGAACCTTTATTTACAGGGAATTTTCACAGGCTTTACCATTCATGGGAGTTTGCTTAGTGGTTACACGAAGAATAATGATGATCTCATGTTCTATGGTTTACCTGGAAAATTTATCTTTGGCCCCATTTGTTCCTCAAAGTCATCATGACATAGGCCAGGCAGATATTGCCCAATTCTGATCTTTGCTTTCCTTTGCTTATAACACCAGGTAGACTTCTGGTTGCCTGTAGAATAGAGTCCAAAGTACTCAACATAGTTCACCAGCCATGACCGGCCGTGGTTCTCATTTTATCTCATCTCACACCTCTCTCCCCTCCCAGCTGGTGGCTTTAATCACTCTGGAGTGTCTCAATCCCCCCAAACACACCATATTCTTTCTTTCTTCAAGGGCTTCATCTGTGAGGTTACCTGATCCTCTTATCATGTTTCTGGCTAAACTTCCATTCCATCCTTCAGGGCTTAGCTTAAATATTGCTTCCCAGGAGAGCAGAGCATTCTCCATGCTCTATACTAGGTTAGCTCTGCCTCTTTTTTATGCAAGTCCATGATACTGGGTGCCTTCTTTCTAACATTGTGAGTCCATATATTTTAAAGTAATTCTTTGTTTTATGTCTCTTTTCCTTCTTAGACCATGGTCCATAAAAGTAGGGAACATGTTTTGTTCTCTAGCATATCCTCAGTGCCTAACACAATGGCAGGTATTAAACAAGTGCTCCAAAAGTATTTGTTGATTAAGTGAGTAGGTGAATTGAATGGACAAATGCACAGGTAATCAGCCAAGGTCACACAAATACCAAGTGTCAGATCATCTATTCTATCATTCTGTTCCATTCCATTGAATACTCATAGGCATCTGGGACCCTGGTTCTCAGCCTGCGCATCCACTTCCCCATCTGCAGAGTAAGGACACAGAGGCATGGAGATGCGCTCTGCTAATGGCAGATGAAAATGTGCAAAGAATGCTTATAATGATTACTCACTCCAGTGTTCATGCTTGTCAATAAACACCAGCTCTGAGCTACCAACCAAACACACAGCAGCTTGGAGCTAGAGCTGCATGTTTTCAGATCTCACATCACATGGTGCGACAGACATGACTGACAGTGAGAGTCATTCGGTAAACACAGATGTGGGTCCTGATGTGGGCTCTTGCTTTAATGCAAACCCAAATTACTTAGCAGACTTAATCAGGGTGTCTGTTGAAATGGCCCCAATTATTTGAAACAGAGTCATGCCTGTGGCACCAATAAGTATACCCTTTACCAGTACAAGGAGGAATTGTGTTGTTCACAAGAAGTAAAATGTTGAGTTACAGATAGTAAGATGCTAAGAGTGGAAGAGTGAGTTATGCTTGAACAATTGAAACTTAAATGGGTTGATGTTCTTATGGAAAAGGTAAAAAGGGGTTCAACAAATCAGAAGAAATTGAAAAAGGCCTTTCTCATTCCTTGTACCCAGTCATTTTTTGTAGCCTTGCCTATTTCAGACTTGGTGTTTCATGGCTGTGGGATTCAGAATAGGAGGATCTTGCATTATTCACCTGGAAGTGCTCTAAGCGCCAAGCACATTAACTTATTTCACATGTTATTTATTGAGTGATTACTATGTGGCAAGCTGTATGCTAGGCACTAGGAATTCAATGCCTGAACAAAAATATTTATGGTCCCTGCTCTTGCGAAGTTTACAGTCTAGTGGGTGAGACAGATATGCATCAAATAAATACCCATATGGTTGTGAAATCACAACTGAGAAAAGGCTTTGGAGGGGGAAATGTGTGCTGATATGATTGCCTATAAGGAGGGCTTGATCTTGCCAGGGAGGCCAGCAAAGCCTTTCCTATGAAAGTGACAACTGGGATGAGCTGTGAAGGATGAAGAGTGAAAATTATCCAAACCCAAGGGAGGAGGCAGAGGAAGAGGCAGAGTGAACAAGATACACAGAGACAACACAGTGGAAATAATCTGAAGACATTCTATTGGGCTGCAATGGAGAGGTAGCGAGTGGAATGCAAGATGAGATGAGATGTCTAGGAAGAAGTTAGAAGAATCAACACCCTCCTCACCCCTAAAGTCATGTTTATCATTTTGGTCTTTATTCTGGAAGTGATGGAACACCACTGATGTGACTCATGTGGTGGGGGTGAAGATCATAAGTTACATTTCTGACTCTTGTTCTTGTTGCATTTGCAGAATGGACTAGAGGTGAGCAGACATGCAAGAGGTAGGCCAGTGGGAGGCTACTGCAGTAGTTCAGATGGGAAAAGGCTGGTGGTGCATGGAACGGGGAGATATGGATGACCTGAGAGACTTTATAGGAATATCAGAGGCGTGCCTTATATGTTTGAAGAATAAAATCTAAAAGTAAACCCACAATAAGCTGACAGCCTTTTTGGGGAGCATTAAGAAGAGAATCTGTCCTCAAGTTCCTGCTCACAAGCCACATTTTTCAGTTTAGGTGCAATCTTTATATGAGATAAGCAATAGACTGTTTTTGGAAATTCCATCATTTCTGGAAGTCTAATAATCTCAGATCCTTAACTGGTGTTCTCTCAGTGGTTTAATGTGGAAGTTTAAGATTGCATCACTCAACCCCCAATCCATCAGAAGGATTATAAAGAGCTCTCACTGTGTTAACTGCTAGATTCTGCCCATAGCTGTTTCCTCCTGGAAGAAACCAGGCATTTTAGAGTTTTGATTGGGGTCTAGAGTGATTTTTGGGCATGAAGATGCAATCATTTAATAAATATTATCATGATTATAGGAAAGAATGCCTGACCACTCCCCAAGATCAACAAGTTGGATAAATTACATTAATTTATTTAGAAAAGTAAAGGTCACTGGAACTGCGAAGGACCTTGCAGATTATCCAATCCATTCAATTCATTTTATAGATGAAGACACTGAGGCAAAGGGAGTCTAAGTATCTTATTCATGGTCACATTATCACATAGTGACTGAGCCAACTTTTGAACACAGCATTTTCAGTAACCTGTGTTCATAGCCTGCCTAGTGTCATTTCAGCATGATAGTGAAGGGATGAGTTGAACTTTGTCCCCCTCTCTGGTACACTATTGGAAAATGAACTTACAACCTTGGCCACTACTCTGTTTCCCTAAAGCTCTCTCATCTTAGTGCACAAAGAACATCATGGAACAGGGCAACTCCACAGTATCTTTTACCCAACGATTCAGGTGAGGGGTCAAGAAACAAAAGAGAAACCTTGTCCTTTTCAGAGGCTTTCTCATACTTTGAAGGACCTTTGTAACTGAACTAGGAGATGTCTTAAAATCAATCATTTCTTGATATGCAGAATGATATGCTCAGGGTAGTACAATATTGAATTTCAGACATGTGTCCACCTGACTTGCTTAGTCTACACACTATGAAAGACACCTGCATCTATCATCACTATGCCATCAAAATACCTATTTTAAACTTGTCTATTCAGTCTTGGCTCTGAACTAAGAAAGAGAAAATCCACATTAAGAATGCCTGAGTCTCTATATTAATGATTCATGTTTAAATGGTGACTTGCAGTGTACAAAGCACATCCACGTACATCATAACTATCTTGTATGCTAGTGATTGAAAGAGCCACAACGTCTAGGTCTTTTTACTTCTCCACTCCTACACCATCACACTGCCTTTCAGAATGGACAACATGGGGATGGGTGGAATCAAAATAGGTTCAAAACAGCTATAGACAAATGCAGAATGGAAAGCAAGAGTTCAATGATATGCCAGATATGACCAAGGATGGTTGCAATGATATATGTAAGATGGCAGGATTGCTAAAACATGAGAGTGGTGAGGCCAGGCACCTATGGGCATTTCTGTTTCAAGAAAGACAGGCCTAAAGAAGCCTTTGGCTTCTTTGAACAAGCCAACCTTATTCTTCTGCATATCCAAGTGCCAAGGGATTTCCCACTCTCCTCAAAGAGAGGAGAATGTTGGAAGAGAGAATGTGGCAGATGGAAATAGCCCGTCAGCCTACAAGCTCCAAGAGAAGCTGGAGTTTCCTTGGGAGTCCCCTGGCTTTATCCCATGGAGAAGAGAATGCCCAGTCTTACTTGGCACTGGGGTGGATGCCTCTTTGGGTGAGGCCCAGATGGGAAAGGATGATGAAAACCACTATCAGGATTCTGCATCTTTCTCTTATGGGCCTTTTCCTCTTTTTGTTTGGGACAAGACCTTGGGAGTAAAAGGGAACTTCTCTTTTTCCTTGTTTCATTTATATTATTTATTTTTTAAGTAGACAATTAACCCTCTCCATTACCTTATGGGAGAGCATGAAAACACTGGCCTAGAAAGCAAAAGACACTGTCTCTGGTTTTGTCTCTGCATTTCTGAACTGAAATGTGGTGGGCAAGTGGTTCAACGTCTCCAAGACTCAATCTTCTTTGTAAAATCCTCTTTGTTTTACTTCTTTCTTAGGGTGGCCATAAGGGTGGTAACAAATGCATGATAGATGTGCCCTCTTGGAAATGTTCTACAGTTATAACTTGCCAGGTCTTATTTTGTCTGTTGGGTTGGCCAATTCTGTCTAGTATTTCTCTCTTCTTTTTCTGTGTAAACTTCCTTACTCCTGATTTTCTGTCTTGCTTTGACTGTCGTGGGTTATGGTTATAATTGTCAGTGGAGCATAAACCAAATTGCCTGTGACATTTGTTTTAGAGGAAGATGCCTATTTCAGGCAACTCCTGCATTCACTCCTCTAGTCTTAAAGCAATATTTGGTTGTTTTTTCCTTTTTCCATGGAGAGTACTGATAAGTGCTTTATGTTTCCTCAGCTGAGCTACTTTGGCTCTGCTGAGAACATGAACTCTGCTTTTTGGGTTGGGGTGAAAGAGACCCAGATGGAGTTGAGAAGAGCTCCAGTATGGAGCCTAAAGTCAGGCAAAAAAGAGCTCTTCAGCTCTGTGAATGCCAGGTCTGGGCTAATGACACCTGCCTGTGCTGTCACAACTTAAAGTAGAATTTCTGGAAGCAGTGCGTTGATGAAGATAATACTTTTGTGGGAAGAAGGGTTCTCTTTGGCTCTCCTAAACACATAATGGAGAGGGGACTAATTTGTCCCCATATGGGCTAATTAAATGAATACCTAGAGATTAGAGTCCTCTTTGCCCAGGCATGTAGGGAAACTGTACAGCACACAAACCCCACAAACCCACACAGACAATACTGGGCTGAATCCAGGATGAGATCCATTGATTCAATAGTGTTGCTTGGGTGGTAGAAAGAGGGTAATCTCATGAGTCACATACCTGTCTTGTACCCTGCCCAAACCCAACATGTTCAGTTTAAATAGCCTCAGAAAAAGACCCAGCTTGAGTGGAGATGGTGAGGTGGCCCACATTTCTGGAAAGGGCCTTTGAGACCAAGAATCTTCTAAGCACATTGCACTTGGTAAGAGTCTTTCTGTCTATCTTGCTGGGCTGTCTTCTGAGTAGCTAAAGCAAGTGGACCATGACTATAAGCTTGGTCTCTGGAGTAGAATACAGCTTGCTTGAACCTTAACCACATACTGAGTCTTTGTGTTATCTTAGGTGAGGTAGGGCATAGCTCCATTTTGGAACTAGAAAATTAATTTTTTTTCATCATATTTTAACATCTATAAAGATCGGTGAGAGTAACTTTGGGTGAGCAGACTTTCAAAGATGTAGGGCTGCACCATCTAGCTTTGGTTTTGAACTGCTCAGTTCACAACTCCCAGCCCTGGGTCTCACTCATATGCATCAGAAGCTGTGTTGACATGATCAAATTCCACAGAAACAGTGGATGCTTTTTTAGAAGCCAGTTAGCCAGGGCAGAGTATGAAATTCAGGCAGGCACATCTACTTATAGATTAAAGAGAGAGGAACTGGTGACATTTCCTCAGGTTAGACTTCCAGATGCATCACTGAAGTCTTTGTGCCTGAGAGGGCAACAGGTACCAAAAAAGGTAGCAGAAGTAATGGAAGAGAGATCAGGAAGATGGGGGAGAAGTCAAAGATACATAATAGCTTTTTCCCCCTATAAAGGAACCCTACATTCTCTATTCCTCTTTATTTTCAATTCTTCATGGCTACATTTTTTCTTCTGCTTCTTGATGATGGCATCTGGGAAGAGAGTGGCTGTGATAGATTTTTTTCAATGGAGAGAAAGCCCGCCCATGTAACTTATCTGTCTGTTATGGCTCCCAGATATTGGCCATAGGGCTTGGTTAGCTATCAGCAGATCTCTCACTTAGGCCTGTGATTGGATTTCATTTTGTTCAAAGAAATGGATACATAAGAAATATCTTAAGTACTCTCTCAAAATTCCTTGAGGATTTCTCCTCTTTTGTATTGCACTGGACATTTGGTGGAGGATGACAGAGTCAATGTGAAGCCAGGGAGCAAGTGTCAGAGCTGGAAGGAAAGTTAGAAGAAAGTGGAACTATGCATCACTTAAAGTCAAAGACAAGGGAGGATAAAGATGAATCCCTAGGCTACCAAGCAAGAGGATGCAGGGACAGAGACAGGCAGAGGAAGAGACAGCTACCCAGTGAGTGGAGCTGATAATGCATCAGGGAGAAAGATGTCTGAGTCCTGAAGATGTTCCTGCTTCAGAGCAGGGTACCTTCCCAGTGTTGAGGTGCTATATAGTGACTTTTAGCCACTGAGGCAAACACGTCTGTGGACAGACAGATGCCCAAGTTATCAGAGGGCAAGTCATGCAACTCAGAAATATCAAAAACCCTAACGAGTAAACACAGGGCACCTGGGTATGTACAATAACTGCCTGCCTTCCAGCCTACCCCTACTTACCACCCACCCATAAGGATACATTGCTCTATACCTCCTCTTCATTAATAATTTCTGCTAGTAAGTTAACCACCCCTCTTTTCTGCATTAAACTTGTTTTGTCCAAAGCCTACAGGCTTGGTTGCAGCTAAGTAGGTGGGAATCGATCTCCCATTCACTGAAAAAAGTATTTTTTTTTGTTTTTTCTTTTGTTTTGTTTTGCTTTGAAGGTTATGTCTCTGTAACATCAGAAACAGAAATGTCATAGGATTCCACTTTTTTTCTAATCATAGGATGTTAGAAATGGAAAGAGATTTAAGAACTCTCTAGTCTTCCTTGCTAATTTGGTAGGTGATGCTTATGGAGGAGGACATCCTTGCTTGTTCCCTTCCTGCACTCACCTATGGCTACAGATGTCCCTTTTATTAATTTGTTTTTTTAATTTTTTAATGTTTATGTATTTCTGAGAGAGAGAGACAGAGCATGGGCAAGGAAAGGGCAGAGAGAGAGGGAGACACAGAATCTGAAGCAGTCTCCAGGCTCTAAGCTGTCAGCACAGAACCTGACATGGGGTTCGAACTCACAAACCTGGAGACCATGGCCTGAGCTGAAGTCTGACACTTAACTGACTGAGCAATCCACGTGCCCCTACAGGTGTCCCTCTTAAAACCTGCCGTAGTTATTCATCTACTCAGTTCTGCTAGGAAAAATTTCTTATCTCCAATCACCTCTTCAGAACTACTTTACTCTTGCCTAGGATACTTCCTCTGTTCAGCTCTATTGCCCAGCTCTTCATAGCTGTTTGGACTCTTCATACTGATGGCTTTGCTCAAGAGTTTGCTCAGCTCTAATTAGTTTTCTTCCGCCAAGACGATGCCTCTCAGATTACTTCCAGCAGCTCCATATCCTGCTGCCTATGGTGTCTTATTTGTGTTGTTCAGAGCCCTAAGGTTCTGCTGAAGCTAAGTGGATGGGAGTCTATTCCCCACTCCCTGACCACAGCTGCTCTTAACAACCAGAGTAGCTTCACCTTCACTTATTTTGTACCATCACTTTTTGCTATTAAAAAAACAAAAATTAAGACTCACAGTATTATCAGTGGCCTCTGAACTTTTTTGCTTTAAAGCATGTACACACAATCTATTTATTTATGTAGAAATGATAATATGTTGCCACACATGTATGATGATATAAAGTATAAGATAAAAATGAATAATAATAGGTATTCTAATATCCCTTTCCTTCACATCATTGTAACATCAGACCATTCCTGGGGGCAAGCACCACATTGGAGACCACTGCACTAAGTCATACTGTGTCCTTGGGACTAGAATCAAGACAGAAATATCAAATCATCCTTGGCAAAATGATCCTAATGGCTCAACTCTGGCTGCTTATCTCTGGGACTTAGCATGGGGATGTGTCCTTGGCTACAGATCACTCTGGATATTGGTACAATACTGTTGCTATGGAAGACCCCATCCTGGAGCAACTGCAATGTTCTTCAACAATATTATTGTGGTAAAAAATTGAGTTATGTGTCAGTGGACACAGACCAATATCAGGAATATTCTCTTGTTTATCAAAACAGGAAATAAATGCAAAATAGTCTTTAGAAGAAGAAAAAGCTGAGGACAAGGACCAACCTTTCCAAGTGCCCATGATTTTTCCAGAGTTCTCACTCTTTTCCCTCTGTGTCAGCTCTTCTGCAGGGACCACCTACAATAGAGACACTGAGGTCTTAGCTTTCCTGACTTAGCTTGAGAAGTACCCTTTCCCCTGAGGAAAATCCAGCAGAGGTAAGGTTAGAATTTTTCAAAAGAGATATTATTAGACCATAGTAATGTACATATACAGAAAGGACTAGCTATAAGGAAAATTGGAAATGCACACACCTTCCTGAGCATAGTTTTTACCCTCAAGTGACTGAAGTCTTGTCCTGGTGTTGGTGGCAGCTGTGAAAATGTATCTTTCAGATCTTTGACTACAATAAATATAATTGACCGAGTATCCCAGCATCTGCTGTGTCAGGTCCATTGCTGTGTTGGCTTTGAGGCCATGTTTCTCACATACTGCTCTCAGCCAGTGACTGAGTGGGACAGAGATAGTAGGTCAGGTCTATTCTTGGGAGATATGATCTCCTCTTTTGGAAAACTTTGACTTGAGGGTCCCCAATGGCCTTGCCAAAATTTCCTTAGGACTACACTTCATTCTCTGCTTCCACCCAGACTTACTGCCTGGCCCCCCCACCAACAACTCACTAGGGATCAGACTGGCACTGTAGTCTGCTGGATCCTCTAGTCTTTCTCACCTCCTTTTCCATTTTCTCTCACAGATGTTTCCCCTAGTAAATGTGTTGCACATTTAGTCCTGTATTGATGTCTGGTTCTTAGAGGACCCAGGATAACACGGTGTTGCTTGGCTGACAAAGCTAAGTAGGTGTGCAAGCCAATATTTTGCTCCACATTCTAAACTTTCTAGTTTGATGTTATGCTATCCATCCCACTCTGCAGAGTTGAGTTAGGATGCATTGGGCATCACTGAGATATGTGCGGTTTTCAATACCAGTAGAAACTTGTTTTTTGGGACTCTCTTAAGCAGAATCCAGTAGCCCTGCTCCTTGGAGGCCCTACTCTGACCATGGAGTAAGTAAGACATTTTTAAAACATGTCTCTTAAAATTTCTCACCTAGGTTTCTAGCTTTTCTGGACCTTACATTCATTCCTCATTCTCCTGGTTTGTTATCTACTGCATATCACTATGTAGCTCATAAAGCTGGTTCTACCCTTCAGTAATGCTTCAGTTTGTAATTGTTATGGTTTTGTCTTAGCTTCTTGAACTCAGTTTTCCTAATGTTTCCATGGCATGTTTTTTTTTTTTTTTTAAGTTGGCATTATTGACATTTTAGGCAGGATACTCCTTTGTTATGGGACTGTCTATACATTGTGGGATCTTTAGCAATATTCTTGACCTCCTTTATTCATTAGATTCCAATAGCACCCTTTAATTTGTGACAATCAAAAATGTCTCTAGACAGACAAGTGTCCCCTGGGGAACAAAGTTGATCCCAGTTTAGAATCACTGTTCTGTGGTTTTCAATGGTCAGTACAGTATCCTAACAACCCCTCTGTCTTATGTCAGTTTTCTTTTCTTCAACTAATGAAATATGGGCTTCTTTTTTTTAAGTTTATGTATTTATTTTGAGGATGAGAGAGAGAGAGAGAGAGAGAGAGAGAGACAGAGAGAGAGAGGGCATGAGAACATGGGTGTGGAGGAAAAATGGAGAGGGGGAGAAAGAATCCCAAGCAGTCTCCATGCTGTCAGCGCAGAGCCTGACACGGGACTCAATCTTATGAACTGCAAGATCATGGCCTGAGCCAAAATCAAGAGTTGGATGCTTACCCAGTTGAGCCACCCAGGTGCTTCTGGACTTATCTTCTTATTTCATAGGCATGCACATCTGACCTAGTCTAGTTTCAAATCTATCAGAAACTTCTAGTTCTCAGTTTGTTTGTTTCACTGAAAATTTTGTTTATTCAGAACCTGTAAATTAGGTAATCATCTTTTTCATCTGTGTCAGGTGGTTAACAAGATGAAAATATTTGATAATAATACTATTAGACATAATAGTAAGCTTGTTCTCTGGAATGGGATATATGGATTAAAACAGATATGAAAAATCTAAGCCATAACTACGTTATCAGTCAGATTAGCTGGACTGACTCTCTCATTGAACAAACAATTTTTATTAACCAAACTTTTCTAGCACCTTTTCTTTAAGGCAGACTTACATTTTAGTGTATTAGCTTGAAAGTGGTCAGAAGTGAGAACAACAGCCCAGATATGGTTCCTGTGCACAGACCTAAAACTAAAACTAAATGCAATATCTAGAAATTAGTGCATTGTAAATATAGGATATGCCTACCTACAACTGTGGCAGTAGAATTTTGAGATCAATGAAAGGTATTGTGCCGATTTGAAAAGAAACATGCTCCCACCAAATCAAGAATGGAGAAGGGTCCTATACATTAAAAACAAAGCCACACACACACACAAATTCTTGACTAAAATTTCTGGATTACTTATTAATGAAAAGGAGAGATATTTGGCAGAACATGAATAGTCCTGTCCACAATAATTTTGGTAACAGGGGAGTCAAGAGCTTCAGGTAAGGGGGAGACACAGGTAAGGTGGAACGGAATGTCAGTTCCAAACAAGTAGGGATTTTTGATTGATCCCTTTCCTTTAAGCTTCTTTGGGAGTGACCTGTAGCCCAAAGCGTCAAGCCCATATTCAAGAGGTCATTGTCTTAGGACTCCAAACCCAAGGAGCAGCCCAAATGTCTCCCTTGTAAGTAACTATTGCAGAAAGTATATCTGACAATTATTTGACCAGCTGGCCCTGTATTGGTTTCTCATTTGGATGCAAGCTTCTTATGACCCCTATTGCATATACTGACAATGTTGGAGCTCTTAAGATCTTGTAGATGCCAGATGATATGATCTCTTACTATAGCTCTTGGATGTCTTTCTTATGGTCTTGACCAGTCTTGAGGTATCTCTTTATCTTGCAGATGTGCTCTCCAATTCCCTGTTACAGAATCCTTTATAGCCCTAGAGGGACTTGTTGTCTAAGGACTGACCCTTTGGGATTCTAAATCATATCTTTCTATATTCAGCTGGCCTCGCTGACCTGATTTCTCTGCTGCTATGTTGTTGACGACAATAATTTTAGAAGCTAAACTATTAATTTCTGGAATCGAGCTTACTGATTAGGATCTTTTCAAGAACGATTATAAATGCTAGATTTGGTTTAGATAAAAGTTACTTCCTTGTGAAACACCACATACAGTTAATAATTCTATAAGGTCATTTGTATAACTGGCCCTCATTGAGTGCTTACTCTCTACCAAGCACCAGTGCCCAGGATAGCAAGATGACTCAGTCAAGGTCACTGTCCTTGAATGCTCCACTCAGGAAGAGACAGGCCTATAAACTTATAAACACATTACAGTGTGTTACCTCAGCAACCTTTTTCATAAACCATCTCATGAAAGCATTTAAAGAAGGAAGAAACTCACTCTCTTAGTTTCCTCAGGGAAGCTTCCCAGAAGAGGGGACATTTGAGGTGAGGTTTTAAAGAAGTGGGGAACTACCTCATGGAGAAGATGACCAAGAATTCCATTAGCCACATGCATTGATGTCTGGGAATTGGCTGGGAAATAGGGAGTAGGAGGTAAAGCAGTGAGAGAAAGGTAAGGGAATGATCTAAGACCTCCAAAGTACACTGTTGAGAAAGTGGCAGTGCTTTGTAATCCAAGCAATAATGCTCTCACTGTGTTGTGGATTTATGTTGTGTAATTTAAATGTCAAAGACATGACTGGTGATACTGGTGAAATCTGAATTTTTAATATTTCCACAAGTTTCTAGATGTCCATTTTATGAATGGAGTCAAAGGGGTGAAAGAAACTATGTGTGTGTGTGTGTGTGTGTTCTGGACTTCACACATTATCAGAGACAGGGTGCATTTCTCCTCAGATTCTTCTGTTTCTTTCAAGATGGACTTGCAACCTGTAGGTTTATGAATTCCAGAAAGCAGGCCAAGTAATATTAAATTCTGATTTATGAAGGGTTTGTTTTAATTGCAAGTTATGCTCACCTTCCAGAATAAAGGTATATTTAATTGCTTACTGAGTTCTTGAAGATGAATTTATATGGTGATTGTTCTTTAACTACATTCACTCAACAAATATGTAGTGAGGACCTAGCATGGGTCAAACACTGTTCTAAGGCTTTGGGATTCTTCAATGAATAAAACAAAGACTCCTGCTCTTAGGAAGCTCATATACTAGTGGGGGAATCAGATAATGAGCAATAAACATAATACGTATATTTTATGGTATGTTAGATGATTGGAAGTAATACAGAAAAAAGAAAAGTACAGAAGAGTATGGAGACTGGCTTGGAATGCTGGGGAAGAGAGTTGCAATTTTAAATAGGGCAGTCAGGGTAGGGTTCATTGAGATAGGTGTAACTGAGGAAGTGTTGGAAGGAGGTGAGGAAGTTTGCCATGAGGACATCTGAAGGAAAGAGCATTCCAGGCAGAAGCACTGCCTAATGCACAGACCCTATGGTGCAAGTCGAATCTACCTGGTTTATTCAAGGAACAGCAAGGAGGCAAGTGTGTTTTAAGTGGGGTAAGCAAATAGAAAGTAGTAGGAGATGCAACCAGATCAATAATAGGGGACCAAATTAAATAAGCCTGTACTCCTCTGTAAGGAGTTTGGCTTTTTCTCTGAGTTATGTGAGGAGCTTCTTCAGATTTTTGAGCAGAGAATTTGTTTAAAAATATCATCCCGGATGCAGAAGGGTAGAAGTAGGCAGACCAGTCAGGAGCTATGGTCATAATCCAAGCAAAGGATAATAGTGGTTTCAGCAAGGTGAGGTGACAGAAGTAGCTAATAGCTATATGTTAAATGCAGAGCTACCAGGCTGGCAGATTGAATATGGGGTGAGACAGAATAAATAGATCCAGGGAAGGACTCCACTTTTTTTTACCTGAACAGTAAAAAAGGAAGGATCTATTGGAAGGATAGATTTGGAAGGATAAAGTTGACATCAACTGTGATGAAAATCTATGGGTAGAGCAGTGTTTGGGGGGAAGGACCAGAAGTTTATTTTGGACATGTTGAACTGGGTATGTCTCTTGGACATCTTTGGAATGCATGGAAAAGTGGCATGAATATGATATTTAAAGTCAGAAAGCTAAATGATCTTACAGGGAATAGAATAGAATAGAATAGAATAGAATAGAATAGAATAGAATAGAGAAAGGAGAACTCCAGACCTTAAGCTCTGGGAAACTTCAACATTAAAAAGCAGTGAAGGAGGTGATTACATACAAGTATGAAGAGTTCATGTATAGTAACATGTAGGTAGGCTGGTAACTGGGTCAAGGCAGCAACCAATAGGTGAGTAACAAGCAAGGCTTGTTAGGCACACAGTTCTTGATCACATGTCATTCCAAATCACTGCAGTATACAAAAGGTGGTGTTATTAAAGTACAGGACACATTCATAATGCTATCTTAAGTATTTAATACTAGGGCATGAAGAGAAACCCAAGACGGGGGGAGGCTAAGTCTATGCCCACAAATGTTGAGCATATCACAAGGGACATTAAGATCATTTAAGCCAAACAACTTGATTTACAAATTAGAAGACTCATGTCTCAAAAGTGAACTGGTTTAACCAGGTTCACACAGCAAGCTATGGGACAATCAGGTACAGAAATGAGGTCTAATTTTCCCCCATTTAGAGGACTTCCTTCTCTACTATCTTCCAGAACTCACTGAGAGTCTACTATTGATCATACCCAAGAAATAATATTATGAAAATCTGAAAGCCTTCTCTGCTTGGGCAGCCAAGCTTTGAGCCACAAATGTAAACAACAGGTCTTCTAGGCTGTTGGTCTTGTGCTACTCAAACTTGCATCTTGTGGTTGTGTTCTCTCTGCTCAGTGACCAGCTTAGAGCAGGTTGAATGACTGCACACGCCTGCATTTTTAGAGGTATAAAATTATCAGCAAACCTTTAGTGGAATTCTCTGTTTAAGAACTTCTCCATGTGACCTCAGTGCTTTTCCTGTGGTCAGTGGTTTGACTAGTGTGTTTGATCTGGGGAATGAATGTAAGCATGAGGTAGATTCCAACAACCTTTAAGAGGAGGCACCCAAGAGGTGGTGCCCTGCACGTAAAAGGCTCTCAGTAGATATTTACTGAATAAATATCTTAATGGGTGACTCCACCCAGTAGAAACATCTTATGTAAGCAGGTTAACTGGAGAGTAGAAAATCTGCAATGTTGCTGATTACCCATATGCCTTTGGGCACCTTCTTAACCCCTCTGAGACTTAGTTTTTCTGCCTAGAAATAAGATTGGAGCTGCTGACTTAGATCAATGGGAGAAGGTTAATTGAAAACAGTTATAGAAAGCATAGAAGAGTATTTCAAGACAATTTGTAAAAGCTGAATGTCATCGTCACCACAGCCAAATTAAAGAGGGACCTTGAGTAATTCAGGAAGTGTTGGGAAGTGCAGCCCCCTTCTGCCTGTCCTGTCCTTGTAACTGGGTGGTGGTGTGGTGATGCCAAGAGAGAGGTGGGAAGCCCAGCATGCCTCCAACTCCCACTTTAGAAGCCCTTAGCTCTTTCCTTACTGTTGTTGGGTGTGTGCCCAGTTGCATCCAGAACAGAGGGAAGAGCCTGCTGACAAAGGCAGATGAGATCTGTGGTGTAAAGCCACAGGAGAGATGATATTTGACAGATATGTCCACAATTATGTCCCTTCTTCCCACTCCCTCATGCAATTAGGGGTCTGGGTCCAGTTCCTTACTAGGCCAGCAACTTCAGCAACCCCAACCCCCCAGTTGATTTCAGTGTGGAGTCAGATAAGCAAGAGTCAGGTCTGCTGAGCTTGCAGGCTTCTGTCTCCAAGGGCATGAGACCTTTTTAAAAAATGGTCTCACCTACTTCATATGGGAAACTGGAGGCAAAATTGTCCCGGATCGTTATGCAGAAGATGGAGACAAAGGCTCTAAGAAGACACTAATGTTGAATGGATCTTGCTACTCAAAATGTGCTTCCTTGATCAGCAACATGGAAGTGAAGAATCTTGGGCTCACCCCAGGTTCTTGCCCATCTCTCCAATTTCAACACAAAACCCATTTCAAGTACATTTTCTTCCAAGCAGCCTTTCCTAGACACTTCACCCAATAAGAATCTCCTTCCCTCTGACCTCCTAGAAAAAAAAGTTCAGAACTTAGCTGTGCATCAGAATCACCTGGGGGAACTTCAAAACCTAATAGATGCCTACCTAAAGCCTGCTCCCCAAGATTTTTATGTAATTGGTCAGTGTAGAACATCAGATATTAGTATTTTTTAAAAGATCCTAATATCTGTGTTGGGGAAAACTGTTTTAAACATGCATTATTAGCCCTGACTTATTTAGGATTTTAATGATTTACTCTTTCAACAATCACTTTTAAAAGTGTCTTTATCTTGTCTCTATAATCAGAGAGTAAACTACTTGGGAACAGGGATTCTTTCCTCCTGTTCCCCCCAAGTGAACACATGTGGTGCCAAGGAAGAAGCAGTAGGAATGAGGACCTCTCAACTCTGTTCTTTCCTGGGGGTGCCTGGCTGTGTGACCTTGGGGCAGGGGTGAGGGCATCCATTGGGCTTTTCTCAGCCTTGAATTCCTTCTCTACAAAAGAAGGTTGAGTTAGATGATCCCTTAAGGTGCTTGCCGGCTCTGATATTTTGTAATTCTAATGAGCACTTAGAAAATGGGGATTGATTGCAGGCAGCCCACTGCCTTGAAACCTGGTATTTGACCCATTTTAGCATGTTGTTCCCTTCCTCCTGCTCCACAGGGGTAAGATGCTGGTACTTCTCACCTCTGAAGATGTGTCTTAGCTGGCTATTAGGCTTTCCATGAGGTCACTTCTACTAAGCCTTATCCTAGTCCATGGTGTTTCTCGGTCTGCATTGCAGCAAAGAATTGATCAGATCCCCAGAATGAGCTAGCAAGACAGTGGAAAAAGGTCTTCTCTGTCCTGACTCCCACTCTATGGAGCAAAGGGAAAACAGGCACAATATTTAAATAAACACACACAGGTTAAAGAAGGGAAGCAGGAGAAGGATCCATACTGCAGGAACAAGAACAAAACAATCAGAGATGTCAGGTGCCCACTGGACTTGGAGGGAAACAAGTGAGTGACTGGGGAAACTATGGGAACTATAGATTCAAGTGGAGAAACATGATCCAGTCCAGAGGAAGTCAGCCACTCTCCAGCTCTGCACAGATGTCATCTTTGGAGGCATGCAGAAAATTCATTCTCTTGCCCCTGCTCCAGCACAAAGCATATGAACAATGGCATTTGCCCTTGCTGATTAGACACTAACTATTCTGTTTGGGGATTCCAGGATAAAGTTTTTTTTTTTTTTTTTTTTCTGTTCATATGGTTAGGGCAATGTCCCCTGCAGCAACTACTGTCTCATTTTCTCAGAATTGCTAGTACCACTTCATTCTGGCTTCTGCGGCTAATGTTTCCTTCCTATTCCTGCCTTCCCACACAGTCCTCCCAGGATGCTTATCTCAGGCTTATCTGAAATTAAAAAAAAAAGAAGTATTGCTAAACCATGCACACATTTCCTAAAGGATCATGATGACAGAGCAGGTAGAGGAATAGAGAGGCAAAGGTAAAAAGACCATCTTTTACTACAGACTGCACTGGAAGCTTTGGGAAGTAGTGAGCTCATGTCAGCAAAGCCCTCTGAGCTATTGCTCTTTACTGATAATTTTGGAGGCTCTTATGTGCCAACCTATTTGCAGACATTTAAGAATTAACCCTCTCACAGCTCTAGAGGGGTGTTTTGTTCTGCTCTTCAAAACTTAAATGAAGTGATTCCAAATTTGAAGTAAACTTAGAGATAAGATATGTGGCTTTTAGTCCCTCTTAACTATGGGCTGTGGAAATTTAGATAAGACATTTTCTTTGCTGGGGTCTTGGTTCATACTTATTATAGAGGCTTGCTTTTTATTTGGTGAAAACAATAGTCCCTAATCTCAAAGAGAAAGGAAATGGTGCCAACTTCCAATCATAGGTAGTAGTCCCATGGACCATTTGGCTTACTGGGAAAGAGGCCCATGATTAGTTAGCAACTTCTGAAGAAGGTATGTGGAGAAGGAAGCTGAGGTGGGAATTCAATACATTCAGTCACCATTCCTAAAGGGACAGGCTTCATAGGGCTTTTATCGGCAGGGTGGGGGAGGGGAGTAATGGTTGTAGGTAGAATTAATGTCCTTTTCCCAAGAATACAAGGGAAGGATTTTGTTCTCTTCCTTTTGGTGGGGGTTGGGGGAGTGGGGGTGGGGATTAATACATCATCGCTTGTTATGGTTAATGTATGTAAGAGTAGGGAGGGTATTAAAGGCAAATATCCATTGGTAGGAATGAGAAACTCAGTAGATGGATAATATGTCACTGGAACCAGATTTCTGGTATCAGTCCAAGGTGTCAGTGGGAAGTGGGAGTGAATGAAAGAAACAGTGAAGAGTGAGGGGTCAAAGGGAAGGTGGGATAAAATGACAGAGAGTAAATGTATTGGAGATGAACCCGTGTGTATGATAAGGGTTCCTGGGATAAGTGTTGAGTTGTAATCAGAGTAAGACTGAGTTGTAATCAGAGCCCCTGTCTCCATATCCCACACCTGGGCTCCCTCCTTGTAGAAGATCTTCTCTCTGGCCAAGGTTCACCCCTTTGAGCAAACCAGGAACTGACTATGTGAGGACATTTCTGTGCTGGTCAGATGCAATTATCTCTCTGAACAAAGAAGCTTCCTGCCCCCCTTCCCTCCAAGGGACCATCCTCAAGACTGTGGCCATATCAAAAGACCACTTCTTTATTCTTTCCTACTTAGAATGAATGCTCTTAACAGAGACATGAAAAAGATTATGTTACTTTCTCATTGTTCTAGAGATGGAATTCAGGGGTTTGGTGAGGTTAAGTGCCTTTTCTAAGGTCATGCAATGTGGGGCAGCAGAAGAGCTTGTCTGAGTGCCACAGCTCTGCCATGGCCACGAGTGGCCTGTTGCTCAGTCACTGTGCTTGTTACATTCATCTTTCCTGTCTCCTTAGGGGGTGTCTCAACCTTTCTTAGTCTGTCACATATAAGGTCCCTGTTGGTCATTTTTGCTTCTGTATTTTAATGGTTAGACTAATTTCCACTTTATTTTTGTATTTATTTTAACACAATCACTTATAATGAGGCTAATGACATTTTGTCTCCATGGTGGCGCATTTTAATTTGGTCTCGGAAATGTCAAAGCGATCAGACAATTTTGTATCTCGGAAACACAAAATGTGGCAGGGACAATAGATTCTTCTCCCCATCACTCCATCTCCCTTGTTATCTGCTAGCTCCTGGGGCCATTCTGTCCCACTGGCTGCTTCTCTATGCTGGCATGGGCAGAGATCAGCCACGAAACATTGCCAAGACAAGAGACAAGAAGGATCCAGCAGACGAACTCTTTCCAGCAAGCACAGTTAACACAATTTATCAGATTTCAGCACCTGAGCTAAGTTTGTTATGATAGAAACATGGCATTGTTTTCCTGGTGCCATTTTGTATTGATCCTTGTCCATCCATCCATCTCAGTCTTTCATTTGACCCTGCATATAGCTTTCCACATTTCTCCTTTAAGACTAGGTTAGTCATTTTTCTTTTCTTTTCTTTCTTTTCTTTTCTTTTCTTTTCTTTTCTTTTCTTTTCTTTTCTTTTCTTTTCTTTTTTTTCTTTTCCTTTTTTTTTTGAAGTAAATAGCTTGGGCTTTAAGTCTCTCCGTCATATTCTTCTTCCTCTTTTTACAACCCTTTACAATGTAAAATCCATTCTTAGTTTGCAAGCCATATGAATTATCAGGCAATCTTGGATTTGGGGGTTTTTAGGGAAACTTTAGCAGTATTTGGATTAAGGAACTGAATCCAAGTCCTTTCCAGCATGGAATTCATTAGAGTATCTATCCTGTAAAACAGAGCCGCTAATAGTTGCCTGTGCTGAGGTTGGGTGGTAGGTAAATTCTCTAATGATGTAAATATATAACACATCTCCATAGAGATGGTTGATTTTAGCTTTGTTGGAAATGTAGGATTCAGGGCTTGATGGGTTTTCCTCAGGAAGGTTGTGTTGTCCCATGTTTATTCTAAAAAACTGGTTAGTGTCAGGTCTGAATTTGGAGGTCTCTCATTCTGGACTTGCCTTCCCTACCTAGCACTTCCTTGCGGCCAGCCTCCTCTCCACCCTGCTTTGTCCTTGAAGGGAAGGAGATGGATGGTGTCTGCAGATGGGGCAGTGCAGCCCTCTCAGCCCTGATAGCAACCACATTAGTCTTCACTTCAGCACCAAGGCTCATTTCTTGGAAGCTAATCTCTGAAGTGGAAATCAGAACAGTGAAAGGAAGAGGGTCCTGGTGTGGCGAAATCTTCAGGCCGAATCCCGGAAATTCGCAGCATAACCCAGATAGAACCCGTGCCCTAGGAATGGCCTCAGCCAGGCGTCTATTTAGAAGCCATTTTGTCAATTTCTTTGCCAGCTTTTCCATGTAGTAAGGGGACTTTATCTCTATAAAGCAGCAATAAGTGGACAGTATAATATATTTCACTTTTAATAAGGTGTTGCCAGTTGCACACACTCTGTAGAGCAATTAGTGTCAAAAGCTGCTAAGCAATGGAGGGAACTGTATCTGAGTGTTTACAGACTGGAAGGATTTACAGCTGGGTTTGGAGGAGCCATAGCCACAACATGGAAGGCGGGGAAGCAGATATTGACCAGCTGAGTTTAAATCCACTGATATGGGTGTTTCTGAGACTTCTGGAAGGCAGGCCCTTGCATTGTGTTGTGATCTTTGCTCCTGGGGCTTGGAGATAGTAATTGTCCTCACAGAGCTAGCTCATGGGGCTGGGGAAAGAGCATGGGTTTAGTGGTGCCATAGATATAAGCCGCAAACTCAACTGTGCCATGTAAGGATGACTCCTTGGCAAACATATTTTATGAAATGCATTTTCTCCATCTATAAAACTTAAATGGGAAAATCATCAGAGAATTTAGAGTATGGAGCCTTTTTGCAGTTTGTAGCCCTTAAGTCAGGCTGTGTCTTTTCAAATTGCATCTTTCCTGTCCCATCAATGCTAATAAGGATGGGACATTTTCAGAAATCAAGTCTAAACTAGATTATCCACCTTGTGTCAGTTTGCCCAAAACTCTCCTGACTTTGAAATAAAAAACCCTACACCCTGGGAGCTCTCAGTCCCAGGCAGACTGGGATGGTGGATCATCCTGTCTAGTCTAGAAGCACTTCTCTTCTCTCAAGTGATGAGCTCAAGTATTGACAGCATACAAGTCAGGAATTCAGACCATGCATTTCACTGCACACAAAACACAGGCAGAGGCAAACATCTGTGAAGGACAAGGGTAGAGATCTTTGACAGGCTGGGGGACAATGGGTCCAGTGATGAAGTGAGCCTCTGGACTAAAAGTCAGAGGATCTGGCTAAAAGGCTCTTAGATTCATTTTTTCCCTGAGGATGTTATTTTGACTGTTGGAAGGGAGAAGAGGCATTTGTATTTCCTTGTTCCAATTTGTTTGAATGTTTTGAGGTTGTGTCCATGGATTCATGCCACACAATGAAGCTACTTTTCTAAATCATGTACAGAGCACCCCTCAATCCAACCCAAGGTTGGTGCACTCAGGTCATACCCTGAACACCACTCCAGAGTGACCCCTACTTCCCACCTAGGGAGCTTGTCTCCTACTTTGGAAGAAAAATGTCAGGGAGCACTGCTCTGGTCTAGGCAGCTGGCCAGCTACCCCATATCTGTCTGAACCTTTTGCAAAGTGGGGACAGAAGAGCCTTCACTCTGGCATAATGCTCCTCACTTTATCAATTAGGAAACAGACTGAGAGGAAAAGTTAAAGAAAATCCCAAGTTGGCTGGGTTCAAACCTATGTCTTGAGTCTTAAGGGGGCAGTTTCTTCTCACTTTTTCTTTTGTCTTACTTTTGCCAAAAAGTATAGTTGTCTTCCATGACAAGATATACACTTTGCATATGGAGGAAATTTAGCAGGGGTGAATCATCTAAGATGTTGAGTGAGAAGGGATGGCTGGTTGGTGAAGAGAAGGGGTGACAGCTGGTTCTTGAGGGTGGTGGCTGTGGAAATGGCTGAGGGGTGGGGGAGGCTCACTGTGCAAAGGGAAGGTGAGAATGAGCACAGAATGTAGGCAGACAACAGGATATCAGATTAGAATGAGGGGTGTGGGGGGGCAGATGTGAAGAACCTGGGCTGCTTAGTGAGGGGGGCTTGCTTCTCGGAGGCCTTGAATGCCAGGAAGACCACACTGAAGATTATTCACGAGCTTCTGAAGTATCTTAGTCACAGAATGGTTTGCAGCCCTACTCCTGCTTTTCGTGAAGTAAGTTCCCCTTTAAGTAACTATGGGGGGGGGGTGCTGGGGAATATAGAATAATTCTCTCCAAGTACTTCCTTATGTATCCAATGGGAGTGAGAGGAAGTGTGGTCTCACTGGATACATATATTCTGAGTTAATTCCATGGGACTATGTCTTCCTTTTCTTGTATAACAAGATCAGCTTTAAGGATGTCAGAGCACCTTATTTAAAATGTTATTTCAAATATTTGTTGGGTACCTTCTTCATTTAAGTTTTATAGGGGAGAGTATACCAATATGAAAAGGTTGTGTAATTAATTAATTTTGACCACAAAAGCATAAATCAGCACTGTACTTAATTTTGTAAGTGTTACCTGGTTCCTATGTATGCTTGGACTTTACATGTCCCATTGCAAGATGGTGTCCCATTGGCTCTCCTAGAAAATCTGCAATGAAGGTAAGGGCCTCCTGTAAATCAGTACACAGTTCACACTGACCACAGATAGGTTGGTGAATCCGGTGCTTTTCTTTCTCCATATGCTGCTCTTTCACTAGATCCCTTATGGTGGGCAAGGATCTTACTTAAAGTATGCAGGCCTTACAGAAGTTAGGGCTCTCAGAGCTTTCTGTCCAGTTTAATGTCCAGCAGGCCTTGGTGCTGGAGCTCTTACAGGTTCTGTTTGTTTCTCTTTTCCTGCTGGCTGTCCCAGTTCCAGGGCTTCCCCCTGGGTCCCAGTTGCTCATCCTAGGGACCCTCACTGTGTGCTCATCCTCTGCAGACTCCCTAATTGCATGAGAACTGTCCTCCCCTTCCTGCTCAAACTCCTCCCCTCTTCCCTCCAGCCTTCTTTCTCAGTTCAGTTAAGTCCCCATCTCTGGGTTTGTTCTCAAAATTTGAAATTTGAAGGTTTCTATTTTCACACCTCAGTAATTGGTGCTATCCGTTGAAAGTAACTCTGTAACTCCAGCCTGCTGGGGTCAGGAAGAGCTGAATTGAATTAAAAAGAGTAGAAATTGGCTAGAAGCAGGAGGAAGACTTGAGCGGTGTGCTTTCTCTCCTCCATGTGGCTAGCAATCTTTGGGCAGGAGCCTGCCTTTAGAGCTGGCTGGTGGATATCTCACCTTATTCCCTTCACTTGATGGGGTTCCTGCAGGGGAGGTGGTAGAAGGGAATGAGACTCCCTGTCTGGCATACCCTCAGCCCAGGGAGTGACACTGGGGACCCAGGAAATACACGCCAGCAAAAAGTATTATGTCAGTGAAATGACATTGGAGCCATTAAAAATGCAAAACACTCCCTGTTTTAATAGCATAATGGCGGGGAGAAAAGCTGTCAGAAGCCAGGAGTCTCTTCGTGACAGCAGCTAATCCATCCACAATTCATGCCAGGGTGGCAGATACAGTCCCTTGAGCCTGGGTCATGGTAAGGCAGGCCTGGATCCCAATTCAGACTCACAGATGCTGCCTGCTGGTGCCCAGATGAGAGGAAACAGTGTTTTTTATGATTTTCTTTTGATGTTAAGAATTGAATTAATCCTTAGATTTAAAAAAATATATTGTTATTTTCTGCTAGTGTTGTTGATCATTTATTTTTGGTCTCCTGGGAGATTTTTCAATTCTACTTCCAGGCAACAGGTGTGTCGTGGCCATTCTTCAAAGCTGTGACAGATCTATTCTCACCCAAATCCATCAGTGGGTCTACCTCCAGGGTAGGGATGAACTTTGGGTGTGATTCAGAATCTCAGAGTCTCAAAGAATGGGCTTCCCTTGGGGCCGAGAAAAGGTCAAAACAATGAACTTCCACTGTGGTTACAGAAGTTATTATTGTTCCAGTGCCCCCCCCCCGCCACCCCCCCTCCCCCCCCACACACAGAGTAAGGAGCGGATCATTAAAATACATACAGGTATTTTTCTGATTAGAAATATGTCTCATGTTAATGGCGGAATATTTGGATAGAGGAAGAAAATAGAAATTATGTTTCTTCGATGTTTGGAGCACTGGTAGAGATTTCATAGAGGGAAACTTGCTTTGATGCTACCTCTGATTCCTGCCACCTGTCCCCTTCTTGCCCCTCAGCATAGTGGTGGTGATGTTTGCAAAGGCTTTCCCCTCACTTTTCACTTTCTGTAAAGGTGGGTTTGGTTCCAATTCAACAAGAAGGTTAGTGTCTAGACAGACTGGATTGTTCTTCAATGCATCTACACTGGAGACTGTCTTTCCTTCAGTGACTAAACAGGGCCAGTAAATAGTGGTAAACATGGTGGTTAGATGTCTGAGAACATGTGCTGGTCCTTTCCCTTCCTGGCTTGGAATTTGTGGACACAGACACGTAACAGAACCTCCCTGTGCCTCAACTTCCTCACTTGTAAAGTGGCAATAATGCTACTACCTTACCACATGGAGTTCTTGTGGAACTTTAGTACCTCATTCAGTGTTAGGCAAGTCAAGCTCCATAACCCAATCCACAGTAGTTACTCTTACATATAAAGTTACCACGAGGGCACCCCTTCATCCTGCCTCTTTTTTACAGGTTTAAATTTCTAACAGTTTCCTCCTTTTTACATTCTCCTTGGGTTCCTGGCTAGTTACTTTTCATATTCTTCATGTCAAGTGGAACATAAAATTAGATGCACAACTCAGTTGGACTCTGATTCTAATAAGAATTGAGTCTGTATTCCTGAATGTGAACTTTAAATCACTGATTTAGCCACATTTATGTAAATAAGTAGAGAGAAGGACTCACTATATTTTCAAAGTAAAGTTGTCTCAATGCATCCAGGGATGCCCAGACCAGGCAAGACAGGCTGCCAAGAAGGGGACGTGTGTTCTTTGTTTTTTTTTTGTTTTTTTTTTTTTTTCTTAATGTTGATCCGGTCCTCATTCTATCCAATTTTCCTTGGTCTCTGCATGGTTTTCACTGCTTCAGCCTCTGTTTCCTTTTCTGTTTGTCTCTGGTCCTGCATTTTACTCAAACATTGTCTCTACATCATGTCTTGATGCAGCACAGAATTTCAGTTCTTCCTTGCAGACTTAGGGATGGAGTCCAACAGACAGTGCAGAGTACGGGGTGGGGGGCTGCTTGGAGGAAAGACACAAGTCCACTTTGGCTTTGAACTGGACACCTTCCCCCCCCTCAGAGATCCTGTACCGACTCAGAGATATTTAGGATGAAGAGGAGCAATGGAGTAGCTGCGGCTTGCCTGCTGCCTGCCTGTGTTCTTTCCTTGTCTCTCCCTTGGTGCAGAGATGCTGTGCAGCCCTGGCCCCTGCACAGCCTGGCCTGAAAATTATACAAGTGTAGCTGATGTTCTTTTTTAAATTGATAAAAGCAGAGGATGGAGCCTGGGAAGCCCTCTGACCCTGGAACCTTGGTCCATGAAAATTACAGGCGGTGTGCAGTGCTCTGTCTCTTGATGTGTACTTGCAGTGGGGAGATGTTGGTTAATTTCTCAGGACTCAGAGGTGACCCAGGTTTAATAAAGAGGATTAATGGATTTGAGCTAAAGGTCCTGGCTGTTTCAAGCAGATAGCCTCTTCCTCCTAAGACAGTTTGCAGGCTCTCGTTCAGTTCCTTCTCTTTGGGGAAAAAGCTCAAGCTGCCTATTTAAAGGGCCTTCCTCTCCCTTCCTTCTCGACACTAATTGGACTAAGTTGGCCATCTGTCCTTTATGCACACTCCAAACCAAAGGCACGAGGGCATTCCTGCTGACAAGAACATCAGCAACAACGAAAAAAGGGACACTTTCACATTCTGCTAGTCCAAGCTACCACTTTTCCAAAAAGCATTTTTGTCACAAGCATCAAAACTTAAAAATATTGTATATACTCTTTCACACACCAATTTATTTTCATGATTTTATGTTATGGAGTAATTAAAGATGCCTGCAAAGATGTTTACCTAAAAGATATTTATTTAAAAAAAGAAGAAAAAGAATGGGGATCAAGAGATGTGTAACAATAGGGATTAAGTTAAATATTGTATATTATACTAAATTTATGAAATGGAGTAATGGCCATTAAGAAAATATGTTGTATTTTTATTGACTTGAAATGTTCATAGATTCTAAACCATTATGTGTAAAATGGTTTTTGTAAGTATATATATATATATATATATATATATTTACAAAAACCATTTTTTGTAAAAAAAAATATATATATACTTACAAAAACCGTATATATATATATATATATATATATATATATTATATATACTTATGTATACAGTTAAGGGATGGAGACCAAGTGGCTGAGCAATGAGATTCAGAATTATTTTATTTTGATTTTATTTATCCTCACTTTCTAATTACTTCCACAATTGTATGTCACTTGTGTAATGACAGCAGGGTGAGACCTGAGTGGGATCTCCCAGAGGATGCTGGGTAGCTCCTCTGTGTGTCCTGTCCAGGCCCTGTACACTCAGGTCAGGGCTACTTCTTGTCCTCTTATCTTCTCTCAGGAGAATGTAGATCATAGGCTCCTGAGGGACAGCAAGTGGCTCTCTGGGTGGCAAGGTCTTGATTTGGCCAAAGGCACACTTGCTATGACTGGTCCCAGGCAGTCTCTCCCAGAGTCTCCAGGAGAGGAAAACCCTCCACTGGAGACACAAGGGCTGAGACCATGGGACAGAGTGACCCTTCCCAAAATGGAGCGGTTTTAATCAGGCCCCTCTGTTTGACCCTCGTGGAGGTGCCTACTTGTTTCCTATCATGTATTCTCAGATGTGCGTTTCCAATCCTGTTTTAAATGACTCCCATATGGGTGATCCTGCCATATCCCCAAAGGAGTCTGTTCTGTTTCTAATAGACTATTCTGCCATCTAATAGACCTCACTGTCAGGATATTTTCCCTTGTTTCCATTAGTCACTAAGTGCTTATATGTTTTTACCCTTAAAATTCATTCCAATTTTTAGTGGGCACTGAATTTGGACTTTTTCAACAGTAATTGCCCTCTTGGCTCTTCTCTCTGATACTAACATCGGGATTACTTTTTTATGTTTTCCCTTTGATAGTTTGGCATCATTGTCTCCAATGTAATTCTTCTGTAATCCTGAGATGTGTTTTAGTCTCTAATGACTTATCTCTCTATTCATATGACCGTGGCTTAATTTGCCATTACAAAAAAATATCTGCTGAGTGGCTTTTTACCACTGATTTTAGCTTCAAATCTTCATGACGTTGGCATTGTTCCTCTCTTTGCTTTTATGTGCTTTGCTGTTATCAAGGGTAGAAAAGGGGTGAAAAGCTGATTGGGGAGTGACAGTTTATCTCCTAGGGGACTAAGTATGAAAAGGAAAAAAAAAAAGGCAGAATGCACCCATACAAAGCAAGGCTTCAATACTCCCCACACATTTGTGAAATGGAACCTATCCCAGAGTGCCACAAACTAGCCCAGCAGGGAGGTGGCTACCAGCTGTGCCCCAGCTCAGCCACAGCTCCCTTCTTTCCCCCACATCCAAGGATTCCACAAAATTGGCCCGGCCAGGTTTTTGCTTGGAGCAGGACAGAGAACTCCTGAGATCCACCCATGTAAAAAGCAGGGTACCCAGAAATGACATGGGTTCCCCAGTATTCTACCTGTGGATTAAATCTTGTGTGTGATTGTAGAGTATTGTTTTAAATGTGCTTACCTCATCTCCTCTGCTGCCTACCCCAGTCTGTTAGGAGTTTGAATCAACATGTAAAGTTTGCAGGGAGATCCCAGGACAGAAAGGAGCTATAAGTGAGAAATACAATAGTTCTGCTATTTCTGGGATGGCCCTAAGTTGGGTTCCTGATCCTTTCACGCTTCTGGCTCCATTTTCTCTCTGGCTTACCTGTTCAGTTAACTGAGTTATAAATGCTCAGTGCTTCTCCCTTCTTTAAAATACGTCACCCATTTCTTAATGTACTGGAAACCACTCTTTCTCCATGGCACTGTGGCCAGACGGAGGCTTTAGTGTGTACCAGGAGATCCAGGAGAGTATTTCAAAGCTGATAGTGCTGCCACAAACTGCCTCAGTCACACTGTGTCTCTAGGTGGTTTTCTGGAATTTCTCACGTGGCTTATGGGTAATCCTTGTCTATGTTTCTCATCTCCCAATCTTCTCTAATGTCTTCAGTGAAAATGGGAAGTAAGGATTCATGGCACCGGTATATATAGACATGATAAGGGAAATTTTGTTTATGAGCAGGAACTAAGCTAAAACCAGATAGTAGATTTTTTTCCCCAGCCTGTTCTTTTCCCAAGAGGCTCATTACAGTGAAATCGATCAAACGAGGTGTTTTTCTCTCCTCACTGGGTGTGTAGTGATGCCTTCCAAAAATGAGTGGAAAGTGGCACTCTTCAAGGCTGAGTGATGCTGAGGTAAAGTGGTAAAGTGACTGAGGTGGGGAGACACCAGCAAACTCCACATACGGGATAAGTTACCCCTGGACCAGCCTAGCACCTCGCCTGTCTTCTGCACCTCCACTGCCTCCTTACGGCTGCAGCCCCCAGTCGCTGTCCTGAATATCACTGCTCACCACATTCAACCTTTGCTCAACTTTATTAAAGAATTTTGCAGTGCTGACTCAGTCAATAAAAATTTACTGAACACCTACTTCTGTGTCATGCACTCTTCTAGGTACTGGGGATTCAACAATATACCAGGTAGGTCACAATTCTGGCTTTCATGGAGCTTATGTTCTAGGGGTAAATCACATGATATGCTATCAAGGGGTAAGAGCTAGTGGGGAAAAAAAATTAACCAAGGTGGAGGGTGAATGAAGATAGTATTTACCTAGGATTTCAGAGGGATGAGATAGTAAGGTGTGAAGATATGTGGGAAGCAGCCTGTCTTGTGCATGTAGGAGCATATCTGGAACACTTGGAGGAGTAATGAATGACTGGAGAGACACAAGCAAAGGAGAAAAAATACACAAATTTGGTTTTTATTCTGGTTGAGAGGAAATAATTGAGATGGGAGGCCATTGGAATCTTTTCCACAGAGAAATGACATGGGTTGATCCAGGTTTCTATGTCTAGGACAAATGGCACCTCCTCCTTTATTGGAATTTTCTCTTCTACTTGGCTTCAGCAATTGCTCTCTTGAGTCTCACTTTATTTCATTGACCCTGCCTGCCATCCTATCCTGCAACCTTATTTCACCAATACCTTTGTAAATATATTTCTTATAGAATATGAGATGCAGAGGATATAAAAACTAAAAATATAAAATATTCAATATAAAATGTATATTCATGTACATTTACTAAAAATGTAAAATATTAAGCTGTACAAAAGGCAGGTCCTTTGGTGTTTTCTATGGTTCATATGTAGGTCTGGGACGGAAACCTCATGACAGTATGTTCTTGCTGAGAGTTGCAACATCCTGTCACCGTGTTTCCACTCTCACCCTCAAAAGTTTTATCTCACATGTGTCCTTGTCACAGTGTCATGCTGATAACAACCAGCTATGTAAAAGAAGCCCTTTTACATGATTGTCCAAACTTGGAAGCAGCATGATGTCTTTTAGTAGGTGAATGGATAAATAAACTATGGTTCATCCATACAACAAGATACTATTCAGCGCTAAAATGAAAGGAGTTATTCGCTAGAAAAAGACATAGGGTAACTATAAATGCATATCACTAAGTGAAAGAAGCCAGTTTGAAAAGGCCACATATTATATAATTCCAACCATATGATATTCTGGAAAAGGCAAAACTCTCAAACACAGTAAAAATATCAGTGGTTACCAGTTACTGGGGAGAAGGAATGTATAGGTAGAGCACAGGTGATTTTTATGGCAGCAAGAATACTCTTCATGATAGTATAATGATGGATACATGTCTTTATACATTTGTCCAAACCTATACAATGTATAACATCAAGAGTGAACCTTAATGTAAACTATGGACTTTGGGTGATCATGATGTATCAGTGTAGGTTCAATTATAACAGATGTACCACTCTGTAGGGGGATGTTGATAAGGAGGCTATGCATGTGTAGGGGTAGGGTTATATGGGAAATCTCTGTATTTTCTTCTCAATTTTGTTGTGAACCTAAATCTTCTTTTACAAAAATAAAGTCTTTTTTAAAAAGCCTTAATTCATAACTTTTGCTGATTCCAGGGTATAAATACTCCAACTCTGATTAATTTCAAGTCACCAAAGAATGTGGTGGGAGGTACCTAAGTCTCCATTAATATGAAATAACCACTTTAGCTGTCTGCTAAGTTCCCATATATACCTTTTTTTTCTTTACTTTTACTTTGACACCATTGATTTATTTGTGTGTCCCTGTGACTGAACCATCTTACTTAGAATAATCATAGAAATCATATGTTCATGGGTCACCTGAGTGGATCAGTTGGTTAAGTTTCTGACTTTTGATGTTGGCTCAGATCATGGTCTCACAGTTCATGGGATGCAGTTCATGTTGGGCGCTGCACTCATAGCAAGAAGCCTGCTTGGAATTCTCTCTATCTCTGCTCTCCACCCTGTCTCTCAACAAAACAAACCAAAACACAACACAACACAACACAACACAACACAACACAACATGTCTTTATACATTTGTCCAAACCTATACAATGTATAACATCAAGAGTGAACCTTAATGTAAACTATGGACAAAAAAAGCAAACAAGAAAAAACAAAACAAACTAAAAAACAAACAAAAAATAAATCATAGGTTGGTTAGCTTAATAAAGTTCATCCAGACCAAGTCTTACTGATTAGTCAAGTACCAACTTTACCAGAATTTTGATTGGGGTTACTTTACTTTCTTTTTAAATGTTTTAATGTTTAGTTTTGAGAGGGGGTGGGGAGAGAGGTGCAGAGACAGAGGGAGACACAGAATCTGAAGCAGGGTCCAGGCTCTGAGCCATCAGCACAAAGCCCAACGTGAAGCTCGAAGTCATGAACCATGAGATCATGACCTGAGTCAAAGTCAGATGCTTAACTGAATGAACCCCCCAGGCACCCCAAATTGGAGTTTACACACACAAACACACACACACACACATTTAGCATCTCTATGCTATTGAGACTTTACAGTAAAATGACACATTCCTTCCATGAATATTTATTTAAAATCTATTATGTACCTGAAATTACCCTGGCTCTGAGACAGACAAAATTGCCAAAGTTTTTCTCTAATAAAACTTACATTCTGGAGGATGAAATGGGGAAGTCTCATGATGAGCAGGTGAATAAGAGAAAAATATCAAGACCAACCATGGTGAAAAGACTATGGAAAGGAAAATAACAAGTTAATAAAATAGAATATGACTAAGAAGGAGGTGCTTTTTTGTTTGTTTGTTTTTGTTTTTGTTTTGGATTGTATATTCAGGGAATCCTCTCTGAGGGAGTTGTATTTTAGCTAGTACCTGATCATGAGGAGTCAACTAAGAAAAAATCTGAGAGAAGAACATTTCAGAGGTATCAGCCAGCACAAAGTGCCTAGGTTGGTAACTACCTTGTCAGTTTCAAGAACTAAAAAAGACAACAAGGTGCAAGATAAGGTATTTTGTCAGGGATCAGAGATATAGACAAAGATAGATCATGTAGGGTCATAGTAAAAGATTTAGATAATATTCTCAATACAATACAAAGCCTTTGGAGGGTTTTGAATAAAGTGGAATCATTTGATTTGCAATTTACCAGCCCATTCTAGTTTCTGTGAGAACAGATTGTATGTGTGTTGGGGAGAAAATAGAGGAGGTAGGAGTTGTTTAAAAAATAGTTGCCGTAATCAGGATAAAAGATGATGGGACTGTAGATTATGACAGAAACAGTAAGGTGGAGAGATGCTAATTGATTTAGCATATATTTTCAAAGTAGAGACAGGGAGTTTTCTGATGCATTGATTGTATGGAATGAGAGAGAGAGTGAAGAATAAGAAGTAGCCCCAAAGACTTCAGGTTTGAGAAGCTAATTGAATGAGAAGATTGGAGAGATGAAACATGTGGGTCCATCTAGAGTTGTTCATGGATTCTGTGCTAACTCTAAAAGATCATCCATGTACAGATGTCAGGAAGTAGTTCTGAGTCTTGAGGAGAGTTCTGCTGGCTATAAATGCCTGAGAATTTTCAGCATATTGTTGGCCATTAAAGCTATTGGTTTGGAAGAGATTCCCAGGGAAGAGGCTGATAAGAGAAGCAGATTAAGAGAGTTCCAAGGAACTCCTACACAAAGGTTGAGGAAAAGAAGACAGTAAGGGAGGCTGTGGAGGAGCAATGATGGAGATAGCGCAGTTTTGAGAAAAACCCAAAAAAGGTTTTTCAAGAAGGTGTGGTTATTGTACAGAATGTTGTGGATGGTCAATGTGATGAGGGGAGAGAACAGATGTCTCAGACCCTTGGAATTGGTAACTGGCGACCTTAGCCAGAGTTAATTATGATGAAATGATGAGTTCAGAAGCTTGCCTGGAGTTGAAGAAAGAATGAGACATGAAGAAATGAAATACAGTCAATTTGCATTATTTGTGGTAGTTATGTTCGGTAAAATCACCACAAACACTATACTAGTGATTATGGAACCACTTCTCCTAGGTTCCTAGGTCTTTAGGAAGGAGCCTCTCTTTATAATATTTTTATCAACCAATCAACACATAAACTCATGTGCATTTCTCTGTAAAGACACTTTACTACTCTATATTGTTGATTCATTAACATTGAACTCATGGTAAACAGCACTATAACTCATCCCTGAACATTTTTCTCCATAAGGTACATCACAACTTTTTCACTCTTAAGGACATTAGAAAGCAACTCAGCACTAATCTTGAGTGTTATTTTAAACAGCAAAATCACCAACAAAAAACACAAAAATGGGGACAACATGGCACTTTATAGACCAAGGAAAGGACACTTATTTAGAGTTAAGAAAGCTGGAACAGAAAGGCAGAGCATGATCTTGTTAAACCTCAGATGGAAACATGCATGTGAGGTGACTCACATTTTTTGCTGCTCGTGTCCATGAATGATACAAAAGTGCCATAAGAACTAATTTGGGGATTACACAAAAATTTAGCAAATAGGCAGCTAGGCATATAAAGAATCTGTGAATTATGAAGATTGGCAGTAGTAATGATAGGCAAGTCTTTGGAGATATATTAATCTGAGGTTTTGTGTGGCAATGGAGGTCTTATTTTGCTTTTAATCATATGAATGATACTAAAGTGTGTTTTACAATGAGAGGACTTCACAGTACAGACAGAAACCTGACAATGCAAAACGGAGAACCATAGGCCAAGCAAAGTCTCCAGTAGGTAGGGGCCAGGTGGAATGCAAATCATCAGTGTAGGAGGATACTCGGATCAGAACAGTAACTGTTCATCATAGCTGACTATCATTCAGGGCTTTTAAAAATGTTCTTTCATAATGTTTTATAGTTTCATTTATATAGCTCTTGTGAATTTCTTATTAAATTAATTCTTATTCATGTTGTAATTTTTGACATTGGTTTGATTTTTTAAATGTTTTATTTATTTTTGAGAGACAGACAGAGCGAGAGAGAGCGAGCATACATAAGCGGGGGAGGGGCTGAGTGGGAGACAGAGGATCGAAGCAGGCTCTGTGCTGACAGCAGAGAGCCTGAGGCAGGGCTTGAACTTATGAACCATGAGATCATAACCTGAGTGGAAGTCAGGTACTCAACCGTCTGAGCCACCCAGGCACCCCAAATATGTTTTTAATAATTGCACCTTATAACTACTTATTGCTGGTATAAAGGAAATCTATTGATTTTTGGTTGTTTATTTTTTGTATATTCTTTTATATCCAGTCACTTCATTGATGTTTTTTGTTTTTGTTTTTATTTGTGTATTTATTTGAAAGTTTTAATAATTTGCATTTCTAAGGAGACACTTATGTTTTTGTTACATAATAATCAATTTATTTATTTATTTATTTTTTGTCTCCCCAACCCTCTCCACTCTTATGTTTATTTAAAATCTCTAGATGGGTATTCTTTTCTTGTTCATAATTTTATGGAATTGTCTTCTGTGTTTCAAGATTCAATGAGGTTTGCTGCTAATTTTTGTTATACAACTTTATGAGCTTTAGGAAATTTACCTTTTTTCCTAATTTGCTTAAAGTTTTCATTCTTTTTTTTCCATTGAATAGTTGTTAATTTTAACAAAACTTATTTGGCCATCTAATGATATTATTACATGATTTTTTTTCCTCTGTATTTTAGTGCAATGCTTTATTATTGATGGATCTAATATAGTGGAGATCTGGTATACCTGGCATGAACCCTACCAAATGTGGTACAATTTTTAGTATGCTGCTGAATTTTATGTTATGTACATCATATTATGTATTAATTGATTTAAAATTATTTTTTTTTGCTTTTTTCTAGCTGGTTTTGTAGCAGGGTGGGTGTAACCTTATTAAATAAATTGAGAAAGTTTCTATTGTTTTTTTTCCTGTGGTTTTCACTACCTCTTCTGTGTTCTCTGTCCCTCCTGCTTTCTTTTCTTGGCTCTATTCTTTGGCAATGTTATCTACTGCCTAACCACGGATTTAGCTATCACTTCTAGATGTGCCTTTGCCAATCCCTCCTCTATGTCTCAGTTCTCTAAGTTGCCAACTCCTATTTTCAACTACTGGTTGGATCTTTTTTCTGTTAATTTAGAATCTTAGGTGTACACGATTGGGTCTCATATTCACGGGACATTATCATCATTGGACAATGCATTAAGGACCCTTTTCCTGTTTTATTTATGTAGTTATTTCCTGTTATCCCCATTTCTGATAGCTATGCCCCCATTAAGGACCATTCAAATGCATTTCATGTGTATCCTTTTAAAGCTCTTTGATCTCTCTCTCTCTCTCTCTATCTATATATATATAGATATATATATAGATATATAAATATAGATATAGATATATAGTTTTTATGTAACATAAATGGTGATGTGTTACATATTATATACTGTTACTTAATTTTTTTCAGCACTGTTTAAAACCCAATAATATTTTTATGTAACTTTATGTAACTTCTAACTACTTTTAACTTTCAGTGGGGCACATCTATCAAATTTCACTTGTCCACTATTCCAGTGATTGACACTGGTTGCCTTCAGTATAAGTGCTAAGATGAGCATCTTTAAGCATGGTTTGAAAGAGGCCTGTGTAAGAATCCTGTAGGTTTATATACTTAGGAGTGGGATGAATGGTTCCAGACTGTGCATTGCTTTATCTGACTGCCCTATGCTGTGGCAGTTCTAGTCTGCACTCCCACATGCAGTTCTGTGGGGTATTTTTCTCTTCCCTTTCTTCAATATTTGGCTTTATCCAACTTTCTAAACCTTACCAGTTAAGCAGGTTATTAATTGATATCTCATTTTTGTTTTACTTTGAAAATTTGCTGATTACCAATTAATTTCAGAGTTTCTTTATATACTTCTCAGCATTTTGTGTTTCTCCTTCTTTAAATATATCATTTAAATTCTTGCCCCTATTTTCTCTTAGGGTTGCTGTCCTTTTCTGTATGCATCCCTGATATATTCTAAATAGTAGTCTTTTGTCCGTTTCAAATACTTCAGATGTCTTTTCCTAATCTATCACTGTCTGTTAATTCTATCATGGCTTCTGTTGAAGTACATACTCCAATTTTGATATGATCATATTTGGAAACTTTTGCATAATGTTTTGGGCTTTTGTTTAAACATTTGGTCTCTATCCTTAGGTTACAAAGATCTCCCCCCATATTTTCTTCTATTATATTTCAATTTAACTTTTTCATTTCAGTCTTTATGCTGCATCTACCTTTGAATATAGAGTTAAATAGATAGGAAGTTTTACTTTTGTCCATTTAATAAGCTGGTTTTTATAACATCATTTTTCCTTTCCTCAGTTATTTACAATGCCGTCTTCATTGTATCTGAAAGCTCTACCAGCTGTTTGCAGTGGTGCTAGAACAGGTGAATTTTGCCAAAAGGCAAAATAAAAGGAAATAAGAGAACTTGAAAGCCTTCCTCCAACTTACCCTCTCACTCCCTGTCTCTGCTGTCCTCAAACCAGGGGTGGGGGCACTGCCCCTGTTCTAAGCTCCTACAATAGAACCACTCAAGGTTAAGATGATGTTCAGATTTTCTAGGGATTTCTCATGGGCATTTTTGATATTTTTGTCATCATAACTTTGTAAAACCCATGCTGTCCTCTGTATTCTAGTTTCCCCATGGTTGATTTTAGGAGAAAAAGTCAGAAGTCCAAGCTGTGTTGGTACTTTGACAAGGAACACCTTGTTGGACATCCTTAACTACATGTCACCTACCACCTCAAATTTGGAACAGCTAGATTCAAGCTCAAATTTCCTCTCAGATGTTCTCCTTTCATGTCACTGACACCATTGTTGACATTGTCATCAGCTCTTCTCACCAGCAGGCATGTAGGTCCCATCAGCTATGGGGAACTGACAGTTCTGCATTGAGGTATCTTGCATTTTCCCCCAGTTACTGCACTTATTCTAACTCCATTGCCTCCCTAGTCTGTGCACTTTAATGACCACCTTATCTGCTTTACTCTGATCATGGTACCTCCAGGTGCCAAGTGCCAAAGTCTATAATTTAAAGACTACTGCACAGATGATACTATATAGGTTCCTTCTGGACAGGCTCCTTCACGTGGTACTCCAATCCCATCATGTTATGACCTCAGCCGTCTCCCTCATCTCCTTCTAGAAATATGAATTCTAGCTAGTCTACTTTACTTGGCAGTCTCTGAGTAGAAGTTCCTCAAGGTCCTCTCCTCCTTCCTTTGTGCTCTTCTCTCCCCTTTAGATGGTTAATACCTTGAATTTGTTTTATTTTGTTGAAGGTTATGAACACCATCCTGTGTATGATTTCATTTAGGCTCCCCCCTTATTTTTTTTACTGTTTCCTGTCTCAGTCTGTTGAAATTTCTACTTTTTCTCAAGGCTTCACTCAGATATACTTCTACTATAGCACTTATTATAGTCCTCACTTATTTTTCATTTGAGGATAGAAATTTAAATAAACAATGATTTCTGTAGGGACTTGACATGATCTTCTGTGGACTTCTGCTACAAAATAATTCCCCTCATTGGCCTGAGTGTTTTATCTTTTCACTAACTGAAATTGTAGCCACTGTTACATTGGGTTTTGTTATTCTGGGAAGAAGGGTTGTGATACAATGAAACAGATTCAGGTTCTAATACTGGATGTGCCCCTAAAGAGCTGTGTGGCCATTGTCAGTAGCCTCCCTTCTCTGGGTCTCACTGTTCTGTATTGCAAAATGAGGTGATTAGATTCCTATTCTCCAAAGACTCGTTAAGCTCTAATGTTATATTTGATTAGTGTAAGCCCTTTCGGGACAGAGGCAGCCTTGTGCATTTTTGCATATAGAAGCTGTCCAATGAATGTCTCTTGAATTGGATTAGCTTCATGATAAAATTCTGGCCTCAAATTTGTGCAATACATTCACATCCATATACACTTAATCTCAATAAAGCTGTTTAGCATCAGTGGGTCATATTATCTTGGTAATAACTTTAATTCTCCTTGTCACCTATGTATGCATCAGCCTGGTTACAGCCTCATGAGTGCCTGCCTCCACCCCTACACTCAGTGTGAGCACAAGCCCTTGCATTCTTGATAATCCCAGTAAGACAAGACAGTAAGACTTTTTGTTGATACTCTCAGACTATGCAGTTCATTTAGTTCAAAATTATTCAGTCATCTCATTCATATTGTACCCGTTATGAGTAGAACACTACAGAAGATGCCACTGAGCTTAAAAAGACCAATATAGCATGATACTCTGTAAGGAGTTTGTAATTTGCCTAGGAGAGTCAGATATGGATGACACTGAAACATACACATAATAATACAGGATAGTAAGTAATTACAAAAATGATTTTAGTAGAAGGGAATGTGTTTTGAGGAAAAGTGGCGAGCAAGAGCTTCATGGGTGATGTAAGTTTTAATCTAGGCCATGGAGAGAATGGTTAGGAATTTACAACCAGAAAAAAAAAAAAAAAAGATATTGAGTCATGTTACCTGTAGGTACAACTGCAAGTCTCAACAAGGGACCAGTACACAGTGTGGGGACTCATCAAGGGCAAGAGAGACTAACCAGTCAGGAGGCAGCAGGTCATCAAAGGCACCTTAGCTACAACACCTGTCAGGTGAGGATGGAACCAAGTACATGGTGACCTAGAGCTCAGAAAAAGCAGAAACCAAAGGGGAGGACTTCAGGGTGAAGTATAAGGAGGGTGCTGCCAGGGTTCAAAAGCTGATGCTACCACTCCTGAGTGTATGGAGAGGATAAGTGAGGTGACTACGAGGACATTAGTTTTCTCATCTGTAAAATAAAGATAGTAGTAGCAACTGCCTAGGATGTAAGAGATGTGAGAGGGCTAACCAAAGCCAAACATTACTTCCTGGCCCAGAGTAGTCCCTGAAGAAATTTTGGTTAATTGTAGATATAAGTGATCAGACTGAGGGAAGGGAGGATGGGATGTACTTGGACACCCACCTTAAGAAGGAAAAAACTGGGCACTAAAGTTGAATGGGGAGACTGGGGCACTGTTGTGGGTCAGGGTTCACAAAACAAGCACACAGAAGTCATGCTTCAGTCAACAAGAGCCCCCCTTTGAATCCTTCCTCCTTTTCTTCATTATGAAGTGACAGGCATGGTGGGCTGGCTCCTTGGGTAGATGCTTAGCAGGCAAGATTTAGACTTCAGGGCTGGTGCTGATGACTTTAAGTAAGGATGCTGCATTAGAGTGGTGCAGGGTAAGGAGTAGAAATCAGCGATGGGGTGACATTCTTTGATTGCCATGCAAAAGCCACTGTGGTATGGGGCTGGTTCACAGCACTTGTCTCACTAGGAGTGTGTGAATTGCTTGGGGCCCAAATGGGCAAGTACCACTCAGGAGCTAGAGCTGTGCTATGGTCAATGCTGCTAGACCTTATCTGAGTCACTGTAGGATATAGAGAGAACGCTGCCTCCTTACCTCTGAACTCCCTGGGAAGCACTTCTGGGCCTGCTGTGCACACACCAAATCTGTATGCAGGGGGTGCTAGGCCAAGGCTGTATTTCTGATAATAATATCACATTGACAATGGGTATTTCCAGGTTGTTCATTTACTGGGTTTAACTTTCTCTTTAACATGCTCTGATAATGACTCAGGCTGAGGTAGGGGGTAAACCCACCCAAGAACACTCCTTATGTTTGGTGTAGGGAGTTGTTCAATCCTAGTGCTCTAAAGGGAACTGACATTTCTTCTAGTGGCCCTGAATGGTCATAGTGCATGAGAATCACCTGAGGGTGCTTGTTGGCACTATGACACCTGGGCTGTGGTCCAGGGTACTGACCCAGTGAGTCTCTGGTGGAGCTTAAGAATGTGCATCTGTTATATTCACTCCCAAGTTGTTCAGATATAGATGGTCATGGGCCACCTGAGGAAGACTGATTTACTGAGCCCTTGTTTATAGGCCAAGAACTGTGTGCTAAACTCTAAATAAATTATTTCATTTAATCCTGATGTATCCTTTAAGATCTACACAGTTATTATCTCTATTTTACAGATTGAAGGTGAAAAAAAGCAACAAAGCAGCCCTGAGGCTTAGGTAGAATAAGTGATTTGCCTAAGATAAGAATGCTACAAGGTGATGGCCCAGGATCCATTTAGGAGGATGGGACTTTTTTCACTTGACTCTACCTCCTTTGATGCCATGGCGGTGGGTGGGAGTGGGGGGGTGGGGAAGTGGAGAGAATCTATTAGATAGCAGGGAACAAAGTTAAAAAATGAAAAATGGTTATGGCATCAGCTTTCAAGGAATTCAAAGCCTAATATTAGAGACAGACAGAAGCAAATGTTAAATGAGGAAACATGTAATTGAAATGTCAAAATAGTATATCAAATGGAAACAGAGGGCAGAAATTATTTTTTTCAGTTTGTCTATAGTTTAGGTTCATCCTGATGGCCTTTGGAGGAGGTAGATCCTGTACTCCAATTATAGGTCTGTCATTTGTCTTACGTAACTTATGGAAGAAAGGTGGCTTGAAAGAAATCAATCAATTTACAATATACCATGAGTCCTTAAGCATTGCAGGCAGTATGTTTAGGCTCAGGATAGTGAGGCTGTTGTGGGCTGCTCCTTCCCCACGTGGGATCCCAGACCAATGAGAACACCAAGGCACTGTGTTCTCCAAGTTCAAGATGCAAGGCCCTCAGTCAAATCACTGTGGTCTCTCACTCAAACTTTTTCCACACTCACATAGGCCTGCAACTTCCCTCTGAAGGAATAAAGGCTGGGATTCTGGGGAAAAGCAGGGGGAGAAGAGGTGGAGAGGGGCAGGGGGAGCCACATCACAGGTTGTTTGCTCCACCCTCCTTCTTTTCCCAGCTTCTCAAAGCCCAGGATGATCTCTGGGTAGATTTTGGACTCTGCCTTTTACCCCAATACACCCCATCCTGAGTAGATTTGCCCCTTTTTCAATACAGGCAAACCAAAATTAAATCTATAATTATCATTACTAATTCCACTTAATTAGTCACAAGCCAGCAGCCAAATTGGCTTTCTCATAATTATCTGATAAGCAGTAAGCACATCTCATAGATTATAATTAACACTACTTAATTAAAATCTAATATACATACACCCTTTCCTCAAAATACATCTAATTGGGTTCATAACAGCAGAAGATAAAAATTCCTCTTTGGTTACCCCTCCATAAGGATTTCAAATACCCAATTTATTTTCTTTCAGTCCCCTCTGAGAGATCTGAAGGTGCACTGCAGATACTTTTGCTGAAGTGTTATTTCAGAAAGTTATAAATACTCCCCCACCCCATCCCCTCCCCAGGGCACTGAGGAAAGTCTCTCATCTTTCCTGTCTCTTGAAGTGTCTTCCCTCAAACTAAGAAATTCTTGGCCCACAGTGGCCACACAACTGGTTCACACTTCACACCAGGGAAATTTCAGCTCCCAGCATAGATTTCTTTACAGTTTTGTCTTACTGTGGATAGTGTTGAAAAGTTCCTGTCCACCTCTAACCTGGAAAAAAAAATCCCTATCAAACTTCCACCAAAAATCCTAGCAAAATTTTTGAAAGTGAGTAGGATCCAAAGCTTTTTTGAAGTTCTTAATGGCTGTGATCTGTATTTTTCAACCACTTCCATCTCTGGCAAGGCTATAACACAGGTATCTGATGTTATATTCCCGTGGGGGTGCTAGCTGGGATTAGAAGGCAGAGTATTCAACATCTTGAAAGTAAAAAGACTATTCTACCTGAGATTGCTGTCCACCCATTCCTTGGAGACAAGTTCAGAGAATAGGTCAAAGAGGACCAAAGATGGTTGTTATTTCATGTCTTTACAAGTTAGTGCTATACCATCCAGAAGGCAAAGAGCCATGGACACTCTTCATGTGCTGAATGTAGAAAGGGTAAAAAGGAGAAAAGAGAAGAATAAGTGGATAGAAAAGGAACAAAACTTTGTCAAATGGAAGTAGCCCTCTGATTGGCACAGTGGCAATGCTGTGCTTGTAACTGACTTTTTGTTTGCAAACCACAGGGAGATTTATGCATGACAATGCTGTGTCTTTCCCAGGGACTTTCTACCACTTGTATCTTACTTGTCTCACCCTGCTTGCCCTCTAGTTTAGAGCCAGAAAATGGAAGGGAATCGATAAATAGTTTCTGTATTGATACCTAGGTGGTAGATGGGTTTATACCCACTTTTCAGAATACAGGGAAATGCCTTAGAGAGTCAGCTGAGGTGTGGCAATGAAAGTACTAGAGCCAGCTACCCTTCTGGTTACTTCTCCCTGGTCACTTTTCTACATGACACTCATGTTATTAATCATTACAGTGTAAATTCTGCCCTCCCTGATAAATTATATGTTTCATGAAAGCAAGACCTGGGTTACTTGTTCACTGCTGTGTTCCCCACCACCTCCACATTCTAACATATACTAAATGTCCAACATATTCCTGTTAACAAATAAATTCATTTCTTATGACTTCTTTCTTATTTAACAGCAAAACACACAAACAAAAAGCAAATTCATTATCAATTATTCCTGCACAGGGCAAATACTTGAAATCTGTACTGGGAGATTGATCACATATTCATTGCTACTAAATTTCTCCTGTGAAGTCCATTTTGAATCATGAAAAACTAACCATCTAACAGTAATCAGAAGGGAAAGAATCTGCTTATAACTTGTCTTGGTATTTGTACCTATCTACCTACTTCTTTCTCCAATCAAACTGTTTGACCAGTAGGTCTATCGTTAGCAATTTAAGCTGTCTCTGGGAGAGTAATTAGATGTTGAACAGTCCATCTATTTATAGTCCACCAAGGAGGTAGCTATGAATGCCTTGGAGGATGATCTTGTATGATGAAAATCACCTTAATGGGTTTTGATCCAAATGCCATTTCTCTTCTTGTATCTTGGGTTTCTATTTACTTAGCCAGGTCAGTTGGGCGGTTACAGCTGTGTGAGTACAGGGAGACCTCTGTCTGGGCAAGAGTTTTGCTGGTGGCCCTTAGAAGCTTTTGAAGCCTTTTGGCTTTCATCCTCTTTCCACTCCCAGGGAGCCTCCAAATGAACACAGCTTGCTACTCACCTCCCATGGCCCCTGGGAGGGCCCTGCAGCCATCCTTCCTCTCTCATCCTTTTTCCCACCTGGCAAGAGCTTTTTAAAAAATTTCAGTATCTTGGAGGAAAGCATTTTCATCCTGTAGGAATGATCTCAGGGGAAACACTCCGTTTATCCTGTTTCTTTGACGCCGCCTTGGCCACCTAATCCCCCACCCACGCTGGGCTTTCTGTAATACACTGGGTTTGAATAAATTATATTTTCAAAGGTTAAGACTGGATTTAGTAGTCAACTGTCCTGCTGATGTCTCTGTTATTTTCTGAACGCAAGCAAAATGGTGAGAACGGGTGGGCATATTATAAAGGGAAGAGATCTCTTCTCCAGTGCCATCCCTGGGAAAATTTTTTCTTTTGCAAAAAATTGAATTCTGTCATCTCCTCCAAGTCATGGCTGTGGGACTGAGAGAACTATGTCTCTCTGGTGCTTCTTGTTCTGGAAGTTCATGGACATGGGTGGCTCCTGTGACTTTGCCTCTCAGCCTGTACCAGTTAGTGCACAAGGGAAGAAAAGGAGGGAGAAACAAGATGGAGAATGGTTGGAGGAGAAAGGTGCAAAGGAGGAAGAGGAGTAAGCAATTGAGTAGCTATTTGTTACACTGGCATTTGCATCTTATTTGGCTTGAAATATTTACCTTCTCTTGGATATGGTACCAGGTGGCAAGAAAGAGAAAAAAAAAACAACACATGCATGTGCACACACATGTACACATCCACAACCAAAAACAAACACTTCTAAAACATCTAGTTGTGTAGCAATGATATTAAATAACTACAATGTCTGCCAACATATTTCTGGAGCAGCATCAGGGTAGGGAAGGGCAACCAGAGCACACCTTAGTCTAGCTAGTCTCAGGGCTAGGGAGTGAAGGTGGCATATTCCAGGTATAGGCTGAGACTTTGTTGGCAGTCTCAGGAGATACGTGTGTGACATGGCAGACTATGGTTCCTTGGCAGGAGCATTCTGTCTGCTATGCTTGCAAGTCCTTCCACAATTCCTCAGCATCCTTTCTCTTTGACATCGTCTCTGAAGGAAGAGGGCTACTTGCTGAGCACACCCAAAAGCCAGTGCCCCAGCACATCTGAGATCCTCTACCTTCCTCTCCTGTATTCTTTCTTGCCCACTTCCCTGTCATCTGTCCTTTTGTGCAGAGAATGAGTCTTGAAATGCGTAGGTTCAGACCAAGTCTCAGAGGGTATACAGAGTGAATTGGGTCCTGGGTTGTTTACAACCGATTGGCTTTTTGACTTTGATGTCCTGAAAGGAATTCATAGTCGCATGAATGAGTGACTGCTTGTGGAGTAGTTAGGCTGTAGAGAGAGAAAAATCTTTTGACACTGGAATTCTCAATACTGTTGATGTGAAATTAAGATTAAATACTAAACATGAAGATCATTTCCTCTCACTCTGCATCCCCATTTCTTCTGTCACCAAATACTATTAATTCAATATCTTGAATATTCCCAGAGTTTCTCTACTCCTCTCCTTACCCACTACCAGTATCGCAGTTTGGGTCCTCATAATCCTTGCCTTGCTCAAGTTAGCATAGTCCAAACCTGTGTGCTCATCACCGTTTGGGAGTGGCTTGCCTGTGATGCCAAGCTGATCCTGTCTCTCTCCTGCTTGTAATCCTTGGACTCCCGGAGGCCTGAAGATTTTTTTTTTCTGAACTCCACAGCACAATATTTGAAAGCTGGCCCCTGCTCACCTCCACAGCCTCATATATCATCAGTTTCCCCACCCACTCACTCACTATTACTATAAATAAGTAGATTGGACTCCTGTAGCTCCCCCATATGTTACATGTGCTTCCTCCTCTCTTTGGATTGTTCCTCTGTGTTTCTACCAATGCTTCTCATCTGTAGGGCTCTTCTTCTCCAGGAATAATTATTACCTTGTTCTAGCCTCAGTCTTGGTTTGAGATGCCTCCCTACCCTTCCGTAGCACCCTGTGATTTTACTCATATTTAAACTTAGTTCAGTTCAGGATACTTCTCTATTTCTTATCCTTCTTTTATTTTGGACTGTACCGTCATAGAGGATAGCCATGCCTATCTAGAACAGTTGCAGGCAAACAGTTGTTGATTAATAAAAGCTTTCTGGATTCATAAATAAATGACATCTTTAGTTGCTCACTTTAGAAGGTGGAGATCTGATAAAAATGAGGGAAATGAATGACAGCCTGTGATTTTACAATCAGTGCTGGAAGAGTCTGTATTTTCTTATCTGGATGTTGCTCTTTTTCTAGGAGACTGTGATATACTTGGCTTGGACCACATACTGTGTACTCTAGTTCAGTCAGGGACTGGCAAATTCAGAGCTTTCAAGAAATATTAACTTACTGTTTACATAAAGAATATCACCTTTGCTTATATGGCAATCCATAAACTAATTTACTTATCAACAAAAATAGAAAAAAAATAAGAGCAAGTAGGTCAGAAAACAGAATGTAAAAAAAGAAGGTCTTGTATATACCAGAAGTATCCTCTTTCTTTTCTTAACTAGTCAATAACAGCTTTGCCTTAACTATTTCTAGTTCAGCCCATGTTCACCTGTTTTCAATGTTTATTTATTTATTTAATTTAGAGAGAGAGAGAGAGAGAGAGAGCACACTTGCATGCATATGAGCAAGAGAGGGACAGAGAGAGGAGACCAAGAATCCCAAGTAGGCTCTGCACTGATGTGAGGCTAGAACTTACAACCGTGAGATCATGACCTGAGCTGAAATCAAGAATCAGATGCTTAACTGACAGAGCCACGCAGGTGCCCCTATCTTCACTTTTTAAAATACATTCCATTTATAAAGATTGTATTCTTGTTAAAGTGTTACTTCCTTTAAGTAGCGTGGACATTAGTTTTGTAAATTTGTACAGCAACTCATCCCTCTTCTGGTTGTCAGTGTCCAGATAGTCTTGGAAATGAGCCCTCCCACCAATTCAGCCTGTGTAGTTTGAATGCACTGCAACAAGCCTAGCTTCAGAAATGGGCCAGTGACCCAGGGTGGCCCTGGTCTTTTTTCTAAATAACCCATTCAGAAATAGAGACCCTGGGCCTCTTATTCCCCATCCCCTCATATTTGCCCAATATAGCAAAAAGTGCCAACTAAGCAAACACCAGAAAGATCCCCAGTGTGAAATCCAACTTCCCAGAATGTGATAGCCTCAAAACGACCTCCTTTTAATGAGATTAAAAGTGGCAGTAGAGTAACTAATGGATGAAATGAATAATTTTTTAACGTTTTTTAACGTTTTTATTTATTATTGAGAAAGAGAGAGAGACAGAGCATGAGCATGGGAGGGACAGAGAGAAGGGGAGACAGAATCTGAAGCAGGCTCCAGGCTTTGAGCCATCAGCACAGAGCCGGACGTGGGGCTTGAACTCATAAACTGCAAGATCATGACCTGAGCCAAAGTTGGATGCTCAACTGACTGAGCTATCCAGGTGCCCTGAAATGAATAAATTTCTATTTCTTAGTCTTGAGTACTTGTAAGACTAAACACTCTCCGCTGAAAGGAACCAAGGCACCTGGGTGTAATGGTTGGTTGGTTCCAGGTCTGGGGCATGGAAAATTCAAAGTGATACTGAAATATTTTGTACCAGAAAACATGAAAATACTCAAAAACTGATGGGAATGTGTTAAAACTATAGAAGAGGCAACCTGAAGAGGGTTACAATGGCTAAAATTTGGTAACATTTGAGTTTCAGAAAGAATAATGATAATGACGGATTATAACAGTATGGGTAATAAAACAAAGACTCTTGAGTCCAAAATATTACAGAAATACAGATAAGTTCTTTTTATGGAAGAATGCCAGCCAATAGTTATAGAAGGAATGATAAAATTATAATATAACTATTTTATAATTACCAAAATAATTTAGGCAAGTATCAATGATGGGTGATAAAAACTATTGGGTGAATGTTATTGTAGCAAGATATTCACATCGTCTGACAGTATCATCCTACAGGTTATATATTAATTACAAATGAAAACATGTGACACTTTGCAGTGCAGAAATCCAGAAGACACTTCTCACCAGCTGAGCATATTAGCATCACCAACAATGAAAAAAACTGACATTCTGTGTCTCTTGATTTAATATAGTAAAAAGTCACAACAACACCTATGTAATACTCTTAGGTAAGAATGTTAACCTGAATCTAATCATAGCAAAGTAATCACATAAATCTAAATTATGAGATAATCCACAAAATAATTGGCCTGAACCTTTTAAAATACCAATATTATAAAACATTTTAAAAAATAAATAGGAGACTATTCTTGATTAATAGAGTTTATGAAGATATATCAACTAAATTCAATGCATGACCTTTGAATTCTGGGTCAAATGAAGGGAAAAAGCTATGTAAGAATTTGTTCAGAGAATTGCAGAATTAAATATGGGCTGTAGATTGGAAAATATCCTTTAAAGCAAAGAGAAAATATTCTGGTACTGATGTTCACTTTTTTTGAGAATTTTATCATGGTGCTTTTAGGGGACACTTGCTATAGTATTTGGGGGTAAATTTTAATCCCAATGTCTACAGTATACTTTCAACTGGTTTGTGAGGGACAGGGAGGGAAGGTGGGAGCATAGAGAAAGCAAGCACACATAACAAAATGAACAATTGGTGAATCTGAGGGAAATATAAGTGAATCTTCATTATAATATTCTTTCAATTATTTTGTAGGTTTTGCATGTTTCAAAAGAAAAGGTCGAGAAAAAAAAAAAAAAGAAAAAGAAGCAAAAGAAATAAGCCTGGCCCAAACCAGTCCTGTGAGACATAATTCTAAGGCTGGTGTGGAATGGTTGGGAAGATTATGCATTTGTACCTCCAGTGACTTCCCTTCCTCCTTGACTCTCTTCTGATTTTGTTTTCCTTTGTTTTCTGTTTTTTTTTTTCAGTGACAAAATATGAAGCAACCTTATTCACCAACCAACTCCTATTTCCTCATTTCCCTCTAAGTACCTGACTCAGCAATCCAACTTTTAAGGAGTTCAAATTATGGCAATGAGAAAGAATGAAGTCATTCCATTTGCAGCAATGTGGATGGAACTGGAGGGTATTATGCTAAGTGAAATAAGTTAGTCAGAGAAAGATACCATATGTTTTCACTCATGTGGATCTTGAGAAACTTAACAGAAGACTATGGGGGAGGGGAAGGGGAAAAAAGTTACAAACAGATAGGGAGGGTGGCAAACCATAAGAGACTCTTAAATACTGAACACAAACTGAGGGTTGATGGGGGGTGGGGGAGAGGGGAAAGTGGGTGATGGGCACTGAGGAGGGCACTTGTTGGGATGAGCACTGGGTGTTGAACAGGAACCAATTTGACAATAAATTTATTGAAAAATAAATAGAGGTCAAATTATTTAAAACCACAGACTACTCTAAAGTCAACAAAACTAGTTAGCATCACAGTTTTTTAAAATACTTTTTAAGTTTTATTTATTTATTTTGAGAGACACAGAGACAGTATGAGCAAGGGAGGGGGAGAGAGAAAGAGAGAGAGAGAGAGAGAGAATCTCAAGCAGGCTCCACACTGTCAGTGCAGAGCCCAACGTGGGGCTTGAGCTCATGAAACCATGAGATCATGTCCTGAGCTGAAACTGAGAGTCATAAACTTAATGGACTGAGCCACCCAGGCACCCCAGCATCACAGTTTTAAAATAAGAACAAACACAGATTTTCACAGAGACTTGGATGCCACTGGAGAAACAGACATAATGGGATTTTTCTTTTTCTTTTTCTTTCTTTTCTTTTCTTTTCTTTTCTTTTCTTTTCTTTTCTTTTCTTTTCTTTTCTTTTCTTTTCTTTTCTTTCTTTCATATAATTTATTGTCAAATTGGTTTCCATACAATACCAAGTGCTCATCCCAACAAGTGCCCTCCTCAATGATGGGCTTTGTTTTACACCTCCTTATTCTTGGCCCTCTATTTCTGGATTTATTTAAAGTTTGAGACTGGGTTAGGTTTCTGCACTATTGTTCTCTGCTATCAACACTCTTGGACCTCCTGTTATGCCACAGGGTGAAAGGTTATCTATTGAAAGAAGGCCAAAGCCAAGATCCTAGAGGTGGTCTAGATAACACTCATCCTCCCTGAAAATGTGATCCAAAGTCCTAGCCTCTGTGGGCTGAAATGGACCAGAGGGAGAGACAGTCCCAGGCACAGAGAAGTGCCACCTTTGGCCCTTGGTTATCTGTGGGCATTTATGTGTGGAAGGCAGAGTGGAGGCTGAGGGAGTGCAAGAAGAGTGGTTGCAGGCAGTGTTCCTGGTCCAGGTAGTAGGATCAGGTCACTATCTCCACACCCAAGGGAGGATATTGCCAATCACTGCAGGGTCTGTTCACAGATCTTTTCAGGCAATCTCAGGCTTTCATTTTTCAGAAACACTGGAGAATTTGTATGCACAAATGAGAATAATGCAAAGGTTCCTTGCAGTAGGAAGACAAAATATAACTGCCACTGGTTTCTAGATGGATACAGGCACACTATTTGGGGCTCTGCTGGCAGTCTCAACATTAAAACTCAGCAAGATACCCCCTGAGCCACAGTGATGCAGCTTTCAGAGGGCTCCTCACCCTCCCTAAACAACGGTAGGCAGAAGAGTGTGTCAAGGCTGTGGCTCCAGGTGTAAGTTTGGACAGTGACCCACCTGGGTCACATTATCATGGGAGGAAGAGTGATATGGTTCATGATAAATAGCCTGTTCTCCAGCTTTGCCCAGGTGGCAATGACTATTTAAACTCTTGTTCCCCAAATATTGTCAGGACTGTCTTGTGTCTGACTCAGGCTATCTGAGTAGGGTTGCTTCCTCCAAAATTCATAGCCCATAATCTCTTATTTCTTTGTAATCATCAGAGAGATGTGTTTCTATTGAAAAGGCCATTGTGCTATTCAAAGTTTCACCAAGGAAAGGTTTGGCCTGGCTTCTGGCATTTGCAGAGGATTTAAGGATTAGTGCTAAGTGTTGTGTGCAGAAAAGAAAAGCAACTAAAAGACCCTCATCTCGGAAACAAAGTGTGTTAAAAGGGTTCACTTGTCTTTTTGCCAGTAGCAAAAAAATAAAATGTAACTTTCCATTCTCACTTCCATCTTAATGCAGGAGCCATATGCTTGGTCTGCTGCTGGAGACTTCTGCCATCAACATCTCCCTACTCCAGCATACCTGCCACATCTGTACCCATATTCCTAAAATAAACTATTTGCTCTTAGCCCACCTTCGAGAGCACCCATGGTCACTTTCCATTTTACTACTTCAACTCTCCCTCCTAGATCTTTCTGGCACAAGCTTTCTGTTTCAGCTCGAGGTGTAGATGTGATATTTTTTCACTCATTCCATTACATTCTCTCTCTCTCTCTCTCTTTTTCAGAATCAGATGTTTCAAAATTCAAAAGGCAGAAAAGGGATAGAAATGCCTGTGAAATGTCTTTCTTCCGTCCCTGTCACTAGCCATCAAAAGTCTTCTATGAACACATAAGCACATATTTTCTCTCTCTGTCTCTCTGTGTGTCTCTGTCTATCTCTCACACACAGAGATGGTAGCCTACAAGACACCCTATTCTGTATTGTGACCCTTTATTTAACAATATCTATTGGAGATCATTCCATATCAGTACATAAAGACCTTCTTCACTCTTTTTAACATATCCTTTTGATTGCTTCTGCATTTCATTCTTCTGTTCCTCCAAAATCTTTTTTGAAATCTTGAACTTCAAGGCTACTTTCCAGATAGACTGTGATGTCCTTAACGACAGGGGCCAGGTCTTATCCTACTGTGTAACTCTTACTATACTACCCTAAAAGAGGGCCATGTCCTTAGTAGGGATACAGTTAATTTTTTGATTTGATAACTCAAAGAACAGAATGTGCCAATTTTCTTCCTTGTTATAGAGTCTGAGTGAGAGACCAGGTTTGTTTGCATTGACCCTGAATGATCTCTCCAGCCAAAAAAGCCTTCTCAAGCATCTCTGGTAATGTAAATGTGTGCTTGTCCTAAGCAAGGCATAAAGGGCATTTCCATGCTTGTTTTCCTTCAACAATCAGTTGCTCTTTCCATTTTTTTCCTCCAAAAGTCAGCCAATGGGTAGGTTCTGCCAAAGCACAAAGTACTGAACAGAAAGATCAACTCTCTTGGTCAGAAGTGCTTGGGGTCAAGCCCACTTCAAGATGACTGGCAGAAGTATGGCATTCTGTCAGGTCTCCAGAAATCCCACTGCTGTTCATGGCTACAGAGACAAGGGCAAAGTGGGATATCACATTTTACCAACTTTCTTACCTGCCCTCATTCCAAGTGATGGCTGTCGTGGTGTCTGAGACCAGCTGTGTACACCTGCATCAATCACAGGGATAGGGAAAGCTGTGGTTTCTTCCCACACTCTGGTCAGCTTCTCCCTGGGGAATTTCTCCACTATGAGATTGTCCCCAGATAAAGTAAATAACTTCACATTAGTCTAATTAATTCTAATAGACTCATTATTTCAGTCTTAGAGCTCATTCTCAAGGGAGCAATGGTCAAAAGCTGTGAAGAGTATTTCCTTTGTGAGAAAATCATGTTTTCTTTCAAGTTGGAAATCCAAACTTGGCTTCTTGGACTTAAAGAACATGTCTAGTTTCTTGGAGCATCAGGAATCTCAGTCCAGATGCACAGAGTCAATATGCTCTGGTGAAGGTGTCCTTGCTGTTGCTGCTCTGGGATTTCAAGACAGAGTAAATCAGCTTGCAGTGTCAAAGGACTCATTATAGTTAATGAAGACTAAGCATGAACAAATAAAAACATAACTAATATATGGCAATATGGCCTGAGTGTCACAGAAATGAAGTGTTTTAATTGTTTGGACGTGGGATAAGTTCAGGAAATGTTTCCCTGAGGAGCTGGACTTGGAAGACCTTTTAAGAATGAGTAGGACTCGGGACATGTGGGTGGCTCAGTTGGTTGAACATCTGACTTTGGCTCAGGTCATGATCTCACAGCTTGTGTGTTCGAGCCCTGCATTGGGCTCTGTGCTGACAGCTCAGAGCTTGGAGCCTGCTTCAGATTCTCTCTTCCTCTCTCTCTGTCCCTTCCCTGCTCACACTCTGTCTCCCTCTCTCTCCAAAATAAATAAACATTAAAAAAAATAAAAAAAAAAGAATGAGTAAGACTTTATGAAAGAAGAAGAAAGGAGGAAGGAGTTGAAGGAACACGTGTAATCCAGGACCCAGGACAGCCTGAGGTTTTATCACAGAATGGTGAGGGAAGCAGTCTAGCCATAGGGGAAACTTTGTGTTGGGGCTTAGGACATGACAAGCTTCAAAAGGCAATTGGAGTATGGTGGTCAATTGAGGAGTGTGGTGGTCAAATTTACAGTAGTGGATTCTTCCTGAAAACAGTGAAGGACTCCTGAAGGGGTTGTTGTGAAAAGAGGTAAAACATTGAGAAATAATTCAGGAAAAGCAAAGAGCTGACAATGTGCAGAATGAATTGAAGTGGGTGAGGCTAGGGCAGGATGAAGCCAGAGCAAACAGGTGGGTTCAGAGGCATTTGCATTACTATTTCAGGTGATTTGTCAACAATCCAAAGGAGGTATTATGCCACAAATATTTCTGAGAGACATAGCACTTATTTGGTAACCCATACCTTAGTGTGAACAAGCTGCTCAGAGACTGGGTGAGGAAGTGCAGCCAGCCAATCCTGGTGTCTGCTCAGGGTGGTCAGCACCACCCTTGAATCTGGGGCCTTCTGTTCCTGGGTGTCCACCTGCCTCTTGTCCCATAGGGGAACTCGTGATACACATTCCTGGTTATCAATAATTATTGTTTATCCATAATATCCTTGGCCCACCACCAGAAAGCAGCGTTGCTGAACATATGGCACTGATTACCTTCACTGTCTCCTCCACCCTAAAAGAGGGGCTGCAGATCATTTCAAAAGAGAAAAGGTGGCTGGGGAGTAATGAACAGAGCATTACTGCAGAATTCTCATGAATGCTTGTCAAGAAGCCTTTTTCTCCTGGACATCTCCATGGAACCCATTATCTCTCAGGGCCATGGTGCCTGGAAGGGCTTTATGCCAAACATGATTTTGTATTCTAATCTCATTTGCTTTGGACGTTTTCTCCAGGGCTGTGCTGTCATTGTTAAGTCTGGTTCTGGGAATGCATCAGAGGCAATCATCCAGCTTTGGATAAACCAGTGCCCTGCAGCCAAAGCTACCACAGGCTAAATCTTAGTTTTGGGAGGCACTGTCCATGCCTGGTAGCAACAGCAGGAGCCCACACTTCCCATTCCAGGGCTGTAGAGCTCTAATGTCACATGCCTCAGGAAGATCTGAGTATGTCACATGTCCCAGGAAGGTCTGAGTGTGCAGGGGACCATTTCTGCCTTAGGTTTTCTTCTTCCAAGACCTCAGCCTCTACTGTCTGCAAGCAGGATTCCTTTCCCTCCACAACTGTCACACAAGAGAGGGACTCGACAAGCACAGGGCTGTGTTTTGACTGTCCCATGGGACGGTGGGGAGGGTGGCAGAAGATCACGTCTCAACTGCCACCAGTGAAAAGTGAGGAGAAACCCCTTGAGTTTTGAAATTTGTTTTAAAACCTTTACATCATTTCAATTTGCAGCCATTTATCAAGAGCGTTTACTGTGTGCCAGGTACCAGGCATCTTACATGAGCAGCCATCCCTGCTGTAGAGATGCGAAAATTGCAGTGCTGGAAGGTCAAATTGCCCAATGCACAGAGATAGTAAGTGGCTAAGGGGGAGGGTGCTGTAAATTCATTATTATACAAATAATCCATTATTATATAAACAAAGCTTCCACTCTTTCCCCTCCACAACACTGCTTCCCAAGTTCAGAGGCTAGATTGCTTTATTCCCTTTTATTTATTTTTATTCATTTATTTTTTAAATATATGAAATTTATTGTCAAATTGGTTTCCATACAACACCCAGTCCTCATCCCAAAAGGTGCCCTCCTCAATGCCCATCACCCACCCTCCCCTCCCTCCCACCCCCCATCAGCCCTCAGTTTGTTCTCAGTTTTTAAGAGTCTCTTATGCTTTGGCTCTCTCCCACTCTAACCTCTTAGATTGCTTTATTACATTGAATTCACTATTGTCTTTTTTCAGCCTGGGGAGTGAGCACTGAACAAGTAGCCAATGAAGTAGAGTGCCATAGAGTCATAATGCAGCAGAAAAAGGCTGGGAAGTCAAAGACATTGACTTATGCACCAACCCTACCATTTGGGACATGCAGCATGAGGCAGGGTACTTACCTTTTCCTCAGTTTGGTGAAATGAAAATGACCTCTTGATCTACAGGTGTGTTGTAAATATTGACCAAATAAACTATTTGAAGCACCTGCCATGAGAAGAATGGGAGCACTCAGTAATTCTTAGTTTCCTCTCTGGTCTTTTTATTTTATTTTTTGATGATTCTCTTCCCCTCTTTAAAAGTATTGTTAATCTAAGGGTGCTGGAGCCATTCAGTTAAGCATCTAACTCTTGATATTGGCTCAAGTTGTGATCTCCTGGTCATGAGATCCAGCCCCACTTCAGACTCTGTGTTAAGCACGGAGCCTGCTTGGCATTCTCTCGCTATCTCTCTCTGTCTGCCCCTCCCCCGCTGGCACGCTTTCTCTCTCTCAAAATAACTAAACACACACAAAAATAAAAGTGTTTTTAATCCAGTGTTTGGGCTGTTGTAGATGTTCAATATATAGCTGCCAAAGTAATCAGTAAACATAAATACACAAATGTGTGTAATTTTATTGAATTTGCTTGAGAACTTTTTTTGAGACTTCTCAGATAGGCTAAAGACAGGGGTAGAGGAAGTGATTTGTAAAACCAGGTGTAAACAGCCTGAAGGCACTTATGAAATTCATGAGATCTTCCCTCCATATCATGGATTTTATCAGATTTTGCACTTGAAAAGAAAGAGCAAGGATAAAACTGTAAGCTCTTTAAGGCCAGGACCTTGTGTGCCTTTTGCCTTTTGCCCAACATTGGGTCTGGCGATGCAGTGTAGGGGAAGCAATTGTCTTCCTAGCACTGAGAATGGCCTCTTTGTATCCCCAGTGCCCTTAGACTTCAAGAATAGCAGTCGGTTCATACATGGTTCACAGATGCTCTGCATAACAGATGCAAAATGCAACAGCTTCGTCAAATGAATTTTTTTGGGAAGGGGAAAAAAAAGTAGTTGACTTTTTTTGTTTTGACTGCAAACTAAATATAAATACTTGTTTTTTGTTTTGTTTTGTTTTTGTAAACCTGTAACAGAGAAATGACAGAAGTGTTTGATGCAGTGGGTTTCCATTTTCTTTCATAGGATGTTTGGGATGAAAAGCTCACTTGGGAGCATTGATACCATCTGTCTTTTCTGTTAGATATCAGCTAGGATACCCATCTTTTTCTCCCGTTCTTCCTGTCTCTACCTTTTTGTTATCCAGATTAGTGAATCTGAAGTATTAGTGCATTGCAATTGAAATTCATCCAAGTTTACTATTATGTATGAAAAAATATGTTTTTGTATATTTTCTGGAGTGAAAAAAATGTAGTTAGCATTTGTACTGTAAAGATGAATCAGGGTGCCTGGGTGGCTCAGTTGGTTAAGGATGAATTAAAATTCCTTGGCCTGATATTGAATATTCTCATAGTTTAATTGGAAAGAATTTTGTTGGCTTTATTTCCCACTCTTCCCCAGAATGGTCTTTTGCTTCAACAAAACTGTTTTCCTATCCTCTTCATTTTGTGACTCCACTGGCCTCCTGCTTATGAATCCTACTCATTTGCTAATGTCCTCATTCAGATTCTATTTCTTCCAGAAGAGATTAACATAACCACAATGACCTCACCTTCCTTGATTGCAAATTTAGCCTGTACCAATTACTTATACTGAATGGTCTTGTGACTTCTCTTTTATTTTGGTCTCAGATTGCATTTTTCTTTAATCTTCCAAATATTTGTCTTGTCTTCCATATAGATTCCACTACAAAGTTTTCTTGGACTATCTCCTTAATCCTACATAATCTCTGTGAGGTCCATGATATTATTATGTCCATTTTACAGGTGAGCAAACTGAAGTTTTGGGAGGCTACATAATCTGCTCAAGGTCAACCAAAAAATGGAGAAACTGGGATTTGAGCTTTCATCTGACTCCAGACCCAAGACTCTGACTGACCAAATTCACTCCCTCTCAGATATCCTATCACAAAACTCCAGACTCTGAATGACCAAATTACTCCCTTTCAGATATACCATCATGGAATTTATGATATAAAATACATGTGCTTGTTGACCTACAACAACGTGAGCACCATAAAAGAAGAAAGCTTACTGTTATAACCCCAGCTTCAAGGACAGTTCCCAACCTAGAGGTTAGATGCTCAAAAAGTATTTGTTGAGCAAGTGAACTAAAAACATTCTGCACATATGATGGTGGACAGAATAATGGTGCCCCAGAGATGTCCAAATCCAGATTGCCAGAACCTGTGAATAATTTACCTTACATAGCAAAAAGACCTTTAAAATGTGATTAAGTTAAGGATCATGATATGGGGAAATCATCCTTGGGGAGGCACAGTGTAATTATAAGGGTCCTTATGAGAGGAAGGAAGGTCAAAGTCAGTAATAAAGGATCTAAAAAAGTGAGAGTTTGGAGGGATCTGAGGGAGAGGCCAAGAGTTTAGGAATGCAGGTAGCCTCTGGCAACTAGAAAAAAAAAAAAACAAGGAAACAGAGTCTGCTCCTGTAGTCCCCAAAAGAAATTAAATTCTGCCAACACTTTAATTTTACATGCCTGTCCTCCTGAACCATAAGGAATAAATGTATGTTGTTTAAGCTGCCACGTTTATGGTAATTTGTTACAGCAGCCATAGGAAGCTAATACACATACCTGCTCTTTATTCTCTTCTTTAGTCCCTCCAGCCCCTCATCTGCACAGCACTGTCAGAGCAGGAGCCTCTACTGCTGCAGCACCAGCAAAGAGGAAGTAGGGCTGAGTCCTGCTGAGATCAAGGGCTGAGGTCAAGACTTGTCCTAACCTTATTCCTCTCCTTTAACTAAATGCCAAATCCTTCTAAATGTCTCTGTTGTGCCAACCTCCATCCCTGCACCGCCATCTTAGTTTACACCAGTTTTCTTTTAATTTAGATTTCAGAAAATATCTTAACAGACCTTCCTGTCGCCAGACTTCCTGGTAAAATCTGTTATCTACATATATCACCCTCTGCCACACTGACATTTTCTCAGTTTCACACAGACCTCCACTCTTGGGCCTTTCTTTCCACAGACTGTATTTCCTGACAGAAATGTCTTGACTCATTGCTCTTCCATTTGCAAAGATTCCAACTCTTCCCCAATGCATTAGTCCTTAGTTTAAATATGACTTTTAAAGGGAAGCCTTCTCCAAATCCTTCCACATCAAATTAGTGTCCCCTGACGCATCTTTTTGCAAAGTTTATCTTTTTACACTTGTATTTACTTACAATTGATTGTTTCTTACCTATATTTTTGACTATTAGCTCTGTATTGCTTATCACTATAATCCATAGATTAGAACGTTGCCTGACATCCACTGAATATTTGTTAAAAGAAAGAATAAATACAGGCATGGGAGAATGAATGTGGACTACTTCAAAGCAATAACTAGAAAATGGGGATCCTGGGAAGATGGCGACATAGGAGGATGCTGGGCTCACCATGCATCCTGCTGATCACTTCCACCTACACCTGCCTAAATAACCCAAAAAACCGCCAGAAGACTAGCAGAATGGAGTCTCCAGAGCCAAGTGCAGATGAGAGGCCCACGGAAGAGGGTAGCAAGGGTGGTGGGGCGGTGCCCGCTCCACGGACTGGTGGGAGGGAGCAGGGGTGGAGAGGCGGCCCTATGGCCAAGCAGAGCCCCTGAGTCTGGTTTGCAAAAGCAGAGGGGCCGGATGGAGTGTGTTCTGACAGCAAGCGGGACTTAACATCTGGAAGGTTATAAGCTAACAGCTCTGCTCAGAGAACGGGAGGGCTGGAGGACAACGGGAGGGAGAGTTGTTGAGCCCCAGACGACAGAGCTCAGCTTGGCACGGAACAAAGGCGCTCACCAGCGCCATCTCCCTCGCCCATCCCCCAGCCAAAATCCCAAAGGGAACCAGTTCCTGCCAGGGAACTTGCTTGCACGGCGCAAACACCCAACGCCCAACGCTGTGCTTCTGCGGATCCATCCCTCCAGCGGGTCTGACTCCCTCCCGGTGCGGCAGGGCCCCTCCCTAGGCGGATCTCCAAAGGAAAAGCGAGCTGAGCCTGCCCCTCCCACCCCTGTGCACCTTGCCGATCCACCCCAGCTAATACGCCAGATCCCCAGCGCCACAAGCCTGGCAGTGTGCAAGTAGCCCAGACGGGCCACACCACCCCACAGTGAATCCCGCCCCTAGGAGAGGGGAAGAGAAGGCACACACCAGTCTGACTGTGGCCCCAGCGGTGGGCTGGGGGCAGACATCAGGTCTGACTGTGGCCCCACCCACCAAAGCAAGTTATTCAAGACAGCACAGGGGTAGTGCCCCCAGTCCTGCACCACTCCAGGGACTATCCAAAATGACGAAACGGAAAAATTCCCCTCAGAAAAACGTCCAGGAAATAACAACAGCTAACAAACTGATCAAAAAGGATTTAAACAATATAACAGAAAGTGAATTTAGAGTAATAGTCATAAAATTAATCGCTGGGCTTGAAAACAGTATAAAGGGCAGCAGAGAATCTCTTGCTACAGAGATTAAGGGACTAAGGAACAGCCAGGAGGAGCTAAAAAATGCTACCAATGTGTTGCAAAATAAAGTGGAGACAACTACGGCTCGGATTGAAGAGGCAGAGGAGAGAATAGGTAAACGAGAAGATAAAATTATGGAAAAAGAAGAAGCTGAGAAAAAGAGAGATAAAAAAATCCGGGAGTATGAGGGGAAAATTAGAGAACTAAGTGATGCACTAAAGAGAAATAATCTACGCATAATTGGTATTCCAGAGGAAGAAGAGAGAGGGAAAGGTGCTGAAGGTGTACTTGAAGAAATAATAGCTGAGAACTTCCCGGATCTGGGGAAGGAAAAAGGCATTGAAATCCAAGAGGCACAGAGAACTCCCTACAGACGTAACTTGAATCGATCTTCTGCACGACATATCATAGTGAAACTGGCAAAATACAAGGATAAAGAGAAAATTCTGAAAGCAGCTAGAGATAAATGTGCTCTAACATATAACGGGAGACCTATAAGACTCGTGACCTATATCTCTACTGAAACTTGGTAGGCCAGAAAGGAATGGCAGGAGATCTTCAATGTGATGAACAGAAAAAATATGCAGCCGAGAATCCTTTATCCAGCAAGTCTGTCATTTAGAATAGAAGGAGAGATAAAGGTCTTCCCAAACAAACAAAAACTGAAGGAATTTGTCACCACTAAACCAGCCCTACAAGAGATCCTAAGGGGGACCCTGTGAGACAAAGTACCAGAGACATCGCTACAAGCATGAAACCTACGGACATCACAATGACTCTAAACCCATATCTTTCTACAATAACACTGAATGTAAATGGATTAAATGCGCCAACCAAAAGACATAGGGTATCAGAATGGATAAAAAAACAAGACCCACCTATTTGCTGTCTACAAGAGACTCATTTTAGACCTGAGGACACCTTCAGATTGAGAGTGAGGGGATGGAGAACTATTTATCATGCCACTGGAAGTCAAAAGAAAGCTGGAGTAGCCATACTTATATGAGACAAACTAGACTTTAAATTAAAGGCTGTAACAAGAGATTAAGAAGGGCATTATATAATAATCACAGGGTCTATCCATCAGGAAGAGCTAACAATTATAAATGTCTATGCGCCGAATACAGGAGCTCCCAAATATATAAAACAATTACTCACAAACATAAGCAACCTTATTGATAAGAATGTGGTAATTGCAGGGGACTTTAACACTCCACTTACAGAAATGGATAGATCATCTAAACACACGGTCAATAAAGAAACAAGGGCCCTGATGACCTTATGAAGATAAAAAGCTTCTGCACAGCAAAGGAAACAACCAACAAAACCAAAAGGCAACCAACGGAATGGGAAAAGATATTTGCAAATAACATATCGGACAAAGGGCTAGTATCCAAAATCTATAAAGAGCTCACCAAACTGCACACCAAAAAACAAATAACCCAGTGAAGAAATGGGCAGAAAACATGAATAGACACTTCTCTAAAGAATTCTTCCGGATGGCCAACAGGCACATGAAAAGATGCTCAACGTCATTCCTCATCAGGGAAATACAAATCAAAACCACACTCAGATATCACCTCACGCCAGTCAGAGTGGCCAAAATGAGCAAATCAGGAGACTATAGACGCTGGAGAGGATGTGGAGAAACGGGAGCCCTCTTGCACTGTTGGTGGGAATGCAAATTTGTGCAGCCACTCTGGAAAACAGTGTGGAGGTTCCTCAGAAAATTAAAAATAGACCTACCCTATGACCCAGCAGTAGCACTGCTAGGAATTTACCCAAGGGACACAGGAGTACTGATGCATAGGGGCACTTGTACCCCAATGTTTATAGCAGCACTCTCAACAATAGCCAAATTATGGAAACAGCCTAAATGTCCATCAACTGATGAATGGATAAAGAAATTGTGGTTTACATACACAATGGAGTACTACGTGGCAATGAGAAAGAATGAAATATGGCCCTTTGTAGCAACATGGATGGAACTGGAGAGTGTGATGCTAAGTGAAATAAGTCATACAGAGAAAGACAGATACCATATGGTTTCACTCTTATGTGGATCCTGAGAAACTTAACAGAAACCCATGGGGAAGGGGAAGGAAAAAAAAAAAAGAGGTTAGAGTGGGAGAGAGCCAAAGCATAAGAGACTCTTAAAAACTGAGAACAAACTGAGGGTTGATGGAGGGTGGGAGGGAGGGGAGGGTGGGTGATGGGTATTGAGGAGGGCACCTTTTGGGATGAGCACTGGGTGTTGTATGGAAACCAATTTGACAATAAACTTCATATATTGAAAAAAAATAAATTATAAAAAAATAACCAGAAAATGGGAAGTCTGAAGCTTTTGGTGGATGACTGAATAGTTTAAAATGTTGGATTTTACATTATTTTAGGAATAATAAAGGATAGTTTCAGGTGTTTAAGAAGGTGATGGTACCTGAGTAAGTTGACTCAATCAAGTAAGTGAAACTGCAGTTTGAGTGTGGTGCAGACTGGAGTTAGGAGTTCCTTTTAGCAGGTAATCTCTTTGGGAGGCTGTACCATTGTGTTAAAAGCAAAAATGGGACCATGAGATAGATATGATTTCACGGGGAAAAAAAGAATTAACAGAACTTAAAGACAGGTAGAATGTAGAGGGGTAGAAGAAGACATTGCCCAGTTCTATTGCCAACAAACACCTGTCTTGTGGGATGCCTTTTTGGATATTCGGATTCACCTGCCTCTTTTCATGTAATTTCTGTTTTTTTTTTTTTTTTTAATATTCCAACTCATATATCTGATGATTTAATTCTTCTTGCTTTTCTTGGAAAATAGAAAACTAAGGTCTAAAATACTTCTTTGCCCAAAAAAACCCATTTGCTAAATTCTGAGTACTCTACTGGGCACATAGTAAGGTATTCAGTATATTAATTGATTTAACACGTTTATTGAGAATTCAGTATAGGCCTTTGTGCCCTGTCAAGAGATAAGATCTGGAAGGATTTACTTTGAAAATTATCTAACTAAATGGTATTTTTAATATTATTCAATGTTGTGAAGTGGAGGTCTTGTACTGTTGGTAAGAGTAGAAGTAGTAAATCCTTTTAAAAGTATAATATGTATTAAAACGCTTTAAAGTAAATTTAAATGTCTTAAAAAACATTTAAAATGTTGCTTTACATTTTTAAAACCATTTCTAATGGTTTATGTATTATGTATATATACACACTATAAAATTGATCACTGTAACCATTTTTAAATATATAGTTTAAAATCTTTAAGTACCTTCACATTGTTGAACAACCATCACCACCATCCATCTCCAGAACTTATGCTATCTTCCCAAACTGACATGTTGTACCTATTCAATGATAATTTCCCATTTTCTTCTTCCTCTGTCCCTCACAATCACCATTTCACCTTCTGTTTATATGAACTTGGCTACTTTAGGTATCTCATATAAGTGGAATCATACAGCATTTGTTCTCTTGTGACTAGCTAATTTTACCAACATAATGTCTTCAAGTTTTTATCCATATTGTAGCATGTGGCAGAATTTTCCTCCTTTTTAAGGATGAATAATATTCCATTCTGTGAATATACCACATTTTTTTTAATTCATTCAGCTGCTGTTGGACACTTGGATTGCTTCCATATTTTGGTTATTGTAAATAATATTGCTGTGAACATGGGTGTATAAATATCTGTTAATGTCCCTCCTTGCTTTCCCTTATTCTGGGTATACACCCAGAAGTGAAATTGCCAGACCTCATGTAATTCTATGTTTAATTGTTTGAGGACTCACCATACTGTTTTCCATAGTAGCTTTGCAGTTTTACATTCAACCAGCAGTGCACAAGGAGTCCAATTTTTCTACATCCACACCACCACTTTCTTATTTTTTGTTTCTTTCATAATAGCCATTTTAATGGGTGTGAAGTGGTGTCTCAATGTGGTTTTAATTGACATTTTCCTAATGACTTGTGATGTTAAGCATCTTTGCATGTGCTTATTGGCCATTTGCACATCTTCTTTGGAGACATATCCTATTTTTTTAATATTATTTATTTATTTATTTAGAGGAGAGAGAGAGAGAGAGAGAGAGGGAGAGAGAGAGAGAGAGAGAGTCTCTGTAGGCAGGAGGAGGGGCAGAGAGGGAGGAAGAGAGACAGAGAGACAGAAATCTAAGCAGGCTCTGCTCTATCAGCGTGGAGCCCAAAGCAGAACTTGAACTCACAGTGAGATCATGACCTGAGGTGAAATCAAGAGCCAACACGTAACTGACTCATGAGAGCATGAGCATCAGGGGAGGGAAGGAGAGAGAATCCCAAGCATTCTTCACCCCATCAGTGTGGAACCCAATGCAGGACTCAGAACCCATGAATCCTGAGATCCTGACCTTAGCCGAAACCAAGAGTCACGCTTAACTTACTGAGCCACCCAAGCACCCCTGGAGAAATATCTATTCGAGTCATTTGCCCATTGTAAAAAGTAGGTTATCTGTTTTTTTTTGGTTGTTGAGTTGCAGTTGCAGATGTTCTTTATATATTCTGGATACTAGTCTATTATCTAATATATATATATATATATATATATATATATATATATACTTGCAAATATTTTTTTCCCATTCAGTAGTTTACCTTTTCACTGTGTTCATAGTATTCTTTAATGTATAAAAGGTTTTAATTTTGATAATGAATCCCTATTTATCTTTTTTTTGTTGTTGTTGTTGCCTGGAGGTTTGGTGTCATACTTAAGAAAACATTGCCAAATCCAACATCACAAAGATTTTCTCTATATTTTCTTCTAAGAGTATTATAGTTTTAGCTCTTACATTTAGGTCTTTGATACATTTTGAGTTAATTTTTGTATGTGGTATAAGATAAACATCCAATTTCTTTTTCTTTTTTTCTTTTTTCCATGTGGATATCGTTTTCTCAAACCATTTATCAAAATGACTATCCTTTCCCCATTGGCAACCTTGTCAAAAATCATTTGAGTATATATGTGAAGATTTATTTCTATAATCTGTATTTTAGTCCATTAATCTATATGTCTATATTTATGCAAGTATCACACTGTGTTGTTTACTGTAACTTTATATTAAGTTTAGACATTAGTAAGTGTGAGACATCCACCTTGTTCTTCTTTTTTCAAGATTGTTTTAGTTTTTTGAGGTTTCTTGAGTTTCCATATGAATTGTAGGATGGATCGTCTATTTTTTACAAAAAAAAATCATTTTGATTTTAATAGAAATTGTATTGAATCTGTAGACTGTTCAGGGTAGTATCAACATCTTACAAATACTACATTTTCCAATTCATAAACATGGGATATTGTCCATTTATTTGTATCTTTAATTTCTTTCAGACATTTTGTAGTTTCCAGTGCACAAGTCTTTTTCTGTTTTGGTTAAGCTTATTCTTAAATATTTTATTCTTTTTAATACTATTGTAGGTAGAATTATTTTCTCCATTTCCTTTTTGGATTATTCTTTGTTAATGTACAGAAATGCAAGTGATTTGTGCATATTGATTTTGTATCCTGTGACTTTGCTGAATTCATTTATTAGCTCTAATAGTGTTATATATGTTTGTTTATATGTGTAGAATTTTGAGTGTTTTTTACATAAAATATTATGTCATTGGTGAAAACAGATAATTTACTTCTTTTTAAGTTTAAATGTTTTTTATTTCTTCTTCTTCTTCTTCTTCTTCTTCTTCTTCTTCTTCTTCTTCTTCTTCTTTTTCTTCTTCTTCTTCTTTTCTAATTTGCTCTGACTGGTACTTTCAGTACTATGTTGAATAGAAGTAGTGAAAATGGAATCTTTGTCTTGTTTTTTATTTCAGATGAAAAGTTTTCAGTCTTTTGCCATGGAGTGTTACTTTAGTTCTAGGTTTCTTATAAATGGCCTTTTTTATGGTGGACTAGTTTCTTTCTAGTTTGTTGAGTATTTTTATCATGAAATGGCATTAAATTTCACCAAATACTGTTCATGCATCAATTGAGATTATCATTGTGGTTTTTTTCCCCTTTAATCTATTAATTGTAGTGTATATCATTGATTGATTTTTCATATATTGATCTATCCTTGTATTGCAGGAATAGATCCTACTATGTCATAGTGTAACAAGGTAGCTAATATTCTGTTGAATTCTTTGTGCTAGTATTTTGTTGATGGTTTTTGCATCAATGTCAATAAGGGATATTGCTCTATAGTTTTCTTGGAGTGTCTTTGTCTGGCTTTGGTATCAGGGCAACATAGGTCCTCTAGAATAAGTTAGAAAGCATTCTCTCCTCTTCACTTTTTTGGGAGAGTTTGAGGAAGATTGGTGTTAATTTTTCTTTAAATGTTTGGGAAAATTACTAGTGAAGCCATCTGGTCATGGGATTTTCTTTTTGGGGGAGTTTTTTTGATTACCAATTTAATCTTGTTCTAGTTATAAGTCTATTCACATTTCCTATTTCTGCATGAATCAGTCTTGATAGGTTGTATATTTCTAGAAATTTTTTCATGTGTGTTATCCAATATGTTGGCATGTACTTGTCTGAGATGCTCTCATATGATCCTTTCTTATGTTTTCTATTTCCTTTTATGCCTTATTATATCTTTTCCTTACTAATTTTACAGAAATAATTAAAGTTGGTGGTAATGTCCTTTCTTTAATTTTTGATTTTAGTTATTTGAGTCTTTTCTTTTTTCTTAGTCCAGCTAGCTAAAAGTTTGTCAATTTTGATCTTTTAGAAAAACCAACTCTTGATTTCACAAAAATTTCTACCTTTATTTTTTCTATTTTATTTCTGTTTAATTGTTATCATTCCCTTTCTTCTGCTACCTTTAGTATTGGTTTATTATTTTTTCTAGCTTCTTCAGTTTGAGATTTAAGTTTTTAATTTGAGATCTTCTAATTTAATGTTAGCTTTTATAGCTACAAATTTCCCTCTTAATGCTGTTTTTGCTGCATCCCATAAGTTTTGTGTATTGTGTTTTCATTTTAAATTGTTTCAAGGTATATTATAATTTTCATTGTAATTTCTTTGTATTGTTTAATTTTCACATATTTGTGAATTTCCTAGTTTTCCTTCTGCTATTGATTTCTAGTTTTTATATTGTGATTGGAAAAGATGCTGGATGATTTCATTTTTTTTTTTTTTAATTAAGCTTGTTTGGTGGCCTACCATATGACTTAATAACATATGGTTTATCATGGAGAAAGTTCTACACTCACTCGAGAAAATTTTGTTTTCTGCTGGTTCTGGGTATAGAGTTCTATATTGGGCTATAGTGTTGTTTAAGTCTTCTATTTTTTTAAAAAAAATAATGTTTATTTTTGAGAGAGAGAGAGAGAGAGCAAGAAGGGGAGGGGCAGAGAGAGAGGGAAACACAGAATCTGAAGCAGGCTCCAGGCTCTGAGTTGTCAGCATAGAGCCCGACATGGGGTTCTAACTCAATGAACTGCAAGATCATGACCTGAGCCGAAGTCAGCTGCTCAACCAACTGAGCCACAGGGTGCCCTTAAGTCTTCTATTTTCTTATTGATCTTTGTCAGATTTTTCTATCCATTGTTGAAAGTACGTATTGAAATCTCCTCCTATTATTATAGATCTATTTCTCCCTTCAATTCCGTCAGTGGAATTTGAAGGAGAGAGAGAGAGAGACAGAGCATGAGTGGGGGAGGAGCAGAGAGAGAGGGAGACACAGAATCTGAAGCAGGCTCCAGGCTCTGAGCTGTCAGCACAGAGGCTGATGTGGGGCTTGAACTCACGAACCATGAGATCATGACGTGAGCCAAAGTTGGACACTTAACCAACTGAACCACCCAGGCGCCCAAACCCCTTTTATTATTATTTAATATCTTTATTTGTCTCTTCTAATAATTTTTTACTTAAAATTTATTTTGTTTCCTTTTTATATAGTTTGCTCAACTCTCCTTTGGTTACTACTTTCATGAAATATCTTTTTCTATCCTTTCACTTTCAACATATGCATGTTCTTACATCTTAAGTGAGTCTTTTGTAGACAGTGTATAGTTAGATAATATTTTTCAATTCACTCTGCCAATCTATGTCTTTGGTTTGGGAGTGTAATTCATTTCCATTTAAAGTAATTACTTCTACAAAACACTTCCTTTTGCTATTTGTTTTCTGTATGTTTTAGAGTTTTTTTGATTCCCCATTTCCTTCATTGTTTTTTTTTATTGTGTTAATTTGAATATTCTTTTATAGTGACATATTTTGATTATCTTCTCATTTTGTTTATAGTCTATATATATTTTCTTTGTGGTTACCAAGAGGATTACATACAACATCCTAGAATTATGACAGTTATTCTTTTTTTAATTTCTTTAATGTTTATTATTTTTGAGAGAGAAACAGAGAGCAAGCAGGGGAGGGACAGAGAAAGAGGGAGACACAGAACTGGAAGCAGGCTCTAGGCTCTGAGCTGCCAGCACAGAGCCTGCTGATGCAGGACTCAAACTCACAGACGATGAGATCATGACCTGTACTGAAGTCTGCCACTTAATGGACTGAGCCACTCAGGCATCTCTTATGACTGTTATTCTTAAGTTGACACCAACTTAACTTCAACTGCATACAAAAACCTTATTTTTTAATAGCTCCTCCTCTTCCCACTTTACATTATTCATGTATTGTTATATCTTTATATATATTGAGTACAAATATATTTATTTTTTTTTGTTTTTATCTTTTAAACCTCATATAGTAATTAGAAGTGGAATTAAAAACCAAAATTGCAATGATATTATTTTAAAATTATTGTCAATGTATTTACCTTATTGGAGAAGTTTATGTTTTCATGTGGTTTTGAGTTACTGTCTAGTGTCCTTTCATTTCAACTTGAAGGACTCTTTTTAGCACTTTTTTCTGAAGCAAATGTAGTGATAATGAATTCCCTATGCTGTTGTTTACCTGTGAAGTCTTAATTTCTCCCTCATTTTGGAAACAGTTTTTTCTGGGTATAGAATTCTGAAGTGATAGTTTTGGGTTGCTGTTGTTTTTGTTCCCTTTTAGCTCTTTAACTATATTATCCCTTTTCCTCTGGCCTGTGAGGTTTCTGGTGAGGAATCTATGGACAGTTTACTGTGGATCATTTATGCATTATGAGTTACTCTTCTTTTCAAGATTCTCTCTGTTTTATTGTCTTTTGTCAGTTTGACTATAAAGTGTCTTTGTATGGATCTCTTTGAGTCCTTCTTATTTAGATTTCTTCTTGTATTTGTATATCCAGTATTTTCTTCATTTCGGGAATGTTTTCAATTATTATTTTTAAAAAATAACCTCTGTTCCTTTCTCTCTCTCTTTTCTTTTTGAAACTCCTATAATACATATATTGGTCCACTTGATGTTATCTCTTAAGTCTCCTAGGTTCTACTCTCTTTCGTTAGTTTTTTTTTTTCTTTTTGGCTCATCAGACTCCATAATTTTAAATGACCTGACTTCAAGTTTATTGATTTTTTTCCTTCTATCTGCTCAAGTCTTATGTTGACATTTTCTAGTGATTTTCTCAATTTAGTTCTTGTATTTTTAAGTTTCAGAACTTCTGTGGGGGGCATGTTGGGTGTAATTTCTCTCTATTTGTTGATATTTTCATTTTACTCATATATTATTTTCCTGATTTCCTTTAGTTCTTTGTCCATATTTTCCTTTAGCTTTTTGAGAATATGAAAGACAGTTGTATTTACATCTTTGACTAGTAAGTCTGATGCCTGTGTTTTTTCAGGAACAGTTTTATTCCTTCAGTTAAGCCATGTTTTTCTGCGTCTTTGTATGCCTTGTAATCTTTTCTTGGCAATTGGGCATTTGAAAACACAGTTATCTTTTTAATTTTAGCATACTGGCATGAAAGATCACAAATAAATAGTGGACTTCTGAACATTAGGATCAGCCTGAGGTGAAGGCTTGAGATCCCAAGATCTTCTAAAGTCTTTTCTGGGCTTGCATAAGTATTTGTTTGTTTGTTTATTTCCAATTTTATATTTCCCCTGAATAAATGGCTACTTTTAAGTTTCTTAATTTTTCAAGTGGTCTCATCCAAGCTTCTGGGGCTTTTAGATGTTCTATCATATCCCTCTGCCTTAATCTCTTGCCTGCAGTTATCTGTTGGTCTATAACACCCATCTTTTTTTTTTTACCTACTGCAGCACCTGCTACTGCCTCCCATGGCTTCCACCAGCCTGAGATATAAATTATGTCATCATTCCCATCTAAGCTCCAAGTCAGGCAGGATAGAAACCAGTCTTTTGGACAGCCCACAGACAGGGTAGGACATTGTAATTATGTTTTACTCTGGTCCTATGAGACCTAGGAAGGAAACCAGGAATTGAGGCATTTCTTTCCAACTGCATTAACCAGGGAGGGGGATAGAGCAAAGATGAGTTAAAAACACCATGAGGGGCACCTGGGTGGCTCAGTGGGTTGAGTCTGATTTCAGCTCAGGTCATGATCTAACGGCTTATGAGTTTGAGCCCCGAGCCCCACATTGGACTCTCTGCTGTGGGCATGAAGCCAGCTTCAGATCTTCTGTCCCTCTGACCCTGTCCCTTCCCCATCTCTCAAAATTAAAAATAAAACATTTAAAAAAAAACATGAAATTTTCCACTGTTTAAATGTGGCTTTTGGAGAGCCTGGGTGGCTCAGTCAGTTAAGCCTCCGACTTTGGGCCAGGCCATGATCTTACCATCCGTGAGTTCAAGCCCCACGTCGGGTTCTGTGCTGACAGCTCAGAGCCTGGAGCCTGCTTCGGATTTTGTGTCTCCCTCTCTCTCTGACCCTCCCTTGTTCATGCTATCTCTCTGTCTCAAAAATAAATAAACATTAAAAAAAATTAAATGTGGCTTTTTCTCTATTAGGCATTCACTTGGTTACTGTAGAACCTTGACTAGTTTCCAGAGCTGGTATAAAGTTACTTTAGTCAGTCTATCATTGTTTTTATTAATTTTCAGTAGGGTAATAAGGGCAAAAATCTTTGTAGTCCACCATCTTGTTGACATCATTCTTACAAGTCACTTTTGCATAGTACCTGGCTAATAGAAAGCATTGTTATTAATTACTATTGTGATTACTTTTTCCAATTATATACCTATTTCAAACTATTTATCCAGGCAGTTAGGAAGGGACATAGCAGTGGTAGCATACTGGAGAATTATTTGAAAAAACTGTACAGAGAGAAAATGGGTTTTTTGACATCCTTAAATTGTACCATGTTCATATCTGCCAAATATCTTGCTGGAGTTTGATTTTCTTAAGTGAGAACATTCACTAGATCTGAAGGCAACCCCCGTATGGCCTCTAGTATATAACCCAGAAGTAGAATATGCAGGAATCACAATAATGTAGCGAGAATTTCTTAGATAGCTTTTCAGAAGAAAGCTGGACTTAAATAAAGAATGTAAGAATCCACACCACCGTCTTTTGGTATTTCCTATTCTAAGAAGGCTGACCCCATATCAGGGTGGTCTGGTAGCAATGTGAGACATATTTTAAGACTAGTGTTGATAAGAATATTTTATTCTAAACCTTCAAAAATCAGTAGTTAACTTTGTCTTTTGGTGATAAAAGTGTGTTTTTTAGCCTCACAAAGGAAGCAAGACAAACTTTGGGTTTTGATGAATGAGTTTTGGCTCTGAGACTGTGTCTGTTAAGTCATATGGTGCAAACTTCCAGAGGTGAAAATAATCCTGATGAGGAAAAAAAAAAAGAGTCTTATCTCATACTTGTTTTCTCCCTCTCTCTGCATAAGTGATGAAAATACATGAACTTTTAGGGCCGTTCATTCTTTTACTCAACTCTGGTCCACTCCACCTCTCCTTTTATAACATCAAAGAAGGAGATATTGATCATGAACAAGTGACATCTTTCTTATCAGGCTGTGTTTTTCTCAGTTCAGTCAAGAAAAATGAATGTTTGACCTATTCTTAAAGTTCTCCAAAGAGATCATGATATAGATGATAAATAATTTCTTCTATCACATTTATAATCAGGATACAGTTTTGCTTTCTTCCCCTCTACACCTTTTATCTTCTTTTATTCTATTTTCTGGAATTAAATTAATCATCATTGATCAACATCTTATTTAAGATAATTTTAATGTATTAGAAAATAATTGAATTCTACCTCAGGCTTGTATTCACTCAGCTAAACAGTTCCAAAACTCTTTAACCTTTTCCAGCATACAGTCAATGATCAATGAATATTGACCCCATTTTCCAATATTTTAAGCAATTTTGACTAGGAAAAAATTTAACAGGATTCCTGAATTCAACTATATTTTTTTTGTTGCTAAACTAAGTCTATGATTCCCATTAGAACAGAAACCATCCATGTGTTTTAAACTCTCTCACAAACAACAGTTCAAGGCTAAGAACATACTGACCTATATCTTATCATTGCTAGGCCTAATGGATTAACACTACATTTTTTAGTAAGTCATATCTGAGACATGTATAAATATGTTCAAGATGAATTTTAAGAACCCAGAATTCAGGACACTGAGACAATTAGGATAAAAAGAATATAAGATGTGATTTCCAAAACTCTGCAATTTTTATTACTTTGGTAACTAGTGAGCCTTAATTTGGCTCTTCTGGTATGAATTCCTAAAATCTTAAGTATTGTCAACTTTCAGGATTCTTGCTTTGGGAATGTAGTTGGATTAGATGGCCTCTAAAGTTCCTTCCAAACTTCAGATTATGTGATTCTGTGAAACCACAGTGGACATAAATTCTTTTTTCCTTTCACTAGATTCCTGTGTGGATGAATTTCCTTTCATCTACATGCACATATCTCATTAATATCATCACTTTAGACAACCTGTGTGTTTGAATTCACATGTAGGCTCTGTCTCCAAGCATTCATATTTATTTTGGCTTTCTTTCATCTCCATCTGTACGATGTATTTCTGTGTTACTTATGGACATATAGGTCTCTTATCTGTGGCAAAGCTTATGCCATGTTTGTAAACAGTCATCAAAAGAACATTTTGAAGATTCAGGGTTGATGAGCAGTGCCCTGGACTAAATTGAGAAGTTGTGGCTGAGCTGTGTTTGGAAAGCTAGTGTACCCAACACCAGCCCACAGACTCCCTGAGGATAGCTAGGGTTGTCAGCTCAGCACAGAGAAATGAAAAACAGTGAAGTTTTAAAATACACATCCATTTTTAAGCAATTTATATATATTTGGCTTGTCTTCATTTTTGGCACTTGTTTGTCAGAGGAGGAAAAAAACAAACTTCTGGGAAATTAAATAAATAATTATTCTTTATAAAAGGGAAAAATAAAGCAATAAATTATAAATACTTTTTCCCCTGTCAGAGTTTAACATTCCAGTATCTGATCAAAAGTTTTAAACTTCCTTTTCTATGCTTACAGTACATTAGATAAATAGGTTTTTAAAATGCACATACTCACAACAGAACCTCATTCTGATTAAATTTTCAATTCAGTCACCACCCACTTTATTTTTGATGGGCTTCATAGGAGAAACTTTATAAAGAAAATTTGATGCTTCAAGCATTGTTGGAACTTCCTGTAATGTGAGTTGTTTTGATTTCCAAATGCAATTCTACTAAATGTAGATTGGGAGAGAAGTAAAATGTATGTTTACGCTCAACTACAGCATTTAGTCCAATGCTCTTTAAGACCTTTTCATGAAGCACATACTAGGGTCTTTGTGGGATAATCTGGGAACTGGGCTAGGACTATCTTGTATTAATCTATCGAGGAATTACTGAAGATTATATATGCTTGGTTAAGATTTTCTGGTTTCTTTTAGTTCAGGTGTTTACAAAAGTATAAGACCTGTATGTTGGTCTTAACCTTTATTCTAATTAGTTTGAGGACTGCTAACAAATCAGCCTTAGAAATTTAGCAAAAGGCTTAGGTATTTAGCAAAAAGATTATTTAGATCCAACCTCACATTTGATAGAGAAACACAATAGGGTCCATGCAGACTAAATGTCTCAGTACCGTAAAGAGATTTTGGTAGTTAAGATTTGGTTTTCTTGACTCAATGTGCAATATTCTTTCCTTTTTAGCAGACTATCTGCTACCATACTTTTTAACCTCCAAGATAACACATGGTGAGCAGCTTTCCATGTTGTTTTTATTTAGAAAAAAATAGACGTGGAATTATTTTCAAAAATATAAAGCGGATTATTAAAGTGATTTCATTGTTCACTTTCATAATTTTTTATTTCCCTGCTGATAGTTTCTCATTGTTCATTCATTTTTCTTCTTATTATTGAGTATAGTTATAATAGCTGCTTTTTGAGTCCTTGTGTACTAATTCCATAATTCGTGTTGTCATAGATTTGGTCTTCATTGATTACCTTTCTTCTTCATTATGGGTCATATTTTTCTGTTTCTTTGTAATCTAGTAATTGTTATCATATTCTGTACATTGTGACTGGTGCAAAACTCTAGATTCTGTTGTGCTCCTATGAAAGTATTTTTTGTTTCAGAAAGTAGTCCACTTGGCAAGATTCAAACTCCAAACTGTCTCCCCTGTGGTGGGCAGCAATAGAAATCATTCAGTCTTTTTTAGCCTAACTGGGCGGCTTATAGTCTTCCCTGTACATGAGGAGTTCTGGGATAAGCTAGAGATTTAAACAGATTTTTTTTATGCAGAATTTAGGACGCTCTCTCTCTCTCTGTGGATATCTCTTTTTATGGGATTTCTCTTCTCAATTTGTACCTGCTGTGGTCACTTCAAACTCTATCAGTAAAATTATAAGTATTCTTTTGAGTTTTAGTAACTCTATTTGATGCTGACTAGAACTGCCTTCAGACAAAAGTTCATAAAATATTGGAAATTTACCCAGTCCCATTCCATTCTCTTTTTTTTTGAGTGTAAATTTTCCTCACATTTGTTTGCTTGCCATTGCCTTCAGGTAATGTGGGGGTTTCTCCCTTTAATTTGCTTGTTTGTATATGTGTATGTTTGTGTGTCCAGATTTAATAGCTACTATCAGTGTAAAGGTAAACCCAGTAGAAGCTATTCCTCCATTACCAAAATGAAGAAGTAAATTTTCTTAAAAGAACTTCTCTTAGGAGTAAATTTTATAAATTATTTTTGAGTTTTATAGTCCTTTTACTTCCCTAATTACATACAAAATAAACACTCCTAGTGTAAAAATGGTAGAAAGTTTTATATGACATATCATTTTATTGTATAGATTACATACACATATATGTAGCACCTTTAACATTTACACTGTATATATCCATTAAGTATGAAGAACACATGTTATATGACACACTTTTAAGAAATACGCTGTGTACTCAATGCTTTATTTTGTTACCTGGACTGGCATACCAGACCTTTGATCTGCATTCTTCCTTGTCAGCATCCCTGGTGCCTCACGGTATCACTGGAGTTATCTGGGACAGCTATTTTACCTCCAGCCTAACCACCACCTCTCCCCTCTACCTGTGCACTCTCCATCTCTGCTTACAGCCATGATCCTTTTCTTTTTTTACCCATAGAAGTAATAGGATGCAGAGGAATTGCTTCCTATACAGGTTAGCCTTCAAAGTTAGCAGAGAGAAGGAATCAGTCTCTCTCATTTTTAAATATACCTCCCATTTTATTTTCCTTTTTTTTCTTTCTGGATGGTCCCATTTTTTTGAAGAGAACTGTTGCCATTCCCACTGGGTATTCCAATGCTTTTTCTGCCTAGCCTCCATATTATGTCCAAGCATTAAATTTGAAAGTGGTTATAGACTTTGTGCTCAGCAAGTCAATGTCAAAGTAAGAAAATTTGAAAAGAAAATGGATTTGTACTGATGCTTCTTCTAATACTGGGGGGCAGATCAACAGCTTCCTGAGTTGCTATGGCTTCCAGTTGTTATCTTCTGGAAAAGTATCGTGGAATAGTTAGGATGATTTGACTGCAAGTAATAGTAAACCTGAATTCAGTGCCTTAAAAATAGGGGTTTTATTGCCTCTCCTAACAAGAATCCCCAAATTAGGAATTTGGAAAGTTGGTTAATTCAGCATCTCCATGATGAACAGACATATCAGCCATGCTGCACTGCTCCTGGCTTTCCCCTTATACCCACAGATGATTGCCTCAACTCTTAGTATCATATCTTCCTGTGATAACATTCAGATACAGGAAGGTATAAAAGTTGCACCTGTACTTTTTTTTTTTTTTTTTTGTAATCAAACAGAACACATTTTTCCCACATCACCCAGTAGATAGCTTTTTTGGTCTCACTGGCTAAAAGTGACTCATATGCTCTCTGCTAGATAATTAATATAGGCAGGGGCAATGGGATTATCATCACTGGCCTGGATTAGGTTGAATATCCCTTCCCAAAACAAACTCATATCCATGTGGAATGTCACACTGTGAACTTATTTAGAAATAAGGTCTTTACAGTTGAATTATACATGATAATAAGCAAATAGTTAATTGTCCACACTTGTAATCCAGTAAATTCATCAAATGTATAGGCTCCCAGGTGGTTTTTATTATTAATACAATTGTCAATAGTACTATATTTCATGTGTTAATATTTTACAAATTTGGCAGAATAAATATTCATAGTGATAATCTTGATATTATAGATTGTGTATACAAAGTACAAGGTTACAAACATTCCTTTTTATATTTTTGAATCTCTAGATGATGATATTCAAGACGTAGGGCTAAAAACACTGAAAAATTCTGCAATAAACAACCAAGGGTAGTGCTTGTGCAATCTTATACATATAGCTCATATCTGCAAGTAATAGTGATAGTAAACCAAAATGTGGAATCCAGAAAAAAAATCCTTGTGGTATTCTATTGATTACCAGTAAAGATGCCAAGGGTAATTTTACGCTTTTAACGGGTAAAAGATAATCTTTTCTACAAATAGTGTTAGGACCATTGGATATCCACTTGCAAAAGAGAATAATTTTGATCTTTGCCTCACACTATACACAAATATTAGCAAAAAATAAACTGTAGACCTAAATGTAAGAGCTAAAATTATAAAACTAGAATAAAATATAAAAGAAAATCTTCATGACTTGGTTTAGGAAGACAGTACTTACATATGATACCAAAAAACATGATTCATAAAAGAAAGGAATAATAAATTGGACTTTTCAAAATTTAAAACTTTAAGCTTCTAAAGACATCATTAAGAAAATGAAAAGACAAGCCACAGTTAGGGAGACAATATTTACAATTTATATATCCAATAAAAGACTGGTACACAGAGTAAATAAAGAACACTTACAAGTCAATTATAAGAAGACCAACAACCCAACTTAAAAATAAACAAATAGTTTTTCTCCAAAGGAAATATTTGAATGGCACGGAAGTATATGCAAAGATGCTTAACATTACTACTCATTAAAAAATGCATATTAAAAACCCAATGAGAGGGGCACCTGGGTGGCTCAGTCAGTTAAACATCTGACTCTTGATTTTGACTCAGGTCATAAATTCATGGTCCGTAAGATCAAGCCCCATGTCAGCCTCTGTGTTGACAGCCCAAAGGCTTGCTTTGGATTCTCTCTCTCTCTTTACCCCTCCCCCATTCACACAAGGGCTCTCTCTCTCTTTCTTTCTATCTAAAATAAATAAATAAACATTAACCCAATGAGATACCATTTCAATCAAAAAAGACAATAACAACATTGGCAGGGTGTAGAGAGACTGGCATTTTCATACATTGCTGATGGGAATGTGAAATGGTATGGCTACTTTGAAAAAGAGGTTGGCAGTTTAATAAAACTTTCAACATCAATTTACTATATGATCCAACAATTCGACTTCTAGGTTTTACCCAAAAGAAGTGAAAACACATGTCCATAAAAAGACTTGTACACAGAAGTTAATAGAAGCATTATTTATTATAAACAACAATTAACAATGCAAGTGTCCATCAATAGATGAATGGACAAAGATAATGAAAGGACAAGGTATTATGTACAATGTACTATTCAATAATAAAAAGGAACAAACTATGGAAACATAAATAACCCTTGAAAAAAGCCATGCTATATAAAAGGCACCAGAGGGATGCCTGGCTAGCTCAGTTGGTAGAGCATGTGACTCTTGATCCTGGAGTCATGAGCTCAAGTCCCACATTGGGTGTAGAGATTACTTAAAAAAAAAAAAAAAAAGAAGAAAAACCTGACACAAATGGCAAAATGTGTGATTCCATTTTTATGAAATGTCCAGAAAAGGCATATCTATAGAGAAAAAGTTGCAGGGTTGCCTGCAGCTGGGGTTGGAAACAACTGGGAACATGAGACCTTTTTGAATGCTGGAAAGTTTCTAAAATTATGATGACAGTTGTGCAATTTATAATTTATACTTCAATGAAATTTTTTAAAATATATATAACAAAGGTATTTTTAAGAATCTGCACATATCTAACTTTTGTCCAATAGAAAACATTGATGTCAACTAATAAAGTTTGTAGACTGTATCGATTGCTATCTTACCCAAAAAACTGATTATAAAAGGGTTGAAGGGGGATTGGGGATTCTCGTTCTTGTCAAAGAGATGTTTAAATCTCGTAACTATTGTGTAGCTCAGAGTGGAATGCCTGAGTTTCCTGGCCTCCCACTGACCCAGTAAGCAGGGTAAAAAAGGAAGAATCCTATTAGCTGAATGAGCAGAACATACTTTTATAGCTTTCCTCTCTTTATTTATTTTACCTTTATACCATCCTGTGAGGTAGGTTAAATAGATGTTTCTGGTCCCCTTTCAGATCCAAAAATCAGACATATCACTAAGATAAACTCATATCTGACTTTTTAAACAGTCTTGGGACGTCCACCTTACTTTTCTTACTCAACTCCCTTTTTCCATCTTCCTAATAAAGTCTATGTCTTGTACCAACATTACATTTAACTCTTTCATTTCTCCCTTCTCCTTTTCTCCTCAGAGAAAAAACCATAAGGCTATAATCCTAAATCCAATCTGTTTAAAATCTACCCTGGAATGCAGACAAAGCCAGTTCCAGGACAACCTTTTAGCCAAGAGGTAAATTACACTTTGCAAAATTATTATTTGTGAGTTTCCCTCCTTTACCCAAGTTGAATCTAATTTAAATTAAATTTGACCATATTCTCTAGACTATCAATGATGAGAGGACTTTGTTGCATGGTATAACAACTACAACGTTTGTAAAACTATTTAGTGAGTGCTAGGCAGTCTAGGAGAAACACTTTGCTTGGATTATCTCACTTACTCCTCACTCCTGTTCTTTGAGACAGGTGTAATTTTTTCCATTTACAGATGAGAAAATTGGGACTTAGATTATATTTAGCTAGAAAGTGGTAGAATGCAGATGTAACCCAGATCTTCAGAGTTCTAAACTCTTGTCCTTAATGCTTACACAATGCTGACTTCTTGTCACTTGGCCGACACATGTTTAGGGAGAGAGAATTGAACATCATGATCTCTTGGTGTCTTTTCTTACTGTTTTAGTCTGCTTCAGCTGCTTTTACAAATATCATAGACTGAGTGACTTAACAAACATTTATTTCTCACAGTTCTGGAGGCTGGGAAGTCAAGATCCCAAGGTACCAGCAGATTCAGTGTCTGATGAAGCTTTCTTTCTGGTTTGCAGATGGCCATCTTGCTGTTATTTTTACATGACCCCAAGAGAGAGAGAGAAAGAAAGAGGGAGACAGAGAAAGAAACAGAGAGAGAGAGAGAGAGGGAAAGGGAAAGAGAAAGAGAGAGAAGGAAATATCTTTTTCATGTCTCTTCTTACAGGAGACTTAATCCTATCTTGGGAATTCCACTTTCATAAACTCATCTAAAGCTAATTATTTCCCAAAGACCCACCTCCAAATGCCACAAAGAATTAAGGCTTCAACTTGGGAATCTTGGGGAGAAACAAACATTAGGCACAGTTGTAATTCTACAGATGCATAGACTAATCTCTATTCACATCCAAAGACTATCATGAACACAGCTGTGTAAGAAAAACAGTCCTGAAGTTAGAAATAGGCAAAGGGATAACTGCATGTTTTTTCAATGTCATGCCTGAACATCACCTATTAGGCTGACCAAAGTTTATCTAGTCCTCTAGGGGGATGATTGATTCTTTGTTTGATCTACTTCTTATTATTGATTAGTATATTTTATCCCTCTGTGGGAGTAAATATTAGCTTTTATAAAACTGATATCAGTACAAATTATTCTTGTTGAAAGCAAGAAGATATAGCCTTAGAAGTTACAGTTTTATTGCCCTGTAGGATTTTAACCAGTTTTGTATGTAATTAAGCAATCTAGCATTTTTTCAGAACCTACATATAACTAACTTAGTCCTTCAAGTCCTCTTTGAACTAGCTTTACCATTCTTCTGGTTCTCCCATTAATGAGTTAAATAAAACTTTGACATGTGTTCACTTAATATTTGTAGAAAGGCCTGTTTAACTTTTTTTGAAAATTATACTCTGATAGCTTTACACTTGTTGAGAGCAGGAAAACTATTTTTTTTTCTATGCCACCGAGTGACTAGTATATTGATTTTACTCTCTAAAAACATATTACATTCTACATTTTTTATTCCCTACTCCTCTTCTGCTTGTACATGCTTGGGGGCAGCATGGGGAAGGGTGAAGACTGTTTGCTGTGCCCCCTTCTGCTGCCTCTACTTGAAGCATGTGGAAGCATGTAGAAGAGGTTTGGTGTCTCCCTCATGCCCGGTTGTTCCCCGTGCAAACAGGAAAGCTGATATCTGGGTGATGTGATTCTTCTGTTCTTCTGGGTCCCAGGCATGTTGCCCAGTAACAACATGTTAATAAGACATGCAAGACTTCCTTTCTAAATATGGGGCACCTGCTGTGGACATCCACACTGATGCTTTTGCAGGCAGCTCATCAACTGGGACAGAGGCTCAGCAAACTTGAACTACTGCTTCTCACAAAAGAAGTGCTGCACATACAACACTTAACCCACTTCAGAGCTGAATGATCCTGATTTGGAATATTGGTACTGGGAGGAAATAATAGGTGTTAACTGCAGCAATGAAAGGCAGCGTAACCTGGTTACTAATGTACAATGGGGCCTATTATTTTCACCCAGGATGAAGTGTTGTGAGTCTGATTAACTGTAATGAGCAATGCTGTGCATGTTTTAACAAGGAAAAGAGAATAGAAATCTAAAGTTCTTTCTGCCACAGGTACCTCTGCATCTGTCTGTGGTATTAATTCAGGATCAATCTTGTGTTAAGGATGCAGCTTCATGTTGGTAAAATGAGAGGGAATCTGAAAACTCCAGGCTGAATTGCCACCAGATCTTAGTAAAATGATTTGGCATGACATAAAAAACACTCAGCACAGAAGCCATCTCTCTCCTAAAATAGAAAAATGTTGTGAAGTTTGTATAATAGATTGATTTGGGCTCTTTTTCTTAAATAGTTACTTCTAGACCTCTAGTGCGATAGATCACATTTATGTTCCAGATTTTGTAGATCCTTGCCATGACCCTGAATTGGGGCGATACATGCAACACCCTGAATTAGGGTGATTGATGCCAATAATATGCTGCCAAAGGTTTTTACCTTGTTGTTTGTGTTTTCTATGGCTTCAGTTTCAATTCCATTACTTTACATTACTTATTTTTCTTTGTATTCTTGTTGTTGTCTTCATGACATGAGCATCTTCTCATTGTAAAAGATTCAAGGAATAGATATTGGTATTCAGTATAAAGTTAAAGTTTATCTTCTTCCTCTCTCTGCCTTCCATCCCACATGATTCAGTTTCTCTCTCCAGCAGGAAACACTGATCACAGTGAAAAGTGCTTGGTGTGTGTCTTTTTTAGTTCCTTTTCTAAGCAATTAAACACACACACACGCACACACACACACACACACACACACACACACAAATCCCTCTTTCTACCCTTCCCTCCCTCTCTCTCCTTCCTTCCTTCCTTCCTTCCTTCCTTCCTTCCTTCCTTCCTTCCTTCCTTCTTTCCTTCCTTCTTTCTTTCCTTCCTTCCTTCCTTCCTTCCTTCCTTCCTTCCTTCCTTCCTTCCTTCTTTCTTTCCTTCCTTCCTTCCTTCCTTCCTTCCTTCCTTCCTTCCTTCCTTCCTTCTTTCCTTCCTTCCTTCCATTTTTAAAAATCTGAATAGGTTTGTTTCTGCAATTTGCTTTTTTCAGGGAACAATAGGTCAATAGGCTTTGCAATCATTCCCTATCAGTTCTACTTCATTCTTATTAGAGGCTGAATACTATTTTATTGTAGAGACAGCCCCCAAATTGTTTCACTAGGCTTCTACTTACTGACAGATATGTTGGTTCTGAGTTTCTAATCCTACAACTATTGCTGTCATAACATTCTATTTCAAACATCTTTTGCATATGGCAACTATATCTTAATGATAACTTCCTGAAAGTGGAATTCTTGGGTCAAATGGTAGGCTTTAAAATGCTTTTAAAGAGTCTGCCACACTACTCTTCAAAAGGTTTTATCAATTTATACCTCCATCAAGAATGAGAATAAAAGTTTTCCCTCATCCCTACTAACACTGAACATTACCAATCTTTTAAAAGACATACCAATTTGATGAAGAGAAGAAAAAACAAAACAAAACATGGCAGTGTAGTGAACCAGTTTGTGAGCCAGACTGGCTTGGTTCAAGTTCAAACTATCTCACAACTATCTGTGTGCTGTGGGCAAGCTCTTTCAGTTTTCCACATCCTCTTTTCCTCTCTTTACAGTGGGGCACACACCCACCCTGCAAAGCCTGGTGTAAGGCTTCCATAATCTGCACAGGCCAAACCCACAGACTGGTGGGCCAGGACAAGCACTCCACAATGTTAGGTATACTTATTATTATTAGCATTAATATTATTAAAGCACAAATGTTAGGTATACTTATTATTATTATTATTATTATTAGCATTTTGTTGACTCTAGTAGGGCTTTATATATTTGCATATATTTATATATACGCAAAATCTTATGAGAATTACTTTTTAATGTAATTTGTGTTCTAGTAGGTGCTTTAACTTTTTCTTAAAAATTTGAAAGTACATTATATACACCCACATATATGTATGATATTAAATATTAAACTGTTGTCTGATTTTATGTAGAAAATAGTTTTCACAGCTATTCATATGTCCTATAATGTTGCTGTATTATTTTATAAAGTTATAGAAGTTACAATTTTTATTTTCATCAAATCTGGTCTGCCTTAACCAACTGTGACTTATGATTGCAAAGCCTAACTTAACTGTGACTGAGGGAAACCTCGCCAACCAAGATTTTTGGGAAAAAATCATGAAGACATATATATTTAATATTTAGCTCCTTAATCCTTTTGAAATTCTGAAATTTATTTGAATATAGTATAAAAAAAAGTTCTGCTTTTATTTATTTTCTTACAAACAATTAATTGCATAGATAGTACATCTTTTTTTTTTTATTTAAAAAAAATTTTTTTTAACGTTTTATTTTATTTTTGAGACAGAGAGAGACAGACCATGAACGGGGGAGGGTCAGAGAGAGGGAGACACATAATCTGAAACAGGCTCCAGGCTCTGAGCTGTCAGCACAGAGCCCAACGCAGGGCTCGAACTCACGGAGTGCGAGATCATGACCTGAGCCGAAGTCGGCCACTTAACCGACTGAGCCACCCAGGCGCCCCTAGATAGTACATCTTTTCTGTACTTACTTGAAGTGACACCTTTATGCATTATCATAAAATAAGTGCCTATGTATCTATGAAGTTGTTTCTCAATTCTCAAATTCTGTCCTATTTTTTTATTAATAGTCCAACTGTTTTTACTACAATAGTTTTTTTTTTTTATATTACAGATAGTAAATTGATAGAACAATTGACTTCTAACTTTCTTTTCAAAATTTCCATGGTATTCTTGGGCTTTTTTTTTTTTAATGTTTTAATAGTGTGTGTGTGTGTAGGGGTGTGGTTCTGTATATAATCAGGATTTTTAAAAATTACATTTTCTAGTTTATGCCATATGCTAACATATAAGACTATTACTGATTTTTCTACATAATGATGTGTCTGTCATTTTATGGGGCTTTCTTATTCTAATAGTTTTTATCTGTAGAGTCTGTCAATTCTTTTAGAGGTGGAAGATCATACTGTAGAAAAGTGTGACAGTTTTGTAGCTGCCTTTATGCTCTTTACACCATTTACATATTTGCTTTGACATTTTCATGGCTAGGTCTGCAGTGTAATGTTGAAAGGAATCTCTTTCCCCCCAAACTCTAATAGGAATGCTGTTAGTGAGTCATCTTATATATAATTGCTGTAGGCTTCTGTAAAAAGCCTTTGTAACATTGAAGACATTCCCATCTATTTCCAACTTGCCAAAATGTTTGTTTGCTCAAACATGGCCGCTAGATGCTATCAAATGCTTTTCAGTTTTTATTAAGATGATTGTATTGGGTTTCTCTTTAAATCTATTATCATACCTAATGATATTAATATATTAATAGTTTTGCTGATATTAAATCATTTTGGTATTCCAGAGTTAAACTTGTCATCATACAGTAGTCTGTTAATTCATAAGTGAATTTAATTTGCTCATATTTTATTTAGGAGTCTTGGAGAAATTAAATTACTCTTTTAATTTCTTCTTTGTAGTTTTTGCTTGATTTTGATATCAGAGTTAGGCTGTCCTCATAGGAATTTCCTATTTTCTGAAACAGCTGGAATGTTTTTATAAACTCACTTCAGAGTGGTTTTGTGATTTGTGTTTATTTTTGTTTTTTAGAAGATATCAAATGATTGGAGACTTTTGAGAAAGTCATAAAATATTTTTCTACTATTATTTGTTTATTCAGTTTTCTGAATCTTCTCAACTGACTGGAATAAGTTGTCTTTCCCAGAACATATCCTTTCTCCCTCTCTCCTGCACTCAGTCTCTCCCTTTTCTCTCTCGTTCTCTGTCTTCCTCTTCTGACCTGTGTCCATTCCTCTTTCATTCCTACTCTATCAACAGTTCTCGAAAGAGGTATGGTTAAAGTTCCTTCCGTGTTTGAGGATTTTTTAGTTTCTCCTTGCATGTTGATCAGATTTTGCTGATCACACACACACACACACACACACACACACACACACACTTGTGCATATTTAGTTTTGCAGCTAGATGGATAAAAATTTTTGACTAATTTCATCTTATTAGATTACATGTTTTATTAATTCTGGGTATTCACTTTATCCTATTAAATACTTATTACTGTATTCTACTTTTTGATGTTAATTTTGTTACACTATACCATTTATAATACTTGTTGTTGGCATTTATGTAATAAATATTTTTACACCCTTAAAAATCCATTGTCTTTTAATTTCAGTGGGCATGTTGTAGTCTCCATGTAGTCAATTTTTTTTCAGAGAGTTTAAAATGTACATTATTTGTGGTTGCTAATATACTTTGATTTTACTGTGTTTTTGTTTCTTTCTATATTACCCTTTGCTGAATTGATTATACATTATATAATATATAATTATATATAATATAATCCCGTTAAATTTTCTCCGTAGTTATTTGAAATTTATATTTTTCTATTTAAATTTATATGTTTCTCTTTTTCTAGGATCACACATAGTTTTTAACAATTTTAACGATCTGTCAATAGCTTAGTACTTATATCTTCCTCTTACATAAGAATAAAAATTTTAGTATTCTTGCACTTCCCACTACCCTCTCTGGCAGACTCCATGTTGAGAACATCTGGGATTTTAGTTCCAGATGGTTATTTTATACATTTTTAAGACATCGAGCATCAACAGTTATTTAATCCATCTATAACTTTTAGTGTTTCCTTTGATCATTATTCTTTTTGGTATCCTTTTCTTGGTTTTGTTATTTATCGTATTGGTTTATCCTGTCAACAATTTTTCAGAAGTATTTGCAGGTGTCAAAATTCCCAAGTCTTTGCAGGTTCAAACTTTTTTTTTTTTTTTTTTTGTCTCCATACTTGAATCTAAATTCGACAGGGTATAAAGTCTGGGTTTCAAGTAATGACATGGGGTTTGTTTTATTTTAGCATCCAGTATTGCTATTGAAAAATGGGATGTGAATTTAATCCCCATATCTTTGTAAGTAATCCATTATTTTCACTTTAGAACTTTTTAGGATTTTTCTTTATGCAACAACTGCTGTTTTGACCCTGCGTCAGTTCCACAAGCCTACTTAAGATTCTCTCTCTCTGTCACCCTCTGTCCCTCTCCTCCGCTTCCACTCTCTATCTCTCTCTAAAATGAAAAAAAAAAAATTAAGGAGCTATATATTCACCTCTAAGTAAATTTCAACGATGCTGGTATTCCTCTTCATTCTTCTTTTCCAGAACTCTTCTTCTTGTCTCTTCAATTCTCTTATGCTTTCTATTTCTTTTTTTCTTATTTATGATGTTTTCTAGGAGAAACCCTTAGCTTGATTTTCCAGCTTACTAACTTATTTCAGTTATATATTTTAGTATTTATTTTACTTTAAAGATTATATTTTTTTTGATCCAAGATCTAGTTGTTTCTGTTTAAAGATTTCATATCTTCTAACGTAACTCTAAGGACATTAATATAATTTAAAGTCTTCATCTCTGTTCTACTAAGTACTTTTTAAAAAATGCATGTTGGTTTCCTCCAAATGGTGTGTGAGTCCTGATTGTGTGTGTTTTCCTTTTTATTTGAAGTTGCTTCCCCTTTTTTGTCTGGCACTAGGTTTTCTTGACTGTTCTGGTTCACGTTACTATGGGAGAAGGCTAATGATGTACTGTTGAGGGTGATATGGCAGGTAGGGTTTGACATTGGGTACAAGTATCTCTCATCCTGGAAGAACCCATCCCCTAGGTCTCAATTTCTTAATGCTCACAGAAACTGCTTTTCAGTGGTACAAATGCTAAGGAGCTCTGCTGATTTGGTCAAGAACACAGGTAGAGAGACCAACAGACTTAGTGACTTTTTGCACATACCTTAAATCACCTCTGAACAATTTTTCAATTAACTATGCAGTCAGAACTCCTTGCATATTTCATTCCACAAGTCTTCTCTTCATGAGTCATGTACTTTTGGACTCTTGTTTTACCAGATTTCATTTTTTTTTTTTTTTTGTAACTCTGATTCTATCTGCTTTATATTGTTTAGAGAATCATCAAAATCTGTTGTTCACTGTTACATCTCTTGTTTCTCTGTACTCTTATAGGTTTTCTCTCACCAGCCCCCATATATGTTTCTTGTTACTCCATAGGATTTGGGATCGGGTAAAGGGAAAACCCACATGGTTCAAGCTTATCTTCTTAAATTTTCTTTTTAATGTTTTTTTTTTTTTTTTGAGAGAGAGAGAGAGACAGAGACAGAGACAGAGTACAAGAGGGGGAGAGGCAGAGAGAGAGGGAGACAGAATCCACAAAGTAGGCTCCAGGCTCTGAGCTGTCAGCACAGTCCCAATGAGGGGTTTGAACTCATGAATGAGATCACAACTTGAGCTGAAGTTGGACGCTTAACCGACTGAGCCACCCAGGTGCCCCAGGCTTATCTTCTTGATCAAATTTTTGTTTTATCTATTTGAGATGGTCTTCCTCTAGGGAGCAAAGCCTTAGATTTTCTAACTCTTTCAATGTAGAGTGTCTTTCCTTCATCCATTCATCAATATTTACAATATTTGATACATACAATATTTGAGTATGTGTTTACAATATTTACAATATTTGTAAATATTGTACATACAATATTTGTAAATATTTACAATATTTGTAAATATTGTACATACAATATTGTACATACAAATATTGTACAATACAATATTTGTAAAATATTTACAATATTTACAATATTTGATACATACAATATTTGAGTATGTGTTATGTGACTGACACCTTCCTGGGGAGGAGTATGGGTCTTAAAAGACTGTGTAAGATTTGGATCTTTTCTCTGTAGAGTCAAGCTCACTTGGTGTATACTTCAAAAATGTTTCATAATGGAAAAAGAGTCATGGGTAAAAAGGTGATAGAGTGACAAAATCGTCCATTAGGGAAGATGTGGGTAACTATTTCATAGATAAGATGACTTTTGAGTTGTTTCTTTAAGGGTAAGTAGAAGTTTGCAGTCAGAGAATGTGGATGGGTGAGTGTCAGAAGTGGGGAATATGAAGACATTCCAGGCAAGAGTGAATAGTTGAGAGGTCTTGAAGTGCATGGTGTATTTAACAAATGCTAAGTGATCTGTTATCTTGTATATTTGAAAAAGGGAGAATGAAGAAACCACTTGGTTGAGGGGTGATAGACCTCCAAAGGAAATATATACCAGGTGTTAATCGTCTCCAATGGGATTTCTCTACAGGTGGACCCACAATTTCCCAAGTGTGCATGATATTGAATCATTTATATTGTGGACTCCAATACCTGTGGATTTTCCAGGAAGGGACTAAGAAGGGGTGTCCAGAGAGTAGGTAGAAGTAGCTCTTGCACTTCATCTCATCACAGCCCCTACTGACATTATTGATCATGGCTTTTGTCTGTGGCAGACAATATAGACTGCATAATTCCCTATACCTATCTAATGGAAGTATTAGGCTTGGCTGATATATAACATGCTATGATCTGGACCCTGGTCATTAAGCGACATTATCAGTTAACAGTATATAAATATTGATTTACTGTCAGAGAAATAAAATAACACAGAAATTAAATAGATGTGATAAAAACTTGAATAATCATTAAACTTATATGAAAAGAAATAAGTATGAATATGTATTAATGAACCAAAATAAGAAAGCATTCCAACAGACTGCTGGGTGATAACAAGGGAAAGGAGTCAGGACTATTTAGTCATGCAAGGGTTTTCACGTAAAGTGTTACCCTGGCTCTGCTGAAGAATCATGTGAGTTACATTCTATTATCCTCACTCTCTACCTAACAAAGCTGAACATTTTAGTAACTCTTTCAAGCTCACACAGCTAGTAAGTAGTGCAACTGAGCCTTGAGTCCATAGTTCTCTAATTGTATGCTTTCATTTTCACAAGTATCCCTTCTACCAAACATCTTATGTCATGGTGCTCACACACACGAGTGTGGGAACTCCTCCTATGCAATGATAGACTTTGAGATAATATTTATGAGCTTCATAGAACTCATCCCTTTCAAGGGAAAAGTGAATTGAGTGAAATTGTTAACTCACTCAATATAGGAAATTTCACTTTAACTATAATGCATGTGCAGACTTTTTTCAGGGTAGGGGAATTTTATCCTAAGAAAAGTCTTGGAGGTAGGGGAACAAAGGACAAAAAATGGCCATGCGATTTCCCACCCACTGCCTTACTGTATTCCATGTTGCTTTGTGCCAAGTAAGAAATAAATTAAGTGGAATTTCCAAAAACTTATCATCTTTTAGCATTTATTTAATGTCACTAACTGATCCTAGTCCTTTCTTATTTATTTTCTTTATTTCTTCCTTTGAAAGTGACAATGTAAGCAATGGACCATTCTGTTATTGTTCTTGCTGCAATGTTAGGTTTCTTTTTAATTATAGGAACTGAACAATTTGTTGCCAGTTCTAAAATACATCTATTCAATTTTCAATTAGGTATTTTGTGTATATGTTTGTATGTAGTTGTACAAGTGAGTGTGTATATGAGTGTGCATGTATATTTTGGAAAATGTTATTTATACTCTTAATTAGTATTTTTAAAAAGAACCATACAGGCTCAGTACTTTGTTTTCAAATGTGAGCAGCTGAAATTAGCTCCTTCTTACACCTTTTTGTAACAAAACTGTGTAATATGCATAATGGCTGTCTTCTCCCACCCATGGAGAATGGAAGTGGTTAATCCTCTTCACAGGGGCTGAATTGGAAATGAAGCTTTGCAAATGAAGACAGAGATAATTTCCCATCTTCATTATTTATGAAAATCAGCTACTTAATTTTAATTATCCACTGTTTGTATCGTCCACATAAAATGCCATTTCTTTTATTTAAACTGTGAATAATTTCTGGTAGAATTATTCATTGGAAATTGGAATCCACTTTTTTGATCTCTAGAAAGCCTATTAATAATGAATGAGGATGTTATTTATTTGTTACAATTTCACAAATGGAAACTGAAGAAAGACTCTATATTCCTCACTTATTCTGATGTTACTTAAGTAAACTCACCTAAAAAGAAATGCAAGAATGTGGAGAAGCAATGTAAAAATGAGAACAGCTTCCATTTTTCCTTCATTTTTTCTTCTTCTTTCCTTCCTTCTTTCAGCAAATACTGACACGTGGTTACTTTGGGGAAAGCACTGTTAGTTAAAAATGAAGGAGAGGAGTTAAATGCTGCCTAGGATCTAAGAAACATTCATAAAATCCTTGACATTCACAAGGGATACACCCTGAGACCTTCTAGAATCCCCGTATTTATAAATCTTACTGTTGCATATAATTTCCTACATAAAATGCAATAAAATATAACTGAAAAATTTAAGTGACCCCTTTGAACCCTTAATGATTCTATAAATAAAGGATTCAAGTAATTTATAAAGCCATTAAAATATTTTTTTCATTAACATAAACTCCATACCATGTATCTCTCACTTGAGCAGTTTTGGCACTATCTACAGTACTTGCTAAAATAGTTTCATGGATTATTTTTCTCAGTTTCCACATAGAATGTGTGGTAGAATCATTCATGTCTGAGCAACTGCAGAAACTGAAAATTTTGAAATCTTAAATTTATTTTAAAAAATCTATTTTCTGGCCATAGCCATCACTTGATTGGATTTCCTCATAATCTCATCATGTTCATTACTAAGAGTAGAAGATAATTTTCTTATTAGGAAGCTGGGTATTTTTTCCCCCTTGAGAGAATCAAAGTTTTGCCATCTTATTAGCATGTGTATGGAGATAAACATAGATTAACTGGAACATGGATGCCCAGGGCCTTCCCAGCTGCCCTTAGGAGCTACTGGAATCACTTCTCACAATAGCCGTGGAGTATTAGATTCAATTTTGGGCATCAATACTAAAGTATAATATCAATAATGAAACTTTGAAGGCTTTGCAAATGATCAAAGCCCTAACTTCTATAATCACAAATGAACAGTGTCTGCCATATTTAGATAATCAACACAGGAAAGAAAAGGATAGATTTCCAAATGAAAGGTACAGATAAATTTCTAAATTCAGAGCTGCAAGAAAGATTAAAGAATGCTTCATGGAGGAAGCAGCATTTGTCTTGGACTTTGAGTACAGGTAACACTTAGAAATGTGTGAAGGACAAAGACATTTTAAGTAGCAGAACGGGATGATCAAAGACATGTAGGTGAGGGTGTAGGAAGCTTACACAAGGAAAACGAATAGTATATTCCCACCTAATTACAAAGATAATGTATCCTCGATGTAGAAAATACAGGAAATCTTTCTTTTCTTTTAGCAATATGGCAGACGAGGGATACAATATTACATTGTTATTCACCAAAATTGTCTTAGTGCTTTAATGTTTTATTATTTTATATTTAATATTTTAAAACATTGCAATATTCTTTGCAGTATGTACTAATGTGAATATCTATTTTAATTATATTTCCCAAATGTTTAACCCTACCAGTAGATCCACTTTATTCCCTATTTCTCTGTTCCTCTTTAAAGCAAAAATCTTATAAAGAGTTGTCTCTACTGAGAGTTGGCTGTTAGATCCCACCTTTCCACCAAATTACCTCTTATCAGAGTCACCAATGAGATCCACTGGTCAATTTCTAGTCTTCATGAAATTGATCTATCAGTGGCATGTGCATGTTTGATCACAGTCTCTTCTGGCAACACATTCACCACCACAACCTCCGACCTCACTGACCATTCCTTCGCTGTCTTTTTGTTCATTCCTGCTTGTGATCTCAATGCTAAATGTTGATAGGCCTTAGACCTCAGTCCATGGACTTCTCTCTCCATACTCACACCATCAATGATTTTATCCAAACACATGGTTTCAAATAAAATCTATATATTATGACTCCCAAATTTATACCCCTAACCTGGATATCCCCCCCCCCCTTGAATATACAATAAGTTTCTCAATATTTCTAACTGGATGCAAATTCTTGATCTTCTCTCTCCAAACTGCTGTCTGTGAGGCCATCCCAACTTAGCTAATGGAAACTACATCCTTCCAGTGCTCAGGCCAAATGCTTTAGAATCATATTTGTTCTCTCTCTCTTCAAACCTCACTTTTACTCCTTCAGTAAATCCTGCTCCAAAATTGCCCTTATCATCTTCACTGCTATTTTGTTCATCATATCTTGGTTGGATCATTGCAATAGCCCTCAACTGATCTTCCCAATTTCTCTCTTATTTCTTTACAGTCTATTGACAAAGCAGCCAGAGTGGTCATTTAAAAATGAAAATCAGGTCATGACATTCTTTTGTCCTCCTGTGAGTGAAAGCTAAAATCCTAGTGCGTATCTAGCCCCATTTCCTACTACTCCCCTGCCCTGCTAACTCCAGGAGGAGGGATGGCTTGGTTTCTTAGTTCTTCCTTAAACAAATCAGGGCCATTCCCAGCTCTGAGGGTTTGCAGCTGCAATTTTCTTCTAGAGCCTCTCCCCCAAGATAAGGGTGGGACACTCGTCACTACTTCATCTTCTCCAAATCCTTCTCAATTTATCTTTCCAGTGATCCTTTCCTCACCATCCTGTTTAAAATTTCAATCTCTCTCCACACCACCATTTTTGGACCATTGTTGTTACCCTTGTCATCTAACACATTATTATATGTATTAGAGTTTAATTCTTAGCAAACTTCATCTCTGCTGATCTTTCTGTCAATTATTGAACCCGTAGATCTGCTTTAATCATTGTGATTTTGTAAAATGTACTTAATGTCTAGTGAAGCAAGTCTTCTTTATTATTGTTCTTTTACAAAATTCTCTTGGTTATTCTTAGCTTTATGCCAGCTTAACCTTAAAAGTACTTTGTCATGTTCTAAAAGAAGAAAAATCAAGTTGAGTTTTTTATTGGAATTTCATCATACATGCACATTCATTTGGAAAGAATTAATGTCTTTACATTATTCATTCTTCCTTTCCAGGAATGTGATATGTTCCTCCATTTATTCAGATCTATTTTCTTTTTGGTATCAAAATTTTAGAATTCCACATTTTTTATACTTCTTACATATTTCTTAAGTTATTTGTTTTAGTCAGTGTTTTCCCCCTAATACGTTTCTATTGTTGCTACTTTCCTCCATTATATATTTTCAAATGGTATTCCTAGAGATGAATTTTTTTTCAAATTTGTATCCAACAATATATTGTTCAACGATCTTCTTAGTTGCAGTAGATTTTCAACTTATTCTTTTGGTTTTCTAAGTAGACATAATGGGGGGCGCCTGGGTGGCGCAGTCGGTTAAGCGTCCGACTTCAGCCAGGTCACGATCTCACGGTCCGTGAGTTCGAGCCCCGCGTCGGGCTCTGGGCTGATGGCTCAGAGCCTGGAGCCTGTTTCCGATTCTGTGTCTCCCTCTCTCTCTGCCCCTCCCCCGTTCATGCTCTGTCTCTCTCTCTGTCCCAAAAATAAATAAACGTTGAAAAAAAAAATTTAAGTAGACATAATGATAATTCTGTCTCTTCTCTTCCTCATATTTTGTCCCATGGTGTAATGCTTTGGCTAGACTTGTGAAAGGATGTTGAATAACTGCAGTGATAACTGGCCTGTTCCTTTTCTTCTTCTTGTCATTCTGGAGTCTGTTGTTGACTTTTTTTTTTTTAATAGTTTTTCAATAGACCAAACTTTTTTTTTAAGTTTATTTATTTATTTTGAGAGAGACAGACAGCATGAGTGGGGGAGGGACAGAGAGTGGGAGAGAGAGGATCCCAAGTAGGTTCTGCACTGCCAGCGCAGAACCAGACTCGGGGCTCAAACTCACAAAACTGTGAGATCAAGACCAAAAGTCCATGCTCAACCAACTGAGCCACCCAGGCGCCCCCTTGCTGGTGACTATTGGTTTAAGATGCCTATCTTTCAGGTTAAGTAAATATCTTTACATTCTTATTTCACTAAAGGCTTTTTTGAGAAAACAAGTTACAATTGAGAAGTTCATCTTGTGCTTTGTGTTTATATCAATTGAACTTAATATCACCTATTGATTTGATGAATAGATTTCTCCATAATAAATGACAGAAATGACTGTCACGAGTGTTTTTTTAAAAAATTTGTGGAATTTAATTATTAAATATTTATTTATTTTTTTATTTTTTACATTTATATATTTTTGAGAGAGAGAGAGAGACAGAGCACAAGTGGAGAAGTGGCAGAGAAACACAGAATCTGAAGCAGGCTCCAGGTTTTGAGCTGTCAGCACAGAGACTGACTCGGGGCTGGAACCCATGACCTTGAGATCATGACCTGAACTGAAGTCAGATGCTCAACCCACTGAGCCACCCAGGCGCCCCAAATTCTTCAATATTTAAATGAGGATATTATATCCATATCCACAAGTGTCTCTGATCTATACTTTTCATATCAGTGAAATCTTTTGTAATTTGTTGGAATCTGTGTTAGGGTATTTATAAAACAAACTGAAAAGCAGTTTGTCTTATTCCATACTTAGGGTAGAAAAGCAGAACATGTGTGTCTAGGTGTGTGCATATACATATATACATGCATAAATATTTCTATGGTGATTACCTGCTTTTAAGAAATTTGACAGGATTTATTGTTCAAAACTACTTAGTCTCAAAGCCCCATAGCCCTTTTGGCTAACTTAATGATTTTTTTCTACGTCTATTGCTATATATCAGTATTCTGCTTTTTTTTTTTTTAAGTTTATTTATTTATTTTAAGAGAGAGAGAGACAGAGAGGGAGAGACTGTGAGTGGGGTAGAGGCAGAGAGAGAACCCTAAGCAAGGTTCATGCTATCAACACAGAGCCCGACATGGAGCTTGATCCTAGGAACAGTGAGATCATGGCCTGAGTTAAGATCAAGAGTCAGATGCTTAACCCACTGAGGCACCCAGGCTCCCAATGTTCTACTGCTTTTAATAGGAATCTTTATAGGTTTTGCTTTTCTAATAAATAGTCTATTTCAACTGAATTTTTAAATTATAACTGTGGAATTGTACATAGCATTCCTTATAGGTAAAATATATATATACATACATATATATATATATGTATATATATATTCTGAATCTGTTGTTTTAACCTATACTCATTTCCTAGCTTTGCTTATTTTTATTTTTTTTTTCATTTTTCATATTGGTTTTTCAAGAGGCTCACCTTATTAATTAAATTTTCCTTTCTAAGAATAAAGCATTTAAGATCTGTAAGCCAATATTTTGATAAGTTTTGACATCAGTTCTTTTTTAATCTTTCAAAAACCTGGCTTCAAATTTAGTTTGCCTGAGATGTTATATATATATTGAAGAGAGTGATTTTTAATTTCCCATTGATTAAGCTTTTGTTTATTTGTTAAAATTATCATTCTTATTTTCTCTTCTTATTTTAGTGTAGTCTGTGAATGTGGCCCATGTAATTTTTGCTACTGAGATTTATTGGTGCTTTCTTTCAATCTAGTAGATTAAGTTTTGTAATGGTTAATGGTTACTTCAAAATAAGGTGCTTTTCAGGGCATCTCGGTGGCTTAGTCAGTTAAATGTCTGACTTGATTTTGGCTCAGGTTATGATCTCATGATTCATGAGATCAGGCCCTACATTGGGCTCCACATTGACAGTGTGGAGCCCTCTTAGGATTTTATATATATATATATATATATATATATATATATGTGCTTTATATATATATGTATATACATATACGCATATATACATGTATACATATATACATATATATATATGGTGCTTTTCTAATTGTAGTCAAGAAAATTACATTATTTCTACTTCTTGAATTATAAGATCATATTCTGTATTTGGTTAGGGGCTATTTTATGTCTTAAGGTGTTACAATTTCCTGCAATAATATTTATGCTGATTTTGCCTCATTCTGCCAACTGTTTATCTGTTTCACTTTATATATTGATTCTTCAATTTTTTGCATACACATTCATCAGAATTCAGTATTTTTAGAAACGTACTTATGTTCCCTGTACTATGTAACCTACATGAAATTGCTTCACAAATTGAATTCTTCTTTCACTGATAGTAATATTTTTTGTGTATTTATTTATTTTGAGAGATAAAAAGAACAAGTGGGGGAGGGGCAGAGACAGGAGAGGAAGAGAATCCTAAGCAGGATTTGCATTGTCATCACAGAGCCCCACATGGGGCTCCAACTCATCAACCATGAAATCATGACTTGAGGTAAAGTCCGATGCTTAACCGACTGAGCCATCCAGACACCCCCTAATATTTCTAACCCTGCTTTCTGCCTCTCCTTTTCAGAAAAGTAAAAATTAACCTTCAGCATTTTCTGATTCTGGGACTCTACCCTTCCTACAACATTTGAAGTGACAACATACCCATCTAAGATTCCCCGCCCGCCCCCACCCCCACCCCCACCCCCCGCATTTCTGCTCCCTTGACTCTTTGTTTCTTTTCTGGTCACAGCATTTTCTGTACACATTGTGGTAGTAACTCTATGACTGCTTTGCATGGTTTCCAGGCTGCTGTGGGCTGTGGGCCCCTGGAGCAAGGGGAAGGTGTGGCTTCCTATTTCCTTTTGCGTCCATTAATGGCACCTTCACTGTTTCGTTTGTAGGCTTCTTCAACTCTACAGTGTGTGGGAATCACCCTCACATTCCCATAATGAGTCTGTCTGCTTTTAGGGATATATTATGTTTCTTTTTTCTTCCTTTTTCTTCCAGTATTTTAATAGACATTTTTATGGACAGTTGATAGAGACAACATCAGGAGCCACTGGTCTAGTAAAAATAAATAAAATAAAATAAAATAAAATAAAATAAAATAAAAATTTTTGCTCTTGGCGTGTTTCTAAGGAGATGTGGAATATTTTATCAGCTGTGTACTCCAGAACTCTCACCTGGTCAGAGTGTAACAGAAGGCTGACCTGGGAGGAAAGTGTAGCAATCCCTGAGAGGTCCCAGGTCCTTTTAGTAGGGATGGACCATGGAGTACATGGACAGATGCATTAGGGGGGCAGAATCTATAATGTGGAAAATAAATACTCTTGTACATACATGTACAATCATGAACTGAGAGTTGGGTAGTAAGAACAAAATGTGTGGGAGAGCTCACATCCACACTGAACTTCTCAGCACAAATTAATGGAAATGTTTGGCCTGTAGTATGGAAATGTTTGGCCACACCGCCCTGAACGCGCCCGATATCATTGGAAATGTTTGGCATGTTGTCAAAGGAAGAACAATTTTGAAAGGAAAATAATTGTAGTAATGCAGAATAAGGGTTTCATTTTATTTTTTAAGGAATTTCATAGGGAAGCAGTAAAATGCAATGTTGTAGAAAAATAGCTGAATTAAAGATGAAAATATGTTTAAAATGTTTAAATCAAGGAAATGGGTATGTTAATGTATATTTTACTTTTTTTTTACTTCCCTGTATGTAGAGAACATTTTCATAATAAAAAGCACAAAGGAAAGAGGAAAGGAGAAAAGTGACCTAGTTTGGGACATACTGTCTTAGGCTGCTAATAGAGCCCCATTCTCCAGGTGAAATGGGCAGTGGCCACTGGAAATGTGAGAATAGACCCCCAGTGATAAAGTAGGAAGAGTTGTAAGTATACAAGTTGTAGATGAAGTTATTATATGCTAAGAGTTCATGAGACTACTTTCTAACTATGTAACATTAATGTCATCTTCTGTTGCCAGTAAGCTGTGTGGTTGTAGACAGTTTCAGTTTACAGGGGATATTATGGTATGGATTATTTCTATTAGATTTTAGTGTTTGTGGCATACTGCTGCCTTCACAGCAGATAACACCCATTGTTTGGTAAAGTTTAATGAAGCTTCTCATTCATTTAGCAATCTGTATCAAAGGCCACAAAATAATCTTTGAATGAGTAGTTTAACTCTTAGGAAGCAGTTATTCAGAACCATGAAAGACATGGACAAAAGATGTGAGCAAAGATGTTTATCATCATACTCTTAGAACAGAAAATGTGAAGTAAAGAAAGTGATCTTAAGTGGGCAGACAGAAAATAGATGATGATTTAGCCACAGGAAGGGGCACTGTGCATAACTAGGACGCACTGTGGTTTTCGCAATGATGTGGGAGATTCTCTCCAAACTAGATGAAACCTATTTCAGGGTTACAAGATGACAGATTTTTGTCTTCATTTTTGTAATTTTCTGTATTTTCTGTAAATATTGAAAATAAACACTGTTGGGGCACCTGGGTGGCTTAGTCGTTTAAGTGTCCGACATCAGCTTAGGTCACGATCTCACGATTCAGCTCTGCATCAGGCTCTCTACTGTCAGCACAGAGCCTGCTTCAGATCCTCTGTCCCCCTCTCTGCCCCTCTCCTGCTCGTGGTCTCTCTCTCTCTCAAAAATAAACATTAAAAAATAATAAACACTGTTTTTATCAGAAAATAAACACTATTTAAATAATAAAAATGAAAGTAAAGTGGTGGAAAGGAGGTCTCAGTGCCTTCCAAAGAGAAAAGGAGTTTGTCTATCTCTGTTTATACAGCAAATGATGCAGTAGAGCCAGGGAAGTCTAAGTGAAAAACACTCTAGAAATGGAGAGTTGGTTTGGGGTTCAAAATCGTTCTGGACAATGGATTGTTACCTGTGTTAATACATATTAGCACATTATAGAATATGACTCTTGCTATCAGAAACACTATCACTCAGTGCCCTTTGGTGACAAATAACATTAAGAATTCCACAAAATACTCAGCAAATGTACTTATTTCTCCTTGTTTCCCCATCCCTTATCACCCTTATCGGGTCTACTTTTTAAAAAAGAATTGAAATTCCTTGAGGATTTCTCATTAGTGATTATTTTCTCCGCACTGGGAACATCTATGACCCCTTGTTGCCAGGAGGGTAATAGAATCCAGAGAATTTAAATAATTTGCATACAAATACAATATAAACTGAATGCCCTGGATCAGTTGTCATATAGGGAAACTTGGAGTTATGATCCACTATTATTTATATGCAGCTGCAGCCCAAATGGCCAACAGATGCTGAATGCTAGCTGGATGTCCATTAGAAGTGTATTTAACCTACCTAAAATTCTAATTGTTGAAATGAAGAAAATAAATAAGGTATAAAAACACCAGAATGAAGCAATTAAAATGATCAGGAAGATGATTGGGTGCTGAAGAAAAAGATACATTTTTTTTTTTTCAAATGGAAAACTAAATGCTGAGAGAAGATGAATGTTTATAAGATTATGAAAGGCAAATATAAACCCATTTCTTAATTCTGGAGTACACATTTGAGGGTATAACTTGAATTCTAAAGGAAGTAAAAAGAAGAAGAAAAGATCTTTGGATGGAGCAATGAAGAAGGAAGTAAAAAGGAAGGTATTTTGTACACATTCTGTCATTACATGGCAAGCTATCAAAGCATGTTGTTACAGTTCCAACTCTGCCAGCAGCCATTCACATGATTTTCATTTGTTAGGCCTCTCATTTCTTTTGTATAGAATCAGGAATAGAATCAGTTGGATTTGAGAATGCTTTCTGATTCAAAAAGATTTTTTTAAATTTTGTAATACAAAAAATTATAAATATTCCAGTGTTACTTGTTATTCTCCAAATATTGTAAGTACTGGAAATGTGAAAATATCTGGGAAGTGTTTATATATGTTTGGGGTTGCTGATGACATTATAATTATTAAAAGAAAATTAGTGGGTCCTAACAAGACCCAAACCTAACATGATTGCAGGTTTCCTCTCCCAAGATTAGTACCCAGGCAATGATAGATGGGACACAGATTTGATGCAGTGTATATATGTATAATGTCTTGGTCTGAGAAAAAGTGCAACATGATATGGCTTTCCCATGAAATGGGAAAATAAACAATTCTGTTTATTCCTCTTACTCCATGCCTTTGTGCCTAACAGTGATTCCCACAACACACTTGTAGCAACTCAGATCCTTGTTACAGGGGTCATCAGGTATAAAAGCAGTGAAGAACTGAGGATTTTTACTTGTAGGGAGTTACAATAATGCCCAGCCCCATCCCCAAGCCTATGAATTACAATCTAAGCAGTATGTACATTTAATGCTACTTCTTCTTCAGGACAAAGGATGAGATTCTAAATCAAGAGTTGTCTTGCCCTGTGGTGAAGAGCTGACCACTTCCCTGGCTCCTAGTTTCTACCTCCTCTTACCCTCAGAGCCATTGAGGCTGAGGTTAAAGTATGTTTTTGTTTTTGTTTTTGTTTTTGTTTTGAGAGAGAGAGAGAGAGAGAGAGAGAGAGAGAAACTTGCAGTAGAAAGCACTAGCAGTAGAAAGACTTGATCTCACAAGGCTCAATTTCACGATTTGGAGATCATGACCTAAGCCGAAATCAAGATTCAGATACTTAACTGACTGAGCCACTCAGGCACCCCTGAAGTGTGGTCTTTATAGTGAGATTTGCCTGGGAGTGTAGTTAAAGCCTCAGAGGAAAATGTGCTTAAAGATATTTGAGAAACACGACTATCTCAAAAGAAATATAGATACCAGATTATAGGTTCCATCAGAAGCAAAAATACCAGAGCAGCTGAACCAAAAAATTAAAATTAGTTTGAAAAACAAACAAAAAAGAGATTAACAATTTGAAATAGGAACAAGAAAACATAAAAAGAACAAAAAAAAACCCCATTAAGTATGAACGATGTATTAGTCATATTTTAAAAACAAACAGTAGAGGAATAAATAGCTGAGAAGCTAATTAAGTCTTTGGAGGATCATAGTAACCAAATCTTCAATATGGAAAAAAGAAACACAAATAATGGAATATATAAAAGAAAAGCCAAGAAGTATGAAGAATATAGATAGTCAAGGTAATGTCTGGAAAATAGAGATATTAGAAAAACAAATTTTAAAATAGAGATGAGAAAATATTTAAAATAACAGATTTTTAAAAATTAAAATGAAAGATTATAGTTGGGAATCATTTAAGGAATATCAAAGGAGAAAGAGAAGGAATGATTCACTCATAGAAACAGAAAACATTAAAGTGAGAGAAAATTCCAAAAACTTACAGAGAAAAAAGAATAAAAATCAAATGAACAACAGATTATTCAACAACAACATTGGATACAAGAAGACAAGTTTAAAATCTAGAAGCATCTATATAGTCAAGTTTTCACTGAAATATAAAGATATGATAAAAATATTCTTATAATTATAAAATCTCAGAAAATTTGTCAGAATTTCAGAATCAATTGGATTAAAATAGATTTTATAAACTATTCAAATAAAAGCCAAGACAATTCTGGAAGTTGTCACAAAAGCTATAAAAAAATAAAGATGACCAAATATTTTGGTAATGTTTTTAATTGCATTTTTTTTTAATTTTTTTTTTTAACGTTTATTTATTTTTGAGACAGAGAGAGACAGATCATGAACGGGGGAGGGGCAGAGAGAGAGGGAGACACAGAATGGGAAGCAGGCTCCAGGCTCTGAGCCATCAGCCCAGAGCCCGACGCGGGGCTCGAACTCCCGGACCGGGAGATCGTGACCTGAGCTGAAGTCGGACGCTTAACCGACTGAGCCACCCAGGCGCCCCTTAATTGCATTTTTAAATAGTAAATGAAACAAAAAAGAAAAGTCTAGATCTGTACTAATATGACAGCTGCTAGCTATGTGAAATGTAGCCATTTCAAAAATTTATAATGAAAAATATCTCAATATTTTTATATTAATTTCAATTTGAAATGATATTTTGAATATATTGGACTAAATACAATTATATAATAAAAATTCATTCATCTTTTTTTAACTTTCTTTTATGTGTCCACCAGAAAATTTAAAATTTTTTCTGTCTCAAAAATAAACAAAAACATTAAAAAAAAAAAGGGGGGCACGGCTGGGTGGCTCAGTCGGTTAAGCATCTGGCTTTGGCTCAGGTCATGATCTCACAGTCCGTGAGTTCGAGCCCCGTGTCAGGCTCTGTGCTGACACTGCAGAGCCCGGAGCCTGCTTCAGATTCTGTGTCTCCCCCTCTCTCTGCCCCTCCCCTGCTCATGCTCAACCTCTCTCTGTCTCAAAAATAAATAAAAACATTTAAAAAAATTTGCATATGACTTGCATTTGTAGTTTAAATTACATTTTAATTAGACTACACAGGGGTGCCTGGGTGGCGCAGTCGGTTAAGCGTCCGACTTCAGCCAGGTCACGATCTCGCGATCCGTGAGTTCGAGCCCCGCGTCAAGCTCTGGGCTGATGGCTCAGAGCCTGGAGCCTGTTTCCGATTCTGTGTCTCCCTCTCTCTCTGCCCCTCCCCCGTTCATGCTCTGTCTCTCTCTGTCCCAAAAAAATAAACGTTAAAAAAAAATTAAAAAAAAAATTAGACTACACAGATATAGATAACATCAACATGATAGGAATTGGAGAAAAGGGAAACAAAAGTTCTAGTCTTATCAGGTCTAGTCTTACAGGTCTCAAAATAAAAAGAAGTAAGAATAAGAAGTAGAAATAGAAAACAAATTAGTATGATAGAAACAAATCAAGAATTATAATAAGCATAAATGGACTAATTTTATATTTGAAGATAAACATCAACTAACTGGATTGATTGCAAATATGTAGAAAAAATAGATTCTTTACAAGAGATATAGTCAAAGCATAAGGATATGAAAAAGTTAATAGTAAAAAGATGAAAAACAGACAAATTAGGCAAATACTAACCAAATAAAGGTGGTATGGCTATATTAATATCAGGTGAAAATGAGGTTAAGACAAAAAAAATCAATAGTGAGATGGAATAGAACTTATATGTTCATATGATTATATGAACTTACATGATCAATTTGCTGAGACAATATAATAGTTTTAAGCACAAAATACAGGCAGGAAAAAGTGACAAAACTACAAAGAAAATCCACCACCCTATTGGGAGATATCAACACATATCTCTTGATAATTGATAGCTCAAACATCCAGGTTAAAGAAAAGAAAGCAATATAAACAAGAACACTGATCTAGTGGTTTCATATAGAATTCTACATTCAGTAAATAGAACTGACAAATTTTTATCAAGCATGCATGAAAAAAAAAGAAAGCATATATTTGGTCATAAAAAAAGCCTCAACATATCTCAATAACAACAACCTCAATAACAAATCTAAATAATAACAATACAGACCACGATCTTTTACTACAACATCACTAATTTAGAAGTTAATAGCAAAAAGAAATTTAAAGATCCCCACATATGTATAAATTCAAAAATACTGATAAATATCACATATTATGAAAGAAACTATGAAAAAATTAAATAATACATGAAACTAAATAATAAATATGCTCTATAGAAACACTTGTAAGATTAGCAAAAATGGTGCTTCAAAAAAGTATCATCTTAAATATTTATAATACAAAGGAAGAAATTGTCAAAAATAATGAGCAAAATGTTTAGCTCAGAAATTTTAAAAAGAGTGATAGAATAAGCCTAAAGAAAAGAGAAAGAGATAATAAATAGAAGTGTAGAAATAAATGGAATAGAAAAATATATTAAAATTGAGATCAGCAGAGTAAAAGTTATTCTTTGAAATACAAATGCTGCTACAATGGATAAACTTCTGGCAAAAGTAATCAAGAGATAAAGAGAAAAGATAAAAATATATACTATTATGAAAGACGAGGACATAACAACAAATAAAATGAAGATTTAAAAGATGAGAGATTCGGGGCACATGGGTGGCTCAGTCGGTTGAGCACCTGACTTCTGCCCAGGTCATGATCTCACAGTTCGTGAGTTCAAGTCCCACCTCAGGCTCACTGCTGTCAGTGCTGAACCCACTTCAGATCTTCTGTCCCTCTTTCTCTCTCTACCTCTCCTCCATTCATGCTCTCTCTCTCAAAAATAAATAAACATTAAAAAAAAAAAAAAGATGAAAGGATCTTAGCAATCATATGGTGAATTTTGAAAACTTTGACAAAAAAGACAAATTCCTAAAAAGGTATACCATACTAAAATTCATTCCAAAGGGATCAGTAACTATTATTACTTATAGCTAGTAAAACAAATGAAAAAGAGGTTAAGAATTTTGTCAGAAAGAAAATAGTATGCCTATATAGTTGTGTGGACAAATTTTACTAAGAACTTACAAAAGAAGTTATTCCAATTTCACATAAGCTTTTCTAAAAATACAGAATAAATGAAATACTCTGCAGCTCATTTTAAAAAGACAGCATTAGTTACTAAAACTGTACTTTTAAAAAACGAAAACATTTTCCCATAAAAATGGAAAGAAAGGAAAACTATTAATTCTTTTTATTCTTGAATATAGATGCAAAATTTGTAAGCTATACATTACCAAATTGATGTACTTAAAAAAATCATATAATGGGGGCCTGGGTGGCTCAGTCAAACTCTTGAGCCCTACATTAGGCTCTGCACTGAGCGTGGAACCTGCTTAAGATTCTCTCTCTCCCTCTGCCTCTTCCTTACTTGTGCACACTCACTCTCTCTCTGAAAAAAATTAATTAAAAAAAATCATAGTATACCATGATCAAATTTTGTTTATCCTAGATATTCAAGAATTATTTATTATTTAAAAAATCCATAATATAATTTGGATTAAAAGATGTAATTGGATAAAATACATTAAAAGACAAAAACACAGAAAACCATATGAATATCTCAGTAGACATATACAAAGTGTTTAATACAATTCAGTACTCATTGTTCACTAAGAAAAAAATACCATTAGGAAATTAGGAGTACGTGAGAACTTCTAAAACCTGATAAAGGGTGTGTTAGTAAGATTTCTGCAAATAGTACCAATGAAATGTATAGACATAGAAACATTGACTTATAAGATTATGGAGGCTGGAAAGTCCAAAATCTGTAGGGTATGCTGGCAGTCTGGAGAACCAGAAAGAGCTGATGTTACAAATAAGTCCAATGGCAGTCTGCTGGAAAATTCTCTCTTATGCAATGGATGCTGGTCTTGTTGTTCGCTTTAGGTCTTCAACTGATTGGATGAGGCCCACCCTCACATGGAGGGAAATCTGCTTTACTCAAAAGCCACTGATTTAATTGTTAATGTCATCTAAAACACACTCACAATAACATTCAGAATAATGTTTGGCCAAATATCTAGGCACATTTTGGCTCAGCCAAATTGATGTATAGAGTTAACCATCACAATGAATATCTAAAATATATAACAAACAAAAAAGAGACAAGAACAAACACGATTGTAAATGGAAAATGTGAGAAGCATTTAGTTTAAAGCTGAGATGAGATCAAAAAGTGACTAATAACACATATATTTAATATTGTAGTGACTGCCTTGCTAGCACAATGAAACAAGAATAAAGAAATTAGAGGCATATAAATTAGAAAGGAGGAAATAAAAGTGTCCAAATAATTTATATTGAAAAAAACAGTCAATAGGTGAATTATTATAAGTGGGGAAATTTCAAACATAGTTGGATACAAAATAAAATACACAGTCAGTTGCCCTTTTGTACACCAGTGACTAAAACCCAGAATATGTTAAACCCAATATGTCATTTACAATAGTAGCAGAGAATACCAAGTACCTACAAAAAAATCTAACAAAAGTTGTACAAGATCTCTACGAAAAAAATTATAACCTTTATTTAGAAATGTTAAAAAAATCTAAATAATTGGAAAAATGCATCATATCCATGGGTAAAAAGACAATACTATGTAGTATCAATTCTCAAACTCACCTGGATTCAGTACAATTAAAATGTCAGCAGGGTATTTAATAGATCCTGATAAGATTTCTCTAAAAATCTTTATGTTTGATAAAAGAATATCATTGAAGAGATGAACTACAATGAAAGACTTGTCCTACACAATATCATTTATTTTGAAAAGATGTATTATAAAAGTGTGATAATTAAGATAGTACAATACTGACAGAATTAAACAGAAAGTCCAGGAACAGACCATGCATACATGGAACTTTGATATAAGACAGAAATGTTATATCAAAACATTAAAACATTTTTAAATTAAAATACTTAATATTGATAAGAAAAAAATGTAACATTAGGGTCTCCTGTGGCTTAGTTGGTTTAGTGTCTGATTCTTGATATTGGCTCAGGTCATGATCCCAGGGTTCTTGGGATTATCCCACATCAGGTTCTGTGCTGAGCATAGAGCCTGCTTAAGATTCCCTCCCTCTCTCTCTCTCTCTTTCTCTCTCTCTCTCTCTCTCAAAATAAATAAATAAATAAATAGATAAAAAATAAGAAGAAAGAAAGTAAAATTAAATCTCTGCCTCACACAGTAAAACAAAAATCAACTGCAGAGTGATTAAGCACTTCAATATATAAAAAGTAAAACTTTGGAACTGTTTGTAGAAAATATGTGTGAAAATGTTTTGGACCACAGGGAAGTATTTTTTTTTAGGACATAGAAAACATTTCTGTAAGGACATTGTTGAGTTGACCAAGTGATTCTACTCCCTTCGTCTATACCCAAGCAAAATTCAGGCATATGTACACTAAAGGAAATGTTTAAAAGTGTTTAGAATAGTACTGTTCACAATAGCACTGTTACAGCAAAAGCTGGAAACAACTCAAATGGCTATCATCAGGAGAACGGTGGAGCAAACTATTGTCTCTTCACACAATGTAATATTATACATCGATCTAAACAAATATAGTACAGAACGTGGATGAACTTCAGCAATAAATATCAAGCAAAAAAGTAAATTCCAAATTATATAGCATCATATGTCTTATAATCACATATAAAAAAAGGAAAGCAATGAAATGATTAATATGGAATCCAGGATATGGTTTCCTTGGATGACGTGAGGTAAGGGTATGGGGACTACCACATAATTACATATAGATTATTGTGAAAGTCATATCTTTTGTTTTGCATTCTAGGTTCATGTGTACTTACTATATTATTAGAATTAACTGTCTTATGTTTTTAGTCAATTATGAAAACGTAGTCCTTATGCCTAATTCTACTCCAGTCAATCATGCTGCAGACATAGTATATCTTCAGTTAACTAGAGCTGTGTTACTTACCTATTGCTACCTAAAAACTATGCCCAATGTTTGAGGCTTAAACCAATAAGTATTATTTCTCACAGTTTCTGTGGGTCAGCAATTCAGACAGATTACAGTGAGGATGGCTTGCGTCTGTTCCATGGTGCCTAGGGACTCAGCTGGAAGACTCAAAATCAATTGATATCTAGAGCATTAAGGACTGTTGTCATTGCTGTGGTCTGTTTGCTAGGATGTTTATCTTAGTTACTCCTTACTCACAAGAAGGAAGGCAAGTTTCAATAAATAAAAGGTTCATTTAGATCTAAGAGGAATAAAGTAAGAGTGAACAACTGGGCTCTTACATTCAATGGTTATTGAGGTTAAAACTCCCAGTTCTCAAATTGTCTTTCTATATAACATAAAGTAGCTGAACCAACAATCCCAACTCTATAGTTTGAAACAGTTTGTGTGAAGACTGAGGAGGAAAAACAATCAAAGTGTGTAGATAACTATAAAAATGATAATTTAGTTTTATCTCTGAGCTCCAACAAGAACAACTGGTGGGAAACAGACACAACTAAGTCTTCACTTTTCCTTCTTATGGTCCCCATGAGGCATTTTGTTCACCATCTTGATGCTTGTGATCTTTTCCTATATATATTCCTTTAAATTCATTCCCTTGGGATGGCCACATTCTGCAAATGATGTTTCTTCATATATGCTTAGCGAGATGAGCCAACCTTGTGCAGTGGGACACGGGGCTTGCCTCTTAGATAATATTGCTTTTCACCTTGGGACTAGGGACTATCATTATGTTTTCCCAACAGTTTGTCCTTTATTAGAGTGTGGAGAAAATTTATAGAGTTAGGTTGGAAAACATTTGTGTAACATTGATGTATTAACCCAACAGTGTGATTACCCTGAGATAATCAGGCAAGAGCTCAAGACACAATGCAGATGTCATGGTTTTATCATACTTTAGTTGAATTCTAGCCTCACAAGCCACTTTTTCCACTCATGCACTCACCTGATTCAGAGGTCTCATTTTCCAGGCAATTATCAGCCACCGTGATCCTTTTTACTATTTTGCTTGAAGGCTTATGGACACTCATAAATAGAAATTTGTTTTGACTACCAGGACATACCAAATTTACCTTGGTGTGAAGTCTCCCTATATTCTTCTAGTTTTCAACTAATACCAGATTAGGGAATCTTGAGTTTTAACTTGAATGCTGAATTCAATTACTTTATAAATCTAATTGCCAAGCTCTTGGCATGCCCCCTGAACAATTTTTGGCCTGCCTAGATTCATCCTTTTTCAATTTGCTGATTAGAACCAAAACTTTCTGAGGCTCCTATACCCTTAATCCCATGATCATTACCAAAGATAATGATAAATGATAATGTTTCAGTGTTAATGAGGGAGTAAATAGCATGCTAATGACGTTTGCAGATGTATCTAAATTAGGAGAAGTTGTTAACACCAATGAGGACGGAAAGAAAATACTGGAAGTTCTAAAAAAGTAGAAGCATGCAGAGGAAAAAAAATGAAAACAAACTGAGATTCAACTGATATAATACATATTATTGTTATGAACAAAGAGCTAATGGGAAAATAAAAAAAGCAACTACTGTCCCAGAGACCTGAAGAAAGAAAGGAACAGCAAAGGCTATCTAAAGAGAATATAAAATTCCAAGGATTTTATAACATGAACTTTTTTTTTTTTAAATTTTTTTTTTCAACGTTTATTTATTTTTGGGACAGAGAGAGACAGAGCATGAACGGGGGAGGGGCAGAGAGAGAGGGAGACACAGAATCGGAAACAGGCTCCAGGCTCTGAGCCATCAGCCCAGAGCCCGACGCGGGGCTCGAACTCACGGACCGCGAGATCGTGACCTGGCTGAAGTCGAACGCTTAACCGACTGTGCCACCCAGGCGCCCCTAACATGAACTTTTAAAAGTATTCTTTCTTCTTTGATGATTGGTGTCCTGGTAAATGTTTAACAAGTGGATCTCTGACCAAAAACAAACAAACAAAAACAAACAAACAAACACAAACCAAAAACAAAAAAAGGAAAGAAAAGAAAAGGAGAAATGTGTGTGCATATACACACACATTAATTATTATAACATTTTCTGGCATAAAGGATGTATAACACAACACACCATTTACAAATAATCAATATGTAATACCCTTTGTTATAAATTAGATATAAACGATTGATTCTCATAGAAAAAATTCCCTTCATTTTTGCCAAACTCCTATACTCATAGCCCATCTTTGATGTGCAAAAATAATTCCAACATTGATTCTGGTTGATATTTTCATCTACATTGAATAAGATGAAAGTAAAATAGCAAAGGTGTATGTCAGAATTTCTTTTGTCTGTCAATGACTTAAGCAACTTTTTTGCTGAACCAAATAAATAGTCTGAATACTCAAAGAATACTCAAATACTCAAAGTATGTCCTCCATTTTTGTGCTATTCACAATACGATGGTTGCATACATAAAACTTTTAAATTTAATGTCTATTATTAACATTTTCTTCATCACTTTCTTAAGTCTAGACAATCAACAAAGCAATTAATCAAGCCTTGATTTGTAGTTTTTGCTGATTTCCATGGTTTAAATACTCTTACTATGGACAATTTCAAGCTATCAGCCTGCTGTCACTGATCATGGGCTTGTGAAAGATGCATGGTAGCATACCATTACATAGGGTTTTTATCATATAATTAACATAGTTATAAATAAATTTAAGAACATAGATAATAGAAAATTAGTAAAATGTTGAAACTTATGGCTTTTGTATTCATTGTCTTTTAAAACATTATTTAGTTGAAATTTTATATGATTTAATTTTTAATAATATCTGTGTTTAATAGCTGGCTCATAAAATTTTTGAAAATTTAACAGCTGACTCACAAGTCAGTATGAATAGGTTCTAGCACATTCCACTCAGTGACTTTACTCCTGAGGCTCAGGCCTAGGGTCTAGTTTGTGCTGGAAATCATAGGATTCACAAATTCAACATGTTCAAAAACAAATTAATCTACTTTCTACCAGTGATTACTCTTATTCCCTTATCTACCTAGCTGCACAAGCTAGAAGCATGGAAAACTTTAAGACCCCATCGTATTCAGCTCTCAAATCACCAGTCACCAATTCCTAGGTATGGTGTTTCTGAATTAGCTCTTGAATTTCTGTCCTTTCTATTCCTCATCATCTAGTATAAATTCTTACTAGAATAGCCCCTCCTTCACAAATCTCCCATATTAGTCTACAACAGTGTTGGCCTTGGCCTTGGCCTGCTTCAAAACTGATCAATGTAATAATTAGGTGACTACTCTATTACTCTGCTATGGCAGACAGTTGAGAGAATTTCTTGTCTTTATTGCTCATCTCCTGCCATTTTCCCCCTAACTCCATGTTCCTCTGTTCTTAACTCCATACCTCTGATGGCATATTCCACAGGTAATGCTCTCAATTCAATCACTTCTCCACCTAGTATGTTCTACCCACTCTTCTCCATCAGAAGAAATTGTATTTGTTTTTCAGAAAGCAATTCAAATATAAAGCTTTCCTTAACTCTCTGAAAAAGAGTTACTTATTCCCTCTTCTGGACTTCTGTTACTATTTTTTAAAATATTTTTCTTAAATAATGTATATAGCATGCTTTATACAAGACATAGCATGTAGTGAATATTTGCTTGGTAGTCTCTCTTCCAAACTTCTAGTGGCAAGGGCATGAATTTTAGAATTCAGGTCCCAGTGACTTGCTAGCTCTGTGATCTTGGGCAAATTATACAACCTTTGTACATTTCAGTTTCTTCATCTATTAAATGGAAATAATGATGCTATCTTTTAGAGATATAGGGAAGACTAAATTAGATATAGCTGATAAAGCATGAGGCCCATTTTAAGTACCTAGTACATGTTAATTCTTTGTCTCTCGAACCCCATTTTTTTCACTTTATATATTATTTGTTCTCACGTGCTTCTTTCTTATAAGACTATGAGTTTCCTGGGCGCTGAGACCATCCTTAATTTTCTGTGCTTCAAGCTGACCTGGTGTAATCCTTGGAATATGGTGTATACTCAGTGACTATGACATGAATAAAGATGGAGTATGTCTTAGATTTCCTTATTGTGTCTAGATGTAGTATAAGCAACCTAGAAATCTGAGGGCAACATGAATCCATGGAATGAACCAACCACCTGGTAAATAAGTGAGCCTCTACTATGGGCAGAATATGAGAGAAACTTAAGACATAGTTATTGTTTTAAGTGAGTTTATGGTATAAGTTGGGAGACAAGATATCTCTGTATAAAACTTTAGACGAAGAACTTGATAAGATCTTTCATGTGCAAATTCTTCACTATAAACAAAATATCAAGTAGAATATAACAGACTGGCAGGTTTCTCTGGTGGGCAAACACATTCAGGCATTAGTGGAGGAAGTGGGATCTTAGGAACCATGTGTACTAGATTAGGTAAAGTGAGTAAATCTTAAAAAGCTATTGATGGTTCTTGAGCAACAACAGGGCATAATGAGAATTCATTAAACAAATTAACATGTTCAAGTTCTGCACAAGAGTCTGAAGAAAGTAGCCATTTGAAGTGGAGTTTTCATTAAAAAACAAACATAACTGAATGTTAGGAGCTGAATTATGTGCCTCGAAATTCATATTTGAAATTATAACCTCAATAGCTCAGAATGTGACTGTATTTAAAGATTAGGTCTTTAAAGAGGTAATTAAGTAAACTGATATCATATGAGTGGTCACTAATCCATATGCCTGGCATCCTCATAAGAAGAAGAGATTTAGGACACAGATGGTACAGGTTGAGAAAAGATCTTGTGAGGACACCGAGAAGGTAGTCATCTGGAAGCCAACCCTGTTGAACACCTTGATTTTTGACTTCCAGCCTCCAGAACTATAAGAAAATAAACTTCCACTATTTAAGCCATCCTGTCTGTTGTTTGTTATGGCATACCAAGCAGATTAACACACTGAGCAAGGTTGACAGCAATAAATTCCTAAAAAGAATGGAAGTGAATCTGAGGTTCACTGCAAAGGAACCATGAGAAGGACCGAATGAAACACTAGAAATTGGGGGTCAGCATTTAGGACATACACCATAGCAAACTCATCTGGAGGGCTGTGACCCTCCCAGGTCCCTTTCAGTAGTTTCTGTTTACTTCCTGACATCTTCCAGGCTTCTACTCCTCCTTCTCCCACAATTCCTTGTTTTGCTTTCTTTCAGAAGTCTGCCTAGTTTTTCCCATGCCCCTGTCAACCCTCCTTGTAAGATAACTTGTTCCCTGTCTCATTACCCTTCATACTGACTTTGCCACAGTCTGTAGTCTAGGGTCTGTCTCCCAGCTAGTTGTGAGCTCCTGATGGATGGGGTCAGTTGTAGGTATATTTATAGATCTAGAACCAAACACAGCATTTGACATGTAGCAAGTGCTTAATACATATTTCTGGCCAGGACTAAACTTGGTTTATGCCTTAATCTTGATACTGTTTTATGCCTTGACATATGCCTTTAGTACTTTATATGCTCTTTAGTGGAATAGAAAATTGACATTTTGGGTTGGTTTATTTCTTCTTACTGCTGTTCCTTTGTGCCCTTCCTCCTACTCCTTCTCCACTGCTCCCACCAGGAAATCTAGGCTATAAAATCACTGATGGTGGAATTTGTTGTTTCATTATCTCTGCCCTCTTGTCCCTTGCCACCTCTCTAAATCAAGAATTCTGCCCCAGAGTTGCTGCTGCTGGTGCCATTGGTCAAATGTAAGATGAGTTCACAGGTCTGGGCTTTGAGAGTTTTCCTTTCTAGCTCTTGTTTACAGAGTTTGGGATACACAACTCAGTTTGAAATCACAGTCACATGAAAGGGTAGATGATCATTCAATGAACATTTGGTGGGATACTGTTAAAGGAGTTGGAGATATAGGAGAAAGAAAAGAAGCCTGTCCTCAAAGAGGACACAGTCAAGGAGACAATAACAATAAAGCAACAGATTGTAAAACAACAGTATTAAGAACAGTGTATCAGTCACCTGACTCACATTAAAGGTACTCAGAGAACGTGACATCTGTACAGGACACTCTTCATGGGGAAGTCAGAGTTAGTCAAGTTTGGTTGGACAAGAGAAAAGATTGTACTGGTAGAGATGGATCAGGTAACTAAGCACAGACAAATTATAAAGACACTTTTATTCCTGTACACAGATTTAAGCCATTAAAGTGTTTTAAAGGAGGGTAGGGGATTATTATGTTCAGAAGGAAATTTTAAAAAGCTCTCTCTAGCTTCTGGGTTTAGTGAATCAATTACAGAAACAGACTAGAAGCAGGGAGATGAGAGATCAATTTTTATTTTATCTTGAAAATAAAGGAGAACTTTCTTATATTTTTTATATTTACATGGGTAGTCATTTGCATGGTGGTGTATTAGTCTTTTACCACTGCAAATTATCCCAAATTTAGTTGCTTAAAACAAGAAAAAAAATATTATCTTCCATTTCTGTAAGTCAGAAGTCTGGTATGGGTCTCAGTGAGCTAAAATTAAGGTATAGGCAGACAGTGTTCTTATCTAGAGGTTTTAGGAGAGACTCCCTTTCATTAATCATTCGAGCATTGGCTGGATTAGCGTTTTAAGCTTGGCCATGCATTTTTAAGATCAAGGCTTCTGAATCTTGCTGGCTGTCAAACAGGGGTCACCATTACCTCCTAGATGTCTCTCTTCTTTATTTGCACATAGGCCCCTATGTCTCAGAGCAGTGAAGGGTTGTCAAATGCTTCTCATTATGCCATTTCTCTGATTCAACCAGGCAAGTTTCTCTGATTTTGAGGATTCATGTGATTATATTGAGCTTCCTGAATAATCCAGGATAACCTCCTCATCTCAAGATCTTTAAATCAAATCAGCAAAATCCCTTTGCCATGTAAGCTAACATATTCACAGGTTCCAGGGATTTGAATATGGATATTTTTGAAGGGCTATTGTTTTGCTTATCCCAGGTGGTGACCTTCTGTCTCTCATAGTCCTGGCTGACCCTCATTGCCTGTAACACTGTTTTGGCTCTTGGTGCCACATCTTGATTTCTGTCTCTAAATCCTTGTCACTTGAAGTGTGATTGAAAATGTGGAACCTTGGACCTCACCCTAAATCTACAGAATGAAAGTCTGCATTTTAGCTACATTTCCAAGTTATTCATATGGATATTAAAATCTGGGAAGCACTGTTCTATACCCCCCTCTATACTTAGAACATTTCAACTCTTGTTGTCTAGTTGAATTGAGTTGTGGAAAGGAGATTTGGTCAAGCAGATCTCCTGTGTTGGCGACCGATATTTCTTTATGCCTTCTCATCATTGCTAACAACTGATGCCATTCCTGGGACTGGCATCAATATCTGCCTTTCTAGAATCACAAAATCTCCAAGGTCAAGATGTCACTGCCTGCAGGGGGTAGAAGGTATAGTGAATTCTGGGGTAGAAAGGAAGAAAGGGAAGTATTTTTAAGTGGCACAGTCTGTTCAAATCACTGTGCTGATGAGTCAGGGAAGAGCAGAGAACTAGGAATTTCTGAATCCAGGCTGTTAACTGGGTTTTATGGGGAGTTGTCAAAGCCTGGAGAATTGGCTTCATCTGAAAGTCTATGGGGTTAGATGCATTCCTAAATTCACAGGGCCAGATTGACTTGTTGGAGGCTTTATGTAAAGCAGACTTTATTTTATTTTATTTTTATTTTTTTATTTTTTTATTTTTTAAATTTTTTTTTTTCAACGTTTATTTATTTTTGGGACAGAGAGAGACAGAGCATGAACGGGGGAGGGGCAGAGAGAGAGGGAGACACAGAATCGGAAACAGGCTCCAGGCTCTGAGCCATCAGCCCAGAGCCTGACGCGGGGCTCGAACTCACGGAGCGCGAGATCGTGACCTGGCTGAAATCGGACGCTTAACCGACTGCGCCACCCAGGCGCCCCAAGCAGACTTTATTTTAGAGCAGTAGTTTTCAGTTTATTTCTGTCACTACCATACTTGAGGACCTAGACTCACATCTATAACTAACCACAGCCCATTGATCTCAGTTTGGTGTGTGGATGAAAGAATGACTGAATGCAAAGTGATGGTAGTGATGCTGGGAATTTCCCTTATGCATTCTGCCCACTCCCCCAACCCTACTATTCTGCCAGCCATAGGATGGCATATCAATGTTTCTGAGAATCTGGGGCACAAAGAAAAAAGTCATGAAAGTGATTTTGATAAATCCCTAGGAAGATCGTGCTTGCCAAGAATTTCTTAAAATTTGATGTTTTAAGGTGAGAGGTCCCATTGTAAGCCATGGAGGCTTTTACAGGCCTGACCCTCTTGCCTTGATAATTCAGAATGCTGGTAAGTCGGGTTGCTCATTCCAGTGCCCATACACACCACAAGGAGCAGAGTGCTTTGTTTAAAGTAGCTCTAAGTAAGGAACTGTTGAAAGAAAAACACACAAATGAGTATGAACCATTATATTTCTTCTGTATTGAAGCCACCACACTTCTAAGAAAACACATACATTTAAGTAGCCTCAGGGAGTAGGAGAAGGAGAGGGAGCACTTCCCTTGCTCATTCATATTGGCTCGTGAGGAAGCATCTCCATAGACTCCATAGTCTGGCTCCTTTGCTCCAGCCCGCTCTTCCTGGGGTTCTCTACTTTTCTCCAGCAGCATGTCCTTGGGCCACCCATTGGACTGGATGAAAGGACCTTTATTAAGTTTCCCTTCACACCCTGACAAGTGCAATCACTCGTGTAGGTTTTAATTAAAATGTTTAATTAAGCACAGTTCTAGTGGCAAAAAGTTAGCTCTCATCCTGGCAAAATCCCCAGGCTTGGAGTTGTAGGAGGAGAAAGAGAATGGAGGAGGTGTAGCAGGAACCTTTACAGTTTTCCATTATCTATAAAATATAACATGATGAAGTGAAGAGAGACATTTTGTTGTTTTTCCACTTGATATGGGTTTCAGGTCAAATGAGAAAGAAATTAATTTTGGCTTCAATATTCTCCTGTCCCTACTTTTGACAACCCTCACCCCCATGGATGGGTCTCGAGGCTTTCTGCAGTTCTTCAAAGCCCCCTGCAGCATCTTATCAATTCCATACAACATTCCATATTCTCTAATTTTCCCCAGCAATAACTGTCCTGTACATACATACTGTCTTTCCCCATACTTGCCCATCCTATGTCATTTTCTCAGGCCCCTGCCTCTGATGAAAGTCAAAGGCTTGGCTGTGAGTACTAGACTGAGTGATGGTGCTTTCAAGCCATACCTTGATCTTAGTGACAAAAAGCCTTGCAGACTCTCCAAGATAAAGGAAAGGATCTTAGCCTTAAGGGGAGATAGTTTTGATCAAAAATAACCTTTTGGCACTCCTCAAATCAATTAAAATTTACTAGTTTTAGAGTGTGGGTCTTGTATGTCGTAATCACTCAGTAAAGAGGCTGCCCAGACTCTCCATTCCCTTTCCAGGCATATTCTCCCTTGCTGATAGACACCTTACTTCATTCCCTTTCCAAAATTGAAGCTGAAGCAACCACAAGCAAAAAGAGCAAACTGTACCAGGAAACTTTGTTGAGGATATGAAGAGTAGATAGAGCCATAAATGTGCTGTTTTTTTTTTTTTTCTTTGTCTTATAAACTTGGCTGGTGGTAATGAGACAGCTTCTCTTTTTTAGGAAATAGTTTTCAAATAAAACCTCCAAAACCAATGGGTACCATAATATAATGAAATGGTATCATGATGTTAAAGATGAAGATAAAGGTGTTGCTAGATACCTTCCACATCGATCTCTAAAGTGCTGTATGTCCTGAATAGTTGACCTCAATAAAGCATATCAACATGCTCTCTTACCCTCTGGTTTCCAATTGGCTTGCCCAAAGTAATTCATTGGCAAGAGTTAGGAGGGTGAGAGTAAGGTCTAGGTATTGATTCTCCCAATTCCTCCCTTGGCTAAATCATATTTCCTCTTATATGAGCATTTCCAATAATTCTTTTTTTCTAGGTCACTGCTCCAGTAACTATTTCTACTTTAGGTCTAGGGGTGGTAACAGTGTTTTTAATGACCAGTTCTAAGGTACTGCATTTTTTACACATTGGGGTTTCCTTATAATCCACCTTTGCTTTGTAGCTAGTGCATTTATTACTCACCTTAAATTAGTCCATTTGGATATGCCATGTATTTCCTTCTGGTGCCCTGAAAGATTCAGTGGTAAAAGGATAGATATGGAGGGACTGGTCCATAAGTAGTCAATTTGATGAAATCAATGGCAGAGCTGATAAGCATTTTCTGATTCTTGATGTGTGAGAAAAATCCAGTTTCCCTTCCCAAACTTTTGTCTTACATAAGCATTGTTTTACATATCCACTTAAAGACAACAAAAGAAGGTAGCACTGAAGGTAGAGGTATTCCTTCTCTTATTTTCCACAACAAGCAGTAAAGAAGCATAGAAAAATCTGGGAACTGAGAGAGTTCGAGCTATATCTTGGATTCCACTGCCTCATTAATAAATTGAGATAATAATACCTGTCCACCTACCTCTGAGGTTTGTTGTGAGAATAGCATGAAATAATGTCTGTGAGCACTCCAAGTTGCTGAACAAGCCATCCAGGTGCTTCTAAGATTGAGAGGTGATAGGGCCCAGAATAAAGGAATAATGTGAGACCAAAGTAAAGAAGACTTTCCTCTAAAGTAAGAGGCAGTTAGGCCTTGTAATCTTCATTCTGTTCCAAGGGTTTCTTACCTGTCACCACTGGCTGCTACTTTCCTCTGTTGGACTGGAACTTTTGCCATAAGTGGATGCATTCTAGGACTGTGCTGTCATGACTGAAGATGCATTCTGAGGAAAGGTCAGATAATTACTGTACTTTTCTTCATTAAACCACTTTTCAGCAACCATTTCTTTTTTTTTTTTTTTTTTAAATTTTTTTTTTTCAACGTTTTTATTTATTTTTGGGACAGAGAGAGACAGAGCATGAACAGGGGAGGGGCAGAGAGAGAGGGAGAACCAGAATCGGAAACAGGCTCCAGGCTCCGAGCCATCAGCCCAGAGCCTGACGCGGGGCTCGAACTCACGGACCGCGAGATCGTGACCTGGCTGAAGTCGGACGCTTAACCGACTGCGCCACCCAGGCGCCCCCAACCATTTCTTTAAAACAATGGCCAGGGAGTGAGAATGAAACTTTTTAACTCAGATATGAGATATCACATGTACTTAAATAAATTCTTTTTTAAATCATACTAAATCCAAGTTTGAGACTGTATCCTCCCAAGTTGACAGGAAAATCAATCACAGTCTTTCTCAATCCATCCCTTCCACCTCTTCTCTCCATCCCCAGTTGTCCAAAGATCTCTGAAGTCTCAGGAAGAACAAAAACTCCATAACATGTACTTTCTACTTCATACCACTGAGGCATGCATTATCCATGTCCTCCATGGTCTCTGAAGTCCACCAGCTCAGTTGCTTCCATGCTAAGCTTTGGAAATGAAAAGTCTTTGCCTAGACTCCAGCACCCCTTTGTAGTAGCTGGCCTTCATCCACTGCCTCTCTAATATCCATCTAATTCCATAGGTTCTTGTAAGGGAACCTACAGGTCTAACTACCTGAGAAATTCAAAGACTTTTATTTGTCCTATTGGTAGGCTTGAGGAGATCTGCTACCTCCTTTCCTGCTTCCATTTCTCTTTTCCAATGCCACCCCTTCTCTCTTCTTAATACCTTATGAGCACAGGCCTTCAAAAAGGAGGGACAAGAGGTTACCCTTGAATCTTTTGGCCTAACATGCAAACCTTTCCCTTAGGCAAATAGGAAAAGTTTGGTTGCCTTATTTAAACACAGGTAAGAAAAAATAGAGAATGAATTCCAAATAGTACTGCAAAAACATCTTGCCACAATTGTTTCCTGCATGCAGCTTGTCTTAAACCAAGGAAGTTAAAAGTGCATGGAGGCTGGGGCACCTGGGTGTCTCAGTTGGTTGAGCATCTGACTCTTGATTTTGGCTTGGGTCGTGATCTTATGTTTTATGTGATTGAGCCCCACACTAAGAATGTAGAACCTGCTTGTGATTCTCTCTCCCTCCCTCTCTCTCTGTCCCTCCCTTGGCCCTCTCTCTCAAAGTAAATAAATAAACATTTAAAAATATGCAAGGATGTTTGACAAAAGAATGAAAGGTGTTGGGATAACTTTTGGGGACCATGCTTGGTTCTGATGCATCTATTTTGAGGTCACTGGGGTGGGTGATTCTATACTTTCTAAGAGTTAAATTACTCTTCTAAATTACTTATTTACAGGCCCAGGAAAGCTCTTCCCTTGCAGAAGGAGGATCAGAATGTATAACACATCTCCAAATGATGCTTTCTGCTTTAGGGTTTATTTAAAATATATTTCTTCTTTAAAGCCCATTTGGAGACTCACTATTGCTTGCTTTGTCTCCCAGCAACGTCAAAAAAGCCGAAGGGAATAACATTTTTTTTTTTCTTAACGTGTGCTTTCATTCAAGGGGAAAAAAAAGGCAACAAAAACCTTGCGACTTCTAAACCAGTTCCCAAAATAGACCCAGAGAGAGAGAGAAACCAAAGCATGCCATGCAACCCTTCTTAGGGAGCAATTATAACCTGGAGAAAAAGACACAATGAGTGCATGGCTTCCAGAAACAGAACCTATTACAGAGGCATCTTCATTTCCTATTCTCCCACTAGACACAAACATATATCATAGCAAAAGCTAGGTTTGTCCAAAAAATAAATTTACCAGGACTCTAAGAAGATTGTAGTATTAGAGCTGTTCAGAGAATTTTGGACAATCATCAAGTCAGGCCACCTGGAGATAGGGCTGGAATCTTGATGTACTCCAACATCCATTTATTCACATATCTACCCAATAAGGCATTGAGAGGTGATTCAATGGGCGGGCATTATGTTAGGCTTTGGTGATATAATTGGAAATACCTTTCAGTAATGTAACAAACACTCCAGTCACTTCTTTCATCACTTCCTTCTATGTTGTATGGTGTGTACCAGTCATATTTGACCAGGAGTTTTCTGACCTTTATTGTTCTTATTTTTGTTCTTGAGGCTTTGCATATGCCATCCCTTCAACCTGATACATTATTGTCTCTCTCTCTTTTACTTTCCAGTGCATCTTTCCCTTGACTATTACCTGACCCAATTGTACAAGTAGATGTATGTCCTACTTGCGAGTTCTCATAGCATACGGTATTTGTTTTTGTAGTACTTAATCATGGTTCTGAGTTTTCTGTTTGTCTCTCCACAATCCCCAGACTGTAAGATCTACAAGGGCAGACATTTTATTAGTTTTTCCATCTGTGTTCTGCAGGCCTAGTATGGTGCCTTTTGCTGCCTAGTAGGCATTTGACTATTACCTAATTATGGTTTAAGAAGTTAATTCTAGAAACTAAATTCCTTGTTCTGAATAGGCAAAGGAAACATTCAGACTTACAACTGTCTATCAGGCTTCAGGCAACTCTCCAGGTCTCAGTTTTACCAGTTGTAAATTAGGGATGGTAATATCTTTTATGATTGGTAGAAAAACTTAAGGATAAAAAAATGTGTAAGACATCTATCATGTGGCACATAATAGAAGCTCAATAGTAATAAACATTATGATGCTTAGATATGTTAAAGAAAAATTTTTGATGTTGTTTGAATTCTTCATTTACAATGGGAAACCAGGTGCTTTTAATTTCAACTTATGGATTAAATATTTTCACTGGCAATACCACCTTCTTAGCAACTCATGCCAAAGATTTTTCTAAATTCTCTAATCACATCATTATTTTCATCTGTCAAGGTTTTATGAACTTACAAATTAGGCACAAAATAACTCTGGAGTAAGAATTAAAAATGGTACCTCTGTGACAGAAGTAAAGAGCTCAGGCTCTGAAGTCACACTGCCTAGAATTGAATTCTAGAAAGCTGTCATATATCTCTGTGCCACAGTGTCCTTATGGGTATCATGGTGTATTGATTGGTTCTTCTGGAAAGAGACCCCTGCTCTAAACAGTTACAACGTCCTTCCTTTGACAATCCACATATGTCCTTAAAACTTCCTGTTCTTTGCTCAGGTACATACAAGTGGCTGTTTTTTCCAGGTGTTGAGGGACATGCATGAGGCCTGGTTGATATTTAGCAAAACTTCAGGCATCAACAGACAATAAGCAATGTTTGGCTGGGATATACTAGAGGGTATTTGATCACCAGAGGATTGAATGCCATAAACTTTCCAATCCTCAGGTTCCATGATTATATTCTAGGACAGCAAATTGCTAGGCACATAGTGAGTGCTTGGCTCCTAAAATGGGTCTCAGAATAACATGACTTTATATGTGGGAAAATCTTAGAGTTTATCTGCTCCAGTGGTCCCTAGCTGAGGGTAATTAGAATTAACCAGAAGCCTCAGTCCCTTGAAGTACTGGTTCAGGATAAAGCTCACATAATTTTTTTAAAAGTGTGCTGGGTAATTCTGTTGACACCCTCTGATCTATAGTCCATGTTTCTGTTCTCTGGGGAAAGCCTCTAACCTGTAAAATTTCCTTCCTCTAAGAAGTAGTTATAAAAGAAAAAGAATCTGAAAGTGGTAGACTTCCAAAATCTGACTAAGCAACAGACCCCTGTCCACATTTCTATTAGATGGAAATCCACACTGGACATTCTTGGCAAAGATGGAGACACAAAGGGAATGTAGACCTCATCACTGTGCTCAGCACTGAGAATTGCAAGGAAGCATCCTTCTGTCTGCCCCACCACTGCATGCTGGGATGCATTTCCATAATCAAGCTCTCTCAAGCACAAAATGTGCATCTAATGGAATATCATTTTTCAGGGCAGCAAATTCACATGTAAGCATCAGATTTTTACTTTATTGCCTTACATCATGAAATACAACTATTTCTGAAGATCGATGACTCCAGTTAACCCTCTACTCCTAATTCCTTAGATAAATATTGGACACTAATTGAAACTTTGCCTTCTGATACTAACTCTAGATGTTGATTTCTTGAATGCTAATAAAAGCCTTTATCCTGTGGATTATTCTCAGTTTTAGACCCACCATTCTAAGACAGATTTGTATTATCTTGAAATGTCAGGTGGATGGGTTTGACCTGAGACCTAGAGGGGAGAAATAGACTGCTTAGTAGTTCAAAGATGAATGAAGGTAGTCAAGACAAAGCCACAATGTGGCTTCCATACCACTACAATGTTGAGTGGAAGGTTTGGGAATTTGTGGCTGGAAAACCAGACTTTTCCAGGTTGTTTTTCATAGGGTGATCACTGATATATTTATTTCTCTGATTAATGAACTTTGCAAATTAACCTCCATGCTACTCTGTAATTGTGATTTAGGTTTCAAAAAATCACTTAGGCATACGGTTCCTTTACTCCTGAGTCTATTCCAGCTGGATGGCCAGCTCACTGTGTTGATTTCACAAAGATACTGCCAGTCTCCTGACCTCTGAATTTACAATTAATTATTGCATTCAGTACCCAAATTACCCCCAGCCTCCATGTGTCTGGCTTTATCTCTCTGCACACGCAAGCCTGGCTTTTAATTAAAGGCCCTCCAAATTAAATGAAAACAAATTCAATTATTACATCTCATTGGAACAGCTTACAGCATATCCTGACAGCATTTATCCAATGGACAACTCAGGGAGAGCTCAGCTCCCACAACTGAAATTAATGTGCCCAGTAAATGATTTTTCTTATCATTGCTTGAACAGGCTTTTTGCCATTGGGTCAGCCCTAGCTGTGGTCTTTGCTGTCTCTGAAGCAACTAGGTTTAATAATTTTTCTCTTCTCTCAATCTTTTCTAATCTCTACCTAGCTCTTATTTGGTCTGCATGGAAAAAGAATGGCCTCATGTTCTGCTTCCTCTGAGGCTACAAGATAATTACCCTCCAGTCTCTGCAGGTTCAGAGGTGCAGCTCAGAGATGCACCCTTTAAATTCAGATCCTTATTCAAAGCTCTTAGGTATATACAAGGGACTGGGTATATGTTTCTTGCTCTCTATGCTGCTCAAAGTTTAGAAGAATGTGCATTGAATTGAGATTATTGTTATGATATATCATAACAATAATCATAATAATCATGTTTACTCAGGACTGTAATGTGCCAGGCAGTGCAAACAGCTCACAATTAGACACAGTCTGTACCCAGTGGGCCTATTACATAAATAGGAAGCAAGGCAAGATCCAAACAAAAGGAAAGATAGAAATGAACTGAAGGGGGAGTTGAAAAGGGAGGAAACATGATTTCTTTTGATCACTGCAGACTGAGTCTATTTTGCTGAGGCTATATCACTAGCACTTTTGTTTGTTTGTTTTTGTTTTTAGGTATGAAACTCTTCAGCTAAATGGCAAGTTGGGACTAGGATTGGAGGATTTGTAAGAAGAAAAAGATTATTAAGAGGCAGGGAACTGGATCCTTTCGCTTCTGCAGGGATTGACATAGTCTGATCTGGAAGAGGCTTGTTTAGGTATGGGTACAAAACAGATGATGTTGTGCCTGACAGGAGCCCAAGGTAGCCCATAGGCAACATCATCATCCTACTCCCCAGGCACAAGGGCTGGACCATGCAAAGTGGATACAAGTGAGGAGAAAGGCTAGAAATAGAGTTCAGTGGATTTGCATGGAAAAAAGTAGTTCCCAGGTCTTGTACCTGAGGGTACCCTTTTTTAAAAAAATGTTGATTGGATTTGTCTTATATCCCATGTTTCTGAGAAAGAAGACCCAAATGTTGATGAGAATGGAAAGAAAACATGTAGATCATAAAACTTCCTAACCCACTCACAACCCAGTAGGTAGAGAAAAGCAAAGCAGGAAAAAGATGTATGGGCAAAGGAGAGGGAGCTGCAATCTGAAGTCCATGGCTTCCAGAGAGTCTGCCTCACATTTCATATGCCCTGAAACATAGGCCACACTCCTCAGAGGAAACAGGTTTGCCTGGAGAGCTCTGTTGAGTATGTGAAACTCCAGGAGAGGGGACATCATGTCCCTGTGCTCAGCATGCACAGGTGTCACTAATAGCTCCTGGGTTTGTCAAGCAGTTGGGAGAAGCAAAGACTTTAGGGAACAACACAGCTCATGCTCTATCATCTTTTCTACATCCTTGGTTGAGCAAACATCCTTAATAAGCACTTTCCCTGAGTGTCCTATGTGCAGGAAGCATTGCAAAGCCCTGTTTGGAATAGATACAAGGGAAGTGGAAGATCATCTCAAGGTATTTATAGTCTGATTGGGTGGTAAAAAATACACAATCATGCAGGAACTCTAAAATGTCAAGTTGCATCTTTCCATGATGATTTCAACAATTTCCACATATGTTTGCAATTCATCTTAACACTTTGTATTGCAATTGTTTGTTTATATCTTATTATTCTGCTCTAGACTAAGCCTTATCAGCACAAAGTCTACTTTATTTTGTGGGTTTTAAAAAATTTTTTGTCTCCAAAAATTAGTACTGCCTCTGGCATTTGGCAATATCTATTTACCTTTGAAGTGTATAAAGTAAAAGTCTAGTTCAAATGCTCCCATCCAGAGCAACGTCAGCCTCTCTGGTCTCCTGTCACACGTTGTTTATGCTTATTTTATCATTATTATTTAATGAGCCTCATCTCACCTACAGGTTGTAAGAGATAGTGTAGAAGAGGATTTAAGAGGTCAAACATCAAAACCAAGTTGTCTGACCCTGGACAAATTACTTCATCTCTCTGGTCTTTCCCTGTCTATAAGTTGAAAAGGATGACAATAATATTCACTTTATAGACTTATAATGAGGATTACTTGAGTAACATATGAACTGTAGCAATGCTTGGTACATGGTGAGTGTTGTATAAGTGTTACTTCTTCTTAGTATTAAAACCCTAAAGGGTACTTAGTCTGCGTTGGATTGTGTCCTCCAAAAAGATATATTCAAGTGTCAACTCCCAGTACCTGTGAATGGGACCTTATTTGGAAACAGAGTCTTTGCAGAAGTAATCAATTTAGGATGAGGCAATACTGGATTAGGATGGGCTCTAATCCAATGACTGGCGTCCTTCTAAGAAGAAGGAAATTTGGATACAGAAACACACACAGAGGGAAGATGTAAAGACACAAACAGACACAAGGAGAATGCCATGTGAGGATGGCAACAGAAATTGGAGGGATATGTCTACAAGCCAAAGAATGCCAGGGATTGCAAGCAACTGTTGGAAGCTAGGAGAGAAGCATGGAAGAGGTTATCTCCCTCAGATCCTCCACAAGGACCCAACCCTGCTAACAACTGGATTTCCAGACTTCTAGCTTCCATAACTGGGAGAAAATAAATATATGTTGTTTTCAGCCACCCAGTTTGTGGTCATTTACAGACTAAGCAAGCTTTATCTCCTGTGTATTTATCCAACACAGCACCTAGTAGAATGCTTGGAGGACAGAAGATCTTAGCCAATGAATATTTCCTGAAATGGATAGAATTAGCTACGTGATCATTAATGTGAAGACAGAATTAAAGAATAGTTTTAGAGGAGTTAGAGTTTACCAGTCTTATTCTAGGTATTTGAAATTAATAAAAGGGCAACTTGTTATTGGTATGATGATATCACATATAAAGTTCCCTTTAAAATGTAATAATAAAAGGAAAGGATGTTGTCATAAAAGGGTAATATTCTATGGAGACCTTTTCTTAGTTAATTCCCCCCCAATTCTTCCCAGTATTCTGCAGATTCTGATTTCTTCCTATGATTCTAGGAAGAATGATAATTGGTAATTCTGCATAGAAAAAAAAAGAAGAAAGCAAAGTATGATGTATGTTTAATATTATGTTGGTTTTGAGCAGAATTTCATTCATAAAAATTTATCAAATGGCTTATTGTGTGCCTGGAGCTGTGCTAGAGCAGGAGAATAGGACAGAATGAAAACAACAATGATTAACATTTTATGAAATTTTTATTATGTGCCGGGCAGCATGCTAAATGCACTATTTTATGTGATCCTTTCAATAACTGTATGGTTAGGAAAGTCCATTTCATAGATAATAAAACATGCTTAGTGAGATTTAGACACTTGCCCAAGGTCATAGAGTAAATGATAGAGACCCAGTTTTATACCTCAGCAGTCTGACTCCAGAGCTTTTCAATCACTGCAAAGAAATTAGATACCTTTTATCCTCACGGGGCTTATGGTATAGCAGTAAAACAGGTAAGCCGAGTCATGGTTAAAACATGGATAAGAATACTTGCGGCAGAGACCCTAACTTAGGGTTTTCCTGGGTTCAAACTACGTACCAGCTAGGGCAAAGAGAGAGGGAGCCATAGCTGTGGCTGACTGATCCTTACAAATCCTACCTTGGTTTGGCCTCAGGGGTCCAGCCTCTTGGGCTTTTGTGGGTTAGAGTTTCTGTAGACGCCTGCAGGGCAGAAACCAGAAGACCAGGTTTCTCAGCAGTTTTTAGTTAAGAGCCAAAGGGAGGATAAGGGGCCTGAGCTGGCTTATCTCAGGTTCTGTCTGCTTTCTGTCCAGGTCTGTTTGTCTTATAAAGATCCAGGACATCTGATGTTGACATAACTCCAGGCAAGGCCCATTTTTTATGGTAAATTGAAAAGAATCTCTTGTCCTTGCCAAGAGATGGTAATCCAAGGTGAGAAACTGTGTTTTTAGGATAGAGTCATCATCTACATGGCATAGCTGCCTTCCTTCTACAGATTTCAGCTAACCTTAGAATGTACAGTTTCAGGAATCTTTTTCAATCTTGTTGGAGTCTATGCATTTGACTTGCCCGTGGCCCAGTTGATTTAGAAATTGACAATCAGCATTAACTCTATCAAAGCATTTGCTAGGCTGTTACACTGAGGACTCACTGCCGTGAGCATTGTCTCCAGTCTCAGTGGACTTCCCAGGGTTTCCTTTAAAAATTCCACACTCAACAGTTTCCCACTCACTGAAGGCTTAAAAAAGGATACTCTTAAAAAGAATGGCTATTTTTAGTAGGGAGTCAGTTGTAAAGAGATTATTAGTGGGAGAGTCAGCCTGAGGGAAACTAGCATCTTCCCAGCTATCCTGAGCTTTTTTTTTTTTTTTTTTCTTTTTTTGGAGTGTATGTCCCAAACATCAGTCATATTAAAACCAATCCCACCAAAACTCAACTTGCATAAAGAAGGTTAAAGAACAGTAATATCAACCTAGCATTTAACAATAGAAGAACTGTCTAGGGACCCAGCTTTTCTACCTAGAGACTCTGTGACCCTGGGCCAAAATGCAAACCCTCTATGCCTATTTCCTCCATCATAAAAGTAGAATAATAACAATAATAATAGTTTATTTCACAAGGGTTTGGGAAAAGTCAAATGAGATAATGTTTGGACAGTGTTTTGCAAATTGCAAAATATTGTACAAAGCTTAGTTATTTTTACAGAAAATACATATGGATTTTCTGCCCTTTTGAATTATTCATTTTCCATCTCTTTCTAGTGGTCTGAACAATTGGGTATTTGATTTTTATCTTATTTCCTGGGAACTCTCTGTACTCTCACATCAATTATTTCATTTCATTTTCACACCACGTCTGTTTTACCTACAAAATATGGAGTGTGACTGAGTTGTCTAATATTTAAAATAAGTTGAGCTCTGACTTCTAAGCCTCTTAGTATTTATTTTTTAGTTACCTTTCTGATGTGAACTTGGGGAAAATTGTTAGGGTGGATAGTTGGGGTATTACTTATCAAAGCAAACAGACTTAAGAAATTACTTTTTCTTCAGATTCATAATGTTTATAAAGAGGAAAGCAGTCGGGTGCTGGAAAGAAAAGACTTCCAGTGTCCCATGTGTCCAGTGATTGTTTTTCCCTGAATATATGGCATTTTCAGAATGTAAGATTTAGCATCCTTTCAGGCAGGCTTCTCAGGAACTTACTAGCTTAGGGGCCCAACATGAGTTTGGGTGCAGCTGGAACCAGTCTTAATGAGCCAGACCATCACAGGGTCCAGAGAACACATCGTTCAGTGGGAAGAGCCTGGAACTGAGGATCAGATGAAGGTGGTTGATAATGGAGGGGTCAGTCCTAGCTGGATTACTTGCATTAAGCATGTCACTTCCCTTTACAACATTACCCATTTACCTCAAAGACTGTTTTATTTTTAATTAAAAATTTTCAAAGTGGTAAAATATACATAACATAAAATTTACCATTCTAACCATGTTTACATGTACATTTCAGTGGCATTAAGTACATTCACATTGTCATACTCACCACCAGTCATCTCCACCACTGCAAAAGGTTGTTTTAGAGTAAAATGAAATAATTTCTGTAAAAGCCTTTAGAGAGGCATAAGGCACCATCCAAATGCAAAAATATTGTTATGACTCTTTTTCGTCCAATAGTTTAGCAGAAGGGGCAAAGATGGGGTTAAAAACATTCCTTAACTTCTAACTGGTTAAAGGAAGTTGAATGAACTATCTTTTTGGAAGGATTCACATGAGTAGAGATGCCCTCATGGTCAGGACATGTGGACAATTTGTTGCCAAGGGCAAGAAGTACTACCTGTACATTTGAAGTCATTTCCAACTTGGAATTTCTACAAATTCACAGCAATCACTTCTTTGCTCTAGTCTCAGTTAGAAGATGTCATTCCCCCCCCCCCCCAATGTTGGGCATTTGAAACTTACAGATCAGATAAGTTGGAACAGCAAAGAAAGAAGAGCATGTGATGCCTAACAGATAAGTTAAGGGATAGTTGGGGGAAATCACTCTATAAAGTGAAAAGTTTTGATGTTCTTATAGATGATGAGTAGCTTTCTAACTTTATCCAAACCAGTTTTTTTCATCCTAAATTCACAGGAAGGCTTTCCTAGCTTGCCAAATGCAAACTGGAGCAGACCTTTGCATTCATTAGTAGACAAATGCATAAAAGCATTCATTCAACAATATATGTACTTTCCTAATCTGGTTAAGTTTAGGAAATTGGATTAAAGAAAAGACAAATCTAGAAATTACATGCTGTTTAAGGGAGTAGAAATCCAGTGGCATAGGACTCTGTCTGGGGGTGTTGTGCTTAGGTTATTTTGAGACCTGCCATTCTCTTTTGAAATTAACTTTGTAGAGTAAGTAAGGATAATTGTTGCTTCTAGCCAGCTGTCTATGTCCTTTACTCATCTAGAGTAGTGGAGTAGAGTAATGGTGTATGCGTATGTGTTGTTCATTGGATTCCCATTGTTCTGGGGATTCATAACACAGTTGTGCGTGGCAATGAAGTTGGTCTGCAAAAGCACTGTGAGAGGAGGAAGAGAAGATGGTAATGGTGATGATGAAGGCAACAACTGACACTATTAAGAACTTACTATATACCTACCATTTTGCTAAACATGTTAGCTGTTTTTGCTACTTAACTATTGTGTTCACTGAAGCTTAAACAGGTTAAGCAAATCTCACAAGGTCAGTGTAGCCCAGGCTTCACTTACTGTTAAGTCCAAATTCCACCATACACCATCAATGGAGGTGAAAAAAAATCACAAGTTTGAAGAAAGTACAGGACAAGTTCCCTTCAGTACCTTTATTCTTTATATTAACATTTCTTCCTTAAACCTCTTTCTACTATAAAGAGGGATTTTTTAAAAAATAATTTCAAAAAAGAAGTAAAGAGTTTCGCAATAAATACCAAGATTCCTGCTTAAGGAAGAGTATACCAACACAATTGCAGATCCAGGTGTATCCCTATCCCCAGGATGATGCATATAATGAATCTGGTGTTTCTTTGTCTTTGGCAGGAGTGAGTCCTTTAGCATAAAAAAGTCTTGCAGACTGGACTTAAACTCTATACTCTTTAGTAGTTTTCAGGACAGTGATTCTCAACACACATGGGAAAAATAGGACTAATAGAAGCAGATTTGGTAAAGGGTGGCTGATCAGAAGGAAATGGTTGACACTTGCATTTTATGTGGTTGAAAATGGGGCCTGGATTGAGAAGTATAAGGTGAGGGTCTGGGGAAAGGTTAATACTCTCTAAAGTGCCTATGTAACTTAGAATGTAGTTAACAAAGGTATTTGGATTGTTTAAAACTAATTTTTGAACATTGTATCTTTTCTGTTTGCATCTCTTTAGATCGCTTTATTCAAAAATATTTCTAGTCTTGTCCTTCCTCTCAGATAGAGAGAAGGAATATGTATATCTTAAGGTGCCACTTTACTAAATGGTCCTCATAGTTTCTCCTGGGGGAAGAGAGAAGAAGCAACTCATTTATTCAATTAGTATTAACTGAATCTTTACAATGGACCAGACATTGCAGTAGATGCAGGTATCAAGAAGAAAGACATTCTCACTGCCTGTGAGGAGTGTGCAATAAAGTGATTTTTGAGAAATAACCCTATCCTAAGCCAGGAAACAAATGGTTAACATAGACCTGAGAAGGAAGTAGTTTTCTAGAAGGGCTGCACTGGACAGTACTTAGTAAGACACCTGAGAGATTCCATCAAAGCTAAAGATCAGAGACAAAACTTAGAAACGTCAGTAGAATAGGGGTGCCTGTGTGGCTCAGTCAGCTAAGCATCCAACGGTTCAGGTCATGATCTCAGAGTTTGTGAGTTTGAGCCCCGCATCAGGCTCTGTGCTGACAGCTCAGAGCCTGGAGTCTGCTTCGAATTCTGTGTCTCCCTCTCTCTCTCTCTCTCTGCCCATCCCCCACTCATGCTCTGTCTCTTCCAAATATAAATAAACATTACAATTTTTTTTTAAATAATAAAAAAAGAAATGTCAGTGGAATAAATGTTACTTGCCATGAGCAAGGTTTGAGTTTTGGGCTGACCAGTGTAATTTTATTAGGGGTCTGTGATTCCTAGGCACAGTCTCCCAGGCCAGGAGATCATGCCCCTTTGTATTAGTGGCAGTAGATGAGGTCTCTCATTGCAAACAGGTTTCTGCAGGAGCATGCCCTTGGCAACACAAGGGATTAGGTAAAAGGGCAGAATTGGATAAGCTCATACCCATCACAGCCCCTAGAAAAATATTTCAGAAAACAGGCCATACTAATGATGGTCAAATAGTGTCATCTTCCTTGAAGAAATGCCTTTCCTGCATCAGGACCTAATGTAATACCCTCAACTTTTATGTAGGATCAATATGAGACCTGGCAATTGAAGAGCATTTCTCTATGTTCTATAAAAATGGGGCTGAAAGTATTTTTCCACTGTGTCAGTCAAAGTCCTTTTTATAAATCCTGTCGATTGCAATCCACACTATCTCTCACAGTTAATTTCTGATTAAGTTTGGTTCCAAGGAAAATGCTGTCTGGACTGATGAATTTGTCCACTTTCTGTTTTTAGAGAACAAATGACATAAGCCGATGTCCTTTCCATTTGCCTTAGCTGGCACAAACTCAGAACCAAATGCATTACCCAAGTGTTATCTGCCCAACTCAGGTAGCTGGAGCACTCATCCTTCTACTTCCTCCAGATGACTCCCATTTGACTTACCCTTAAAAGACTTGCTTTTCTTGACAGGGCCAGCTCAAGTCCACTTAGTAGGTAAGACACTTTTTTGGTTAGAAAGATATACAGTTTTACTTGTTCATCTTTCTATCTGAAAAGTAGCACAGAACCAAGTGAAATCAGGCTTTCTTGAGTTATTGGCCAGCAGGATGGCATTTTACTGATACTTGAGAATAAAAAAATATAGATAAATGGAGAATTTTTTGAATATAGATGATTTCACATTTCTATACTGGTTATTGAAAGAGAGAAGAGAAAAAGAAATAGATATAGATGTTGCACTTGGAAGATAGCAGTCCAACCAAGGTGGGGGGACCATCTCTACTTCCATTTTCTCTCCACTTGCACTCACTAGGAAGTGACTCTGGAATATCCATCAGTTGTCTGAAAATAAGCACTAATTATAGCAACACTTCAATGACTAAGAATATCCTTCAGGACCACTTCTTTAAACACATGGACATGGAACCCTACAATGTGCACACTATTAAGGGGTGAAGGCCATGAGTCACACTCAGTTTTTGTTCTCAAGATCTGGTAGTCAAAATAGATGTTACAACAACTCCATGAATTTCTCTAATATGGTGGAATGTAAATTCCTCGGTAGAAATGGGAACATAGTTCAACGCAGAAGAGCAAAGTATCATTTTTTGTTGTTGGAAGATCAGGAAATGGTTTATAGATGAGGTGATATTGTGCAGAAGGACAGTCTAGGTTGAGCAAGCAAAGATATGAAGAAGAGCAACTTCTGAGGGTATTCAAGGATAGTGGAAGTACCATTTGTCTCATAGTTATCTGAAGGGGAGAACAGTAAGAGAGATGAGTGATAAGTTAGGAATACATCACTGCATCCTTGAGAAGTTGTACTAAATATTGTAGTTAAAGGAGAGCTATTGAAGGTTTTTGAGCAGAAGTGATACACTAGAATTGTCCTTCAGAACAATGGAGTAGAGCGCTGTAGTAAAGAAATACCAGCAATTTACAGTCCAGAGAAAAGTTTATTGTAGTAACATGGAGGACAAATAGTACTCCTTCATTGGGAATTGTTGATGGGAATGAGAAGAGATAAGGATGGATGATGCAGATGTGGGAATGATTGTTGACAACATAACTCAGCAACTGATCCTATGTGGAGTAATGTACAAGTGCTAGCCACAGCCTGTGATGACCCTGAGCTTGGGTGACTACAAGTCTTATGATGCCATCCAGGAGGAGTGATGGGGGCTTAGATGAGGGATGGAGGAAAGCTGATGGGGCATTTTGCAGATGAGGAGCTGCTGAGAAGTATCATAAGGGTAATGTGCAGTGGGGAGGCCTGCTGGGCTGTATGGGAACAGGTGGGGCATCATGGAGAGAGGCCATTCTATTTCCTTAGCACTGGGTGAGAGAAATGGAGGGGAGAAATGGAGGAGTTGGAGATCCTTTTCAGTTAAGTGATTGAAACTTCTTTAAACTCCTGAGCCAGATATGAGGGGAGAGGTTCTGACAAAGCCATAGTCATTGCATTTTCTGTATTAACCATCCTCCGGACAATCCTCCAGAGTTTGGGTTGTTCCTGAAATTAGCTCAACATTTTTCCAAGAAGTATACCCAGCCTGAAAAGGAAACAGAAGATCAGTGACTGGCTTTCCTGAGACTGCCCTTGCTACCCCAGTGAGGGCTACTGGTGACAACAAATTCACAGAGGCTGCGGTCCATTGAGCAGCTTACTCACTGTGTGCCAAATATCACACTACACACTTTATCTCGCTGACCAGTTGTAACTTGATTAGGCAGATTCTATGATTATTGTCATTGTATAAATGAGATAACTGAGGCTGATGTGGAATTTTCAATGTCATATAGCTACCAAAGTGAGTTAGCAATAGCCAGGCACACTCTGGGGTGGAGGAAGACTAGAGTCAGTTTTATTGTTTGTAGTAGTTTTAAGGCATCTCAAACACTGAATTAGCAAACACTGAACATTGCTCCTGAGGGAAATAAAGAGTTGGGGTCCTCCGAGCCTCTGGTCACATTTTTGTCAACCAATCAATACATAGTCTTGTCTTATGTGTATTTCCTTTTAAAGTTACCTTATTTGATATATACTTTTCACTTGTTAACATCGAACTTGGCCAACAGGACTGTAAGTCATGCCTGAGCTCGACTTCCCTAACACATGTATTTCTTTGTAAGGCACACCCTAGCTGTCTTGTGATCAGCACCAGACAGCCCTTCTACAATACATGTGGGGCCACTTTACAAAGGGAAACTACCATGAAAAAGTGCAACAATGCAAAAAACATGGCACTGAATAGACTTCAAATGGGACACTGTTTATGGTGGGAGAACTGAGACAAGAAGGCAGGATATTGCCTTGTTCCACTGCAGCTGGGAACACATACACTGGTGACTCTGGTTTTTCACCACTCTGCCCATGTCTGCAAATGTCCGTGAAAGAGCCACAGGTATTGATGTTGGGGTTACAAATAAATTTTGACAAGTAGGCAAGTTAGAAAATGAAGAATCTTTGCATACTGAGGAACAACTCTACCTCAGGCCATGGGCACATTTCTTGAAATCTATGCACTTTCAAGAGAAACCTAGGGAGAAGTGACCATGTTTTATTTTGCTTGCTCTTGTATTTTTTACCTTCAGCCTAGGATTCATCATTTCCTTGTTCCTGAGTGTAAAGAACAGCCTCCTTAGGGGTAAGTTGCAAGCCCCGAAATGAGCTGCAGGCCCAGATCACATGGCCCTCAGCAGAAGTGTCAGACTAGGACCCAAGTCCTCCTGAAGACCCACAAGTGAAGGGCAGGGTGACCCAGCAGGTGCTATAGGACTGATGAACCCAGCACCCTGCATCCTCCCTCCTGTACATTCTGGACGCTTATTTACCCTTTCTTGATCTCTTTTGGGTTTGACAACAGTGAGAGTTATAGCAGTTATTCTAATGCTAAAATTCATACTCATATAACTGTTTATGATTGTTGGTATGTTACAAAATATGGCAGGTTAGGCTGAAAGTTTTAGAGTCAGAGAGAGATATAAGTTTATTCCTGGTTCTGATCCTTAATCCACTGTGATCTTATATAAATACTTTAATCTTTTCAATCTTTAGTCTCCTCATCTGTAAAATGAGGGTAACAGCTTATATGCTTCTTTTATTTTTAGTGAAGATTAAGTGCATTGATTTATGCAAGGGGCTTAGAATGGTATCTGCAATATGACAAACACTTGGTAAGCATTAGCTTTTAAAAATTTTATATGTAATTCAAAAACAGGGCCTCTGATTTTTTTTTTTTTTTTTTTTTTGCTTCTACAATCTAATGATCAAGAATGGGCTTTGAAGTCATATCTCCCCAATTCTACTCCTATCTTCTCCTTTCTCTATCTGGATGACTTTGGATGGAACTTCCTTGAATGGATGGAACTTCCATTGAATGGAACTTCCTTGAATCTCAGCTTCCTAATTTGTCAAAGATGGGGGCAATGTCTAACACTTGGATTGTTTTGAATGTTAAACAATATAATACATTTAAGAGAATTTTAGCACTGATTCTGACACATGAGAAGCCTCAATAAATCCTTGCTGCTACTGTTATTACTAATATTATTAATACTAATATGGTATCTGCATTTTGGAGAGTGCATCACAATGCATTATGTAGATTTAGGATTTATTTCTTACCTTTGTTGACACATTGCATCAATGGAATGCACCCTGCTTCTTCATAGGATTGCTGTATGGTCCTGTTGAGCATTGTCAGTGGAAGAGGGCCGAAGGTCCCTCCAAGAAAGGGTGGCTGGGGCTGGAACTGGAAAGGATGGTGAGACAGCACAAGTTCTGCTGGAAAAAAAGTTTTTTGCATCCTTAACTTCCAATTCTTATCTGTCTGGGGGATCGTGGAGGAGGACAACTTCTTACAAGGATCCATGTTTATACATCATATAGCCCCACTGGTTAGTTAGATGCTCAGAGCTTCTGGTACACCAACCACAATGACAGAAGTCCCTGAAGAGACTGATGGGTTTCCTTGTGTGCTTGGAGAAGCAATGTCAGAGAGGCCAGTAGGTCACTTTGCACTCATAAATGTGTCTCCACCAGTACATCTCACTACAGGGACGATTCATCAAGGCTGCTTGTCCACTGCTGCTTAGCAGGACAGCCACATGCAAGCCACTGCATCACACCATCCACTGCAAAACTGTTGACATTCATTCTGCAGCTGACCTTTTCTTTCCCCCTCTTTCTTACCCAAACTTCTCCTTCCACGAGTCCTGTAGGTGGGTAAATCTTCCTATGCTACATCCCCATGCTGGGGAAATTGGCTGGCTCTGCTAAGTGTGATTGGAGCCGTTTGTTTTTAAGCTGCACATAAGCATTGGGTGAGATTTATAACACTTTCCTTCTTGCCGAATCGACCCACTGGGAGCCATTAAAGTTTTATTGCTCTCTGCAGTTGCCTGGCCAGAGTGGAATTGAGGGGGCCTGCAGTTGGAAAAAACTTTTTCTTCCATTGCCTTATTCACAGAGAGCATTGGGGGCAGGGAATAGAAGAAATGGTGGTTTTATTTGGTCTCCCCATTTTGGTCCCAATTCTTTTCCAAACTGCACTGAACTTTTGCAATGGCCCCTCATATAATTTGCACTGCATGCTATACTTTCTCTTTCTCTCAAGGCTTCCCAGGGTCCCACCTCTTCCAGGAAGTCTTCTTGTATTGATCAAACGAAGGCCAAGACTTTCTCTGAGATCCCCCTTACCTCTCTTGGCTGGACACCAAGCTCTTTTTCATTTCACTGGTTTTTGTCCCAGATTTTGATACCTATTTTCCTTCTAGCTTGCAGATACCTATTTTCATCTTATTGGGTAAATGTACATGAATCCTAAAGTTGTAGGATCCTAAATCTGGAAGAAGTATTAGAAATTCTTTGGTTCAACTCAAACAGTAAATTAAATTACTTAAGTTCACATAGCAGTTAAGGTATTCTTATCTCTGTCCTCAAGGGGAAATTTTGACAAGGAATGTTTGTACACTAGGTTAAATAAAAAGAACAATATTTTAGTGATGACTTCAACTATCTCCCACACTCTCATTGAGCCTTTAGATGCAGTACGTAGGCCTGGCTTGATTTTCACTGGTGGAAGACATCCTAATTCCCTGTCATTCCATAATAGTTATTCCATATTTACCAGGTTCCAAGCACTCAGGAGGTCCTGAGACAATAGACACATAGGTCCTATATTGAAGACGTCTTGTATAATATCTTCTGAACAGCACCTGGCCAGGGTCTTGTGATCATTTATGCAGCTATGAGGGCCAGGATTCTATCAACACCAATCTTTAATACAGTAAGATACAGTTTATATTGATAGCAATAAAGACTATTTTTGAGCATCTATTTTATTCAGGCACTGCACTAAATACATAAATAATTTCATTTTTATTCTGATAAAAACCTCCTAAGATAATTGTAGCTGCATGCTATCTATAAGGAAACCAGAGCTGAAGAAGGATGCAGTGACTGGTCCATGGTGGTACAATCATCAGGTGGTGGAGCTGGGCCTAGAGGCCAGACTCAGGCCCCATACATCTACATACTCTGTCTCCTGTCTCATTGCAGACCTGTCAGCCTCAGGAAACTCTCAGAGTCATTGATCCCTTAGTGTGATGTCAGGTTGCTATTCTCCCTTCCTTACATATTTGCATTCAGTTGGTTCAGCATCTGACTCTTGATTTCAGCCCAGGTCATGATCTCACGGATTGTGGGATTGAGCCCTTCATCATGCTCTCCACTCTTAGCATAGAGCCAGCTTGAAATTCTCTCCTCTCTCTCTCTCTCTCTCTCTCTCTCTCTCTCTGCTTCTCCCTTCTCAAATAAATATTTAAAAAAATTTTTTAAAAAGAATAAATGTTTTAGATGGGATATAAGATTTTATTAACAGGGATGGGAATTTTAACATAAGCACTTTGTATGAAGTCACTCCCTAAGAGGTCTACTTCATCAACTGTCATCCCAACAATCATTGATAACAAGGACATTCCACTTTTATTGGAGATTGACAGCAACATAGCAAAACAGTTGAGAGCCCAGTGCTGAGGTCAGGGTTCCAGTGTTTGATTCTTGCCACTGTCACTTATTAGGAGCTAAGTGATCTTAACTTTCTATGGGCCTCAGTTTCTTCATCTGTACCATGGGAATGATAAAAGAATCTACTGTACATGGTTAATGTCATGGCCAAATTAAAGCTAATACATCTAAGACACTTATAACTATGTCTGGCATATAATAAATTCTCAATTAAATTTGATTTTTATTTTCTCTCTTTCAAGTGTCTAAAGCCATTCACATTATCATCACATTTAGCCTCATATTCTGGGATAAAAGCTATCATTAAATGATCACTTAATTAAAGAGGCATTTGTAGACAACAAGGAAGACACAAGTTCACAGGCACCGGAATTCACTGAGATGAACCAAGGCAAAGCAGAGAATTTCAAATTCCTCATTACAGATCTCTCTCTAGAAGAAACCCATCTTCTCAATACTGTGGATGTAGTATGGTGAACATTCTGGATCAGCAGCCCTTCTAATTTTGGGACTAAACTGAAACGTAACATTTGGTTATGTTACCAGTTCTCTTGACAGAGACACTTCCTTTTCCCAGTCACCTAATCCTGCCCCAGGATTGTTGGTACAATGTAAACATCCAGAACTCTTGTATGTCTCCAGTGCTCTGTTTATTCTCTTTTCCCTAACACATCCCAAAGGACAAGGTCAAAAGTGGAATACAAACTCTTTCCAAATAGTTCTCAAATTTTTTACAATTCCCAGATTGATAGATGAGGGGTAAACTGGCAAAATGAAACCAGTGGGGAACTTCAAAATATGTAGCTGTTATACTTCGTGTATCTCTGTGTGCTAACACAAGCCCAACTCTCTTTGGCCATTGTTATCAATATAATAGTTTTAGTGATATAAATATAATAATAATTACTATTGTCACAATAATTTTTACTGGGCATTTCTTTGTGCCAGTCACAGTGTGAGGCAGGTGGATCCAAGAGATGAAGGCTTGCAACAGTCTTAAAAGGCAAATACATCTGCAGCAGAGCTTTTCTTTAGATGCAGAGTGGAAACTCTGGACATACTCTAAAACTGAATGCCTATCTGACCCTTCATATCTCCAGCCTCATTCAACCACTCTCACCAAAGCTTTCATGCCCTCCCCAAACATATAGAGCTGGCTAGTTCCTGTTTCACTGTCTCTGCATTTGGTATCCCTTTTCTGGGAAAAGTTATACTGGACCATGAGATGTCTCACTACCTTTTGAGATTTGGGTCTTGTTCCTGTTACTGAGGCAGGTCTGCCCTTACGCCACATTCTGAATTAATCCCCTCACCTTTAGTTTTATTTATAGCACATTTCTTTATGTATAGAGCATGCCATGCATTTGCCAGTCTAACTTCTATATTAGAATCACAAGCCTGTGCAGACAGGGATTTTGTCTGTTTTGCTCACCCTGCATTTCTATCTACAGAAACACTTGGAACGTAGCAGGCACTGAATACATATTTATTGAATAAACATAAACACCAAATGAAGGAATTAATAAACTAAGAGAATTAACTTCCTAAGTTTGCACATCTGGTGATTCTGTCAGTAACTTCTTGTGGGAGAGCCCTGGTATGGGGTAGAAAGCTTTACCTTCGGTGCCTGGAGAAGCTGTCTCATCCAGTCCTCTTATTGAAAAGGTGAAGAAAGGCAGGCCCAGGCCCATAAGTCATGACTGCGACATGGTCAATCATAGTTTCCCTCTCATCCATAAAGTCTCTTTATGTAATGGCCAAATGCTGATGCCATTAATCACACTTAAATGGCATCTTGCCTCTTCATTGGGGCTGGCCCCCCTACAAGTGATTTGCTGGTTCCTGAATAGAGGGCAAGTACAGAATGGTGACATAGGCCACTGCCCCATCTCCACCCGAGGCAGAGCCTCCTTGATCCCTGAGCCTGAATCCTGCCTCAAATCTAAGCCAAGGTTAGTCCCTTGTTAGGAATTGTCTCAAATTCTGGCCATGTGTTTGATGAACAGTTGTATAGAATATGGTGCAAAGGCCAGGGTATCTGAATTGAGGGATGCTGCCTGCCTGGCCAATCTAGAAAGGGTGTTTTCATCTTGTCAACCTCAGTTTTCTCAGCTGAGATACGATGGACAGGTGGGACCATCTGCAGCCTTCAAGACTCCTGTCAGCTCTGAGGGACCCTCTCTAGTGTCCACCTTGTTCTGCTCCTATTACTATGTGATGCTTTGCTTGCCAGTACAGACCTGGCTGCTTCTCTCTCCCAAAGACCCTAGGGTGAAGCATGGTCACTCTGCCAAGAGCCAAGATGCAGAGAGAGAGAGAGAGAGAGAGAGGGAGCACACAAAGATGGAAGGATTGTCACCTATTAAGCAGTCTGACTTGCTTAATCTGACTTGCTTGATTCTTTCCTGCCCCAGTGAATTAGAAAAGGACATCTCAGGAAAATAGAAGCAGGGAGACTTAAGCAATATTTTTATCCTGCTAATTATCAAGAAACTGTAATCATGGGAAACACCTAGCAAAGTCTACAGCTCCTCATGTGCTTGTTCTCTGAGTGCAGAGACCGCCCCCACCCCCAGGATAAGCAGAAAGGGGAGGGAGCCCTTTTGAGAGAGGAAGAGAAAAAATAGTTCCTTAGAGCTGGGAGCTGGCCAGTGTGTCTTCTAATTTAATTACTTATCTTTCCCTCAAATTGTTTATGGTACACTAGGCTATTAAATGTGCCATAAGCAAACTGCTCTTGAAAGAGGAAGTGGATTTATTTGTTTTAGTTACCACTCCAACAAAAGTCTATTTCTTCCGCTAATTAAGATTCCATTCGCTAATTTAAATGGTATGCTAATTAAAGTATAATTCTGGAAATGTAAAAAGGAGTTAAAAAAAAGAAAAAACTGGGTTGGCCTTTAGGAATTACATTAAATTTATTGCGTTGTAACAATGGTAAGCTGGGTGATTATTTCATTTGCCTCGCATGCTGTATTCACGCTTCTGCTTATTCATACCCATTCTCTCACTTCAGCTCATTAACACACACTTCCCCACTCCCTCTCTAATGGGAGTCTTCTTGTGATGGTTTAAGATGAGTTGTGAGTTAGATCCTTGAAGCAATGTTTAGAATTTCTTCAGCTGGGCCACACAGAGTGTTGCAAGCTGCCGCCTGACTTGATGTTTAGAGAGAGAAAAAAAGAAAACATCTGGATTTCTGCTTTGTAACCAATTTCTGGAGCCAAGTTGCTGCTGCTCCAGCTTTTCCTCCATCCTCTCTGAAGTCTGGGTATGTTACAGATAACAGAGATTATAGTATTTTACAAGAAAGAGAATGATTTTCCTTGGTCACATTAGTGCCTGGTGCTTCTTTTCTGAGCTCAGGTGTGGGACTCTGGTGACCTCAGTGGATGTTCATGACATGGGCAAACCCTTCTCCTAAACCTCAGCTTCCTCATCAGAAAATGCAGGTTATTAGTAGGATTGAACACACCGAAGCTTAGGAAAGCATGCATCACAGCGACTGGGACATAGCAAGCTGCCCGTGTGTCCACTTTCTTCCTAATTTTGAGACTGTAGCACCAGACCAGAAGCTAAGGCTCTGGAATTTCTCAGCTTGAACTTTGCCCTGCAGGTGATCAGGAGAGAATACTTAGCTTCTGCCTCCAATTAAGGCAAAACACATGTAGCCAAATGCATTTATTTTTTATTGCTGCATAACAAATTACCCCACAATTTAGTAGATTAAAGCTGCAGACACTATTATCTCCGTTTCTGTGGGTCAGAAATCTGCAAGAGGCTTCTCTGGGTGTTTCTGGCTTAAAGACTTTCAAGAGACCTAGCAATTAACAGACCAGCCACAGCTGCAGGCTTCCAGGCCTGACTGGCCTTGAGGATCCAAGTCCAAACTCACAGGCTGTCAGCAGCCAGGAGCTTCATGGTGTGGGGGCGGGGGGAGGGGGGTGTCTCTCCAGAGGGCAGCTGGCTTCTCATCTACATTTCCTCCTTCTTCTATTCATTACTAGTCACTAAGTACTACTCACAAGCAACAAGGAGGGGATTTCACAAGGATGGGATCCCAAGGCAGACCACAGGATCATCTGAGAAGCTGGTGTGCCATTTTGGGGTACTTACTTTATGACTCAGTGCTTTGGTCTGTCTTGCCCTCTTCTTGTCAGAACAATAGCTTATGTCCATCCATCTCCCCACTGTCCAGTATGGACATCTTGGGATGGAAGTCTTCAGACTCTTGCTCAGAGTCAGCTGTCCAGGGATGTGTCATGTGACCACCACAGAGGGACTTAAAAAGGACTGTCTATCACAAGGGTGTGTGCAAGGATGAGTGTTGTCTGTGTGTGTCCTGAAAATCCATAGGTGGACTCTGGGCCATATCTCTGACAATGCTAGCAGCCTTCTGACTGTGGGACACTTCGGGGAAACAGTTGGAACTCAGTACAAGAGGTCGGGGAGGGGAGGTTTCTTTTGCGGTAAGGCACAGGAGCTAGGACTAATAGAAAAGGAAGCTAACAAAAATGAATTCACTTGCATCTCAATTTGACTTTCAATGCCAGAAAGGAGAAGGAAAACAGCATCACAGAGTTAATTGTCTTTCATTTCTCATCTGGTTAGGTTGGCTTATTCTTTTATTAGTGTCTTTCTTGCCAACCCTTGAGTGAGATGTTAACACTATAAACCTAAGGCCACCATCTAAGTGAATCTTGACAATTCCTGCTTTCTTCTGGCCTGTGGCTTGGAAGGGAGAGGAAGGTGATAGGTGCCAGGTGGGAGGGGGCCGGAAGTAGGAAGTCAGTGCTGGGTAGTTGGCGTCCACAGCAGAATAGCCTTTGGCGGGCACATTAATCTATGGGGCTGTTGGAAAACTGCTGTCAAAAGTCTCCCCAGAAATTGGATACACTGTTGCTGATTGAATCACAGCTGGGGTAGTCTGGCATTTATACTGGCAGACTACAGGAATATTTGCTTGTGTTTACTACTAAAGGAGAGGAGGACCAGGTGGGTGGGGAAGTGATATTCAGAATAGGTCCACAGGTGAGCAGAGATGGGCATGATACCCTTCTGGGACACCACTCACACATCCCTGCTGTGCCTGGGAGAGTAGTTAGTTTGCCCTGGTCTGTCATACACCCCTCCCTCCACTCACTGTGAGTGTAGACTGTGTTTACCCAGGGTGTGCAACACAGGTGGACTTATTCCCTACTCACTGCTGTCCTCGTGTGAGACTTAGGAACATAGAGTCTCAGCCAACAGAATGGACCCATAAGCTCATTTATCGCTCAACAATGAATAGCTGGTTCTGATTGTATTAGGGTTTATAAATCACCTTCTAAGAACCTCAATTGCTGTTCACTTCATTCACACTTCACACGATCTCAGGATAGAGTTTGTGGTATGTTTAGTGAGTAAATATTTACCAAACATTCCCTAATATGCTGAGTGCTGTGTTTGATGCTGGGAAATGAGTGGTGGTGACAAAAACAAATGCAGTCTGATCCCTGTCCTCAGTTTACATGAAGAAGGAATAAGTGTCTCGGGTGGGAGAGTGGTGGATTACTGATGGCCCAACTGTGTTTACATCTTCACTCAGATACCTGCCAGCTGTGTGACCTTGGGCAAGTTACTCAAACATTTCTAATCAGGAATGAAATGATCAGATCTGTGTTTTAGAAAGAGCGTTATCACAGCAAGTCCAGAAATCTGATGGCTAGGGTGGAACCAGAAAAAATGGTTATCAGTTAATGAACTCTTGCAGTGGTCAGGGTAGGAGGTATCAGAATTTGAACTAAGAAGAAAACAGGATGAAAGTGAGGTGCATTCAGGAAGCAGCAACTGTTTGAGCATGCAGGAAAGAGAGGGAGGCATGCAGATGGCTCAGGTTTAATCTCTCGGTGACTGGTGCATGTCGGTGTTATTAACTACGGTAGGAAAAGGAGTGCAGAAGTTGGGAATGTGGCAAAGAGAAGAAACTTAGAACTTGCCTTCGGAATGAGTTGTACTAAGGGCTCCTTGGTGTCTGTGCTATGATCTGTGACCTCGGTTCTGTGCTCCAATTCCAAGGAGGTCACCTAGAGGAGCTGAGGATCAGAAAAAAACTGTGGAGGAACGGGATTCTGGTGGCAGTTTTAAAAACTCCTTTCATAAGCAGTGAAATAAATCTGGAGAGATGCCCTCCTCTCCCCTCAGAGGCTTCTCCTTTGTCGGGCTGGATGGAGTGGGGTGACAGAACATTGATCGGTATGAGATAGATGGGAGGAAAAGCCCTCATTGCCTGCTGAATCAATGCTCCCTTAAAGACTGCAACAAACAGGATTAAAGGTTGAAAGACATTTATTGAGGGGCGAATCTGAGTGTATGTTTTATTAGTCAGCCATGGTCCTGGGTTTATAGAAATGCCCAGCCTAGACACTGCCAAGAGCAATAAATCAGGGCTTTCTTCATTGGCTGGCTGCCTGGGCAATGATGTGGGGGTGTGTAGCCCCAGGCCAGAAGGATGGAAGAGAGTGTTGTCTCTAGTCCATCTGGGGTGGGGGAGGGGCTGGAGGAGGCTTGGCCAACACCGGCTTCTGGCTTCCTTCCCCAGTCACTCACAGACTTAAGATCAAACATACTTACTGCATGGGTAGAGGCCTCGGGGCTCTCTCAGAATTAGGATGTTCCCCACCCTTCCTGCCAAAATCATTTGCCTAACCTTTTGCCTGAGTGATTCAGAAGCTATCAAATATACAACATCCACACAGCTGGGCATTAATTGGAGGCCAGAGCTTGATTAATGAACATTATGCTAATGTCGGGTCAGGGGGCAGATTATGTGTAAAGGGCCAAAACAGTAAGCCGAGTCAAAAGTAATAACACCACCTTTCCATCCCTCCGCCTCCCCAAATTAGTTGGCAGCTGGAGGCAAGCAGAGAAAAGGCATATTGATGAGATCGTGCATCACAGTTTGGCACTTGCCCTGGCTTGAGACATCCACAGAGGATCATCGCCCCAAGGAGGAGTGGCAGCCACCCTGGAAAGGTGGGCTCCTGCTCCAAGCTTCCCTCTGGGAGGTGCAAGCAGCTATGGGTTGCGGATGTGACACTTCTCAGGCTAAGTGGCTCTTTTGAGGACTCTGAAAACTTATAGAGATGAGTAATAAAATATCCCACTATGAACATGTCCACGTAAAGTGTTTGTGTCTGAACACTGAAATGAACTTGAACAAACAAATCCTTAGTCACTCCTTAGAAATCTTGTTTCATTTGTCAGGTGGAATACCACTCACTTCTGAGCCTCCATGTGCTTGCCTAAGTGTTCTGTAGTCTCTCTTCCTCTGATTCCTCCTCCTGAATTCTCCCTTGAACACAGAATTTCTATCATGTTCTTTCTTCTTCTTCTTGTCTTCATGCTCCATGATTTCTCCAGGGCTGAGTGTAAGTTATCACAGGTGACTTTTTATGAGGTAAGTTATCAGAGATGACTCCAGAAGGTATATGTCTGAGCAACACGTCTCCACCATAGATTTGTTGCCCAACACCTCTGTGTGTAAATTCTGTAAAATCCCTAATTCACTGTACAACATGCTGAATTCTTCTTCTATTACTAGCATACATGTACTTGCTGCCTGATACAGAAACAGAAGTTTCTGTTTGGGCTTCCCCCTCACTTCTTTTTTAAAGTTTATTTGTTAATTTTAAGAGAGGGAGAAAGCATAAGTGAGAGAGGAACAGAGAGAGAGAGAGAGAGAGAGAGAGAGAGAGACTTGGAGTTCAATCCTAAGAACGATGAGATCATGACCTGAGCTGCAATCAAGAATTTGATGATGCTTAACCAACTAAGCCACCCAGGCAACCCTCCCCGTCACTTCTTAAACTGCCCATGCCACTTTCTCTGCCAATTTCTACATTTCCAGTGTCTCTGCCACTTGTGGAGTTCTGAGTCCCACCCTCTCATTTATGCTATAGCACGGTCTCTCAACCCATCCCTCCTTACCCAGTCAATACACCATCCTGATCAGTGGATGTATTTCTCTCCGTGTTGAGCCTAACAGTGCTTTCCCACTGCCAGGCTCCCTAAAGGCATACACAACCCTTCAGACTCTGGGTTTAACTGATACTTAATCCCATTTCATGCCCTTCTCACCTTTCTCTTCTTCCCTTCATGCCATGGGGCTAATGGCCTTTCTGGAGGATGTAACCCACATGTGGACCTCCTTGGCCTATACATGGTGTTGTGTTGATGTGAGTCTTCAGGACCTCAGGTTTCTGTCCTAGACCTGTCTTGGGAAATGACTTCATAGATGACTCAAATGAGAGTACATATAACGATAAGCTAAGGCATACCTACAAGATTGGGAATGACAAGAAGCTGGGGGGAGAGACTAAATATGTTGGATGACAAACTAAGAATCACAAATGAAACTGACAGCCTGTGAATGGAATGTAACCATATTGAATTTAACAGGAATAAATATAAAGTCACATTTTTGGGTTAAAAACAATCTTTAAAAAGATACAGGATAAGAGAAATATGGTTTAGCTAAGGCACCAATTAAGGAAATTTCTATTGACAGCAAGCATAATTTAGGACAATACAGTCCAAGTTATCAAAAAAGAAGAGAGAATTTTAGGCAATATTGAAATTTTCTACCAGAAGGATGGTGACAGTCTTCATTGATTCCATGTTAGGCATTGTATACTCAGAATACTATACTTTTCATAAATTAGACAAAAGGGCATGTTTTATGAAGATTAATTAAAGAAGAATTATATATATATGTGTATATATATATATATATATATACACATATATATATGAATTATTGAAGGAATTAGGTGTCTCCCTATCCCTTCCAAAATTGAAACTGTAAATGGTCTTTCTCCCCCTAACTTCTGAGGCCCTTTGAAATATTCTTTATTCTTTTGATCTAAATGAAATGTTATTCCTTTAAACCCTCCCTAGTACACTTCATGTGAATTGACTGCATCCTCTTTCATGATCCCATTGCATTTTTCCTGGTCTTGTATTTATATTCTGGCCAGTCATTTGTATTTCAGCCACCAAGTTTTAAGCCATATGAGACTCAATTTGGTATTTCAGAATCAAGCATATAATTAGTAAATGTTGAACAAACTTACATACAGGGACAATATTACCCTTTAATCCAATATTTCCCAAACTGTTTTCTAGCTGTGTTCTGAAAGCTCTAAGAGAAGCATAGTCTCACAGCTATTAATACATACTCCAGAAAGAGTTCTGTGGTCAATTAAATATGGGAGGTGTTAGGTTAATTAAGGTGAAACTAGTTTCTTTACTACAGGACATTTTGGACTCTAATATGTTAATGTATCCTGTGAATCACCAACAGATGGCTATTATATGCAGGGTCTACCAAAATCATTTAACTATAGAACACAACTTTTATGTAACACCATTTGACATTTAGTGGAACATAGTTTGAGAAATGTTGAACTAAGTCTACCTTTAAAGAAATGGAGCATAACCTGTCCAGGGAGGGCCAAGAGGTAAAGTGAAAGGGGTAAGAACTTGGGAACTCACCTTATAAAGAAGGAGATACTACATAGCCATGTACTTGAGACTTCAAGCAAATATGTATTTAAAATTTGATGGCAATGTTAGCCATGATGATAGCTAAAAAAGATTGGGACACCCTGAATACAGAATCACCAAATCTCCTGATAACTAGAGAGATAAGTGGAACCTTTAAAGAAACAGGTGTGACCACAGAGGGAGATCTCTGAGGAGTTCAACCCAAAGGCTGGAAATGGAGACAGAAATATACGAGGTAGAATGTACAGAAATGCAGCAGAGTGGGGGAATCAACACACAGGATGGTGATGGCCCAGGGCAAAGGGAGCCAATTTTTAGACCAAATCATTAGTGTGTGAACTAATTAGAAGGCACACAGGTTCCTTCAAAGTACACACAGCAACCTGTTTTGGGTGGCTGATCTGGAAAATCATTATGCATGGATTTTGATATAGGCCCGTTTTGAGTTCTGCCTTTTTCAAAGATTTAATGGTGAAATAAAAGTCATGATTACCAAATTTGCATACAGCAAAAATCTGGATAGTCAACAATGTTGACAAAGGGAAGTCAAGATTTAAAAAGATTTCAGTTGCTGAGAATAATTGATCAAACAATTACAGAATGAGAGCCAGTAGAGATAAAGGTGAATATTTGCAATTAATTTCCAATTTGCAGGGGTGTGGGGTCTGACTTGATTGTATGTGGAGAGGGCACCCTTACAAGGCTATTGGCCCAATAGGAGGAAAAGCTGACCACCCTGCCCACTGCCAATACGTACCACAAATGTTAAATCTAATACAAGTGTGATGTTTTGGGTAAAGGTGGTAGTGGTTTTACTGTTCTCCTGAGAGGTCATACAAAATGTGAAATGTTTTGTTCTCTTTTGAGCAGGATTGGAGATACATATTGACACAAAACTTTGGTCCAAGGGAGGTGGCCTAGGAAAGTGAAGGAAAAGATAAAAATCCTATCTGAAGAAAAATGGTTGGAAGGACTGGAGATATTTAATTTGTAAAAGAAAAGACTTTGGGGAGACATTGCTTTTTCCAAACATCTGAAGCATAAAAAGATAAATTGGATCAACTGGATGGCTTCTGGTGTTAGAATAAAGAGTAATGCCTGGGATTACAGGGAGGCAGATTTCAGCTCATTGTGGTGTATTAAACTTTTTAACAACTGGTGCTATTGAGCAAAGAACTGATTCACCCTAAAGGTCTCGAATGAACTGCCTGTGATTAAAATGAAGTAATGTGCTAGCAGCACTGAGCATAGTTCCTGACACAGGGGAAACACATGCTTCATGGTTATTTTTCCTTCTCTCTCATGATGTTCATCTGTGTCCAGTGAGGAAATGGGAAACCACACTATGTATTTCCAACAGAGAGAATTCAATAAAGAGAATTAGCTACAGCAGTGTTGGGGAACTAAAAGAGCCAAAAGAAATGAATGTGTGCCCCAAGATAACCATAGGAAGTAGCTACCACTCCATGGAGATGGAGGAGAAAGGGAAGGGGTGGAACTTGGGACATAGCAGCTCAGAGGACAGACCGTTTGGAATTAGTGCTCAGATTTCTGAAAATGGGGCACCTGTGGGAGAACATGATGAGATTAGTTCTGGGATTTCTAAACAGAAGCTAGAGGTTGAAGCCAACTGCAACCACTGGAGGTCTTCTGCCAATTCTGGATACCCACGACAGAAACACGGGAAAAGAGGAGAAAAGTAGCCTTCTCATATCCCACCTTTTGGATTCAATTTGTATTCTCAATTGGCAGGTCTTATGAGCGGACCAGAAAGTGTATTTCTCAGTATTCCAGGTATAGGGCAAAGTCTGGAAGGTAAATTTGGAGCCAAAGGGAAATATTCAGCACAGTTGGCCCCTTGACTACTCTGAATCCACACACACCTTTATATACTTTACATGGGTGCCCTGCAACTTCATGCTTCAACTAAACTTTCATTCTCTCATGCATTGCCCATGACATGTGCCCGTTGCCCTCAGGCAGCACCTCCACCTGGTAGGATTTCCTATCTGGTGGGATGACTCAAATCTCCATTCTTGATTTGCTTTAGTTTTGTACCAACGTTGACTACTGGACATAGAAACACTAAGGCAGATGTGTTCCCTCCTCCTCCTTCCCTTCCACCATTTCTCTCCTTTCTTTTTCTTCCTTTTACCCCCTCCCCTTCCTCCTTCTTTCCTATTGCCCTACAAAATACCTGGAGGGCTGTTGTGGAGGGGATTCCTATAGTGGGTGAGAAGTTAGATCAAAATAGTTTTCATGCTTCTTTAATGCAAAATGTTCAAAGTTTTAATAAAAACAGATTGTTACTATATTGTGATTTTGTATTAACTAGTTTCACTGCATTAGTTTCTCTTTGCCTCTGGATATCTTCTATCTGGACTCCCTGATTCACATGCCTGGCTATTCCCAATTACTCTATCAAATAGATCATACTTAACGGTCAAAATTTAGAAAGTGTAGGCAAACAAGAAGACTACAAACAGCTCATAATATAATCTCAACTCCAAGCAGGCATCACTGTTCAACTGTTGGTAAATACCCATGTAGTCATATTTCCATATTTATGAATTATATGTAGATATAGATACAGATATTTGTATCATTCACTACAAATGGTTTTATAATCTTTCTGGTACTTTTTGGTAATTTTTTATGTATGTGAGTATTTTCCTTTTACAAATCATTCCTATACTATTTTTAATCTCTGTATAGTACTACAGCATATGGCTGTATCATAATTTATTTAACCAATCCTCCATCACTTGGGCATTCGGTTGCTTAGAATTTGTTGCTGTCATAAATATTGTGCATGTTCTCAATGATCATTATGGAATAAAGTCTTTATTGCCTACCCTCTTGATGGTTAAACAATTTATAACTTTTTAATTGCCAAAATATGTACACATGATTTCATTATAAAAGGCCTGGGAATGAAGAACAATGAGAAACCAATAGTTCTGTCATGAGATTCCCAAGGCACCTTATTTAATGAGCACTGTGTGTCCAGCACCATGCTGGGTGCTGTAAGAGCACAGATATGTGGTGTTTCTCCTAAGAGAGATAATAGCCCCATAGAAGAAAACGAGGCAAGAGACTATCAGAAAAGTGTTATGATTTAAGTAGAAGTGAAAGCCACAGCAACAGCTCAGCTGAGGATTAGGTGAAGCTTACAGGAGATAACAAGAAGATCCCAGTTCCGTCTTGTTAGGCAAGCCACACAGGGTGGTCATGTCAGGCCATGGTACCAGACCCTGGACACTGCCATTTGGGCATCAAGTTTATAGTTCTGTTCTCAGGTCATCTCTAAAAATAGTTCCATGGTTATTTTCTTCTTGGAATCTGAGAAATGGCACCTAAATCATACCCAGAGGAGAGGGTACCTGGGATTCTTCTTTCCCTTCACCTGAAAACAAGTTTTTGTGGCACATTGTCTGCAATGTGCATCTGCCAGGAGACGGTGAAGACAAAGGTGAATCAGGAAGTCCTGTCTTTGAGCAACTTACCAAAACACGTAGAAGGAAGTTATGTGCTTATATGGCAAGCATACATACAAGTGTCATGAGGTAAGCACATCTCATAGATCATGAAAATTCAGATGTAGACTTATGGAGGAAATGGTCATGAAGGGTGGGCAGAATTGTGGTGTGTAAAAACAGAGAAGGGAACGGCATATATGAAGTTTGAGGAATGAGAGCACAGTTTGAGGAATGTCTAGACAGAGTAATATGGTGTAAACTAACAGTTTAAAATTCTGCTTTGAAAAATTTTATTACAACATTTTAGTCAAATAATTACTACCCCATTTTACAGATGAGGAAATTGAGTGTTACACAAGGAATGACTTAGTTCAGTGCCATTCCCACTTGATTACTCAGTTGGCACATGCTATACAGACTCCATAAAATAAGTAGAGTGTAGAAAGGGAGGTAGGGGCCAAATAATGTTGGTTCATGGATGCCAAAATAAGCAGTTGATATGGAGAGTTCACTAAGTGAAAAATGAGGAGCAGATGAAAAGTTTTGATCAGAACTGAGCTTGAGGAAGATTAATCCAGCAAAAGGAATAGTGTATAGGAAGGTCAGATTGGTAGCAGGGCAATCTGTTAAGATGTTATGTTTCTAATCAGTGCCCAAGGCAAAAAGATTCTAAGGAAGGAATTCCACTAGTTCACAGAGACACTTCTCACCATTTTGAATCACTTTATTGAAATATAACTGACACACAACAAACTGCACATATTTCAACAAGTCAATAAGTTGTGATATATGTACACAATCACCACAGTTAATATAGTGAACATATCTCTCATCTCAAATGTCTCATGTCCCTTGGTAATGCCTCCCTACTCCCTCACTCCTGGGCAATCACTAATCTAATTTCTATTCCTCTAGGTTATATTGTATTTTCTAGACTTTTATATAAATGGAATGTTATAGAACAAATTCTTGTCTAGCTTTTATGGATGAACTTAATTATTTTGAGATTCATTTACGTTACTGTGTTCATTATTTTTCATTCCATTGTATGGATGTACCACAATTGAGCCATCCATTCACCCATTGAGGGATTGATTATTGTGTTGCTTACAGTCTTGGACATTATAAATAAAGTTTCTATGAACAGCTGTCTTTTTGTAGACATACACTTTCATTTCTGTAGGTTATTGACCTAGGAGTAGAGTGATTGCATCATATAGTGGGCATATGTTCAAAGTTTTAAATTAGCTGCACAGCATTTTTGTATTAGTGAAAAATCAGAAGTAATTTAAATTAAATGGCTAAGTGCATATGATACATACAAATGATGAAAAAGCCTAATGAAGGCTTTGTATTTGGCAGAAATATGACTGGAAATATGGCAGGTTATAGACATGTATATATATATATGCAAATATGTAAAATGTGGGTATACTTTAATGTATTTTTAATTTGTTTTTATAATAAATAAAACATGTTTATAATCTGCAAAAAAACTTATAAGGCTATTCTTACATTCGAAGTGGAAAGAAAAAAAAAAGCTTACACAGCTTCAACTAACCAAATAGTCAGAGGTAGGCAGGTTTTGGAGTGTGGGAGCTTCTGGAATGGGAAATGAACCATAACCACCTTGTGTTGTTTTTGTTTTTGGTCTTTTTTGTTTTCATTTTTGCTCTTTATTTTTTATTATGAACTATATGCTTTTCTCTGAAAGAGAAGAAAATTTTATTTTTCAGAGTACAGGAAGAAAATAAGAATGAGTGTTAATAATAGCTTGATTATTTTCAACTCAATGGCTAAGTAAAGTAACAACTGATGTATAACTTATGCAGATCTATGCAAACAATTATTTAAATTGGAAAAGGAAGGATGGAATACACAAGAATGGCAATATTTGCCAGATTGTTAATATGTTAGGCAAGTTCTTTGGTACAAGGCCACCAGAATGAGAAATGAAGGACATTTAGCTTTGAGAAGGTCCCAGCTTGTTTCAGTTGGAGGACATTGGGAATTTCAAGGTTAACCTAATATAATGACAATCATTTATGAAGTGGTTTATTGTTTCCCAAACACATCCATATACATGAGCTTGCTTAGTCCTGAGAAAATCCTATAAGGAGCAGGAGAGGGATTTCATTTTAACCCCAATTTGATAAAGGAGAAAAGTCAGGTCCATAGACATTAAATATAGTAACAAATGTTGGTATAGCTCCTCAAGGTTTACCAGGAGCTTTCCCATGCATTTTTTTCATTGAATCCTCATGACCACTTCAGGAGGAAGTAAAATGTGTAGTTATTTTTAACCCTTCAACCCATTTCTCAGGTAAAGAAATTGGGTTAAATTATAAGTTGAACAAGGGACCGATGGTGGACTGGTTGTTATAAGATATTAACTTTAGACTTGGGTTCCAAAGCCAATGTTCTTTCATTTGCTCTTTAACCATGGCACACCTGAAATCCCAAGCTGGTGAATAATGGACCCAGTGCTTAACTTCAGTTTTCTGACTGAATTTAATGCTTCTTATCGAATACTGCATGGCCAGGTAAGTGTTAAAGCATATATTCTTTACCTTTCATCATTGTTTTGTTTAATATAGTAGAAAGTTGAAGTTGTGTGGGTGTGTGTGTGTAAGTAATGGTATAGAACTGGGGACTCTTTTCAAATCCATGGAGTTTTGAGTGCATGGCATGGGGTTGTGGAATGATGTATTGTTCCATTACAGCTCATGACTCCCTGTACTTTGTGACAATATCTTATGTCATGATGAAATATGGTGTGTGTGGTTAGAAAAGTGCAGATATGCCAACTGGCCCTGTGCTTTGATTCAATTATTTACTGCTACTACTCTTATCCTACTAAAAAGCTTTCCTCTTCTGTAGCATTTCTCAATAAAGCTAATGACTTGGTCTCTTCCTTCTCTTGAAAATTCTTTTTGGAAAGCTTCTCCACATTGACAAGTTGAGGATGATGTTTATTGTGGTATTGCCTACTAAGAGTGAAATTATTGGCTTAGCATTGTTTAGTAATGCATTTCTCTTTTGTTTTTGTTCCTAAGTATTTTTTAATAAGGACAAGAAATTCCTAATTCATTTTAAGTTATTGTGTAACAAATTATTACTTTTGTTGCAAGCTAAGTCAGGACGCATACGTTTCCTTTTCTTAGAAACAAGAGGGCAGACGAATACCCTTGGAGTTGATTTAGCCTTGCAATCACTTGAGACTTCGTTGCACCAGATCTGATTGGTCTGAATATTTGTAGATGGGATTTCCTGGCCCTCTGCCCAAGATCAAGAATGCTTTTGATTTTTAGCATCACCATCCTTTTGAAAATCTAGAAGGCATTCTTACAGAAGTTTTAAATTCATTTAATTGTATAGCTATGTTTATCTGGCATAGAGAAGTCAAGTGAGGAATCAGATATCTAGGACAAAGTCTTGAGACTTGGAATCCAGTCCTTTACTCTGCTGAGCCGAAAAATAGGCTGGATAGTAACAGCATTATTCTAAAAGTGTGAGTCACGTCCAAAGTGGATACCTAATTACTGTTTCTATATCTGCCCATTGAGATTTTTAATGAATATCATAAGAGTTCTGGATTTTTAAAACATTATAAACATTATATGACTTTGTCTTTCATCCCTCTTCTCTCTTGTGCTTACTTAAATACCCTTCACAGATAATGATGGGGGCTGGTGATTGATTGGATAGTCTCAATTTGTCCATTGTTTTGCTTGGCTTTTTTTTTATTAGTGCCAATTTTTATTTGTGCTCATCCATTATTAATCAGAGCTTGTCAGCAGTCTGAATATGGCCTGAACATCGGCACTAAAAATAAAGATGACAGTAAACAATTAGAGGCTATTGGTGTAGATTAAGAGACAATGAATGAGTTCAACTTACAGATCTCAGTTTCTTAGGTCCTACTTTTTCCCTTTGAAGCCAGAGAACGACAGCTTGAAGTCCATCAGTTAAAATCTATTGGTAGAGCCCCTCCTGATCCCATGACCCCAGGAGAGTGTGAACACAACTGCCAAGGCAAGAACTTAGAATTTGTTTTTAAATGTTTATTTATTTATTTTGAGGGAGAGAGAGAGAGAGAGAGAGAGAGAAAGAGAGAGAGAGAGAGAGAAAGAGAGAGAGAGAGAGAGAAGTGCAAGAGGGGGAGAGGCAGAGAGAGAGAGAAGGAGAGAGATAATCCCAAGCAGGCTCAGTGCTGTCAGCGCAGAACCCAATGACACAAACCATGACATCATGACCTGAGCCAAAATCAAGAGTCAAAAGCTTAACTGACTGAACCACCCAGGCACCCCAAACACCTAGAATTTGGATGCAGGGTCATAGGAAAGTTGGGAAGACAGGCTTTGTTTTGATAGCAATGGGATATTTGTTGAAACAAGTGGACAAAGAAGAGAAACAGGTCAGCAAAAGCTCCATGGAGCTGTCATAGGGAGAGTAAATTGCCCTTCATGGGTTGTCTCAAAGTGTTTGACCTAGTTGGGAAACTCCGAAGATCTTTTCTGTTTCTATTCTATTGCAGGATTGGAGAGACAGGGATATACTTACCTTGGACCAAAGAGGCTGGGCAATAAATAATTTTACATTATTATAGTGCTAGGTTCCCTTTGACTTTAATGGTTGAATCTGATCCCCCACTCTGTCCCTCTGTTGCCATCCCCCAACACACTCACACAGAACATTCACAAATTTTCCCTCTCTCCCTCCTCCTTCCTCTCTTGCTTTCACATTGGACTGATAAGAACCAAAAAGAGTGAAAGTGTGAGGGCTTCTAACACCAATTCCCAACCTGCAGTAATATCACAGAAGCTCAGTGAACAGCCCTGGAGGGGCACCTTCCTCCGAGGACTGCCGAGGCTGTTTACACCATTTTCTCACCGGTTTTTGGAGGGTATGAGGAACAGATAATGCAATTTCCCATCTTGGTAGCTAGACAGAGACACAAGTTGCAGGCACTGTGGAGACTCATGCTGAGTCAGGAAACAAGTCCAGTTTTCACTCAAACATCCCCACATTTGTGCTCAGATGCAGGGTTGCTCTGTGCCAAAGAAATGGCTAATGGGGTGCTAAATCAGGAAGCAGAGGTCAGCTCCCTGAAGGGGAATGACAAGTTCTCTGTGGGTGTTTGTGAGGGCGGTGGAAGAAGGGCCAGTGTATACAAGTTAAAAGAAAAGGAAAAGAAAATAACTAGTCTTTGGGTTTTGCAAAACTCCTCAAGTAGAAACAGATGGGATCTGTGTCTTAATTGAGCTATTATTAGACGCTAAATTTGAACCACTTTTAACTGTGCCACCTTCCCTCAAATTACCGATTTACTCAAAAAGCCCTGATTGTGTTTCCGTGGTTTTTGGCAAAGGTAAATTGAATGAGCAAAGATGTCAAATTTTAATTGTCTTTTTCTCCCTTATGTCAGCTGCTGAAGGAGGTGTTATTCTCCAAGAGACAAAAGTGGACGCTGACAGTGGGGATTTTTTTTCCTTTTCATTTAGAGTGGAGTCAATGAATTTCTGGCTCTTGAAGAAGTATCTCCACCCTCAGCTTCCCTTGATGAGCTGATTGTGTGTGTGTGTGTGTGTGGGGGGGGGGGTAGGTAGGTAGGGGTGGGGAGTGGGGAATGGAGTCAGAGAAAAAAGTAACATACGTGCTGTTTCTTTAGCTACCTGAAGCACTTTACTCCTGTCTTGGAAAATACATTTTATGGTGTGGATGATTCAAAGGGGAGGGTGAATAAAGACACTCAGCTCAGCACATTGGGGATCCTCTGCGTGGCTCCTCTGCATCTTTAGTTGGCACATCCTGGGTGTTAGCATTGATGTGTGGTGCGTGGAATCTTGGACACGATCATAGCTTTGTACTCATCTCTTAAATGCAGAGCTCTTACATGTGCATGGTGAAAAGACTAAGTAATCTCAACATTAAATCACTCTAGAAATTAAACATTGCAAGTATGAGAACAAAATTTATTGTTGCTAATGCTAAGGAGTAGGAATCTGGACTGGACATTGTGATACCTATTCTGCAGACCTTTCTGCATCATCCTTCCCTGATACTTTCCTGGCTCCTTCCCCTTACCATGTGGGTATAGTTGTAAAGATAGAAGGAAGAGAAGGAACTGATGGTTTCCTCCCAGACTTCAAGCCCCAGCTCAGTATAATTTCGGCCTTTGTCTTGACACTTTCTGTCATGTTCTTCGGGCATGTTGAGTTCTGTTCTTCCCCATAGCGAAGGGGTGAAAAGTTCAGCTTTAGTTCAGGCCAGGCGCCCTTCTTTTTTCTGGTCTCCTGAAAAGAGTTGCTGATGCTCGCAGTTGATGTCACTTAGTCATGCAGCCTCATGCTCTCGATCTGCTCACCTTCCATGCTTTCAATAAACAGTGACAGGGCTGGGCTCACGTCTCCAGGATCTCCCAGCAGCATTTGTATTCGTGGACTGATTTACACTTTTTTTCTCCCTGCCAACAATTTGTGAAGCATTTGTTGAGATGTGAAAAGTGAGGAAGGTGGTAGCATGTTTCTCTGGCCATTAGCCTATGTATTTCAAAGACCAGCACACTCTAAGTTAACAGGAAAATGGAAGAAGGAGGAAGTGTGGGTTGTGGGAACACTATTGGGGGCCCTAATACCCATGGCCCTTACTGGTTCATAAGATCCCTGCTTGGGGCAGCTGGTGGCCCATCCTAAGGATTGACCATGCTTCCTGATGTCCCAGCCTCCTCTGCACTGCGTTTGGCCAGTGGGATGTAAGTGGGAGTTGGTTTCCAGGAAAGATTTTCCATAATCAATAAAAACCTCAGTTACTGCTTGCATTAGCCTTTTCCCCTTTTCTCGCCTTGAATGTCAGAAGCTATTTTGTAGGCACAAGGTGGCAAGTGTGAACACAAATGCTGAGGTTAGAAAGCTAGAAGGTTGAGCCTGGACCCCAGATGGCCTCTCCGAGTATCTCAACACTAGTAACTTTCTTCCCATCCCCGAACTTCATGTTCCAAGAGGAGGGGAAATCTCTATTCTTATAACCCACTTTGCATGAGGTTGTTACTTCCCATTGGAAACACTCCTAACAGGTATTGGTACAGCTGTGAGAGATCCTCTGAGAGGCTGCTGAGTAGGCCTGTGTAGGTCCTGCTGACTACACATCTGGACATGGCAAGCTGATGCTCAGACGTGGTTCCTAGGGTCTGAGAGAGAGAGAGAGAGAGAGAGAGAGAGAGAGAGAGAGAGTTTGTGACAGAGAGAGAGAGAGAGAGAGAGAGAAAAGGGGAGGGGGAGAAAGGGGGAGAGAGAGAGGGATGAAAAGAGAGAAGTAGAGAAGTAGAGAGGGAGATAAAGAGAAGAAGAGAAGGGGAGGGAGTGGATGTAGTGGGCAGAAGCACAATAATGAAGAAGAAGAAGAAGAAGAAGAAGAAGAAGAAGAAGAAGGGAAGGAGGAGGAGGAGGAGGAGGAGGAAGAGGAGGAGGAGGAGGAGGAGGAGGAGGAGGAGGAGGAGGAGGAAGATTCCAATCCTTGGAATATTTACCCAAATCAAGTATTTGGAAAAGAGGTAGCTTAAGAGCAAGAGTCACAACAATTTGCTCTCAATTTTATTTACCATTTTAAGGCTCACCCTCCCCACCCTCACCTCAGTTCTCTGTCAGGCATTTCCCCCTTTCAGGAGGAAATCTACTTTTTAAAATGTATTCATTTTACAGAAATTCAGAGTCCTCACTCAGTGACAGTGTTATTCTAAAGACTGAGGGAACAAATATAAAAACAAGGGCTAGAGCTCACATTCTTGGAAGTGCCTATTTATTTTGCAACATATTTTAATGCTTGAAATAATATGAAATAAACAGAGTTTTTTTCACCACCATTTTACAAATGGAAAAAGTGAGTATTGGTTTGAGGTTAAGTAACTTCCCCCAGGTCACCCAACTAATCATTGTTGGAGCTGGCATTTACAACTGTATCTAAATGCAGAGTCAGCTTGTTTTCTGCTGAACTATCATTTTCTGCCTTTTAGGGTTCCCACTCTAATGGGGTGGAGACAATAGGGAATACTAATGAAGAGTATGGCTTTGGAGTCAAAGGGACAAGAGTCGGAGTCCCAACTCCAGCACTAGTTAGTTATGTATATTAGCATAATTTAGCCTTTGCTTCTTTATTTGGAAACTAGAAATATTAATGGCCAGAATTTAGTAAATATTAAATATATGATAGCTTTGGTATAGTGTGTGTGTGTGTGTGTGTGTGTGTGTGTGTGTGTGAACCAGACCTTTCAATGACTGAAATATAATGTGATAGCCATATTATTTGCACTTACAAAGCACCTACAAATACCAGTAGGTACCGAATAACTGAGGGAAACCAACAACATCACAGAAAAGGGACATGTGAGCTGGGACTTACAGGATGACAAGATCTCACTAGTCTGAGAAGAGAGAGTGGGAAGGGGAGACCCTCTGAGCAGAGAGCTTGTGCACAAAGATGGAGCTATGAGAGAACATCAGGTGTTAGAGTCATCGCCTGTGTGGAGGCTTGGGTGTGGCCCAAGGAGCAGGGAGAGAGGGAGGTGAGAATAGAAAACTATGCTCAAGGTCAGCCTATGAAAGTTCTTGAGAGCCAAAAGAGACAGTGAGCCTGGATGTCAACTCTTATTTTTTTTTAACGTTTATTTATTTTTGAGACAGAGAGAGACAGAGCATGAATGGGGGAGGGTCAGAGAGAGAGGGAGACACAGAATCTGAAACAGGCTCCAGGTTCTGAACTGTCAGCACAGAGCCCGATGCGGGGCTCGAACTCACCGACTGCAGGATCATGACCTGAGCCGAAGTCTGATGCCCAACTGACTGAGCCACCCAGGTGCCCCCGTCAACTCTTTATTAAGGAGAAACAGAGAACCTTCTGTTTGGTTTAGAACACAGCTTCCAGGTGCTGACAGGCAGGTCGGTAAGCTGATGGAATTCATGAAGGTGTCATTCAGGATGGTGAGGGTGATTCCTTTCTCCTCCCTGCCCATCCATCCTGCCACATTTCCCTTCACAGCTCATGTACAGAATTGCTGCTTTTCCAAACAAGCATGAGAGGGCACCTGTGTGGGGAAGATTGTGCCTCTGCATCTCCCTATCAAATAGCATCTCCTAAGAAGGTGATAGCTCTAATGGGTGTCTCTATTATAGTAATAGCCAAAGACATCACCCTGCAAGTAGTATTAAAAAGGCAGAGAGAAGATAAGTCAACAATCTGTGTTTTGGTTGGGGGAGTGTTATCTTCTCATACAAGGAGAATTTATCCAAAACATCTGGTACTATTTCATGAGAAAACTCACCAATATGCCATCGTTCAGCCCCAACCCTTGACCTTTCTAGCTGTTTGGGGATTTCTATTTTCCATCATCATATTCTATTCAGCCCATGAAACCTCCTAGAATATGTGTAAGTAGAGCTATCTTACTCTGTCCATGAGAAGCAAAATGGAACCCCATGCTCATTCACATGACAGTGTTTTCAGTAGCCCTTGGTTACCCGCCCCCCATCCTCTTTCAGTCACAAAGAAATGTACTTCTTGTGGCTTTCCCCACAATTTCTCCCCTGAGTGGTCTTTCCATGGGGGCAGGGTTTTTCCAGTGTTAGGATGCCTGGCTGGCTTAGTGTAGTGCCCTTCTCAGAATCTTACCCGAATAGTTAAGCTGCCATATGATAATTCAGTCTCACATGAAGACACAAGAGCATGCTTGCTTTCTCTATATCTTCTTCTAAGCAGTGTTAGAGCACAGAGCTGTTTCTGTGAATTTTCTAACTCTCTACTTTTTAGGAAAAATGGCTTTGCCTCATGTATGAGCCCTGGGCAAGACAGAAGGTAAGTAGAGGAATTGCAGGGTGGGATGAAGTGCTGATTGTTTCACCTTGGGTCCTCAGTTTTGATGCTGTTGGATCCTGTGGGAGTTTGGAACTGTGCTCTTGTAATCCTTCTTTCATGGCCTACTTTATTTCTCATTTCTAGATTCCCAGCCCAAGGCGGGGTTAACATGTGTGACTAATATCATATCCACCCAAGATGTTTCTCACCTCATTCCCTTTAGCCAGCCCCTGCTCTTTGGCCCTATGTCTCATGTTACATTTATCTCCATCAGAAACAGATGGAATATTGTGATTATGGCAGCTTGACAAGGTTCTGTTTTTTTGAGTGAATAATCCCAGAAGACCCAAGCCCTCAAGTCTGAACCTCCCTTGGTGTGTCTGTAGGATAGCCCAGTCCTGTCTGATGGCAGGCAGCTTCCAGGGGTGTGGGAAGGGAGGGGACAGCATGAGAGGGGAAAGCAATTCCAGTGGGGAGGGAGCTGGGTCTCTTTATTCTAGCTGTGCAGCTCTTTGCAGTACAGTCTAATTGTGAAGCAGTCATTTGGCTTACTGAGCCCAGTCCCTTTCGCATTCATTCTTCATACCACATGCCCTTTCTCTCCACGAATCACCATATTTTTCAAAATCCCAAGTAACTCTGCTTCTTTGCAGGAAGCCTGTTAGATGGGTTCTGCTTCTGAGGGAGATAGTTATGTGACAGTGAGAGGAAAATACATTTAGTAGTAAATGGATGATCTAACTTCAAGACTCAGGTCTTATGTCTATGCCTTGTTTAATGCCTAAAACCACCATAGTAAAGACACCATCCCATCTAGGCCTCACATGAAAGTGCCCTTGTACACTTCTCAGATGAATATTGCCATGCCAGTACTTTACCTTTCAGAGAGATTATTGCTTTGTGAGGGCCTTTTGGTTATTTTATGTAGCTAAGTGTTTCCCTTGAGAGGCAGGGTTGAGACTCATATGGCTTCTCTGTCTCCCATGTTGAACATCTCACTCTTGTACTGAATACATTTTGAGAATTGTGAACCATTTAAAGGATGAACAAATGTACCTGTTAGCTTTATTTTGAGCTTTCTTTTGAGTCACATACAATATGTGAGCAGGGTACTTGTTCTTGGCTCCTCATGCTTCTTTCATCGAATCCTAAGTGCCTCACTCAGGGTCCTGCTTGGAGTGAGTGCTAGCATGATGACTCTGGCCCTGGGACACCCACCAGCCTGCTTTCCTCCTGATTTGTATGGAAGCTGAGCCACATCAGCCTTGGTTCCAGTAAGTCAGCAAACCATGAGCTGCCAAAGCCAGCTCCATCAATTGAGCTTCACCCTAAAAGGACTTCTCTTCTGAATAACCCAGGGGACACTATGGCCTGTTCGGCCCAGGGAACTCCCTAGCATTCCCAGACTGAGGTAAAACCATCCATCTGGGGGACTTCATGGGCTCCAGGAGCCTGCTGGACCAGATGGCTAGTGGCTGCAGGCTCTAGCCCTACAATAAGCAGGGACCATAAATACCCACTGAGGCTAGGGACACAAAGCAGAGATATGAACTGAATAAAATTAACAAGGACAGGAAAGGAAGAGCATTGGAATAACAGTTTTGCAGTTAGAGGTGTATGATTTCAAGGCCATCATTGTTTGAGCATTTTCCTTGTCACAGACTCCATGGCAAACCATTTGACCTTCATAATAGCCCTTAGTGTTGGACTATTAAGATCTCCAGTTTACAGATTAGAAAATGGGGGGCATGGAGATGGTCATTTTCTTGGCCAGGTTAGATAGGAGCTGGAGCTGATATTTGAACTGAGATGAGTCTGATTCCAATGTTTCTGTCCTTAAATATTCTCCTATAAAGTGTGTGGATAAAACAAATACAATGAATAATGGGAACAAAGAAAGCTGGGCTGGACAGACATTGTTAATCAAAATTAAGCATCGTGAATTCTCTTTCCTTCCTTCCTTCCTTCCTTCCTTCCTTCCTTCCTTCCTTCCTTCCTTCCTTCCTTCCTTCCTTCTTTTCTTCCTCTCCATCAACATTTATTAAAAGCTTCCTACCTGTGTGTTCCACAATTACTGTCAAAATCATGTTTTCCCAGCCATGGAGGCTTATCTTTCTCCCTCACAGGATTAAAACTACCTCAACTTTCTATCCGCTTCTATTCTTAGTGCTAAAATCATCTTTATTCCTAAGCCCCAGGACTGTGGACATTCTGTGGAGATTTTTTATGCCCTACAGGCCAGGGAACTGTATGGAACCTTGTGCAAGCACATTGTTGAGGCTTCTGTTATGATTATGTAGGTATAATGATAATATTAGGTCCCAGTTTGATGTAGTAGAGAGAAGAAGTTTGGAATTGGCCAGATATAGAATGGCATCTCAGCTCTGATACTTCCTTACCATATTCTTTCAAAAAATATATTTATCTTTTTTGATATTCAGTTTCCTAGTGTTTGATAATTCATTCTTATGGGTAATTAAACAAGAAAGTAGATGTCACACTGCTAGCACAGTACTTGGCATATTATTGGTGTACAATAAGTGTTAATTCCCATTTCTCTTCTCTGATTGGATTTTAAGTTTCTTCGGATAAGTGCCAATTGTATTTACCTTTGTATCTTCCACAACACAAACATCCACCTCTACATATTGGATCACATAGTTTTGTGGAACAAATAGACACAGAAATGAGTGAATAAATTTTAAAAACTGGGCAAATGTAAAGATTTTCATGGATGATGCCTCTGAGATCTTTCCCTTGTGATCATTCTCAAAGTTGTACTTATATTAACAAGTAATTCTTAAGCAACCATTCTGATAAATACTGAGGATAACAAGATGAATTAAATTTGCTCTATGCCATGAAGGAGCTTACAGTTAAATGAAGCAGACATTCAAAAATAACTACCTACAAGTGTATGAAAGAACACAGGCATCTGGGATAATGGGCCCTAATTTTTGCTCTTACTTGCAGTGAAGTAAGTTTTGGGAACTTACTTCACCTATCTGACTCAATCTTTGCTTTCTCATCTGCAAGATGGAGATAGGGATATATTCAAGTTTCTAATGAGATGCGCCCAGCAGAATGTCATACCTATTGTAGGTGCCAAATAAACAATAGTTGATAGGATGATTAGCTAGATATAGTCATCAGTACCATGCTCTAGGGGCTTAAGTTCCAAGAAGATATCACTCATTATATGGAGTTCTAATGAATATGAACAATTAAGAAGGAGAATAAAATGTATTCCTGAAGGTGGAAATATAATACATCAATTCAGCAGCCACAGGCAGAGACACCAAAAAATTTGGCTTGAGAAAAAAGCAAGGATATGAGAAAGTGATGGGGAAGAAATCATAAGTCTGTATCATAGAGGAATTTAAAGGTCAAGTAAAGGCATTTGGAATTTATTTTGAAGGAAATAATAAGCAAATAAAAAATTTAATATCAGAGAAATGTGATCAGAGCTGTGTTTAGGGATCATAATTTAAGATCCCTATTCAAATTCTTCTGATGACTTCCCATGTAATTCAGAATAAATTTGAACATTCTTGCCATGGCCTACCAGGCCTCCCTTCCCCATATCATCCCCTATATCTTATCCCTCCCTGGTCTCCCACACCCCTGCACCCCTGCCACACTGGTCTCCTTGCTTTTCAGAAGCCCATTAAGCATCAGTTTGGAGCCTTTGTGCCTGCTGTTCTCTCCATGTAGGGTGCTTTCTCAGGAGATTTCTAGATGGCACATTCCCTCCATTCAGATCTCTGTTCAAATGCCAATGAACCACAAAGGCCTTTCTCAAGCAGTTGTCTAAATAGCACTACCCAGCAATTTGTGCATGCTCACCTACTTTGCCATCCCTAATATATACTTGTATCTTATTTGGCCTTTGCTTCCCTAAATTATAAGCTACATGAGACCAGAACAGAGCCCAGAAAGGAAAGATGCTCAGTTGATATTTGTTGAATAAATGAATGATCTAAATAGTGATGAATAAATAAGATGATTATCAAAAAGAACAGTTTACAGATGATGAGGCTCAACCAAGGGAATGATGGGAATGAATAGCAGTACATGTGTTGGTTAGTCAGACACCAAGTTTATGTTATTGAGTATCTAGTCAAAGCCCCATAGTAAGTGGTGAGAATACAAGAGAGATGGAATCTTTGCCTTCTCTGAACTTAGACCTCACTAGGGAAGAGAAAAAACAATAGAACAGGTGATTATAAGACTGTACAATAAGAGATTTGGATAATTTTGGAGGTGATAGACTACAGGGATAGATTAACATGATAAGAGTTGTCATCAATTTATTCATCATGGAATCTGTGAATCAATCAATCAGGCAAAGAAGGAGAAGGACAAGTCAAATCTGTTTCCATTTGGGCTTAACTGTGAAGGGGCTAATGTATTATCTGAAATGAGAATGATGCCGGGGAAGGTAGGGGCAAGAGGGAAGGGTACCAGCTTCAAGTGTCTATGGTGTGCAGTGGGAAAGCTGGATGTGAGAAAGAAGTAGTCGGTGCAGATTTCTTTTCCAAGAGGTTGGCGGTGAAGGTATGGAAAGAGTGAAGAAGAGCCAGCTCAGAGGGGGGGTTTTGGTTTAGTTTTGAATTTGGCTGTTTGTTATTTTGGAGGGATTTCAGTCTGTAATCTGGCAGGAGAGGAGTGAGCATGAAGAAGTTTCCAACAAGTCACTAAACTTGATGAAAGAAGATCATGGAGGACACAGGAAGGTGAGGGGTTAAGAGCAGGATATTTATCCTTCAAAAATAGGAGGAAAATATTCTTCAGAATCAACACAGAAGATGATTTCAGCAGTGGACACATTTTGATTTGGACAAGTTATGGACCCTCATGAGACCTTGGTCTTTCTCGTCGAAGATTAAAAGATGAGATTTGAGAAGATTGGATTTGAAAAGAAAGCAGGAGGTGGTACTATGAGGACTAGACAGCAGATCCAGTGGTGTCCTTAAGACCATTAAAAAGCAGCTGAAGTGAGCCCACGTAGGTGGAAAGTCTCCCCCCAACCACCACATGCACTTCTTTAAAAAGCTTTGGTTTATCATCCACTTACTTATGCCAGGCATATACCCTTGGCTTTTCAAATATTATTTCTGGTAATTCTCACCACAACCCTATGGAGACAAGGGTACTTTCTACATTCTATGGACAGACAAAAAAATCTGAGAGTAACTTTAGCAGAGTTAGACAGCTACTAAAAAGAACCAGGTTTTAATCCAGATCAAAGCACTCATCAGTGCATCCAAGTTATTAGGTTACTCCCTCACGAAGGCCTCATCTGAGATGGTCATTTTCCTAGCAATGGCCTCATCTGGGGTAGTGTATAGTACATGACGTGGGTATGATTTAAGTTCTGTAAGTCTGAGGTGGTTTTAGGAGCACTTTCAGAAATGGCCATGAGTTTATATTCCTTTCACAGAGCAAACTGTAAAATGACAATTCAAGCATAAATCTGGATTTTTCAATACATCTCTGTATGACCATAGGGTGCCCTTTGTCTTAAGTGGGATTAGCTGGTGGTCTAGTGTTGCTAGAACCAGCTTCTAAGATTACAAACAAGTTTCTTGATTCCTTCTGCAGGAAGGTCCTTTAAAATGAGCTGTCTGCTAAGCTTGGCCAGTAGACTGCATGAGCATTTATTTAAAAAAAAAAAAATCAAACCTGACCTGGAAGAGACCTTGAGTTTCCAGAATTAATATATGTCCTGTTCCTGCCACACCTGTGACACTGTGAATTTGTAACCACAAACAAAACCTGGACAGATTCCATGCCAGCCGTGACTTTAATTAAAGCTATTTGGAGGGGCTGAAGGCTAATTTAAGGGTGATGGCCAGATGGGTTTTCTCAACTCTAAAAGTGCTAGTTTGACGATTAATGATAGTGCAGGGCTTAATTGGCTAGAGTTAAACAAGGAAAAAGCAATAGAGGGAGAGTATAAGCTGACAAGGCCCTCTGTCCATATGGTGACAAGTCACCTGAAAACCCATTGCTGTTTACTTCCTCACGTAAGCAGAGGAACAGAGAGGCAAGCATAGAGCTGGGTGTGGATAGATAATAGTGGGCAATCATTTCACTACATTTACTTTGCTTCAGTGTGTGATCAAACCCTGTTGAAACACAACTTTTTATTAAGATTTGGAAACTTGGTAGCTTGGAATATAAGCTGTGAGGAACATAACCACAACATACAAAACACCCTTCACCTGTAATTGGATGTTAGTTCTATGTCCCAACCCCAGCAGAGACAGCTCCCTTAAAGAGTTAGACTATAAAATATTTTTAAGAAACTTGTGAAAGGAGAAATTCCAGCTTTCTCCCAATCATATCTGTCATTGCTAATTGCTTGTTTTTCACCTAGTTCTACAACTGAAACTCTCCTCCCCACCAGCTTTTGGAAGCTTTCAGAGATTTTCTTTCCTTCTGGCAAAATAAACCAGGTTACACTGAATGCCCACTCTATTTCAATCCTTCTGGCCTTTCTTCTAATACTAAGAGCGAAATAAAGCTGGTTAGTGAGGCCATTAGAAACATAGGTCCTAACTGTATAACCAGGGATTCTGTAAATTATAGACCTCACTCACTACAACTGCAAATTTCTGTAACCTTTAGGGACGTGTATGAATTTGACTGAAATCTACTTTAAAAGACAGAATATATAACCACTTAAGATTTTTTTTTTTATCAGCTGCCATTTTTTTTGTAGTAGTTAGGCTGAATCACTTCAAATATTTCTTAGACTGGTAGAGCTAAAAGTTAGTAATGAAATCACCTGATATGGGATGGAGAGCACTGGGCTGCAGTTCAGGAGAGATAACATTCCAGACCTAACTGTGCCACTTGTTTACCAATGAGTTCTTAGGCTAAATACTTCCTCAGTATCTCAGTCCTTTATCTAAGTGTTGACTTTGCTCTAAATGACCTAGGAGTTTCTTTACAACTCTATATTATTTCTGTAACTCTAGTTCATGGTCACCAATGAAGTTCCTGGATGACTTGAATTTAGAATCCTGGATTCTGACTCGTAACCCAGTGCTCTGTGCATTCTGCCAGATAGACTTGAATTATGACTCAGAACATGTTATTAAAATTGGTTAATTCCATTAACAGTTACTGGGGATCAGAGAAACAGAATGTGCTAGAAGGATGAGTTGCAACAGAGACCTCATTTTATTCAGTCAATTAGAAAATAGATTTGAGGTTTGCAAATCTGTTCCTTGTGGGCAGCTGCTATTTGACCTAATTTGAAAAGTCATTGGCATTGACTTCGAATTTGCAGAACTCCACTTAGTTAACTCAATGCCCTTAACCTTGTGTTAAGCACTTATTACCTTTGTTAGGAAAGGCAGACCTTATGACCTTTCCCTTCTAGGTAAATGGAATCAAGAAACTGGTAAGAAATTTGTGCAATTTAGTAGCTAGTCATTTTCTCCCAACTCTACCCCATCTTTGTCCTTCTTTAATTCATGTGGGATTTTTGGTTCTGTTTAAGAATATCTAGAAGTTTATCTACTTTTTAAACAAATTATTTGAGAAGGAACATTCTTTCTATAATTTCATGTTCCACATGCATGTCATGTCATTTTTATTTCTGAGGCATTTGCAAAGCCAAATTCTTGAATGGAGTACCTTCTGTAAATACACATGTTGTGTCACTCTGCAGCCACTAATCCTGGAGTTAGAAAAGTATGTTGAATAACATTTCACTACATACTATGCATCTTTCTTCAATAGCTCTCAAACATTGAGATATTACAAATAGAATACAATTGTTACATCTCCCAGCTTACAAATGGCAAAATAAGAGTACTTTTAAAAGTTGACCAAGGTTAAAACGGTCTTTTAGTTAAAGGCTGGTATTCTGTACTTAGGCTGCATAGATTGAAATCAATTAGAACAAGAATTCAGTTCTGCTGCTTGCTAGCTAAGTTAATTATAGAACATCTCTGTGTCCCTGTATTTTGTCTGTAAAATGAAGATAATAATACCTCCCTCATAGGGGTGTTATAAGAATAATATTTTACAGTAAGCATTCTGTATGTGTTGTCTTGTTTTCTTCTTCCCCTTATCACCATCACTACCACTACCACTTCATCATCACCACCACCACCACACCATCACCATTATCACCTGAACAACCACCACCACCACCACCACCCTCCTTACCACCAACACCACCACTATCATCACCATCACCCTCACCATCATCACCATCATCAACATCATTACCACTGCTACTACCACCACCATATGTGTAACTATTTACATTTTGGAAAAATAGCCTATGAGTGTTGCAAACCTAAATCCAGAACACCAGAAACACAAAGCAGACACAGACTTTGAAAACATGTTTTGGGCTACAGTAAAAAGAGACTTTGCTTACACTCTGGGGGAAGAAACAGAATATCTGATTCCACAGCCTGTAATAAGTGCACAGAAGTGTGATAAAAGGAATAATTTTTTTTTTTTTTGAGGGTGGGTTGGGAATGGAGGACATCATCTAAATTAACCAGGTCCACCAGACAGGTAAACTTCCTATAGCTTGAACCCTGCCTAGCCTTCTTCCTAGAAAATTGAGAAAACAGCAGGCATGAAACCTCCAATTTTGTTTCATCTACATTATCCAAAAGTTTGAATCCCTGTGATACCCTGGGATAAAGTCAATCTAGAAGGAATCTGACTTGGTGGTATAGTGGCTGGAAGCAGAGAGCAGGCTCCTGTCTGCCAAGCGAGGATCTTACCAGTTAGATGGTGGTGGAGGAGCAGACAGTGAGCTCACTGATTTACTTGGAGAAAAGGGACCAGAGGATTTGCACAGACTGATTTCTTCTCCATCATCTGGTTTTTCAGCCCCCATTAGCATGGAGACAAAGTACTTAAAATATGCAATCAAACCAGATGCTTCCTTCCATCTCTAATGAGAACTGGCCAAAACGAGGGCTTACAGTAAAAAGCCAGAATCTTTTGGATAGATATGATTCTGAGGCAGATTCTAGGGAAGAGGATGAAGCCTCCATCATTGGAATTGTTTCAATATGGGAATAGATATTTAGATATACAACCCGTAAGTGAGACAAAAAATACTGAGCACCAGTTGTAACTTAGAGACTGAGGCAATGATTACTTAATTTGTCTTCATGGTAATTGTAGGGATTATTATTTTCATTTAGTAGATAAGGAAACTGAAGCCCATACTTTCCTCAGGTCAAACAGTTTGACGTGAACCTAGATTCACTGGTTCCAATTCCACTGCTTCAGTGATAGTTGTCTAAGCCCTAGGAAAGGTTACTTTTGGAAAATAGGGATGGAAACTGACTTTTTGCCATCCTTCAAATCTAAGTATTCTTGTGTCCAGGGAAATCTCATTCATGCATTCTCTCACTAATTCATTAACTTATTCATTCAATAATTTTTATAATCTACTATTCCGTGAGTATATTAAGTACAAGGATATAACAGTGAAGGAGGCAAAGTCCTTATTATCACAGAGATTCCCCATTTTTATTCATGCATTAGATATAATAAACATGTAAACTTACATAAGTAGATTTATTCTGTGAAGTAGGCAGTGGTAGAAAAAGTCACCAGTGATGGGTTTGAGATACTTGAGCTCAATAAGTCAGAGAAGGCTCAGTGAAGGCTACTTTGAGAATAAAACAACTACTTTATTATCTATGGGAAAAGGCATTCTTGATAGATAAGAAAGCAGGCACAAAAGTCAAAGAAAACAATGAGCATTGCCTGTTTTGGAGGAATAGAAAGAAAGTCAGTGATGTGGAAACATAGCGACAGTGGGAACATTTCAGGAGATGGGGTCCCAAAATTTGCCTCAATCAGTTCATCTAAGGCCTCAAAAGCAGGGTAAAATAATTGAAGTTTATTCTAAGTTTAATAGTGGAGGCATTAAAGGTTTGGACCATCAGAGTGAAGTGATCTGATTTGAATGTTAAAATTACCCTGACTGATAGGTAGAGAATGAACTTCCAGAGAGAAAGAGGGAAATGGATTATAAGGCTATTCCATTAATCCAGGTAAGAGACAGTTGTATAAACTATGGTGGTAGCCATGGAAATAGAAGGAAATGGAAAACTAGATATTCATTGGAAGTAGTATGGAGAAAACTGACCAATGGATTGAATATAAAGTAAGAAGGAAAGAGAGAAATTCAAGATGATTCCTTGTTTTCATCTAAAGAAATTAATTGGTAGATGGAGGTGTCATTTGCTAAGACAGAAGCATCTCAAGGAAGGAAATATATATGTGGCAGGGGTGTGGTATGCCATGGAATTCCATTGTGTGTGTGTGTGTGTGTGTGTGTGTGTGTGTGTGTGTGCGTGTGTGTTAAGTTTGAGAAGCCTGTTGAATTCAAGTGGGCATTTACATGTATGAACTTTGTACTCTGGGAGACGAACTGGATTGAGAATAGGCAGTATTCTCAACAGAGTAAGCAGAATACAAATGACATTTAAAACCATGGGCTGGCATGAGGCCATCTTAGCAGAGAGTGTAGTGACAGGAGAATTGGGGACTGTGGTACTCCTATTAGAGGTGAGGAAGAGGAGAGGCAGAGACTATCAAGAAGAGACAACTACCTAGTGGATGACAAGCAAATGAACAAATGAACAGGAGAGTGTGATGTCACAGAAATGCAGAGAGGCAAGTATTTCCTTTAAATGTTGATGAGAAGAGAGAAATACAATGGGAAGACTGAAATGACTTTTGGCAATTTGGTAAGATGGAGTAGTTGATGATCTCGATAACAACTGTTTTGTTGGAATGGATGGATTTGAAAGCTCAATTGTGGGTTGAGAAGGAAGGTGAGAAAGGGGAGAGATGGAGAATATAGACAACACTCTCCTCAATCCACTCCTAATTACACTTAGTCCCATACCACAAAAGCTAGATATTGACAAAACTTTGAAAGGCCATTTACTGCTCCTAAAATAACCATGGCAAATGGGGGAAAGCCATTTTGTGGTACCTCGTTGGAACTCAGTCCATTTTTAAACAACTTTCACTGTCAGCAAGTTTTTCTATCTATTGACCTCAGAGATTTTTATCCATTTTAATTTTATGAAGATAGAGACATACTAAGTACATTCACATACTGCTCCTTATGCCCATGTTTCCATAGCTTTCCACCTTTCTTGACTGGGCTACCCCCAGCTCTTCATGACTAATACCTCCATGTGAGCTCCCTGCAGTTTCCAGTCTGTGCTGTGTGTATTGATTTGTATGTTGGACTCTTTCACTAACATGTTAAGTTCCTGGAGAGAAGAAGTGCCTGCTATCAAATGTGTATACCTGGCCCATGTCGATAATAATTTTTTAGTATAAAACTTGTCTTTGGTAACTTTTAAAGTCTAGATATTTGCTCAGTTTTTCTTAAGTTAGAATAATGGTATTCTAGGCCACCCACTATACAGGGGGTATGAGATATTCCATATAAAAACAGTAGTTTGAGATGGAGAGTGTGATTTTTTTTCCCCATTCCCATCCAAAATTTCTTAACTCTGTTCTTATTCTGGTGGGGTAATACTCCTATGCTATTATTTGTTCTACCTTCACATTATGACTTTCCATTTCTAGAAAGAAGATAGATGTGAATTTCTTTACAAATAGGATGTGCTTCCTCACATCCTACTGATGTTTTCAGTCTAAGGCGAGGGGTGGAGGGGACAGCAATCTGGATGATTCCCTATTAGAAGTGTGCTATTAAGTTGTCAATTCCTGAACTACATGGTTGAAAAACCATCATCCCCCCCCCCCGGTAGTTTACCCTAAACTATATACCTGTCACCAGGCAGTGTTCTAGCGTGTGGGTACAGAGAAACTGTGGGAAGATCTGCGTGGCACTTAAATTACATTCTCCCTTTGATTTTGAAGACATTTAGTGCCATTTAGAATTCCAATGCAGTTGGTTCCATAGAGGATGGGGGTTGTCCCTTTTAGAAGTGTCACTGCCTGCAGTGACTAAGAAAAATAAATAAAGGCATTAAAACAACAGGGTAGCCTTTTTTTTTTTTTTTTTTTATCCAGATCATCATGAAATTCTGTGGCTCTACTACAATCTTGCAATGGTGTTAACTGCTTCACATCTGTTCCAGAACTGGATAGACCAATCATCCCACATTTTTCTATCCCACTATTTGGGCACTAATGTTGGTTCTTTTAAGAAGGCAAGTGGGTAAGGACAAGAATGGATTTCATGCAGAAGATTGCTCTTTCTATCTGGTAGTTTCTAGAGAAAGTTTGTTCTGTGCATAAGTCAAAATATTGTTTTGATTGCTAAACATGTTCCACTATTTCCATCTGAGATCTGAGAGCACAGCTGTATTCTTCCTGTCTCACACCTCACCTTCAGAAAGAAAATCCTTCAAAGGCAATGTGGTCACAGACTGCACAAAATCTACAGGGAAGAAAGATGCCACGTTGTGATTGCCCAGGCATTTTAAATAGATTCTATAAAGGTCATGGAGATATGGGTCACTATCCCTGAATCAGAAGGGATTACTGGTGTATCTCTGGCTGGCACCATGCTCTGCTTGTAATATGAGGTATTCTCACTCAGGGTAGACCTAGCTCAGAGCCCATCCTGTGATGAGTTCTGTTTGTCTACATCTCTGAATACTATTTTGAAAATAGTATTTTCAAATGCTATTCAGTTTTTGGAACAGAACCACATGGTTTAAGTACCTTCCAAGGCAGTATCTGAAGGAGTTCTTTCTTCAGAATGAAGAGTTGAGAATTTACACAATGCTACATAAAGAATTAGCACTTAAAATGTTAACGTTTCTCCTCAAAACTGCAGATGCCTAAGTAAACAGTTAACAATTGCAAATTTAGAGCACAATTTACAGATACAAAGGTATTTGTTTCCAATCCATACTCAAGAAGGAACTGTGAAATAAATATTCAGTCAGTTTTGGCTGAGGAAATGGTTTCCATCTTGCCCTTTGTTAGGTTCTTGTCCTCTCATAAAAGTAAAAGCTTGCATTTATTGACTGGTTACCATGTACACGCACTGTTTGTAAAGGGTCAGAAGTGGATACAATTAATGCTATTTACAAAGTGAGACTTAGAGAAGCCAGGTCACATGCCAAAATGTCAGTGTCTGAGTTACTGAGGTGCACAGCCTGTGATTCAAACCTGAGCCATTTGCCTTCAAGGTCCGCATGTCAAATATTTCCACTCCCTGGTGTCTCAATTCACAGTGCTCTTTCTTTGCTACTAGACTGTGAATTCTTTGAAGGTCAAGGACATGTATTTTTTGTCTTTGCATCCAGCTCATGGTTGGTGCTTACTAACTATGGTTTAAATGTTGATTGAATCTGTCCCACATGGTGTACTTCCCCCTTGACATGGTTTGACTTATAACCGTGTATCAGGATTTTTATACTAACTGAAATGAATTCATGACTTCTTTATCTAGAAGCACACAGATCAGATTTTAACACAGCATTTTTTTTCTGTCAGTTTTTATTGCTATTAATGCTTAATCAAACCATGAAATCTTAGAACTTGCTACTGAAGTTCAAAGGCTCTCAGAGACTGTGTGCCCATCTGTTTGTGAATAGTTTCTCTGAGTAGCAGTAGTGAGGGGGTTGGGGGAAGTAGACACTTTTCCAGGAGATTGAGCATCTCCTGAATAGGCCCTTCTAAATGTTTCCCTATATGTACTGCATGCATTATATTGTCAAACATTTCTCTTCACTTAAGAAAGCAGTCTCCTATCAGTTGCTCTATGCAAGGCATCATTCTAGGTGTTGGGGGGACTCAAAGGGAAATTAGCCATAGTCCTTGCCCACAAGAAGCTCACAGCTGAGTTATGCGAGATGAGATTCAATTGGCATCTGGGCTCTGGTGAATCAATGACTCTCATTTGCAGTAGGTCTTATTCATCATCATTATGGAACTGGGATAATAATAATTCAGGCGATCTGAGGATCATTCTTTCTTATCTTATCCTGGATTTCTACTCCAAGTACGTTCAGTGTTGAAGTGAATGAAAGCAATTCCAGTCCCATCAGGCAAAAAGAAATTGGCTAGCAGAAGCCTCCTTTCCAGGTCAAGATAATCTCTCTTCTCATTTGGAAATGAAATTAATGTTTTTTTTTTTTCCTGTGTCTAAATGCAGATGGGATCTTCACCCATTAGAAGTCCCTGGTGTACATCTTTAGCCTTAATTTCAGAGGCCAACCTGTATGCTGCCTCAGTAGATAGTGAGTCACATATTGGATGTAGGACAAAATTCTCATAAGAGCAATTGAATGTTTTATATTGCTTTTCTGCTCTTAATCTAAGCCTACTTTTGGTTTCCAGTTACCAAAATCTCAATTTGGAAACTTATCAGTCCTGTGATCTTCCAAGGGTGTGTCCAAGGAAATGCCACCAGTTTTAATGACCTCCAAAAGCTATCTTTATAATTCTTGCATGTCAGAATAAAGTAGATGCAGCTCCCAAAAGAATTATTGCAGTTGTGTTGGGCTGCCCTCTAGGGCAAAGAAGTAATTAAAGAAGGCATGGAGAGGTATAGTAACAACATGCCACTCTCTGGCCAAGTGTGCTTTCCAAGTGGCTTAAAACCAAAGCTAAAGCATAAATCAACAACTACTTTCTGAAGAACAAACAAAATGGTACGAGTAATTAGTTCTCTGGCAACAATAACAACAAAAAGTAAATAAATAAGAACATAATTTTGTGCTCAAGTTAATGCAGGAATTTGAATGCATTTATTCTCTCCACCTCCAAGTAGTATGCACCCCCATTATCCTTTCAAAATAATGTGAAGCCATTCCTTCTGGAGGGCTGCCAGAAGTTACGAAAGATGGTCTTCTGTAGGACCTATTATAATTATAATTATAATAAATTATACGAGATCTGCATCAAGAAGACCACAGCTAGCAATCTAGTTGAGAAGTTTGATTTTATGGATGATTTTTTATAGAGGTTAAATAAATAACCCGAGCTCATATAGCTAGTAAGTGGCAAAACACAGTCTGAAACCAGGTTTTCTGATGCACAATTTTGTGTTCTTTCCACTGCCACCATTTTGTTTTGAATCTAATGCCTACTTGAAAATGGATATGGCTAAAGTACCTATCTAATCCATGCTGGCCCTTCCAGAAGCTGATATGAAGAGACTAGATACCCTGGTGGCTGCATATCCTTCTACATGCCTTCATATTTCCAGTGAATTGTTCAGTAGGGTGCATTTCAAAAACTGCATTTGCATTTCTGTTCTTCTGTAGCCCTCTAGTACCATTCACATCTCGAAATATTGGCCTGTGTTCTTTCTTCTGCTTTTGGAAGCAAGAATTACCTATCAAAAGAATGGGAATTGCCTCTCACATGCTGAGGCTTAGTTTTCATCAGGAATTTGGCTGACTCATGAGCATCCTGCTTGACATTCAGGGATGTGTACCTGCTGAGGGGTTGGAGGAGGAATCAACCTAAGCCAGACCTGTGAACCCCCCTTAGGGACTCTGACTCTTTGCCTATGACAATGGTAATGTTGATAACCAAAGTCCATTACAGCTAGGGGAGCCCATGTCACAGTCTAGTTCCTGTCAGGGCCTATACCAAATTATCCAAACTCTCAACACTCAGTTCATCATTTTCATGGAAATAAACAAATTTTATCATTGGGTGAACATTAATAACCTCAACGTTAGTCAAGAACTACTTTAATGCTGATAAAATTCTCAATTATTCTAGTAAAATCTCCTGGCTTCTTATTGGCATACCAGTGGCCAGAGCTACAAATGTAACAGCCTTTCTTTAGTTTAAGGATCTGGTTTGACCAGATCCAGAGTGTCTGTGTTCCCTGCAGCCACCATGCTTTATGAGGTATATTGATAATTGAAGAGAATCAAGCAGAAGGGACCCGGCTGTTACTAGAATGTGAAATGTCATCAGAGTAATCATTGAAGGCTCAAGTGGATTTTAGCCTGCAGGATATAATTAGAAGAACCATGAGAACTTTCTTCGTGTATTTGAAGACTGATTAGTTTGCTCCATATAGCCCTAGAGGACAAATATGAAAGTTCAAGAAAGAAGTTATTTTGTTAAATGCAACAAAGAACGTTGTGGTAGGGAAATGACACAAGCAGTAAGTTCTCAAATCAATTATGAACCCAGAACTGATGTAGAGGGGAGCCAAACATTTAATGAAGGATAGGGCTGAGTGATCCTAGACCAGTGTGTTTCGTGGAACATTACTACGATGAGGTCATTCACTACAGAGAGTAGATGACATGGTAAATATGTTTGGGGAATAAATATACTGTATTTATGGAGATACATGATTAATATTAAAAACAGTAAATAAATTTGTTTACAGTTGGTTCATGTAGGTTTTCCCAAATGCATTGGGCTTTCATGACTGCCTGTTTTTAAGTAATGCTGACTTATACCCTTTGAAATACTTCCCTGTGAGTTCTTTTCCTATTCTGAGATTTATATATTTAGAAATTCTAAATTCTTTAAAACAGATGTGACTTTGATTCAATGGCAGCCCTTGTAGACACTGTACGGTTTCCAGTTATGAGAGTATTATTCTAGGACTCTGTGATTGATGTAGGGTCAGGTTGTTTATGTTGTGTGAGATAAATGTGATTGCCTAGATTAATTCTAAAGAGAGATAATGGAAGCCATTCAGATTGTAATGGTGAGGAAGAGCACAAGGCTGTAACTATCGATCTGCTGGAGGAAATCTCTGTATGGGACATAGCTGGACGAATCCACTCACTTTTTATTCTTTCTTCTTTGAGGTTTTACAATTCCCAGAGAAGCAAATCAAAGAGCACATAGTGCAAGTCTCCAGGTGCTGAGGTTTGCAACCAGAGATTTTTATGGGACTCTCATGAATGGAGGTGGCATCATCTTGAGGTTTTTCTCTTAGCTAGATCTTCCAAACTTTCAATAAAGCAAATGGCAGTCCTGTCACTGAATCCTGGTATACAGAGTTCCACCTTTTGATAGAGTCGGAGACAGAAGGTTTTCAAAAAGAGAGAAGTGGAGAAGTCAGGATTCTTGAGTTGATTTGGTCAAAGGTAATGGCTAGCATGCTCCCTGTGAGAGAGAAGAGTGTGTTTGCCTCATTTGAGCAGGATGTTTTCTAAAGCATCATAGGAGTTGGGGGTAGTGACTTGGGGAGATGGGAGGGAAGGAAAGTCTTGACTATATGAATGAACTGCGGTTTTGTCCATTGTTTTAGGAAAGTGTAGTATATGTGAAATGTTCAAAGTAAGTGGAGAAGGGTATCCTGGACATCAGGTGGACAGGGTAAGGTCAAGAAAGAGTTACAAGCCAGAACCATACCACTGAGTCATGTACACCTCCTCAAAGACAGAGAGCCTGGCTCTAGGGGCTAAGCTCAGAGAGATGTCAGTGGATTCATCTTTTCAACAGTCAGCAGGAGCACTGTAGGCTGGACTGCCAGACCCAGTCCCTCACTCCCGCCCTGAACTGGGGCTGCCACTGTGTAGATGTGACTGACCTGAGTCTAGGAGCAGGCATGCTGATTATCCCATGGATCCTGACTAATAGAGAGGGCATTCATCATGCATTGCTGAGGTGGGTGGAATTTAGAGTCTGCAGCTCACCTTTTAAATGTGTTTCCTTATGTGCTTTAATCTTTTATTGTGAAGGCTATTAGGGATTTCATCACATGCTGCTTTGGCAATTAGTTCAGAATAAACTGAGAAAACTCCAGGGGCATTGCTGGGGAGACTTTAGCCTTTGCATTGACAGCATCTTTTTTAAGTGAAATAATGAGTATGTTTAAATTGTACAGAGATATTTCTAAGAGTGATGAATTTTCAAGCTGCTGTGAGGAAGTGTAGTACAGAAGAGTACAGAAGAAGAGGGGGGAACACAACAACCACCCTGCATCAGTTGTTTATTCCATTCCTAAAGTGATTGAGCTTTATTGTAAACATGGATGTTTGTTGTTAAATTCATCCTAATGCTAGGCAGAGAGCTGAGAAGAAATGAGTCAAATCTTTAAGTGTTAGTGAAATTTAATCCCACTACTCATTGTTTTGAAGTAAATATCTTGATTGGTAACAGTTTGGAAGCTGCTCTGGCTCTAGGGGAGAAAAGCCCCTCAGCTCACAGGATGGGAACTCCTGTCAGCCCCACCCTGCAGCTCTCGCTGATCACAGGCAGAAGAAACCTACAATAGAAGGTTTGGCTCTGTGTCAATAAGCCATGTGGCCTGATAAGCGTAATTGATTTCCATTACTTTAATTAACAAAATTTAATTTTTATCTAATGAGGGAGACTTGGGTGTGACAAGGGTAGATGGCAAGCTGCCAAGTGCTTGGCCCCATGGTTTAAAGGGGGAGTGAGGATGACTTGGGCCCTGTGAGAATCTAAGGGGGCAACACAAAGGAGTCATTAGAGATAGGTCACTACACCAGTAAGCAAGCCAAGCCTCCTTCTCTTAGGACTTTTTGCAGCCCTTATTGGAAAGGACTCGGGATCTGTTATTCCCTTGTGATGCCAGATTTCCGAAACCCATCACTTCCTCCTCAGGAGTCCCCAGACTAATGATTCTCAGCAAAAGCTCCGCAAAAGGCTGAGGCACCAATTAGTCTCCCCCCTCCTAGCTTCCCCAACTCCAGCCCAGTCTCTTGCTCTCTCTCAACACCAACTGCCTTCAAAGCCAGCAGGGTCCCAGACCCGAGCTGCCCTCTGACTCTCAATGGCCACTCCGTGTCCCTGCCTCTTCACGGGCTCCAAAGTGCCATACATCTTCCCCAGTCTCAGCACCAGCTAATTCTGCGGGATGACTTACAGCCAGCCTTGGGTATGTGTCTGGCATCATCAGTAGGCAGTAGGGAGATTTGTTCCTCATTGGTTGATCAATCTCTCCGCCGTTGAAGCCTCTCAATGAGTTGAAAGTGATTTTCCCCGCCATATGTACAGGTGGGAGTAGATCACTTTCAATTTCTAGTGTAGCTCCCGCGGTGCCCTCGCAAGGTGCCACCTTGCATAACCATGAGCGCAGGCATTTCAAGTGCACATGGACTGATGGCGATGCTCGGCTGTGTGATCTATCTTAGCCCCGTTTGCTGGAGTGCTTCATGTCAAAGGCACAGCTATTTCTAGTGCGTTAGTTCTCCTCTTCCCTCTGGGGGTCTCTGAAATACAGGAGGCCCCTAGCGATGGTTAAAAGAAAAACTGCAAAACTGCCCTGATTAGTTCTGATACCTTAGGAAACTCACGCTTAGCCAAGAGATATCACACGGAAGCCTCAAAGCTGTCTTCCCACCCTCCCTAGAAACACGTTTTCACCCTCTTTAAACACAGTTTAGACAACTTCTTATGGTTCTCTGTGGGACATGGTAAAGACACTCTGCTTCTTCTGGCTTCATGGTGTTAATCCCCAGTTCTGTTTCAGAGGAATAACTTGGCAAAGGCATTGTAAGGGAAGCTAATTCCTCTTCCTCCTGCAAAACCAAAGGGTGCGATCTGGGATTGTCTACAAGGAAGCATCCAGGTAGACCTTGCTACTGAATGCTCCACCCATCGAGGGCTGTGTTTTCAAGGGTGGAGGGGAAGTAGCATCACCAAGATCACCTGAAAGTCATTTAGAGGGTAGGACCCACTGCCCAACTTGTTCACATCAAGGGGATTCAGGGAGACTTAGAAACAGGCAGTAATAGGTTGCTAACCTTGTCTAGGTATCTCATTTTACAGATGAGAAGGGTAAAACGCACAGAGATGAAGTCATTTTTTGAGGTCCCTGATTTGGTTAGCATTAAATTAGAATTAGATTCAGGACTTTTTTTTTTTTTTTCCAAATCTACTTATTAGAATTCACTTATGTGTTTATCTAACAATTCCTCATTGATGCTTTATTAAACATCTGTGATATTCCAGGCGGGGAGGCTTCTAGGTCTTGGGAATACAGAAATGAATGAACTAGACAGGACTCCTACAGTCATGGAGCTCCCACTCTGGGAGTGTGTATGAAGGCAGAGGAAGAAATGCACACAGGGCATCAGCAGTACCACTGCCATGATAAAAACAGAGTGGGAGATTGAAACTGATGGGGGTACCACTGCATAGGAAGCATTAGGGAAATACCTGTCTAACACTACATTCAGTAGAGACATGCAGAAAGTATGGAGCAGTTGTGTGGCCCCTGGAGGGAAGACCACTCTAGACAGAGGGAATGGCAATTGCAAAGGTCCTGAATTCATCATTTTTTTTTTACCTGTCATCACAGAAACAGGTGTCAATTTATACATATTCTTACACATACAATTAAGCCTCTCTCTTTCTTTCCCTCTCTCTCTCTCTCTGTCTCTCTCTGTATCTCTCTCTTTCATGCACATACAGACACATGCATACACAATTAGTGGGCTACAGGGGTTATACACAGTTCAGCTGTAAAGAAAAGAAAAGAAAAGAAAAGAAAAGAAAAGAAAAGAAAAGAAAAGAAAAAGAAAGGTGATGGGGTGGGGGAAAATGTTTAGGATCTGGAGACTGTCCATGGATATTACAGCATGTACCACTTAGGCACCAATTGCTGGTCTACTCTAGGATGGATAGGCTGGTAAAGAAACTGAGAAGTGCATTTTTGACAGCTAGAATTGGCCAGGAACACGCTGCATGCATCTGGATTATCTGAGAGTAAAATGATCCTCTTTGGGGCTTGGATGTTGGTTCTTACTTTGTGTTTCTCATATATTCAGAAATCAGTGCCAGCAGAAAAGGGGGGGGTGATGTCCTATTTCAAGTCAGAGTCCTCACTGTCACATAAACAAAGGCAGACCTTTGTATAAGCACACCTGGGTATTCTTCAGAGTTAGAAAAGAAAACCATTTTTCCCAGCTACAAACAGGGCACCAAAGATTGTAGGGAGCAGAGGTGCATGTGGTTTGATTCAGCCATGTGTGGCATTAAAGGCACAGTAGATTATGGTAGCCCATTCATTTTCTCTTACAGTTTTTGTGAGACATGGGGGTTAGAATATTCTCCGGAGTCCCACACTAGGCTGATCTAATTCAATTGAGTATTTGCTATGTTTCTCATATTGGCAAGATTTTACAAGGGATATAAAATAATATATGACAGTTTTCTTTCTATTAAATGGCTCATAGTCTCTGATAACAAGGCAGTACACAGATATAGACAACAGGGGCCATCACGCAGTGACTCTGATTGTGTGCCACAGGGTCCAAGGGGATGCGGGTGGGCTTGGATCCCTCAGAGAACATTGCAAAGCAGACTGGACTTGAGCCAGTCTTTGAGAAATGGTAAGATTCAAATAAGGGAAGACATAACAGGCCAGATGGGAGAAGGGATGAATGTGAGCATGGTTTGTTGTATAAGACAATGAAGTGGCTAGCCTGAATGGAATGCAGGCTCTCTTTGGCATAGAGGGGGCTCTGGGTGAGAAATTGAGAGAACCTGTGGGCAGGCTTCCATGCCAAGTAGAGAGTTTAATGGTGAAGAACATGGGCTATGGAATGAACCACCTGGTTTTAGATCCTGGCTCTAATACATAATAGCTGTGACCTTGTCAAACTGTAACCTCTCAGAGAATCAATTTTCTTCATTTTTAAAATGAAGAGGGTAATAATACCAACTTAGAAGGTTGCTGTGGGAATTAATTAATACATGTAAAGTTATAAGAAAATTTCTAGCATATAGTAAGTGCTCAGTAAAGTGTCATTGACATTAATAGAACAGCATATTTTGCTTTAGTGAGGATGGGCGGGCATGAGAGATGATTAGATAGAGTTGTGACCTAATAGAGGATCAGGGGAGGAAAGTCATGTTACAGGAAGTGGCGGTGTGAAAGGTGGTTCTCAACAATTGAGAGGTGAGAACAACAATGCTGGCTGGCCAAGCTCAGGCCTTGCAGCAGGGAGGGTGTTACAAGAACAGGGAGGAGGGGGAGAATCTCGAATATATTTAAGGAGGGCATCGGCAACTTTCCTCTTATGAAAAGTCACCTCCTTGAACATTTATTCCCAGCTTTAAGACTCTCAGAGAGATGAGGAGCCAGCTGAGGAGACACATTCTTCACAACACTGGCCAGCCCAGTTACTGGTGCACAAAGCCTTTTCCAGCAGGAAAGCTTCTTTCCAAAGCCATTTCTATCAATCCAAAGATTATAGGGATGATTGGGGCGAGGGGATGCCCATTTTCCCTTCTCACAGACCAGAATGAGGCATCATTTTGAGCTTCTTTCCATTGTTCTGACCTGTCTTACCTACTTTAGCCCTAACCAAAGTGGCAAATGTTACTACAGATGCTTTTCTTCTGAAAGCTCGGCACAGAACAACCCTGCAGCGTGTTGGGGGCCCAAGGGGCTGGCAAAAGTGAAGTTTCACTGTTGGCCCTTGTTATGTAAGACAATCAAACCAGAGTTCAGGAACCAGAATAGCAGGAGCCCAAGCACGGACCAACACACTTCTCTTCCCCAAATCCCTCTTGTCTGCAGCATGAAACCCCACACAGTCATGGAATCGCCCATCCTGTCCCAGGGGACATGGCATCACCCATCTGGCTTAGTCACCAAGGCCCAGGCTGACTGGAAGAGGGGCTTTTTTAGCCAGTGGCTGGTGCTGGGTAAGTGCCTGCTATGCTGTTTTCCGTACCACCTCTGAGATGAATTAAGTGTCTGCAAAATTGCGGCATTCACAGGCTGCCATCCAAACAATTGCATTCGAAGGAAGAAAACAAACTCCCTGTCCACAGGCAGTCATGTTTGGATTCTGAAGAAACAGTAGCAAAGCTGATGGAAAGGGGTGGAAGCAACCAAGCTTTCTTCCCCCACAACGAAGGATTTGGAGATTTGTTACCCCGCACCACCCCTGTTCTGCATCAGCTCTCAGGGGGTGGTGGGGTCTGGCCAAGGGACAAACGCTCTCCAAGTGGAGACAGAAAACTCACTAGATATCTAAGTGGTTGGAAATGGTTAGTGGGGAAATTGTGTGCAGGACTCTGCAATTTCAGAAGAAAGACTTGATATGCTGATCGTATTATATTGATTTAACATCCTTTCCTTTTTATTTAAACTTGGTGTTTGCAAAATTCTAAAGCAACTTGTGAGTTTCTGGATACCCGGTTTTGCCCGGGGTGAAAGCTAGCCCTGTGTCCTTCCTCCCAATGTTATGTGGAGGCCACACTTTTACATGGAACTGTTGATGAGGAAACACTGTGAATGTGGCCTGGTGAGGTAGGAGTGAATATTGACAGAAATGAGAGCTGGATTCCCTTACTCAGAAGTCAATTAACTGTGGGATATGCAAGGTTTCTTCCCACAGCAGATAAAGGCACTAAAGTGGTTGCTGATTTCCGCAAATAGCTCAGGAATCCACAATGTGTGTCAGGAGCTTAGGGCAACTGAGCTTTCCATTTCTGGCGTTGCCTTGGCCAGGAGGCGGACCCTGCAAGCCTCCTGCATGAATCCCTGGTTCCCCAGGCAACTAGGCTATTGTTTCTGGTGCCTTGTAAGACCAGACTTCTTTTGAGTGGGTGTTTATCAGTAGCAGCCCAGTGGGCGAGCAGGACAGCCAGGTGATAGTATTTAGAAAGTAAGGGCTTCTTTGTACCTCTAACAGCTGTAGAGGGGCCTGCACAGGTGACAGGTGTAGGGAAAATCTCTCTAAATAGTGGCTGACTCCTTGGCACCCCTTGCCATGGGACAAGCAAAGGAATTATTGACACGTCATGTCTTACTTATCATATCTAAAAAAGATAGTCCTACCCCAACTATCTATTTCTATCATCATAAAATATCTTTCCAGAGTGTGCTGTGTGTGTGTGTACATGCACACACGCACACACACGCATGCACATGCACACAAGTGTTTTCCTTTTGCCTCCAAGATACTGTGCCCCATGTTAAGTAATTCTTCATTATACATTCATTCGGTTCTCTGTTGCCCTTGCAAGCTTAACAACCTTAAAAATTGGATGCTTCTCACTGGTTCTATAATGAAGTAGCAGTTTGTCTCTAGATCCAAATCCAGGTGTAGCTATGCTAACTTGCAGCCTGGCCTTGAGCATCTGGCGAATATTAAATATCTCTGGGTGTAGGAAATTCTTGGATGTCACAAAAAGGGGGAAAAAAGTCTTCATGCCTTTTAATAACATATGGAGGTGAGAGGAAGTGAGGAAGGAGAAATACCAAGAGCAAGGACAGTCACTAAAATTAGAACCTCTGACAGTAGCAGGAACCCACCTTTCCTTCATCTCCTTCCTCCCACTTCAAGTGAAATGTTAAATTGAGGCTGGGAAACAAATTATTTTATTTTAAGATACTATTGCTGAATTTTTCCTATGTTCCAGGTTTAAGGGTTTTCTATTTCTATTGCCTCATTTAAATTTCTCAGTCCTATGAAAGAGATTCTATATTGACCCCCACCTTAAAAGCAATGACATCACATGCTGAAGATAATAAGTGCCTTTCCAGGGCCATCCAGTTGTCTGGTGTGCAGACTTTAACATAGCTTTACTTGTTCCTATGTTCTTAGCTACCATGTCCTACTTCTTGAGGGTTTGTTATTGTTGTTGTTCAATTAGGAAAAACTAAAAATTCTATGACACCCAAAGAGGCCAAAGTGCTTTCTCAAAGTTGGCTTGGCTCCCAAAGCCTGCATCTCACACCTGACAAGTCTTCTCCCCTCTGCGCACCATTCCCATGGTCCACACTGTTCAGAGACAGGGTGTGGGCTAATTCTGACCCTATACCCTGTGGATTCTTCATCAACTGACCTTTGCTTTTTTTAAACTTTGATTGGTACCTTGGTCCTGACCACAGACATCCTTTCTATTTTGAAGTCATTCCCATAACAATATTGATTCCATTCTCTGATCTGGTCTCCTAGTTTCATCCTGGGTTAGTCATCCTGGGTTGCTCTTAATGGTCCCCTCCAATAACTGGGAGCTCACCCTGGCTGGATCCTCTTAAAACAGAGCTCCTAGATAGAGACTCCTTTCTTTCAGGGTCTCCATATTGTTTTATCATATCCATATTGTCCTATCAAGGACATCTTCAATCTTTATTCAGCAAATCCAGCTGTTAACTTTCTGCTTGGGTATAACAATTCCTTAGATTAATTCCTGGGGGCTGCATTTGCCAGAGCATGAGCCTCTGCTGTTAGCCAGTGCCACTGGGCCAGCTTTGCTGCAGCCTCACCTGGGCAACTGTCCAAGATGCTCTGTCTTGTGGAGATTCAGAAAAGAGAAAGGAGAGGATGTTGAAGATTTACCAGATATGACTCAATGGTTGAATTAGCTGCTTTAAAGTCAGGGCACCTGGGTAGCTCAGTCGGTTGAGTGTCCGACTTCGGCTCAGGTCATGATCTCATGGTTTGTGGGTTCAAGCCTCACACCAGGCACTGTGCTGAAAATGCTGAGCCTGCTTGGGATTCTCTGTCTCCCTTTCTCTTCCCCTCCCCCACTCACACTTTCAATAAATAAATAAATAAATAAGTCAACTTGTCCTCTAGTTCTTCATTGAAAACTAGGCATTAGGGAGGCTGATGACTCTTAGACTCATTTAATTTGTATAACACCATGGTCCATAGAGTTTGTCAACACCACTAGCAGCATCTTAGGCAGAGGCTTTTACTTCCTTGGGAAGCATCTAACCAGTGACATAGCCTGGGGGGAATGCTGCAAAGAAAAATCTGCTATTCTTGTTCTCAGGCAATGTCCCAGTTACTTGTCTAGTACAACTATCAGCATAAAGTACTGAAGGGAGCACTGGATGCTCCTAGATCTAGGTACTACTCTACAACTCTGTGTGACGTCTGCAAGTTCACAGCCTCTTGGCCTGAGCGTCCTTCTTTATAAAATGAAGAGTGGTAATAGCTGTCTTGTTCATCATGAAAAATGGACATAGCTCAGGTCATGATCTCATATAGTTCATGAGATGGAGCCTCACAGCAGACTTTGCACTGATAGTGCAGAGCTTGGTTGGGATTCTCTCTCTCCTCTCTCTGCTCTCTCTCTCTCTCTCTCTCTCTCAATAAATAAACATTTTAAGTGGCCATAGGATTAGATAAATCAGTGTTTCTCAGCAGGGGGTGATTTTGCTGCCCAGAGGACATTTCACAATTACTAGAGAAGACATGTTTGATTGTCACAACTTGTCTCAGGAATTGCTACCGGCTTCCCAAAAGGTAGAGGCCAGGGCTGCTATAAACACAGGTACAGGAGAGCCTCCCACAACAAACAAGTATCCAGCCCAAAAAGTCAAGAGTTCAAGCTGTTATATGGTTTCATTTAATCTGTTTCAGGTGTTGTGTTCCAGTAACAAACAGCACCCTATTCTTACCAATCCTACAAGGAAGTAACAGCAGAGAGTGCCACATAACTAATAGGACTTGTTCCTGCTGCTCCCTCCCAGGCTCCACCCAAAGGCCTCCCTAAACTGACTGAGGACATCTGCCATGGAGACCTGGAGGCCACAGATGAATCCCTACAAAAGTTCTAAGCTTCTATACAACAGGCACTTTGGATTTAGTAGAACATGCAACTGCAGACTGGTCCTGGTCTCTGACTTCCACACCCACTGCATTAGGAGAAAGTTACTTTAACTTGTGGTAAAAAGGTTAGATTTAGAACCCCTCAGACTTGAGCCTCAGCCCTGGCTATGCCACTTAATGAACTAACTGAATGTGAACCAATTGTCTGGTTTGTTTGAGTCTCATATTTCTGACCTATAAATTAGAAGATATATTATTTAGCATGGTTTCTGACAAATTAAGGCTGAATGATAGTAGTAGTAGTTGTTGCAGCAATTGATTTTATTCTTATTTATGTTGGTAATACTAATATTATTTTTATCATTATGCTATGAACTGAGATCTTTTTAACCTGCTCAAAGGGAGACCTTATATTCCAGTGATTCTCAGCCTTGGACACCTATTGGTCACCTGAAAATATTTTTAAAAATATTGATGCTTACTCTCTCTCTCTCTCAAAAATAAATAAACACTGGAAAAAAAACTAAAAAAAATGGGGGGCACCTGAGTGGGTCAGTTGGTTAAGCATCCAACTTCAGCTCAGGTCATGATCTTGCAGTTCATGAGTTCCAGCCCTATGCCGGGCTCTGTTCTGACAGCTTAGAGTCTGGAGACTGCTTCAGATTCTGCCTCCTTCTCTCTCTGCCCCCCAAAATAAATGAACATTAAAAAAAATTTAAAAGTATTGATGCTTGAAGCCCACCCCATGCCCATTCACTTGATTTCTCTAGAGGACAAGCCTAGGCATGGGTTGTTCTAATTCTAATAAGGTGACCCCCAGGTAATTCTAATAAGTGACCAGGATTGAAAACCTATTGTTTTAAACAATATCCTGGGCCTAACCTTGCTGAGGACACAGATGGCACTGAATATTCTATTAGCACATCGAAAGAGGGAGAGTAGAGGTCTATTCAAACTTCTGGACCCATTCTGCCTATAACAGACAGTCTAGGACAGTCTAGCTCATGGACAGCTTATAGGAAGACCCATTCTGTATACAGTAACTCCTGGTGTCTTCCTGTTATTAGAGGAAAGCATGAGCAGATCAAACTAGAAGAGGCCTCCAGCATCTGTCATTTGTAGGCTTAAGTCCATCTTAATAGTTGATGATTACCATCATTTACTAACAAGACATTTTATGTGTACAGTGCTTTATAGATTAAATTGCTTCCTGCTTATAAATTTATTTAATTCATGGGTGATCTGAGGTTCAGAGCTTTCATAAGGATGAACTTGTGCAACTCCACCTATCTATGGCAGAGATTTGTGGAGGACACCTTTCAGCTGGTTGGGATAACCTTGTGTGGAGTTTGTGGGACAGTGGTGAGAATAACTGTTGATCATGCTCTCGCTATCTGCCCTTACTTCCTGGTAGACTCCATGAGAGCTCACACTGCTCTGGACCTGAACATCTGAAAAGAGCCTGATTAAATTTTTTGAATGAAAAATTTACCACTATAATCATGCTTTTTATTGGTTATTATAAATAGAAATAAAATATAAGATAAATTCAGGTCACAATGGGAAGATATTATATATATATATATATATATATATATACACATATATATGTGTATATATAAATATGTGTGTATATATATATATATATATATATATATATACACACATTAAGTATAATAAAAATAGGAAGATAGGAGAGAATTCTTTACAATTGCCAAAATTGCAAATAGAAATAAAGTAGAATTGTAAAATAGCAGTGATCAAGTCACAAAAGATAAAAGCTTAAGAGTTACAAAATAATGTATAATATATGAGATTTAAATATATAAGATAAGAAGGCTTTTAGAAGCCAATAAAATACAAGATTAAAAGAGCAAGACAAAAGGCTAAACCCATAACATAAAAAGTTAAAAACAAAGAAGTATATAGAATTAAGAAGCAGAAATAACAAACAGAAAATTAAAATTAAAAAAAACCATGGAAACTATTGCAGTGCTTTTTTAAAAGAGCTTTTTGATGTGTGTGTGTGTGTGTGTGTATTTAGTTTCTTTTTTTCTTTTTAAGGAAATAAGCTAGTGTTTGAAAATTAGAGAGAATGAGTAAGAAAAACAAAATTTTAGTTAGAAGCAGACCTGAGTCCAGGGCTGTAAATGAGGCCCCAGGTGGCTCTGATTCCCCTGTGGAATCCTGCTAGGAATCACAATATCCCTCCTGGGCAGAGAGACGGGGATGGGGGCACTGCAGACCCCTGACTCCCACATGCAAGCCCACATGTGGCATGTTCCATGTCAGTTATTCCTATCAGCCCCACTGCTAAGAACATGAGATATGGGGGACCCTGGACAGGTGGGGAAAGCCAGAGTCCACAGCCAACTCTTCTTGTGAAATTTACCAGCTTCCCAAGGGACAGTACAGTCAATGGGATTTCAGAAGTTCTGATCTCCCAGTGCTGGTTCTCACTGAGTCTACTCCTCTCCTCTTTCTTGCTCATTCTTGAAACTTTTGACAGAATAACGCAACATATAAGTTCATGAGTGACCAAATCCAATTTCTCTTTTGATTTTATTACTGGATCTATCTATACTAATTGCTATGGAAAGCAAATAGAGGAAATCCTTTGTAATAACTTGGATTTAGGTTCTAATTGCACTTTTGTCAATTAACAGCTGTGTAACTTAGACACTTTATTTGAACTTCAGTTGCATCATTTAAAAAAGAGGAAGAATAAAAAAGTCTACCTCTCTTAATTATACAAGTGAAGTATTTTCTAGATTATAAGCTAGTCAAGGTCATGACCATTTATTATTTGCCTTTACATCCTCAATACTTGGTAAATTGCCCAGTATATGTTACTTAACATATCAATGCTTGTCTGATATTAAAAATAAAAGCCATTTTTTAAAATTATGCATTGCTATGTGCCAGGAATTATGCTATGCATTTTATTATGATTATATCAATTAGTCATTATAAACACACATACAAGAGGCTTATAATCTCACTATCCCATTCTACAGATTAAGCCTAGCAGTTAACTTGTCAATTCTCAGCTACTTTTGAGTTTTTAACCATAACTTAATGAGTATCCAGATCTTTGGTAAGCACAGGAGTTGAAGCAGGTTAAATAGGAACTTAAGAATGGCTGGAATACCCAACTCACTCTTACCATAGTGTTTTCTGGAGCTTTGCCCCCAGTACCTCAAAGTGGCTTCCCAGTATCCATGGTTAAAGTCCCTGAGCATTGCAGTATAAGCCCCATGTTGCTCTGATCAGAACCCAGGGGCATATCAGTCCCATCTCAGGTAGACTGTTTTGGGGTTTCAAAGTGGGATCTATGCCCATGCGTCTTGGACTCTCCACTGCAGCCCCACCCTGCTGGCCAGGATTGAATGGTCATTCTCTGCCTATCAGGAGAAGAGGGGCTTCAGTGCTGCTCAAAAATCTGGAGCTATAAAATTGGGTCTGTAGACTTCCCCATATCCACTTGGTCCTAAAGGAGAAATTAAGTGAATAAGCTGATTGAGAGAGTTAGAAGAGAAAGTGAGCATAAGCTAAGTAGATGTGGGGTGGGGCAGCTTTCTCAGAGCCTGAGAGCTCTCCTCTTAAACAATCCAGTGCTCACCCATAAAAATTTTCTCTTACTTCCCTGTGTAGGAGTCTGACCCTGAAGAATTACTCTGAGCTGTTACCACTCCAGATGGGAATATAAGACCATTTTATCCCTGAAGTTAGCATAAACTGGAGCATAGCCACTAATTCCTGAGTCTGGGCAAAAGCTTCATGCCAAAATATACCAAATGGACCCTTCTAGTACATATTGGGGGCTTAGTTAAGTAAAAACACCCTCAATTCTCTCCCCTGCCAATACACACACACACACACACACACACACACACACACACACACGAATTTCTTTTCTTCTATTTCCCATACAAAGGAGGGGTAAAATTGGGTGGAATAAACTATCTTGATTGTTTTTGGAGGAAAAGAACATTAATGAAGTGACAAGCTATGAAGTGTTATGAAGTGACAGGAAAATAAAGCAGCAAGAAAAATAGGTTCTGTACTGCACTCAGTTTTGCTGAGGAAAACAGGAAAAGATGAGCAAGAAATGAGGCTTAATTTTAATGAAGGGAAATTTGCTAAGTAAAGAGATTGCAGGAAGTGGGGGTTAATGGGTTTCAAAGAAGAGCAGGGCCTTACATTTCATTGTGATGGACAAAATTTTGTTCCTGAAGAAACAGTCTTAGCACACAAAAGACTGAAAACAGAAAATGCTGGAGATAGAGTACAAAACAGACTTCTGCAATGCAGGGAAGAAGAGACCCACTTTCTTCCGAGATGAGCTCTGTGGAGGTCGATTAAGGATATGCCTTTCTCACTCTGAAATTCCTATTTTTTCTCCACATGAGTGCTTTGAACACGCAAAAGATGCTGCATATCTTGGCGAGGACTCATCTCTCTTCCCTAGAGAAACTTGGTCAGATTTCCCAATCAGGGGCTTCTGGGATATCTTAACAATCTCATTACCATTTATCACCTATTTATAGAATTAAAAATTTATATATATATATATATATATATATATATATATATATATATAACTTATATAGTCTAATATAATAAAAGCAGTATATATATGTGATATATATGTCACTATTTGGGGGCTGTTTTTGCATTTTGACAGGTGTTAAAATTACTTCAGTGGTAATGAAGTTTTGTTGGTGTAAAAAGACTAAGGTAAATTTTCTTCACTTAGTAGTTCAACTTAATAAGTTAACAATAATCAGAGTAATTACATTTTCAGGTATTTAAACAGAAGTGGATTAGTGAAAGATGGGTGGGGTCAAGAATGATTTCTCTAAAATAATGCAGCCTAGCAATATAATATTTGGAAGGGTGAACATAGAAGATAAAAAGGAATGCTTTGGTCTATATGTATGCCAAATCAGATCTTCTAATATTTCCAATCAGAATACAATGCATCCACAGCAGTATGTACTGGAAAATTGAGGCTTTTGATACTAGAGCCTCTGCTAGTAAGTGAGTCTGGAGCCCTCTGGCTCAGTGCTCCCAGAACCTTGCCATTCCCTGTGCTCCAGGACTCTCCCCAGTTCTCTTGGAGGACAGTCTTCACGTAGAGGACACCTGCAAAGTTTCAAGTATCTATCCGGAATGGAGATTACAGTATTGCAAATCTTAATCATAGATGTAGTAAAAGAAATTCTAGGGTGTGTAGAGGTATAGATGTAGAGTATATGTAATACTATATGTGGACTATACATAGAATTGTATGTATAATACTATATACAATTTTTTTTCTATATATATATGTATAATACTATAGCTACAATTCCATATATAAATATATATATATACACTTATATATTTATAAATATATAAATGTATACACCTATATATCTAAGCTAAAATTTAATTTAGCATTTAGTGCCCTGATGGAGAATACAGCAATAGCAGCTTTGTTGTAGTTTGGAACTGCTTAGTGACAATTTAACATCGCAAAGGCAGGAGAGTAAGACCAGCAACGACAGAGAAGTGTACTCATTAGAGGATGTCACGGGGCCTTCAGAAAGGCAAGTTAGCTGGGGTGCAGTCAGATTGTGGAGGCTTCTGAGCAGTTAGTTTCTTCTCAAAATGATTTCCTTCCCTTCCCTAGCAATAAGTGTTTTCTACTGACCCAGAATTCTTCATTTTCTTAGAAGTTCTAGGTTAACTGTAGACAGTAAAGTTTTCCTTCATCTTGATTCCAGCCCTGCATTCTTAGATAATTGATTTTTTCACTTTGGCTAAGCAGAGGCAGTATGGCTATAATTACAGAGTGGTGGCATGCCATCCCTACATTCTTTTTTTTTTTTTTAATTCCCCCAGAAATGGCTCACACCTTGGATTTGAGCAATGTGGAGGCAATCTCTTCAGACAGTGGAACAGGCAGGGATCAGACCAAATTTGCAGTTAAAAGGAGGGAAAAAAAGACCCTACTCAAATATTCAGGGAGAACAACAAAATGCTGAAGTAAATCCTCATCAGGAATTTTAATGAGCAGAATAAAATATGAAATCTCTGTGATTAAAATCAAATCTTTCCCCTTCTGCTCGGCTAGAGCCAACTGCCAAAACCAAGGCACAAGGAAGGCGCTGGGAGGCCTTTTGTATTTAATTACTGCCAGGGTTTTTCCTGGGTTCAAAGCAATCTCCCAAGCCCCCACAGGGGTAATAGAGAACTTAAGAGAACAAATAAGCTCTCTTCTGAGTGATTTAGAATCCTGGACAACAAACAATAAACATTTTAACTGAATTGTAGAGATCCAAGCCAGCTTAGAATTTGTGTCCCTATTGGGGAGGGGGACATAGTGACGTCTGGAGGAAGCTGGAAGGTTGGACCACTATCTCCCATTCCTGGACCATCCTTCAGGGGCCACTCAGACTTTTTGTTTTGTCTCCTCCTTTGATCTCTTCTATAGTCTCTGTATGTATCTCAAACCCACAAGCTTGGGAGTTGAATAGGAGAGATATCCATCCATAATAATCCAGGAATATCTGGAATATAATATTCATCTCTCATGCCTAGTGGCCTGGTTGGTGCCTCAGCTCATTTGGAGAAGTTACTTCTGTCAGCTCATCTCCTAAACTCTCAGTGTTGTCTGAACAGCACCAGTGGAATTACTCAAAAGGATTGTCCTTAACCCTGAAACATTTTCCTTCTTTAGTGGTTACAACAGCTGTTTTTGTTGGGGTACCTTTTGGGGGCTTGCATATTTGAGGTGACTATGCAGTGTCTGTCTTTTCAGTTCAGACATATTATCTTTCCATTTACATTCAGATTTGTTTCATTTCAAGCAGCGACTTCACCACCTTTGCCCTTTGTGAGGAGCAAGGCTATTTTGTGTAAGCTTTCAGACTGGATAGAACACATGTGGGCTGTAGAGACTCTCCAGAAATCCAATCTTCTGCTTCTCAGATGAGGAGGCGCTAATTGATATCTTGCCACCTGATATCCCTGTGTGGACTGTGAAGATGGTAAAGCTCTGGCACATGCATTCCCCAGCTGTACGCTTTTTAGTAGGAGGGAAATAGGAGATTGGGCAGGCTTGGACCACAGGTTTCCACATCTCTGGGTGCTCTGTGTGGCCAGTGTGCCATTGGGATGTTTTTCTTCCCTGGTATTTACTCCAACCCTTAGACATATTATTAACTTTTTTTAATTCAGTGTCTACTAATATTAATTCAATTTTATACATACCAGGTCTGGTGCAAATAGTTGAAAAGTACATCATGAAGAATGGCTCAATTGTTTTTTTTATTCTCTCAAAAAATGTGTATGGAGCAGGTATTATGTGTCAGTCACTGTGCTAATCCTCGGGAACAAGGCAGTTGGTGGGCAGGGGATTGCAGCTTGGACTACATTGGTATCTGTGAAGTTGACAGAACATGTGCCTGAGAGTATTTTGGAGATAGATCCAGGAACACTTGTTGGTGGGCTAGATGAGGAAAGCAGGTAATCAAGGATTATTCCTATATTATTGGTGATAGCAATTGTGTCAATGGTGGTACCCACTGACACACCCAATAGGTCTTGGGAAAGACCAAAGACTCTTCTTCAGTGCCTAAATAGCTGCCATTTTAAAATTCCTTTAATGCAGTAGCTTAATCAGTACATATCAGAATTAACTGTTAAGATTTTAATTTTTTTTTAATACAATTGAATTGGACCCACCCCAAGTCTTACTGAATCAGATTATTTTGTTGGTGGGACCTAAGCACCTATGTTTGAAAAAGGTTCCTAGACATTCTTTGCATATCTCTGGTTAAAAAAAATTATTGCTGGAAAGCATCACAGTAAACACACGTGGGTATTATGTGTTTGTGTATCAATATTCACATGGGTCTGTATAATCCAACTGTGATATGCTTTTAACCTCAAACTGAGTTCTCCAAATAACTGTCTTTAATTAATCTCTGCCCAATTGCCATCAGTCAGTGCATCTTCCTTGCCTTTGAATAAATAACTGAAAGCTGATATTGTCTGTTAATATAAAATCACATATATAATTTTTATTATTTTTCAGCAGAAGCCTTATGTCTGGTGCCACACTTTTTAAGACCATTTGGCTCCTAAATGTAATCTTGCTTGAGTTTTGCACTCAGAAGTGATCATAAACACTCATATCTCTTCACATGTTTAAAATAGTCATACAAGTATCTTCCACAGTAACCATCACCCTGAATCCATGGGACCAAGCTTGAGTTTCTAATAGCTGGTTGGCACTTAGTACATATGTGTATTATTATATATTTCAACTACATTAGAGTCAACAGCTAACCTGCATTGATATATGGTAATGAGAAAAATGGGTATTTGCTGCATAGGAAATCAGAAGCAGAGTTAAGATTCCTGGTTTTATGCTTTTGCCATAACCAAAATCACAGTATAATACTCCCATCCAGAGTGGCCCATACTGTGAAAATGCCTTTTCAGTCCCCAAATACCCCCAACCATAGAAATATTTAGGTCCACACACACCACGGGGGGGTCTGCTCTTGCAGCTTCATATGTGCTGACAGCCTGATACAATTTATCTTTTGAATACCCCATCTAAACCAACTATGAAAAAAATCAATTTAACCAAAATCAATGTTCTTTTGTACAGCTGCTTAAAATCTAAGTGGAAGTGAAATCTTTGAAGCTGCCTTCCCTCAGTAAATGCAGCACTTACTGAGCTTTTGATGGTTGCAGGCACCTGTGGGATCCTCCTGTGTCAGGTGATTTGGCACCTACATTCCAGGAGCCGGACAGTAATTAGGGAATGGGCAGAAATTGAATCAATTATGGATTTTTTTTTTTTTTACAAAACGTTTTTTCCTCCCTAGTGCTGAGACAGCCCGGTGTGTTTGTCCCAGTAGTCTGTGTATCTGGGCTGATGTATCTGTAGACTGGTGGGTTCCATAAAACACTTCGCTTTGCACACTTTACATACAGCAGAAAAAGAGGACCTGAGACAGCATCCAATTCTAAGTTGTGGGATGGCCAATGCCATTTATTTACACATTAAAAAAGTTGATTGTTTTCCAGAACGAGCATAATTTTTAAGAGCTTTTATTTTAAATTATTAAGTCAATACTTCATAAGTAACAGAAAGGCATTTATAAGATGTTAGCATTCTGAAATTGGTGAAAATACTTAACATTTTAATTTATGAAGGAAGAAGTTGATAAGAACATTTATTAGATGTTTATTATGTGCTAAGTACTCTGATACTTGCTTCATGCAAATTATCTCATTTAATTACAGCAAGAATCTCTGAGTTGGGTGGGGTTATTATTCTCATTTTATGTGTAGAATAGATGATTAGAGGATGTTTCAAAAAATTTCACATAGAATGAGAAGCAAAACCAGGACTCTAACCCCATTCCATCAACCTGACTCTCAAGTTCATGGGATAAAGAAAGACAGCTATCATTAAAAAAAAAAAAAAAAAAAAAAGAACAAGAAGAAAGAGAAGGAGGAAGAGTGGGGGGCAGAGGAGGGGGAGGGGAGCATGAAGAAGGAGGAGGAGAGAATAAAGGAAAAAAACCCAAATTCTCTTTTCAAGTAGATTGTCTCTATTCATTAAATTAACTACAAAATTGGTCAAGTTATAAAAATTAAGTGTGCCATTCAATGAGTTTTGGTACATATTAGTAGGAAGTAAAATGTATATAGTGTTAAACACAGCAAAATAATCAGATGAAATGAAAAAATGGAATGGTGAGGAAAACATCCCCGTTAGCGTGCCCTGTGACAAGAACAGAAGCTGCTTCACCACTGGCATTCATTCAGTGTCAAGGACAAGGTCAACTCAAAACAAATTTTTCCAGGACATTTCCTGGAAAGCTTCAAATGTAAAAGAATATGGTTCTGCACCACCCTAATGCCTCGGAAATTTTAGAAAACGCAGTTTTCTCTGAATTACTCAATTAAAGAAAATTGGTGGAAGACTTTTATCAGCACAGAGGTGCTTTTTGGTGCTTCCAGGGGGCTGTCTCCAGGAGCTGCTGGCCGGCCATACCAGCTGAGCTGTCCTAGGTTGGGGACCCTCCTGAGACTGGCATCTCTGTGTTTCTTACTGTGTACCTTTATTTTAAATTTGCTGGATAGGTGGTGTTAATGCTCAGACAGGCCCAGACTTAAAGCCATGGAAAATGTGTCAGAGTCAAGAGTGAAGGCAAAACAACAATCTTTTCTTTCCTGTTTTTTTCCCCCTAGGCGATTAGAGGATACAGAAAATAAGCGTCAGATTGATGCTGGTTATGGGTGATGTTTTAATTCATGGGTAATCTTCCCTTTTGGGAGATCACAGCGGGGTTGCCACTAAATGCCACAAATTCCAAGCGGTTCTGAGCTAAGATTTCGAGCAAAGAATTTCACCCTGTCAGGAGCTCAAAAGCAGCCTCTTGCTGTTGTTAAGGGAGGCATATGGAACAGCTGGGTGGTCTGTGAACTGTGCCACGTGCAGTCAATTCTGATGCAGGGCAGGTAAAAACGGTGCTCTGATTTTCCATTCACGTGCATCTCACCTGGGTGCACAACTAGACTGGGCTGCTGGAATGTCTTGACTTGTCAACAGGATGTGCCCTGAATTTTGAAAAGAAGGCACTGAAAAGGACAGAGTAATTACTGTCATAGGTTACAAAGATCAGGCTTGAAGTAAAGGAGTCTCAGCATCTTAGACCAGTGAAATCACTGAAGCTGTGAGCAAAGGAAGTTTTGATACCTACATCATATTTAACTTAGCTTGTCTAGTCTTTCGAGCTTTGGGCTTATGGGATGGAGCCATGCACGTGGCTGGTTGGGATGGAACACAAATATGATTGTGTTCATGACTGTGCAAGATGAGACAGGGTGGTCCAGCAACTGGAATGTGTGTGTGTTCCGGTGCAATTTGATTCTCATAGAACAGCTAGTATGAAGCATCGGAATTGCTGACCACCATAACGTGGAGGCTATTTTTCTGGGGTTTTGTCTATTGGCAAATAACTGAACCTGTCTATGCTTCTGTTTCCTCATCCCATCCATAAATGGAAATAATAATAATGATAATAATATTATCTACTGCATAGGGTAGCTCTGAAGCATAATTGCACATGATAATTGGCATGTAGTAAATATTAGAAATTGTTATTATAACAAAAAAGTTATATAGGTCTGGTATTTCCATGAACTTACGATTTTATTTTATTTTATTTTATTTTATTTTTAAATTTTTTTCAACGTTTATTTATTTTTTGGACAGAGAGAGACAGAGCATGAACAGGGGAGGGGCAGAGAGAGAGGGAGACACAGAATTGGAAACAGGCTCCAGGCTCCGAGCCATCAGCCCAGAGCCTGACGCGGGGCTCGAACTCATGGACCGCGAGATCGTGACCTGGCTGAAGTCGGACGCTTAACCAACTGTGCCACCCAGGCGCCCCTGAACTTACGATTTTAGACTAACACACGAGCACTGACACACACACAGCACCCACAAGAGAAGCTTAAGGAGCAGAATTTGGATACCCTGCTAGAAGCCACTAGTGTGGATATAAAGAAGACAGCACTGGTACAATCACTTACTATGCTGATTGTTGCCGACCTCTCTCATACAGGTTTAAATTTATACGTGGAGTGTGGCCAGGTAGAGGCAATAAGCAATGACACATCAGCATATAAATATCCCATGAATCTGTAGCGATAATATCACTATGATACTAATTTCTAGCTCTGCCACCAGTATTGCAATTACCACTTCCATTAATGAATATTTTGTTCTTGCTATCTCCCCTAAAGACAGTATCTACTACATAGTAGAAGCTCAACAATTACTTGTTGAATTTGTTCATTGATGATGAAGATATTGATGCTGAGGCTATTTATAATATAGGGGAACAAGAATAGAGACATGAAGTGGTTTTAAAGTCTCTGCTCTAGCAATGGCCTCAGGTGTGAGTTTCACCTTGAGATGACTTTGGAAAGAAAGAGAGGTCTTCTAGTTCATTGTTGGTGGGGATTTGCTCATATATCAATCCAACATATATGTCTCCTCTAAAATTGAGGAGTCCTTCCAGTGGGAGAGTTATTTTTATAAGCAAATGACTTTTGTAGCACATAAGTTAATATGGTATCACAAGAGTGATATGTCCAATGCTGACTAGGCCAATTGACTTTTATTGCCATTAGATTCCCCTTTAGAAACTGCACATGCATTAACTTTCATAGTTTAAAAGAGGAAAGGTAGATGCATGGTTTTTCTGGACCCATTTGAAGCCTTAATTTTTTGAGGTTAGAAAAAATCAGAAGTGAAATGGTGCTAAAAATGTTTAGGAGACAAGCATCTAATTTATTTATTTTTTTTTATTTTTTTTTATTAATTTTTTTTTTCAACGTTTATTTATTTTTGGGACAGAGAGAGACAGAGCATGAACGGGGGAGGGGCAGAGAGAGAGGGAGACACAGAATCGGAAACAGGCTCCAGGCTCTGAGCCATCAGCCCAGAGCCCGACGCGGGGCTCGAACTCACGGACCGCGAGATCGTGACCTGGCTGAAGTCGGACGCTTAACCGACTGCGCCACCCAGGCGCCCCGCATCTAATTTATTTTTAATGAACTGGTGAAGTTCCCTATTTTACCTTATTCAGTTAGTTTTTGATTCACTTTTTAAAAGTTTTTGTTTCAAGCTGTTTATTTATTTTTAGAGAATAAATAAAGGGACAGAGACAGCATGAGTTGGGGAGGGGCAGAGAGAGAGAGGGAGATAGAGAATTTCAAACAGGCTCTATGCAGAGCCCAATGCAGGGCTTGAACCCAGGAACTGTGAGATCATGACCTGAACCAAAACCAAGAGTCAGATGGTTAACCAACTAAGCCACCCAGGCATCCCATACTTGGTTCACTTTTTAATTCTACAGACTACTCAGTATACACAGTCTTTCTTTAAACATATACATATGCACAGACACCTGCACACAGACACACGTACACAGGCATGCACATGCAGACACACATACACAGACTCATGCTGAGGTGTGGTTTTCAAGGTCCTATCGTGTTTAGCAAATATTTCATATGAAACGATATGTTCATCTGTTACACTGATTGCCAAGATTACAGCATGACAACAGACATTATTTGGGGGATTGAAGCTAAAATTACAGCCCACTCTGCTGTCTGCAGCGATGAATGGATGCATGTTAATTTTCTGCAGCAATGTCCATTACTTTAGAGCGAGGACTCCCAGGGCATTAGTGTCACAGCCGGCAGGCCGGATGGCTCTATGGTGGAGACAGATGAGCCAGTGGGCTGTTGAAGGCTGTAACAATTAGTGTTCTCGGGAAGATGCAGATACCATATGAAAAAAAAAATGTGCTGATTATGAAAGGCAACATGGAAAGCCATAGCAGAGGAAGGTTTTGGCTCCAGATGTACAGTGCTACCCACTGCTTAATGAATAGTATGTGGAAGCCAGCCACATTTTTGGAACAAAGAAATCAATGGAGGTTTCAAGTTTTCCTTATAAGCACACACAGAGAAAAACAAATTGTGCAGTCTTCCCCAAGTTTTTAAATTCTCTAATTTTGGCCCTAATTTTGGAGAGCTGTTTACACGGAAATTTATGGAATCAAGTGATTTTTTTTTTTTTTTTTAATGTGAGTGAATTTTTTTTTACAATGTCGAAAATCCTATTCTGGTAGCAAATAAGCAATGGACTTCCTCAGACTGACATTAGTTTTCTATCACTACTGTAACATAGTATAACCAATGTAGTAGCTTGAAATAACACACATCTGTTATCTTAGAGTTTTGTCCATCAGGAATCTGACTTGGGTCTCACTCGGCCGAAATCAGGGTGTGGGCAGGACTGCATCCTTTATGGGGGTTCTAGAAGAGAATCCATTTTCTCATCTTTTCCAGCTTCCTGAGGCCATTTATGTTCCTTGGATCATGGCGCCCTTCCTCCATCTTCAAAGCCAGCATCATACTGTTTCTATCTCACATCACTTTCCCTGACCACAGCCTGGAAAAGTTCTTCACTTGTAAAGATCCATGTAAATAAATAGGGACTGTCTGATAAATCAGGATAATCTCCCAATATATAGGTCCTTAACTTAATTGCATCCTCAAAATCCAATTTTTTAAATAAATGTTAATTCATTTTTGAGAGAGTGTGAGTGGGGGAGCAGCAGAAAGAGAGAGGGAGAGGATCTGAAGCAGGCTCTGTGCTAACAGCAGTGAGAGCCCAATGCGTGGCTTGAATTCACGAATGTTAAGATCATGACCAGAGCTGAAGTCGGAAGCTCAACCAACTGAGCCATTCCAGGTGCCCCTGGAAAATCCATTTTGCCATTCACCGGTTTTGGGAATTAGGAGGTGGAAATGTTTGGAGGACATTTTTCTGCCTACCAAAATTATGTGGGAAAGACCCAATATGGGTGTCAAGTAAAATCTGCCTCCATCATTTTTAGAGTTTATTCATTTATGAAGAGTTAGCATACTTACTTGGTTAAGGGCATAGGCTTTGGAGTAAGTCAGATCTGAGTTCAAAACTTGACTGCTGCATTCATTCATTCATTCATTCAACACATATTTACTGAATGTCTGCTAAATGCCAAGCGTTGTTCTGGTCACTGGGGATGTAGCAGTGAATAAGACAAATTTGCTGCCCACAAGATATTTATATTGTGGTAAGGGACATAGATAGTATAAATAAAGAAATATATCATGCAATGTCAGATAGTGATACATACTATAAAGGTAAATGGTAATACAGGCTTATGTTGTTCATGTATAAAAATTACTCAGTGACTGTAGCCATGTGTCTGTTCATTCATTTGTGTCACCATCAAACTTTTCGCTGAGAGACTGATTGTGTATAAGGCATTAGAAAAGAGTTTCAGTACACATTTTGCTTTTTTATATTCAACATAAACCTAGGAGATCATTGGTGTTTTCTGACTTTGTTGATGAAAATACTGAGGGTCAAAAAAGCTAAATGGCTTTTTATCATGTGGTAGAGCAATACAATGAACCAAGTTTGAAGCTTGTTTGCTTTAATTCTGTTTGTTCTCTACCTAAACAAGGAATGACCCCCTTGTAATTGTAGATCGGAGAGGAAAGCCTGGCATGGCATTTGAAACACTTTATTTTCCTCCAAACCTGAGATAATATGATTTCTTTGAGCTTCCCCTAATTTCCTTTTGATCATTATGTGACTATTCTATCTTTGATCAATCATTTAAATCTGTGTTTACACAGGCCAGGGAAAAAGGAAGAGTAAGACAATTACCCATGCCTTGGAACTAATCTAAACAGCCTATTCAGGGCTTCAGCTCATCCTCTATTATTTCATTCTCTTTGCTCAGATTCAGCTGCTGAGTACACACAGATTGGGTGAAATGAGGGAGAGGAGGTTAGACGAGAGACTGTACAAAACAAGAGCCTTTACTATTGATGCCATTGGTGGTGTTGGTGGCTATGCTTTGTGGGGGAGTATTTTCTTCTCTTGGTTAATTAGATGTGGTTATAAGCTACATACATGTATTACTTGAACACATTCTCCATAAAATATTTTTGAAAGGATTTGGATATAAATGCATTCTCAATGTCTATTTCACAGAGGAAGCTATTTAGTCTCCAACTGGCTTTTTTCTTTAAGATATCTCCTCCTATAATCTGATTATGTGTGTGTATGTGTGTGTGTGTGTGTGTGTGTAATATTATATATATAACATTATATATATAGCATAACATAATCCTTAACTTTCTGTCCTTCCTGCCCTAAACAGAGGTCCCTTTCCCAGGTCTGGTTGTGAGCCCTGGAAATAATTCTGCAATAGAGAGTTAATGAATCCCACTGCAGTGAATAACATGTCTCAGCATAAAGTCTACTTCTGTGTCACTTCTGTTCTAACTTTTGCCCAGCTCTTGGTGGAGAAGGATCCCAATGCTTCTGTCATACCATGCCTGCATGCCTGCCTTCATCATTTTTCTCAGGTCTCAGTTACTGCAGAACTTGGCCTTTGCTTTGACTTGCTCCCAGACATTGGACTCCAGTCCCATGGTGTGGATCCTCCTATCTGCTGCCAGGCCATATCTAAATCTCATCTTAGCCTCCTAAACTCTGTGAAATTTCTCTTTCTGGACCCCTATGAATCATATTAAAAAAAAAAACAACTTCCTACTTAGAGCTTATTTCATCTCATATAGCTGGGTTTGGCCCAAACACCCCTTCCCACTGTCCCTGAGCTTCCATTTGAACACCAGCTGGGCCTTTTGCTTTTAGAATCCTAAGACTCTACCACTAATGATGCTGTGTTCTTGCTTAAAATCTCTAGAAAGTCTGGGCCAAAATCTCAATGCTTCCAACACACTGAAGGAAAGCAGCATATTATATAACAGGAAGAAATAGATGATGTCTTGTATCCTTCTAGTCTTTCTCCCTCTCACTTAACCACACCTCCCTTTCAAAGTCTACCCCTAGAAGTGTGTCAAGGGAAATGCCAGTAAGTGCAAAGATTATAAATTAATAATCCACAGCAATACTTTAAAATGAATTTTTTCCTGAGGTGTTAGCATGAGAAAAAAAATTGAAAAGGGGGGGGAGTGGGTGGATAACTAATCCAACAGTGAAAGAACAGGATTCTGAACACAATATCCTCCTAAATGACACACAGAAGGAGTTGGAGCTTTGTAATACCTTTTATATTGCTGCCTGCCATCTGGTCAGCAATTCTTAAGCCTAAAATATTCAGGTAAGCTCTTTTTTCCCAAATAGAGTGGTGTTATGGGGATTTCAGCAGCTACTTGTCTTTTTAAATATCATTATATTTTACTGTTTTCCCGGGCAAAACAAACCACGTTAGCAGGATATTTGCATAGCATGCAGAGAGTTACGTTGAAGGTACTGGGGAGGACTAGGCAGTGTTTCTGTGCAGAGAGGATTTCTGCATGAGAGCAAGGTGTTCTGTTTGCACTTTGAGCCAAGAGTTCAGATTGAGGATTCTCATCTGACATGGATTGACTCATTCATCTGAATCCTGGCTGGAAACAGTCTTCTCAGGGAAGAATGACTCTTGGACACTCAACAAGAACAGTAGGAATTATTAAATCATCTCCTTTGTTATAGATGACGCCCATCGGCAGAGTGTGGGGCCCCAGGCCAAGCATTTCCTAGGATTTTTTTTTTTTTAATTTTAGGACAGTTTGTTGATTATTTTTATCATCCTCTTAGAAAGTGGTAAAGGAAATAAATAGGTCATATATTACCTGACATTATACTTTTAAAGTATAATTTACTTTGAGGTATCAGTTCTATCAATAAGCTAGATATTTAAACTTTGGGGAAAGGCTTTTTAAATAAAACCTGAGATACAGTGATGATGAACAGATGTAATGAAATATGCTTAAAGGCAGATTTAAACATCTATGTAATACAGGTGTCTGAGAAGATGGAGTTATTTCTTCCTCCACACATATGTTTAATACACTTCATGGAACCACTTTTTTTTTTTTTTTTTTTTTTTTTTGCCAGGCACAATACTAAGTGGTAGAACACAGATATAAATAAGCTATATCTCCTGTTTGTAAACCTAAGTAAATGTGAACAAGAGTTAAATTTCAGTTTCATCCTTGAGACATTTTTCTCTTCACCACTCATGTTCTTCCTCAATGATTCCATCCATTCCCATGCCTCCAGCTAACTTCTAGATGTTGACTTTTTCACAATTTATATTTCCAATTCATACCTCTCTCTTAGACTCTAGACACATTTACCAAACTGACTAAATAATGTGTCCATCTGAATTTTCTAGAAGCACCTCAAACTCATCATGTTCCCAAATGGAACCCTCATTGCCCTCCCATGCCTGCACTACTACCTGACTTCACCATACTGCTGAGTGACCACCATTATCCCTGACACTCCACATTTCATTGATCACTGGTCTTGTAGATTCTACCACCTTTCTATTGTTCTCTGGTTCCACTCTCTACAGCTTTGCTTAACTTTTCTTTCTGAAATAAAGTTAAACAGGCAGAAAAGTTACAAAAGTAGTAGAGAGAGTCCCAAATACCCTTCATCTATGTCAACATCCTGCATAATCATAGGGTAATTATCAAACTAAGAAATTAACCTTGGTACAATTCTATTAACTACAGAACATATTCAGAGTTCACCAGTTTCCCCACTGTTTTTTTTCTGTTCCAGGATTCAATGCAGAATCCTATGTTGCATTTAGCTATCATGTCTTCTTAATCTTCTCCAACCTGTGACAGTTTCTCAGTCTTTCCTTGTCTTTGGTAACATCAACACTTTCAAAGAGCACTGTTTCATGACTCTGTGCAATATCCTACAACTTAGTCTTTACTGATATTTTCTCATGATTAGCATGAGATTATGAATTACTGGGAAAGATGCCACAGCAGTAATGTGCTGATAAAAGTCCACAATATCAGCAGGTACATGATATTGATATGTGTCTTTCACTAAAGATGTTATCCCTGGGAGTGTTAAGGTAGTATCTGCCAGCAATCTCCAGTGTAAAGTTACTTTGTTCTCTTTGGGAGTACTTAAGGTGAGAAACATCTCCTGTTTCTGCTTAAATTTTTGCCCATTAATTTTAGCATTGATTGGTGGTTCTTGTGGAAGCAATTATTACTGCATGCTTTTAATGTTGCTTTTCCGTTTCTGTCATTTATTTTCTCCAATTGTTCATTGGAATCCTTTTGCAAGAAGGAGTAGTCTCCTCCTCCTGTTATGTGTATATTCAGTTAGTTATTCATATCAATATAGACTCATGGCTATTTATTTTAATCTTTGTTATTTATTTTGTTTCTCAAGTTGTTCCAACTTTAGTCATTGGGAGCTCTTTCAAGTTGGCTGCTGTAACTTTTCAATATGGACACATTCCTCTCTCTTTCTTTAAGCACTTTCTTACTTTCTCATGCCAGAAAATGCTACAGTTTCATCTTATATTTTCCTTTCCCTCTCCCTGGAATCTACCATTTCTCTAAAGAGCCTGGTTACTTTTTATTGGACAATGGTATTTAGAAACCAAGGTGTAAGTGCTAGGTGTGTTTGTTGCTGCTGTGGGGTGACTGCATGGAGTCTGTGTCAGTGGAGAGGGCCCATGCATAAGTGAAACCCACCCCTATCTGTCTCTCTCTATATATCTGTAGATATATTTAAATCCTTTGACTCCACACTGATACCTGTGACTCTAATGAGCACTACAGTGCTTATCCTTGTCTTTTTCTTTCCTTATCTGAGCCTCTTTCTCCAATGGTGAGAAACCTGGCTCTTATTATCTACAGTACATTGGCTTGTTTAACCCGAGTATGCAGATAAAATCGTTTCAGAATTGTTAATCCCTGCCCCTATAAGGAAAAAAAAAAACACTAAGTACAATGTTTGGTTTGGGTTCTTTTGTTATTATTCTTACAATAGCTTACTGCCTTAAGCTTTCCTCATTTCTCTGTGGCTAGCCTGCTGGAACTAGAATTCCTAGTGAGTTTTTCCTACCTCTGATTCATTCTTCACATGGCAGTCAGAATTGATTCAGCCAAAATAAAAATCAGATTATCTTACTCTGCTGCTTATAATTTTCCAATATCTCCCTTTAGCCCGTAAGATAAAGGCTCAAGTTTTTGGTATTGCTTATAAATCCCTTCCCAATATGGCTCTTATCTCATCATTTGGTTATTAGCTCTCTAGCTCCTTGCACTGAACCTGATTCAAAACTCCCTGTATGTTCATTGACAAAAAAAAAAAAAAAAAAAAAAAAAAAGTATTCAGTCTTTGATTGATAAAAGTGCTCTGAGAGCATTAAGTCCATGACAGTTTTCCTGAAAGGTAAAATAGAAAAAGGGAACTTGAAAATAGGAGAAGAGAGAAATAAGATGGTGGACCTAGTACTTTAGAAAGGTCATCTCCTTCAGCCTCTTGGTCACTCTGAATGTGGCACAGTTAATGGTGCAGCTCCTGGGAGCAAAACAGACCTGAGTTCAATCCATTTGCCACTTGCTAACCACACCTGGGACCAAAGCTGGTGTTATTGTCCTGACACCATGCTCTTTCCCTTGGAAGTAGTTAAGATGGAGGCTCAGAGGAGACACCATCTGACCTGAGTCAGGGAGGAAAGCAAAGCATTCAACCTAGACATGTGAGCGACCAAAAGAAATGCTCAGGAAAGGGCAAAGGGATTACCTAAAACAACAAACTATCCATTTCAGTCTTCTCCATGGCTACTCTTTTATGTATGTATTATATACACGTACACTGTGTGGAAAGAGACTTTGCAATATAACGTAGCAGAAAGGATATAGAAATCAAAATTGGAAGTTTCATTTCCAGTCTTGGCTGTATCCCTGACTAGCTGTGTAATCTCAGTCATGCCATTTCATCTCCTTGAATCTCAAATTATTCCTATTTGAAACCCTGGAAGCTGAATTTATGACCTCTCACATCCCTTCCTTCTCTTTGCTTTTAGGATATTACTCATTTCCCTAGCCTTAACTACCTCTGCTCATCCCACTTTGCTCTCCCTGACACTCATGTAACTTTACTTGCAAAATGGACTTATAAATGCTGTGGGAGGCTGTGTCTATGACTTTGAAAGAGGGAGGAGGTGAAGGACGATGGCATAAGATAGGGGAGAGCAAAGCAGTGGCCACTAGGTGACCATGACCAACTGACCCCAGCTTTAAGTCTGTATCATTACCAAGATACCAAGTGTTCTATTAGATTCCCCAGTGTATCCACTGTATAGGTGATGCAGGGTTAACCGACTACAAAAATACTGCCCCAAAGTTGACTAGACAATTTTGAATCACAGAACATCCTATTATGTGGCCAGTTGTATGTGTTAAGGATAAAACAATAAGAAATGGAATCAAATTGTGGCACAAAAAATGTTATGCTAGCCGTGAGGAGAAATCTGATGTCAGGCAAATAACTCACTGGCATCTAGTTTGTAGAATATCTTTCCCTTTTATCCCTTTCACATTTAACTGAACTGCCAAGTGGTAGGATAGACCGCTAAGGGTAGATCACTCCCTTAACGCCTGTCACCCCATTTATAAAAATACCAGATTTTTCTACATTTATGTAACATTTGGATTTTTGCCATTGTATGTTATTAAAATCTCTTACCAACTTTCACAGAATATGGGGACTACAGGTCACATGTATACACTACTACTTCTGGTAAGCTGTCCTGTATGTCCAAAACATTTCATAGCAATTATGTGAAAAGAAATTGTCCCTTGTAAATTGAAGTCAAAGTCGACTTTGGACTAACTGAATCACATTATCATTAAAACTTAAATCATCATCACCGTTTTCTTAAAATAATTATGTACAGTTATGCACTTGTCATTGTTTTTGGTATTTTGCATTGCTTCTATTTTATTTAGATCATGAAACTTCTGAATTATTTCACTATGGTATTTAGAGCTTTCCTAGTGTACTCAGACATACAGATATCCATTTTATTGACTTGTAATACAGCCTGCATATAAACACACAGACATGATTTTAGCACCAAGAGGAGTCGGCCTCTGGATCGTTCCACTGTTACATGCCAATTAAGGCTCTGAACAGCTACATTATTGTGTCACCAATTCAGTCAGGTTGCAATATTTAAGAGGGTGGAAAAATACTACTAATGGTGATATACTTTTAAGCACCTTTTTAGCTCTAAAAGGCTCTTCAGGCAATGCACTGATGCTTTTTCAGTTGAAATAAAGATGTGAAGGTCCTTATTATTTAAGACTTTTAAATAAGCCAGATTTACCAATGTCAAATTACTGGTGAGTCGTTTGACCCCATATTTATTTCTAATTTCCACAAGCTGTTGGTAAGAGCTGCTGTAAATCAGGTGGCCATTGATCTTGGTTCCCGCTCATGTAATTCTAAGATGAACTGCTTATGATGAACAGTCTTTTTCTAAAGACTGTCGCTCTGAAGAGAACACCTGCAGAAGGAGTCCTCAGGACACCCTGGGACATGCATGGGTGCCAGCCATTCAGAGAATAGAGGAGGCAGCCACCTGTGCACTTATGTGGGGTGGAGGGGGACTACGAAGTGAACCTATACATCAGGACATCTGAGTGTGGAAAGCAGTGAAATTTGGCCTTAGAGGAGGCATTAGGGAAAGTGATAAGCATGACTATAATACACCATCACTTAAAACTATCGATTTAATTAAAAGTAACTGCATATGCAGGGCACTTAAATGATTCTCACTATCAGACCTCCTATATGTCATGGTGTTTTTATTTGAGTACTCTGCTTTCTTAGCCAGAGGGAAGGCTCTTCGATCTCCCACAGGCTTTGCCTATTTCCACATGCAATGGAAATTGTCTAAGCCAATCATCCTTTTCCAATGTTGGCATCCTCGGGTTGCTGTGGCCATCCTTGGAGGGGAGTGCGGGGGAGCCATTGTCCGAAGAATAATGTAATAATGAGCTTTCCTTAAGTCCTTCTAAGACTGTCATTGTGCTCCCTGCTTCATGGCTTTTATTGAAGCCTTACAGCATCTCTGTGAGATACGTATGAAGAGAAGGTGGGCTTTTTTCTCTAGTTGGGAACAGGAGAGAGAATGATTTGTGATAAGGGAGAAGAGTTAGGAATCATGCTCTGCTTATTACCCTCTGCGTAAAAAAACAACAACAACAACAACAACAAAAAAAAAAAAAAAAAAACAAACTATGGGGGAAGAAGGGGCAGGTTGCTTACTCCTTCTGAGCCACAGTGTCTTGAGGCAGTGACTGCTTGGCAATTTGGAGCCCATATCTTGGTGCAGGTGGGTCTCCTTACACATAAGAGAGAGCTCAGGAAATTCAGCTGGAAAGCAAATTTCCATAAATGAATCCTATTTTCTACTAACTCCCATTACATAATTTGAGATTCGTTTTGACTAGAAAAAACTCTTCAAAGGTATTTTTGGTGAGGAAGAAGTTAGGTGGTGGTAAGATATCTGCTTCAGGATATCCGTTGTTCCCTTTCCATGGCAACATGGGTGGCCCTTAATTCTACTGTTGGGTTCAGGAATTTTAGACTGCCTTTCCTTATCTCAACCCAAATGCTTGGGGAACCCCATGATTTCACACTTCTGCTTTCAAGAAAGCCTTGGCTAAGTGAATGGTTGTGGAATCCAAGTACAAGCTGGGGAGCTTGAGTTGTATATGCTCTCTGGACATTGTCTCTGCATCTAGAAAATAGAAATCACACCAGTTTGCAGTCCACGATCCTTGTAAAGTGCTGAGTCCAGTGTTTTCTGTTTGCTGAGTTTATTCTGTTAATTTTGTGGTCTGTCAGGTATTTGCTATTCTTCCAAGGAAAGGGGCCAGAAAACAGATTTCCATAAATTTCACCTGTTATTATTCAGGTACTCTGTTTCCATCCTCTTGTTATCTTACTGATGACGGGGTTGGATTGTAGTGAATAGAAGTTCTACTTCACAATAGGTGTTTGCTGTGTTCCTGAGTCTAGATGTGGCATAGCTGTGATCTACAGAATCATACCTCACTTGTGGATTCAGCCATCTAGCACACTCTGCTTCTTTGTGTGAACACCTCTCATTTTCAAAGAGTTTGTAAACTAGAACAACAATGTATCACAAATATCAGTGAAAAAATTTTACACATAAACCTTACTAAGACAGAATGGTTTTCACGCTAAGTTTTTCTGGTACTTATTAAAGTTTTAATCTACAATCAAGAACATGGGATGAGAGCAATAAAGTTTTCAGCTTCCCATTGTTCACAATGGATACAAAGGATAGCACAAAGAAACTTGCTACAAGTATTATTTTCTTGCGTGACTCTATGTGGAACTTTTCTTCATCTCAGCAGTGTTCTTTCTCTCTCTTTGGTTTCTGCATACTTTTTAGAGTTCTCTTTTGTGTATTTCAATCTACTATCTGACAAATAATGTATGCTAAATTGTAGATGACTGATGTCAGTTTATTGATAACATGCCATCAATAACAGATCAAGGTCAATCCTGGAACACAATGGTAGCACATTTCCTAAAAGCCTCATTCAATACCATACAGGATTCAAATATCCTATTAATAGGATCCAGGTGTTCATTGTTTTCTTGCTAGACTTTCTAGTTCTATTATTTAGTGAAAACTAAAGAACCAACAGGCTAACTGCAATGAATAGCAGACTCAGCAATCAGCAGTCATGAAACCATCCAGCTTACCATTTGCATGCTGTTATGCAGTAAGTAGTTGAAGGTGGAGACCGTGTGATAAGGCACATTTTTGTTAGATTTTTCTCTTCTCGTGCCATATGTATGATTGCCTCCTGGTAACGAAATTGGTTCTACATGCTTAAATACTTTCCAAGTGCTGCTTTCCCCTTATGCCAATTTCCATTTCTGTGTCTTAATTGTCTTTCCTGTGCACCGGAGGGCCTCACATTTTCCCTCTTTTGCTCCAACTTCATTATCCAAAAACAGACGTCAGTGTATTTACTTTTGGGTTGCATATTCTTCTTTCTTTCTTTCTTTCTTTCTTTCTTTCTTTCTTTCTTTCTTCTTTCTTTCTTTCTTTTTCTTTTCTTTTGTTAACTTCCATTTATTTGTGAATAGTTCATAGTCAAAATCAGACCAGGTCATCCAATGTTTAGGTACCTTGAACAGTAATCAATATCCAAACATACTCCTTTGATGAGAGGTGTTATTCATGGGAGAGCTGGAAATTCTAGTCAGTTGGCAAATTAATCATTTCTAAGCTGCTTATGGTTCAGTAGTACTAGAGATGGAAACTGTTTTGGGTAATCTTTCCTAATTAAATTTATTTAAGTTAATTTTTTTTTTTTTTGCTCCATCCCAATGTATAACATTGCATACCTTCAACTTGTGAGAATATAATCTAATTGGCTCAATTCACAAGAATTTAGTTTCAGAGAATAGGTTGAAAGTTTCATATTAGTCCAAGGACTAGAGAGTAAGGAGCTCTAAGTTCCGTGGAATTTAGAAATACTGTAACGTATATAACATATATTTTAAAGCAAATTTATCAGTTCATATTGAGTAAGACAAAGGTGACATGTGATGTTCTTTTCATATGACATGTGAAATTCCTGCCATACACTATTTTCCCAGATTGGCCTTGCACATTCTTCCCTCTGCCCCTATTAATACCAATGTGAATCCCATGCTATATATTCAAACTCCAGCACAAAGCCAAACTCTTTATGAAGCTGTTCATAATTATCTTAGCACACAGTGGACTGTCCCTTCTCTTAATGTTTCTGGTACCTGCAGTTAATGCCATATAATTTAGCACAATAAAGCCTTGCATTGGCTTTTGATTGGTTAAAGTCTTCCATGTCTCTCCGAAACTTCCATGTCCCCAGTGAAATTGTAAGTAGACCAGAAATTGTAGAATATATTTTATGCTGTTTGCTTCATTCCAGTGTTTAGTATATAGTGATTTACACTCATACATACTTGTTACTTGATTCATGTAACTGCTGGCTCTGGATCCTAAGGATTTTATTGGTTGGAATTATGTTAACTTATTATTTTTTACATGCATACTCATGCTATTTCATACATACTCAGTTAAATTGCTTCCTGATTGCCACCACCCCCCCCCCCCCGCAACCTGGACACATACACACACACACACACACACACACACACACACACATACACATAAATATGCACAAACAAGCAGATATTTACTTTGACAGGGTCCGTGTACATCATCTTAGCAGTGTGTCAGTAGTCATTTCAAATGGACCTTCCAACTTCCCTCTTCCATTCTCATCAAATATGTTTATGTAGATATTTCCTCTGACATAACCCCACAAAAGACATAAAACTGTATTTACTTAAACATATAGAACAGGCCCCTTATTTGTATCAAAAGTGTTATCAATTTTGAAAATCTAGTCTGAGATTAAGATCTTTATTCATTTTCAGGACAAACCTCAGGTTTTGAGTGAAGCCAACTTGAAAAACCTCATCTTCGAGCAACAAATATCTCTGAGCATGTTCTCTACTTCAGTCAAACAAAATATTTCCTTATTTCTAAAATTCATATTTAAAAAAGATTGTGAGCAAATAATTTCTAAAATGACTGGGAATTTTCTTCTTTACTTCAGAAACTGTACACTGCTTGCCTACAGTAGGCATGACATTGTGTTAAGTGTACTGTGGATAACACAACAAAGATTAAAATATTGTCTGCATCTAGGCTGATCATATAATTTTTCTCTAAACTAGAACAGTTAGGGAGTGAAAGGGGAGCTATTATAATTACACCAAGAGGATATGCATACAGCGGGGCTGTCCAGGGAGATTCTGTTCCTATAGTCACTTGATATATTCTGTATTAGTTTCTTAGGGCTGGTATAACAAATTACCATACACCTGATAGGTTGAAACAATAGAAATTTATTGTCTTACTTTCCAGAGAAGAGCAGTCCAAGATTAGTAATGCTGAGCTGAGATCTTCGTGTTGGCAGGGCTATGCTCTCCACAGACTATAGGGGAGGGTCTGTGTGTTGCCTCTTCCAGTTTCTGGTGACTGCCAGCATCCCAGGGCTTGTGATTGCATTGCTCCACTCTCCATCTTTGTGGTCACACAGCTTCCTCCTCTTCCATCTTGATGAAATCTCCCTGTGCCTCCCTGTTATGAGGAAACTTGGGAGGGAATTTAGAGCCCACCAGGATAATGAAAACTAATCACTCAATCTCAAAATCCTTAACTTAATCAGAGCTGCAAAAACCCTTTTTCCTTATATAAAGAGATGTTTATAAATTGAGGAATTAGGACGTGACATCTTTGGAAGCCATTGAATAATGGCTTCCACACCATCCCTACCCTTAATGTATTCCTGGTGTCACCAAGGGACAAAATACACAGTTAAGGAATTAGAAATCATATCAGGGAGTATTCATGACTCAGTTCCACATGAATGGTGTGGACCATATTATGCTGTAGTAGAAGTAGAAATGAGGTAAACTTATCATTAAAGAATGACAGAATTTGGAAGGATGTGGGAGAACAATTGAAGGCACACACAGCCTGAGCAAGGTTTGAGGATGGGCATGAGCAGAGAGGTTTGGGAGACATGCCTTAAAAGCAGAGGTCATGTTAGGAGCAATGGAATTAAGTTTGAGAGTGAGCCTGACATCCTACGCCAAGCAAGTCCTTCACATCCTCCTACCTTATTTATTCTAGCACTCCTTCCTTTCAGCCTCCCAGTCAGCTCATCCTCTTTAAATCTCCATGATTCATCTGTTCTTTTCCCTTTCACAATTTTTGTAACTTTGCTTCCACATCCTGAGTCCCACTCACCCTGTTCTGCCTGCCAGGATGATTTCTACACCTCAGTCCCACTGTTCTTTTTTTTTTTCCTTTTTTTTTTTTTTTTAATTTAGTTTTGAGAGGGAGAAAGAGAGAGAGAGAGAGAGAGAGAGAGACGAGCATGAGTAGGGAAGGAGCAGAGAGAGAGGGAGACACGGAATCTGAAGTAGTCTCCAGGCTCTGAGCTGTCAGCACAGCTGTTGAATATGGGACTCGAACTCACAACTGCAAGAACATGACCTGAGCCGAAGTAGGACACTTAACTGATTGAGCCACCCAGGCACCTGACCCATGTCCTTACTACTTTGCTTTGCAAACCTGTTGTACAAGACTATGAACTCTTTGAGAGAAAGGGCCATGCCATGTGCATGTTGGTATCTCCAGTGCTTTATTAGCACAGGCTAATAAACGGATATATAGATTTATACCAAGGACACTGAGACTCCTTTGAATGTCTTCAATTAATAAGAATGATAAAAGTGGTGGTGGTATTTTTTTTTTTAAGGTAGTGATCCCTTCTCTTCCACCAAAAATGAATCTGGAACTCCTTAGACATCATCTGGGTCACCCTCAGTCTACTTAGAGGTAATAGCAAATTATCTTTGTTAGAAGCTATGTGCAGTATGTTCTTTCTAAAGATATTTGGAAGTGATACAGATGATTTTCTTCTATCAATTTCAAGCACGTTTTATCTCACTTCCTCCTTCATGTTACCCACTTTCATAATCTACACATTTTCTCTTGTTCTGCCTTCAGGCAGTTAGGAAATAAGTAATTAGCTACCTGTTCTTGATAGCCCACAAATGATATTGGTTTCTGGTTACTGTAATTAAAGGTGACTTAAGTAAAAGAAATTGGGTATCTGCTCATTAATAAGCAAGGTTATGTTCATAAGCTGCTTTGCCACTGTCAGGCTCCTAAATCCAACCCCAACAGCTTTCCATTAAAACAGGGGATTAACTATCGGTGCAGCACAATGGAAGGGACAAGAAGAACAGCTCCTTGGGTCCCAACAACAAATTACTTCTGAACCAAACCTCTGATTAATAGCTCCAGAGTTGCCTCTCTGCTTTGCATAATTAAGTTTCATGGAGTGTTACAATTAACAGCCTTGCCATCACCTAGGTAGACACAGCCACCATTTATTTGGCCAGCAGTGTCAAAAAGTGCTGGGTGGTGAATAAGAGGCATTTATAAGGGGATTAGGTGCATTCTGGTCATAAATTGAATAAGGCTATAATAATCTTCCAACAAAAAGCTACAAATATGATGATCCCATGATACCAACCCAAAGTCTCCTTTCACTTTTTTTTTTCTACTGATGTGGGTGTGAGAACTCCTGTCCCTAGTCAAATACTAGCTATGGTGCTGTGAAACTTGTAGATATACATGCAGTTTGACAGCTTCCTCTCTCTAATATGTCATGGCCTTTCTGAACCTCCAATGAATAACTTGTTTTATACCATTTATTATGGTGGCATTTGTTATCACACAGGTAGTCAGACATGCACTGCAGAAGTAGGGTAAGCTTCAGACTCTTGGAATTATCTGGGAAGAAAGCCAAGATGTCATTAGAAGTACCAGGATACAACAAAATGCTGAGTGCTTTGTTGGTTGTGAGCAGGCCAGGAATTAACCATTCATCAATGCCTGGGATTAAAACATGACCAGAAAATATCCCTTTTAGAGAAATGTCCTTTCTCTGACACAGTTACTACCTTGACCAATGTTATTTTTTTATTTTTATATTTTTAAATGTTTTTATTTATTTTAGAGAGAGAGAGAGAGAGAGAGAGAGAGAGAGAAACAGGAAACTAGTGAGGGATGGGCAGAGAGAAAGGAAGACACAGAATTGGAAGCAGGCTCCATGCTCTGAGTTCTCAGAACAGAGCCTGATGTGGGGCTCGAACTCACAAATTGTGAAATCATGACCTGAGCCAAAGTCGGACACTTAACCGACTGAGCCACCCAGGCGCCCCAATGACCAATGTTATTTAGACATTTCAGGCAGATAGATCAACAACAGCCATGATATGAATGATAGCCTCTGTATAGTCAAGTTCTTCTTAAGTCAGTAGACATGAAGGAATGGATGATAACAACTAGTTTTATGGGGTTTCTTACTGTCAAGTGTTTTTCCATTCTTTTTACTTGCACAAATGTGTTCAATAAAGAACTTGTAGCATATTTGATTAGCTTTAAATCTTTATGCCTTTCCTACTTCCTTACCCCTTCCTTCCTTTACTACCCTCCTCTTCCTCAATTTGCTCATTCCCCCTTCTTCTTTCTCTTTCTATCCTTCTCCCTGTTTCTTCTTAGCTACCTTTATACAATGTCTGAGATTTGATCAAGAGTGAATAATGGGAAACCAGGAAAGCCAAATTCAAGTCCTGGAACTGTCATTCTTTCTGAGTCTCATTTTAGGAAAGCTGGTTAATTAAACTAAGTCCCAGGTTGCTTACTTCAAAAAAAAGGGGGGAATAAGGAGAAGAAAGAATGGGGGATAAAGAAGAGGAGGAGGAGGGGCAGAGATAAAAAAAAAACAACCTGTTGTACCTACAATAAAATGTTGCCATGAAAACCAAAAGAGATGGTGTCTGTGAAAGCCCTATGTAAATTGTATAAATTCTACAAATTTCACTTGTTTTTGCTAACCACCTAATAAATATTTTCAGGAATTTTACTAGGTTTTAGAGCCAGGCATATTTGAAAAAAAAAAAAAAAAAAGACAGACCATGCTCTAGACAAATTGGGTGCCTTGTTACACACTTACCAGGAGGAAAATGCTGCCATTGCTTGCTAAAATCCCATTTGTCTTGCAAATTTCTATAATGAACCGATTTTGGAATAAATACCATGTAATCTGTGATGACAGTTCTCTCATTTCTTTTTTATTAGTTCAATCTTCTCAGCATCTGAACCACATAGCTACAGAACCTCCATAATCATTAAGGCAGCTGGGTCGTATGCATTTTTCCCCTTTTTTTGGCACATAACTGAGTCCCCATCCAGTCTCTTGTTACTAGGCCCATGTTCTGGTTGCTAAATGCACCTGTATAAGGACACCAAATCGGAAAAGAAAAACAGTGAGCTGTGTGGCCTTTGCAACAATATGCCATTTCCCCACTGACCTTTACCTGGGTATATTTAAAACTTGAATTTTACTTGGAGCTTGTGGAGAACTTGAATTGCATTAAACAATAGATTATCTTAAAATAGATCATCTCTATGGAACATAATGTGGTTGTGGTAAACGCTAATCCTTCTTTTTCTCTATGCTTTTTCTCTTTTGTCTTTCCCTAGGTAAGTGATTTTTTATTATTGTTTTGAGCTTCTTCAAGAGACAGCTCAAAGGCCTGCTCAGTTCTCAGTCCCTTTGGAAGGAAGTCTTTGGCCAGTTACTATTTATTCTGCTCAGTGGTTCCATTTCATCTCTTGGATTCTACAGCATGACAAGGCACGTGGAGGTATGGCAGTTTACCATTAATGGGTTTCCATCTGTTCGTGGTAAAAGGAATGTGAGTGTTGGATCAGTGTCAATGATACAGTTAAAAGAAATTGCTAAGGATTGAATGCCAGAAGACAGTCATTTTACCTCTGCCTATCAACTCATTTTATAGGTTTTCATGAATTCTATGTGAATCTAATAGTAAAAATAAACTTGGTGAAACATCTAAGTGAATTATAATAATTTCATTTCTACTAAGTAAAGACTTTATAAATAATTTTTACCTCTTTTTAAAAAGGAGAAAACAGGTTTAAATATATTATTTTGTTTATAGACCAATTGGGTACATATCGGAGTGTGAGTATTCTCAGATGATGGCATTCAGTATGCTTGGACATATAATTGAAAACATTAGGAAAATACAAGTATAGAGTGTCAATGGATAATTCACTTCAAGGACTAAAATTATTCATATTCCTTGTGTTTTTGACTTTTAGCACATTAAGTCCTTGCCCCATAAAATTTACTGTAGAACTGTTCTATCAACTCTGAAATCAGAATATTTAATGGAATTGCCAAGAGGACATTCAGAGTCATGAATCTCACCCCACAGCACCTGAAGAGGGTCTTCTAATTCAGGTGGTTGTGGAAGTCAAAGCTGGGCTAAGTGATAATGACAGAATCTGTAGCAAGAGCAAATGGTGATGACATAATAAACAGTTAACTGCAGACTTTAATCTAGATGAAACACAGGTATGATTTCATTGTAGTATTTCTACTAGAAATCTCCTCTGTCTGCTAAGTCGATAGAAACTTTAACCAGGTGTGGCTAAAGGAGATTTCTTACTCTGATTCAAGTGGAAGACATACTCTTCCTTCATCACCCTGGTTCTATGTCATTCACTGACACGTTCCATGATAGTCTGTCATTTCCTTTATTATACTAAATACATGGAGCATCCCTGTCTACTTTACTTGTTAAAAGATAATTCTCAGAAAAGGTAAATGATAAAAGCAATAATTTTTATGATAAAACATGAACAATATATTGTTTAAATCATTATGAATGAAGAAATGGGGAAGATGGTATATATGTTCCAAAGGAGAAGTCACAGAAGTGCAAATGTGTGTACAATAAAGGAATATGGAAATCAATTTGAAATGAACAGGAGACTGGATTTTTCCAAGGTAGAGAAGGAAGTTGATTGAAACTGCATGAGACTGAATTTATTTCCACGTCTGTAGATGGAATTGTGTTTGCAATGCTATCAGTTATCTACAATTTACAGAGTTGTAAAATATCACAGAGGCTAGAATGAGATAGCCCAGTAGGGTGTGCTCTAAACAACACACCATTTTCCATTAGACACTCTGTAATCTCATTTGCTTGTTTCAAATTCTCTTACATACTCAAAAGTGTCAATTTTAAAACAGGAAGTCACCATCTACCATATTTTCAGATTCTGATAATCTATGCTCCTATTTATTAAAGTTCAGATATGTGCCAAGTCTGGAACTTCAGGTAGTACAAGGCTTCCTTTGATTTTGTGAACAATTCTGCCTTACTTTTTTTTTTTTTTTTTTGTGAGTTTTCTGGAATGCTTAGTTTTACCACTGCTATTAAAGAAATTCTTAGTATTTTACTAAAAAAAAGTACACATTCATAAGAAATGTTTGCTCAATCAATGAGACCTTTAAAGCTATGCATTAGCTAGAAGCTCTTTATTTTTTGGTTATTTATTAAATGGTATTATTAAAGTATTCCTCCAATGGAAAAGGTTGGATTTGAAACCTTATGCTTGCAGTACCTTTGCCCTTGAACACATTTTGTCCCTGTAATTCATCTTCCTAAGTAGTGTGGTGTTTCGCAGATCTCATATTTGTTTCATATCAGTGAGATTGTGATGTAGCTATAGCATATTATCTAGTTTTGTTGGCTGTTTTTCCAATGTGGATGTGCATCAAGGCATCTCATTCACCAATTTGGGAACACTTCCTCAAATGGGTAGGAACCAGAGGGAAAAGAGGTGGCCCAAGCTGAAGGGGAGAGAAAGGCAAGCATCACAGAGGCATGGGAGGCTGTCTTCATAGAGGAGCACTGTGATTTCAGCTCCCAGTCTCATGCATCAGGGGAGTCTGTGGGTGTGATTGCCTCCCAGCAGACGTGCAAGAGTTGTTGCTATGCAAGCCCATTTGCCTCTGCAGAATTCTGCTTCACGCTGTTGTCACTGATGAAAATCCCTCTCAGTGGGCTAAGCCTATGGTGCCACCAGGACCCACAGTGATGACTTTTTCAGGAGAGGCAGTGCTTCTTTCCAACACTTCCCAGAAAATCATATCATTTTCACTGTTAGCAGCTCTCCCTGAGATTTCCCTAACTCCTTTCACGTAGAAGATCCAGCTGTGCTGCTGGGAGAAGTTTGAAAGTGAAAGACCTGTTCCAGTATTTTCCTTCCTCATAAACCATCTGGATTTTTTTTTCCTTTCTGAGATTGTTTTCTTTTTAGGGTGCAAAGAGGAAGCTCCCAAAGAGAACAGACTCCTCAGCCAAGACTTCCCACTGATTCGATCAAACTCTGATGGGAACCTATGTGCTACTGGATTTACTGTGTAGATTCCTCTTAGAGTGTACAAGGTCACTGCCATGACATGGTTCATCTTTGAACTTTTCTTTTTTGGAGTAAATTGGAACCAGAAGGTTTGACTTGATTAAGGCAATAAAGATGGCCATTGGTGCGACCGAGTCCAGAACACCAATCTGTTTACTCTTTGTTATTTCTTTGTTTGATTCTCTATGGCATATGCAATGTGAAGTGTAGATTCTAAACATTTAGTGTTTTATTGTTTCATAGCTGATTTTACTTGCAGTTTCGTGAAGGGGCCCTAGATCTCTACACATTACCTGTCAGACATATCCTTGGGATGAGGATACCCATCAGCCTGAAATCTATTCACTTTTTGTGAAGTGATTTAGTAACAGCTCATGGAGTTCTGAGATAATCCATTTTATGGCTTTAAATTCTAAAAACCAAATGTGTGGGGTGCCTGGGTGGCTCAGTCAGTTGAGTGTCCAACTTCAGCTCAGGTCATAATCTCACATCTCGTGAGTTCGATCACTGCAGATGACAGCTCAGAGCCCAGAGCTTCGGATTCTGTGTCTTCCTCTCTCTCTCTCTCTGCCCCTCCCCTGATTGCTTTCTCTCTCTCTCTCTCCCCAAAATAAATATACACTTTTAAATTTTTTAAAAAAATTAAAAATATTCAAAAATCAAATGTGTTTTGTAAATAAATAAAAAATATGATTTCTCTCCCATGCACCCACTGAAGTCACAGACGGTGTATGTCTCCAGGATGATAGGAAGGAAGGCCTGAGGCATGTGGTGCCTGTCATTCGTGCAGGGCTGCTTGGCCGTCTCAGTCCCTGCTCTGTCCTCCTACCTCATTCCCATTCACAAACTCTACCCAGCTCTGAAAAATACTGAGATTTCCAAGGGGCCATCTCCCGTACTGAGAGAGACAGGATTACCAGGTGGCTGTGGCTTATTAAGCTGTGCATATCTGTGTTCTTGGACTTCTTTACAGAGCAGGCAGTCATTGGAGCACAAGGCTGAGTGACCATCCCTTCCTCCCCCCATAGCTTCTCTTCCTTTCTTTTTAATTCTCTCAGTATCATATCATACCCCTCCTGCCTGAGCCTGCAGTCCAGAGAAGAGCAGCCTCATGTGCAAATTTTAGCTGCAGATTGATTTCTAGAATCATGATGTGAAGCCACAAGCAATATGCCAGGTGGAGGAGAGTGTGATCTAGCTTCCTTATATAACCCTCTGTAGCTCAGTCACTGAATGTCACTATTTCTCAAGTCCATATATTATCTCACTATAGCAGATGCAATAAGGCAGAAATACAGGGTACTTGGAATGCAGTTTATTAAGACATGTTTTGGAGCCAGTTGGAAGGGCACTGGCTAGAAATGTTAATCACAGTAACCACCAGGGTATTGACCTGCTTGCTGTTCTCCTCTGCCTTGGGGGATTGGAACAGGGCACCCAGCCCCTATCACTCGAATTCTGGTTGATTATGATTATGACTTCCTTCTGGCATGTGTATCAAACTGTATCTTTTTACTTATTTGGCAAACAACAAAATAATAGTGTGGAGGTCACAGCATACTCACTGTACTAGAGTAGGAAAGAAAGAGATTCCTGCAGGGAGGAAAGGGGCAATTTTTTGAACTTCTAGGAAATTTTCTGGATGTTGGAAAGAATCTGAAAAGCCACAATCAAAAAAGCAATATTGCATCTATATCGCAATGAGCTTTTCTAGGAGCTGAAAATGGCATTATTACTCCTGGAGAAAAGAGTGCTTTTTTTCCCCTCCCTTTTGATTTAGACTTCTGTGAGTTAAAGTGTTCTGGTGTTTTAATGGTCTGTTTTAAAGATGGAAAGGGCCCTTATGTGTCAGAACACAAGCCTGTCCCAGTCAGCACGGGGCTTTGTTTGATTATGAAGCTTGTTTGGGATAGATGATATTTTTATAGCTTCTGCTTTGCTTCACCAACGGCCATATTGATGTAGCTCTCCAGGACGGGCCTAATAAATAGTTTATAAAACTGTAAGGCCATTCTCTTGGGTAATCTACCACTGTGCCTTCCCAGACTGCAAAATTGCATGTCCAGAGTGAGCTGGCTTCTCACACACACAGCTGGCCTCAGGCCTTGGGTAGGAGATTTCATGGTGTGTGTATGTATGTGTGTGTACCTTCAAAAGAACTGCCTGAACTTTCTTGTGAACATTTTAGAAGAGCAGTGGAGAGTGAAATGCTGAGATGGAGTGTTTCATTAATGTTGCTCAATCTGTGCTCAGATGTTGTGGCTGCTGGGAAAGCTGGGGCCCAGGAAAACTGTGGAAAACCCTTCCAAAGTGTTTTAAGCCTCTGTGATCTCATTATTTGCCAGAAAACTAAGAAGGAGCTGGGAGACAGTAGAAAGATGGTGAATTGGACCTGCTGGCACATCAGGATAGAAGTGGTAAGAGGTGATCAAGCACACAGCCTGCTCAGGACCCAGGTGAGACCTGCAATTCCTTTAAGGAGGATGGCAGAGGCTAGCTCCCCCTGGGCAAGGATAGGGACTGTGCCCATAGGGGACACTTTTACAGTAGCATGCTGACAACCAGGGGAGTGGGGGTGGGGCAGAGCTCACCGAGGCCATGGATGCTTGCATGCTAGGACAGAGGAGGCTCTGTGTTGACATTAGTAAGTATCTGCAGATATCTGTGCCAGAAATTCTGCGTTCATCATCTATCTCAATAAATTATCACAGTGTCACAATGTTGAAGATTAGGAAATTGCTTCAGAGAGGGTTACAGAACAGACAAAGCAAACTTACCAAAACAAAACAAAACAAAACAAAACAAAACAAAACAAAACAAAACAACAGCAACAACAACAACACCTGAAAACTTGCCTCACAGTGGTTCAGCTAACTGGCAGAGTCAGAATTTGAACCTGTATTTTTGTCTGACCGCACAGCCTTGCACAGTGAACTATACATGACATGAGCAATGTTGGTGTTCTGTGTAAGCTATGTAGGCAACTATTTATGAGATATGACTTTAAAAACTTGGGGAAATGCCCTTGCCCAGAAATCCCCACTGCTCCAAATACCTGAGCATTTCAGGTTGATCTGTCTGAAAACATACCTCTAGTTTGAGGACTTCAGACTTATTAAAATTCAAGTGTCCCTGGGAGAGATAAAAGCTTATGCTGGTATTTATTCTTGAAACTCCATTCCGTTGGCTTCACCAGAGCAGGGTTTAATGGAGTCACAGTAATAGTCCCAACAAGTCTTTCTCAAGCTCTGCCCCCACCCACCCAGTGGGAATGGAGGCTCTTCTAAAGGCCCTTCCAGCTAGTTCTGGGAATCCAAGGCACGTTGCAAATGAATCCCTGGAGGAGCTTCTTGGTTTCTTGGGATTGTTTATTGTTTCCTGTTCTCGTCTCTTTGTTCTGGTCACATCTCCTGGTACTCCTAATCCTCTGCTAGCTGCAGGTTCTCACCCAGAGATGTGCTGGCAGGGGCAGCTGCCTCTGACAGCCCAATGTGGATGGCAGCTGTTTACCCCTATTCTGCATGTGCCAATACCTCCCATTAATTTACACAGCATCCAGTCACCCACTGTAACTGCTAAGCTGCTAGCCCCTTCCTTTTGGGTGGTCCATACAGGATGGAGTGAACTAGCTCATTTAGTTTTTAGTTGTTCGTATATCGAAGTCAAAATCACCCTAAGGCTCAAGCACAGGCCATCAGGCTATCTGAATCACAGGTAACATTTTCTGTTGAGGATTGCCACCCTAATCCAGCATTCACCCACTCTTGTTGAACTCAGCTGTGTGACTCATGATCCCTCATTCAATGCTTGACCCTCTGGGTCTCCAGAGAGTCCCAGATATGTCTGAATACCAGTGTGAATACAGGACAGCTGGAGAGGTAGAACTTTGAAATGCTGTAGGCAACAGGTTTTCCCGAGGGCTCTTTATGTGAGGTCCCACTTTCTAGATATAGCCTTTGTCACTGGAATGAATTAATAGAAATGCTGAGAGTGAATTGTCTCAGTGGGTTAGAAAGGGAAGTCTCTGGAAGCTGGAGTATTGGGGAAGGGGCTTTGTGTTTGTCTCAGGTCACATCTTCCTCCCAGGTACCTTGCCCACCTCCATACAACTGGTGGTCTTATCAGGGTAGCATAGGCAATGAGTGGCTGGTGACCCCCCCCCAGAGTGTGCAAAAACCCAGCATTCTTCACAGGTAGTTCTTCGCAGGCTTCTGTGGACCCTAGAATTTTGTAGTGCCCAAGGAAAAGGAAATAAGAATGTAAACCCTTGTCCAGGCTTGCACATTAACTAACTGTGTGACCCCAGCCAAGTCAGTTTAGCGTGACTAACACCAGCTTATCTCCTTACCTGTGACTAACGAATAGGAATACTGACCCTACTTGCCAAAATTCAACTAATGGTAAAGATATGCAAATAAATATCACCAATTAAAATGGAATTAAATTGCCATCCAAATATAAAGCAGAAGAAAACTAGAACATAAATATTTGTCTCATCTCTCATGTGAAAGTTTCCAAAATCAGTGTTTATCATCCAAAGCAAACAAACAAGTAGTATCAACTTAATCCATTATTCATTATACCCTGATTTCAACAAAGCAAACACCATCTAGGATAAATCTGGGCCTTGTTATTTCTTTTTTTTTTAAAGTTTATTTATTTATTTATTTTGAGAGAGAGAGAGAGAGAGAGAGAGAGAGAGCATGAGTGGGTGGAGGAGCAGAGAGAGAATTCCAGGTAGGTTCTGCACTATCTGCACCAAGCCTGACACAGGGTTCGAGCCCACAAACTGTGAGATCAGACCTGAGCCAAAGTCAAGAGTTAAACACCTAACTGACTGAGCCACCCAGGCAACCTTGGGCCTTGTAATTTCTTATCCAAGTTACTGCTATGATATTTTAGCTCATTCCTAGTGCCTTTAATATATTTCCCACACGTCTGCGATAATGCTCTTTTTAAGGGTTCATCAAAAGCAAAGTAAGCCATGATGGATCTGGCACTGTGTTAGGCCCAGTTGTGGGATGATATCGAGTTGAATCTTCTATATTCAGGACAACTAAAGGCTATGCATGTCTCACCTTTTACCAGTCCCTTCAAACTTCCAAGAGAAACAGCCAAGAGGCAAGGCCAGGCAAATGTAAAGTACTGACTTCCATGAGTCTGCAGCCTAAACCTCAACACATTTGGTCTGCTGCAAGCTAGCCTGATGGTCAAGAGCAGAGTCTCTGCTCTGGCTGTTCATGAGAATCACCCGGGAGATCTGAAAATAAAAAAACAAACAAAAACAGTGGTTCTCAGGCTTTTTCTCACAGGATTCCAATTTAATTGGTCAGGGCTAAAGCTTGGGCATCAATGTTCTAAAAGTGCCCAGATGATTTTGATGTGCTGCCTGCATTGAGAGCTATGGATTTGGGGAACTTTTGCATAGGCTATGGCCTGGTTTGGACCCCAGACAGTCTATTTTCTATTTCTTCCAAGCCCAAAGCAGAGTCTGGCCCCTCTCTTTTAAATCACTTGAAAGGAAATAAGCACTATGGTTAAATGGAGACTGAGGAGCTATAAACCTGACAGCCTGTGGAATTTGCCCAGTGTCTAGGAGCTGCTTATAGGTGCTTGACTTCTGGGTCTCTCAGGTTGGGATAACTCCCAGCAGGACTATTTCTAGGTCTTCATAACATCTCCAGGCTCTAGGAAGCAAGAGTCCAGAGAGAGACAGAACAAGGAGGCCAGGAGCCTTCTGGTACCTTCCTAGAGCTCTTCTTCTTATGCCAAACTTAGCCTTGAAAGAATGGAGTTTAAAGAGAGAGTCCCTCACAGAAGTCCAGGAAGTTTTACTCTTATCACTGATGCCCAGAACTTACCCACAAGAGGAACTCCATTTGGAAACAGCATGTAGCTTCCTTTATCCAGAAGTCAGCCAGACAAAAAACATGTAAGCCTGTCTTTGAGGGGACTGTAAGCCGGGACAAAAAGACTACAATCTATAAGCCTGTCCTTGAGGGGACTGTAACCTAATGATGGGGGCCAAAAGTCAGCTGCAACCCTGGCCTCCCCTCTGCTTTTGCAGGATGCAATCTGAATTCCAAAGTCTGACAGAATTGGTGATCTGATGGTTTCCTTCTTGTGAGTTTTCTCTCTCTGGCCATCCCCCATACACACCTAAGTAGTTCTCTGCATGATTATTTCCTACCAGTATCTCATGCAGATCCTCTGCCTTCTCCTGCTTTTCCCCATGGCTACTTCCTGCTGGCCTGGAAATGTCTACCTCAGCTGTTTCTTCCTCTAGAAAGCCCTCCCTGGCACCTCTAGTCAGTGGAAAGCTCCTCTCCTGTGCTCCAATAACATAGTATGTACACTTCTTCCCCAGAAAATTCCATATCCAATTTTGTTTGTTTCTTTGTTGGTATTTTTTAATTCAACTTTCTGATGGAAGAAACCAGTCAGTAGCTATAGATGTTCTGCCCAGTGTGGTGGTCACTAGCCTTATGTGATTTTTGAAGTGTGGCTAGTACGTACCCATGTTGAAAAGATAATATTTTTAATATATTAAGTTAAAAAATATGTTAGAATAATTTAACTGTATATTTTTAATTTTTTTATTTAAATTTATTTTTCTTAAATAATCTCTATGTCCAACATGGGGCTTGAACTCACAACCCTGAGATCAAGAGTTGCATGCTCTACCCACTGAGCCAGCCAGGCGTCCCTCACTATGTGTGTATATATATATATATATATATATATATATATATATATATATATGTACATACACATATATATAACTTTTTACTATGTGGCTACTAGAATATTTTAAATTATTTTTATGGCAAAAATTATATGTGTTGCTCATATTATATTTTTATTGGATTGCTTTGGTTTATAATGTGAAATAAAGAGTCAGCCACTGCCCTTCACATTGTTCCTGTTTATATATATATATATATATATATATATATATATATATATATTTTTTTTTTTTTTTTTTTTTTAATTCTTTTTTTATTTTAGAGAGAGAGCAAGAAGGGTAGAAGGGCAGAGGGGGAAAGAGAGAGAATCTCAAGCATGTTCCATGCTCAGCACAGAGCATGACTTGGGGCTTGATCCCACAACACTGGGATCGTGACCTGAGCCAAAATCAAGAGTTGGACACTCAACTGACTGAGCCACCCAGGTGTTCCTATTCCTGTTTATATCTTATCTTTTCTTTCTGTCCTCACCCTCCAACCTTTTCCTTCCAGATAGAGAGCTGGTGATAAAAGGATGAATAAGATATTGCCCTTGATCTTTTTAGTTTTTATGGAGACATATTTTACTTTTGCAAATCTTCTAAACTTCCTTTCCATGGTGCCTACAGTAGAGTCACTGCTCCACAAGTAATTATTGGTCAATTCATTCATGCAATTATTATTTATCCAGAATTATAAAGCATGGTTTTATGTAGCTCTTTTAAAATTTAAATGGTCCATTTTTTCATGGAGTTTAGAGTCCCTCACCTTTATTTCATTTATAAATGCATTTATCTCCTTAACACACTCGAGGTTAGCAAAAGGGTGTGCAGTCAGGTTCTGATTTTATTGGTGGGCAAGTGAATCATACTGAGAATAAATTAGCAACGAGGAAGGGATCAGCCACAGATCCTCACATTATAACACACTGCTAATTCAGTTTATGGACAAAAGAGCCAATATTTGGAAACTAATCAGTGAAAAATCAAATGAAATTGAGGTTGTCTTGAATATGGTATCTGCTCCTAAGTACTTTTTCAGGTGTAATGCTTCCTCAAGTGCCTTTGAGGGAAGGATTTAGAAACTAAGTGCCCCACTAAGGTGGGGCAGAGGGAGGGTCCTCTCTTGAAGCAGATGAATGTACCTGCTTTTACAGTTCCACTTATGTCTCCCTCTTAGGGAAACCTACCCTTCCGAGCCCCTCTCAATCCTTTCTCTACCTCAGAGTTCTGTAATACATTTATTTTATGCTATTATTTTGAGTGGTCAATGATCTTTTGAACTGCCCCATACACATGGTGTGTGTTTGTGTCTCCCCAGTGTGGCAGTCAACTCATACAGGATGGGACTGTATGGTATGCTGCCCACATCCTTGCATACAGACTTACACAGTGTGCAGGCCTATGGGGAGTGAGAAAGTAGCATGGTAATACACTTAAGAGAGGTTTAGGAAGGGGTACAATTTCATATACCTTTTTAAAGGAGTCAAAGCATTAGCCAAATCCATGGAAGTTTCTCAAAGTTTATAAATTGTTTAAAATTAATTAGGCAAACAAAGTTCAGTTCATGAAAAGTGGTATCATAAATAGATCTGACTGAAGCAGAAATAGCACTCTCTCCTCTAGCGGACTCCCTTTAGCAGCTGAAGATTGTTTGGTTGATATGACGCTTCCTCTCCGCTGTCACTGTCATTGTCCCTTCCTTAATTCCAAAGCTATTCCAAATGAATCATAGCATTGTAACAGCAACTAAAGCACACCCTATGACAAAGATCTCATGCCTACAAGTCTCCCAAGGCCTCATAGCCAGCGTTCATTCAGATTGATCTTCAAACCACCTGCTGAGTGATATTTCTAAACTCACTCCAAGGTTGAGAATGACTTAAAAGGGTCCTCATTTCCTGTCTGTGTGAGGGAACATCCAGACAACGTAAATCAGTGTACATGACCCTGTGTCTGTCTTGCTGCCTGTTTATCCTCCCCGCACACCCTCTGCTTGGCCATAAACATCTCAGTTGGACAAACACATCTTGCTTGACTTGTCTTTCTGACATCAAACTTACTCTTCCATTTCCTGGATCCTCATCTGGAACTCCCTCTTATTTCACTTATTACTCATTACTTATTTATGATTACTTTATGCAGAATTAGTTACTCCACTCCTTGTATTCTAACTCATTCATTTATGTATCTTCTAGCATATGAAATTGCAAGTAACTGTGGTTCTCCCCTGCCTCCCCAGAGACTCCAACCTCCCAGAGCAGGAACCTTGTCTACCAGCTCTTGTTTGGTGAGTGCCTGCCATGTGGCAGGCATTTTACTTGTAATATCTCATGTAAATCTTTAAATTATTTATTTTTGGGACAGAGAGAGACAGAGCATGAACGGGGGAGGGGCAGAGAGAGAGGGAGACACAGAATCGGAAACAGGCTCCAGGCTCCGAGCCATCAGCCCAGAGCCTGACGCGGGGCTCGAACTCACAGACCGCGAGATCGTGACCTGGCTGAAGTCGGACGCTTAACTGACTGCGCCACAGGCGCCCCTCATGTAAATCTTTAAACTGTTTTACTGGGTCATGTTATTTTCCTTGGTTGAGATCAAACTGAAGCTCTGGGATTTTTTTGTCATTTACCTAAATCATAAGTAAAGCCAAGATTTGAATCCAGGTATGTCTATTCTAAAGCCAATGACTTTTACCAGGCAACCTGTGTTACCTTTCTTAATTGAAATTTACCTGTCTGTGCCTAAATGCAGAGTTGGTAGCAAATGAACTGACAGCTCAGTGAACGAGGCTGGACCTTTTCTAGTTTTCTCTTCCTGTTCTTCTTTTCCTCCTCCTCCCCCCCACACCCAACCCTGTCTCCATCTTGCTAACCATGTGGGTCATTTTCTAGTTGACTGTTTGTTGTTTGTTCTGCAGGCATTACAACTGCTCCCCAGCCTTCAATGACATCTCCCTTACACTCCCTTTGCTTTCTGACATTTTCAGTGTCTGCTGCCAAGACCTGCTGTGATCCCTGTGACAGTAGCTTTGTGTGTGAGCTTGAGGCAGTCAGAAGGGCCTCTGACAGGACAGGTCATCTCTAAGCCTGTCAGGATGCCGGCGCATAATGAGCTTGCCATTTGAAAGACCCGAATCCCAGGTTTTGTTTGGTTCCTCCTCCCTCTTTTCCTCCCCTTGCTACTTGATGTGGATTGGCACAGACCAGGTTTTTCTCAGTGTAAGAACATAAAGACATGAAATATTTTCAGAACAGGAAAAGGCCACACAACTCAATATATTGACCTCTCCTGTTAATATTTCCACTGATTCTTCACTTTGGTAAAAGAGTTTTGCTGATTACTAATGGCATGAAGCAAAGGAGTGAGAAGTTTCTTTTGAGTTTGACGTTTGGGTATTAGAAGATAGGAGGGGTTTGCACGAGTGTCAGGCCCAACTCCTCACTTTAGAGATGAGCATAAGTGGCTCTTGAAGGAGGTGAGATTTCTCAAGGAACACAGGTATTTAGAGCTGAGCTCAGATCCAAATGGAATTCATAAGTCAGGAGGCAGTATTCATAGCACAATCCCAAACCTCTGCCCACAGCAAAATGAACCACAGCCATGGAAGGTTTATTCTCTCAGTTTGCATTTTAGAATTTATTGGGCAGAGCCACTTGAAGACTGGGATTCAGCACTCTTCTTTGATCTATACTAAGTTCAAAATAATCTGGTCCCACAAAGATCTAGGATGCAGGCTGTGGGTGATGACCTTATTTTTCCACAGAGGGCTTCCCCATTGCAATTTTTCTGCAAGGTGTCTCTAGAGCTAAGAGTGAGCTCCAGTAAGGGACACAGTCTATAGGATAAATCAGCCCACAGTAGACATTTTCTTGTTCTGACAATTGCTGTACTGCCTCTGTAGAAATTCTTTAGCTACCAGGCTAGAATAATCTTCCCTAATGGATTAGAAAAATTCCCAAGATGTTTAGGATAGTGAGTGGAATTTACGAGGGGCAGGACCTGACCACTGCTCTCTCCTTGCTCTTGGTGAGAACTCCTGCTTTCTCACCAACTGCCATTCTGATTAGCAGTGGGTCCCAAGTCATAGGGATTCCTTACTCTCTTGAAATACTTGACACTCTCAGCACCACATCATCATAGAGAAAGTGGTTCACAAAAGATCTCAAAGGTCTTATTATTTTCATGCAGCTAGGGTAACAATTTATGTCAACAAATCAGTCCCCCATGTGCACTGCATCCTTCCTCCTTCCTGAAATACATATCTGTCACTACATGCAAGGGACAAAGAGTGCCATTATTCAAACATGGATCCTCAAGCACGTGTTGGTCAACAGAGCAACTGTTAAGTGTTATTCTAGAGATATGCATAAACATTAGGGGATCTAATTTTGTCTTGCATGTAGTGGGAGGAGGGAGCAGAGTAGACTTCCCGAATGAAGTGCTCCTCCAAAGCCATCTGGTAATTCATATTTTAGCTGAGGCAACAGAAGATCTGTTAGTTCATTGAAACCACTTTCTCCCTTACTACAGGTGAAGAATGTTAGACCAGTTTCTGCTCAATTTTTTTCTAACTGCAACATCAGATGAAATTTGTATTCTTAAATCACTTCCCTGGACACTTCTAAGATTATGCAAAGTTCTGAACATGAGAAAAGGAGGGACGGGAAAAAGATGAAATTTATTTGCAAGGCTTAAGTAAATGGAAGCTACAATGAGACATATAGAATGGTTTCATATGCAAATGTAGGAGGGTGAAGCTATTTTGTCTGATAAGTATAAATTCATTGAAAACAGAGGCCATATCTGTCTTTGCCATGCATTCCCAATTCAACTTCTGAGGCTCAAGAAATACCCTACCACAACTCAATTCTTGTTCTGGCGTCTCCCTTTTTGTTCTGCTTTTTTATTGTTATCTGGGTAGAGGGATGGTGACAGTGTCTGGAGGAGAGGCCACAGATAACACCTGCCTGACTATTTCCTCCAAAAAAAGAAATTAACTAATTGTGTACCGGTATTCACACAAATACCTTCAGCTTCTCTAAGTTTCGAGAGGAAATTTAATTCAAAAAAACTTGGATTTCTTTTTTTTATTCTTTATGAGCCAAGTTGTTTTTCACTTCTTTGCTTGAGAAGGGGAAATAATTGAAATAGGGGAACATTTCATTCCCCTGCCTGCTGTGGAAAGACATTTTTCAATCATGGTTGAGGTTCTCTGAAGTGGTATATGGCCAGGCTGGCAGAGACGCCAGCAGAAAGCAGTGGAAGCTGGGGCCTGGACTGGGGGTGAAGGGGAGGAAGGGGGGGCTTGTCTGAAAATGACTCCAGCCATCATCCTAAGACCTGGGCAGCAGCAGTTGGAGAGAGGAACTCTGGCAGGGAGGAACAAAGTAGCAGGCTTGCTAGGATGGGAACCTGCTTTTCCTTCCCCTCCTTAGCCAGACAACTGCTTATCAGGAGCCCTCAGACTGGAAGACAGGAAATTAATGCTGGATTGTAGGGTCGTTTGTGCTAAACTGCCCATGGTTGCTTAGGAGAGCTCATAGGCACTGAGCCCTGGCCACACCTCTGTGCCTGCAGAGAGCAGCACCAGGCATTTCATAGCAAGAATTTAGACCTGAAAAAGAAGTGACCTGTTCTGAATGGGTCATAACATAATGCCTATTTTAGACATTGAGAGATTCATGGCATGCAAAATGCTCTAAGTGAACAGATTTAAGGAGGGAGACTGTTGTTTATTTATTTATTGCCATATGACTGGGGGCCCAGGTTTGGAATTGCTGAGGCTCTCGCTTCAGTTCCTTCTATCAACCTTGGGCTACCAGTGGCAAAGTCAGAAGAATAAGACCTTGGTTCTGTGAAATCACCCAGGGTTAAGCGCCAGCACTATAATTCAGTGGGTGAATGCACAGGCGTTGCAGTTGAACAGACTTGGGTTTTAATGTCCAATCTGCTGTTGACTAGGCGAGTGAAAGTAAGTTACTTAGAGGCTGTAAGTCCCAGTTTTCTCATCTGTGAAATGAAGATAATATAGACCTCAGGGAATTTCTATGAGTGTTGAGTTTGGACCTTAGAGTTAACATACTCCTTTATTCTTCACTGCTGAATTTGGAATCAATCAAGCAGATGATAGACAGATTTGTTGCTGTTGTTGTTAAGAAACAAACAAAAAGATTAGGTTTATTACTACTAGTGTTATATTAGAGAACAAGCTTGAATCCACAGATAAAATTTGGGCTTTTTAATATTCTCAGAAGGAAACTCACATGTCCGGAAAGGCAGACTTCTGTCTCTATCCTCTCTTTTGTGTGCACATGCGCACACACACACACAGACACACACACACACACACACACACACACACACACACACGGGGTGGAGATTTCTTTCAGGAAGCAGAAATTCCCCATGGGAACATAAAGACAGGGGACTATGAGTCCAAGCTGACAGTGAGAAAGGTGAGTCAAATAATTACTAGCACCCTATTACTATTTTATTGATATAGCTTCTCACTCATCTCTAAATAAACAGGTTCATGAAACACTTTAAAAAAAACCAAAACAGTAACACAACAGAAAACCACATATATGTATCTTTTCTTCATTTCCTGCTGTCTTTGTGTTGGTTCTCATAGGGACCTGAAGGCAGATACTGATATTCATGGTTTCATTCTTCTCAGTCATGGCACGTGGGTGATTTCTATGCAAGAGTTCCAAGCCTGACATCCAAACAGGCTTTGAAAAGCTAGTCGTGGTGTGGGCTGGGTATACACTACTATGGGACAATGGATATTACAGCCAATATATTCCAGATTTACTCTCAGAGTTCCATGGCCCATTGAATCACACTTCTAGAAAGAACTACAACATTTAAAAGTGGCTTCTCTGGCATTCCAGAGAGAACTATAAAGCTGGAGTTGAGATACATGCTTGAATCCTACCTCCGCCATGTACTAAGTGAACTTAGACATTTCTTATCTTCCTCTCTCTTTACTTCATTCTCCCTACCTATAAAATACAGACAATAGGGTTGCCTGGATGGCTCAGGCAGTGGAGTCTGCAACTCTTGATCTTGGGGTTTGAAATCAAGATCTTGTGAGTTTGAGTACTATGTTGGGTATGGAGATTACTTAAAAAATAAAAAGTCTTTAAAAAATATGGACAATAATACCCATATCACAGGGTTCTTGACAGGATCAAATAAAGTAATCCTTGGTAACAGTCAGTTTCATATGCATATATGTCAGATCTGGAAGGAATACATATAGAAAGGAATCACCCAGTTTACTCCCCTCACCCCCACCCCCAAAACCCCACATGACTTGAAGGGGAGGGATTTGAGGGCAATATAAAACAGTTATTTTGCAAGCTCATATGGCCAGTCAGCAACATTTGTTTTTCATTACCGTTTCTGCATGATGGTATAATGTTATCTAGAAGTGACCCAAATGCCTAAATGAATACAAAAATTAATGAACATATAAAAATGTTTGTCTTTTTGTATCAGAAAAAATAACATTCCTTTGGCCATAAAAAATGTATGACAGTCAACTCCTCATGTTGATCTATCTGCACATTTTATTTAATTTAAGATAAGTATGAAAACAGGACTTTTGGACAGGGGAGCAAATTGATTGCAACTGTGCAGGCCTGGTTAGGGAATTGGTAGTGAGTTAAAGCTGATGGCTGAGATTGACAAGAATTTGAAGATGAGAAGTCAGCCAAGCATAGAGAGGAGTTGAAGATGACTAGTAAGTTTTCAGTCTGTGTAACTTGCCCTAGGGAGTGAGAAAAGTGTTCTGGAGAGTGTTGCAATGAAGAAATTAAGGATGCCAGGAAATAGAATTTGTTTCTGACTAAAGTAAAGGAGTGGATGAATTTAAGATACCTGTAGGAGATAATAGATGATAAATAAATAGATGATAGATGATAGAGTTTGAAATATGTCTGAAATTTGAGATTTGCAAATACTAAGGAAGTGAAGCCATTGAAATGGATGGGGTCATTCAAAAATCTGGAGTAATGGCTAAAATTACTGACAGGGGTGAGAAGTGGATGGAGAGATTTGTTTAAATTAAAAAAGATGGAAAAAATAAATAATCTGGGTGGTCCAATGGCCTCAGTGTCATGGGAGAAGAGCATTTCAGGAAAGGAATGATCAGGGTCAGGCCCTATAGAGATTAAGAGAAATAGAATATAAGAAAAAGGTCTCTCAATTTGGTATTTGGAAGTTGCCATGGATTTAGAATATTTCCACATGCCAGGGTGCTAGGGATTAAGGAGTGGATAAACGTAGGGGTAAAGGCATTAATATTCTTTTAAGAAGACTAGGGTAACAAATGAAGGAAAGAATCAGTTTCCTGAGTTTTTTGTTTGTTTCTCCTTTCTTTGTAAAGAAGAAATTGGACATGAGCATGTTTATAGGTAGAAATAAAGATGAGTGGAAGAGACTGAAGGTCTACAAGTGGGAAAGGACCAAGATCCTATAGGATCTGGAAGGATGGGCCAAGAGCAAGGGAGAAGTGGAGGAGGGGCTAAGGGGGACAGACATGAAATAAGCTCACCTCAAATGAATTTACTCTTAGTTATAAGAAGTGGGATACTCTCTGAGATGGCAGGATAGATAAGGATGAGGTTTGCAACAGCAATCAGGGGAATGAGGTAGGAATTTCTTGAGAATCATGAAGGGAACTCCAACAGTGAGCACTCAGCTGATGCTGGAAACATGGTGAACATCACAGTCAAGTTCTTATTTTGCTCATCACTTCATTTTATTTGTATAACATGTTAGATTTGCCAAGGTCAGAATTTATTTTTCAGTGCTGCACTTTGGGATGCATAAGGAGCCACCTATATTTTTTTAATAAGTACCCTCCTAATCATGTTGACATTTCTGGGTGAGTTTTCTAATATAATTGTCATTTATAAAACATTGGCTGTAACAGATAGATACTTGATTCCAAGTTGTGTATTTTCCCAAAGATGGTTTCCCATTATTAGTACTCATTCTTTATTCTGAATCTTGAGATTAATCTTAACTTTGAGACTTTGACCACTATTCACCCTCTAACCATCTCTCTTTCGTTTTGTTTTGTTTGGTCATACTTTAGTGGAGATGTGGACATCCTAAACATCCGAGAATGACCAAAATGACCAAAGGGTTACAAAAAGGTAATAGTTTGGGTAGTTTAGTGACATTGATGCCAAGAGAGGAGATGAGAACAGCATCAACAATTATTCCTACAATTCCTTTATTCTGTTTATCAACAGATACATATTTAACACCCACGTACTGGGCACTTTGTTTGATGCAAGTAATACTTGGTGGATGAGCAGATCTTCAGCTTCCAACATGCTTAGTGTCCAGCAGAGAGAGGGAATGTTTTCAACTGTGGTATATTAATCTCAAATTGTCATTCTCCTGGTGGGGCTGAAGCTCATATCAGTGTTTGTGGAGCCAAAGCAAGATGGATAGTGGTAACATTCTTGAGGTCAGTGGTTTCTAAATGCCAAGCCAGGGACTGATGCTCATCCATAATGGAACCCCAATCTGTGGAGGAATAAGAAAAAATAAGGAGATCAATGTCAGTGTGAACAACTGTCCTTTAAACTGAGATTTTATCCCCCCCCCATTTGTGTGATGTAAAAATGCTCGCTTTGTTTTTAAGAATTAGTGGTAAGAGAGAGTAGATATTTACTTGGCAAAATAAAATATTTGCCACATAATTCTGTCTTTTTTTTACCTTTTAAATTTTATTGGCTTCTACAACTCCGAATTCTAAGAGTGTCTGCTCAAAATGATCCCTGTTATGCAAGCAATACATCTTTTTTTGAGGAAAGAAAAACTCCTCAGTTGGGAAAATCCAGGCTGAGTTGAGAGTTGGTCCAATTTCCCTGTTTCTCTTTGCCTGGATAGAGTGCACATTCTGCCAAGGAAACCCACTATGAAGCGGAGGGGTGGTTTGTCAGTAAATCAACTTAATTGTTAATGGGGGCCCGACCCAGAAATGTTCTTGGGACAACTAAAATCATAGCTGCCTCTCTGACCATAAGGACAGGAGACATAAGTTTCAAAGACAAAATCTAAGTCAAGTGTCTCAAGGCAAATTAAAACAAATGATACCCACCCAGAGTTTCTGACAAAGAGAAGGTGTTAAGCTTTCCAGCTGAATTGAGTTTTCCTTTTTATCTGACTGCCCTTTGTAGGATTTAAGGTGGGAATTCTGAGAGAAACTTTAAAGTTGGGATTCAACTTGATTAATTCTTTTCAAAACCTCTGTGACTCAGTAGCAGTGTGGGGGGCTACTGTTGGGTGGACTCTAAGCTTCTGGAAACTGGGAGCTAATCATGTTAATCAAACCTAGCATTTCAGTGTTGGGTCAGTTTCCTAGGGCTATTATAACAAAGTGCCAATAGCTGGGTGTCTTAAAACCACAGATTTTTATTGCCTCACAGTTTTGGAGGCTAGAAGTTCAAAATCATGGTATTGGCAGGACCATGGTGCCTCTGAAACCTATAGGGAAGAGTCTTTCCTTGTCTTTTCCTAGCTTCTGGTATTTTATCAAAGATTCTTGGTGTCCCTTGGCTCCCTTCAATCTCTGTGACTCTGCCTCTGTGTCTCTTCTTATAATGGAGCCAGGCATGTTGTAGTATGGGCCCACCCTACTCCAATGTGACCTCATCTTAACTAATTATATCTGCCTTGACCATTTAGCAAAATAAGGTAATATTCACAGATACTGGGGGCTAAGGCTTTAACGTATCTTTTTGGAAGACACAATTCAACCCATAAAAAGTACTCAGTAATGGAGTATGAATAAACAATTCTTGGAACTCCTACCAGTTAGGACTTTGTCTGTGAGCATGACAGATAGTGAACAGAGAAGTGTATACTTTCTCTAGATCTGAATGTAGCTATGAGCATGTGTTTGCATGTGGGTAAAAATATTTTGTTGTATTTGGATATTACCTATGTAGCATTTAAGATTATATTAAAAATTTGAGTTTGTGTTTTTGAAAGATCTAATACATGGATTTCGAAGTAGTAATAATTGAACTTGCACATATTGTCGATCTTGCCCATGGCCTTACAATTTCACACTCATGAGGTTTTACCTTATTGAAAGACTCCATTTGTACTGAGGGAAATCAGCTTGCAATGGGACTGACCATTTTCTCTGAGAACAATTAAGTACTCCTGAGGTTGAGAGGGCCTCCAGAAAAGGTAAATGGTTCTTACCTGTTTTTTAAGAAAACAGGACTCATTCTTCCTCTAGAAGGAAGAAGACCATCTCTCTTTGGCTTCTGGCTTAACAGTTCCCATGAGGAACTATTTAAAGCCCAAGAATAATTTTTAGTAATTAATTTTTTTTAGGTTTCTGGAAAAAAAAAAAAACACTTCTGTCTCTTGAACTCCAGTTCTGTAAGAGAAAGAACACAAGGTCCTCACATTATCACAAAAATGACCTTTCATGGAAAGGCATAATGAGACAGAGGAAACAGTTTGAGGGGTGTGTGTGAGGACCAGTTCTCAGCTCCTCAGGCCTCTGAAGGACTTGAAAGTAGGGTTTGGTGTGTGGCAGGAAGAGCTGATCCTCAGGTCTCCAGCCTCTTGCACTTGCTCTTGGGTTTTCCACTTGCTCACGTGTATCATTTATATCAACATCCATGTTCCTCCAAAGCTCAGAGGCCTGCTAGTGTTTCTAGCTTGTTCTTAGGGCATTTTCTTCCCTTTTCACACCTCCCCATTTTTCCTGTTCACTTCCTTGCTTGAGAGAACGTGCTGATTTATGTCTGCTCTGTGATGCTAGCTAGAATAAAATAAAAGGAATGGTTTCACAAGTAAAGAAGCTTTTAATTTCCTTGCATGGTGACACCCACTTCTATTGGTCCACTGCTGCCTCTTGCTCTGTCCATCTGTACTCAAGACTCCTGGCAGCCATCTGAGATTAAATGCAGAGCTCTTGAATAATCCAAACCCAGCAAGAAGCCACTATCTCAGCAGCAGGCTGAGTGTTCTAGACTGTCATCATAGTAAGAGCAAAAGGGAAATTTTTGACTTAGAGGAAGGCCCTTAATTTTCCAACAAGGAGTGGAAGTGATAACATTTCTTCCACCCCCTGCCAACTTACCACTTTATAGAAACTTGGCTTCTCCATGTCCCACTCATTCTATTGTGCTTGGATATTTTGCCAAAGGCTTTCACAAAGAGATGTTCTTTAACAAGAAATGCATTGAACCTGTGGAAGGGAACAAACTGATGTATATTTGTGAGTTTGGCAAAATAAAAAAAGATGTGTTCATCAGGAGACTATAGATGCTGGAGAGGATGTGGAGAAATGGGAACCCTCTTGCACTGTTGGTGGGAATGCAAATTGGTGCAGCCACTCTGGAAAACAGTGTGGAAGTTCCTCAAAAAATTAAAAATAGACCTACCCTATGACCCAGCAATAGCACTGCTAGGAATTTACCCAAGGGATACAGGAGTACTGATGCATAGGGGCACTTGTACCCCAATGTTTATAGTAGCACTCTCAACAATAGCCAAATTATGGAAAGAGCCTAAATGTCCATCAACTGATGAATGGATAAAGAAATTGTGGTTTATATATACAATGGAGTACTACGTGGCAATGAGAAAGAATAAAATATGGCCCTTTGTAGCAACATGGATGGAACTGGAGAGTGTTATGCTAAGTGAAATAAGCCATACAGGGAAAGGCAGATACCATATGGTTTCACTCTTATGTGGATCCTGAGAAACTTAACAGCAACCCATGGGGGAGGGGAAGGAAAAAAAAAAGAGGTTAGAGTGGGAGAGAGCCAAAGCATAAGAGACTCTTAAAAACTGAGAACAAACTGAGGGTTGATGGGTGGTGGGAGGCAGGGGAGGGTGGGTAATGGGTATTGAGGAGGGCACCTTTTGGGATGAGCACTGGGTGTTGAGCACCCATTGGATGAGCACCAATTTGACAATAAACTTCATATATTGAAAAAAAAAAAAGAAAGAAAGATGTGTTCTCAGCATGTGATCCTACATGTTCAGACCTAGCTCACCTGTAACTCCTCCAAGCTACCCCCGCCTCCTGGCTCCCTTTCTCTTGACTCACACTCTGTACCATGGCATCACCCTCCTTGGCTGAAAGGGAATGGCCATTCCTTTTATATGACCACAGGGGCTGAGTCAGAAACACAAATATGATTCCATGACAAGGAATACTGTTTAAAAGTAGTGTTGTGTACATGGAAAATCTACATCCTGATATATGCCCCATAAATAGACTGCCTTGTGGGTCTAGTTGCAACAAATTTTAGTTAGTCAATAATCCTATACAATATTGTCTGATAAGAAGTAACTGTAATTTGCATGATGTTCTGGGCTGTTATATCTTTTCTTGTTACTCTACTAGCAAAATGCATTTCTTTCATTTTGTTTTCAGTTCAAATGTCCTGCAACTGCTTTATAGAGCACTTCATCTTGCCATTTATCACTAATCTGAAATATGCCAGAAAGCAGTATAAGGGCTAAGAGAAAACTGTCTCTAATAAGAGGTGAAGCAATAGTTTGGGGACTGTTAATACAGATAGTGACTAGATAGTAAGCAGCCGTCTCCCCTTGGGAATGGTCTCCAATCTCCGATGAACATCACAGTGAGACACACAGATGGGGATGTGAGTGGGGGTCTAACCCAAACATGTCACCTTGTTTTACTAGGTTTGTTTGAACAATTTAGGTTCAGGGACTGTATGTTTTCATCTTTATAACCCTTGCCTTTAGCATACTGCCTGGCACATAGTGAGCGCTCACCTAATTTTGTAGAATGAATCAGTACACAAATGAATGAGGAAGTCATTCTGGATTCTGTACAGTATATCAGTGTATAACTGACTCAGGTATAAGGCATGATTCTGGTGGCAATTTTATATTTGTACTAGTTTCTGGAGTATTGCCATTGTGTAGTGATACTGCACAAGGTTAAGAATGTTAGTTGGAGCAATTACAGCTTCTAAGGTTCAGTTTCTTCTTCTGTAAAATGGGAGCCACAATGCTAGCTCCTTCATAGTGTTGTATGTGTATGTGGTCAGTGAAGTAATGCATATATTTAGCATGGCACCTCACAGACAGTAAGGGCTGCTCCAGTGGTGGCTAAAGTGGTATCATGGTTATTATTGAGACTATGATCATATCCTCCCCTCTTCCTACCATTTAATCTGACTAAATTTTTTTTTATCTCCAATATATTTAAGACCCACGTGCCTTCATGTTTTCAATTTACATTCAGGCTACATCCATCAACATCAAAGATCCAGGTGTTAAGAACTGAAGAGTCTGCTCTCTGTGTATGTGCATGTGTGTGTGTGTTAGTCTTCAAAACCTTACCAATGGCTCAAGAGGACTACTATTTACTGGGTGTTGAGACTCTGTGCGAGGCTCTGGAACAGCAAGATACTTTATAAATGCTATCCTCTGTAATCTCTATAATTTTTTTTTTTTTTTTTTTACAAATTAGGGAATTTCAGCACAGAAAGCAATATACAATTCACTCAAATTCTTATGTTAAGAAAATGGCAGGTTCGGGCTTTCTTGGCTACAATAGCCATTCTCTTTCTGCCATGTTAGATCAGCGTGCCCTTCCTTTTAGACTCAGAGTGAATGCCAAATTGGTGAGCCTATTTCAAGAAGTAGCTCAGAATCAAATATACAGATCTTAACCAGGATACAGCAGACCTGATACTTAGTCAACCACTTCCTCAAGCTGAAGCTTCTGGCGATCTCTCTGAGCCTCCTAGGCAAAGATGGTAGCACAATGGGGACCATGGCAAGTAAACTCAGGATGTCCTTCACACAACCTCATACCTATGACTTCAGACTTGGAATGCATCAACCTTGCGACAAGATTAGGATAAATGTGAATCATTTAATTGGAGAGGAATTTTCTCTTTCCTTGTCTTGGCTGTCTGAAATTCTGTGAACCCCTGCATTCTTTAAGTGTAAGTTGCTAAAACTAGCTGCTTATAGTGTTCTCAACCTCTCAACCAGTGAAATTCCATTTTGAATTACACAAGAAATTGTTATGGAAATGCACACATCTGAAAGAATAAACAAATACCAGATATCTATGTTAAATGGAAGCCAAAAATATGTCATTGGTATTTCGTATTTCTCTACTTAAATGCTCCTAAAATAGGTCTCCAGGAACCAGAGAAGCAGAATTTCAGACCCTGGAGGGACCTGAGATAAGATTTGTCTAGGCTTCTCATTTTCCAGATAAAGAAAGAGGTTCTTTTCCCAACTGTATAATATTTTTAAGTTCTCCAGTGGCCCAATTCCCCATCTTGCTAGTGTTCACTGGTGTGAGGCCACATGGAGAAAGTATTGAGAAAGTCATACATTCCACAAAATGCCAAATGGATCATTGCTCTGTATTTTCTGTCAATCAATCAGTCAAGCCAACCAAAAGATCTCATCAATATAAAACCTGAAATTAAACACAAAAATTACAAAGTAACAAGAAGTCTGTTCTTGCTATCTTTTCTGTAATTGTTAGCACCTCTACATTGAAAGAGCCATGAACTCTGATGTGAGAATTAGATTCAAATGTCTGCATTCAAGAGCTCCCAAGTATCATCTTTTACTTAAGATTTCCTGTATTTTTAAGTTATGCCTTGGAGTTATCCAGCTACAAAAATAAAATATATAAAGTCACACCTCTTGGAGGTATTTTCCTTTTGTTCATTCCTTTCATTATCATGAAGAACTTTCCTGCAGGGATGCTGAGGTTTTCCAGAACTCTTGTATACTGCTCTCTTCCTTGGTAAATGATAGGGTATTCTTCTTCCTCTTACAAAAAAGTAATCTTATCCACAATGCTTCCCTAGTTAGAGAGATGGTTTGCTGCATATGGATGATATTGTCTACTTCTGATATGGAGTTCAGTCCCCACGTGCTCCCATGTTTAGCCTGTTAATGTGAGTTTTTGCCACTGCCTAAAATGGATAGTACGTGGGCTTAAATGAAATTCAGTGTTATTCATTCTTTTTTTTTTTCAAACTATTATTAAAAAAAAAAAAAAAAAAAAGCAGTAGAGAGAATCCAGTCCATAGCATGTGATAAACTAGATTGGCTTTTGGGAAATAGAATGTTAGCACATCAGTGAGCAAGAAGGCCATGGAGTTCCCAAACCAACTATGCTATCTTCCTCTGGGGGAAAACACCGATTGCTCTGAGGTCTTTTGAAAAGCATCTTTCCTCCCTGTTGAGAGTCACATACAACTACTCTCTGCAAAATGTATGTGTCCAAGTTTATTTTCCACTTCCCCAATATCCCCCCCACCAAGGGAATTGCAGTTTGGAATTGGATCAATTCTCATGTTTGACGCTATCACTGAAAAAGCCATGAACATAAAGTGTTATTGTTCAGAGATGTCTTCCCAAATAAGTGAACCATCACTCCTAGACATAAAGTGAAGTCTCCAAACTAAAGAATAGGTCTTTGGTGATCTCACACTTGCGTCTGAGCCTGTGGATCTCACTGTCTCTGGGAAAAGGAAGGTTCTGGAGCCACCAGCTGCCACAGAGCACTCTTGTCAAGTATATGTCATTTACATATACTACAGTGTAAATAAATGGTGCCCTCTATATTGCAAAAACACAATACCAATTGACTGTGCACTTTGCATTCAATGCAAATCCTTGGGACCAACATTTTCTACTCTAAGACTTAAACATCATGGTGGCAAAATCTACCTTTAGAGAAATGCATGCACTACTTAGCCATTTTCATTTCATTTCATGTTAAAGGAGAGATTATCTACCCATATCATACTCAAAGCTCTTCTGTCTCTATTCATGCTAAGTTATTATATTTGGAACCTATAAAGTCTCTTTTATAGAGGTGGTGAATTTAACCTGCTCAACACTAATCATAATTTTGGAAACATTTTTTAATATGTGTGGTACCTAAAATTTGTTAATCTACAGTCTTGCACTTTTTCCTGTCAATCTATAATTAAATCATCTGAAAACACACTGATTTTACATCATTATAATAAAGGTGTATTCTGATATCTCTGATGACTGTGGCTCCCTCACATTCATTATTTAATTGCTAGACATTTTACTATCAGCTCACACGGTGTTATCTAAATTAATTGTGAACTTTAATATACTTGGATCTAAAAAGGAAATCAGCTGTCTCCTCTGTAAAGAAGTCTCAAAAGCTGAATAGACCAATTTTATGTTAACAACCTAATATCCTCTTATGGTTAGGAACAAAATCTAAATGTTTGGGGAAATGCCCACTTTATAGAAGGTTCTAAATTGTGACACTATTCTATCAGTTTATTGGATATCAGTTTTATTGAACTGTTTGGTGAGTGTATTTCTAAATCAATTTCAAGACAGCAAAATCCATTTAAGAAGGTCCCTTAAGTGCACACGCACCCCAATGTGTATAGCAGCACTGTCAGCAATAGCCAAAGTATGGATAGAACCCAAATGTTTATCAACTGATGAATGGATAAAGAAAAAGTGGTGTATATATAAAAGGAATATTATTGGTGATCAAAAAGAATGGAATCTTACCATTTGCAATAACATGGATGGAACTAGAGTGTATTATGCTAAGTGAAATAAGTCAGTCAGAGAAACACAAATATCATATGACTTCAGTCCTATGTGGAATTTAAGAAACAAAACAGATGAATATAGGGGAAAGGAAACAAAAATAAGATAAAAACAGAGAGGGAGACAAACTATAAGAGACTCTTAAATACAGAGAACAAATTGAGGGCTGTTGGAGGGGTGTTGGGTAGGGGGATGGGATAAATGGGTGATGGGCATTAAGGAGGGCACTTGGTAGGATGAGCACTGGGCATCATAGATAAGTGATGAATCACTGAATTCTATTACTGAAATTATTATTACACTATGTGTTAACCTGGACTTAAATAATAATAAAAAGGTTCCCGTAAATATGGTCTGAATATCCAGACCTCTCTACTTGGGCCTGGAGAGTTTGCTGTAAATTCTTCCCTGGGCTAGGAAAGAGACACAGGAAGGAACATAAACAAGGGAAACACCAGTGATACTCATTATCAAATCCATGAATACAGAAGCTGCAGATCATACAAAAAGAAATATATCTATTGGATGGACTAGAGAGGGAAATAAAAGGTACGAACAGTTACATTTTATCATGGATCGGGACCAAAAATATTTGAAAAAATTTATTATCAATATAATAAATGAATGGTAAAAAATTCTGTTTGTCCTCTTTTATGATTCAGACACTCAATTAAGAACTTTAGTATGTATCTCCTTTAATCCTTACATTGTGTATGTAAGGAGATTTGATTGTTCCATTTTACAGATGACAAAACTGAAGCTCAGAGTGATCAGAAAACTTTCTTAGTAGCACACTGCTAGAAAGGGGTAGAGACAGGATATTGAATCCTTTTTTTTTTTTATCTGCCATTGATAATAATTATTGAAACTCAAGTCTGTAATATAATATTAATTTGTATAACTATATAGCAGTGCTAAAAGTCGGGCTGAGAGTGACTATAACTTGGTCCAAATCACACTGCTAGTAAATTGCAGAGCTGGGATAGGAGCCAAGGTCATTTTAATTCCAAAAGTTATGCTCTTTCCAGCATACTGCCTTCTACTGTCTACAAAAGTCCTCTCTGTTATACTAAACAGTCTCTCTAGGGAAACAAACAATTATTTATCTTCCCAAGGTACAGATTCATAGTTCTGCCTTTAAGATAGATAACACAGTAGATATATCCTGCAGGTCTTTATCTGTCCAAAGTTGGACAAGGAAGTTTCTGAGATCACATTTAAAAAGGGGCTCCCCCTTTAGACATCTCACCCACCCTGAAACCTGGGGAAACTCTCCAGCATAAAATAATCTATTAGGCTGGGATTCTAATCTAAAGCAATAGCATATACCTTGGCACGAACCATAATGTTCTGGTTTGGAATGTTAAAGCTTGCTAGTTCTATTCTTACTTTATGCTCAACACTTACTCATTCCCTTGGACCACATGTCTGTGTTACCCACTAAATTGAAAGCTTCCTCAAGGCAAGGAGTGTGTCTCCAGTTAGTCATGCAATATATATTTATTGAGATCCTGATATGTGCCAGGCATTGTTCTAAATCCTGAGGATAAACTGTTAAGCTGGACAGACATGGGTTCCTGCTTGGACATTTTAGGAAGAGATAACAACAGACAATGAGAGCAACATCTTGTGACAGAGTGTGATGAGAAAGAGTAGTATATTGTAGGAGCACATATAACCCAGATTTAGAGGCCAGAGGAAGATTCTTGAGGGAACATCTAAGAGAAGCCCAAAAGGATAAGCCAAAATCAGTCATGAAAATTTAGGGTCATGGAGGCTGGTGAGGGCTCATAGTGGAAGGAACAGTCTGTTTGAAGGAGTGCAATGAGCAAGAGAATGGGGTATTCAAATAGTTGAAAGGTCAGTTTAGGTGCATGTGGTCACGGAGGGCTAGAGGCAGGGGAACACTGGGAGCCCACTGCTACCCTCCTCAAGTCCTGTGGGGCTTGCATAAAAGATTCATATATCTGTTCGCATGTTTGTTTGGTTGGTTTATTTTGAGATGCTTTGGATTGGTTACTTCAATTTGGGATTTGATGTCTACGTTCTTGGCTTTTTCTTCCAGTGCTGCTATCAAATTGCTATTTTGATCTTTGGCCAGGTTGCCTCATGTTGCTCCACTCCCTACCCGTTTTGTAAATGGAAGTCTATTAATACTTTATTCACAGTGAACTTGTCAGGACTAATTATCTGATGCCTGCAAAGCCTTGTGAGCCGATTGGCTGAGAGATGTGCCACCAAGTCTCATTGCTTCTCAAAAGCCCTGATTGCTTCCGGCACATTCTCCCCCTTCTGTTTTTGTGGTCTGCAGCAGCAGTTTATCCCAGTGCCTGTTATTCCAGAGTCTGTTACTCATGAATCATCTGACACCTGGGAGGGGTGCTGGCAGCATCTCTGATGTGCAGCCTGATTCCTTCAGACAGATCTTCACCCACAAACAGAGAAGGGATGCTGATGCCCCTGAGACGGAAACACAGCCCCATGTTTGAATTCTTGTGCAAGAGCAGAATCAACTTCCCTACTCCCCAACCTTCATTTCCCTGTCTTGTTTCAAAGTAATCAAATCCTGCTTTCTCCTGCTCTCTGGGATATTACATCCTTCAATACTTGTCAGAAACAATTAATGGTGAGTTTTTTCCCCTACTTTTTTTCCAGAGGAGAAATTAATAGTAATTATTCAGACCTCTCCCCTGATGTTGAAGTTTCTAGAAGACAGAAAAGAGAAAGTGGCAGCATCAGAGGTAGAAAATGCCTATCAGACTGTCAAGACACATTTCACTCAGTGATGAGGGATAGGAAGTGCCAATGCAAATAGCCCAGAGATCAGATACTTGAGGAACTTGGCTGAGGAGGACAGATGCTCACTTTACTCCATTTCAGGCTCATTCTCTCCCCCCCCCTCTACTGGCTGGTTTCAGGATCACACTGTGTTGCTCATCTCTTCCAGAGAGTTCTTTAAAGTAAGGTCATTTGCCATTGCATTCCCATAGTGCGCTTTTTCCAGTGGATGGATGGCAAAGAACAGACCTGGGCTCAATCCTCAGATCTCCTGGGGGCTCTCTGTGGGGCCCTGTGCAAGTTAAAATCTCTGAGATTTTCTTCCCTCCCATGTAAAATGAAGAGGCGCACTAAATCTACAAAGGTGGCAAAAAAATTCTAACGCATAATTAAAGGGTCTATTACTTGAAGCAAATATTAGAATCCTATCTCCTTAAAGTATTTAGTTTACTGAATTTTTATGCACTGTTTATAATTAATTATGATATATTGGTGACAGTTGTAAAGCCGTGTACTTTTTTATAAAGAGCTACTGCATGCATTTTTTTTTCTGTTGATTTGCAAAAAGCCCTGTGAATTGGATAAAGGAGGTATTCCTATCATCTTGATTTCAAAGTTGGGAAATCTGAGGCTTGCACTTGTTTCTGAGTGCTGTTATAGGCTTGCCATCTGTGCCTTAGTTAATGGTTAACTCCAGCATGCGAGTTCACCCACAGAGCCCAGCAGGTTGGCTATGCAGTGGTCATGGTGGGAGGGAGTGCCCTCTTGGTTAGGTCAGACACTGACCAAGAGAAAGACCTCCATTCCAGGGCCCCACACATTTGTATTGAGTACACAAGGATAGTTAGAAGTTCTCAGGTACTTGGTTATAAGAGGAAAGGCTTCTGAACATTTCCCTCTTGAGAATTCACTGAGAATGCTTTTGATTGTGTTTGTCAGCTTCATCAAATTTGGGAGATGAGAGCATGCTTTTGTTCGTGAAATGATAGCATCCTGTCCCACATGTAATAATTTCCAATATGGTGTTGTCATCACTTGGAAGAAGTTATTTTTTTCTCAGCATCAGTGCTTACTTTGGGGATTCTTTTACTTCAGGTATTAATTGGTCTTGGTCTTTACATTTATTCTTATTCCTCTTATATCTCTAAATAAAACCTTCCGGTTTTCCCCACCTTCCATTCTCAACAAATCCAGCGGTGGATTTTTCTTTCTATTTTTCAGTATCAAAATATTAATTTTCAGTGGAATTTTTTTATTGTTGCCTTTCAATTCTAGGAGAGAAAACAATGTAAGATGGTATCTTTTCTCTGTTCTGTTTTAAACATGATATCGAGAGTCTTGAGGACAGGTGTGTAATGGAATTGTTGCCATGCTCTCCCAAACTGAATCATGTAGAACTTTTACAAAATGACTGCAAATCCAGTTTGGAAAGCACCAGGTCTAAAATATAAGTCATATTTCGGTATCTGCATGAGAAATAAAAGGAAGTATATGCTATTATGTATTTCTGGTATCTGATTTCTCTTCCCGGGTAGATCTTTCTCGTGTGTCTCAAGAAGACCTAAAAGCCCATATTCTGTCATCAAAGCCATGTCCTTGGCTAGTTGTCCATTAGCAATGGGAATTTCATAGATGAGTAAACATAGGCCACCCACCCCTGCCTCCTCACAGAAATACAAGTCATGATCCAGTGCAGCGGTTAACTACTGGAGTGTCTTTTGCTTTATACATTTTTTTTTAATCTCTGAAAAAACCTGTATCAGATATGTAATGTTATCTTCTATCATTTACATTTCAAACAAGTCACTTTTTTGTGTGGTGTCACATCATGGGAAGTTTCTGAGCTAAGATCCAACAAGGTACCCTTCCTTTCAGATTCCATGCTTTTTATACTACATGACCACTTCCCCAATTGGCTTGGGATAACATTAAGTTGGGCATCCCTTCTTTTTATCCCGAGAAGTCTCAAGGTATCCTCCCCAGTTCCATACTGGGGCATTTCTCCTAGACATCATTGAACTATGGATGCTGGGTCAGTGTAGGATATCTACCAGCCATTTGCTGCTGCTAGACACTCCCTTTTGGGGCAAATCCACCTTCAGGCCTGAAATCCTCTTCTCAGGGACTTCACAGGCAGTATCCCTTGGCTGGAATGGCCCTGCTGCTACTCTCTAGTCAGATATCCTAATATAATTCTCGACTAGAAGTACATCAAGGGAGCATGCTGGTAAGAACTGGATGGGAATCCCCAGAACATTGCTAAAGTTATTCAAGCATTGACAAATGAGGCAGTGCCTGTAGTGTAAGTGTTTCCAGATGTACATTTCTATCCTCTCTGTTCCTTGTACCAGTAAAGATGCCTCACTCTGCAAACTATTTGAGAATGATTGCTAATGCTTCTTGAACACATCCTATGTTCAAGAATGTTTCTTAACATTTATAATGCATTATCTCATTTAGACACGAGAACCTGTTTTTAACAGGTGGATCCTATTATTAATTAGATTTTACAGAAAATTGAGGCAAGGAGGAGTGAAGTAGCTGTGCCCCATGTCAAGAAGCTGAGTGAGTGCTATAGCCATCCCACATACAGGAAGGCTAGGAGAAAGGGGCAAATATGTGATCAGGAAAACCAGGATGCTAGGAAGCAAAGCAGAGGCAAGGAAGAGAGAGTCTGACAGTAAGAGGAGAGGCTCCACAGCCCTTGCTCCTGTGCATGGCATTCCACTACAGCTCCTCCACAGCCAGAAGCCAAGACTTCATGTGGCCACTGAGGGTTTATGATGATTGAAAAAGAATAGGCCCAGAAAAACTTATTCTCTCCTTCTCTTCCTCCCTTCCTCTTTCCATCCCTCCCTTCTCCCATCATCCCCTTCCATGTATTGTGCATCTATTACATGCTGGTCTCTAGACATTGAAGACACAACAGTGAACAAGAACAGTGAGAATCCACCCATCCCAGAGGTCATCTGGGGAGGCAGTGCTAATGCCTAGATGCTTCCAAACAGGTAGAGATTGATGTGGCCCATGCTGTAGCTTCCAGGACTCTTTCCTGGAATGCTCTTTCCAGGGATGCTAGCCTGAGCATAGAGAGAGATACCACAGTTCCATTTGATATTCAGCTGCTGAAATGTTTCCAACAAGAAAACAAGACTGAAGAGACAGGACAGGGTCAGTTCTCCTAGGCTCTAAAGAAAAGGAGAGCTATAGGAAGAATCAATCACCTATTGGCCCAGAGAGGGCAGTTCAGGAATGAGAAAGGACACTCCTTTCTTATTCAGAGGGCCAAGGAGTGGTCAGATCTGGACTATAATTCACCCCAGTCCTGGATCGCACATCCTGAGGTTTTCTTCACATTTAGCAACAGCTCCAATCTGAGACTGTCAGCAGTGACTTGGAGCACTTGCCTCTGCACCTACAGCAGGTCAGACTGGCCAAAGAACTGAGTTCATAAGTCAAATGCACCAAGCAGCCAGGAGACCTGTGGTGTGTAACAATAAGAAGTTAGTGTCGTAGGGAGTACTCTGTCCTCTGTGTTCCATTTTTCTGTTTCTCCTCTTTCCTTCTTAGTCTGATTTGGAAAAGACCATGTTGTAAAACATGGAGGAATAAAGTAAATTTTCCTGTGTGTAAATCACGGGAGCTCAGGGGAGCAGAGTATCTACAATCCAGAGGCAGTTGTGGCATCCGAGATCTGGGCTGGGGCCATCTACTCTGTCTCAAGTTTTAGTCATCTTGACTCCTCACTCCATCTCTAAGACAACCTCCCCCCGCTTCCTCACCCCCACAATCTTGAAGCAAATCCAAGTGGCTCTACCTTCAAAGCCTTTTTAGAGTATGATACCTCATCACTGCTTATACTGTTACCACTCTGGCCCAAGTCTCCTGGGCCTTGGCTGCCCTGCCTGGTCCCTATCATCAGCCCGGTCCCCCACAGCAACCAGAGGGAGTTCTTCCAGATGGAAAGCAGACCATCTAAGTCTTCTGCTCACATGCTCCATGTATGCTCCAGTGAAAGCCAAAATCTTCAAAACTCCCTCCAGGACAGCACTTGATCTACATCCCACAAGCTTTCTGGCTTGGCTTCTTTCTCCCTTCACCTCATTCACGTGGCACTAGCCCCACTGGCCTCCTGCTTTCTTTGAAGTTGTCACATATGCTTCCACTTCTGGTCCTTTGCAAATTCCCCTTTCCCTGGGGCTCTCTGCTGTTGCTAGGTATGGGCTGACCCCATATTCGCTTAGGGTCTTCACTGACGCACCTCGATAAAATGGGACCCTCCCCTGCCTCCTCTCCTTTTCTTTGAATTATCATTAGCCAACATATTACATATTCTGATATATTTATTTTTTGTTTATTGGCTGTCATATTTTTGATTAAAATATAAGCTCTATGAAAATGGGGGCTTTGTTATGTTCACAACTGTCTAGAACTAAGAAGGTAGTAAATAATAATAAATTGATTTAATGATTAATAACTAAGGAGTTAATATTCATTCAGTGAAAGTTCCTAGGGCCTAAAGAATTGATTTGGCCTTCTTGTTGCTAACTGACCTTATATTATGGTTTCCTCTCAGGCAAGATAAGTTTGGCTTAATAATTAACATTCTAGTTTTTTAATGTAATTCTCATTTTTTAATTTTTTTATATATTTTCATTTATTTAATTTACATCCAAGTTAGTTAGCTTATAGTGCAACAATGATTTCAGGGGTAGATTCCTTAATGCCCCTTACCCATTTAGCCCATCGCCCCTCCCACAACTCCTCCAGTAACCCTCTGTTCTCCATATTTAAGAGTCGCTTATGTTTTGTCCCCCTCCCTGTTTTTATATTATTTTTGCTTCCCTTTCCTTGTGTTGATTTCCTTTTTGTTTCCTTTCTCACACTACTGCATCAAAGATTGAGAAGAATCAGCTTATTTCTACCAAATACAATTGACCTTTGAACAACACATGTTTGAACTGTGGGTCCACTTATACATGGATTTTTTTCTTTTAAAAATACAGTGCATTTGGGGCACCTGGGTGGCTCAGTCGGTTAAGCTTATGACTTCAGCTTAGGTCATGATCTCGCGGTTCGTGGGTTCGAGCCCTGTGTCGGCCTCTGTGCTGACATCTCAGAGCCTGGAGCCTGCTTCAGATTCTGTGTCTCCCTCTCTGCCCCTATGCTGTTCATGCTTTGTGTGTGTGTGTGTGTGTCTCTCTCTCTCAAAAATGAATAAGCATTAAAAAAAAATACAGTGCATTTATAAACATATTTTCTCTTCCTTATGGTTTTCTTTTTTTTTTTTTTTAATTTTTTTTTTTTCAACGTTTATTTATTTTTGGGACAGAGAGAGACAGAGCATGAACGGGGGAGGGGCAGAGAGAGAGGGAGACACAGAATCGGAAACAGGCTCCAGGATCTGAGCCATCAGCCCAGGGCCTGACGCGGGGCTCGAACTCACAGACCGCGAGATCGTGACCTGGTTGAAGTCGGACGCTTAACCGACTGCGCCACCCAGGCGCCCCCCCTTATGGTTTTCTTAATAACATTTTATTTTTTATAATTTATTGTAAGAATGTAGTATATAATACTCATAATACACAAAATAGATGTTAACCAACTATTTATGTTATTAGTAAGGCTTCTGATCAACATTAGGCTGTCAGTACTTAAGTTTTGTGGGGAGCCAAAATCATACACAGACTCTGACAGTGCCAGGAGTGCCGGTATCCCAATGCCTGTGTCCTTCAGGGCTCAACTGTAGATAGAGATACGTGTGCTGAGATGGAAATGCATGGGCTTTTATTACATTAAGTGTTCTCACATCTCAGACTTCACAAACTAGCCTTCCTTTGAATGGCAGAGTATTATAGGAAGAAATACACTGTTCTGGGTTGCAGCCTGGTAGTGGTGAAAAACACTGACTTCATAACCTCACTACTGAAGTTCAAATATCAGCCTGTTTCAGTCACATACTCTGTGACCTTGAGGAAATTACTAAATTTCACTGTGCCCCAGTTTCTACTTTTGGAACCTAGAGAAGCTAATGATGGTATTAGTTATACAATCCCACAAATTTGAATTGAGAATTAAATGCGGGAATACTTGAAACGTATTTTGAGCCAGGCCTAGCATAAAAAAAATGTTTGTTTGAGAAACAAAAATGGGTGCCTGGGTGGCTCAATTGTTTAAGCGTCCAAATTTGGCTCAGGTCATGATCTCCTGGTTCAGGAGTTCGAGTTCGAGCCCCACATCAGGCTCTGCACTGATGGTTCAGAGACTGGAGCCTGCTTTGGATTTTGTGTTTCCCTCTCTCTCTGCCCTTCCCCGCTCATTCTCTCTCTCTCTCTCTCTCTCTCTCTCTCTCTCTCTCTCTCTCTCTCCCTCTCTCAAAAATAAAAACATTAAAAAAATTAAAAACAAAAACATAACAAGGCACTTCCTTTTCCTATATCTGGGATCATGAACAAGTATTTCCCATCACACTGGTCCTCAGTTTCCCTATTGATAAAGAGGGATAGGAAAAATTGGATTATTTCTAATTGTGATTTTATCCACTCTAACATTAGAAGTCTAAGGTGAGGTTGTCTAAGAGCCAGGAAGACAGATTTTGTGCTTCTATTTTAATTTAATTTTTACATTACTTCTGCCCAGACCTTGAGGTTTCCAATGGATTATCCTGATTTCAAATCCAAACTCTGGCAGGCCCTTCTGCTTCTCTTGCAGTTTCTTCCTGAAATACAGAGGGGATGCATTTACAGAAGCTGCTGAGGAGCTGGGCTGGGTGGGGTGAGGCCATAGGGTCTCATCGCGTCCAGGACCCCTTAGCTGTTGGGACTCCTGGGGAGCATCAGGGGACATTGGATCACCAGAACTATGTGTATTAGTGGGGTGGGCCAAGGGTGAGAGGGTACCATGTGTGTCAGAAGAAGTTGGCAGAAGTCTTTCCAGAAGTCCCCAGTGACACTGCCCAGCAAATCTCCAGGTTTGTGACTAGCAATGTTAACCTCTGCAGGAGGTTTTCCTGAGAAGGTAAAAAAAAGCCCAATGAGCACAGAACTTTGGGTGCAGAGGCTGAATCATTGTAACATCTGGTGGGTCTTCTCACTCAAAGTGACAAGGAGTTCATTGTCACTGCCTGCATGATGAAAGGGGAGTTGAGCCTATAACTCCTATGCCCATAGGCAAGAACCTAACTTCCTACTCTCGCTGACCAGAGCCCACTAATTCTCAAAGCCTTGAACAAGATGCCTAACTGTAAGGCTCGCCTTATAGAGCCAGTTTTTTTTTTTTTTTTCTACTCAGATCATTTGTTTGTTCATTTCCTCCCTGCCCCATTCACAGAAATAAAAGGATCTTTGTCATTCTATACTGACTGTGACGTGTGTGGCCTTCCAAATCTGGATGTTGTTCAAATGGCAGGGACTGGGGCCAGCAGGATGTGCCAGCCTCTCTTTGTCTTTACCCTTGGTGCCAATGTCCCAGCCCGTGTGAGCTAAGGCACGAGGACCCTGGGGAGACGCTCCAGAATACATTGCTGTTTGTGGCTGTCATGCCACCATGAGGACAGAGGGATTTGGGGCCAGTGTTGAACCACCTGAAATTCTCAACAGCTTAGTACTATAGAGTTTTTTAAATCACCCCCAGATACAACCCTAGAGCAAATCTAAAGGCCAATAAGCTTTTCCAGTAATCAATGGATTTAGTAGTCCTGACCTTGTCCCAAAGGTGTTCAGCTACACTGATCTTCCTGAAGAAAGAAAAGAAGGGAAAAGTGAGATAGGTAGGAAAAGAAAAGAGAAAAAGGAAAATAAAGAGCACCTGGCATACAATAGGGTCTCAGTAAATTTTTGTTGGACAGGTCAATGAATGGATGGCGTGAGTCATAACAAGATTGTTGTAACAATGGAGAAAAGAACACTGAGAGTAGACACCTATGTTCTTAATCTGCTGCTGCTATGCTGCTGTCTAGTGGGGTGTGACCTCTGGAAAAATCCTTCACTGCAGCAGAATTCAGGTTTCCCATCTGTCCTTGTAGGGAATCAATCAACAGAATACCTTAAATTCTGCTGGCTCTAAAAGCTGTTTGTTTATTCACCCATTCCACAAACATTTGTGGAGTGTATGCATCTTCTAGACTCCGAGAATAAAAAAGGAAGACATTAAGGAGTTGAAGGAGTTCCCTACCATGTGGGTAGGGTGCGGTGGCCCTGGGTGAATGGCTCCTGCAGCAGAAGTCCAGAGACCACGGTAGAGAGGACTTGCATCTGGCACAAATCACAAGTACAAAACAAGTGACTGGAATGCATTCCATCCTTCTTATTGGAGAGGTATTCCTCAGACACCATGGCTCTGTTTCAAAACACGGTGAAATGAGAGTCATCCCACAGGCTACCTGTTCTCTACCTGAATATTGCCCTTTAATTTAGGAACCCTCGCTTATTCCTAAACACTTGGACCCCTATTCAGAACTAACCATCTCTTGCGTATTTTTGAAATTGTAGATCATTGAGATAGAAATACAACCTACGGAGACAGAATGTTGAATGCTATTTTTATACCTGGTTTTGTCCACTTCGGTTCCCAAAATCTTTACTTTAATAGTTAAGTAGGACAGTTGTGTTTCAGAGCCATCACAGATCAGTGTGTGAGGAGCTTATTGTTAAATATTCAGGGATTTTGTAGCCCAGTTTAAATTGTTGGCAACTTCAAATTGGCCCTAGTGGGAGTATTTACCTCACAGAAATCAGGAAACAGTACAAATCAGAGCTTTCTTTTCTTTTTCTTTCTTCTTCTTCTTCTTCTTCTTCTTCTTCTTCTTCTTCTTCTTCTTCTTTTTTTTTCCAGAGAGCTGGTTTACCGGCCTGAGTAGAACCCACTTTGTGTAGGTACCAGTTAATGAAGTCACCCAGAGGACTATTTCAAAACAAACATATGCAAAAGAATTGAAGCAGTGCGTGATAATAATACAGAATACGAATCATTCCAAAACTTCAGGCATTTCCAGACTTTGCATTCTTTGCCATATTTGTACTAACCTATATCAATATGTTTACTATTTTCTAATTTAAAGCTAATAATTTTTATATATATTTTAAAGGAATTTTTCTTATTGCTATAAGTGAAAAAAAAGTATCTCTGTTCTTTTTTTTTAACATTTATTTATTTTTGAGAGAGAGAGACAGAGACAGAGTGTGAGCCAAGAAGGGGCAGAGAGAGAGAGGGAGACACAGAATACGAAGCAGGCTCCAGACTCTGAACTGTCAGCACAGAACCTAACATGGGGCTCGAACCCACGAACTGTGAGATCATGACCTGAGCCGAAGTCCGGCGCTTAACCAACTGAGCCACCCAGGCGCCCCAAAAGTATCTCTGTTCTAATTGTAATAAATGAATAACATTAAAATAATCTCATATAAAAATGAAATAAATTTAAATAATCCCATATATATATAACCATGCGTATATAGATATATAACTATATATAGATAGATATACAACTATATATAGTATAGTTATATATCTATGTATATAACCACTTAAAATCATCTTACATACCATCAGAGGTGAGGAAAATGAAAAATAAGATTATAAAATGAGTTCTTATCATAGTCTTCAGTGTCTTTTCTCTAAGGAATGATCATTGCAAGGGTTATGATACATATATTAATGTATGTCACATATAGTTATATATACATCAATACAAGTGCATTAGTTACAGATATCAACTCATTTAATTACTGTAAAAAATTCTTTGAGGGAGATATTATCATACTCCAGTGTTAGAGATAAGGAAACTGAGCATGGAAAGTTGAAATAATTTGCCCAAAGTTTGCGACAAAGCCAAAATGGAGCCCAGGCAGCTGAGCTCTTAAGCTTGTGCTCTTTACTTCATGGGTGGGTCAGTCCATGTGGTGTGTCTGACTCTTGATTTCAGCCCAGGTCATGATCCCAGGGTCCTGGGATTAAGACCCACATCAGACTTTCCACAGAACATGGAGCCTGTTTAAGATTATTTCTCTCCCTCTGTCCCTTCTCCCCTGCTCATGTGCTCATTTTCTCCCTCTCTCTCACTTTAAAATAAATAATAATAATAATAATAATAAATAAATAAATAAACTAAAAATACATATAATACTAGGATTTCGTTAGTAATCCTAAATCTTAGAAGACCTGGAAAACTATCCCATAAAAATAAAAGCAATATAATTAAAAGTACGTATTTTTGACTTGCGCTATTATAGTTTTGGTAGCAAAATAAATAAATAAATGTCCACTAGTAGGTATGTTACCAAGAGTGAGATGGAAAAGGAAAGAGGCCTTGGTTCTTTTTGCTGCCACAGTGAAGAATTGTAGGGCTGTGAAATGAAAGTAAAGCAGAGCAAAGTTTTATTAAAGTGTGTTCCAAGGAAGGAGCAGGGCAGTCAAAAGAGACAAGGGCCTTGAAAAGTCTGGAGTGTGAGGTTACGTCATTTTTTTTTCTTTTGGGTGTGTCCTAGGGTGGCAACTTTGAGTGATAGACCTGTATTACACAATAATTAGCTAATTAGGCATGTGCTTTCCCAAGGTGAATTCAAAATACTGTATCTGCAAGGGGTAGAAAACTGCAACGTTGTTTCTGTTTAGAGACAGAAGTCAAATCAGAACAAGCAGCTGCTTTCTGCACAGCTCAACACTCTTAACTCTTCCTCTGCTCGGGTGTTCCTCTGACTGGTAGATGGGTGGAATGGGGTGGTCCCTGGGTGATCTCTGGGTGGGCATCTCCATCAGGACGTCTAAGGTCATCCTCTGGTCACTCAAGCCTCGCTTCCTGCCAAACAGGTAAATGGTAGAGTGAATGAGGTTTTACTTACAGCGAGGAATTTATGCAGCTTCTAAAAGGATAAATTCAAACTAGGCCAGATAATTTGGAGGAATTTCCATGGGGTACCACTGGAGTAAGAAAAGGAAGATAGAGGCAAACATGTACAGTCCTCCCGGTTTTATAACATCACACTGAAAAAAGTATTATTTCCCTGCCAGCGGTAGGTAGTCTCAGCCTTGAAAGCATCTGCCCAGTCGTGAGTGTGGAGCAGCAGGCTGTGTGATTTGTGTTTCCCAAACTACTGCAGAGATGCACACAAGTTCACGTCACCTTTCCATTTGTACTTGTTCTGTGAATAATCCGTTTGTTGCACATTTTAATTTGTTTATCAATCATTTCTTTTTAATTTGCAAGAGTTCTTTTTTTTTTTTTTTACTTTCTTCTTTATTTTAATGTATGGCCTCTTCTTTGTAAATCTCTCTCTCTCTTTTTAAATAGATCTCTTATTTGTCTTTTGACTTTGTCACAAAGTTTCAGGTTTTCATGTAGTCCCATATGTGTATCTCCTTTTTAAAAAGTACTTGTTTGTTTTCAGTCTCAGGTTAAAAGTAGAGAAAAGGAAAATGAAATAGAGACAAATAAAATCTTGGTTGGAGGGATCCTCTCCTTCCTAATAAGACTATGAACCTAAAAGGAGTCAATCTCTGTGCCATACTCTGACCCTCCCTGTAAAACAGCATTAAATCCCTTTCTCAGGCAGCAGGGGAGAAGACGTTACTATTTAAGCATTCTGGGGCCCAGTTGTGTGCTGTATACCTCCATTCCTGTCTACCAACCAGCTCGTGTCATCACTGGACAAGTTTCCGATAGGAGTGTGAGAAAAGAAGGTGGCAGGTTGAGTTACATTAGCATATCGATGGCACAGCACTCCTTATATTTTATTATCCTAATTAGATGGGTATTAGGTTATATTTAAAGCTTAATTCTTCATTATATCCTATTACTTTTGTGGATTTTTAAAAATCCAACACGACTTTGAATCAAGGCAGATTCTTAATTTGGCTTCCCTGTCTATTATTTTGTCTGTTTGCCAGATTCTTCCCACTTTTTGAACTCAGTGCTATATTTAATGGGCTCATCAAACATATATATAATTTAGTGTTCCTTATGAAGAGTCTCTGGGGCCTCATGAAGCAAGGTAAAGATTACCAATTCCGTGGCTCCCCTCTGCTTGTGTCACTTCCAGTATACTCCCATGAAAATTTGTCTCCCTCCAGCTACCCCCGGACGAACAAATGCCCCAGCTTGAAACTATGGATTCACCAGACTCCTCTATCCCTTCACCCCAACCATTTAGGAGTCAAGTACAGTCTAAGGAGACCTGTCTTCTAGCTGGCCCCTCTCCTCTCTTCTCTCCTCAGGCTTATCCTCAGCTTCCTTGGCCCTGGACTGTCATTATAGCATCAGGCGCCCACCCAATTCTCCATCCTAGCCTCCATTTGTTCCAGAGCTGTCCTTCTGGACAACACATATTTTACCATTCCTCTTTGAAGAACTTTTCGTGCATGGAGGATAAAATCCACATTCCTTGGTGTGGCCCCCAAATGCTACCCTTATCTGACCCCAAAGTTACCTTCATTGACTGTCCCATAGACAAGTAGAAATACCCTGGTAAGATGAGTGTGGGATGAAGTGTGAAATGGAGCAAACTCCTGCTAATCATGATTTCTTAAGGGGGCTGCTCTTGCTTTCGAGGCTGCCTGGAATGTCCTTTTCTTTTTCCCTGGGGGATTAAATACTAGTTGTTATTTAAAGCCCCATTCAAGTGTCACCTCCTCTCTAAAGCTTTCCTAATAACCCTAGTGAAAATGAATCCCCCCTCCTTTGATGTTCCTTGAAAATTTCTAATACCAGTTTTGTTGTCGCTCAGCTGATTGCATACCTTTGAAGGTAGAACCAACATCATGGTCATCTTTGTAGATTTTGCCCATAGCACACTTGAGTGTAGTTGTTCCTCACTGTAAGTATGTGGAAGGAAGGGGGAAAGGAGTGGGGAGAAGGGGAGGAAAGGGGAGAGAGAAGAAAAGGAAGGAAGGAAATATGTGGTAACCTTAAACAAATACCTCCCTGGACTCCACATATCTTGTTTATTTCTTGCTTGCTTGCTTTGTTTTACTTCTTTGTTTATTTTCTTATTTTTTTAAAATGATAAAATAAGCACTACCACTTAACTGTGGAGCTTCAAGTTTTGCTTGTAGTGAAGATTTAAAAAGTGACTTGCACTGTATAAGACATATAGTAGTCATTCCAAAAGATCACTTATCATTATTTTCATCATTAATCACATGAGCATTCCTATTTTTATTAATTCCAGTTCTGATTCTAATGCATTCTAAGCATAAGAGAAAATAAGGACACTTGCACAGAATCTAGGGTCAACATAGTTTGCCTATATTTTGCTGTACCTCATTAAGATATTGATCCCTATCCCTTCTACCCAATCCCCTACTCAGCAAACAAGGAAAGAAGAAAAGGCCATGATGCTGGCATTTTTGACTAGAAGCACAGGGGAATGGGCAGAAGCCAGATGGGAGGTTCTGTGGAGCAAAGCCCAGCAGCTAGTAGTAATGAGATTCCTAGAGAAGATAGTCAGAATTAAAAACATTTAGGGCAATGCCGAGAACCATCTGAACTAAGAGAGTTAATCAGAAATGGGGCCTCCAGAGGTTTGCCCATCCCTAGCTAAGCATTACAGCACCTGATCAGGTGACTTCAGTTGCTGATGGGTGACAGCTTAATTTACAAGAATGTAGAGCAACAGCAAATTTGAAAATAAACCAAATATACACTTTATAAGGAAAGGGAAATGTGATTCTGAACTCCATTGCATAGTTTCCCTGAAGCTTCACCAACCTTATAATTAGATGATACCTAAACTGGATAAAACATTCATATTAAATATTATGAGAAATCTATTGGAGATTGTGCTATACCTTCTATTTATATTTCTGGTCTAGTTTGTCTGTCTTATATTAGTAGAGAATATGTATGCATGTATGTGTATATGTACTTTAGAAATTTCCATTAGGAATTATTTCTGATGTATTAAAAAAGATTAACCTTGCTGGTACCTAATATAATTTATTTTAAGAAATGAAATTTCTACCACTGCAGAGGTTTTAATGGGTAGGCTTTCTTGGTATCCCTCCAGAAATCTCCCTGCCTAAGGCTGCAGTTTTCCTAAAAGATTCACTCCCTGCAGATTCTGGTGGGAAGCTTGCCTGCACAGCAGCTGTGAAATCAAACCTTACTTCTCAATAGAATCCCACTCTCAGACAAAAGATGGGACTCACATCTACCTAAGTATTTTGCGCAGTCTGAAATAACTATTTATTAATAGCATGAGCCTCTGTGCACCTTTCCAGCCTTCCCTCTCTGGGTAACCAAGAGGCATTTGACTATTCTAGAAAGACAGACAAGCATTAGACTCCACATTAAGGGTGGCTCAAAGGACCGAGAACTTAGCTCCTCTTAAAGCCTGGTGCATTTTGATTCTCTGAGATATGACGTTAGCAAACTCTTTGATACTGACTTTTCTGAGAAATTGTGATTCCAGCAATCGTATGTGTTCCTTTACACAAACCTAAGAAAATTCTTCCAGGGCTTCCAAAATTACACAACGAGGTCTGGTTCGTGTGGGCACTTGAAGAGTAGAGGATGAAGGAACAAGGTTGGGAGTTCCTCATCTTTATCTGTCACTTTCTGTCTCACAGAAAAGGTACATGGTTCTTTTTGCCTCATCAGGACCATCCTGCTGTTTTCTAACAGATTCAGAAAGGCTTTACTTTTCTGTGTTCTCCTAATAAGTGCCAGGACAGCGCTGTTGACTAGAATTCCACACCATCTAACATTGAGAATGCACAATTGGCTTTGTTTCTGTCCCTATAGATATTTGTCTGTTTGGGACACTAAACCTTCTGCTTTGTCTCCAATTCTGCCTTATACTCCTCTTTTTCTGCCCTGTAAAATGGTCCATGTTCAAATCCAGAGTGTCTTAAAAGATTTCTACATAGAGTCTTCAGCTCTCTAAAAACATGTTTACTGAGCATCCTTGAGGTTTCCTGTGTTTGCTGAGAAATTTCCTTCTCCAATAATCTTTTAGCAATCCATGTGAATATGGAATTTTTCATATAAACCAGGTAGGGTCACTAACGTGTCCATGGGTTCATACTACTCAAAGGACAAAGGTTTCTCTTATTCCCAGTGGACATCTTTTCCCCAAAGACACACTAGGGCCACACTAGGCCCTTTTCCCCTAGGGCCACACTAGGACATGTTGCAGAAATCCAGTCCTCCTCCTGCTCAGTACAGTATTGTGTTGGCAGGTGCAGCAGAGATGAGAAGTGGAAAGGGACTGCAAGGGTGGCAAGCGTTTTGAATCCTAGAGGTCCATTGCTAATGATAGTCATAGTAATTAAATTAAAGAAGAGCTGCCAATTACAGTTCTTTCTTTGTTCTTTAAAAAATGTTTTCTTTCCTTTCAGGTGCCCTTTTTATGAGCTTGAAAAAAACTCTAATTAAGGAAATCTCTCCTGATTTGGTCCTTAGTAAACACTGTAGTCTTTCAGTCCAATAGAGGAAATAATAGGATGATATTTCCGCTTACTTTCTTAATTTACTGTCACAATGAACTATGTTAAAAATCTTCCATGTTGAAGAGATTTTTGTTTTATCTCTTTGTACTCTTCTTCTTTCTTTCCTTCTTTTCTCCCTTCTTCCTCCATCCTTCCTTTTCTTTCTTTTCCTTTCTTCTTTCCTACTTTATTGATGGAAAATTTATTTCATACAAAACCTGGATTGCTAGTTTGGCTGATATAGAATTATAGGTTATTGTTCAAAAAACATGGAAAGATTCACTCTTTTGTAAACCTCTTCCTTTTTAAAGTAAATGGCTCAATGAATTATATCATAAATATAGTGGACACAAATGATAAATGTTAAGCTTAAAGAAAAAATTATTTTTTAAAACTCTTTTTTAATGTTTATTTATTTTTGAATGATAGAGTCCAAGCAGCAGAGGGGAAGAGAGAGAGGGAGACACAGAATCCGAAGGAGGCTCCAGGCTCTGAGTTGTCAGCATAGAGCCCAACGCAGGGCTCAAACTCACGAACCATGAGATCATGACCTGAGCCGTCATTGAAGTCGGATGCTCAACTGACTGAGCCACCTAGATGCCCCCAAACTTAAAGAAAAATTTAAAAGAGAGACATACCCATGTTATTACCTAAGAGGGACCTGGGGTCACATGGATGTGTTTACTTTGTTACATTCTGAGCATCTATGATGTGTGGAACAAACTTGTGCTACATGAGGATAGTCTTTAAGCTGAATTCGGCTCTTTGGTTGATTCCTTCATTGCCTCCAACCAGGGAAGTTGGGTAACTGGGGGTTATTAAATGGTATCTCCCAAGCTCAGAGTTGGTAATCTGAACTGTGTTGTTTCTTCTTGGCTAAGTCCTGACCTAACTTCTTCCCATAGTCCATTTTCTTTTCATCACGCTTCTGACAAGTCTTGCTCAGACTGTTGGACTGCCTTCTGGCATTGTTATGTGAAAAAAAAAATTAATAAGAAGAGTCATAAAGTGCTTTGACATTCTAAAGTGCTATAGAACTGTTTAATGATGATAGAATTACCATGGAGCTGTCTGGTTCCAATCACATCTTCAGAGGGAGTCTAGATTGAATTGACAGCTCTGGTAGGTGAAGTTTAAAATATGAACTGTCAAAAAGATCAGAAATGGGTGGTGACATTGTCAGCTTTCCTTCTATTGCCTTTGTCTGGGTTGCCTCAATCCTGTTATAAAGTATCTCTTCTAGAGCAAGAGATACATCAAAAAAAAGTCTGTTTGTTCAAGAGTCAAATGGGATGGGCCAGTAGCTCTTCTTGTTGTGGGTTTTGCTGCATGGGCTCCAGGTGGTTTCAAAAGAGGGGCTAGAAGAAATAACTGATTTTGTATGCCCAAAGAACTCTACAGAGGTAGGTAATGAAATCCTGCCATTTTCCCCAAAGGTGGTCACATTCAAGTAGATGACACATATAGCACTTTAATCCCATAACTTCTCTTGTATTCTGAAGACCTTCACCTTCGCTCCCTTTCAGCAGTCCACTCTCCTGACCACACGCTGAAATTGGAAGTTACTTGAAACTTCTGTGACCTTAAACTCTACTGTTTGATACTATCATTTCCTCTGTCTATGGACCCTGATCTTCTATCATATCCTCAACTCTTCTACCATTTCTAAAAGTCCTCAGATTATTTCCTTTTGTCCAGGTCTGCCAGTTTCTTCTTGGTTCCACCTAACTTCTGTATCCATTTTAGAACACACTCAACTTACCTACCACCTTTTATTTTTGCCACAGATGCCTTGAACCACCTCACTGCTGACCCTCCACATCATCATATCTTCTTTATATCCAGGATTCCAAGCACTGCTGCAGGGAAATTATTTAGCTGTGTAGACTGGTATCCTTATAAAGTTATGACTGGGAGCTAAATCTGTGCCCTTTGCATTTCTTGGTACATCTCTACCTTGACTATTTCAAATCTACCACTCCCTTCAGGCTTCCTACACATTTTTTTTTTTTTTGTCATTTTCAACAGATGACCTTGCCCCAAGTTCATCAATGAAGTAATCATGTATAACTTCCCTCAAATTATTTACCTGCCTCCCATTTACAAATTTATCTGCATTCATATCCCCCTTGCCTTCTTCCATTCCATCTTAGTCAAAGAAGTGGCTCTCATCCTGGTTATAGGTAAGCCCACTTCATATGAAGTCAACTCCATTAGTGAACCAATATGCTCTACTTATTTTCAAAATTATCTATTTAGTCATTTTCTTCAAGCGAAACAATATGTTCAAGTCGCTCCCATCTTTTCAAAAACCTCCCTCAACTTTCTTGCTCTTTCACTGGGTGAAAGCATAATCTATACTCATTATTTGTTTCCTCACTTTCTGAGCACTCATCAAGCTACAGGAGTTTAACTTCTTTATGTCCTTGTCTGCTCACATTCCTTTCACTAAAACCAGAATGGTCTTCCAATGCGCAGTCTTGTACTCATCTGATTTTACATTTCTCTGGCATTGATGCAATCAACTGCTCTTCCCCTTTCTCTTTAAAACTCAAAGTCTCCTTCCTAACACTGTTTGAAAAAAAAAAAAAAAAAGAAAGAAAAAGAAAAAAAAATTCCTTTCTGTGATTATTGAATAAATATTCATCTCCCCAATTGTACTGTAACTACATAGAGGGAGAAATCATGTCTTTATTGATACACATTTTAAACCTACTGCCTAGCACACATATTAGATTTATGATTTATGTTTAATTGAATGGGTGGATGCTTTCATGGAAGATGTAGCACCATTCTTTCTCCTAGTGTTTCTCTTACTTTTCTGGGCTCTCCATTTCAATTTTATACCTAGCACACCCTTTACATGTTGGTGTTTCTCAAGGTATCATTTAGCATCTTTATTCTCATTCTTGAGAGCATGCTTATAAATCAATCTACTCTGTGTCCATATTTTCAAGTGTTCACTCTCTCCTGAGCTACAGCCTTATATAGCTGTCTTCCTATTGGATGTTTCATTTGAATTTCCATAGATACATTAACTTCATCTCCATCAAACTTGATGTCTTCATCTCCTACTTTCATTCTTGTCTTATATTATAGTCCATATCATGGCTGTTGACATAATGTGCAATGTCACAGCCCAAGAGGCTGGCAATGTTGGTTCATGCACATCATCACCTCAGGAAAGACTTTTCTGAACTAGCATGTATTAAAACACTCCTTTGTACTTCCATAGATTCTTGCTTCTCCTTCTATTTTGTGATTATCACATTGTTTTCTATGTAAATTATTTTTGTTTCTCTATCCTTCTACTAAATTGAGAACAATTTGAAGGCAGAGACTACATATCCCCAATGCCTAACAAACATGGTATCCATAATATAAGAGTTTAATAAATCTACGTTGAATGGATTTTGAACTCTTCATATTTGTGTGCCTATTATGAAATAATTGGACCATTTTCCCATCAAGCCTCTTAATTCTGGGAAAGAGAACCCTGCAGTTGTTTGAGGTAAAAGAAAGAATGCATACTCAGCCACTGTTGAGCTGTAGGAAGGATGTGTTGAAAATTCCAATACATTGGCGTCAAGGAGGTTTTAACTCAGAGACTCCAAGACTCATTATTTCCTGGGACCAACAAGCTGCATTGGGTGTGCATGTAGTCCTCCACATCAATGGCCAAAGTAATGGGAAGCCCAGATGGCTTCCCTTACCATTCAGGCAGCTTTGACCTGCCTTCTCCAACAGCCAGCTGGTGTGTGCTTAGGGAATAGAGACCCATTTTAATACTTCTCTAAGAAAATTTGCTGTGCCTAAGTGTACCTAAAAGATAACTGTAAAAAAAAAAAAATTGAATTATCCAAAGGTTTGTGCGTTCCTACCTTTAATCTTTCCCAATAGTGCAGACAGTTGAGAATTGACTATGATTAAAGTGTCACATTGTTCTGTACAGCCACATACTCCAGATAACTAGGTGAGAGGTGTGTCCTTAAGATCTGATCACAAATTTTCAGTAAGTCATTTTTTATACAATGGTAGACTTACTTTAACATCTGCTAAGTAAAATCATGAAGAAGATATCCTTAAGGGGAGGTTGCTCACATCCTTGTGAATTACTGCAAGAGCACAGAGATTGCCTATTTCCTGACAGGCTGTAGGGTCTCTGGGAAGCATTCTCCTCCGTGACAACTTCACAGTCTATATTTACTCCAGAACTTACCTGTTCTAGGCCTCATGCATTCAGGAACACACTCCAAGCCACGCTGTCTGATTCCAAAGTCTGTCTTTACCCTCCAGATGTTGTGTGTACCCCACCTGTGTCCTCTGAATTCCTACTGTTAGTACCTGGGTTTCTCCACCTAAATATGGAGCCCACCCAGTTACTGCTGGAGCCCACTCTGTGTCCAGGAGACAGGGCAGAAGGGCTGGGAGGTGATGTACCCCCATCCACCTCCCAGAGCAGCCATCTGCCTGTGACTGCAGCAGTTGGTGTGTGCACATTGCTGTGGCTCTTGCCTGCCTCCAGTGGGATAACTGAGGTGTGGGTTTTACGCTGGCCCTTGAGTTACCAGATGGGATGAAGGTTGCCCTTCTTTCCTTGTCTCAAGACCCTGCTCCCCCACAGGTGTTTTCCTTTACCTCCTAAATAAACAAACTGTCCTTATACCCTTATCTCAGCAGCTGCTTCTAAGAGAATCCAAATCAAAGCGAATGACTTGCTGTGTTAACCACTCCCAGATCCCCTGCAAGGACTTTCAATGCCCTAAATAGAGCAAAGCAGAGACTGACATGGGGACTTTGAAGCCTGTGGGAGTGTCTGGCTTCTCTGTCTATCCAGGGCCCTGGCTCTGCCTTTCCCTGCCTCTCAACATTACCTGCTTTTCTCCCTTTCTAAAAGCAGATGTCTGGTCCCTCTACAGGGCCTCCTCACCTTGCTGTGAGCACATTTGCAATAAGCCACTGTACCTCGCTCCATTGCACCTGGAAGGATAAATGGTTCTCACCTCTTGTCCCCTGGATAAAGTTATTTGGCGGCTGGTTATTGCAACAAAAATAACTACAGGTGAAAGTGGCAAATCATCCCCACTCTTCTCTGTGTGGCTCGCCTGGAAGCCCAACCCACACATTTCCAAGAATGGCTCTCTCCATCCCCACAGCAGAAACCCCACTCACCTCACCTCATTTAGCATACTGACTACCTCTGGGTTTTTGGTACCGTACTAGACACTCTCTCAGGCTTGCACCTAGTATTAGAAAATAGTTATTCTCAAGGATACCTTGTTTGCCCTGAGCCCTGGGCTCCTGAGTTTTTACCAGATTCTGGAATTTCACAAGAATCTCCCTGCTCCAAGTGATTGCCTGCAGCAAACACAAGATGTGCTCCCCATTTCCCCGGCACAAAGAGTCTGGGGACAAATAAAGACCAAGAAAAAAGAAAGCAGAGGCAACAGAGCGAAACTTGTTTTGATTGTACTGCTGGGTTTTGTTGGACGCTTTTCTTTCACCTTAAAAAAAAGAAATGTATCCTTACTTCTTTTGAACCTGGAACTTGGGAAAAGTTCAAATGTCTCTTGTCACTTTAAGCTGGAAAACAAAGACAAACACAAACAAAGGAACAAAAAAAATAGAACAATCACAATATTCCCTCTCCAAAATTAATAGGTCAGTTTCTCAGTTACACTTAGTATTTAGTGTATATATAGCAATTATGTGCAAAGTGCAGTAAGAATACTGTTATAAGCAGCCTGTGTCCCCTCCAAAAGCCAGACATATATTGAAGCCCTAAGTACCAGTTCCTGAGAATGTGACCAAATTTGGATATAGGGCCTTTAAGGAGGTAAGTTAAAATTAGATGGTTATGGCAGGCTTCATCTAACTGACTGATGTCCTTATGTAAAGAGGGAGAAACACTGGGGACACACACAGAGAAAATGTGAGGCCACAGGGGGAAGGCAGCCATCCTCAGGCCAATGAGAGAGGCTTCAGATGAGAACAAACCTGCCGACATCTTTATTTTGAGCTTCTAGGCTCCAGAACTGTGAGGGAATAAATCTTTGTTGTTTGAGTCAGTCAGTCTATGTCATTTTATCATAGCAGCCTTAACAAAATAATATAAATCCTCTAGTGTGAATCGGGGCACCTGGAATAGAACCAGAGCTGTGACCTCTAATTCACTCTTTGATCTTGAGAATATCGCTTGTCTCTCATAAGCTCAGCTTTTCTAAGTGATAATGTAATTATATGATTCTCTAAACCTTGGTGAAATGACATATTTATAAAATGTGCATGAAGGTACCTACCCAGCACACAGGGTTCTCACATGCATGCTTAACACATATTGGTGATTTGTTTTCTGGGTGTCAGAAGAGGAGACAGGATCCAAATTTTTTTACAACTTAGCTGCCATGTAAGTCACAAACATTTATGAAGGCTAACTAAAATATATGACTTATGTGTGAATGTGGTGATAAATACATCTTAAAAGATTGCAAGAAGGGATGCTGGTGTATGATGTTCTCTGGGTGGGTACCAGGGAAAGATTTTCTGAAGATGCACCCTGATCTAGACCCCATATGATAGGTAGTATTGGAGAATAGTATGGAGAGAACAGACTGTGCAGTGTGTCGCTGGAGTCATGTAAGCTGGTGGCAGCAAGGAGTTCTGCAGGTCAGAGTGTGCCCTTTGTTGGTGTCCCATAAGAGATGGCCTACAGGCCAGTGGGCAGTGCCATGCTCTTCTCTTTGGATTTTGGGAAAAGGGCACCCCAGAAGAGAGTCTGACTTTGGGAAGGAAGTAGTTCTTACATGGTCTATGACCTCCTTTGACTCTAAAATTCTCTAATATGACATGAAAGTTAGTAGGGGCTAGTTTGATACATGGATAGACTTTACCATTGGGTAATTGGAAGCAAATAATTTTTTTTTCTTATAGGACATGATCGGTGATGTTAAAATGTGCTCTAACAATTCATCCAACAGTGCACTGGAAGTATCTGCCAAGGGGACTAGTCTGCTATGCAGCAGAATGAAGAGCTAGATCTTGCCTCTGGCTCTACCATTCACTAGCTGTGTGACCTTTGGAATATGATGTCACTCATTTACTTCCATGCACATATTTCACTCATTGGGGAATAATTTAGTTTGTGCTTTCCATCTCACAGGCACACTGCTGAACAATGAGGAAGTGGTGGTAAATAGTTACTGATCACATGTAACCAATACCTAGTGTTCATGACAGAGAAAGTGTTGAATGATATAGGGGTTAAAAGAAGCACAAAACTACTCTTCAGGCAATCAAGGAAGTGATATTGAGGCTTCCCAGGAAAAGTATGTGAAATGAGCCCCCTTTCCCCTACCTACTGAAAACAAAAAGGAGGGAGGATATTTTGCCTGCCTATTTCATCCGTTTCCTAAGAGCACAAATAAGAGGAATGTATGAGAAGTGTTTAGAAGCTCTAATTGCTAAATAAATATAGGGTATTATGCTTCAAAGAAAGAATTGGCAGATCTTCACAGCTGATTGGATATAGAGGAATGATAAAGCCATAAGGAAAGGTAGGCTATAGTTTTCAACCTGGAGAAGGGAAAGATGTGGGATATTTTTAAATTCCAAACTAAGTGGAATGGTTTAAGAACAGACACTTGTTGGCTGAGGAGAAGGGGCAGCAATGAGAACGATGTTGACTTTTGAGGTGATCTATGACTATATGATGAATGTATCTGAGACAGGTAGGGCTCAGCTAGAGGGGAAAAAAAAAGATTACCAATATAAAGGTGATGTCTGGGAGCTAGGTCAGTGTTCAAATAAAGAAATGCAGAAGATCTTTCCTTATCTTGATTTTAAAAAGAATGTTAGAACATTGGAATTATATATCCCCCACACAAAGCCGAAGCCTGGTATGCTGTCTGCTGGCTACTTTGCTCTGTAGTGGGTACTTCTGGCTGCAGAATGCAGGCCTGCAGGGGTGAGGGGAGGGGTGGCTGGAGGGAGGACAGAGAGACCATAGCTCTGATGACTGGTTTAATGGACCCACAGATAAGGATTTGTAATCTACTAGCTGAAGAATTGTGGGTGAGAAGAAAGCAATTGATTGAGCCCTGGGGAAAGCCCACACTTGGTGGGCAGGAATTAAAAATAGTTGGGGAATGATGAATAAAACATTATGGATAGATTTCCTTAGCATGAGATAGGGTGCATGCAAGTCTGGTTTTCTGCTCCGCTCTATGACAAAGGGTGAGGGGTATTCAGTCCATTCCACACAAGACTCTTGTACAGGAAGGAAGCAGCACATAACACAGAGCATTTGCCGGGAACGGTAGGGCTTCTGGGGAGGCCTGTGCACTGTGCACATCTAATGTTTTTGTTGGAGCCATTTCCCATTATTTAATGTTTGAATCTAATCATTTCCTTGATTTAGCAAATCAAAGATTTTTTTTCTTCATTTTATTTTCTTCTCTATAATTAAGTAATTTCTTAATTAGTGATGTTCAATTTATCCAATCTGAAATGACACATTTTATTTATTTTTTTTTATAAAAGCTTGCATTCACACACAGCCCCCACCTGATGGTGGAGTGCTTGTCACTCCTGTGCTCTTTTGTATCCCTGAGCTCTGCCCCCACCCCCCTCATTCTCTTTCTCACTTGGTGAGATATTAGGCATCTCCAGCAGTTCTTCTTGAGCAGTGGGGAATCCAGCTGTGTCATCTCACACTGCGACTTCCTGGTGGCTTTAATTAGCATAAAGGAATTTCTCCTCAGAGGGGATGTCACACTGGCTTTGCGCCTGGTGGGCAACCCTACTTTTTGGTCTTTCACACTTGGCAGGCAGGGGGTAGGGTGTCTTCTGGAGAGCTGACCCAGTGGCCTTAGTTGTGGCATTCCTCAAGTACTTCACACCTGAGGCTGGGCTCAGGTCAGGCTGCAGGGAGCTTGCATGGAGTATGCCCCCTTTCTATTTTTGCAGGCTTTCTCCCTTTGCTTGATTAAGCACAGCATCAGATGTCACTTCCCTCATGTCAACCTGCTGTAGGCTCCAGGAAATGGTAGGGGTCCAAGCAAAGGCTGGTCTGATTGGACTGAACACCATATTTATGTGCTATGTCCTGTGTCAGGCTGTCTTGTCTGCCACCAAGGTTAACAATTCTTGACAGATAACCTTCTCCACCAAACAGCTCAGTCAACCAGCGAGCACCTGAGTGCTTGTTAGGTGTCAGCTCTATGAAAAATTCACAGGGAATGCAGAGAGAGCACTGAGGAAGGAATTATTTGGTGCAAGTTCTCAGGATCTCCCTCTGTATATGTGTGAGTCCAGTCCTCCAAGATAACTTTACCTGAGACCCGGGCTGGATGCAAGGAGGGAAGCTCTCCCCAGCCTGTGTCTACTGCTCTTCCCTGACCACAGGCAACCTGTTACTTTCTCTCTCCCCAGCTACTCTCAAGCCTGGTAGCAAGGGAGATAATGATTCAGTGTTCCAATGAGGCACAATTAATGTTAAAGTAATAGAACAATAATGCCTGCCTGTGATAGGGACTTTGAAATCTCCAGATGAAAGGCCCACAGAAGTACAGAAGTATAGCTATTATTAGCATTTATGTAGCGCATTTCATCTTCAAAGCACTTCGCAAATATTAACTAATGAACACAGAATACTGTCTTTTTTCTCCCCTCCATGAGCCTCTGATGAGTTTCCACTTAAATGGAAACACTACTCCATGACATAGAGGCCGAGGAAACTCCTCTCAGTGGCCATCTTCAGTCTGTTTAGGGACAGTCCATGGAAAGGAGATGCAAGCCTGCTGTTTCCCTATGGATGTCTAGGAAATCAGAGCACCAGCTCAGACCAGTGCTGTCCAATAGAAGTATAACGTGAGCCACACATGTGATTCCAATTTTCTAGGGCTAGTCTTTAAAAAAGTAAATAGGTGAAATTGGCCTTAGTAAGTTAGCTTACATGACTTATCCACAATATTATAATTTTAGCAACATAAATTTATTAATGAGATATTTTATGCTTTTTTTGTACCGTCTTTGAAATAAGCATATATTTCATACTGAGAGCACATCTCAGTTTGCACTAACCACATTTCTCATGCCTAATTGCCACATATGGACAGTGGCTACTGTATAGGATAGCACAGATCTAGACCCTTTTTGAGAAGGAAAGCCCAGAATGCCTGGTGGATTCATCCAGGGCTATAACTCAAATGGCAGAGTGGGACTGTGGTCAAGTGTGGGCCATAGTTGAACAAACCTAAAATCCCATCCTGATTCAGAAACCAACTAGCTGTGTGACACTGGACTTATTTAACACATTTGAAGTTCCCCATGTAGAACTATGAGTACTACTACATCCATTGTCACAGTTTGTATGAGGATTAGATGAGATTATTTTTGTAAAACATTTAGTGTAGTACTTAGCATGTAATGACAATGCAATGAAAAGTAAATATTGACATCTGATCAGAGTGAGCTCCTATTTCAGGACCTTGACTCTATCTCATTCTCCACTAGCATCAAATGCATCCTAGTTCTGTCTCTGCATTTGGTTGGGTTTTGGCAATGGGGTGGATAGATGCAGTCTCTCAGCCTCAACCACAGTGGTCTGTGTTCTCCACATGAATATACACTCACAGCTTTGTATGGCCAGGACAAGGACCCCTTGTAGGGTCACATGATTTGAAAAGACGAAAGCTAAAAGGGGGCTGGAATCTGAAAGTTATTTCTGCAAGTGTCTTGGAGTCTCCAATTACTTTCTGCTGTCTACTCCTTAACAAGAAACAATAGCCCTTCCATAACTCTCGCCCACCTTTAACCTGACCTTGCCCCTCCCATGATGCAGGCACTCCAATCCCTCTATCTAGAAAAGTTCTTCCAACTCAACCCACAGATCTTGTGTTAACTTTAAACCCAGCACTTGTAGCATATCATTGCATTTACTTCTTCAGGGCAGAGTTGGCATGTACTAGCTTCTCAATAAATGCTTACTGAATCTTTGCTAAGTTACAGGGAGGGTTGCTAGTGGTATGGGACACACCTGCCAGGGGCATGCAGGCCAGGCCTCCACACCCCCTCTGTGCATATTGTGGGTGCTCTGTGCTGTCTCAACCTGAAGCTCAGTGTTATTTACACAAACAATTCCTCCTGTTTAAATAATTTTAAAATAAGAAACAGCAATGGAATTATAACTTGTCCTGTTTTAAAATGTATCACTTCTAGAGACATCTTTTCAGCAAGAAGCTTTCATATTCTAAAGCATTTCTTATGGCTTCTCAGCTCAGGAAGTGGACCTCTTACTCACAATCCTAGATATTCTAACACAGAATGTGCCCTAGCTCAAGCCCTCCCACTTACAAAAGAGGAGACAAGTGCTCAGCTACTTCCAGTCTGAGCTGGTAACTGATCCTAGACCTAGACCACCCACTGGTCATAGTTCTCTGACTCGATAAATCCAAAATGACCATAGCATCCAGTAGTTGACAAGGAAGTTATCTGGTCCCTAATGGGTGTCTCTCTTTGTTTAGGACCATAAGGAGTAATCCAATGGGGGCTGTTGAGCCTCGGTTCGTTTTCATAACAGGATGATCTCTCCCAGCACTACAAGCAGCTGCGCGCAGTGTGCTCTGACGTTTGTTGCATCTTGTAAAGCAGCTTGGGTGCTGGTGCTGACACAAGCATTGCTGCTCTGCCCTCCTGTCTGAGTTGAATATGTTTGATTCCTTCCTACTTGCTTTTTCCTTCCCCTCCTTTCTCTTCATTTCCCTTTCTTGCATTTTATTTCCCTACCTTTGTTCTCATTTCCCTCCCCCCATGTAAATGTCTGGTGCTAGGGTTACAGAATAATCAACTACCTCTCAGGAAAGGGAGTGGGAAAAATAGGAATTGATTTTCATGAGATAAACTGGCCCAGGTTGGACTTGTACCAAGGGTTCCTTGCCTCCAGGAATTTCCTCTGTTGGGCTCTTCAGAGCAAAACACAAAAGCACAAGACACAACTGACCAATTGTACAGAACTATTTGTAGGGAAAGATAGTGTGGTCAGGTGGGGAAAGGAATTCTTTGTAATCCCCCCCCCCCAGGTGGCCAGCCAAAGCTACTGAGCCCCTGAAGCATGAAATTTGATTACTCTTATCTTGGTGCACAGCTCCTGATAACTGCTGTCGGTCATTCAATTACCCAGCAACCTCAACAAATGTCTGCAACAGAAGGTAACGCAGCATTAGAGTGGAACACTCCACCTTCCTCAGGTGGTACCTCTGAAATGGCAGCAGACCACGGGCAACATGGAAATGGCCTGGCCAGGGACGACTCAGGGCTTTGATTGTTACTCCTAGGCGCTTCTATCAAATGAATGCTTTCTTCTGCTTTGAAGATTTTGTTGACTCCCTCCTCAGATCAGATACATAACAATGGCTTGAAGAGATTCCAAGGTGATTAAGGAGTTTGGAGAATAAAAAGCTCCAAAGAAAGGCTAAAGAACTAGCATTATTTAATGTGGAGGAGAGAGGCTGAGGGTGATTTACTATCTTCAAACGTGCAGAAAGGCCCACAAGTTGGGAGATGATCAGCCACTCTGAATATATCCTGAAGCCAAAAGAAGAGGAATTGGGTCCCCATGGAGTGCAGGATACAAGTGCTGGTCTGGACAGTTGGGAGACCTATTCCCAATCGTGTCCCTTCCATTAGAAGTTCTCTGTGTGACTTTGGATATATCCCTTAGCTTTCTGGGCTTCATGCTAGATGGCCTGCTTTATTTCCTGAATTTTTTATGATTCTATGAGTCATTAGGTTAAAATAGGGGGTAGCCTGAAAAATAGCAAGTTTTCAATGGCTGATAGAATACTGCCCAGAAGCAAAAGAACCTGCTAAATAATCCTTCAACTTTTTAAAGGCAGTTTCCAAAGATTTTTGTTAGTTATTTAAAAATGGAAATTGAGGTGTTTTTGAGGGAATTGAGGAACTGGACTCTTTCAAAGAAGAACTGGGTCTGAGGAACAACATCAGCTTCCACTAAGACAAAATCCCAACAATTCTGATCTCTGTCCCTATAACAGTATCCCCATTGTCTTGGAACCCGAGATGGTCTAGTTGGGAACTTTGTCCCTCTCCAGGTTAATGCTGGTGGCATTTCAGTTGTGCAACCATTTCAATTATCTAGCACATGACAGGAACTGGAGAGCAGGAGAGAACAGCTGTCCCGGTTGTTCTGAGTGTTGTTTAACATGACCCAGCCAATGGTCCAGGCAGGTGACATGCCCTGGGCAATCTGGGTTTTATCAGCAGGGGAGGAAAGACTTTTCCTTTACTCTTTCAAGTTCTATAATTAGGACCTATGACTTGAGTTGACAAGATACAGTTTCATTGGAGAAAAGCATATAAATTTTACTTAATGTTAATATTTTTTTCTTAATTTTTTTTTAACATGTTATTTTATTTTTTGAGAGACTAAGATAGAGGGCAAGCAGGGAAGGGGCAGAGAGGGAGACAGAGAATCCAAAGCAGGCTCCAGGCTCCAAGCTGTCAGCTCAGAGCCCAATGCAGGGCCCAAACCCACAAATGCAAGATTATGACCTGACATGAAGTCAGATGCTCAACCAACTGAGCCACCCAGGTGCCCCTTGATGTTAATAGTTTTTACATGACACTGGGGGTCTTCATAGAAAGAAGAGGTTAGACCCAGGGGCTTATCTACACTTTAATAAAGAGCAATATGTTGTGGACACTAGGCAAGACATACTAAAAAGGTGCTTGGGTGAGGGACAGTAAAATTTGGATAGTGACTAGAAAATACATGAAGGAAACTAGTGAAAAATCAGTGTTATTTTAGTACATCTGTTTGTACAGATCCATTTTGTTGCTCCCAGTCCTTGGTGAGAAGAATGTTCTTCTCTTCCTAGTACAGGGAAGTTTTCTAATGGGAAATTTCATGTCCTGCGTTTAGGTAGAAAAGGGTGGGGGGCAGAGACCCCTCTGTGCACCTGCTGTTTCTCAAGTGCCTTCAGCCCAAAATAATCAATGTGACAATGCGGTATATTTTGGGGGAGCACATTCTGAACCCCCTCACATCCTTCCTACAAAGGCTAGTGCAGCAGCTGGGAAATGCAGCTGCATCCTCACCCTCCATGACCCTTCTCTCCAGTCCAAAAGGAAGTGCAACACCTATTTTGGCCCATAATTTATTTGGATATATTTCCACAAAAGTTGCTGTTGTTCTTTGTAAAAGAATCTATCTGCTACACAGTCCAATGTGGGATGGCCCCATCAGGCCACCAGGCTAAGAAGAGCCCCAAAGAATGGCCCAAGCTCCTAGGTGCCATGACAGTGGAAGCAGGTGTTATTTAGCAGAAGTCAACAATACCCCTGACACAATCCCAACTACAAAGGCAGTATATCCTAATTAACTGCAAATGTCTTGCTCATAAACCTGTCAGCACTGGGCTCTAATGTCTGTACTTTTAATGATGCATTTGATTAGTAGGTAATTTTATTCACTCGTGGCAGTCAGACCTGTTTGGTGAGGGTATCTTTTCCCTGCTCTTTCTCCACCTTTCTTCTCCTGTTCAAAACATTTATAAAATTGTGATGCCCAAAACTATCTGATAAGTAAATAAATAAACCCACAAAGCAATGTCACAATGACTGCTCAACACCAGCCTGTGTGTGTGTGTGTGTGTGTGTGTGTGTGTGTGTGTGTGTGTGTTGTTGTTGTTGTTGTTGTTGTAATGGGGTATAGTGAAGTGTGATTTTTCTAATTTCTCATAAGGGCCCACACCTGAAATCTCTTCTTTTCCAACCTAATACTCTTTTCACTCCAAGTCCAAATAATTAACATGGCTTCACAGATCATCATATTTTTCACATTGATTCCATGTTCTTTTATTTCATTTACCTCTAGCAATATACCCATGAGATAGTTGTGCCTCTGATGTTGGAAAAGAAATTCAGAGATGATATCATCTGTCTTGGGGATCCAGTCAGTAAGTCAGGAATTCAAAACCAATCCCAGTTTAAATTCCAGGCTTTCTCTACTACACCACACATCTTTCCAAAGAATAGTTTTATCTTTTTTCATTGAAAAGGAAACATGAGGCTGACCTGTACTGGTAATTGTTGCTAGAGGACACCCAGGGAGAGGTGTGGCTGGGTCCAGTGAAGATTATGCACCTCCTAGATCCCATTTCTTGCTGTGGAAGCATAAGGTCATGTTTAAGGTAACTAAAAGTACAGATTTTGGAGTACATCCAGAAGCCCACATGAACTGTGCTCTGCCTCTCTCCCTACCCCACCTCGTCCCCCCTGTTCTTCCTGAGGGTGCATGGTCTCTTCCATACAGGATCTGGGCCTCTTGCATCTCTGGATTCCATTCCCTTCTCCTTGCAAGGTTTCTTCTCCTTGCATGGTTTTTACATATATCAGCTCCCTTACTCTACATATAACGTAGACACCATATTATCCCCTGAAGGAAACTATGTTCCCAAGGTCATCTCACCCAAGGTTACGGAGAGGGTGAGTGGAGGGGCTGCCAGCATGACTCCATTGACTGAGGTCTCCATTGCTGCTTGTGTGAATAAGCATATTGCTAGCAGGTATCTGATGTGCTTTACACTGAGTTAGGTGCTTTGAGAAGCACCACAGGAAAAATAAGAGATGATACATAATTTTTAACTTGGGATCCCAGAAGAAGAGCACTTCTCTAAATTACCATTTAACATCTGTATGTCAAGGCACACACACTCTCACCTAGGAATCTCCAAACACCACGGCCTGAGTATGGAGTGTACTGTGCTTCTAACTCTTTTACCTTGTTTTGTAATTGAAGGTCATAAAGGTTAAGTGGCTTTGATTTGTGTGTTGGTTGGTGGTTGGTGGCAGTGCAGGGATTCTATACCAGGTTTTGGGGCCCAAGGGCCAATCCTCTCTCCACTTTACTGTACCTCAGATGAATACTGTCTGTATTCATCAAGGGGCAAAACAGAAGAGTCTGCTGTGCCCATCTCCTCCGAGGTTAATTTTTATTCTGAAATGTTTCAAGCCTAGCTACTCTTTAGGTGGTTGATTATACTTCTATGAAATCTCCATTTGAAGGAAAATTGTATCATGTGTTAGAACAGCGAAGAGAAGAACTCATGACCTTGCATTGCTTTGTATTATGTCGCCTTCCCTGATATTCTCTAGTGCAGCTAGCAGGGAGTTTGACACATTGAGTCAGACAGCCCCTTATTATTAAATCTGTTTGCAAATGTGTGGAAAGTGCCCTGCACACCCACCCTCGTTATGAGTGGTGGCAGGTCGTGGATATGAATCATAGGCTCCTAGAAGCACTTGCCTTCTCCCTTTCCTTAAATCAGATTGTCAACATTTCAAAAACAGTAATGGTAATAATGTTGGGCCATCTGAGCCATTGAGCTGCATCCTGCAACATGAGGCACATCACTCTGAAGAAGTGGACCAATAGGTGAAAAAGGTTCATCTTTCAGTGAAATAGGTTCTACCTCACCCTGATTGCGCTAAGATGGGGGCATTGTGTGTGTGTGTATACCATCTACTTTTATGATGACCTTGATTGTATGGAATTAATTAACTGAGTTATGATTACCAAACATTCTAGAAATGTGAAATGCTGGATAAGACCTTGTTAAAATAATAATCTCATAAACTAAGCAGGTTTGAGTGCGGTGGGTGCCCAGGGGAAAGCCCCCTTGGGAAAGCCTTTCGCTCCAGTTCTGGTTCAAAGCCTGTGTTCTGTTCCTTAGGTCAGCATCCCTCCCTCCAAGTCTACAGGAGTAGACCCAGGGGCTTATCTACCACTTTAAGATAAGTACAAAGTATAGCAGCTGCTGGCTCTCCAGTGCCTCGCCCTGACCAATGGCCAGAGTGGAGTGTGAACGCCTTTCCATGATCTACATCTCAGGCAGGGCTGCTGCTTCACAATCATCTGACTGCCACGCGATTCCCCCCACTCTTAGCCACCACTACACTACATCAAGATGAGACTTTTCGTTTCCACTTAATTTGGAAAGTAGTGTTTCCATACTTCTGCTAAAATTCATTCAGTTCTTCATTCATTCAGCAAATCTCCAGACAGCTGACTGTGTGCTTAGCAATATGCAGAATTGCATGTCAGATGCATTGGGGCGCATTTTTCTAATCCTATGAATTGATCATTTTTTCCCACTTTGATAAAAGTCAGCAAGGCATCTTATGAAATATCTAATATAATCAAGACACAGGCTGGGGCAGTCATGTAAGAATACATGCATATAGTAGGGCTTCTTAGGTGAGGAAATTATATATTCACACATACACGCCATGAAACTGACAAGGCAATGTACGTTAACTGTACTCTGTAAAGGACTCTGGGGATTTATTAAAAGGATTGAGAGTCCTAGATGGGTTGTTCTGGGAAGGCTTCATGGAAGAGGTGAGAAAAAGGTAGAGCCTTGAGAGGTGCTAAAATCTTATATTCAAGATCTCCTAGGCTTTGTCCTCCAATAATGAAATAAATTTTAAGTGAGTGCTGAGCATCCTGTCCTTGCCCCAGGCAACCTGATAACTGCAACTGTAACAAAAGAAAAGCAATTTAAACAGGCTTGGCTTCCTGGAGTGTCCTTTGCCGTCACTTTACTGCCCTGGACCTGCTTCTGCTCTGGCCTCCTCCAAGTCCAGCCCCTAGGTGAAGCCTCTTCCTAGTTTCTAGATTTTTTTTTCTCATAAGGAGAAATCTGGAGATGAAGTACAAAAACTTACTGAGAATTATGGGGTGCCATTGGGACACTTTGGTTTTAAATTGAGACCTCAGCACATAAAAAGTCTGCTGCAAATGCAGAGGTTTGGCTTCAGAAATTAAAGCCTGTCACTTTAAACTGATTTCCTCTTCCTGGGTCTGCTCTCCTGGCCCCAGCCTAAGGCAGAGGAGAAGGGATATTTTAAAGTGACAGGTTTAAACAGCCTCCATGTGTGCGGTGCAATCATTTTTCACGTGTAGCCTCCTAGGCTCCTGCTGAGGGGCCCTGCAGGATCCAATCTCCCTCTATAAATTCCTGGGAAGCCCCATGCTGCCTGGAAGCAAGAACTGGCAGGAGGGGCTGCCTGAGGCAGAGTAAGGGAGCAAGGAGAAGGCTTGAAGAAAAAGAGTCTCCGGAGGGCACTGCGCCCTCAGGCCTCCATGCACACTTTGGCTGGCACTGCTGAGCACCAATGGGCACCTCACAGTTGGCCCATCAGAGGTGAGGAGTAGATTCTATGAATGCCTTTGAAAATTATGTCTGAGAGTCTATTTCCAGGAGGTATAGTAGAAAGAGAATAGAAATTAGAAGCAGAAAGCTTGGTATCTAGCCCTATTTTGTCCAGTATTTGTGCCATATTGACCTTCACCAAGTTCTACTTTTCCAAATCTCACACTCCAGATGCCCCTCGGGGCCTGTTTCAGCTTGTACACTGGAGGTGATAACACCTGCCATGCTCACCTCCCATGTTCCTCCAGTTCCTGGAAGGAACCCCCGAGCCCTGGATCTGAAAGAGTTTTGTACAGTGCAGTGTGGTACAAGGAAATGGCCTTTATTGCGTTGCCACAGTGACACCTGTAGAATTGGACACCAGTGGCAGAGGTGTGCACCTAACTCGCTGTTCTCACAGCATAGTAGTGAAAGCCAGTCTCCTCTTAGCACTTACTCAGAACCATTACTGTAAATAATGAATGGGATACTCCCACCTCAAAGGCAAAGGTCTCCTAATAAAGATGAGATCCTCAGCTAAGAAGTGAAATAATCCCAGCCCCAGCGCTCCAGGCAGAGTCCCCAGGATTCTGGCCTTGGCCATTGCCCTCTAGGCATGAATGGACACTGGGCATGTTGCCCTCTGGGTCAGAACCTGACCCAGCTTCCCTTTGCACATGGCCATAAGGCCCTGCTCCTGACCTCAGGAAGTCTTAGATGCAGAGATTTAATCCAGTTCCTTTTGCCTGGATCCCAATGAAGCTGTCCCCCCTTGTCCTGTAAGGAGAAGAAAGCTGTCTGGGAGAGGCAGGTGGCTCCTGGTCACTGTCTGGCTCTGCTCCACAGAAGCCCTTCATGCAGGTGGGCTGCAGAATTTCCAGACAGAGCCACAGGGAACCTAGTCTAATGGGTGGGGGTGGAAGAACTGCCTTTTTTCCCTTCCCTTGCTTTAAAACCCTGTGATTTTTCTGAGCAATTCTTAGCTTGCCGGCTGAGCATCGCAGCCACTGATATATTTAAACTTTCGGTATTAAAGATCTCAGAAGCCTCTCCCAGGAAATTACCTCCCCAGTTCAAGTAAGCCAGGTGTCCTCTTGAGATGTGTGAGATTCGTGTCCCCAGCAAAAACCTCTCTCTTCAAACTGGTAGATGGCAGTGCATAGGCCTATTACTGGAAATAGATGCATTTATGAATTTCAACATCCTATTAGCAGTGATGATCTGACAAAATCACGAGAATGGAGATATTTGGGTGTAGTGCTGACAGATGATTTATGTGCTCAGATATCACGAGGATGTTGAGTATGTCTCCAAAGAGGCCCTCCAAGAGACAGTGCGGGTGCAGCCTGGGGGGGGGGGGTTGCAGAGATCCCACCATTGTGACACAGGGGCTGCCTTGGAGTTCATGAGGCCCCTTTGGGACATTCTTAACGACCATGAAGCTCAGGCAGTGACACAGAGGGGTGTGCAGGTACTGGAAAGGAGGAGCAGCTTGTGAGGACAGCACTCCTCACTCACGCGCCAGTCTCCTTGAAACAGGTTTGAACTGACACAGGCAGATCAGCCAAGGTAAATTTCTTTTCCTCGGATGTAATAATTTAACTGGAATTGATAAAATGAAATATATTTTGGAATCACTATCTACCTCAAGTGAGATTGGATCATGACAAGAATATATTGAGTTATGCATATCTAAATGTGGCCATTGAGGGACTCCCTCTCCCGATGTCCATTGGACATGGGCCCTGCTATTATTAATTGCCTGATTTGGGCTCCTATGGCTGTGTTGACTGTTTATCCAACTCATTCTCCCACACTTTTCCCCCAGAGCAGAGAGTTACCTAGATCTTTATTGGCTTTTATGCTTTCTCAAGCTCCATCCATAAGAGAAAAATTGAATTGGTCCCATTAGCTTGATTTTAGTAGTCATGGAGAAGGTAATGGATTCCAGGCTCGCTTGCCATTTAATTTAGATGTTAAAATATTGCATATGATTGACCTAGATACATCACTGCTGCTGCCATAGGGAGTTGGAAGTGCACAGGAGGGAGTACCAACAGCCCTTGTAGGTCATCAGTGACCCCATTTGTGAAATATTTAGTTAATTAAGTGAAGATGGTCACCAAATTGAATTCCTTCAGGTATAAAAGAGATTGGAAAAACAATTTGTTATAGCTGGCTTTCTTCATCTCAACCATCACCATCTGAAGAACATAAAAGGAAGGGAGCTTCGTCATCCTGGTGGGAACAGAGCAAATCACTCCTCTTATCCCACCAACTCACACACAAATTGCAGTGTTTTAGAATCATGGACCACAACTCCCAAAGGACAAAAAACATGCCTGGCAGGTTCACTGCCATACCCATAGTGTCTCTCCCTGTACCTGAGTGGGGTGGGAGTGGGAATGGGCTGGAAAGAGAGCAAGGGTGTGGAGATTTGGGAAGTATTTGTTGAAGGTACCATAAGGTTGGTAGATAATTTGGACTTCATCCTCAGTTTAATCTCCTACTCAAAGAGGGCTCTGCAGCCAACTGGAAACTTTCAAATCCCAGCTTTGCACTTAATTGCTGTGCAAACTGCTGCAGGTCACCTAGCCTCTCTGTAGAGTTTCCTTATCTGTAAAATGTCAGTCCTAATGATACATACTGCATACAGATTTTTGTGGGCTAGAATACTTATTGCATGAAAAGCTCTGTGAAGACTAGTGTCCATTATAAACATGTTAGTGTCACTTGGTATTATTATTAAATGGTGCTTGCAATTTGCTTTTCACTCATCTGTCTACATGCCTATTTAAGATAGGAAATGCCAAATTGTAAGAATTTTCAATCTATTTTGTTATATGTTCAACCACCTTTCCTTATACCAAACTCATAAAGATAACACAAATCAACTATCAAAGCTACCTGGGTGACCATGGATAAGTCTCTGTTCTCTGTGGACCTCAGTTTTGCTTTGTTTTGTATAATGTGGAGGCCAAGCTACATCATCTCCAGAGGACTCTTTCAGCTCCACTATGGTTATTATGGGCCATAGAAGCAGCAGCTACACTTAAATTATTAGCTAAGCACTGTTGTCTTAACTTCTTTAATTCATACAATGATCCCACTGAGGAATTTCTTTTTTTTTAATATCTTAATGTTTATTTATTTTTGAGAGAGAGAGGGGATGGGGAGGGGCAGAGAGAGACGGAGATACAGAATCTGAAGAAGGCTCTAGGCTCTGAGCTATCAGTACAGAGCCCACCGCGGGGCTCAAACCCATGAACCACGAGATCTTGACCTGAGCTGAAGTCAGATGCTTGACCAACTGCGCCACCCAGGCACCCCTGCATTGAGGAATTTCAATGTATATCTTCATCCTGAAGATGAGGAAACTGAGGCACAGAGTTCAGGTAGCTTGTCACGGTTGCCCCAAACGTAAGTAGAGGAGCCAATATTTGGATCTAGGAGAGTCTGTGAGTATATGGAGTAGAATCACTGCTTCCATGGTTTTCTGTTACTATGGTTTTGTGAACCTTCCTGAACTCAGGGCAAATCTAGAAATCAGAATATTTCTACTCTATTGGCTTTATACAGGGACCTGACCTTGGCATCAAAGAATATTTTCCATCCATAAATAGCAAAACACATCATTGCCAAATAAATTAGAGAATATTTGCTACTGTGAAATGTCCCCAACAAGCTGAGTTATTACTACTGTGTCATGATTATAACAAGAATAATGTGCATTTATGGAACACTTTATGTCCTCCAAGTACTTCATGGCCGTCCTAATTAGGCAGCCTGTTGACACATTCCCAGGAGATGTCTGCAAATGTTTATTTCAATGCTTTGGTGCCAGAAAATGTAGAAGTCCCTCTCAGCTTGGGATGGAGAGCTGGGGAAGAGGTATAGGAAAGCCAACAAGGCTGAGTCCCAAACAATGACTGAATAAGATCAGACCTAATATGTTAGAAATGCAATTCTTGATCCAAATCTCTTTGGACTGTGTAAATCAAAAGTTAATTACTGGGAGGGCCCCATTTGTATTTTTATTGCTCTATTTACATTTTATGAAACCATCTGGTATCATTAATATGCTCAAAATCAGTTTAGCTTTATTTGTAATTTTACAGCAAAAGAAAAAGTTCATTCTTCCTTAAGTGTGAGAAATCACAGGCCTGGGGGAGGAAGGTGGCTGGCATGGGTGTGGCCTTGGCTGGAACAATGACCAATGGAGTGGCTCCTGGGGTTCTCTCTGGATGAGATCTGGGCAGGTTTCCAGGGGTCCTGGCAGCTTTTTGGCTGGCTTAGTCTCGTGGAGGGAGGGAGGTGACCTGAGCTGAAGGATAATCTGCATCTCTGGGATTCGGACTTCTTAAGAGTTGTACAATGACAGGTTGAAGACCAGTAGAACAAGCCCACCAGCTGCCCTTTCTGGGCACCAGGCTACAGTGAACCAGTCCAAGATATCACTGTCTCCAACCAGGCCCATCTGCAGAGCATCCCAGGGGCCACACACATGGATGGCACCTACAAGCCCTCTTGTTCTTTTTCTCTTGTTCAGCTTCCCTAGGACACAGCTGAGTGGCCCCCTTGGAGGTGGCTTAGGGAGATGAGGAACCACCTCCAGCCACTCTTGGCTCAGGGATTAATGGCAAAATGCTGCCTCCCAATCTCAGCCCAAAGTGAGCAGCTGCTGGAGGATTACAAAGCACTGGACCTTCTCGTTTTCATTTTAAATGTTATCTCAGCTGGGCAGTTCTTGCAAATAAGCTCTTCACCCTCCCTTCCTTTCTAATTTCCACTCCCTCCACCCCACAATAATCAACGTACACTCTACCCAAATATGCTCCGGCCAAAACCAGGGCCTACAAGTGGTGCACATTAACTAAATTGCAGCTTACTGGCTATGTTGGTGATGTTCCCAGATTGAGTTCCTCTGGCTTAACACTTGGATGCTAATGACAGGAACTGGTGGGTCAGATGTGGCAGAGGGATAGCCTTCAAAACCTAAATGGGAAGAGTTAGCATCGCAGAGCTTCAGTTTTAAACTAGATCATAGATCCATAAGTAAGGTACAGTGGGGGTGTATTTCTTTTAAACAGTGAAAACATCTTTCTTTCTGCTACAGAAAAACTTGTACTTCATAACTGTCTGCAATCGTACCCTGCAGGTTTCAGAAACACAAAACAAAACCTTTTATTGATGCTGCTGAAAAATAACCGTAGTTTCTTTCTCTAAGTGATCCCCCGGTGCGGTTTCTTCCCTGTGACCCCTGTCTCCGTAGTTTTCCTGACTCTGCCTCCTCCTCCCATCCAGTTTTTTCTCTGCTACAAGATAGGAAGGGGAGGGTGGCAGTGGGGGGTGGGGGGGAGGATCAAAGGCTTTGAACAGGAAAAAGAAATAAGAAAAACAGAACAACAACACAGTACGTGCTTGATCATTTCTATCAGATACTACAATTGCTTGGGACCCAGAAAGAATGTTTTGTCCGTCCTTCCCTATTCCCAGCTGGAGGCCATTTCCACAGCTGAAACCACAACAACAGGCAGTGAACAAGGGCAATGGTTAAGGAACTGAACTCACTCACTGGGCACTGGAGAGTGGAGAAGGACTTCTGGAGTTAGGGCTTGGTCTGGTACTCCATGAGGAGCAGAGCAGAGACGATTTCTCTCCCTGCCTAGGGAGGCGCCATTGCCCCTGCCTGAACTGGTCAGAGTTCTGGCCCAGCTCTTGGCAGGATGCTGCCCTTTGCTCTGGTGTTTGTAGTTTCAAAGGAGGTGGAATATCTGGCATTCTCCACGTGAAATCCAAATGCCCAACATCCATGAGTCTGGGACCCGGGGAGGGTTGATCAGGTGCTCTTCTAATTCCAAGTGCTTTCCAACCTGCCCTTTTGTTTCCTCCTGTTACTGTGCCGCCCATGTTTGATTCATGATGGGGTCCTCGCTTCCTAATGCCATCCCTTCCTTCTTGCCCCCTTATGCCTCCACGCATGTCCATTTTAATCCTCTCCTCCTTCCTTTGGCATCTGGTTTATTTTGTATATAAACTGCTGATGCAAATGTCCAAAATAAATTATGCTGAATAATAGATGAAGACAGCTACATAATTTATAATGCTAGAGGCCAGTTAGAGCTGCATGGGCTGTGTTCAGGCCAGCGGCCCCTCCTCAGGTGTTTACCACAGCCTACTGAGTGTTTACAGCCTTAATGTTAGGAAGCAAAAGGGCCCAGTGTCTGTGGTTCAGATGGTCTTCCTTGAGGTGTGTGTCTGCCCTCACGTGGACTCAGACTCTTCCACCCAAGCAGCAGCTGTGCACTCACAGAAGGACTGTGTGCCACATCTGCCCATCAGCCCAGACCCTGAACCTGGCTCTTCCAGCACCCCTGGCCTCCCAGCCTGCAAGCCCCACCTGATGCTCTAACCACCAACTCTCACCTGTGTCCACACTTCTGAGTCTTCTTCCTTGCTTTCTTGCTACACCTGGCCTGTGTACTGTTTCAGCTTCTCGTGTGCTCTTCCACTCACCCATACCTGGCAATGTAGTTGTTCATGGGCCTATAAATTCACATAGTCAACTTCCCTGTCAGGGCACCTCAGCCCTGATCACCCACAGCCCAGGAACTCGAGTGTGTGGGCCTGCTGGACCTGTACTGGCTGCAGGCCATATACCTGGGGACTGGCAAGTCTTGCCTGTTTTCCCTGACCTTGGGAAGCTACAGGTTGGAGCAAGTGCATAGAACTGGTATTGAAAAGGGGAAGAGAAAGTATCCTTCAGCTTTGCAAACCCAGGCAGCTGTCTCTGCTCCTAGAAGACATCTTCAGAAGAGGAGGCCATCAGTTATTTTTCCCAGTCCTTGGTGTCATATGATAATTGAGAATTGTGGAATGGCTTAGATCACAGCACTACATGATCAGCTAACAAGAAATCCTAGTTGTGTAATTATGACAGCAAATTCACACAGGTCAAAACTCATTAGCCGAAGTGTAAAAACAGCATCTTTGCTGTTTTTTGGAGTATATTACAGCATTCACTGTGTAGCCATGTGCCTTCAACTTAATTCCCATCATGCCTCAGAATATCAGCAGATGACACCCTCCGCACATGTGTATCTGTCGCTCCCTGCCTTGTACCTTTGCAGATGTGGCAGGTTTCTAAATCCAGGAGCTGTGACCCAGGGGTATGGGCACCATGGTAAGAGATTCTGAATTTCCTCAATGCCCACTATGGTCGAGGAACTGTGCTGGCACATGAATAAGTGTTATCTAATTCACGCCTTAAACTACCCAGGAACTGCTGTCTGCTCCATGTTCCAGAGAAGGAACCCAGGCTTTGAACTAAGCAACACTGTTCAGATCACACAGGTGACATGTAGAGGAAAGGGGGATTTGGGATGCTATAGAAAGGGTCAGAGAGCAGGAGGCTGAGGTGTCTTCCGGGACACAGCTTTCTTCATAGGTACCAACCAATTCCAACCTGTTCATTCTGCAGAAGGGATTTATTTTCCTCACAAGAGCTAATCACCAGGGCCCTGTGCCATCATGCACTGGTACCTTCTCTATCCTGAGCTGCTGAGAGAGCAGTGGATGGAGCATTACCAACCACAGGCTCAGAAGAGGCATCTTGTCAAACCCTTGCTATGTAATGTAGACAAGTGACCGGGACAGCAGCTGCATTTGAGAAGGCCTTCTGAGCATTGGAAAATAGTTTGGGGATCTAAAAAAGGAAAGCGCATTTGGGCCATGAGGATAGTTGTGGAATGATTTCAGATTCTCATTTCCGACAAAAAGATAGAAAGGCCATATAACTGTGAGATTAGTTCTGTCCACTTTCACATCTGTGACTCACCAGCAAGGCCTGGGGGATCTTGCACTGCTAAACAGAGAATCCAGAAAAAAACAGTTTTGTAAACAGACCCCAACAGGGGCAAAGGCCTCTGGATTTGGGGGCCTTTCATGCATTTAGAGGCTCCTCCAGCTCCCTTGGAGTTGTGGCTTACAAATGGAGTAGGGGATCTGTGAGTGGGACTTTGCTGTCTGAGATCTTGGGAGAGAATTTAGTGGTGGCACAGGTGGAATATCTGAGTGATTTTAAGACCTGAAATAAGAACAGCCTCAGGCAGGAAATATCCAGAGTTTGCTATTCTTAAGCAGGCTAAAAGTGACTTGCATGCCTGGAAAACCCATATGCTTGCTATGTGTCCAGAAGGCACAGTGACAGCCAAGGGGAGGCTTCCCTACTCTGGCCTCTGCCTCCTAGGGACTCCAGGTGCCTGTAGCCCCTCTCCTGGAGGTTCCTGTGTGACAGCTTGGAAGCCCTAGGAAAGCAAGGGCAACTGTGACGATCACCCACACAAAGCTGAAGAAACTTCTTCAGAAGAATAGCAGGAGCCCTGGCATTTCTGTGACCTTAACTCCTATTTTATTTCCTAATGCGCTTCTCAGGTTAACGTCTCCAACACAGCTCCTTGATGACTAACTCTCATGTGATTCACATGCAAAAATTAGACACCCCATGTACCTCTTCTCTGAAAGATTAGATAAGGAAGCCATTTGCACCTCTTGTCTGGCAGGCTTTTCACCTGTCAAGCAAGTGCTCTCACTGGGACTTGGTGGCCTAGGGCACACCTGTCCTATCTCCCACTGCAGAAACCTGGGGCGGGGCGAACCTCACATGTCAAACCCCAGCATTTAACTTCTCAGTTTGGAACAGTCTTAGTGTTGATGGAATAGATGGGTATTATAGCAATTGGTTGAGGAATAATGGCACAGCCTGTTAAGGATATGGGGTAATATTGAATAGAAATGATGTTACTGCAACCACTTTGTACTCAGAATCTGATCAGCATGAGCAATTAGTAGGATTTCTCAACTCTGGCATTACTGACATTTTGTGCTGTATAATTCTTTGTTGTGGGGACTGTCCTGTGCCTATGGTATTTAACAGCATCCCTGATGTCTACCCACTAGATGCCGGTATCACCACCTGCCCCCAATTGTTACAGCTCAAAGTGTCTCCCGATATTGTCAAATGTCCTCCAGGAAGCAAAATTGTCCCTGGTCCCATAACTACTGTGGAAACTAATCTCAATCTTCTCCATCAGAGCCAAACAAAGTGAGGTCCTGGGACGTGTAGCAGTGGTGTCACCTGGGGGCTCCTTAGAAATGCAAATTCTCATATCACACCCAGACCTCCAGAATCAGAAGTTCTGGCTCTGGGACTCAGGGTCTTATGTTTTAACAAACCTTCCAGGTGATTCTTATCCATGCAAAAATTTGAGAAATATTGCTACAAGGTAGCCACTTCCCATTTGTGGCTATTGGAATTATTTCAATTACATTAACTAAAACTAAAAATTCAGTTTCTCAGTTGCTCTAGCCACATTTCAAAAGTCCAATAGCCACATGTAACTGGTGGCTACCAATACTTGCTAAGACAGTCATAGAACATTTTCATCACTGCAGAAAGTTCCATTGGAGTGCACTGTTTTTCACCATAATGAAGTTGCTGCCAAAATGTGGATGCCTCCAAGAACCATAAGACTGTCACTTTTGCTCTCAGCCAAGTCTTATGTAATAAGCACTGGCTACCTTATGGTATTATGTAGCTAGATATAGAAGCAAACTGAGAGAAGCCACATTTCTTCCTCGCCTATATTTGCGTGTAAGATAGATATAATAGTATTTACGTCCCCCACAGCCTATCTATGGTAACAGTCAAGGCAACTGTCCAGAAGAACATAAAGTTTGGGGTAAAATACACAATACAGAGCAGGCCCAAGTCTTACTTTAAGGCAATACATTATGGTAGGGAAATAAAAACAATTATAAATTCAACTATAACTACATTGATAACAAAGGACATAGGGATATGGTGTTAGTTACTTTGGTGGGGCGCTGGGCTTCTGGTAGGATGATGGTGGACTAGCTCATTCTAGTGCCTGTACTACTGGCTCATGTACAAGTGATGAACTTGGATGAACACTAATCCCCACGACTTCTGGGGAGTTAATGTAGGGCTCTTACTCTAGCAAACTCAAAAATAGAGCTTAGCAACTCCAGAATAAGACATAATAATTCTCATAGCACCAGACTTCCAAGCAATCCCTGGAGTAGAGTAGCTGTAGCACATTCACCACCTCTTCTCCCTGCCCTGCTTGCTGCAGACATCATTTGTCAATTGAGGATGCAGTCAGTACCAATCAATCCACATTTACATGCACAGGATGCCACCCATTCACAGTCTTTGTCTAACCAGGATTCTCTTATTTACCTCTGTTTCTTTTTGAAATAGCCCAATGCAACAAGATGTTCTACCACATTTCTCCTTTAGTGACTAGAGTGTTTCTTGGCTTCTAGAAGGTGATCACTAAATGTTTACTGTAATCATTCCTTCTCTATAGCCAAACCCTGTATTTTGGCATAAACTATAACTCACTGTCCAATACTAAGCAGCTGAGCCCCTGGAGCTGCACAGACACAAGTCTACATCTGAGGTACTCCTGGGTTGGTTGATTCCAATTTGGATTATACCAAGCCTGGAGTTCTTTATGATTTATTATCAACTAGAAATAAAATAAAATAAAATAAGACTTATAAAAAAAGGAACAGGACATTCCCACCCCAGTCTGCAACAGTTCAGCAAGACCTTCTCTGCAGGAACCCAGTCTTGAGTGAAATCTGCTCAATGAAGAAAATCTCTTAAACCTCTGCCAGACAGCTCAGCAGGCTCAGTGCTATTTGCCTCCAGCCTCCCTCATATCCCCTGAGACAGGCTGGGAAAGGGCTTCACTGAACACGAAAATGTAAAAGGTACTGACCCCGTTGGCCTGGCTGCAGTGGCTGGCCAACTGGGGCACCCTCCACCCAGACTGATGGTTCCTCCTGCTGCTGTCAGATCTCCGGCTGACTCAGTCCTCTGGTTACCATCTTGGGTGCCGTAATACTGTGTCCTCCTTTTGGACTTCACTCTCATCCCCCACTGTACTTAAATTAGAAGTACTTTGAAGCATAAGAACAAGCAGTGAGATTCTGGTATGCTCATTTTCTGAAGGCCCCAAAAGTGCATGAGCTGAATAAGACAATGAGCTTCCACTTCTACCTATGGGAAAGAGTGAAACTGATGAACATTTAAAAGAATGAAGGTTTGGGGCGCCTGGGTGGCGCAGTCGGTTAAGCGTCCGACTTCAGCCAGGTCACGATCTCGCGGTCCGCGAGTTCGAGCACCGCGTCGGGCTCTGGGCTGATGGCTCAGAGCCTGGAGCCTGTTTCCGATTCTGTGTCTCCCTCTCTCTCTGCCCCTCCCCCGTTCATGCTCTGTCTCTCTCTGTCCCAAAAATAAATAAACGTTCAAAAAAAAAATTTTTTAAAAGAATGAAGGTTCATCCCTGGTGACCTGATTGTGGGAGAGTGGCGAGAAACAGCAAAGGGGCTGCAGCAGCAGACCAGGGTGCTAGAGAATTCTAACCAAGAGAGATTGTGAAGGTTGACTGGAAACTAGAGAAACAGGCATGTTTGGTGGAAATTGGGCCATAGATCTGAAGGTGAGAGATTGTCCCTATTCTCTAAAAGGAAATTACAAAGTTCCTACAAAGATGTGGGATGAATGTAGTCAGTTGATTTGGGGTGAATTTTTTTTAATGTTTGTTTATTTTTGAGAGAGAGAGAGAGCAAGAGTGAGAGAGCGAGACCAAGAAAGAAAGAAGGGAGGGGGCAGAGAGAGAGAGGTAGAAAGAGAATCCCAAGCAGGCTACAAACTGTCAACACAGACTCCAAAGCAGGACTTGAACACACGAACCATGAAATCATGACCTGGGTCAAAATTAAGAGTCAAATACATGAGGCGCCTGGGTGGCTCAGTCGGTTAAGCGTTCAGCTCAGGTCATGATCTCACGGTTTGTGAGTTGGAGCCCTGCGTTAGGCTCTGGGCTGACAGCTCAGAGCCTGAAGCCTGCTTCGGATTCTGTATCTCCCTCTCTCTCTGTCCCTCCCCTGCTCATGCTCTGTCTCTCTCTGTCTCAAAAATAAATAAAACATTTAAAAAAAGAGTCAGATACTTAACCAACTGAGCCACCCAGGAGCCCCTGAAATCTTATTCTTCAATACAAGCTACAGATTACACCAGGCCAAGCTACGTGCTCTGATTAGCTCTATTTCTGAGACATACACAGTATTTGCTTGTGACCCTATACCTATTTATACATGTACCATACATATTGATACATAGATTTCATATGTTTATTTGTATGTAAATTACCTATATACACATACATATATATAAGCACATATATTTATATATAAAGATATATATATATCATGATAAAAAGGTTTGACTGCAAAATGTCTATGTATATACATATTTGTACATATAAATGAACATATGTGCAAATTATGACATGATCATAAAAAAGGCATAGTCTTTGCTATGAGATAGTTTCAATTTTGAGTCCCAGTTCTGTCACTTAGGGGAGGTATTCCCTTGGGTGGAATATTTAATTGAGCCTTAATTTCCTGTTCTGAAAATAGGTATAATGACACACATAAATTTCGTACAGATGTTATAAGGAATAATATAATGAATATAAAACATACGGAGCAGGCAATGAATGGTAGATATAGCTATGTGCCCACCTTTTCTGCTACTACATTGAGTTGAAGAATGACTCTCTTATTCTCTTGGGTGGGTAGTGAAAATAGGGCAAAGTTGGTGGCATTTCTGTTTGAGGTATTCCAAACAAATTCACCCATTATATACCATCCAGAGTGTTCCTAAGGGATATCTTTACTTTTTTTTTTTTCAATCAAGTTGCTTCTATTGCAAGAATGACTCATTTCTATTTTATAACTGGGTGATTTATTGTAGGTGTTCCCTGTTGGGGTTTATAAACCACAAGGGTGCAGGTGACAGCTTGTAAATCCAGTTTCAGGGAGTTAAATATCAACTCCATACAAAGGAGAACTTTCTAAGACAGTTGCTTCTAGAGGGAGTGAGTTCCATGTCATGTTCAGCAGAGTCAGAGAAATCATATTGGGAATTTAAATATCAGATGAGTGTTGCACTACATATTTTTGAGGGTCCCTTGGAACAAGAAATCCACATATTCCGTGGCTTTTTAGATAGTGCCTTCTGAATGTGGTGTTCTGTGATTTCTGTATTACCTGCACCCCCACCCTCACTCCACCTCCCTCCTGGTGGCCTCTATTCATCAGTTACAAGGCCTGAAGGAATCCAATAGTGAGGAGGTGAGATTACATTCTGAGGAAATGGGTAAACTGAAATGGGCCTGGGATTGAACTCAACCAGGCAGCCAGCTTCATTTAGCGGCTAGGGCAGTCTTATTAGGAAAATGCAACGATCCAGAACAGCAGCTCTTACCCGCTCTCCTGGTGGCAGGAGGGGGCGAGGCTAGGCACGCTGCAGTTGGAGGATGCAACCCTTTGCACTGGCTATGAGCTGCCTCCTTACCAAGACAGCTCCCCTGGGCTCAGCTCCCTTCGGTGATCAAAGCGTAGGTATGCCCTGATGCAATTCGGCCCCTGACTGCCATGTCTGTTCTCTGGGAGCTTCCTTCCAGGTGAATTTCTTGCCTTGCCTCACTAAGTATTCTCCCCAGGCCATTTCTGATGTATGTTTCTCTTCACTAGTCTACAGAATAAAACATGTTGCAGTGGACTGGGAATAGAAGGTAGACTACACTGAGTATCTAGATCAGAACAGTCATGAGGGGAAATTAGAAAATGACATATGAAGAACATTGGAAACATCCATGAAGACAGTCTCTGTCCCTTTGAGGACAGACAGCGAATGAATAAGGACAGGGAGTAACAACTCAAACAGAAGCTATTCAGGTTCATCTTGCTAAAAAGAATGCCTGGAGTTCATAAGATTTCAACCCCAGCTATTCGTAACCTCACAAGCCACAAGAGAAGGATATTTCTGCATTTCTTCAATCTTCAGGCTCTCCTCTCACCCTCTAACTCCTTGTCTCTATTTCTCTGCCCCTGTCTCTCTGTCTCTTTATCTCTCTATCACACACACACACACACACACACACACGCTCAAAATACCACCTTTTCCTGAACTCCTTTGAGCTTTACAGGACCATAAGCCTGGGAGGAAGGACTTTTAGTTCCCTGCTTTATAGTTGCTTAAGCCTTTCCCATCTATAAAAAGGTAGAAATATTTAAAGATATGACTAGGTATTTTTGTGTCTGTGGCACAAAGATATATGCTCATGCCATTCTAAAGGCAGCCTTGGCAATTTTCAGATGAAAAATGTCATAGAAGTTTGAGATTCTGTAATTATCTATTTATATGCTATGGATGCCCAATGAGGAGTCCAGAGATTGCCTCATTTGCTGACTAGATAGCTGTTCATAAGTAAGTGTAATGTGACACACACCCTATATTGGTTCATAGGGATGGGAAAATTAGTTATGTCACATCTGAAAGCCACTTTACATTCATAGGTCATAAACTAAGAGGAAAAATAACCCAAAGTTTCAGTATTCAACTTGTTTACTCTGAGCAAAATGCAACCTCTTAAGCTGATGAGCAGAGGGTGGAAGAGATGGAAACGGCTTTTAGGAGCTCACTTTAAAAGCTCAAAAGGTGTCTGGGACATTAAATAGCTGTTAAAAGCTCTAGTTGGATAATTTAGGTGTAAATGAGTATGAACTATATGGATTAAATTTGCCTTAAAATACCAGTCTGAAAAATTAAAGAAAGACTATTTGAGACAAACACAGTTTGCCTTTTTTCAAAACCTGAACGTTTTGAAAAAAAATAATTCAGAGTTTCAATGAAAGCTTAAATGCAGTCAGATTTAACTGTCCCTAATGATCTCCCCATTAAAAGCTACAATTCAGTAATAATTACGCCGCCATTAAAATAAGTACATGTGTTTATACACACACCACATAAAGTGTACAGATTTAGTCTAAGTTTTTAAAACCTTTTCTACCATAAATATATATAGTATATATAAATACACACACCACACACACACACACACACACACACACACAGGAAAGTTCAGAATTTGAAAATGTGGATTAGAAAAAACTTTACAATTTACTATGCTTGTTTATTTTGTCCTTTTGGGTACTGTCTTATTATTATTAAAATTGTAATATTATACCTTTATTGTATATTTTGCCCCCAAATTACTGCTAAAGTCTCTCATTTTGCTAAATTAATATATAAAGAATTTTTGTGCTTCCTTCGGAGAATAGTCACATTTGAAATACTGTTACACTAAAATACCATGTTTTCAACTTTAATTATAACCTGTAGAGATGACTTTCTACATTGTGTTCCTTATGCAATGAAGTCATCCATGAAGGAACATCTTTTTAATTATTCATTATCATTATTATTATTGTTCTATTAAGGCCATACTTTTGCTTGATTTTAATGTGTTTTTCTTTAGAATTTAAACATTATGTGCAACATTTGGCAAAAAAAAAATTCCATTTCAAATATCCTGTACTCTGTAAGGCCCTGTTTTTTAGAACATATTGGCTTTTCTCTCTTCTTAACTCATCAGGGTGTTGTGGGTTCGTAAGGAAAGGGAAGAAAACTTGAGAAATGAGAAAATTGGGTCACAGAAATGCCCATGACCTTGCCCTAGGTTACAGTGGCAGCTAGTGGAGGTATTAGGCTACAGAATTATTTACTATTCTTTCAATTTCCAGGGTTCCATTGCAATATACCACTAAAGTTTAAGTTGTCTAGCCCAATATCATTGACACGATTTTTGAAGTTTTTGAAGTACCATCAGAGTAAATGTTTGATGTAAGTTTGAAAAGAATGATACAGATAAATACCTGGAATTTTAGTGTCTGGAAATCCACACTAACGATGATGTGCCATGAGATTACTCAACCTCTTAACAGTTCTGATACTAGGTTCAGTCCCAAAGGGTCTGACACATGCGAGGGCATCCCTGGATTTCACACTAATGGCTCATGTGGCCTGTGACAATCACCATGGCAGTATCAATTTAAAACTGACTCTAAACCATAATTTCTATGAAATCATGGGCTTAATTTTTAAAATACCCCTTTTGAAAATATTCACTAAATCAATATATACAATTTTGTCTAAATTTCCACCCATATACCATCCAAAATCACTATGCATGGCATGCACCCTATAATTTCTAAAACACCAGTCTAACCTATTAGTCTGATAGAATGTCTTTGATTAAATCCAATTAAATTCAGCAGACATTGGCCTGCTGTGTGCCAAGATCACAGAAACCCTTAAGATTTAAAGGTGAAAAATACTCATTTCCTGTATTTGAGGTGTTCATTGACTCTTTATATTCTGGTAGTAACATACATCTTATGTATCACTTAACTTGTGCTACATGACAAATTACCCCCCCCAAAGCTTAGTGGTTTTTAAGCAGCAAATGTTTATTGTTTCTCAAGGAATCTATGGATAGACTAAGAGCTAGTTCTAGTCTGGACTAGTTCAGCTGATCTCTAAGGTCGGCTGGAGGCTCAGTTGGGCTAGATGATTTCACTCATGATTTTGGCTTGATGTCAGCTAGAGTAACTGGAAGGCATGGCCTTACATCTCTCTTCATTCCACAGACTAACAAGAGCTCATCCCTATGGTGGTAGTCACAGGTGTGAGAAAAGTCCCAATGAGTCAGTGTTATGGGGGTGTCTTCTAGGGCAACTTTGTTAATGTCTCATTGGCTAAAGTAAGTCCCGTGGTCAAACCCAACCTTAGGGAATGAAGAAATAGACTATGTGTTTTGATGGAAGTAGCAGCAAAGTCACACTACATACGAGGATGTGAGGAATTTGTGGCCACTTTTGTAATCTACCACATCACATTACCACATAATATATCTTTTAACATACCCGAGTAGAAATCAGTACAAGGAACTAAAAAAGGAATCAGGCTTGATATATTAAGGAAGACTTTGCAGAGTTGATGACCTGTGCATAAGATTTTGGAGGACAAATGGAAGCTCTTTGAGTTTAAGAAATCTAATTAGAAGAGCTAGAGCCAGGAAAGACAGAGACAGAGAATCAAGGAGTCAGAGTGCACACAGAGAGAGGTAATCAGACTCCACTGTCCTTGCTGGAGGATAAGGCTGGGCTAGAATCATGATCCTGAAATTATATACAAAGTACTGTATTGTTGCTATTTTAATTTTATTATTATAGGTTTTTTCCCTAATTTTAGATTTTCTCTCAACCCAAATGAAAATTAAATATCTTATTGGTAAAGGAACTTTTTCTTTTTCTTTTCTAAGGTGTGTTGTTTGTAAGCCGTCCTTTGCAAATTAACTATAAATATTAAGCTTGCTTTTCTTTTGAGCATCTGGAAGATGCACACAATTAAACCAAGATCTGGATGCTCTCTAGAGTATAGATTCTCAGAACTTAATTTTTCTGAGCTCCTCCTTGTGTTCTATCTCAATTTATTAAAACATTAAAATGCTTTCTTAGCCACAACTTGACTCATCTCGAGTTGTAACTGGATGTTTCGTTTTAGTATTTAGAGCCCTGAGTGTTGAAAAAAAAATAGGTTAAGCAAGATTACTTAGCTCAGTCATTCACACAAATACTATTCTAGGCACCGGAGTAAAATAGGCACAGAGCCATAGAGTCATGGAGCTTCTGGACTAACAGGAGATGGACAATAACAACACTCATAGTAAGGAAGTAAATCATACAGATTGTTAGATGACAAGTGCTTTGGAAGAACTACACAAATAGAACAGAGTAAGGGGAATCAAGAGTGCAGTGGAGTGGGGAAAGTAGGCTGCAGTTTCAATAGGTTGTTCAGGGTTGGCTTCCTGGGGAAAGAGACAAATGAGCAAAAGACTTGAAGGTAAGATGTTGGCCAAGCTTTCAAGGAAAAGAAAACAGGGGGTGCAAAGATCTTGATACAGAAGTGCACCTGACATATTTGATGAACAGCAAAAGGAATCAATGTGGCTGGGATGAAGTAGCAATGAAGGAAAGTGGTAGGAGGTGAGATCTGAGACGTGATTGGGGAAGAAAAGAGACAGATTATATAGTCTTAGAGACTATTGGAAGAACTTTACAAACTTTACACTATCAGATAAATAAAGCTATCAGATTTGTTTTATTGTTGTTCTTGCTAATTTGGTTGATTGGGTAGTTGGTTGTCATCTTGTGATTGAGGGTATTGTGGGTATTAACACATTCAGGTTCAAGTACGTGAAAAATCTTGACTCCATGTCTCACTCTGCTAGTATACTCTATATCTTTGAAAGACTGCTCACAGTGATATATACTGTCAAGGCAACAGGGGGCATGGCCAGGCTGATGCCACCAGAGTTTGTGGCACCGTTTGAGTACATGGACTACTTCATAGTATTTGTGATCAAAAGTTCCAGAGTTAATGTCTTGGTTTCCACTCTGCATTCTTTCCGTCCCTAACTATGTAAGTTTAGGTCAAATGCTTACACTCTTAAAGCCTTAGTTTTGTCTATAGGGTTTTTGTGAGACTTTTTAAAAGAGGTATTGTGTGAAAAGCATGATGTGATGATTATAATGGTGATGATGATGGATGATAATGATGATGATGATGATGATGATGATGATGATGTAATCAACATACTCCGTTTTGCACAAATCTGGATGGTTCTCTGTCCTGGGAATGTCTCCTATCACAAGATTCACAGGTGTAGATATAGAGAAGGCCTCTGAGTCTCTTGACTTCCTCCTGGGAAACTACTTTCCACTCTATTGTGCCAAATCAGAGCATGGTCACAAAGTCTTTGAAGAATTCAAGGTTTTAATAGTCTCCAACACACACATACACTTATGTCACCTCTGGCTTATATGCAGACTGTATGTGGGAAAAGTCTCTAGGGGCTCAAGGCTGTTTATTGATAATGTCTCATTGCAGTACGGTAAACACTTTCATCACAGATGTAAAGCTTTGATGCCCCATTGTTCTATGTCTCTGTGTGACAGAGAGGACTCAGGACTTCCAAGAGTTCAATCACTAAAGAAATCAAAGGGACACTTTGCCTGGAGAGTGAAGTTTGGAGCACTGGAAACTTGTCTCACAATGCCCTCAAAATGATAAATAAAAACAAACTACCTTGCTCCCTGGGCTCCAGAAACCATCATTGGAAGGCAGAACCTGAAGGAATCTTGACTAAATTTTCCAAACTTATGGAAATATTTGACTCCTCCTGAGAGGCTTATCAACCAGATGATGATTGGAAAGCTGAGGTTGCAATGGACAGGCCTCCATTTGGAATGATGCTTCATTTTATCTCTATCAGTAGGTAGTTGTTCATAGAGAAATTTCCCTGTATGTCTTCTTTTATTTTGCTAGATTTTCTCCTCTTATGAGGATAAGGGAATTATGGCAATGATTGAAAATCTGGGATGAGGACAAGTTACCAGAGGGCACCAAAATGTAAGAGACCCAAGTCATTCTTACTGTGCACCTGTTCTGCACCAGGCACCATAGACAATCCTTTGTTGCCTCATAAAAATAGTGTGTTCAGTAAAGCAGGTTCAGAGAAGTTAGGTAAACTTCCCAAGATCATATATCTATTAGGAAACAGAAGTGGAATTGGAATCCTAGTCTTTCTGAGTTAGGGTCCATGTTGATTTTCACTAGAAAACAGCTTAATTCCATCCCACATTTCCCCCAAAAGAAAAATAAATTGTAATATGTATAGGGACCCCCAATTCCACTAAAACTATTTTTTTAGTCGCTTCCACTGTGATGGCACTGGTGATGAAGAAGGCAACAAAGAAGATATATTCCTTTGAGCTTAGTTTCCATGGTTTTGCTAGCCAAAAGCAAAAGAGGTTCAGTCAAAGCAGCACACAATTGAATATAGGCTTTTTTAACACATATCTCAAGAGGAAGTTCATCAGAGAGAGAACACAGGCCAGCAGAAGGAATCTTAGCCAAGGAACTCTGTTGTGTCAGTAATGGTAGAGCTGCAAAATACCACAGTGGGGCAGTCCTGGAAAGAGGGAGAGAAAGGAGGGTCAGGCAGGAGAAAGAGAAGACAGGGCATCAGAGCAAGGAAGAGGCACATCATTTTCTTTATTATCCTGTCCATTTGCCTTCATTTTCCTGATGTTCTGTCCATCAGTTGCTAACACCTAATTCTCTAAAAAATAAATACAACTTGAGCAAATTAAATGAAAAGGCTTTGGAAAGCGCAATTACTCTGTGTCCCCCAGTTGCTTGGAAATGGACTTCATTTCCCTGTAATGAACAAAATGGTGAGTGACAGCCTGGCCAAATGAGGCATGTCCCAGCTCTGGCTTCATCTGTCAGGCACAGGCAGAGAGAGAAAGACTTTATGGATTGTCGCTGCAGCACACACAAATGTGTGAGTGTGTGTGTGTGTACACATGTATACTTAAACTAAATTGAAAGACACCTGCTCCTGGGAGAGCTGCTATTTTTTTCTAACCAATTCATCATAGCATCATAGCAGTTGCTACCTCTTGAAAATCTAGTAGGTTTCTGAGAAAAGTCATGTTTATTATGGAAGTCATTTATGAATAATAAATAGAGGTGAAATGCAGAAACAGAAATATTTTGCTTCCCCATACCTAATATGAAGACATTAATGGATAACTTCCTTCTACCTTACAGACTGGACTCATTGTTTTTAGTTACTTCTCTAGATATTTTTGGTTCATTCATTCATTCAGCAGATACTTAACAAAAGTCTACCCTCTTCCATGACTATAATAGGGGCAGGGTGGTTGCAAAGCTGATTAAACAATATTTCCCTACAAGAACTTCTTATCTGTGAAGAGATACAGACATATAAAAAACAAATATCTAAATTATAATGTGTTATATGTAATGCTAGAACATTCCCTTTGAAGAATGATATGATATCTTTCAAATTCAGATTGGTAGTTTTTGCCCTTTTATTTTGATGAGTGTGCTATTTGCCAAATTATCTCGGGGTAAACACACTTGCATTTCTATTTTTGACCCTAACTTTGGCATTAGGGCAGCTGACAATTGTGCCTTTTCCTATGTGTGATGTGAGACTTTTATTCTTAAACTTCTCAGTACTGAAAATAATGTAGTTTCTTTATCATCCATTTGACAAATAATTGTTGGGCATCTCTTCCATTCCAGGTATCATATTGGATGCTGGGATTCTAGAGGTAAACCTGACTCATGCAGTCCCTACCCTTATGTAGTTTCTAATCTATCAAGGGAAATAGATATTAAACAAATAATTACACCATAATTATTTAATTATAGGTATAATTAAGTGATGTGATGGAAAAGAACAGAATGCTTTAAGAATGTATAATAAGGACCTGATATAATTTGGGGGAAGTGAGGGAGAGTCCACGAAAATCTTTCTTGATAAATGAAATCTATAATGAATTGATCACATGGGAAGGACATAGGACGTCTTTTCAGGATGATTTCTTTTATTGTTGTTCCCATAGAAGTATCTTTTTCTGAGAGTGGGTGGGTTTGATTCTGAGATATCAGTGGGGGTGTGTGTGACAGCAGGGCTACCTTGAGAGCAGTTAGAACATGTAGTCTGAAGTGGCGTGATTTATTGGGAATGGGAAGCCCCATACCCTGAACCATACCCTGAACCATATCACCTGCTCCAGCCCTTCATATAGTCCTTTGGTTCTGGATGAGGCTATTGATTTAGACAAAATGTTTTTCAGTCTTATAGCATCCTTTATTCATGTGGGCATTCTTCTAGGATAGCCAAAACTTGTAAATTCTTGAATTAAAAGAATACAAGGTGCATGAGGCTTAACAGCAGAAAAAGAGCACATAGTAGGTGAGATGTGTGTCAAATGTGTATCAGAGACCATCTCTTCCTACTCTGTGTCCATTAGTATAGATATATGGATAGCAAGTGCTGGTGTTGGTTATATTTACGATGCCCTACCAACATACGTCATTTAACTTTATCATTCCAAACTATTCATGCAAAAATTGAGTAATTTAGAGAGGTTTAATGAGTTACTCTATGTCATATCCTGTGCAGAGTTTACTTGAGAGATTCAAAGTTCTCACCTACTGTTCTTTCTACTATGGCCCAGTTGCCCTGTCAAAAGTTCATAAATAGCAGAAGTAAAACCAATGATTCATTGGAATTAGTAAATGTTTATTGTGCACACACCAAAAAGACAGTTTGTAAACTAGGACCACTGAAACCAAAACATGAAATGAGGCTCAGAGTTATGTTGTTATAAAGCAGCATATATAGTGAAAAAGCAGTGACTATACATTCTTTACAGTAATTGTTTACAATATTAGGCTTTTCTTAAATGATAGAGAATTGGCTAGTGGTTATATCATGTCACCCTGGGAACCAGCTTAAGTTTTGCTTATAATTTCCAGAGGCACAAGCAAGAAATGACCCAGGTCAGGTTAGGTCTTACAAAATAATCTAAATTAAACTTTATATGACTAGACTGGTCTTATCTGCTCAGGGAATTTCAAGGCTGGTCTCCATTGTTTTTTATTGTAATCGCCTCTCCACAATGATTCTGACTATAGCAAAACACGTACAGTACAGACTTCTTCCCTGCATCAATTTACCCACTCATGTATTTATACTCAATAATACAACACAACAGAGTACAAAGCAACACACCACAACATGACACAGTGCAACACAACACTACATAATGCAACACAACACAATACAATACAAAGTACAATAAGTGTTGCTAAGTACTTTCTATGTGCTGAGCAATGTTCCAAGAACTTGGGATACAATGGTGAGCAGAATAGACAGGACTCTTGCCCTAATAGAGTTTATAATCAAGTTAAAAAGAGCAATAACTCTTCAATATAGGGTGATAGGTGCCCCTATGTAGAGAAAGTATAAGATGCCATGGAAACTCAGAATGGGGGATGCTTCACCTTGCATGGATGGTTAAATGCAGTCTCAAGTGTTAATTATGTGCCTTAGAGGTGTTAAACAGATGGGGAAAAGGAAAAGTCCAAAGTGAAAGGACAACTCAAGTGAAGATCTCATGCTGGCTAGAATAGAACATATTGCAGAGTTCAATATGACTGCAGTAAAGCATGAGGGGGGCAGTGGCAAGAAGTAAGGACATCACAAGGGTTGTCTTATTTTCTAATATTAAAAAATGATCATAGTGATAGCAATGTATCCAGAAGCCTGGGCCTGAAAATTGTATTTAACAGTTTGCCTTCTTCCTCTGTTGATATTGTTTTCTGAGAGTGCACGTACTACACCACAGACTTACGGTGCTTTTGCATCTAACAGTTAATGCTCATCTCAGCAATAGGCTTTTTTTGAATGAACATATGATTAAAAATAGAATTTGAAGAAATCCAAATTCTACCAATCCTGTTCCAATTCCTGCAGATGAAAAAACTGAGGCCTAGTGATAGATAGTGAATTACCCAAGGTCACAGAGCTACAGACACATCTGAAGTTACAATCAAAATCATGCAGTCCAAAGCCTTTAAACTGGATTATGATTATTATTATTCATTATTAAGGAGAGTGCCTAAAAACTCTAATATTCAATTGCTAATATTCTGAATTTAAAACCTGTTAATTTGTTCAGTAGCAAAGCCACTGACTTCAACTGAGAGTTTTTATGGCTTTCCTCTGGAAAATCAGGTTAATGTATTGCTTGGTCTGAAGCTTTACTCAGCACCCCCACACTCCCTTAATCTTTAAGCCCTAAGACTCTGTCAGTGGGTCACTGCAGCTGTGAGTACATAAGTGGGAACAGAGAGGGCAAAAATGTGTGCTCTATTCATTCACAAATTTGCTGACCAGAAGGATCTTCTGAATTAGTGTACTTCTGGTTTCCATTTTGGCCCCAGGGATAACAGCTGGTAAACAAGTATACCTGTGATACAGGAACAGAAGGTGCATAAGGTAAGACAATGTGATCAGCCCTAGTAATCTCTCAGAGTAACACTGGACACTTGCTTATTGGGCTAGCCTATAAATGGCCTTTCAAACCCACTAGGCTTTATGTACTTAATTGCTTAGAATTGCAAATGTTTCAGGGGCACAGGATGTTACAGAGGAGCGATAGGGAACAGTAATTCTCTTTGTTCCCTTCCTCTCTAACACATTCTTTGTACTCTTACTGAGGAGTCATGGAATCCAGCAGTTTTACAGCTGAAAGAGCCTTTGATTATTTAGTTTTTGTATTTTATAGCTCAGGAAACTGAGGACCCCAGAAGCTACACAATTTCCTGAAAGCTCCCTAGCTACATGGTAGTAAATACAGAACTGAGTGTATCAATGTCTCTGAGAAAGGATAACACACACAGACATAAATATGGTAAGTTTTTCTTACTGTTTAATTACTCTGATTTTTTAATAGCAATGGTTCCCATCCATTGAGTATTTATGATTGTTAGGCACGATGTGAAGTATTTTTGGTTCATGGTCTCTTTCAAGCCTTAAAATAACATTATGAAGTATAGCTAGTATCATCATACCTGTTTTACAGAGTAAGAGTTGATTATTAAATGCTCACTGTGGGCACTAGACACTGTTCCAAATACTTTATGTGCATTAGCTCTTGTATTATTCGTAACAGTTTTCCTAGAAACCCCCATCTCACTGATGAGAAACTGAGGCAAAGCAAAGGTGCATAAGGTTTCCAAGATCATAAAGCTAGCAAATATTTGGAGGCAGGATTTGTACTGGAGCCCTCACTTCGCTGAATCTCACTTCACACCATTACATCTTCATGAGGCAAGATGTGAATTCACATCTGTCAGAATCCAGAACACTTGCTCTTTCTCACTGTACTTTATTCTTTCTAAGTTTATAAACACAAAATATACCTTATGCCAAATGACATCTTCTTGAGATTCTTAATGACAAGGGATAATACAAACAGTAATCATTTCTTTTTAAAAAAAATATTTATTTTTGAGAGAGAGAGAGAGAGTGAGTGGGAGAAGGAGAGAGAGAGAAAGAGAGAGAGAGATCAGGGGAGGAGAGAGAGAGAGAGAGAGAGAGAGAGAGAGAGAGAGACAGAATCTGAAGCAGGCTTCAGGCTCTGAGCTGTCAGCACAGAGCCTCATGCAGGGCTCAAACTCACAAGCCATGAGATCATGACCTGAGCTGAAGTCAGATGCTTAACCAACTGAGCTACCCAGGCACCCCTCATTTCTTTATCATGAACCAATTTAAGGTCAGTATCAACTGATGAACTCTGATCTTCACCCTTCTGAGAAACAACAGCTACAGGACATCAGACATCCTCTATAGTCCCTAACCTGTCATTGGACAATTGATCCTTGTCCCAGGCACTCAAGCAAGACAAGGGATGACAGAGGCCCTTAGACTTGCTGCTCCTGCTGCTGCTAAGTGGTCTACATGGTCCTTTTTATGTTAAAGACAGTGAGGTACCTCTGATAGCACTCTTATTTTGTAGAAACATGACACCAGAGACTATTATTATTGGTGGAAGGACTAATTAGTGGAAGTCATTAATTCAATTGCTTACACAAATGAGAAAAAGACACAGGGAGTAGAAATATCTGCCCAAGTTTATAGAGCCAATTGGTAACAGAAAGGAAAGAATGGAGGAGGTGGGGTTAGGCAAAATCTCAGCAGTCTTTCCATTCCATCTACTAAATGAAATATGATTTCTGCCATAGAGTAGCATGGCTGGCCTTGTCACTGCACTCAGATCTCTGGGCAAACAGTACATCCTCAGAAGACCCTACCTTGATTATTAGTGCAAAATCTTTCTCTATTTCTTTTTTTTTTTTAATTTTTTTAACGTTTATTTATTTTTGAGACAGAGAGAGATAGAGCATGAATGGGGGAGGGGTAGAGGGAGAGGGAGACACAGAATCGGAAGCAGGCTCCAGGCTCCGGGCCATCAGCCCAGAGCCCGACACGGGGCTCAAACTCACAGACCGCGAGATCGTGACCCGGGCTGAAGTCGGACGCTTAACCGACTGAGCCACCCAGGCGCCCCTCTTTCTCTATTTCTTGTACTCTTATTCCTTTACTATTTAATAGTGTTACCAGTAGCTGACAGTTGATTATGTATTTTATTATGTAACTTATTGTCTGCTTGTTCCATTGGAGTATAAGATCCATTATGCAAGGAACTTTGTTTTGAAAATAGCTTTATCCCCAAACACATGGAACAATAATAGTAGCATAATAATTAATAAATATTCAATAAATTTTTCTTGAACGACAATGATATAAAATACTAACCCAAGAATGTAATAGGTATATATTGAGAGGTAAGTTTGGAGAGGCAATGAAAAGGAGAGCAAATTTTCCATCCTTGTCTCCTGGTATGGCTCTAGAGAGTGCTGAGTATTTCTAGAGGCAGACACAGTACAGGAATAAAGTCTTCCAAGTTACTCATCTCGGCTACTCTGCAACCTCAGCTTTCTGGAAATCCAGAAAATCTCACCTTTTCCTGTTTTTCTTTATTTACTTCCTCTCCTTTTGCCTTCTTGAACTCTGCTCTTGATTTACAACTGCATATCTTCTGAATAATGAATCTTTCAGATTGTCAACATCTTGCTCACATGCTACGTACCTACGTACTTGTGATAAACTGAAGTGAGTTATGGTTACCTGATTAATCTAAAAAAAAAAGGCTTAGAGTACATGAAGAGAAAATATTCATCAAAATGTTTGACCACCTGGAATTGTAAGTAGGACCTAGTCATTTACGAAGTGTACAGCATTGTGCTAAGTCTTAGGAATCCACAGTAGATTACATTGCATAAAATATACTTCCATGCTATGGAATCATACTCAATTGTAAACAAAACAAACCAAAAAAATGTGTTATTTTCTATATATACTGACATGGGAGATATCCAGGCCATATTATTAAGTGAAAAAAAAATAAATAAATTGCAATTTGGTATACATATATTAAGAACTTGTTTTTAAAATATCACAATTTGTATCTATTTCCGTATCTGTATGTCTATGCCCATATCTCATCTATATCTATAGATTAGATATATACTCAGAGATTTTTGAGTGATAATATCTACAGAAAAAAATACCTTTAAAACAGCATAACAATTTGATACTACTGGACACCTCTACAAGAATGGGATTGATGATAGCAGAGTTTTGCTTTATGAACCTTGCTATTTTTCCAAACATTTTATGTAATGAGAATAACATTTACAATTAATTTTTTTAATGTTTATTTATTTTTGACAGATAGAAAGACAGAACATGAGCAGGGGAGGGGCAGAGAGAGAGGGAGCCACAGAATCTGAAACAGGCTCCAGTCTCTGAGCTGTTGGCACACAGCCGGACGTGGGGCTCGAACCCACAGACTGCGAGATCATGACCTGAGCCGAAGTCTGACGCTCAACCGACTGAGCGACCCGGGCGCCCCTAACATTTATAATTTTAAAACAAGAGGTAATAACAACAAAAATGGTTGTGCAATCAGCGTCTACAGAATTGCTCCCATATACCACCCTAAATAAGCTATGGCCCTCCTCTTATGGGAGACAGGCACATATAAACAATTGCAAGCCAGTGTGCAAACTATTGCACATCTGAGATGCATAAAATCTTATGAGATTACACGGGGGGAGGGGCTGTTCTTGCAGCAGTCATGGATGATTTCTCAGATTATTCTTGAACTGGTTCTTAAAGCGTAAGTGGGAGTTTGGGAGGCAATTAGGGCTTTCCACACCCAAGGGAGCATGCAGACAGGTTTGGGAACTTGTCTGAGAAGTAAAGAGCAATTCAGCATGGATGGATGGCAGAGTGTGGCTGGGCAGTAGCTTGAAGAAGGCCAAAAAGGTAGGCTGGGTAAAGACTTAATCACTTATCCTTTCAGAAAGCCCCCAGAAGTCAGTGCAGAGATTGATTCACTTTATTCTTAAATTTCGGAAAATTTTTTGAGCATCCACTTGGTTTTAGAATTTTACTATGTGTGAGGACTTAATAATAAACAAGAAATATAGAGACCTTGCCTTTTTGGAGACTCTAGTAGTCTTAGAGATTTTTTTTTTCTTCTCAAGAAAGACAAGAGATAACAAATGATCATATGATTTATAGGTAGTTAAGAATTAAGAATTGGTGAAATCAGGTGTTGCTAAAGGACCAGTGATTCAAATCTATAGCTTGGACATTGCATACTTTGGGGAATACTTGCCAAGGATGAAAATGTATAGGTAGAGTTGATTTCTTAAAATCAACATTGAAATGGAACAGAATAGAAAACTCAGAAATAAATCTACATTTATATATTCAGTGAATCTTTGACAAAGTAGGAAAGAGCATCCAGTGGGAAAAAGATAGTCTCTTCAACAAATGGTGTTGGGAAAACTCGTCAGCTACATGCAAAAACAAATGAAACTGGACCACTTTCTTACACTATATACCAAAATAAACTCAAAATGGATTAAAGACCTAAATGTGAGACTTGAAACCATAAAAATTCTAAAAACAAATACAGACAGTAATGTCTCTAACATTGGCCATAGCAACATTTGTCTAGATATGTCTCCTGAGGCAAGGGAAATAAAAGCAAAAATAAACTATTGGGACCACATCAAAAAAACAAAAACAAAAACAAAAACAAACAAACAAACAAAAAACTTCTGCACAGTGAAGGAAACAATAAAGGCAACTTACTGAATGGGAGAAGATATTTGCAAATGACATATCTGATAAAGTGTTAGTATCCAAAATATATAAATAATTTATACAACTCACATCCCCCCCCAAAATAAATAATCCAATTAAAAATGGCCAGAAAACATGAACAGATATTTCTTCAAAGAAGACATCCAGAGGGCCAACAGACACATTAAAAGATGCTCAACATCACTTATTATCAGAGAAATGCAAATCGAAACTACAATAAGATATCACCTCATACCTGACAGAATGGCTAGAATCAACAACAAAAGAAACAAAAGTTGTTAGCAAGGATGTGGAGGTAAAGGAATACTCTTTCATTGTTGTGGAAAACTGTATGGAGTTTCCACAAAAAATTAAAAATATAACTATCCTATTATCTACAATCACACTACTAGGTATTTATACCAAGAATACAAAAACACTAATTGAAAGGGATACATGCACCCCAGTGGTTACACAGCATCATTTACAATAGCCCAATTATGGAAGCAGCCCAAGTGTCCATCAGTAGATGAATGAATGAAGAAGATGTGCTAATATATCTAATACAATCTTGTCATTTGCAACATGAGTAGAGCTAGAGATTATAATGCTAGTCTCAATAAATCAGTCAGGGAATGATAAACACCATGTGATTTCACTCATATGTGGAATTTAAAAACACAATGAACAAAGGGAAAAAAAAGAGAGAGACAAACCAAGAAACAGACTCAATGAAACTATAGAACTATAGAAAACAACCTGATGATTACCAGAGAGAAGGTGCGTGAAATAGGTGATAGGGATTAAGGAGTGCACTTGTCATGGTGAGTACAGGTCATATATGGAAGTGTTGAATCACTATATTGTAAACCTGAAACTAACACAGCACTGTATGTAAACTATACTGGCATTAAAAAAAATTGAAATAGCTGCAGCATTTATTCTTCTGTCAATTGTATTGAGAGTAGAGAGTTAATTTGTTTAGCTCATCTGTCTAGCTAGCTACTTTCCTCTCCATGTTACTGTTATCTCCATCACTCTGTGAATAGAGAGTCATGGGTCTGTGTTGGCACACTAAATGGTGAACCTTATATTAAAAAAAAACAAAACAAATTCTATTAAAACTAAAAAAAAGGAAGAAAGAAAAAGGAAAAGAAACAGAAAAGGAAAAACTGATTACTTGTAAAACAATAGTAGAAGCAAAGATAATTTTCAAAGGCAACATATAGAAATATATTACTTTTCTCTTTGTTCTCCCCCAGAGCTAATTTTAAGCCAGAAACTGTTTTCAGATCCTCTAAAAGAAGTTCACTTAAAATTATCCCTTGTCCGCCCTCTCCCCAACTTTTGAATAAGATCAGGCTATTCTCATTCTTTTCAAATTTCATTGGCTCTTGAGGACTTAAGTGTGCCAAAACTCTCTGTAAACTAAAGCTTTCTGTTCTTTTCAATTAGCCAGTTTAATATTTTTCATATCCTTTTTTATGTGAATTTTTCCCTAGGGAATTAAATCTTGCTGTTCTCTTTTCCATCGTGTTGTTTGTACCTTGTGTATGGGGGAATATGTTCTTTATTTAAATACCTTGAGTGATGTATCTTCCCATATAAAGTATTTTGATGTACAAAAAGATTGATTTCAGAGATTCATATACTTTTATTATTAGAGTAAAACTATAGCTCATCATTTGATATGCCCTCAATCCAATATGCATGTTGTCTACAGTCTTTCCATTGAGTACTCAAAGAGCCTCTGTTTGAGCATCCCTGAGGACATGTCTTCTACTTACAACTCATGCCATTCTACGTAGCTATGGTTTTTAGACGGAGTTTCTTCCCATTACAATTCCATGGTCCCCCAGTAAACTCCCCCCTGTCAAATATTCGTTCAATTTCGGAGAACATACAGAACAAATATGATCCACTTCCCCATCTATTCAAAGGGACCTATGTTGTGTCTCTTGACATTGCTCTTCTTCATATCCATCAAGAGTCTGATAGTGAGGCCCTCCTTAATTCTGGTTCTTTTCAGGCAATGGTCTTGGTTTGTACAGGCCTTTATTATGTGTTGTCACCAGATATAGTCTGATCAATGGAGCAAGAGTCTTTTTTCTTTTGTTTTTATACTTTATGTGTTTAATGTGCCCACTGTGTAAACTACATGAAATCTATGATAAAATATACATTTTAAATAGTGATTTCATCATTAAATTTTTAACTCAGGGCTTTGAGAATACTATAAAATTGTTAAGAATCTTTCACACATGTTGCTATTACAACACACCTTCTCATTGAATTTTTAAGTTATTGTACAGGAACCTGCTTCTTTCTTTGTAAGAAGCAAAATGTAATTGGGTTTTACATAGTCTCATCAAGTTAATCCATATACAAATCATTAAATGGGACATAAATCTTTTGAACCCATTTTGGAAGGATACAGAAAAGAGTTTTTGTTCTAGGAAAGCAAAAAATGACAATTTAATTCATTTTTCTACTAGTATAAAAAGTATGGCTACCTTATGTTGGGAATGAATAACTTAAAAATAGGTTGTCTGTCTGGGTTGATGACTGTTTTTGAGGAGGGCCTGGTGGTTGTGCAATGGAGCCTCCTGCAAGAAATAATTTTAGTATATGGCACTCCTTTTTTTTTCTGGCTATGCCAAGGCCTAAATTTTCCATAAAAGATACCTGTTTTCTCCCTTACTCACTTGCTCCTTGACTAAAAGCTGATTTGGGAGACATCCCACTCAGATCATACCTGCCCCATTTAAGCAAGTGATCAGTAAAGTTGATCACACACAGGCACTTTTGAAAGATCTGATAGCTCAGACTCTCTGGATCCCACTCTTGCTGGATCAATACCCACTGAAGCAGTGTGGCTATTGACTCAGAATTCATTGCCATAAACACCATTTGTCAGCCTTCCAGAGAGAAGAGTTCCATGACCAACCTAAAGACTGACTCACTCCTGTGATTAGTCATTCTAACCTAATTGCAGTGAATAGTTTATTATCTCAGCACCTCCAGACCTTACTCACTTGTGAGAAGCAGTGAGGTGTGGAAATGAGTCCACACTAGCATTCTTACTATTATGGTAGTTCTGCTATTGTCACATGTCTTAAGCAGGTACCCATGAGCTAAATTTAGTACAGAACTTTGAAATGACATGGATTCTGCCTTTAATAAGGGGAAAAATTAAGGTTTAATGATATTTTACCAAAAATCTGATCCTTTTGTAGGTAAAGGGCAATATTACTCTAGAAGTAAAGTTGTACTTTATTTACAGTTCTCAAAACCTTTCAGATTTTATACAGCAAGATTCCAATGGGATCCATTATACCCTGATGCTATCACTTAAGATGCTAAAAGGGGAAGAAGTATCTAGTGGAGGAAAATCTTACTACTAAAATGCTATATTATTTGTAGTGAGTATAAAATATTGCAGAGATGATAGATTCCATATTCCAGTGTGGGAAAAACTTAATTTAACTTAAGACAGCCCACTTCTAGTAGCATACTGATTTGGATCAAGATGACACACTCAGGGCAAGTCATTCCCAGTTGACTGGCTTCCTTAACTGTGTAGTCCCTGCACCCTGTCTTTATCGGAAATGGTGAGATGCCCTCTCTTTGAGTAATATCAAATTGTACACAGAATCACGCCTGCTTCCAGTAAGCCTTTGGGTCACGACAGTTACAGGAACAAGTCCTTATGCCTCAGACATGTAAATAAATAGCTCTTTAGTATTTCAGATTCTCATCAATTTACAAGTGTCCCACCCCAGTGTAACTGGGTAATTGACCATGTATCTTGGCTCACAAACTGTTTTTTCTTTTATTTGGTAGCCCTGCTCCCAATTGTTCCTCACTCTCCTCACTAACATTTCCCTTTCTCCCATTACTCTATTCTGGAAGAAATAATATTTGATTGTCAATAAATCTCTCAGTGAACAGTGCTATTAAGGGGCAAAATATTTTTATTTAAAAGTCTGGTTCCAGGCAATGGAGACATTTCAGAATTTGTACTTAGATTACCAAGCTATCCCCTCTGGTATCAAGAAGCAGACTGCCTGGTAAGAAAGTCAGAAAATAACCTTCACTAAGGGCATTAGATTTTGCCTTGTCATCTTTGCAAAGATTAATATGCATGAGCATTTCCCAAGATTCTATAGAATAATTGTTGGATGAAGGATGTAAACCCAGTCATTGTAGTCCCCATGGAGAAGAGATAAGGAGTCAGAGTGAGCAGCTGCATGAATGGATGCATTAAGCTGATATTAAAATCGCCAAGGTGGTTAAGAAATCCACTAATAACACCTTGCAAGGCTCAGGGGCAGATTTGACTTAGGCAGTTCAGGAAATTCCACACCTGGCTTGTTGCAGTAAACCCCAGAGTCATTATGAAGAATTAGTTAAGCCCCCTTGTTCCTTATACATTTATTTTCCTTGATCCTATTTAGTTCTTTCTTCAATTTGCTAAGACACAGGTGTACACTGATCTCAGCAGCCCATGAATATTTGAAAACTAAACTTTCTTGTCCCAAATCACTGCCTTAAATTTGTATTGTCTGATCACTTAAGCTCAAGGAAGCCTTTGGGAATGCTTCAATTTAGAGAGAGAAAAGGCAGAAGGAGTCTGGCCCATAATTATTCTACTTCTAAGGACCAATGCTGATTTAGTATGACAACAGAGTTCATTCATGTCACAAATATTTATTCATTGAGTGTATACTATATTTCAGTACTTGGTTTGGTGCTGAAGATCATGACCATGAAGACAGATGTAACCCTTGTCTTTATGGAGTTTATAATCTAATCGAAAGACAAAGACACATAAGCAGGGAATTTTAATATGTAACGGTAGATGTGATCCTTTCAAAATAAAGACCATTTTCATGATAACTTAATCCTGTACTTCTCCTTCCCACATTAATTTAATACTGTACAGATACCATGATGTGATTGATGACAGAACATAATAATTGATTCTTGTCAATGATACTTGATTGGATACCATAACGGATGCTAGAAATAGAGTCCAAAAGAACTTCAATGTATTAGAGAAATGTTTATCAAAGTCAGCAAGAACAAGCAGAATTTTACAGAAAGGCACAGATTATACGTGTTGAAGACGCCAGCATTTTTTCTCATGGTTCTCACCCTACTTTAACAATGGACTGTTAATGAACATTAATGGAACACCTAATGTGGACCATACACAATACATGAGTAAACTTTTACATATTAGAGAAATGGTTGTTAAGATGCAGCAAAATAAAGACATTAATATGGTTTTACTAAAAGCCATAGGTTCTAACATTTCAAGATATTGATGTTTTCCCCATGGGTGTCCACCCCACTGTAGCAATAGAATTCAAAATATATATATTAAACAACTACTACATACAAAACTCATGTACTCTGGGGTCTTATAACCTACTAGGGGAGAGTTGTGTATACATTTAATTTTATATAAAGGGGGTGCCTGGGTGGTTCAGTCGGTTAAGCGTCCGAATTCAGCTCAGGTCATGATCTCGCGGTCCGTGAGTTTGAGCTCTGCGTCGGGCCCTGTGCTGACCTCTCAGAGCCTGGAGTCTGTTACAGATTCTGTGTCTCCCTCTCTCTCTGACTCTCCCCGGTTCATGGTCTGTCTCTCTCTGTCTCAAAAATAAATAAAAACGTTAAAAAAATAATTTTATACAAAGAAGAACTAAAGAAATGATCTAAAAATGCTACAATTATGATTGCACTGGAGTAGAAGGAAATCAGGGATCAACACTAAGTAAAGGGACTATGAAAGGCTACATGAAAGAGTTGAGATTTGAGCTACACCTTAAAGAAGAATCTCAGCAGATAGGGAAGTGAATTCCATGTGGGAATTAGTCTGAACAAAGTCACAGACATATGTAAGTGCATCAAGTGGAAGGGTCATTATAAGTATGCCAGTAGAAGTAGGTTCTGAAGAGAGAATATGGTGCAATGTGGAGCTGAAAAGCTAGGGTGAAGACAGGTGATCAACACAGATTTTTAATTTCATTCCTTCAATTTGTTATTATTGAAGGATCTTGAGAAAGGGGTTATCTACGTTTTATGAACCTCCTTGTGTAGGGAAAAAGATGGATGTGGAAAATTCTGGGTGTAGGCGGTAGTTATGAGGTTATTAGAGCTCATTATAACCTCATCATTATGAGGAGATGTGGCCTGAAGTAAAGCTAGGGTGGTCATTTTCCATGACTGAAGCAATGGACTCAAACTTCACCTGTGAGTAAGCTGAGTCTGGATAGGCTGAGAGAGTCACATGGACTTATATTAGCTTCTCTCCTCACTTAGGATAGGCAGCCTACCTCCTTAAAAAAAAAGTTTATTTATTTTTGAGAGGGAGAGGGACAAAGAGAGGGAGGGAGAGAGAATCCCAAGCAGGCTCCACAGAGCCTAATGCAGGACTTAAACACACAAACCATGACATCATGACCTGAGCTGAAACCAAGAATCAGATGCTTAATTGACTAAGCCACTGTGGTACCCTTAGACAGCTTACCTTCTTCAGAAGCAAACAAAAGTACATTTATATCTGAGACACATCTGTTCCTGAATCCAGTAATTTAAAAGTGCTTGTGAAATCTTCCTCTTTTTCTAAAATAATAAGTTGTATTACTCTAAGTGTTATTTTCTTTTCCTTTATTTTTTATTATAAGACATTGATTATTGTTGTTATTATTATAATTCTTAAAATTACATTTTCTTTGAATCATAAATCTATGGATTATCTTCCCTCAAGACACTTCTTCTATTTAAAAAGCCAGATCGATTTTTACAGGATATGCCAACAATAAATCTTTGGGCACTATTTTTTCCTCCTGAAGACTTTTGGATAAGGATTATTATTATCATTATTTATTATTTATTGAGTGCTGTCAGTGAGCTTAGCAATATACAAATATAAATGGATAAACATCATCATTAAATTTGTTTCCAAAAGGAGCAGGTGTTTATCATTTAAAAAGAAAAGTATTTGAATTATCAAAATAATATCCATTAGTGGTTTTCATTTCCTGGAAAATATTGCCTTTGTGGTCATTCAACTCCTGTGGCATTTCAAGCGGAATAAGTGGGAGCAATTTCTGATTTCTGATTCATTTCCAAATTGGGAATTACCTCCTGCTTTTTGAAAGTTATCCTTTATTTAATCGGATTAGCTTTGGCTTGATACCTTCTAAGATTTTCTCTTCATTAGTGACTTAAAGCCCAGCTCCCTTCTTCAGGGGAGAAGCTTTCATTTACCTCTTGGTCTTCTCCCTGTGGCTACCTAAAAGGAAGCCAGCCGAACCAGAAGTTGCCTTCTTTTATGCCATTTATGATGGTTAACAAGAGGAGTGATTATAGCCTGAGCAATACAGGTCCAGAAATCTTCTGGTTCTATGAACTGTGAGTTGGAAAGGGGCAAGTTCTATCACGTACAAACTGGAAGAATGTGGTAGTAACCCCGTTTCTCTCACTAACACCTCAAGGACCACAATTAACAAAAGCATTCCCTGTCATTCTTTTGGGTCAGATTTATGCAATATCTAGGTATCCATAGAACCATTTTCCCTTAAACTCTCCTGTAGTCTGTGTTAGTGGAAAAGAAACACGACGTCAAGAATCAACCATTTATCTCTAACTTTTATTTTAGTCATTTGTTTTAAACTATTTCCAAATGTCACATTAACAGAGCTGTAAAGGAGAAAAAAAAAGCAGAATAACTAATGGGTTGATTTGAGGTTGCCAAATGATAATAGCAACCACTGGTAACATTTGTTTTGAGTTTAACTTTTTGCAAGGTACTCTCCCTTATTACCTCAACTTATATTCACAACCATCCTGGAAGGGAGGGTAAAAGCATATTATATTTAACATCTCGAATCTATGGAAGAGGAAACTGAGACTCAGAGAAGTTAAGTGACTTGCCCACAATTAAACAACTAATATGTTGCAGAAATTGAAGCCCTGTCCCTTTTTATTATTTTTTTATTATTTTTATTATGTTTTATTATTGAATATGACCAAGTAAGGACCAAAGGACAGGTAACTAGCGTTAGAAACAAAGGAAATACAAGGAATATAGTTAGTCTTCAGAGAATAAATGTTAAGGGCAAGGCTGGTGGAACTGCTAAATAAATTACTTTTAAACATCCTTCTAGATCTGAGTAAACAGGTGGTCTGATAATCACGCATGACTTAGATCTGTTTACCTTCCCAGAACTAGATAAAAACCATCTCATGTATATATAAGGACCTACACTGGGAAATAGACATATTTATAGATAGGGCTATCAATCTGTAAATGAGCTTCTCTCCCTGATGAAACTTGGAAAAATATTTAGGACCATCAAAACATTAGTATTATTGGCTCTGGATTTGGAAGAGCAACAACTCTCTGACCAAGAATGAAATAAATCTGTCTTTTCATCAGCTTTTCTAAATGGACAAAGCCAAACATTTAAAACCAAATGCTTCCCAAGAAATTATGGGCATTGCATCACTTCAACTGACACTTAATGAGCACTTACTATGTGCAATGATGTTTTGTTGTTCTTTTTTAGTGTATGTATCTCAAATGAATATGACTTCAAATTTGCCTCAGGACTAAACAGCGGACAATTCAGGTGTTTCTGTATAGCTCTAAGGTTTTCTACCAATGAACACACCAAGGTTTTCTACCAATGAAGCTTCAACATGCAATACCCATGGGCATGTCAATGGGAATCTATGGGAATTTAAGAGATGAGAAGAATTATATGAAGATATGTTCATTCTTTGGTAGAAATCAGAATTTATCTTGTTCTAATGATTTTCAATGTTGTGAAATATACATTTAACTTTATAAATTTTCATCTAAAATCATTAGCAAGAAAGCAACGGGAAAAACTCTTACAACTCACTAATAAAAAGGCCAATAAGCCAATTTTAAAATGACCCAAGAATTTGAACAGACATTTATTTGAAGAAATACACAAATGGCAAATAAGTATATGAAAGATGCTCAGCATCACTAATAATTAGGGAAATACAAACCCAAACCATAATGAGATATCACTTCACACCCACCAGAATGGCTATAATAAAAAGGAGAGATAATAATAAATGTTGAAGGGGAAGTAGAGACATTGGAGCTCTCATATAAATGCAAAATGGTCCAGCTGCTTTAAAAAAAATCCTGGTTGTTCCTCAAAGTTTCAAACATAATTACCTTATGAACCAGCAGTTTCACTCTTATACATATACCCAAGAGTAATAAAAATATATGTTCACACACACACACACACGCACACTTAAATATCAGTATATATATCAACATTATTTGTAATGTTTAAAAAGTGGAAACTGTCCAAATGTATAACTGATGAATGGATACACAGTAAGTGGATGGATGAATAAGTAAAATGTGGTATACCCATACAAGGAAATATTATTCAGAAATAAAAAGAAATGAAGTACTGATGCATGTTACAACATGGATGAGTCTTGAAAATAAAAGCTAAATGAAAGAAGCTAGCTAGTTACAGAAGACCACATATTGTACTATTTTACTTATATGAAATGTCTATAATAGGCATATCTATTAGAATGGAAGTACAAGTAGTGATTACCTAGGGCTGTGGATGGGTTTGAGAGATTAAGGATAATTGCTAAAAGATATAGGAGTCTTTTTTGAGGTGATTAAAATGTTCTAATTGTGATGATGGCTGTGAAAGTTTGTGAATGTACTAAAATCCATTGAATCACACATTTTAAATGGATGAATATATTATATGAATATACAAAAAAAATCGGAAAGCAACTGGCATTCATAGACAATGGTCATCCTTAGATATCACCAAAATATTTGTGATGCACTTTGATTCCCTTCTTCCTTCCTCTTTCTTTAATCCCTTAGAATGGCTCTGGAAAAAGCAGCAATTATGTTTGTACATGCTGCCTTGCAAGATGGAAGCAAGACTATATACAGCTTTTTCATCTCTTGTCTCCATGGGGAAATTTTAGATGTTGGGGACTTATAATAGCTTAGAGCAAATTCCCAGCTGGTCACAGCGTGTTTGGACTCTGGCTTTCAGGATTGGAATTCATCAAGAACTTTTGTGTTTGCTGCTGTCTGTAGGATTATATCTTTATTGATCCTCCCTAATACCGATGGGAACTACGTGAAAAAGATAAAGCCCTTTGGAAAGAAAATTCAGAATCTAGTGAAAACTAACCAGGACCCACCAGGGGAGGATGAAGCATCTGTGTGGAGTCTGTTCAATACAAAACAACCATTCCTTGTTTTTCCTGTTCAATTAGAAGAATGTTCAATTGCCCTGGCTGTAAGCAGCCCCTAGGGATGAATATGGCTTTCCCCCCAATTACTTAGACAGCTGGTTCATTTGGGAATCAACCATGAGTTGATTGTAGCCATACCTGATGAATACCCTTTATCTTATTTAAAATGGCAAATGGAAACTATACCATAAAATGGCAAATGGAAACAATGGATGGGAAGGGATGAGGCATGGGATTATGAAGCTCTGTGCAGCCTCAGAGTACCCCAGACACCTGATATGTTAGGATATTGGGAAGGATTCTTGTTTGTAATCAAGAAGAGAAAGGGATCACATGGTTTTTCAAAATTTTGGTATTTATAAAAATGGGTACTATACTTATCAGGTAAAATTTAGCTGATATCATGTATACAATAGTTCCTAATTAAGACTCCATTTTCCAGTAAGTGTTAAAAATATAGGAGACGAATATTGAAGGGAACATTAAAGACCAGAACTTGCCAGTGTGTATATAATCTAGAGCTTTCTACCCTGATCTTCAGTTTCCTCATCTATTAAAAAAAGTGAGTATTTAGTCCAGATGAGCTCCAATGCAAATTACACACCAAATATCCAGAACTTATGTCAGCCTATGAAAAACCATAGTGTTTTCTGTTTCTTTATCAGGGTCTTGATTTATCCATTATGTAGCAATATATAATGAGCACTTACTATATGTTGACCACGGTGTCAAGAATTGGGACCACAGAAGTGAAGTACCTGCCCTCATGGAATAGGCACTAGAAAATAAGCAAGAAAATACACAAACTGTTTATAGAATCCAGTGATTACACCAAAGGGAATAAACAGGTGATGTAACAGAGGAGAACAGAGGCACAGGTAAAAGTTTACTTTAGAATGGGCTTATAAGGGAAGGCTTCTCTGGGAAGGTGGTATCCGACTCAGTGATAAAGAAAGGGAACAAGACAGTCATTCTAAGTTTTTAGAGACACAATAGGTGGAGGACAGCAAGTTCACAATCCCTGAGAAGAACATAAAGAAGACATGTGAAAAGAGCCTGGTCACCAAGTCAGAGAGGGTAATGGGAAGCTGGAGATATAGGAGATATAGTTAGACTATAGAAGGCCTCGGAAACCCTAGCGGGCAGAATAATATTTATTCCAGGAGAATGAATATTTTAACTTGACTTACATTTAAGAATGATTACTGGGGTGCCTGGGTGGCTCAGTCGGTTGAGCAACCAACTTTGGCTCAGGTCATGATCTCACAGTTTGTGAGTTCGAGACCTGCATTGGGCTCTGTGATGACGGCTCAGAGCCCGGAGCCTGCTTCTGATTCTGTGTCTCCTTCTCTCTCTGCCCCTTCCCCACTCATGCTCTGTCTCTCTCTGTCTCAGAAATAAATAAACATAAAAAAAAAAAGAATGTTTACTAGCTATTTTGTGGAAGGTCAATTTGGGAGTTGAAACTGAAAACAAAGAGGCCAGCCAAGAGGCTATTGTATAAATCAAGGTGACAAGGGTGGCAACTTTGACAATGGTGGTGGCAGCGGAGAAGAAGAGGCAAATTTAGAAAACATATTGGAAAAACAAATAAAACATGGTGATGGATGGGAAGTCGGGTGAGGGAATAGAAGGAAACAAGGATGAGCACCTGGATAGATGGGTGGTATGATTGACCAGATGGAGCAGAGCAGGGAGAAGCATGTCTGAAGGCTGGGGACAGGTGGAGGACAAAGTCCAAGAGCTCTGTCTTGGATGTACTATGTTTGTGCAGGGATACCATCAGAAATATAAGCTGAGATAGCATGTGTATAGTTCTACATGCAAGTCCATTGCTAAAATGGCTTCCTACTCTGTCAAAGTACAGAAATCAGGCCTGGACAGGAAGTAAGAGGTACAAAGGTGAAGTATTTAGGGTACATGCACTATGTCACATCTAAATGTGGCAGAACCTCTCTAATGGGGATGATTTAAAGACCTTCAATCTATAATTTTGAGGAAGGTAGAGTACCTATAGTTAAAAATAGAAAGTAGAAGGGAAGATTTTCATCACTTTCCAGTTATTAAATTTCTTTCCTAAAGTCTGGATGCTCAGCTTTCTGTATTTTAAAAATGTTTTCATACAAGCACATTTTAAAACAATAAATATATATATTTTTTCTATCTCCTGTGTCTATGACAATTTCTTCTTATCTTTCACCTAGGACAAATCTCAAACTATTGTCTTTTTTAATCCAATCTTCTATTGTCTATGAATAAGAAATAAATATTCTTTTCTTATTTTTGTTTTTATTTGTTTCTTTGTTTTTCTTCTTTATTTCCTTCTTTTATTCTTTCCTTCCATCCTCCCTCCCTCCTTCTTCTTCCTTCCTTCCTTCCTTCCTTCCTTCCTTCCTTCCTTCCTTCCTTCCTTCCTTCCTTCTTTTGAATTAGGCTTGTGGCAATACAGATAGTTATGGGCTTGATAAATGTTTTCCCATTGTTCCTCAGAGATAGTATTATTATTTTTAAAATATAATTTATTGTAAATTTGGCTTACATACAACACAGAGTGCTCATTCCAACAAGTGCCCTCCTCAATGCCCATCACCCACTTTTCCCTCTCCTCTACCCACCATCATCCCTGTTTGTTCTCTGTATTTAAGAATCTCCTCAGAGAAATTATTTTATTCTGAGCAGGAAATTTCACAGAAACAGTCAATGGTAAGGACAAAAGTGAAGAAAATCTTTCCCAAATATTTGTTCCTGAAGGTAGGAAAGCCCTTTCTAGTGTATGAAGACACCCGGACCAGAGTTCAGTCAATTCTTAACGATAATTGTGATGTCAGTTTGTTGGGAGATAATTTCATTCTCTGCCATTCAGCTGATTCTGACCAAAAATGACCCTCTTGTGGATTAGTGTAATTTTCTCTTGAGAGCAAAAGACTAGTAAGATTTTAAAGGTTGGAAACTAGGGAAAATATTCCTGGACCTTCAGCTGGGACAGAAGTTTTCAAAACCCATTTTCTTTTGTCACCCAGAGCTGACTCAATGTTCTGGAGCATCTTGCTTCAGAAGTATAACAAGTTGGAAGTGTGTCTTGACTCAATCACTTGTCAGCTGTGTAGTCTGGGACAGTTTATTCTGTCATTCTTATCTCCAGTTTTACCTCGCTATCAGTTGGGAAATATAAAAATCCATGTGACAGTTGCATCTGTATGACTTACTTCACAGGGATATTATAAAAATCATGAAAAATGAAGGAAATACTAACCCTTAGAAATTATTGTACACAATATATGCATAACAGTATACCTGACACTGGGTAAGGAGATGAGCTATCACATTTTCTAAACACAGTAGCTATAGTAGACTACATTGTACAGCTGCCAATGGCCCATTTTCTGAAAGAGCTTAAAGTCCCAATTTATCTTAACTCTGTTTGCTGCTCTTGGCATCTGCTCACACCCTTCTCTTGGTGAGCAGAAGGGGGGTGTGGTTTGGAGGAGAATCTGAAGAGAAGGAAACAGTCAGATCAAGCAAAGATTAGAGACTGGGTGGGTATGTGAGTTTGGGGCAGACAGCTAGCTGATCCAACATCTGGCTGCTAGAATTCTCAATAGAAATCCTCAGGGCTGAAGCCAATGCACTGCAGAGCTGATTCTGAAACTTGGCTCTGGACCATCCAGGAATTTCTTTTGGAATTCCTGCCAGAACTGGAGCTGATATCCAATTAGAAGCAACCTTGAGGAGACCTACACCCCAGTGAAAAGATAAGGGGAGTGTATTTTAGGTGAGAACATAAGTGTCAGTGTGTAAATGTGGTTTTAGGTGCAAGTCAGAGGACAATATCTGACCACCACTCCCCACCTCCATTACAACCACACTGACAGGCAGGGATTACTGCAATTGCTTCCTGCCTGTCCTCCCTGCTGCTATTCCTGTTCCCTACAATCTGTTATCGATATAGCACCCTTTATGATATCAATCAGGTTATGCCGCATCTCTGTTCATAGTGTTGTAATGGCTCCCTATTCCACTCAGTAAATGTTCAGGTCTTAATGGGCTCTATATCTTCTGGAATCCCCCACACTTCCTTCCACATAACCGATTCCTCTTTACTTCCATCCCTTATCCCCCCCTTCTTCACTGTTCCAGCCACACTGATTGCCTTGTTATTCTGTGGTTACCCCAGGCATACTCTGGTCTCAGGGCATTTGCTATAGCTGTTATAGAATATTTTTTCCCTAGATATTTGCATGGGTAGTCCCCTCACCTGCTTTAAATCCTTGTTTAATTTTCACTTCTTCAGTGAAGCCTACTCTGACAATCATATTTAGGATTATAGATGTCTCTCGAGCCCCTGTCCTCATACCTTTCCCTATTTGAAAAAAAATCTACAATAGTTAACACCATTTAAAAGGCTGTCTGATTGGCTTATTTATTATGACTTGCCTGCACCTTATAGAATAGAATATATGAGGAGACAGATCTTTGCCTGTTTTGTTCATGGGTATAACTGAAGCAACTAGAACACCTGGATATTGTAGACACAATAAATATTTGTCAAATGATGGAGAACAGAAGCCAAAAAGACACAGAGTAACCCAGTAACCCAAGACAAGGATAATAAAGAGACATATGAAAGACAAGGCCTTTCTCCTTATCACTCCCTTCCCTAATCTCCACTTTCCCTATTTCCTCTTCCTTTCTTTTCTCAGCTCTCTCTCACTTCTCATATGGCCAACTTTGTCCCATCTGGTGTGAGCATCTACTGCAGAGGCTACTGAGGCAAGCAAGGGGCCTGAACATGAATGACTTTTCACTGTTAGGTCACAGATATACTCACAAATAAATATGTATCCCAAACTGGTACAAGAAAATGAGTAATGTGCCCTTAAAATCTATACTTTGGGAGACCAGTTACTTCCACCCTATTGTGTCCATTCTTCTCCATTATACCACTTATAGGAAACTTCTGTGCTAGGACTTACATGCACAGCCTGTAGCTCATCCTTTGACATATTCTCAGAAGTAACAAACCTGATTTCCCTCAGAGTGGGACCACTTTTGAGAAGCAGTGAAACATCACAGAAAATCAAGTCTGACATACAAGCTAAAGGACCAAGCTGATGATTCGTATTTGGATCAGAGCCAATATAACTACAAAGGCTTAAAGCTAGGTTTCTGGTCTACTAGGTTACTATGGCAATACTCAAAGGTAACTATAGATGTCCAGAACTGTGGTTGTGCCATCATTGGAATAAGAACATATACTCTCAAAGTGACTACTTTGACAAACAGTACTTATGAATGTCTTCTGAGAATATAATTTAAAAAATACATTATTCTACCATAATAAATCCTACATTTTATAGAATTCACAAACCATCTGACTTTGTTTATGCATTGGTAGAAAGGAAAGAAAGATTTCTTTCCACATCATACTAGGGAAATGGGAATATGAGGAGGAAAAGATATACTTGCCATAGTTCTACCATAGAAAGGTAACCATATCAACCATGAATCGTTTTTTTTTTTTTTTTATCCTGAAATAAAATAGTCATGGGACCAGAGAACCAAAATACACTATTTTTCTTGCTTTCCATTTTTCTATCCATCCCCCACCTCCTCCTTTGTCTTTGAGTTTTCTTAGTAGCTTTATCCTTCTGGATTTTTCTCTGTGCACAATTGTTCTCTAATTCCCCTATCCTCCACATCCCCACTGTGCCACCATTTTGTCCCTCCTGTTGGAATCCATTGTAGGTGGCTGTCTGCCTTCCCTGAGATTGACTAGAGCCTGCAGCAGCTCTCAGAGAGGCCCTGCTGACACAGTGAAATGAAGTCAGAAAGCTACATTAATTTAAATGACTTTTCTTCACATTTAGGACTGCTATTATGATGTTGATGGTAATAAAAGACCTTTTTAGTGTGGGAAATCAAATAATCTTACACAAACATAAATGGGTCTGGACAATAATTATCCTAATGTAATTGGAGAGTGAATTCTGATTATGGGTGTCAGTTCTTGCCTTTCTTAAGGTATTGTAGGGCTAATATAGCGATTGATAGATTGACACTCTTTGTAAGGTGTGGAGTTTATCATTAACATGCTGCATTTCTTACATTTGGTTTCTCTGTAGCTAAGACGTTTTAGAGGATGAGTTTTGATAGCTTTGTAAGCATTGGTTTTGTAGAAGTTTCCAGAAATGTTTGGCAGTGAAGTATGATAGTATCAAGATTGGGGGGAAAATGTCAATCTGGTCATCAAAGTTTCTCTATACAAAGTGTGCTCATCACTCACTCATCTCTCAAGAGAAGTAAAGGAATTCACATTTAGGGAGGAAACGTGTAGTAGAGACAGAAATGTCCTGTGGGAAACAATTCCCTGTTTGTCAGTAGACAAAAATTTACCTGCCTAGAAAATGATTTCCATTCATCCTGGAAAATGTCCTTGCTCTACGTTAAATAACATATGGCTAAAAACATATTTGTTGAGATTTATTTTTTATTTTTTTCAATATTGTTGAGATTTAATAACCCTGCAATCAATGTCTTCTGTGAATAGCTGACTAGTTGGTAATAAAGATCTACTGTCCTACTGAACTGAGGCGGAGCTCCCTGTCTTAATTATTTTAACTAGGTAGTTAACTTAATGGACCTGGGTTTTATGGATCTGCCAGTGGTGGTTTTTATGTGTACATAATAAAGGGCCAACAGACAGACTTACACTTTCATCTAAGGGACAGGTGTTAGTGCCAAGTCCAATCTTGCTACTCAGCCCATTACACCTTTACTCCCTTTCTTACCTCCTCACAGAAAGCCCTCTCTCTCCTTCAGCTATCCTCTTCCCCATCCCTTCCAGGCCATGTCTCACCTACCACATGCTATGAGGCTGAGACCCGGAAGGCCACCTCATCCAGGAAGCCTCCTCTGATCTTCCTAAGAAGTCAACTTTTCCTCCTCTTCTTTTTCTTGGTTATAGCAGTCATCACTTGCCCCCATTTTGTATCATATTCACCATTACATCTCCCTGAACATCTAGTGGTGTCTTATTACAAAGTATCACTCAGTGAAGGTTGAATGAGTGAACAAACAGATTAATGAATGAATCTCACACTGAATACTCTGGTCACTCTTAACCTGAAGCATCTATCTTTGTAACCCTCTTTATTCTGCTCCAGGATTAGGGTCCCGAGCTGAGGCCCTACTTCCTCAACTCGTTTATTTAATATCAGATTATATCTGACAAGCTTGACAACTAAAGTGAATATTATCAAACAGGACAATGGTTTGTGCTTCATAAATAAGTGGGCCTCTTAGGTGAGAACTGGTTAATCATATCTCAATGTGAGTGAGTGTAGGCTTGAACGTGATTGAAAAGCAAGACATTTGTTTAGAGTGGATGTTCAGGAAGCACTCTGCAGCTGTTTCGAATTCTTTGAGTTTATTTTCTCTTCAGGGTGTGAATTTCTCTCAGGCTTATGAGCTGACTAGTTCATTAGGCCCTAACTCATACACTGCCTTTTACTTTTGTTTATGTATTTTTAATGTTTGTCTAATATCTCCAGATACATTATGAGCACCTGGAAGGCAAAAACTAAGCCTTACAATTCTTGATATCTCTTAAAACAACATGGCCATGGTGTAATATAGTACACATTCTCAAAAGTTTAAGTAGGATTTTGCTTGTACAGTGGAGTGTAATAACTGAGTGGAAGAGAGAGGTTGTGAGAAAGTTTGTTTTAATGGGGATGATACTTATCTCACAGCAGTTAGAAGAAATTATTTTACAGTCATGAAATTGTAATTCAGCAATATTATTTATTTATGCTATCTTATTTCTCAGCTCAGAATTCTGCCACCAACCAGAATGTTTTTACTTTAGGAAATTCTACTATGTGGAGTAAAAGCTTTCCTAGGTTGTGAGATGTGACTTTGCAGAATGAGATTGGATTTAAGACATGATTTGAGATTACTAACAGTTTTTCCTCTCTCTGCTTTATCCAGCAGAACTGCACAGCCCGTGAATATTTCCTATTTACTTTTGGTAGAGTCCAAAAGGATTTAGCCAAAAACAGATTTTATTTCTTAGACTCTCATGTCTATCTATAATTCCTATAAGATTGGAATTCATGAGATTTTCTTTTCAATAGATATTTATAATCAGCGATATGGACCCACAGAAAGCTATAATAATGAGATTTTATTGTGGGCTAAAAATGGCACCATATGGCTTCTTTGCCACCCCACCTTATAGAGTGGTGGTGTTGATAAAATTAGCACCTTTTCAATTTTCTTGACACACTCTGGTGATCACCTTGGTTGTTTATGGGCTAGCATTTTAGACTAGTCAATTGACTTAGGGTAGACTCCCTCATGGTTATCTAGGAAGAAAGAGTTTCTTTCTTCTTTGAGAGTACAGGGATTTATGACCAATCTCAATATCCACCACATGCACTTTCTTTTGCTTCAGTTCCACCAAGTTCCTTGACACTCTTGTAATGTAAACCTTTATTAACTACAGAGTTTTAGACCCACTTGAACAGGAATTCAGTTTTTCATGTCATTTTGCTTTTCCTTTTTTTAAAATTTTTTAAATGTGTATTCATTTTTGAGAGACAGAGCACTAGTGGGGGAGGGGCAGAGAGAGAGGGAGACACAGAACCCGAAGCAGGCTGCAGGCTCTGAGCTGTCAGCAAAGGGCCCAATGCGGGGCTCGATCTCACAAACAGTGAGATCATAACCTGAGCCGAAGTTAGATACTTAACTGACTGAGCCACCCAGGTGCCCTTCATGTTGCTTTTCTGAAGGTAAACCATACTTTGGCATCTTGGCTCTGGCTTCCTCACTTTCTCACAGGTGACCTTGCCACTCTTGACAGTCCTGGAAATTCCTAACACCTGGCAACTCTTGCTGGAGGTTTATGACACCCCTTCAGAGATAAGATAAAGTGACATTCTTCTAAGCTGAGCTTTCATTTAGTGGCCTTCTTGTGCAGGAGGAGTGTCTCTTCCTTTCCTTCACTGCTATGTCATCCTTGCAGGACATGAGTGGTGGTCAGCTGGCAGCTGTGCTGGCCTTGGGTTGATATTAATAAGAAAGAATAAGAAATATTTTCAGTTTAGATAACCATACAAATTGCACTTCTGCATCTTTTCTCAATATTTTTAAAAGGTTAAGATGTTTTTCTAGTTCCAAAATAATAAGAAATCAAGGGAATGGCTAATCTTTTGGTCCCACTTTAGCATCGATTTTAGCTACAGGAGATGAACCATCTCTCAGAAGATTGACATCTTGCAGAGGAAGCTTTTTATTCCCATTACATGGATTTTCCTCGAGATGGTGAATCTTCAGCCACATCATGGAGGAGGATGTTGTAAAAGAGAGTAAAGTGCCAGCAATGAAGGAGAGAGTCGACATGAGGGTTGCCCTCCAATTACTTTGCTGAGGAATCAGTACCAGTCTGTTGCTTTTTTGAAGATGGGGCTTTGAGAAAGTGGCCAGTAATGAGAGTGCAGAATGTGCCTAATTTATGTAAATCTTCACCATACACCTGAGCACATGGATTAGTGATTTGTCTGATGGCGGCTTTTTGCCAGTCATATCTTTGGCTAGACTGAGGACTCAAAGCACATTGACCAACTGAGGGAGATCCACTGTCATATGCCATCCAGAACAGAGTAATTCCTGATGAGAAAGGACCACACTAGAGTTTAACTTTGAGACTTATAATTTAAGGAAGAAATGAACATTTCTTCTACAGAACAATGGTATATTGACGGGTAAAGTTTGCTTTCCCCCCCATATCATTTTTTATTAAACCTTTTTTGAGTTAATTTTAAATTTGCATGCTGTTGTAAGAAATAATATGGAGACAGTGTAACTTTAACTCAGTTTCTTCCAGTGGTAGGTAACACCTTGTAAAACTATAGTACAGTATCACCACCAGGGTCAAACATATAATCCATTCATCTTATTCAGATTTCCCCAGTGTTACCTGCACCCAGGTGTGTGTGTGTGTGTGTGTGTGTGTGTGTGTGTGTGTGTTTAGTTTTATGTACTTTTATCATACACGTAGTTGCCTGTATCTACCATGACAATCAAGATACTGACCAGCTTCAACAACATAAGGATTCCCTGAGTTGCCATTCATAACCACTCTAGCTTTCCACCCTCCATCCCTAACTCCTCACAATCACTACTCCATTTCTATAATTTTATCATTCTGATAATTAAATCATAAAATATGTAATTTTTAAGACTGATGTTTTCTCACAGCATAATTTATATGAATTCATCCAGGTTTTTGTGTGTACCAATAGTTGATTCCTTTCTATTGTTGAGTAATATTCCATAGTCTAGATGTGGCACAGTTTATTTAACCACTCACCTATGGAAGATCATCTGGATTGTTTCCATCTTGGGGCAATATAAATAAAGCTAGTATAAACTGTCATATATAAGTTATGTGGATGTGACAACCTCTGGGAAAGAAGGTTGTATCCACAATCGTAGCTCATGGGCACAGCATATGCATCTTCACAGATTGTGCCTACTGCATGGATATAATCAGGTGTTCACCACTTTCCTGCAGTAATGATGATGAACAAGGTCATGCCTGTGGTGTAAGTGGGTAACTAAGACAGGAAATACAGGGGCTCACAGCCTCTCCTTCTGATCCATGGATCAGAAGTCTGAGCTCCATCTTTCTTTAAAAACCCTTGCCCCTCCTTTCAGGGTCCATCTCATTTCCCTTACCTCCAGTCGAAAGGAGCATACCCTGCAGAGAGAGCAGAGGTGATGTGGTTCTCATGTCCTTGCAATGACCTTGTCCCAATTGCAGATGATTTACATGAAGCCCACATTTGTCCTGGTTTTAGTTGGATTGACACTGAGGAGGGACATGAGGTGGTGAAAGGAAGGGAGGTTCTGGGAAGAAGCAAGAGCAGTTCATTGATTGTTACGCATTTGTAATCAACCTCTGAGGTTACATGCTCATCTCTACATGGCAAGAAAAGTCTCTTTCTCACTCTTATCAGTGGCCAAAAAAGCATTTTATGAACTCACTAATGGGTCTGAATGAAACCCATGAGGACTCACCTGGGCAGGGTGTACAAAAACCCTGGCACTAGTTCCCTGATTCATCCAACCCCTTCTTGTTAAGGGTGGTCGTGGGAAGGTATGGGACCTGTGTGTGAAGGGCCATGCTTAGTACAATTATCTGATAGGCATGGAGCTAAGTTGCTGATCACTGCCATCCTAATCGTTTAGCCTCTTCTTGTTCTCACTGTCTTTCCTACGCAGGGACACAGATTCATGTGTTGGTCCTCTGGTTACCTTCTGTGGGTTTCTATTGGCCTCAAACAGAGGTTCTGTTGTTTAAGGCCCTCCATCACCTTCTCAGTGCCACCCCACCTCTCTGCTACCAGGAGCCAACTTGTTCCATTGAAATTTCCACAATCATCTCTTTGTACCTTATTCTTCTTACCTGGAATGTCCTTTCCTCTGCTCTTCCTAGAAAATTTCTAGTTCACTTCTGGGGCACAGTTCCAACATCCTGTCTCCTGTCTTGCCCACACTTTTTGCTTTTGGCATGTATCAATATCACAGTGTTGCTGTGCTTCTAAATTTCCATGGACTCTGAGCTCTTTGACAATTGAAATGTATTCTTCTTTGACCTCATAGTGTCTAGTATTTTATAGCCACCTAATACATGTCTGCTGCATGAAGGATGGAAAAGAAAGAGACCAATGTCAACCTGGTGACTCCCTCCTTGGACTCAGAGACCTGCTCCTTCTGCTTACCATTTCCCTTCCTCTGTACAGCAGTAGGGAGTGCCTTCCCCCACAAGTACCATGCAGTATCTTTGGACATCTGCATGGAAAAGAGGCTTTGTCCCATCCAATGGGAATAAATTCCGTGGTACCTACCCACTCCTGAAGTTCCAACCAAGTCCTGTAGTGTCTGTTATTAGTAGTCATAGTAAAATGATTTCCCTTTTTAGGAATTCCCTTGTGGAGTGTTACTCTGCCTTTCTCTGATTTTTTTTAATTAGTTAATTATCTTATTTATTTATTTATTTATTTATTTATTTATTTATCTTAACCTCACATTTATATCCTTCAGGTGCCTATGTATTTGCTGAACACATTCCCAAACCAACAATACCACACAGACAAAAATTAGACAGACATTTCCTCCAGGGTTTCTGTTTGTGTGAGGGACAGAGGTGGCTTATGCTGGCTTACCAAAAGGATAATAAACAAAATGGGTGTGGTTCAAAGGAAAAGAGGCAGAAATATATGGGACAGCCATTTAGAAAAACACCTTTTGCCTACTTAAGAAGCTTTAAGTCATAGTCTTTACCCCTCTTTAGAATCACGGAGGAGAAGTAATTTTTAGATAGAAGTAATTTTTCTCTGAAACATCTGCACACTGTACATGCTGTGTAGTGATTCTTTCCATTCCAACATATTGTTTCTTTCAATACTTTGCTTTCAGGTGAATATGTCTTATTTCCCTCAACTAGTGCACAGTCTGTGAAAGATAGGAAACATGATTCTACTATGTACTTTGTACCTAGCAAGTATCTAAATGTGTATATGTATATATTCACATTCATATTGATTATATATGAATAGTATATCTTAATATTATTTATATATTATATATATTCACATGAATATATATGAATGCATATTCATATTAAAATAACAGCCTTCTGGGTTGCAGAGGGTCTCAGAGGCTGGATCCGGTCATTTGGGAAGGTCACTGTGACCCATTCACTCAGAGCCAGCCACTCTGAGTGATGGATCCATGTTCACATCTGCAGAATAGCACACAACATACTAGTGTTAACACCCTCCAACCTCTGCCTAAACAAAAAAAAAAAGAAACTATGCTTCCAGAAGGCAGTTTCTTACAGTTGTCTACACATCCAAGTTGTATTCCCATTTTATGCCTGAGGCCAATGAGGCTGAGGGACATTTCATGGCCTCATTGTATTAGTACTAGGATTTGTAATGGTAAGAGCTCCTGACTTTAAAGTGCTCATGAATTTGGTCGTTTATTGTCATTTGTCCTTGGAAAATAATATCCCTTGTCTGATGCAAATTAATCCTAAAATATATGTATCAACAAAGCTATCTTAAGTTGGCCTTGAACCTTGGAATTGCCTCCTGCCAGTCCTCATTTATTCAGTGTGGCTTAAAAGAACAGAGGCATCTTGAAAATGGCCAGACGGCCCCACACGTCAGTCTCCCTTCTTCTTTCTTCCTCACAGAGTAAATGAAAGTCTGCAGTAAGTGATTCTGAATGTTTAATTCGATGCTTTGATATCAAAATTTGGAGCCATTTCTGTGAATATGTGGCACCAATTCCATAATGAGATCCTTCATTTGCTGCAGCAGCTGGAAAAATCTGTGGATGTTAGTGTAGCACCCACTGCTATTCAATTGGCAGTTCTGAGAAGTCATGTTCTCCATGAGAATCAAGTCATGGGAAGAAAGGGAAGGGTCAGGGAAAGAAGTGGAGTTGGATTCATGTTTTCTTACACTACCTCAGTAAGTAGATTCTAGAGTTTCTCTCTCTGAGAAAGCTTAGCCCTGGTGCAATCTTTCATGTCCAGGGGATATCAGGATTCTGATCTGTTTATTTATTTGTTCAGTCATTTCAGTGGATTAGCTAAGCTTAATAAAATTCAAGCAACCTGTCCAAAATCATAAATTAGCATTAGTGATTCAAGAATACTGATTTCCTCAGGGTTCTGGCAGAATTTACAGCCATCTTCACTTCCTTCTTTTAAATTATAGAATCTTAAAAAGACCTTGGAAGTCATGCAGCCCCACTACCACCCCTTATTAGATCTCTATTAGGCATGCATCCAGCCCCTGCTTGGATCAGTGGCTCTCAACAGGTATGCAGAGATACATCTGTGTTCCTTGATCCCTTCACAGGTGTGCTTCTAAATATTAATTAAGGAGTAAACTTTGTATTTATAAAACTAACACATGCAGTATTATGGTGATGCCTGACACTTGACCTCACATGACCTCCCATTGAGAGGATTGCAGTTTGTGCTAGTAATACCACAGGAGAAGCTGAAACTGGTGCCAAACATAGGTTGCATGCCTAAGGAACTTCACCTGGGAGATGTCTAGACTGTGGAGAACAGAGTGGGGGCAGACAGCTCTGTTCACACTGCTGGTTGGTGCTCAAATTTGGCCAAAGGGTTGTGGGACAATTGTGGAGGCTCTTGTGGACGACAGGGTGACTTATTTTTAGACCATGGGAGAGATTGTGAGGCAATTATTGCTGACTTGCCTAGAAGATTCTGTGTTAAAATAGTGCCATGAATACAAAATAATTCAAGACTACTGCACTGCTCCCTTTTCATGATGGAGTCTCATTACCTCAAAAACCAGTCTTTTCCAGTTTTTCCCAGCTTCAGTTTTATACAGTTTATATTAAAAATATTTGCTAATACCAATGTAAAATCTGGCTGTCTATAACTTCCACCCAAGAGTTTATGTTTTGTTTTTGGAATAGAAACAAATACATCAAACTCCATGTTTACCAAAACTAGCTGTACAATGAATCCTGTAGGAACCCACTTTAAAGTTTGGACTCAGAGATTCCACCCCCAGAAATTCTGCTTGATAGTGGTCCAGGAGATCCTTATTTTTTATTAAGCTTCATAAATACTGCTAATGGACAGCCAAGTTTGGTAAATACTGATGTCTTATAATCTTTAGCTGGTAGCTAATTCTTTTAGGTTAATTGAACAATTTTTCATAAGCTAAAAACCAGACTCCCAACATATAGATCTTATTCATGGAACATTTTAATGTCTTTCATGTGGGTGTATGGCTCTCTTCTATGAAGGAAAAGAATTTAGGTTCTGAGTACATCCATTTACACCATGCATACCTGCTCAGTGTGGGTTGGTCCTACCTAATGCTGTCATCTACAGACACTTTAAATCCAGACTTAAAAAAAAAAAAAGACACACAATCAGTGAATTAGAGTATTTTCTTTTAGGGCTCATCATCCTTTGTTGTCCTGTCCTTTAAATTTCAAGTTTCCTAATTAAATGTGTGAACAGAGAAACTGTGTTCTTGATAGATGTTACCTGTCATGGGTTGTAGTCCATAATAGAAAACCTAGTTGTTCTTTCTTCTTCTTCTTCTTCTTCTTCCTCTTCTTCTTCTTCTTCTTCTCTTATACTTATAAGCCTATACCAAAGTAAGTAAGGTATAAACATGTTTAGTAACAAAAGTAAATAAGCAACAGAGGAGATGACTCATCAGACGTTGAGTGAACTTTATCACTATCAGGCCTAAAATAGAATGCGCTGTTACTGCTCATGACTCCAGCAGACTCTTAGCAGATACAAGTCCTTCCTTTTAGCCACATCCTTTCCGATCGTTGTGTCTTCCATTTGAATTGAGCTGTGGTCTTCTGTCTGCCCACATAGTTCTTGTTCCTTTCAAATACAACATAGTCTCCTTTTTACATCTGCTCAGACTGATCCTGTAACACCAAGTAAATCTTGTAAAATACTAGCAAACTCAGGACAAACAGATCTATATTCTACTTCCAGGATTTGGGAATTCTCTTTTCTAGTCTTTGCTGAGACTATTCTTAAAGTACTTGTTTTCTAGTGCACAAGAAATAGATATTCATCACAAAGAACTAGAACACAGATTTTAAGAGACTACAAAATGGGCACAGAGATGAAAATATAGACACACATATTTTTTTCCCAAACAACAGCAAAACCACACTATACATTCTATTGTCTCTTTTTCCCCACTAAACAATATTCCACGAACAATTTTCCATACAAATGGATCATTTTGCATACAAGTAAATACATATATTCACCATAAAGACATAGCACAACTACTTTTACTGTTGTTGGGTATCTTGTTTCTAGTTCTCCACTATTATAAATGGTAATGATCATAATCATCTCTTAACCATAAGAATTTAATGTTAGTGTATATATTTTTTAACTCTGCCAAGAAAATTATTCTGTCTTTCATAGTTGGAGGTGGGGTTTCAGTGCCCTTCTTTCCACTATTAAGTTACAGAATATGGTGCTTTCAAGAAACTAGAAAGTAGTAATTTTATGTGACCTGGAACTTGGGTTCATCATGAGGTTCTTCATGTTTCTAAGTTTGGGAGGAATGGTGCTCATTCTGTTCAGCCTTCTAGAGTCTACTATGGTGCTCCACTTGCTTCTTCCTTTCCTGGTGGTGGGGCGCAGCACTTCTTTGTGTCAGAGAAGGTGGGGAAGGAGGGTGAGGGAAGACACAAGGGACAGCCTGACAACACAGAAAATGCTGACATAAATTAATCAAACGAGGCATCTCACAGGATTGAATTAGTTCCTGATTTATGGTTGCATTGCTGCGGCTGCCAGGCCGTTTCTTCATGCTCATCTGTTGTTGCCCCTGATTTATGTCGGAGTCTCAGTGCATTGGCTGACTAGAGATCCTTGCACGATGGATGGAAGGGAGAGGGCTGCTCCAATAGTGGCCGTCCCTGGTCCAATCTTCATTCCACCCTCAGAGGGCAGACCCATCTATCAACTTCATTATTTGCCTCATAAACTCAATGTCTGCATCTTTAGGCTATGTTACATTGCCTGCAAGTCAGGATGGTGATAAAGGGAAAAAAAATATTATTTTTTGACTTCCGTGTTCTTAGAAATTCTTAAAACTGGATAAGATTAAAGCTAAGTCTGTGCTGGTGTTATTACCTGTAGGGAGTTGCCCACCCTTCTGTTAGCCTCCTTAAGGTACTCTTAATTTTTGCAATGAGAGACACCTGGGGGGTGATTTGTACAAAGATGTGGTTTGGATGCTCGGGGGCTTTTCCTTCAGAGAGAAAATTTACCGTTGCAACACTTTGTTATAGGAAAAAAAATTGTTGGGAACACTTTGCTGCTCATTCTAGAAATCTGTCTGTGGCCTAGTGGATATTCATTAATTCATTTGTTTATGTGTATTCTTTTTCAGAGACCTTGCTAAATGCCGTATACTGATTTCCTGCACTTTTGTCTATATTCTCTGACTTCCAGTCTTTAAGAATTCTATGGCCTACAGGAGGAGACAGGCATAAAACATTTTATCAAATAATCATATGATTGTAGGTGTATCATTGCTAATGGTAATAATTCTGGTAAGTGGATTCAAAGTTATGCAGAGTATGTCTAATTTTTTTAAGTGAACATGGAAAACATCAACATCTTTGGAATTCATATGAAACATTCTTTTAAATATATTTAGAGTAGGTAGTGTTGTTTTTGTTTTAAACATATGGTTGGTTGTTGGAAATGGCTAATGTTACTTTAAAACAAGCCTTATTGATAAGGTGAAAGATCAAGTTCACCAATAGTAACTTTGTTCACAGTTATCTAAATGATGTGTGATTGCCAAGGCACAGGATTATTTTTATTAATCTTTAAATGTTATGACTATAATTTCCAAATCTATATCCTAGGCAAAACAGTAAACATCTCTAAAACTCATTGTTCTCATCTCTAAATAGTATCTGATTCATAAAGTTAGTATGAAATAAGATAAGTTATTTAATATGCTTAGCACAACAGGGATACCTGGGTGGCTTGAGGCCCCTGGGTGGCTCATTCCATTGGGCATCTGACTCTTGATTTTGTCTCAGGTCATGATCTCAGAATTTGTGAGGTTGAATCTTGTGTTGGGCTCTGTGCTAACAGCACAGAGACTGCTTGGGATTCTCTCTCTCCCTCTCTCTCTGCCCCTCCACTGTTTGCTTGTGCATGTACTCTCTCTCTCTCTCTCAAAATAAATAAATAACCATATATATATACATATACATGTGTATATAGATAGATAGATATACATATATATGTGTATATGTATGTGTGTGTATCTATCTATAAATAAATAAATAAATATATATATCATATGTATATATGTATGTGTGTGTATCTATCTATCTATAAATAAATATACATATATATATCATATATATATGTATATATGTATGTGTGTGTATCTATCTAACTGTATATAAACCTAGGACAACAATACCTGGCATATAGTAGATATTTGACAAATTCCTGTTATTATTTATTGACTTACTTATTTCTAGCACAAATATTTCTCCTATGTTTAAGAATCACATATTATTTATTGGATATCACCAACTGGATATCTTATAGAAACTTCAAAATTAGAATATTAAAAATAAACCTGGATTGATTGTCTTCTCACTCAAATCTGCTAGTACTGCTACTTGCCTCAGATCAATGAACAGCTTTCACCAAAAACATAGGTGCTCCTGTAGGAGTCTAGTTCAGTCTTCCCATGTATCAAGGTTCCAACCATATTGAATGCTTTCACTTCCTCCACCCTGCCATGGTTTTCTCCCTCAGAGCCTTTACCTATGTGGATCCCTCGCCTGAAACACTCTATCTTCCTTCATTTCAACTATGTATCTACTATGCATCCTTCAAGTATCAAGTAGACAGCGCTTCTTCCAAGAAGCTTTATTAAACCTCCATACCTTTTATGGGATTCTTCTAAATATTTCATAGTATCTTATAGTATTCCCATTGTGTCACATAACTTCTTATATAAAAAAATAACTATTTTTTGTTACTGAGTCATGGTCTCTACTATTCAGTCACTGAAATACACATTACACTTTATCCCTTTCATAGATTGAGGAGTAGGTGCTTGGTACTGCACTACTGAATGAATGAGTCTATCTTCACAGGCAATTCCAATACAGAGGAACTTAAAAACTAATTTAAAGGGTATTTTAAATTAAAAGAGAGGTAATCTTCCAATTGAGTTCAAAGCATCTGCATATGCGCACAGGCGACTTATGCTATGCATTCAAATAAGTGCCATGATTCACTTTTTACAGAATGAACAGATCAACATGAAATCACCTTCCATGAAGTTTTCCAAGAACTATAAAATAAGCCAACTACAGTAACTAGATTCTAACCATTAGCTTTCTTAGCATCACACTTTCTGCATCTTTTCTCCCCCAAACACCCCCCCCCCCCAGGTAGTTCTTATACCCTGGGAAAAAGCAAATATCCTTCCAGTCCCCCAACCTTTGCTATTTCTTTGACATCATTCATGAATTTCAGTGTTAAAGGGCACTTTAAAAGTTTTGACCTCTTCTCCTGGGAGACCCGATCTACAGAAGAATTCTTGAGGTAAAAGATAAGCAGTCTTAGACTTTGCAAATTTTTTCCCTACACAACCTGATATCAGACAGAAGAGCAAACAGTTAGAGCTTCTGGCTTCCTGTGGGATATTGATTTTCCCTCTCTGCTACAGCATTTTCCTCATCCTCTTGGCATCCTCTGCAAAAATGAAACATGAGACTTGAAAAACTAAAAATACTGAAAGTGACAGGTTATTCTGGTATCATGGGTTATGTGAGAATTCTCGTGGAGAGGGGACCGATGTAGCACACTATTGCCCTTCAGGGGTCATCGAGTAGGCTTTTTAGACCCTGGAGAAGATTGACATAAATAATAGGTACTAGGAATGGCAACATAAAAGCCTTTTGGAAAAGTAGGCTAGAAGGACATCAAGAAGTAAATCTGAGGAGATAATGGAAGACAGAGGTAATGGCCCCACAAAGCAAACAGGAAATGTCTTTTTGAGTTCCTCTAGTAGCAACAGAGTAGGTAGCGGCAGACAGGTAGAACATGTGAGTCAGGATGACTGTTTCTTAAGTAAAACAATGAGGTATTGGCCAACTTGTTCCCTGAATCTTATCATCAGTTTGATAGTGGGTGGCTCTCAGCTTTCGTACTGGTGAGTCTCCCAGATGTCCTACTGGCCTCTCCAAGGCTGACTGTGCCCATAGTTCAGCCCCACTCCCATAGTCTGTGCTGAATCCCATTTTACAGAAGGAAAGATTTGAGAAGCTCTTGCCTCATGCTCAGTACTTCTATTTTCAGTCTCACCCACTGTCTAACTGACTTTCATTTAGCACCCATGTTCAATTAACAAGGGAATTGTTGTTCCAGATACCTGTTTCTCACCTTGCCCTACAGTTCTGAATACTAAATTGGGTTCTTTCTTTCGACAACTGAATCCCTGTATTGACTTCTCTAATACTTCAGTTCCCTCTTAGTTTTTACATCTCTTCTGGATTGTGCCTTGTCTCTAGTGGTTGAAAAAAAAAATATTACTTTTTGCAGTCTTATTTCCCCAACTATCATGATCTAAAACTTGACCAAGTCACCCATCTGTTTGCTGTCTTTTTCCTTTGATATTTTGTCTTAAGGTCATATCAGACACCCAACTAGTACCTGGTCACTTTAGTGGAAAGATTTAATATTGGGTTCTGTCCCCCATCTCACTGTAATTAAATGGTTCATGCCCTGTACCTGCACATTTGAGACTTGTCTTCTCTGCTTTTCAAACTGATCATTTAGTCTAGCTGCACAAAGACCTGTACATTATCTTCTGATTTATATGTTAAGCTGTCCAGTGGACATATTTACCTGCCTTTATTATGGGCAACTCTAACTCAGTGTTTAGGAGGCCTAATATATCACTTTCTTTCAAATTCTGCTTCTCCTTCTCTATCCTCTTTTGGTTAATGAAATCACCATCTGTTTACTAACTCAAGCCAGAAACTTAGGCATCAACTTTGACTCACTTTTCCTTTCACCACCTATTCCCTAGGTTCTCTATTCATATCTGTGACTTCTTTCTCCATGAGTGACCTCATCTGATCTTACAGCTCTAAATATTACCCATGTTTTGATGAGATCCAAAACAATTAAAAATAATGTGTGTGTTAGTTTGTGTGCATGTGTGTACATGTGTGTGTCTCCTTGATGCTCGATACCTGACTTGGCTATCTATCTAACAGTCATCTCAAACACAACATATTCAAAGCAGAACACTTGCTGTCTGACCCCAACACAAGTCTACACTCCCAACAGTCTTCTCCCATCTCAGCAAATGGCATCACCATGTTGCTCAAAGCCAAATTCTCATAGTTAGCTTTAATTCCTCCTACTGAAATGTAGGCTCCAAGAGAACAGGGGCTTCCTGAGTCTAGCTGAGCACCGTATCCTCAGTGCCTGAACATACTACATACTTAATAATACTTGTTCAATTAATTAATTGATAGTTAATCACCCCCTATATCTTTGCTTGTTAAATTATCATTATTTGACCTTTCTCTATAAATAGTAGTTTAGCCATGTTTATAACTCTTAATTTAGCTGTATTTAGAATTCTCAGGTAATGTTTCCCTTTTATCCTTTTCAACAGCCCTAATGAGGCAGATGCAGGTATTTTCTGGGAACAAATGAAGACAGTGAGCAGAGAGATGTTAAGCTAATTATCCAAGGTCACTCTGCTGCCCAGTGACTGTTCCAGGATCCCACCAAGGCGAGTCTACATCTAGATTTCTCCTTTTCAACCAGTCTCATGAGGAGGCAGCTAATCGTTGCTCTTCTCAGGATAACCTGTCTGGTCTTAGCTTCCAGGTTTTCACCAGAATCTAGCTCCATCTAGATGCAGGGGGCTTGTGGCTGGAGGTTGTCCCTGACTGTTTCCAGTGTCATAGTTTTTTAGGTCCACAGCTTTTACCTTCTTTAGAGCTTCAAGGTAAAATACAGAATATCTGTTTAAATTTGAATTTCAGATAGAAAATAAATCTTATCTTTTAGTGTAACTATGTCCCATGCATTTAATCTGAAACTCAAGTTTAACTGTACATTCTATATTTTTATTTGCTACATTGGGAGTCCCTACCCCTCCTCACTTATATATTTGCCTTTCTATTCTGACCCATGAAACATTTGGCTTGCTTTCAAGCGTGGCTATATCCTTTTATTCTCTCTATATATGTAGCTTAAGTGTAATATATATATATTCCTCCGGTTCTTAAATTTTTTAATGCTTATTCAGTTTTTAAGAGAGAAAGAGAGAGAGAGAGCATGTGTGCACATGAGTTGGGGAGGGGCAGAGAGAGAGGGAGACACAGAATCTGAAGCAGGATCCAGGCCTTGAGCTGTCAGCACAGAGCCCGATATGGGGCTTCAACTCACAAACCACAAGATCATGGCCTGAGCCAAAGTTGGACACTTAATCACCTGAGCCACCCAGGTGCACCATACATTCCTCCAGTTCTGAGTCCTAAATTGTATATATGTATATATAATTTATTATTATTGGGTCTTTGGAATAGAAGTTAGTGACCATAGTGTAATTCATTGTAGCATTTTGATAAGAAATCTACTTCATTTTCAAAAAAAAAAGTGTATCTCAAATTTTATAATACTTTCCCTCTTTTAGATACAGAAAAACTCATATGATGTTCCTTCATCTTCATACACCACCAGCAAAAATGATTTCCTTAAGTTCTAATGTTTGGTACTAATATAAAAATAATGTCTGTTTTGCTTTTCAAATGTAAATTTATTATAAAACATGTTTTTCTTCAACTATCTATGTTTCTTCTAACAAGATGGGTCTCAAACTTCTTTAAAATGATTCTTTTTTTTTATTTATATATGAAATTTATTGTCAAATTGGTTTCCATACAACACCCAGTGCTCATCCCAAAAGGTGCCCTCCTCAATACCCATCACCCACCCTCTCCTCCCTCCCACCCCCCATCAACCCTCAGTTTGCTCTCAGTTCTCGACAGTCTCTTATGCTTTGGCTCTCTCCCACTCTAACCTCTTTTTTTTTTTTTTCCTTCCCCTCCCCCATGGGTTCCTGTTAAGTTTCTCAGGATCCACATAAGAGTGAAACCATATGGTATCTGTCTTTCTCTGTATGGCTTATTTCACTTAGCATCACACTCTCCAGTTCCATCCACGTTGCTACAAAAGGCCATATTTCATTTTTTCTCATTGCCACGTAGTATTCCATTGTGTATATAAACCACAATTTCTTTATCCATTCATCAGTTGATGGACATTTAGGCTCTTTCCATAATTTGGCTATTGTTGAGAGTGCTGCTATGAACATTGGGGTACAAGTGCCCCTATGCATCAGTACTCCTGTGTCCCTTGGATAAATTCCTAGCAGTGCTATTGCTGGGTCATAGGGTAGGTCTATTTTTAATTTTCTGAGGAACCTCCACACTGCTTTCCAGAGCGGCTGCACCAATTTGCATTCCCACCAACAGTGCAAGAGGGTTCCCGTTTCTCCACATCCTCTCCAGCATCTATAGTCTCCTGATTTGTTCATTTTGGCCACTCTGACTGGCGTGAGGTGATACCTGAGTGTGGTTTTGATTTGTATTTCCCTGATAAGGAGCGACGCTGAACATCTTTTCATGTGCCTGTTGGCCATCCGGATGTCTTCTTTAGAGAAGTGTCTATTCATGTTTTCTGCCCATTTCTTCACTGGGTTATTTGCTTTTCGGGTGTGGAGTTTGGTGAGCTCTTTATAGATTTTGGATACTAGCCCTTTGTCCGATTTGTCATTTGCAAATATCTTTTCCCATTCCGTTGGTTGCCTTTTAGTTTTGTTGGTTGTTTCCTTTGCTGTGCAGAAGCTTTTTATCTTCATAAGGTCCCAGTAATTCACTTTTGCTTTTAATTCCCTTGCCTTTGGGGATGTGTCGAGTAAGAGATTGCTATGGCTGAGGTCAGAGAGGTCTTTTCCTGCTTTCTCCTCTAAGGTTTTGATGGTTTCCTGTCTCACATTCAGGTCCTTTATCCATTTTGAGTTTATTTTTGTGAATGGTGTGAGAAAGTGGTCTAGTTTCAACCTTCTGCATGTTGCTGTCCAGTTCTCCCAGCACCATTTGTTAAAGAGACTGTCTTTTTTCCATTGGATGTTCTTTCCTGCTTTGTCAAAGATGAGTTGGCCATACATTTGTGGGTCTAGTTCTGGGGTTTCTATTCTATTCCATTGGTCTATGTGTCTGTTTTTGTGCCAATACCATGCTGTCTTGATGATGACAGCTTTGTAGTAGAGGCTAAAGTCTGGGATTGTGATGCCTCCTGCTTTGGTCTTCTTCTTCAAAATTACTTTGGCTATTCGGGGCCTTTTGTGGTTCCATATGAATTTTAGGATTGCTTGTTCTAGTTTTGAGAAGAATGCTGGTGCAATTTTGATTGGGATTGCATTGAATGTGTAGATAGCTTTGGGTAGTATTGACATTTTGACAATATTTATTCTTCCAATCCATGAGCAGGGAATGTCTTTCCATTTCTTTAAATCTTCTTCAATTACCTTCATAAGCTTTCTATAGTTTTCAGCATACAGATCCTTTACATCTTTGGTTAGATTTTTAAAATGATTCTTAAGTACCCCTTCTACAAGAAACCTTATTGGGCTCTCTCAAGGAGAGCTCATCACTCCCTGCTCTGGGCCACAGTGCTCCTTCAGATCCACCTGTCAATTCCTATTGAACACTTTGCCTCTGAATTTATGAATGCATTGAACACTGAGGTGCACATAGCGCAATGTTTTGTTTTGTTTTTACCTCTATGCTCCCAGCCCCTTGCAAATTCAATAAATATATGTGGTCAATTACTTTTCTAATAAATGTTTACAAGAATAAAGAAGAGCGATATGAGAGCAGCAAAACTTCTATCCCAAGCAAGAAACAATTGGCTCCTCAAAGTTAGATTTTTGACTGAAAATTGGCAGATATTAGTGCCAAATAGTCAGTTAACATTGTTTCTCTCATCTATGCTTATATTTTATATATTTTTCTTTGAGTTTTAAACTTTGGAAAAGGGCATTTATTCTCCTTTCTCGTGTAGTTTTCGTGAACACATATGACAAAGTAGATAAGAAATTAGCATCTGGACCCAGACTGGTTAGGCTCAAGCCAAGACTCTATTACTTTCTAGATGGACAATACGGGAAAGTTGCACTTTGTGCCTCACATTCTTATATGTAAAGATGGATTATTAACAAGTGCTTTCTCATGTGGTTCTGGTAATAGTAGGTGGATTAATACATATAAGGAATTCACACAATTCCTAGAACACAGTGATGAGCATGATGGACATGATGAGAGCATGCAGGTCTACATGGCCCAGCTCTTTTCTGAAGCATCACTTTTTACTTTTGGAAGAGTTGTTGGTGTCTGAAGGCCTGCGGTAAGATGTGGTGCATGTGCTCTTGTGCAAGATAGGACAACCCAGAGCTTGCTGTCAAGCAACTTACCATAAATTTTCTAAACTGTACAATATTTCATATTGCTTGTTTTAATACTTAAAGTCCTCTGTCAGCCCGACCTCTGTTTTATTCCTTCAGCTTTCTGCTTTCTTTGTTCTCAGAACACCATTTTTTGTCATTCATTGTTGACTGCTACGTACCCCCAAACATCATTTTCTAGAGCATTAGCCCACATGAAAATCTTCCGGCTCTTTCTGATCATCTAATCAGAAAAGGCAGGACTCTACTGCCAGAACCATCTTCCCCACTTTCCTTTTCACTCACTGACTCTTCCCACTTCCAATTTTCCTGTGTTTGGCCTTTTGGAGGCCATTTTGCTAACACCTTTTCCCAACAGCAAAGCATTCCCAGTCTGGGAGAAAAAATCATCCTGGTACCTCTTCCTGATGTCATTGTTGTTGCTGTGCAAATTAGGAAGGCATGTCACCTGGTTGTCCCCAAGCACACAAAAAAGTAAGATTGAATATTCTGGCTCCCACCTATAGTCAAGTGAATTATCTTCCCATATTTCTTATTGGGACAGGCAGCAGAGCTCATCTTTTTCTGTGGAATTTTTCACGGGAATTTGTTGACATGCCTTTGTTTCCTCCTATATTTGTTAAAATTGAAATATAAGTGAACCTAATACTTTAGGAGGAAACTGTTCTCTTTAGTTTTCTTGAAAGAAGGAGGAAGAGAGAGATGAATGGACGTGTGAATTCACACACTGATAGGCGTGTGAAAGAAAGGGATCGGTCAAAAACACATGCAAGTTTCTGGTTGAGGTGGACAGTTAGATAACAACTGAGATAGAGAAAACTGGAAAAGAAGTTAGAGTATGAAAGGTTATGTGATAGACATGCTGAATTTGCATTAACTGTTGCGGAAAAGTCTGTGCTGAAAAAGGCTAGGGAATCTCCAGCATGTGGGTGATGGTTGAAAACCCAAAAATGGATACTATCATCCTGGAGGTTATAAAGAAAGAGCACGAAAGGTGAAGCCTAGGAAAATGCTAGCATTGAAGTCATGATTTCTTCAGGAATGGAAAAACTGAGGCATATTGATAGCCTGAGGAAAACAGCAAAGAAAATTATCGCAAGAAATTCCCATACATTGCTCACCTGTGGGAAAGGCATTCAACACGGTCCACTATGGTCAAACCTCTGGCTCAAATTAGAAGGTGACCAGCTTTTAGATCTGCTTGGAATTCAACTGAGTTAGACAAGATTGTGTTTACCCATAATAGCTAACATGGGTCCAGTGGTTTCACTTATTTATTTCATATTTCTCAACAACTGTACAATTTAGGTATTATTCACTTGTTATTAGAGATAAGAGAAACAAATAAATGGAGACCCAAAGGATGAGGGTACATGCCCAAGCGACATACCTAGTTAGTGCCAGAACTGGCTTCCAGCCCTAATCAGCTGACCCTAAATCCTATAATTTTTAAAGAAAACACTGTGCATTTTTTTTGCTTTATAGCACCTACTCCTCTAAAATCATTTTGTGGCTCTTTAACTCTTTTTACCTCTTGCTTTTATGTGCTGATATTTTACTATTCTGATAAGAACCCTAGACTGATAATAAGAGGATGGGGACAACAAAACACCAGGGAGAAAAAGGCCAGCCTATTTGCCAGTAATCACACACTTTTCTTTTAGATAATATGCAAGCAACAACGCAGAGGCAGTGATCCAAAACAATGCCAATACTCACTGAATGGAATTGCTAAGAGGTTTCAGTGCTCCCCCCAAAGAGGACAGGTCTGGTAATTGCAAATGAGTTTAATCTGTTTCACATCTGAATTATCCTGGGCTTAGTATCCAAATTGGCTTGCTTCTCAAGTTTGTCAGGTTGGTCTCCTGCACGCTCACCTTTGTCAAGGGAGAAGGACGTCTGATGAAGAACAGAGCATGGCTTGGAGCCAGTCTGCTCATCAAGCCGCTATATATTGCACACCTATCCACATAAGTCAAATATGATTTTCCTCGGCAAATCTCCTGCCACCCCATCTCTACCCTAGCAGAAGTAATTGCTCCTTCTGTGTATTCCTACTGCATATGCCAACATTATAACATTAACTCTATCACACATAGACTAGTGTTAAGAGTGCAGATACTTCCTGGGTTTGACAGAGGTCAGCCATTATTAGCTATATGACCTTGGGTAGGTCATATATTCTCTATGTCCCAGCTCCATCATTTGTAAAATAGAATATAGTTCTTGTGTAGATTAAATAAGCTAATATGCATAAGGAACATGTAAGAGCTCCTAGGATCTAGGAATTACTATTTAAATGTTAGTCATTATCATTAGTTTCTTTAAACATTACCTATTCCACAAAACTGTAGGTAGTGGTCATTCCTTAATTAATTTATATTTCTCCTCATAGCACCATCTGAGATAGAGAAGATGTTCAGTTACTACTGGCTGCAAAAGGAGAATGAATGACTCTCATCTTGGAATGACTAAGGCAGTGTCTGACAATTAGTAAACTGAGCAAGGGAGAGAGTGAGGACCGAATGAATATAAAATCTGTGGAATGGTAGCTGACAGCAGAGTTGGCATTCAATACATTTTTGTGTCCATCACCAAGCATCTACCTGCTTTTTAGGTAGGTCCCATTAAGTCTTCCAATTGCCTTTGTCTAGGTAGCATGTATCTGAGGTGTACCCCACCAGAGGACTCCGGTGTTGGGTTTCAGGCTCTGGAGATGAGGGTGGCCTACAGCTATCAAAGAAGCATCCTGGAGAAAAACTCTTACAGTGATCCTAGAAGGATAGACAAGTATTAGAGACCATAGCAGGAGGGGAGGGTCTGCCAGAACCAGCAGCTTCCATCTTCTTTTGCTTGGTGCTGTGTGGTAAAACAAACATGAAACACAGGAAACAAAAACCTGAAAGTACAACCTCCACCCTCAGGGAAAAGACCATTGTATTCATTAGATAAAAGCTTGGAGGACATTTATTCTGCTGGACTCTTTAAAACTGAGAAATTAGAAAACATTTTATTTTTTTTTAATGTTTGTTTATTTTGAGAGCGAGAGAGAGAGTGCACGTGCACAGGCAGAGGAGGAACAGAGAGAAGGGGAGAGAGAATCCCAAGTAGGCTCTGCACTATCAGCGCAGGGCCCGATGCTCTGTGAACCATGAGTTCATGAACCATGAGATTGTAACCTGAGCCGAAATCAAGAGTTGGACATTCAACTGACTGAGCCACCCACGAACTCCAGAAAACTTGAGACGTATGAAGGTGTAGGTTCAGAGACAAAGAAGGAATGAGTACTTTTGATAACCCTAGTTAGCACTAGGAGCTGTGTTTGCCTGAGTTTGGTGAATCAAGACTCCTCATGCAGGTTCCTAGCTACTGAATTGGAAGTTGGAGCTTCGGGGTACAAGTAGACGCCTCTCCTGAACTCACTACAGTTGGGTCATTGTGGTTCAAATAAGCCAATTATCCCCATGGGACCCCTTCTCATAGCTTCAGTGCCACAGCCTTGGGATAGGAAAGCCACTGTACTCCAGCAACTGGAGAATGGACTGCTACTGGCTGAAGCCACTTCAAGCTTTGTAGAGACCCAGGACCACATGGCTGCAGTGGGTCTGCTGGACTGTGGCTCAATATGCTCTGTGAGCGTTCCAGCTGTGACCAAATCATAGACATATTTTTCTCTTGAGTGTGTTCCCCCTTAATTTTAAAAATGTATATGTATTTCAAGGAAAATTAAATCCATGGGTTTCTAGTTCATTTACCCTTAAATCATTAAAATGCCGTTTAAGAACATTAGGCATCCAAAGAGCTTTGTGAGCCATTCTAATAAGCATTTGAAAGACTCTTCTCTGGTTTCCTCTGGAGCAAATGGATGTGGAGTTTCACAGGATGCAACTGTGATTTGGAATTCTGAATCAATGTTTTATATAAGGCAAAGGGCCTTAAACCAGATGAAAACACACTACTCTCAATACAGGGAGGTCATAAAAATAATTCTGTTTATTCTACCAACTATGAGTCTAGGAGCACCTCCTGGGATTCTTGAGGAGTAAACCTAACACGAGGTCGCATTTTCAGAGCACTGAATACAGTCAGCCCCTGGGCTCTGTGCCTTAATGTCCCTCACCCCTACAGCACTGCAAGGAAGAAATTGCCCCCATTATTTGAATGAGTTTGAGAGAAATAGATTCTGTTACCTGAGATCTCAGGGTGGTAGCCCTAGGATCCACCTTTCCAAAAGCACTTACAATGTGTCCAGAAATTTACCAAACAATCCATTCAATATATATGTTTATTCATTTGAGACATATTTATTCCAGACACTAAATTAATCCTTAAAATAACCCAGCGAGATGGGCATGATGGTTTCCATTTCACAAATAGGGAAGGGGGTGGAAGGCATGGGGAACAAGAAAGGCTCAGAGGTTTAGCGGCTTGTCAAAAGCCACCTATATAACCTGAAAATCCTGTGTCACTCTGTGCCATTGCCTTTTTAAGACAGATATGTCTCAGGCAAAGAGTTACCTGGTTGTTACCACACTGTCGCTGCTCTAATTTAGACAACTTCTTAATAGCAACTTGGACGTTAGCTCATACAGTTGGGTGGTTTCATGCAACTGACAGAATAGCTGCTGTGTTTTAAGTAGAATTGTTGGGGCTAAGACATCGATCCCTTATTCATACAAGGGGAAAAGCAAATGTATTGGGTTCATTAGCAAGGAGAATTTATTCATATCACATAGACACTAAGTTGAAAGCTGTATGGTAGGTTTTTAATTGAAAGTCTGGTCAGTGTTGCTGTGATAGCAAAAGCAAAATGAAATTTGGGAGGGGCTAATGGTTCCAACTCATTTGAACTGGAGTTGTTATTTATCTAATATAATAATTGCAGGGTTAAAGGAGACAGGGGCACATCTCTGTAGTACTAAGGATAAAAAAAAAAATGGAAGAACACTCTAAAATTAAATCAAGTCTTTCTTTCTTTCAACACCCATGCCTACATATTTGGAAAAAAAAATGTGGCCACTAGAGGGTACTGTCCAAACACCCAAAGAGATGGAAAGGAGGTAGCTCCTGCTGTATATTTGAAATCCAAAGGAATAAATTAATTCAAGAGGTACTGCAATGAATAGTCTGTGACCTTCAAACTATTATTCCTGAATCACACATGCCTTGTGAGCCTTTTACTTTTTTTTAAATTTTTTTAATGTTTATTTATTTCTGAGACAGAGAGAGACAGAGCATGAGTGGGGGAGGGGCAGAGAAAGAGGGAGACACAGAATCTGAAGCAGGCTCCAGGCTCTGAGTTGTCAGCACAGAGTCCGAAGCGGGGCTCAAACTCACAAACCATGAGATCATGACCTGAGCCGAAGTCTGTCGCTCAACCAACTGAGCCACCCAGGTGCCCCATCTTTTGCTTTCTTCATGGGACTGAAGAGGAAGTTTTCACTCATTTGCATCATATCTCGTTGCATGTGCTCCAGGAACAGTAACTTTCAGGTTTATTACATTTTCTCCCTACCCAACTTTTATCCTATAGACCACACAGTACAAATCTAACCTTAGCATAACTTAATGGTCCCAAAATATTTTATAAACCAGACTTCCAGGAACATGTACTGAATACCTTCTGACGTGTTTACTGTGTTATAAAATGATAACCCTAAATTAAAGAAAGAATGGCTTTTGGCTAAGCAACAACTTACCATCTAAAATAACCAGAGTATATGGAAACACAAGAAACATGCCAAGAACCAGCATACATATAATTAGTATTTCTGTGCCAATATGATCTCCCATTTGGAGAGCAATTTTTGACAACTTTTCATCTATGTAGCTCATGTGATCATTTTATCTTTATACAGATGTCAAGATTTAGGAGATCCTTTTTTATCAACACACCCATTTTATATAACCATAAACAGAGGCTCAAGGGAGTAAAGTGGATAAGACTGGTTACTATAAATCCAGATTCAAATTTCTTTTTTTGAATCTAAAAATGCTTCCAATACAGTGAGATGCTTCTTGGTTTTCAGTACACATATCAATGAAATAGATTAATTCCTGATTTCAGTAACAAAACAAGGACATGTGCATTAAGCAAATTAAGTCAAGGGCAGATCAGGAAAGCTATGCCAGCCTCTGGGATATCTTTCCAGATGACTTGACCATGAATCTCTCTTTTTCTTCCCTTTTGGCTGTTAACTGCAAAATTTCCTATATGTGGATACTGTTGTGATGAATGTCACAGCTGTTTATTTACCATCAAATCCACTTTGGTATAGCTCATAGTGGGTAAGTTCCTAAATAAACCAGCAGTGGAAGCCTGCAGATCCACAGACTCTCTGGCTGAACCCCACTAACACTGATTCATGAGGGATGTCTTGCTAGTCTTCCAGCCAAAGTAAGGCAAGATGGATTAAGACAGGGGCCTTGTTTTCCCCCTGCAAACATGAACTAGAGCTGCCATACTTCAGTAGTGTTCCATTTTACCTTTGTACCAATAAAATCTCACAGTAAAATGCTCAAGTAGAGGGCAAAGTCAGTGGCCAACTCATCACCCTGAGAGTGCTTCCTTATAGGAGGTGGCCAGCCAGCCCTTGCTGCCCTCAGGTTCTCAGGGCTGGCTCCTGGCTTGACTGATTTTATCTGCTGCAGGGCCATCTGCATATCTCGCAGACCTCACTCTATAGTGAGGGTTCTCTGTGCTTTCCTTTTTTCTTATTCCTTCAACTGAGTTGGTTTGTATGCACTTTCCCTTCCCCTTCACTGCCAAAATCCAGGTACAATGGAGAGTGACAAGCCTGAGATTCAAAGTGGAAGAAAAAAGGAAAGAGGCTGATAAAGTGTGGATGCTGAACAATTTAGGAAAAGCTCAATCTACGGACATGTAGGATATGCACGTAGCACAATTTTATGCAAAACCAAACCAAACCAAAACAAAACAACAATGACCAAAAAACCAAAAACCACAAGAGACCTCCTATCCTGGGCTAAAAATAGTCATCCTTGTCTATTTGTTGTTTTCCCTGATGGGGCTAGAATAAAGTGTCACTGGAGGGCTAGGTGCTGTGCTGGGTTTTGAAAATGTTTTTCAAGTTTTGGTTGTCCTTTTTTCAGCCTTATTTTTTTCTGTGTTAAAACAGTATTTATTTATATATTTGGCAATTGCTGTGTATGTGTTGAAATCCCATGACATACATACACTTGGGCTTATCCAAGGTAGAGGCTACAAAGAAGTATGAGTGAGACCCATGCCTTCAAGACAAGACACATCTCTGTATATATTTACTACATTAATAAAAATTAAATTACAACACAACATCTATATCAAGCCTCTTAGTTGGACACCACTTATGTGAAACACTATTCCTGTTATATGGTGAACTCTCAAGATTAGGTAGGCAGAGAACTTTAAAAATCATCTATGGATTTCCCCTAAGCTGTCTTACCAGACTAAATTCCCACTTCGTTCATAAAGATGAACAGACCCTGCTAACCATCAGCTACAGATGTTCTGCCTATCCATACCTCTGTCCACACACCTGTCCACACCAGCGCTCAGTTCCCCACTATTCCTGCACACTAGGGTTCTCATCTTCTGGTACTTAAGCTCCACCTCCACTGCGAACCCTCTCTGTGGTCATTTCAGTTAGAAAAGCTCTCTCCCTCCCCCAGAGTCTAGTAACAGGTATGTTGTTTGACAACTCTTCTACTGAATTCATCAACTTCTGTTTTAAAAGAAATTACTTAATTTTTATTCTTTGTATTTTATGTCTTGCCTCTGCAATGAACCAGAATTTCTACCTCTGACTTCCTTTCTATCTTGGAGGCCACAGAGTCCATGGGGAAACACAGTAAAAGCTGTGCCCGGCTTGTCTGATTTTCCTTCTATGGATTCCCTTTAGTTAAATACAAAAATGAAAGGAAATTTAAGACAGGGGCTATGATACTTTCATTCAGCCCGCTGCCTGCTCCTTGTTGGGCCTGCTGCCTAAGTTCTGTTTGGCTTGATGTACCTGGGCTGGGGCTATTTCCAGGGCAGGCCCCGTGCCGTGAAGAACATGGCAGACTGCTTGCTTGGTGAGTTGAGCCATGTGGCACTATAGCACTCCATATGCTCATTGGCTTTGTCTGTTTCCAGTACTTCATCTGACTTTTCTACAACTCTTCCAGGAATGAAGGCAATGTCTACTTTTCATGGCCTCAGCACAACCTGCCAAGATGGGGATAAGTCTAGTCAAGGTTACTCAGGCTTGTAAGTTCCTAGACCAATTCTGGGAGGAAAACTTTCTTTACCAGGCTGATAGTCTATGGAGGCACTGTACCAGAATAGGAAACTGGAAGGTTGGCAACCAGGAAAGAAAATCAGGAGGCATGGTGATTTAAGGTAAAGCTGCCTACCAACTTTGTGGACCAAGGCAGGAAGCCTGGGGCTCAAACAAGGATCAAAATAGATACAGATAAGACAAGACATGCTCAGCTCCAAGGGAGACTCAGGGCTAATGCGGCCTTTAGGTCAGTCAATGGCAGAATCTTTCTATTAGACTAGAATCTGTCTATTCTTGGGCAAGACTTGGGGACTGAACATTAATGCCTGGCACACAATAAGTGATCAATGATTATTAAATTGTGTTTCTTCTCATTCTGCCCAAGGGCCACCAAGGCTTTGGAAGTAGATGCTCACTGTAAACTAATTCACTTAGCTCCTTTTACTGGAAATAGCTGGGTAGGTTCAGTTCTATTTATCATCAAATGAGAGATCTGGCGATACTGTAAAATTGGTAGTTACACATTTCACATTAAAATTTCCTAGAAATTCTTCACTGAGTATAATTTTGAATTGCTGAAGTAAATAGAACATAATAGAGCACATAATCCCTTCTGCTGGGTTTGTTTAAAAGATGAAATGTCAGAAACCAATGTGTGTTTTCCTCAAGCTTTTACTCAGCTGAAAGGGCCTTTTGATAGCCAGTTCTTCCTCCACTGTTTATGTCCTCTCTGTCTTTGATTATCCCTAAGACAAGGCTGAAACCACAGTGTACAAAAAGGTGGCCAGGTAGTAAATGTTGCACAAAAGATAAAACCCTACTGGTGATAACTTGGGGTGCCCTGGTACACTATGGGCTGGAATGTTGGATAGGTCAGGGTGGGTACACAATCTTGAGCTTGTTTTGTAACGGGGCTGGAGGACAGTGCTTTTGTGAGAGACTCCACAGTGGTGGGCTCATTCCATATTCCAAAGATGACAGAGCACTGACTACTTTGTTAGGAGATTGCAACAATCTTTGTAAATAGTTGCCTTCCTTCTCTGTGAAATAATGAATTATTGCCTTCCTGTTGAACTCAGGAATGGCCACATGACTCGCTTTAGCCAAGGAAATGAGAGAAGAAATGATAATGTCAGTTCCCAGCAGAAATTTTAATCCACGATTCCTTCTTCCTCCTCTAATGTGAGACTGGCAATAGACCATTTAGAGGTTGCTTAGCCACTCTTGGTCTAGAGGGAACACACTGTGGAATTGGATGGACATCTGCTCCTTAGCACAAAGTACAGAGCTGCTTGTCACATCCTCTAAGATTCAGGGTCATTTGTTATCACAGCATAACTTAGCCTGTCCGGACTGATGTATATACCATACCCCAGAGACCTCTGACCTCTCCCTATTCCACACTGCAGAGCACTCCTGGGAAAGGAGCATCACATTCAGAACACAGAGTATGTGCTGGTTATGTTTTCAAATGCCTAGACGTGTGAAGAATTTCTTGAATAACCCCTGTGGCATCAGTCTCAATCAGGATCAGGATCAGAATCGATCCTAATTCACTTTCAGTTAGTTCAGGAGCATTTTGCAGACGAGACCCAGGAAAAGGCAAGGAGACTTCCTGAAGAATTTTAAGAATTGGGGAATAATGCAACTCTTAACAAATCCATGATGAATGGAACGGAACGTGACACCTAAGTGTGCAATCTAGGTATCTCCATCTTGCCTGGTGCAAATCAATGGCAGGAAATGGAGTACTGACCGCATTCCCACTCTCTTGGGTAGGGAAGGCCAACCTTCTAGACAGAAGAGAATGGGTAGCCCAGCTTGTGCTATGTTCTTTAGGATTTTCCTCCCATTTCTCATTAGGGGCTTTTACACCTCTTGGAGCTTACCTTTGGGAAATAAACCTTAGACACTTAGACACCTTTCTTATCATTTGCTGATGAGGTTTTGTTTTTGTTTTTTGATATCTCATCTAAGCTTCTCATTTATATTTTGTTTTGAAACACAAATCATCTTTGGTATCAGGGAGAGGCTTCATTTCAGGAATGGAGAAATTGAAATGTGAGAAGAGGCTTGCCCCACATTTCTGAACTCAGTGTGTAGAACACAAGAATCTGATAACCCAGTTCTCAATGCTAAGTCTCCACATTAAGCCAAGCATCCTGCCCCTGCTTGAAAATGTTTGTCTCGGCCTTTATCTTCCTCCGGAGCCAAGTTCCAAATGTACATTTAAGACAAAGCTGAAATGTTTGTTTCACTTTTCCCCTGTTATTTTTCAATTTCCCATGGCTCTGCACTTCCTGCTGGCCCTTGCTGGAGACCTGAATACAGACCCAGGAGGAGTAGCCTCTTGCATTACCAGGGTCCCAGGAAGCTGGCAGGACGATTTGTTTTTGAAGATGTGCTTTCTTTCATTTCTCATTTTCTAGGATCAATGCAGAGGAAGAGGCAGTCCCGGGTCTCAGGTTTTTGGACGATAAAATTAAATTAGCAAGCTAGGTGGACAAACCAAAATTGGACAGTTTAGGTCCCATTTTCCTTGGGTTGTTTAGACAGATTGGTACAATTTTAGTTTGCAGTTTGATCCAAAGAAGGAGTTGATTACTGGCTCTGAAATGAGCTTCCTTCATTCCCTGCGTGAGCTGGTTGAGAAGATGAATCCTACAGCAGCCAAAGGAGTCTGCTAACTGAAAAGAGAGAGAGCTGAGGAGGGTTGTAGGGACAGGGGAGGAGGAGGGGCGTGAAGAGGGGGGTAACAAAAAGTGGGAAGGTTGTGGTGTTTCTTATTGCTGCCCAGCTAAGCCTGCTGGTGGTTAACCTGGTAATAAAAGTCAACTCTGTGAGGCATGCCTGGAAATGAAAAGAGGGCCCAAAGTGGATATAAAACAATCTCCCTTTGCTTAGAAATTGACAGCTGATGTTGTGTCCCCTCGGGGAGCCTGTGGGAGGCGACCAGTCTGTCAGCATTCTGAACAGAGCTCCTGCTGCAGCTGCCCAGTCCTGATGAACTGCGAGATGCTTCCTTACAAACTCAATAGGACAAAAGTTTTCTCCATGGCTTTTAATTTGTAAGGTCTGGTGATGGTTTTTTATAATTATGACAGCCTGCCCGTGGTGTCTGTGGTACACCGTGCGCACTCCGACTTTTTCTTGTCCTTCAGCAAGAGCTATTTTGCTCATTAGCTTCAGTATGAGGGAGAAATTGCCGGCTCCCTATGAAGATTTTGCCATTGGGTGACCTGATAAGCAGAATGCAAATGTGCAAATGTAGCTGGAGCCCAGCTCTGGATATCTCTGTGGCTGTGAGGATGAAGTTTTCTAAGTGGTTTCATGGACTGGGATTTAGGGGCAGACAGGGAACAGCCTACTGTGAAGACTGCTGAAAGGGACCAGAGCATGCCAGCCTTCCTGATTTGCTTAGTCTAGGATCCAGCATGAAGTACGTTGTTTTGGTGTCAGTGTCAGATTTTTTTAAAGCAAATATAACAACAACAAAATACAGTAGTTTTGATTTTGTTTTAGGGCGTGTGTAGGTTTTCCTGCGTTGGGGATTAAAATAGCCATTTACCCAAGGGACCCTTATTTGGAAGACATCTTTTTAAGTAAACACTGGTTTTTCTTCATAATTCTTTGTAGATAGCCTTATGGTTAATTGTGTGTGTGTGTGTGTGTGTGTGTGTGTGTGTGTGTGTGTGTGTTTTGGTATAGTTTATAAACAATTCAACAAACTTTTTATTAGTTCCTATAAAGAGACAGACACTTTACTAAGAGATGATACAAAAATGTGGTTTTCCTCTTCTCAGCCCAGTGGAACAATCAGATGAGTAAACAAAGATGCTGTGAATGCATATGGTAAGTACTCTCATAGAGGTAGATTCTTACCCAGACAGAGATAGGAACATGGAGGAGGTGTACCTGAGGAACTCTTCCTTTCTGCAGTGACAAGAGAGCTGACTTGTCCAGGCTAGGAATGGGCAGCTAGGTAGACAAGGGAGTTCCCAAAGGAATACATGTCTTCAGGTAGCTGCTAGAATCTTGAGTTGGATAGAGTGAAGGGTGTAGGAAAGAGGGGCTGCAAGGAGATGAGGATGGCCATGAGGTGGGGGATCACATAAAAATGGAAGCTCTGTCCACCATGCTAAGGAATTGGGATTTTATCCTTAAGAACAAAGGGAGACTTAAAAATAATTTAAGCAGGAAGGTGATATGATCAGATTTGCATTTTGTAAAGATACTCTGACAGCCAAGAAAAGGGACTGGTGAAAATTAACACCGGTGGCACAATATCTAGTTAGTAGACATGCTGATAGGTTAAATAGGAAATTCTGAGGCTCTGACCTTGGACAAAGACCAGAGGATTACAGAAATGGGAGGTCTGAGAGATGGTAGAAAGGTGAGGATCTGTTATTTGGATGATGAGAGGGAGAAGCAGGCAGAGATGGTCCCCAGGATTGTCATTCTAGAAACTGGGTAGATGAACAAGTCATGTTCAAAATGGGGACTAGAGTAGGAGGAACAAGCTGGGAGCAGGCACTGGAGGAAGATATAGGTTTAAATTTGGATCCGTAGAGATGAATAGCAGGCAGTTGAATAAATTTGAGTTCAGAAAAGAATTCTGGCCTGGATATAGATATGGATACAGACATATAAATGTATAGATTATATATAGTAGACTGACGTAACATAGCTGATGCTGAGTGTGTGAGCGGAGGATGTACAGTGACAAAACATGTTGGAAAGCTGCAGGTAAAGGAGCACTAGGGAGCACTCCCATGCAAGAAATTGTAGATGTCCCAGAAAGATGGAGGGAAAGCTATGGCCAAGAAATTAGGAGAAATTTTAGGAGATGATTTCATGAAAACAAAAGTGTTTCAAGAACAGAGTGGTCAAAATGATCACAAAGAGGAAGACAGGCAGTAAAAACGTATCTTTTGAACTTTCTAACCTGGAGTTCCTTGGAGGTCAATATTGTGTAGGAATAGAAACCAGTTGGCAGTGGGACTGAATGAAAGGTGAAAGGAGGTAAGAAAATGTAACACCAAAAGTATACCACTCTTATGACATTTCCCTGTCAGTGGAGGACAATCAGAGTCCTGACTCTCACAGCTTCTTGGCCTTTAATAGCAAGGATTTCTGTATTCCCCTCCAATTCTCCACTCTGGCTTTAAGTGGCTTTTCTAGTAATGTAAGGGGCAAATTTCCCCTAAGTGCACATTTACAACATGCCTTTTTTTTTTTTTTTTCCCTGTGGAAACTCTTAGCAACCTATTTAACCAAATAATAGGATAAACAGAGTAAAATTTGATCCTATCTTGTATCACTTTTCTAGAAAGACACAAGAAACAGTACTAATGCAAAGTTCTCTGAGGTAAGAAAATGGTAATTCAAGACATTGCAATGCCTATGTCTTCCATTCCCAGAAACCTAGATGTTTTCACTCACAAAGTTTAGCATTTTACTATTTTTTTTACTATTATTCACACTTATCTGCTCTTTTCTTTTTCTTTTTCCCCCCATTGGCCATCTTTCAATCTGGATTTATTCTCAATTCTTAACGTCCCGTCAATCCACTCATTACATGTTCAATAGTATTTTTCTGATGTGCTGGAGTTGTTTCCCTGATGAATGGTTTTTCCCTTTAATTTTCAGGCACCCCTTTTAAGATATTGTAATGCTGATAATTAAAAATAACAGTAGGTTAAAGACACATTTTCCCCAGTGAATGAGGTTTCCCAAATATTTGGACAGATAAAAATGAAACTCAATTTCATGTGGAAGCATAGTCACAGCTGCATAATCTGTTATAAAAGTAAAAGTTCCCAGTGACATGAGAAAGTGGAGAAAGACTAAAGTCACTGAAACACACACTTTTATAAAATTTAGAGAAAAAAATAATAATTAGGTGGCATTTATCAGGTGACTTATTTTGTCATATTTTTTGCAACTTGCTCATGACAATGTATTCTTTGGAGAAAATAAAAATGAACTCTATGGGGGCATGAACGCACTTGGGAAGATGGTGACAATGGCATTCATATATATCCTTTCTGGTCTGTCTGCTCAGCAGCTGCTCTAGAAACCTGACAGATGGGGACCCTGAAGTGGATGGGGTTGAGCTCTCTGGATGAGATGCTTCTAGGCATTATTTCTGCAGGGCTACCCTGGTGACTAGGGGAACCCCAATCAACCCCCTGCCTCCTAAGACTTGCTTCTTCTTCCCTAGGGCCTCTGATCAAAGAGGAGGCCCTTCCAATGTTCTCTTCAAAGAGCAGGAAGAAGTGTCAGTTGGTAAAAATATATCTTCTTGGCTTACTTGTATGTGCATCTAATTAAAGGGACTTTAACTGCATTATCTAAATGCAACTTAGGTGTGTGGTACTGGACATCGATCGGCCAGTCATCTTACTGCACTGTTTAGGAGGAAACCAGCACTCTTTCCTTTTTCTTCCTACTTTTAACCTGGACAATGAGAGGAGAAAATGAAAGCCTAATGAGAACAGTATCTGGGCTGGAAACTAGAGATGTTTTCATCATGCTTCTGCCCCTCTGTTCTTAAACCAACTCTTTGGAAAGAAAAACTGAGTCAGGTAGGCTTAGATCCATCCTTCAAATAAATGGGGTGGTGGCAGAAGAGCCAGCTCTTTAATGAGGAAGAGACCCTCCAAGCCACCAGGCCTTGGGGATGGAGAGCTTTTTAGCCACTCCACAGGAAACAATGACAGGAGGAGTTTAGAATGTGATCTAAGCACCAAGCTACAACTGGCTTGCTGGGCAAATGCCCTTAGAGCCCCCACACCTCGCTTCATTGAGATTGCCCAGAAATGGGAAACACCTGAACCTGCCATTTAGGCAGCTGGGTTCCCTTCTATCCCTCTGGAAGATTAGTTCCCCTGTGGAGAAGCCTTCTTTGTGACTCCAGCTCTGGTTTCTTGCAGCAGCCTCAAGCCCTCTGTGTAGCTTCTGCTGGAGGTGAGAGAAATGGCCTTTCACTGCCTCCCCTTCAGAAAGTGTTTCCAGGTATCTGGCTGTGGGGCTGGCTGGCTCTTCTCCACAGCCCCAGAAACTGCAGAAATTTCTAGTGCTTTTCTTCTGGCTGCAGGAGGATGTGGGAGGCTTGATTAAGTCCTGATTGAGATGCCAAAGCGGAACTCCCCCCGGCACCACCCTCACAACCTGACGGCGGCCCTTGCAGGCAGGTTGCAGAATGCCACACAGGGAAAAGGTCACTGAGGAACACCACAGCACTCAGGATACTGCCCCTCACCAATCGCTGCCAAAGCTTTCAGGCTGTGAAATGAATATTTTATTACCTTATGAAGGGGGAAAAGATTAAATTAGCAAAATGACGATAAAAAAGGGATAACCTGACTTCAACCCTTTTATTATGCTTCACACAACTAGACAGCAAATTGCGTTCTGGGGCTTCTGCTTAGATGGCTGTAAAGAATCTAACTTTTGCTTTCAAATTAACCTGTCAAATCATGTATTTATAAAGGAATGAAGGGAAGAAAATGAGGGGCCTAGGTAGTCCCACGCATCAATTAGAGAGAAATTAATTACAATTTATGTGCATTAGCACAGGAACACTCCCAGATTACTCAAGAAATGTCTCTGTACCAGGAAAGGAGTCAAAACAGACCACGTTGGAAGGTAGAGGGTGTCAGGAGGGAAGGGGTTAGTTTCGGCCCAAAGCTAGAGTGGAAGGGGTAGGGGATGGTAGAGATGGTCATGGTTGCTGGCAATTAGACACTCTTCCTGGTGCCTGGTGATGCAGAAGCCTCTAATGAGTGACATATTTTGAGGAAGTAACCTTAGAAAGATCCCCCACACTCTGAAATTATGAAATGGGCATCCACATACAATAATACCACACTGCTCCAGATAAAGATAGAGTGTCTCGTACTGTCAGTGAATAAGAAAGAACCACATAAAGAAGGGCAAACATCCTTCTTTCTCTTCCTTTGGGACACTGCTAGGTGAGGGAAACTTAGTGGCTGCCCAGAAGGTTAGGAAGGAAATTAGAAGGGGTGTATGATGCTCCTTCAAGTAGTTCCTCAATCTGGTGGATGGCATTGGAATCTGAAGAAAGTCTGTGAATGTCAGAAAACTTCACACTCAAGGTCAAGACAGCCCATGAGAAAATAAATCAACAAGTTAGCAGATTAGACTTTAAATACTTGTCTCTGTTTTTCATAACTGTGAACAAGGATAATGTTTTGTTTCATATAAGAATCACAGAAGCCTTCTGGAAGGTCAGCAATTGGAAGCACTCTCTTCCCTGGGGGCCCGGCCAAGGTGCCATGACACCTCCTCTCTATAGGTGCTGGACTGGGAAGCTGGGTGGACAGCCTCTGTGCCTAACGTCTTTCTTCATGCCTGGGAACTGAGGCTGGGATCTGTGCTGGAACCCAGACAACTCTAGACCAGAGTCCCCACCTTGGTCTCCCAGCTATTTCTCTAGAAGACCTAACAGCCCCTGAAATGGAAGGAATACGGGAACCATGAGGGGCATCTGTGGGGTGTGAGGAAAGCCTTCTGGACTGAGGTGCAGAAGACAGGGGTCTGTGTGGTCAGCAAAGCCTTAAGCTCTTGAAGATATTTCCTCATCTGAAAACATTAGCTTAATTAAAATCACACTATTCTCACTCAGTTTGTTTTAAGGAGCAAAATGTGCATATGGAAACTTTTTGTGAACTCTCAGGAGCTGTACAGATTTAAGGTCTTACTGTTATAGGCTGCTCTCACTTTAAAAGGTGTACTTTTTTAAAGCAAATGCTCTTTTCCCTTCCTCCTCCATTCCCCCCTCCCTCTCTTTCCCTCCACCCTCCTTCCTTCTTCCCCTCCTCCCTTTCTCCCCCATCTTACCATACTCCAGTCTATGAATCTGAAAACGACCTTTTCCAGTTGTGTGGGAGTCTCTTAGGCCCATTAGATCTTTGTTTTCCTCTTTTTAAACTTTTTAATTTCCCCTCTGGAGTTGATGAATTATTCATGTCTTTGAAATAGTTTCTGAAGCCACTGCCTCCAGAGAAAGGTTCCCTTGGCAGGGGACCCTGTGGCTTGCTGATAGAGCTACCAGCCCTTCTCTGATACCCTTCCAACCCTGCAACCTCCACACACTTGTCCGGGTCTGCAACCCCTCAGTACAGCCTGATGGCTTCTGCAATACTCCAGATACAAGTGCCACTTTTATTTTCATGACTAGGATCAAGGGGTCCATTTGACGTCCCTGTAACCTGGAAGAAGGGAAGAGAGAGAGGAGAGAGGAAGCCACTTTATAAGATGCCTGGCAGAGACGTGCAAAATGGGCAATGGGGTGGACAGGGATCATTGTCTTTAGGCTGCCTGGACCCTGCAGGGGTTGCTGCTGAGACTGGAAGGGGGGACCAGATGCCAAATCATCACAGGGCTTAACTTTTGAAATGGAACCATATTGAGCAGCATAAAGCACATCAAGTGAGAGAGCTTGAGAGAGAGTATGAATTTTGAAGACTATACATATGGGTTCAAATTCCTGCAACCCTGATATTTACTCACAGCACAGGCTCTGGAGTGCTGGATTGAAACCCTGCCTGCACCTTTTAGTAGCCATGTTAACTTGGGCAAGGTACATACCTTCTGTGAGCCTGGTGCTCCCCCTTTAACTGAAGATGATGATGGTGCCCCTTGGGTTGTTGGAGGGTCCAGTAAGATCATCCACACAGAGGTTTAGCACTGTATCGGGCAGATAACGGGGGTCCAATCCACCTTAGATGTTGCTATTACCCACTGTGTGTCTACAATGTGTTAAGTGATGTATCTGTGAAGCTGTGTTTCCTCACTTGTAAGTTAGGAGGTGGTGACAGACGTATAAATACCTAAGACACATTTCCCAAAGCTACTGTTTACGTTTTAAATGAAATAGCAGAAGAAGACTACTCATACTGAGCCTAGCCCAGAAGGGAAGGGATGACCAGGGTGGGCAGGGTTAATCTAGGAACACTTGCTTTCTGGAGGCCCTGGCTTTAGCTCCACTGCCTGGTGCTCTCCTATAGGCAGGGATGAAGTTCTCTTAGAAAACAAGTTCTAGATGGTTGCCTTCACCAGTGCTGAGTACTAGTGTTATGGTCTCTTTAAGCTTTGCAATGGTTCATCCTCTGTGACTTGTTTCCTTGGGCACAACCACCCTCACTGCCCCCCACCCCCCTCCCAAGAAGGTTCTCCTTTGATCTCCCCAGATAAGCCTCCTCTCAATAGTCAGGCCTGGAATCCAAATTGGATGTCTGCTGCTCAGACTGAAGGATTACCCAGCTGATAGGATGTGTGTTCTCAGCAGCTTCAAAGGTCACCTGTACAGACACTGAGAAGCAGGCTGGGGCTTCAGTGAGCAAATAGCACCACCCACACCTGCAAGATGCCCTTATAACTAAATGGACAAGGTGTCCACAGTTGATTATTAAACTGAAAACTGGTTTTTATTACCTCAATGGCAGGAGCAAATGTGGAGGTGGGGATTGAGGAAATTTTTCTGGACAAGTGGTTTATCAGTAACAAACTGAACAGCAGAGGAGATGAAATACAGGACACTTAAATTTTATGTCTATTTTTTGCAACTAAATTAACATTGCTGTCCTTGAAGTGGGAAGGATAGGAGTTGCCTGGGGCCTCTCTCTGCCTTGACTCAAAGAGGTAGGCTGGGAAGAGTAGAAATGGCCCTTTGTAGGGGAAATGTATGGGTTTTATGTTGCAATGTCAGGAATATTTTCTCATCTCCACAAACTGGGGCTCATCGTGAGTCTCCTGTAGGACCTGCTGCAGATGTTACCATTACAAATTCTTAATTTACATTGCCCCATGTGCAAATATTGTGGCGTGTCACAAAGTTAGAATGGACAAACCACAAGACCTAAATAACAGACCTTCAGAAGAGAAGACGAGAGCCATCAATTTAGATTTTTAAAGTGCTAAACAGAATTGAGGTGGCTGTCTGGTATACTGCTTTTCGGGGAAGGAGGAGAATAGGGCTGAGGGTGGGTGAGGGATATTTCTTTCTTCTACCCTTTCCCCTCTGCCTTATCCTATCTCCTTCCCACAATCTAGTGTGCTTGGTTAATCAGGATCCTAACTCCTGAATCTTGGTGGTTGCTCTCTGCATGTGCTCTTTCCCTGTCTAATAGTTATTGCCTGTCTGGTCTTGGACAAATCACTTAAACTCTGCTCCTTGTCCCTGGTATTTGTAGGGCTGGAACACTAGGTCTGCCTTCCATTTCCACCTCTAGAGGGTCATGGTGACAGAATGACAACTGACTTGGTCTCCTTGGAGGCACCACCCCTGTGTCCTCTAGGCCTGGAGGCCAAATCTCCCTGATAGGTGGGCAGAGCTTCCAAACCAGTGCTCCAGGGCTACAAAAGCCAACAACCTGGGTAATTCTCCTTTTGCATTTTATTATTTTTTTTAAATTTTTTTTTCAACGTTTATTTATTTTTGGGACAGAGAGAGACAGAGCATGAACGGGGGAGGGGCAGAGAGAGAGGGAGACACAGAATCGGAAACAGGCTCCAGGCTCTGAGCCATCAGCCCAGAGCGTGACGTGGGGCTCGAACTCACGGACCGCGAGATCGTGACCTGGCTGAAGTCGGACGCTTAACCGACTGCGCCACCCAGGCGCCCCTCTCCTTTTGCATTTTAAGGGAAGTTGGAGTGAAGTAACTCCTTCTCTTTACTGACTAGCTGAGTATTCTCTATCCAAGTTATCCCATCAAAGTCACTGGGTCACAAACTCAAAGGTACAGTTTGCAGTGGGCAAATCTCCCTTCACAGCTCTTGAGCCACAGGAGAGGGGCCCTTCAGTTGGCTGAGCAGGAGAGATTATTGAAAGACCCAGTGACTTTCCTGAAGAGTAGAGAGAAATGAGATTCCTGGTTCTTTTTTTTTTCTTAAGAGAGATAGAATGGCAGAGAGAGAGAGAGAGAGAGAGAGAGAGGGAGAGAGAGAGAGAGAGAATCTTAAGCAGGCTCCATGAGATCATGACCTGAGCTGAAACTAAGAGTTGTATTCTTAATCAAATGAGCCATCCAAGCACCCCAAGGCCCCTGGTTCTAAAGAGGTTAACATTTTGCAGAACCTACTTAGTGTGCTTCTGAAGATAATTGCTTTGGGGACAGACTATGGTAAATCTGGCAGCTCAGATCCCTGATACCCAAAGGTATAATTCCCACCTTTAGCACTGCTGTCCTCCCTGCCTCCCTCACTCTGTCAGACAGATCACCAGGGAATTGGCAGGAGACAGGCAGGAGGAAGGCATTTGCTGAGTGACTACTGAAGGACAGGCAGTGGGCCGGGTGATTCTGAGTTAAGTGTGATCTTCATTCCATATTTGCAGATAAAGGATGGATGGAGGTTATCAAGTAGCTGAATTTGCACAACTTATAAGTATCAGAGTGGTGGACTGGATTCCACAAGTGACAGGGATTTGGTACAGCCGGGGCCAGCCTTCTGTGAGCCTGGCACTTGGTGGGCACTGATTTAAAAATTAAATAAAAGAAAAAGACATGGTGAGTTGACATTAGGTACATGATGTTAGCATTTGCTAGCTCCCTAGAAAGTGCCATGCAAACCACCTGATCATTTATATATATTACTTCATTTAATCCCCACAAATCTATCCCAGGCAAGCATTATCATCCCTATCTTACAACCCCATACTTACTTGTTAATGTTCAAGTAAATGCTATTAGTGATTTTGGAATTGGCCTTTATCCTGCTCACATGATGTGTTCTTCACCTTTGGAAGCAGGATGCATTCTCACCTACTGTCTGCTCAGAAGTTGCCTCCCTTCTCCCAGGCGCTGAATCAGCCAGCTGTTGCTCAGTCTAGATTTAGTGCCATCTCAAACTCATCATTCAGTCCATCAAAATCTGAAAACTCCTCAAATATCCTGTGACCTACAGCTACCCTGGTATCCTGCCACCTGCCTCTCTCCCTTCTGAATGACCAGTAGGTTTCCTGTTCCTTTATGTTTTGTCAGAGGTGCTGAAGCCAGAACCTGCATATGGAAAATGACACAGCAAGAAGGCTTATAACTTTCAAAACAAAAATATTCCTGTGACAAGCCATTTGAAGCTCAAGTGGGAAGGGAGCTGGGAGGCCCTGACACTCAGGAATTGGGCCCCATATTCTACTGCTGACTGAGGGAGTTGTAGTCTTCATGTTTGATGAGGATGCCTTGGTGACGGTTATTTGAGTATGCTCCATTCATTGAGCTCCTACAGATGAGAAACATGCTGGGGGAGGCACCGCCACTTCTCTGCACTCAGCAGAGGTCAGGAGGGGAACAGCTGACAAATTGGACAGCTCTTTTTAGAAGTTTAATCTCAAATGTGATTTTTTCCTCTTGTCTATACTGAACACTTGCACTAGCCCTGTCATGTTACTAAGCCTGGGAAGTAAGTCCTCCGGTTTTGCAGGAGATGGACATGGTGGGAGATAGAGTTTTTGCAGTGAAAACGTCTGCACTCTAATTGATCATGGCTTCTTGTTCCCAGAGCTCAGAGCATCTTATCTAGAGGTCCGTGCATTCATCATCCCCATGGCCTTATCAAGCAAGCCATTATTGGGCATCATTAGCCCCATTTCTCTGTTATGCAGCCAGAGTCCCAACAAAGCTGAGTGATATATCTGGCAGTATACAGCACAAATGGTCAGCCAGGAGTAAAATGGAGTAAAATTCAGCTCTCAGAACTTTAGTTTACTGCTTCAGTCATGGATTCAAGCTATCATTTTATTTTACTTTTAAAAGTGTGTTAATTTATTTTGAGAAAGAGAGAGAACGTGCACACACAGAAGCAGGAGAGGAGCAGAGAGAGAGAGAATCCCAAGCAGGCTCTACCCTGTCAGTGTGGAGCCTGATGCAGGACTTAAACTCATAAACTGCAAGATCATGACCTGGGTTGAAATCAAGAATTGGTCATTTAATCGACTGAGACACCCAGGCACCCCCATTGCTAGCATTTTAAAATAAGGATAATAAACCAGTCTCACAGAACTGTCATTAATAGAATTGTATATGAATATCCTTAAACTTGTCAGGTGTTTGCTAATGCTGTGTGGTCTTGTTCCTTTACTTCTTTTTTTTTTTTTTCTTTTTTGCAACATATTTGAAGTTTAGTGTAGAGGCCTTTAAATTATTGGAGTCTAGAACTGACACACTGACATTTATAATGGTCAGAACATTTGCTGTTGAACTTAGTATTGACTCTATTCATTCTTTTCAATAACCTGTGCCCCAAACCCAGAACTTTATAAATCACAAAGGAAGCTGTTAAATATGGGGTGTCTGCACACAGTGAGAGTCTCTCCCTGATCCAACTGGCCAGGCTACCAGAGATGGGCCATGATGGGCACAGATACTGGAGGAGATATGGCATGTCACCAGGAATAAACATTGTCCAGTGAAGACAAGAAGCTTCTCCAACCATTGGAGGGAAGTTCCATTAACACATGTAGATGATCAGTTAATAGCATTCAAACTTAACCATGTATTTAGAATAGAAGAAAATCTCTTATTTTTCCTTCTCTAATGCCCTAATAAATCCACAATAGCCCCTTCATATATTTGCCACTCCTTAAAACTCCCAAATCTATCTCTGTCACCCTTTTTCAGCTCCAGACCTCTGCCATTACTCTAGAGAAAAAAACAAACAAACAAACAGGAACACACCAGTGTCAACGTACTCTCTTTGCACTTCACGACTTTCTTAATGGCATCCTCCTCCTCCTGGTCACTTGGGTTCCATCTCCTAGAATTTCCATCTACTTCTGCCTCTCTTTCATACTTATATTCAGTCAGCAATCACAGCCTCCTATCTGGTCCTGCCCTTGAGCTCAGCCCCCTTCCAATATACTTCCAATAGCACTTCAATAGCTCACAGCCTCATGGCCATACCTCCACTTTCAAATTAGTCCTCCTACTTCGAGTCCTTTCCTTATGTGACATATCTTGGGCATTACCTCCAGAGCAACCTTCCTAAAATACAATTTTTGTCCATAACTCCTATACTCACAAGCTTTCAATAGCTCCTTGTTATATTCAGAACAAAGCATAAATGCTTAAGTTTCACATTTATAACTCTTAACTATGTAAGCCTATCAAACTTTCCAGTCTTCTTTACAATAAAACTTTTTATTCACTCCTATACCTAATTTTCCTAGGCCAATTTAATAATTACCTAGGACATTCCTTCTTGTTCTTATCTCTTTTCTTATCTTCTCCCTCTCCTATAATTGCCAGCCAACATCATATGTAACTTACAAAGCTTAAGTAAATTCCATTTCTTTTAAATGTCCTACCATATATACCACCACCCCGACCTTGATAAAATACGTCTTTCACTTACATTCCCATAGCACTTTGTAATTATAGTGAACCACTCATTATTAATCATAGTCAACCTTAGATTAATTAGTAATAGATCTTTATCTCTATTGTTTCTTTAACAGATACTGGTGAACTAAGTTCTCTTTGTTTCCTCTAAAGAATCAGGCAAGCATAGTTTAGGAGCCCAAAATATATTTGTTGAAATGAATTATCACCTGGCCTCACCTCTATTTCCTGCCAATTCCCATAAGCCACCTGAAGACTCAATTCTCATCTGGTCCCCTTTTGTTGCTTAAGAGCCCAAGATTTTTCTTGCCTGGATACCCAAGAAGTATCTGTTTTCTGCTTCTCAGAAACTTGAATTAATTCACTACTCTGTTTTGCTAACTTCCTTTTGTCTCTCATCCAGATGTCTGAGTATTATTGTTTATTTACTCCCTGAATTTGGACCCACAGATCCTTTTTTTCCCCACTAGAAAATGAAAGACATATATCTCCCTTACTTATTAATAATTAACATGTAAAAATTAGCTGTAGCTGTTAGAATATAGATATTTGATCATTTGTCTCAATTCACTTGAAATAAGATTGGATATCAATGGACAAATATACCATATAGAAAGTAAGACTGTAGTCAAAATCATGCATTAACTTTTCCCTCAGCAAACATTTATTAAGCTTTTGCTATGTGCCAGCCACCATGCTAAATGCTGCTCATGTGTAGAAAAGTACAGCTGAGACCTTCCCTGAGCTCACAGGTAGGCTACTATTGGTAGGTCCACTCATATCAAATCTGTTCCTACTTTGCATCAGTTCTGGATTTAAAGGTATTTGAAACTGATACATCAGCCACCTGAAGAAAAAAAGTCAAAATTTCTGAGAAAAGTAAAAATGTAACCCACCAAGAAAGAAGGACTCCATGTTGCTTGATGGCACTGGCATGTCTCTTCCTTTGGGCATGCACCAGGTTCTACTGAGAATTTGTGGCAGGCAGGTGGTAAGGAGGGAGACTGTCGGGATAGGGGCTAGATCCTTATTAATCCCTGGCAACTAGCCCAAGGAAGAGAGCACAGGGAAGCAGAGAAGGGCTGCTGCTTTTGCTCTTTTCTTCCAGTGACTGAAATATCAATTGTGCAAGGAAAGGGAAGTTACCCCTCCTTGCATTCCCTTCTTGAAATTCTCCTTAAAGTCCTCTCACCACAAGAGAGAGGGAGACAGGATACAAGGAGGCAAGCAGACTCTGACTAAGAGGCATTTCTTAACGTTCAGATATAAAACAAGAACCAGACAAAACAGTGTGTACTCAAGGGCCAGCGTGAGCTCTCCTCCACCTTCATGTAGCAGATCTCAAGAGCCCTCTGCCTTCCTCCTCTCCTCCCTCTTCCTGCCTCTAAAAAGAGCGATGTGATTTATAAACCTGGATTGCAGTTGGTGCCACAGAAATAGAATGTGTTGATCTGTGGAAGAAAACAATAACAGTGGCATTGAACAATAGTTTTTCTATTTAGGAGAGATAGTGTGGTCAAGTAGAGAGAGAAGTAGACAATTTTCCCCGAAGTCCTAGATTCTAATTGAGGGATTTAAGACAGGCCAAGTAAACATTTCTATCATCACAAAGAAAATAGCATGTCAGACTTATCTCTCCTTTATCCCAGGTTTGCTCTGTGGTTTGACTGAGACAAGCAATGTGAAAGTGCTTTGAACAGTGTATTAGCCTAACCAATACTAAGTGTTATAGTAAATAACCCGCAGATCATAGTACTTAATACAAAAATATCTCACAACAGTTTGTGGGCTCTCTGCTCCATGTATTCATTCAGGGCCTTGGGCCTACTCACATTGAGGCTCTGTTGTGCCTCAATGCCATGCTGGCCATTCCAACCACATAAAATGGGAGAGAGGGCAGGGCTTTGTAGTGGAATTGCCACTCTTTCATCCCATTCCATTCAGGAAAGTGGATGCTAGTGTTCTAGCTAAATTCAAGGCAGCTATGAAATATAGTTTGTGTTAGTCCCAGAAGAAGAAGTGTGTCCGATGACCATCTTGCCCAGTCACTGGCCCAGTTGCTGTAGGTTATGATTCAAATGCCATCCATCATTCTATCTAGCTAATAATAGGTTGTGACACCTCATCCTCATGGCAACCATCCAAGGTCAACTATGCTCTGCAGTCAGATTCACTAAGGCCACACACATGGAGTAGATATTCAGTACACACTGTGGCTGACTGCTCATGAGACATGTGGTCTCTGACCACATCTGAGGACAATAGCAGCAACATGGCCTATGCCTGGGCTGCACAATTACTTTCACATCGAAAGGTGTGTGATCCAGGAATGTGATAATACCTTTGGCAGTCTCTTCTCAGACTGTGTCAGACAGACAGCTATGGAGTTAGAGGGCTTGAACCTTACCCTGTAGCCATCAGAATTCCTGTTATCAACAGCTATCTCTATGCCATGCTCACCCACTCACAAGTAAGCTCCTGCTTTATCTCTTTCATGTCCCTTCATATCTTTGCCTTTTATTTATCAATCCCCTAGTATTTCAGCAGAGATAAACACCTCATTTACATTTAATTAACAAAAATAATTGAGAACCTACTGTGTGCCATGTTACTGCCAGTGCTACAGATGTAAAATCAAATTTCAGACATCTGTGTTCTTATAGCTTAGGAATAAGAACAATAAACAAAAGACAGTATGCAATAGTATTAAATTGGTAATATTGACAAAAATGCAAAACGGGGTCAGAGGAAATTAAAGTTACAAGCAGCCCATTGGTGCAATGTTTTGAGTGGGATTTTTGGTTCCAATCAGAAGGTAGATAGACTTAGAAACAGCAAAGATTGTAAATTGATCACTCTGACAGGACTAGAATGCAGATAGACTACTAGGGAAAGTGCTTAAAAAGACAGTGGGACCAGGCTACAGACATTTTATTTATTTATTAAGCATTTTGGAACCTTTTGTGGTTTTAGATTAGTGAAATTGTATTGTCATAATAGTGTGTTAAGAAAACTATTCTTTTGATAGAGAACATGATGGATTGGAATAGATACAAAACTAAGGGAAAATAAGTAATATTAACAAAATAACTACTTACTAAGAATTTACTCAACATGTGACTACTTAATCATATCAACCACTTTATGGGTATGTATTATTGTTATTTTATTTAATCAGTATAACAAAGTCAGAATTTGGGCAGTAGCCCAGCTGGTTCATACCCCTAAATGCTAGTAACTTGGCAGAGTAATAAGGACATCTTGAAATTCAGGATGGTGGTAATGAGAATATAAGGAAAGATGAATGAGGCAGAGATTGTAAAAGAAGAATGGATCAGCTGTGTGGATAGATTGGATTTAGGGAATACAGGAAAGGTGAAACATTTATCCTCATTTTCATCCTAGATGAGTCTAGAAAAGCAAAAAGTATCATTAAGGAAATTAAGAGGAAAGCATTTTGAGGAGGACGGAGAAGGTAATTTAACCTTCAGGTATATTGGGTTTCAGATGCACATGGATGTAGATAGTAGCTATGTTGGTAGTTCAGTGCGACAATTGATCCTCATCCAGGAAAGAAAAGAGATTTCAGTTCCTGGCTGGGGATACCCAGGTACAGTGCCCAGGAGGTGGTGGAAATGTGGAATCAGTAAAAGCATGGGAGTCATCTACGTAGAGGTGACAGTCATAAAATACAATAGTCTGTAGGAATTGAGGGAGAGATAGAGAGGATTAGGGCTTCAGAAGAGTGAGAAAAGCTAGCATCCCCCTTGTCAAGGGAGGACCAGGGAACCCAGAGAGATGAAGGCTATCTTGTCCAATAACATGTGGATACTTGTTGAAACTAGTCCTGAACACAGGGGATCTAGTGAAAGGGACAAGCAGACCAAGAGAAAGAGAGAGAAAAATGTGAGCACAGCATGGGATGGGTCTAGAAGCAATAGCAAAGGATGCCATTTGATAAATGTGCCATGGTGGGCAAGACTTGAGAGCAATGCCCTAGCTGGAGTGAAGAGAAGCTGCACACTTATTCTTTTCACTGCTCCTCCCCCTTCACACGCTGCAGTCATGGTAAATCTACTTTATGAGGCAATCTCTCCCAAATTCACACACTCTTTTAACTCACTTTTTTTCTTCCTTTTCTACTTCTAGCTAAAGACTCCCCAGTAACCTCAGGAAAACCACACTTGCTCTCTTCTATTTTCTTTTTTTTAAATTTTTTAATGTTTATTTATTTTTGAGAGACAGAGTGTGAGTGGGGGAGGGGCAGAGAGAGAGAGAGAAAGACACAAAATCTGAAGAGGCTCCAGGCTCTGAGCTGTCAGCACAGAGCCCGAGGCGGGGCTCGAACTTACAAGCCATGAGATCATGACCTGAGCCAAAGTCGGATGCTTAACTGACTGAGCCACCCAAGGGCCCCCTTTTATTTTCACTTGTAAGGGAAAAATGTCAAAGACTAGCCATGGCTGATCCATGTGAAAAGAGCTTTAGCCATGCGTCTACTACAGGAATACTCAAGCCCTGAATCCAGATGGAAAATTAGACACAATAGAGGTGGTGTTCCCAGTTCCCATCACCTCCAAAATGCAAAACATTTCCATTAAAGAATATCAGTTTAATCTGCCTTGCTTTTTCTAATTAAGCAAGCATCAGAACACAAATAGATGCATAGCTGTTCCTTTGCATCTATATATTCAGTAGATAACTTTTCATTACTTTCTACAGCATATAATCTGGAAGCAGACTGAGCTTAAATTCCAGTTCTATCACTTGCTAACTAGTTCACACTAGGCAATCTTTCTGGTCTCAGTTTCTTCAGCTGGGGATAAGAGATCTTACCATATTAGGGGCGCCTGGGTGACCCAGTCAGTTGAGTGTCTGACTTTGACTCAGATCATGATCTTGTGGTTCATGAGTTCAAGCCTCACATCGGGCTCTGTGCTGACAGCTCAGAGCCTGGAACCTGCTTCGGATTCGGTGTCTCCCTCTCTCTCTGCCCCTACCCCCCATCAAAAATAAATAAACATTAATTTAAAAAAAAAGAGATCCTAACTTATTAGGTTGATGTGAGGAATATATTAATATATTAAACACTTAGAATAGTGTCTGGCACACAGTAAGCACCACATTAGTGCTAGCAGCAATTATTGCTGCTGTTGAGCTATGCAAAGATAAATATGATGTGTTTTCTATCCTCAATGAACTCTCATAGAAAGAAGACTGATTTATTTAGCTTATTTTCACATTTTTCTTAATTATTAGTTTAGCAGGGCCATAATGAGAGTATTTCAATGACATTAAGAATTAAAAATATTTTTATTGGGTCAGTGGAAGACTCTGACAATCATTTATGGCGTTATATCTAGAAAAATGCATACCGAGCTCCATACAATCAATACACAAATACCTATAAATCACATCCTATTGTAAATTTGGGGTCTGTTTTTTTGGCCAGAGAGGAGACTCATATGTCAGAGTGACACTCCTTGTAGGTTTGTGAATGGGAAGAGGCTTGACTACCTTTCAAGTATCCCTGGAAATGGTTGAGAACCCAGGAAACATAGTCATCTCCAGGAATGCTGTCTGGGAGGAGACCTCAAGGGTTCCCTTTAAGGTGTGGATTTAGAGTCATTACAACCTATAGCATCTACCAGTGATGGGACAAGAGATGGGTGGAGGATCTTTCTTTAAGGCATACATAGGATTTGGTAATCAGGGGTTGGGGAATGCCTATGAAAGGTGAGTTGTGTACCATGGTACACATGTGTACCACGACAACTAAACAGATTGTACTACTTTGCAGATGAAGAAACTTGATTTTGAGAGGTTAGGAAACTCTCTTCAAATCAGAACCAAATCCTGGCTATCTGGCCGCCATGGAAAAGATCTACATTTGGGGCAGAGGCAGAGAACAAGCTTACAAAGATTTTCCTTACCCCACATGGCTAGTTTGACTGAACACAGGCACCCTTACTTTTCTATTAAGGACTCAAAAAGAACTGTGTTTTAGCTGCTAGGTGCGTGTAATTTGCTATCTGTAAACTTCTCTGAAATATTCCCGTCTTAACTAGAGGTTGATTTTTTGATTGCTAGAAAGTGAAATTTGCTGCTAAAATGTGAAACTTCACCCTAAATGGAAAGGGGAGGGATATGAAATGACCACAACATTTAGCTTATTTTTCTCAGGGAGGAGATAGAATGTTAAGGTGCAGTGAGCCTCACTGCAGACCAGGACAGCGGCCTGTTTCATGCACTCTTGACATTCAGAGTGGGTTTACAAGAACAGTATGACATGATAGCATGCTGATACACCACACTCCATGTTATGAATCTGACAGATATCAGAAGCAATATGGCTCGCTTTACATTCATCCTTATGAAGCAATCTAATGCGTGAGAGCCATCTTGAAGTCCTTAACATTCCTTTTATTCATCAGTCAGTCCTCCCAATTTAAAACAAACAAACAAGCAAAGAATATTGATGTGATTAGGAGTAAATTCTTGACTCCTTGTTGTCTTCTTTGTGCATAAGTAAAATTCCAGAATAATATAAACCTCAATTTTAAGCAGAGTTAAAAAAAAAAAAAAAGCAAATGAATAAAATTAAGAACACCATTTATATGTCTCAAAGAAGATTCCATACCTTCCAAAAGAGTGATTTTTTTTTCCAGGCAGAATAGCTGATCACGCTTAAACTCATTACAAATAGCCAAGATTAGAAAAGTTTTCCAAGAGATGCTCACCCAAATTTTCTGTAAAAATATTTCTCTCTCGGGGCTTCTGGGTGGCTTAGTCCGTTGAACGTCAGACTTCGGCTCGGGTCATGATCTCACAGTTAGTGAGTTCAAGCCCCACATCGGGCTCTGTGCTGACAGCTCAGAGCCTGGAGCCTGCTTCAGATTCTGTGTCTTTCTGTCTCTCTCTGCCCTTCCCCAGATCATGCATGCTCTGTCCTCTCTCTCTCTCTCTCAAAAATAAACATTAAATTTTTAAAAAATATTTCTCTCTCTCTTTTCTCTTTCTTTCTTTCTTTCTTTCTTTCTTTCTTTCTTTCTTTCTTTCTTTCTTTCTTTCTTTCTAATTTCCACAAGTAGCTAAAGCTTCCTATTGTTAAATGGGCCTTAAACCAGTAATGACAAAATCGTCCTTCACATTAATGGTACTTTTGGCCTTTTTGGTACTGAAATATGAAAATTCCTTGGAAGATATTGGTCATAATTGTTTCCCCAAAATAGTTTATCTTTTCAAAGGCATATTTCTGATAATAATTCTCCTTTGCTAAAAAGTATCCCCTGAAACACCCCAAAACATATCAAACTCTGCAGCAAACACATGAACATACACAATGACTTCAGTGGCTTTCCTTAATTAACAAATAAAGCACATGCATTCCAGGTCCTTCAAAATCCAATCACATCCTAAATTTCTGATTTATTTTCTTTGTTGTTGTTGTTGTTGTTTTTGTTTTTATTTTTTAGAAAGACAGTGAGAGCCCATGCATGTGCATGAGCCGGGGAGGGTCAGAGGGAGAGGGAGAGAGAAAATCCCAAGCAGGCTCCATGCCGAGCACAGAGCCCAATGCAAGCCTCAATATCATGACTGTGAGATACTGACCTGAGCAGAAATCAAGAGTCAGACACTTAGCAGACTGAGCTACCCACCCAGGCCTCCCCTGATTTATTTTCAAGTGTAGCATCTTCTCCTCTCAACCCTCTCCATCCCTTATTCTCTCTCCCATTCTCTCAGAGATCTGACTCTCCCAGCTTGCATGCCTTTCTGCCTGGAATGGCCTTCCTTCCACCTCTACCTCTTGAAAATCTACCCAGCCCACAAGGAAACAGCTTTATTTTTAGTGTTGGAAGATTCCAAGCTACCATCACCTTGTGGTGTCCTGCCAAGGCTTCAGTATTGATCTGGAAGCTTGGAGGGTCCGTTCTCTGCCTCTGTAGTGCTTGCAAACTCCCCATGTTCAAGGCAGTGAGGAAAGAGCCACTGGCTTGCCTGATAGAGATATACTTCCACCTTGTTTGAGGATGAGTTTGAGTTTAGCAGTAGAGGCTTGGACCTCAAAGTCAAATGTTTTATTCCCTCCCTGCCCTTGCCTTATTTCTCATCATGCACACCATCCCAAACTCTTACCACCCTACCTTGCCTCACAAGAGCTCTTCTTCAGAGATAGAAATTAAATGGGTTTTACTGTTTGCATTATTAATTTTTCTTACCTGTCTTCTTCTCTCAGACACTACATCCCTGAGTCTCTGCAAATACCAGTAATGAATTTCTCATAATAAGTAGTTAGATCCTAGGTCTCTTGAATAAGAGGGTGAGGTGAGGGGTGAGGAACAAACAATCAGAATGGGTCTGTGAAGGGTAATACGATATTTCTTGGTCAATATTGCTTTTTTGTCCCACCATGGAATTCTGCAGCTGTCGTATATGGCAAGTTTCTAATTTGGGTAATTACAGTCTGCTTACCTCTGTTTCTCTTGTTTCTCTCTGTTTCTCTTGTGGTTCAAATATAACTTATTTTTCCTTTCCTAAATAAAACAAAGAAGCCTACTTGTGGTATTGCTATTTGCAGAAACAAAGGGGGTGGAGAGGGGTAGCAGAGTAGAAAAGAAAAGTGCTTTCAGAGTCAGAGGCACAGGCCTTGCCATGCATGCTAGGAGGACCCTAAACACTGAAGAGTCTCAGGTTTTGCATCTGTAGTTTGGGAATCTTATCCTGACTGCTGCAGGGATTACATAGGATAATGCAGCTACATAGAAACTTTAAGTTGGTAGGAACAGGTTTAGCAGAGCATTTCATGTAAGCAAGGAAACCCTCCTTTCTTCTGCAGTGTACGTCCAGTTCATACCAATTGTTAAGAAAAGCACAATGAAGTGGAGGAAAGAAGAGTAATCACCATGACTACCTCTTGTGCAAGGAGATAGCTAACCACTATGGAAGGAGAACCAGCACAGGAGTTAAGAGTCAAGGGGTTCGCATCTGGTTGACCTCAGCTGCTAACCAGCTAACCACCCATCAATCACAAGGCCATTAAATTCCTCCCTAACAATCAGGGAAAAGTAACTTCAGTTGTTACTTATTGTTACAAATGTTGTAAAGCTCAGAAGAACTGACATAGGTGTGTGCACAATGATCAAATATAAGTCCTGTGTATTCATTAAGTAGAGAGGAAGGCCAGCCTTAGTAAGTTAGGTAACCAGTAAGAGCGATCTCTTTCAGAGCATTTCTTCCAGAAGTTTCTTATCAGCGATTGTACCATTCTGTGCACTCCGCTGGCTTCTAAAATGAACCTGATGGGGCACTTGGGTGGCTCAGTCAGTTAAGCATCTGACTATTGATCTCGGCTCAGGTCATGATCTCATGGTTTTGGGTTTGAGTCCCAAGTCAGGCTCCATGCTAACAGTGTGGAGGCTGCTTGGGATCCTCTCTCTCTCTCTGCCCCTCCCCCACTCATTCTCTTTCTCTCTCTTAAAATAAATAACCTTAAATAAGTAAATAAAATGAATGTGAGGTTGTTATGCAATAAAAAAAAAAGGAATCAGTAAATTTGGATAAAATGTGCAGTAGAAAATTAGCCAAGAAATGAAGAGAAGGCAGTTCTGGAAACAGAAAAAAATACTCCAGAAAATACTGGTAAAGGAAAGTGACTACAATAAAGCACAGAAGCTCTTATCAAAGAACCTTATTAGTGATCTCTGCCCCCTCCTGGCTCTGGGGTCTCTCACTCCCTCCTGAGTATGGATTTAGGGAGAAGAGCTCTACCTGATTCTACCAGCAGAATGCTGCCCCATCTGTGTTGCCTTCACAAGTTACACAAGATTTCCCAGTCAAGCAAAAAGCCAAAGACCAGGACTGGGACACATTATGGAGGCAGCATCCAGAGAGGAGCTTCTGAGCTGATAGGACAGGGCAGGAAAAGAAGGCTTGGAGTGAGCCCCCAGGACTGACCCATCCAGCCCTCCTGTCCTGTCTCCACTGCCCACGCAGGGGTGAAGGCACCCCCACCCATCTGCCCAGGTGTCCCATGGGAGACCTCTGTGAGCGATTTCAGCTCACTCTTAAAGAGTCTCCCGCTCTTATTTTATATGGATTTCATTTTGTAGACACTAAGTCTACCTGCACACATTTCCCTAGTTAAGTCTACAAGTGGGGAAGTTAAGCAGGCTTTGCAGTGCTTGCTATGTGAGCAGGAGAGGGGTGCGGGGGCACTGCAGGAGGGGGATGTAAGACCCGAAGGAGCCTTATTAATAGTTAAGTGGACAAGGCTGATAATGGGATATCTTTGTATTGTCCCAACAGATAAGTTACAATACACAAGCTTGCAGGCAGCTCCCGTGATTTGCATTGATACAATTCAGGCTGAGGTTTTTCATTATATGGCAGGAATGATACAGGAGCCTGTATTATCAAAGACAGCTGAAAAGCGCTCGGCAGCTAGCTCAAATTCTGTGTGTGCGTATTCATTAACAGTTAGTAAGGTGCTTTGTCCCCGGTGGTATTGGATGTTTCATGGTGAATCATTAACAACTTGAACAGCTTCATACATATGTCTTATTGATGTGTAAAGTTATTGCAACCCAGGCTTTTTTTTTCTTTCTTTTTTCCTGAATGAGTGAATTCCGCTCTACTCCAGATTTTGAGGAAAGCCTAAGTGACACTTTCAGTGATTCAAGGATCTTTGAACTAAAAAAAAAAAAAAAAAAAAAAAAAAAAAAATTTATAAAAAAAAAAAAAAAAAAAGGGGCGCCTGGGTGGCGCAGTCGGTTAAGCGTCCGACTTCAGCCAGGTCACGATCTCGCGGTCCGTGAGTTCGAGCCCCGCGTCAGGCTCTGGGCTGATGGCTCAGAGCCTGGAGCCTGTTTCCGATTCTGTGTCTCCCTCTCTCTGCCCCTCCCCCGTTCATGCTCTGTCTCTCTCTGTCCCAAAAATAAATAAAAACGTTGAAAGAAAAAAAAAAATTAAAAAAAAAAAAAAAAGGATCTTTGAACTAGAGAGGGGCTGCTATAAGGCAAGCCCCCAGGAAGCTGACAATCTGGCTGATGAGACAACAGGTGGATAGATTTTTTAAAAAGAGTATGGAGCAGGAGATGCTCTGTAGCTATTCCTCAAGGGCAATAGAAGGGCAGCCACTGCATTGCCAAGCAGACAACATAAAATGAAGACTGTGGACAAGGGTGACCGGTAGCCCTTCTGGACAGAGGGCAAGGCGGGGAAACTGAAACCCTAAGCAGCCTTAAGGTAAAGGAAGGACGATGTGAAGGAGGGAGTGAAGTCTCAAGAGGATGGAAGAGACAAAAATGCTTAGCAGCTGACAGTAAGAAAATTTGGAAGCTAAAAACAAAGGAGCCAAGGCAGCTTTTCCTGGCTAGGGATAGAAAGAATAAATGGTATCAGAGTTAGAAACCAATTATCTCTGATTGCACAATCAGGAACCTGCTTTGAGCCAGGCTTGAGCCCCACCACCACCCAGGGGTCTGGGGCCACCTGAGAATGATGTCAGACCCCAGGAACTGCTCCATCCTATTTACTTAAGTCTGGATTAGCATTAGACAACATTTGGGGGCCATGCCTTCCGAGTTCTAACAAAGCAGAGAATTTCCTGGCAGTTGTCAGAACTATTTTGTTCGCAGAATTTCAATTTCTGAGTCGTTAGGCACCAAACAATCCAAAATATATTTTCTGATTTCCATGACTTTTGTTCCAAGCCCTCAAAGAGCTTCTTCAAAAGAACACATACAGTTGACCCTTGAACAACACACGTTTGAACTGTGCAGCTTCATTTATATGCAGATTGTTTTTATAGTACCGTACTATAAATGTATTTTCCTTAAGATTTTATTAATAACAGTTTCTTTTCTCTAGCTGACTTTATGGTAAAAATACAGTATATTATACATATACAAAATGAGTCAATCAACTATGTTATTGGTAAGGCTTCTGGTCAATAGTAGACTATTACTAGTTAAGTTTGGGAGAGTTGGGGCATCTGGGTGGCTCAGTCTGTTGAGGGACCAACTCTCGATTTCAGCTCAGGTCATGATCCCAGGGTATGTGGAATCGAGCCCGCATCAGGCTCCATGCTCACAGTGCAGAACCTGCTTGGGATTTTCTCTCTCCATCTCTCTCTCTCTCTCTCTCTCTCTGCCCCTCACACCTGTGCACATGCGTTCTCCTTCTCTCTCAAAATAAATAAACATTTTTTAAAAAAAGTTTTGGGGAGTCAAAATTTATATGCAAAGTTTCAGCTACAGAGTGTAGGTGTCCCTAACCCTGACAGGGGTCAACTATACTTTATGCTATCTCTAAAGCCACTAGTCTCACTATTCTATATGTTTAACCACTGAGTGCCTTTGTGTCTAATCTGCATTAGGCCACCACTGTCTTCCTCCCCAGTCCCATCCAACCAGATGTGATCTACTGCAAAATCTGCACAATTGCTTCATGGTCTGTTTTTGTTTGTTTTTTTTTTAACAGTTTTATTGAGATTATAATTGACATACAAGAAACCTCATATATTAAAAAGGTATAATTTGATTAGTTACAGCAAATATATATGTCCATGAAATAATCGCCATCAACATAATGACCTTACAACACCCACAAATTTTGTCATTTTCCTTTGTAATCCCCTTCTCAACCCTGGAGGACCACTGATCACATTAAATAGTTTACATTTTCAGTATTTTAAGATATTTCATTTATTTTAATAAATGGAATCATGGAGTATATAACTCTTTTTTTTTGTTTTTGTTTTTGTTTGTTTTTTTGTTTTTGTTTTTGTTTTGTTTTTTTGGTCTGGCTTCTTTCACTTATCACTATTGTCAAGTAGTATTCCATTGCAGAAATATACCAAACATAGTTTGGATATCCATTCACTTATTGATCAAATTTAGTTTGTTTCCAGTTTGGGGCTACTATAAATAAAGTTGAGATGAACATTTTTTTAAGTTTATTTATTTATTTTGAGTGAGAGAGAGCAAGAGCGAGTTTGGGGCACAGAGAAGAAGAGAGACAGAATCTCAAGCAGGTTCCACACTGTCAGTGCAGAGCCCGATACAGGGCTCGAACTAACGAAACGTGAGATCATCACCTGAGCCGAAATCAAGAGTTGGATGTTTAACTGACTGACCCACCCAAGTACCCAGTGATGAACATTTGTGTACAGGTCTTTATGACCATATACCTGAATTCATCTTGGAAAAATACCTAGGAGAGGAAAGCCTGGTCATTTGGTGGGTTTACTTTTAACTTTTTAGGAAACTGCCCAAATATTTTCCAAATTGGTTCTACCATTTTATATTTCCATCAGCAGTGTAGGGGAGTTCTAGATGCTCCAATCCTTTCAGGCACTGGTTAGAGTCAATATTTTAACATTACCCATTTGAGTAAGTGTAAAGTGGTTCTCACTGTGGTTTTAATTTGCATTTTCTCTAATGGCTAATGAGATTAGGCATCTTTTCATGTGCTCATTTGCCTTCAGTGTATCTTTGGTGAAGTGTTTTTCAAATCTTCTGCCAATTTTTAAATGGGTTGTTTATTTTCTTACAATTGAATTTTGAGAGTTGTTATATATTCTTGATATGAGTCCTTTACTAAATATATGATTTGCAAATATTTTCTCCCTGTATTTAGTTGTCTTCTCATTCTCTAAACAGCAATTTTAAAGGAACAGTTATTAATTTTAATGAAGTCTAATTTATAAATTTAACCTCTTACGGATCCTTCTAAAAGTTTTATGCTTTGTATTTAGATCTGGGTCCATTTTAATTTTTGTATGTGGCCTGTATTATGATTTGAAGTCCATTATTTTGCATATGGATATGCAATTTTTCCACCACCACTCAGTGAGAAGTGTGTTCTTTCTCCACTGAATTGCCTTAGCATTTAAAAAAAAGGTTTATTTTTTAATATAATTTATTGTCAAATTGGCTTACATACAACACCCAGTGTTCATCCCAACAAGTGCCCTCCTCAATACCCATCACCCATTTTCCCTTTCCTCCAACCCCCCCACTCCCTCCACCTTCAGTTTATTCTCTGTATTTAAGAGTCTTTTGTGGTTTGCCTCCCTCCCTCTGTGTTTGTATCTATTCCCCACGCCCCCCCCCCTTCTGCCATGGTCTTAAGTTTCTCAAGATCTACATATGAGTGAAAACATATGATATCTGTCTTTCTCTGACTGACTTATTTCACTCAGCATAATACCTTCCAGTTCCATCCACATTGCTGCAAATGTCAGTAGACAGAACACGAGTGGGGGAGGGGCAGAGAGAGAGAGGGAGATAAAGAATCTGAAGCAGGCTCCAGGTTCTGAGCTGTCATCACAGAGCCCCATGTGGGGATAGAACTCGCAAACCATGAGATCATGACCTGAACCGAAGTCAGATGCTCAACTGAGCCACCCAGGGGCTCCGTGTCTTAGCACATTTATCAAAAAACACTTGTCCATATACATATATATTAGTCTACTTCTAAATTCCCCATACTGTCCCAATGATAGATTTCTCCACTTTTACATAAAACCACACTGTTTGGATTGTTGTAACTTTATTATAATCTGGACTTAGATTGTGCTAGTACTCTGACTTTGCTCTTCTTTGTCAAGGTTCTTTGTTCATGCTGGGTCTAACATTTTCACATAAATTCTATAAAAGTCAGTTTGTCAATTGCTAATGATAACAATAATAATAATAACAATAATAATAACAATAATAAACCTGCTGGGATTTTCATTGGAAATGCATAGAATTTAGAAAACAATTTGGGGAGAATTGGCATCTTTGATTAGTTTTGGTGTTAGGCTTAACTAATAAATTGAGTTGGGAAATTTCTCTTTTTCTAATTTCTGAGTTTGTGTAGCATTAGTGTTATTTCTTTGTTGAGTATTTGATAGAATTTACCACAGAAGTAATCTGGGACTGGAATTTTATTTCTGGAAGGATTTTAAACTATAATCTTAATTTCCATAATGGGTATAATAGTATTCAAGTTACCTATGTCTTTATGAGTGACCTGTGGTAGTTTGTGTCTTTGGAGAATGTTTTTTTTTCTTTTTATTTAAGTTGTTGAATTTATTGGCACAAACTTGTTAATAATATGCCCTTACTATCCTTTAATTGTCTGTAGAAACTATAATGATGTCTCTTTTGATTTCTGTTGTCTCTCTCTGTTATTATTCCCTGATCAATTAGAATTCGATCCTTTTGGGTTTTAATTTTAAAATTCGTTATGGGTCTTGCTTTTAAAATTTGTTAGGCTGAACTGGAGTTATGCACTCTCTATGGCTAATTATTTCCTACTACTAAAGATAGTTCTGTGTACTCTACCCAATGTCCTGGGAATAATGTGTTCTTCCAGTCTGGCGGGTAGCAACAGGCACTTTTCCTAACCCAGTGTGTTGTTACTGCTAATCACTTGAAGTGATCTTTTTCATGGCCTTGGGTACCTTACATGCATGTTCTGATCAGTACTCAGCTGAGAACTTCAGGGGAACTCTTTGAAGCTCTCTGAAATTCCCTCTCTGTGAAGCTAGCTCTCTCCTCTCCAGCACTCTGTTCTGCAAACTCTAGCCGCTTTGGTCTCTCCCGACTCTCAACCTAGTCTCTTCATTTCGGAGAGACCTCAAGGCTCCATCTATTTCCGTAGCCTGCATACTCCTCTGTATCACTGCAGAGGTTACTTTCTTTGTTTTCCATCTCTTATGGGTCACTGTCTCTCACTGCCTGATGTTCAGGGCCTTGGAAATCATTGTTTCATATATTCTGGCTGTGTTTTTGGTTGTTGCAGTCGAGAGGGAAAAACTGGTCCCTGTTATTCCATTGTGGCTGGAAGCAGAGCCTTTGATATAGAGAAGACTTCCCAGAGCCCTCAAGAGAAAGAAGGCTGCACTGTTTCATTTCTGCTGGCATTTTCTTTTCCATTCTCTTGGCCTTCCTGACAGCCCTCCCTCTCCCAGGGTCAGTGAAAAGCTGTTCCAAAAATGCAGACTATCCAAAGAGCTGTGCTGATAGACCTTCTCTACCCTGGAGTTCTGCAGTCAGCAAAAAGTTCCCACCCATGGGAAGCCTGCTTTGAAGCCAGAGCTGTGGTGAGGCTCTTCCTCTGACTTACTTTTCTGAGATATCTCCAGTGGTTCTTTTCACTGCCAGGGATTACACCGTTTAAAAGTCAGAGCCTTCTCCTCCACAGGAGGGAAAACCTCATTTTGTGGAGCAAAGAGTTTAGTTTAGAGAACTATACATAAAAAATTTGACTTTATAAGGAACAAAAGGAACCATTCTCCAGGGATTATTTTCCTCCCTTTGCCTCTTCTACTTTTTACATTTGAAAGGGATGGAAAGGCTGAGAAAGGTATCTGCCAGATCCTTCAGGCTGATTCTGCAAAACCAGAGTCCAATGACTGTAAGAGCAGCAATAAATCAGGATTCCACCTCCTTAGAGGTGTCCACAGAATCCATCAGGTACGAGGTTGGAGAGGGGTTGCCAATCAGCATCCTTCACTAATTCCTTTATTCTATAAATTTCTGCTATGTCTTTAAATCCACCAGTCACTTTGAGATGCTGAAGATAAATGATTGAGAAAACCTGGTATAAAGGAAAATATCAGGAGTGAGGGCACAAAAGAGGAGACTTTATGGAGTCTCTGGAAAAAAATTCAAGGGAAATTAGTCCTATTGTGTTACTATGGACTGATGGTTATTTACACTGCAGAACCAGCATGTCCTAAAAATCACACTGTCTTCTGGTATGGAATAAAGCACATGGCTATTCCCTTCTTCTTTTGGCCAACTCTACCTGTTTCTGAGGGCTTGGTTTGGAAGCCTCTCCTATCTCTTATGTCTCCATTAGGTGCCTGTCTTTGATGCTTGTGAAGACCATTATATTTGCCCCTTAGTAAAATACACTTTAATGTTCTACTATTGTTTTTTTTTTTTCTCAAATAGATCATAGGCTTCAGGAAAGCAGCAATTTGTCTCCTTCATAGTTGTATCCCTACTGCCAGCACAAGTCTGTGCACATAGCTGGTAGTTGGTAAATATTCCTTAAATAAATGAATGTTGACTCATTATTTTTTTTTCCCTTCAAGTGAATCTGTGAGATAGGAAGAGGACCTGTAATTATCATCATTTGACAGATATGCAAAGGAGGCCCAAAATAGTTGGATCTTGAAATCTTAGAATAATAGCATTTTAAATTCCTGGGGATCTTGAAGAATGTGCACTACAGGGTATGGCAAGACCCCTTTGAACTTGGAGGTACAAGATGATGAATCAAAAGAGAGAAAGGAGCCACATCTAAGGGCAGCTCAGGGTCACACTTCTTTTCTAGTTTCACATATATTACCATATTCTTTTGAAAGTTTGAGGATGGGAAAAGAGGACATGCCAACAGAGTTGGAAGTACAGTGGAAACATGGAAGCCACCTCTGAGCACTATCCAGGCACTATTTCAGAGCACTGGTTTAAAAAAAAAAAAAAAACACATCTTTCCTTACCTGCCACTTTTCTAGGCATTGTCTTTTTTGGTAGCGATTTTGCATCTTTCCCATTCCTACTTTTCTGTCAACCTTCTGCAGGTGCATTTGTGAGCCCATGGCTCAGAAATCCAGAAAGGATGCCTGGCTGGTTTAGTCAGTTAAAGCGTCTGACTTTGGCTCAGGTCATGGTCTCATGGTTCGTGAGTTCAAGCCCCACATGGGGTTCTGTGCTGAGAGCTCAGAGATTCTGTGTCTCCCTCTCTCTCTGCTCTCAAAACAAATAAACAGTTTCCCTGCTCTCTCTCTCCCTGTCAGAAACAAGTAAACCAATTTTTTTATTAAAAAAAAAGAGGGGCGCCTGGGTGGCGCAGTCGGTTAAGCGTCCGACTTCAGCCAGGTCACGATCTCGCGGTCTGTGAGTTCGAGCCCCGCGTCGGGCTCTGGGCTGATGGCTCGGAGCCTGGAGCCTGTTTCCGATTCTGTGTCTCCCTCTCTCTCTGCCCCTCCCCCGTTCATGCTCTGTCTCTCTCTGTCCCAAAAATAAATAAAAAACGTTGAAAAAAAAAATTAAAAAAAAAAAAAAAAGAAAAAAAAAAAAGAAATCCAGAAGAGATCTGGCATTCCAGTCTGTTTCCCCGCTTAACTGAGTAGCAGTGAACAAGTTATTCAGCTTCCCCCAACCTCATCATTCTCCACAGAGAAATTATAAAAATATGGGGAGGAAGGACAAATGTCATCTTCAGGATAGTGGCTGCCTCTGTAGGATCAAGGGGTGAGATTCAAAGGAGATTTCAACCCTATCTGTGAGATTTTTCATTCTTAAAAATTTATGAGGATCACCTGCGTGGCTCAGTCAGTTAAACTGCTGACTTCGGCTCAGGTCATGATCTCACGGTCTGTGAGTTTGAACCCCATGTCAGGCTCTGTGCTGACAGCTCAGAGCCTGGAGCCTGCTTCAGATTCTCTGTCTCCCTCTCTCTCTGCCCCTTCCCTACTCATGCTCTGTCTCTCTAGCTTTCAAAAGTAAATAAACATAAAAAATTTAAAAAAACTTATTAAGTAAAAGTGGGAAAATGTAATACTTCTTAATTTTCAGTGCTGGGTACATGAATATTTGTCCATAGTCCTCTGTACTTTTCTGTATGCAGTTTACATAAAAAACATAAAGGGGTGGCAATAGGGTGATAATTAAAGTACCTTGCAGAGTTTGGGTAAAATATGGATTCTGTATGTAAAACATTAATACACAGCTGACACAGCCATGGCGGGTGGTGAGGGAGAGAAAAAGAGTGAGTTATGAACAGGTCAGGGAGGTAAAGCTCAAACATAGACCCCAAGAATGGCCTTGGTCCATTAATCCAGGGAAGCAATTATTTCACTTATGGAAAATAAATCTATCATGGATATTTTTAAGTGTCTATATAAAAACCTTGTGCAGGGGTAAGCCCATTGACTCCCTGGGATTGGCTGCTCCCTGTACACATCCTTAACATCAGGAAGGGAGCTGGTCCCCCTGTTGTGCTACTAATAACCATGAATACAACCAGTTGGTGCATCTCCAGTGGCTACACCTTCCAGTTCCAAGAGGTTGCTTAGACAACAGAGAACTCAGATCACTGTGCCTTTTTGTTCTTATTTGCATCAATTCCTGGCCCACAGAGGGTTTAGCCAGAGCCCACTGACCAGTACACCAGCTGTGCACAGGTAAAAAATGGCTTCTACTTTGTGTCCACAGGAAAGACCTTGGTTCTTTGGGTCTCTTCTGTCTCATGTAAATGGCCAGGTCAAAAGGAATTGAATGAGTGGATTATTCAGGTTTCCATGCTACTGTGGAAGAGACTGTAGGCAAAGTGTTTGCAAGGAGATGTTGAGGAGGAAGATGGTGGGGAGGACAGAGATGAAGAGAATATTTCAGGCACCGAAATGGGAAGGGTTTCTCAGAGGCACAGGAGACCTCAGGGCTGCAGGAGGTGGGGCCTGTGTGAAGCTGAAGATGACAGCTCCATCTCAATGCCACCACACTGCCTGCTCGGCCCTGCAGTGGGGCTCTGTGATTAGAACGGGAACCTTTGCCCTCTGGGGATGCTCAGCAAATGTCAGGCTTTAATGAGATTTCCCACTCTGTTGAAGGGCTCTTGTGAAGTGTGTGCCACTCACAGCAAGAAACCAGCTGGAGGTTGCATCGACCTGCCACTCTGGGAAAGGTCCCCTGAACCTGCGATGAAGCATAGAAACCATAGAAAGGTGCCCAGGGCCCCTGGGTAGAGGAGATGTCCAGGACTCCATGCTGCCATCCTAGGCTGTCCCTGAATTTGCTGAATGCTTTGCACAGAACCCACAGATGGGGAATGCTGTGGTAGAGAAAGAACCATAAGATGTCACACTGCTTAACCTTCTACCTTCAGGAAATACTATACTTTAAGCAAATCAGAGAACATATGCACTTTCTTAGAATGTCTTTTTTATTCCTTGAGGGCATAACTTAAGTACTGGAGAGAAATGGACAAATTCTGTCCCACCCACTTTTCACTCTTCATTCCACATTTCCTTCCCTGTAAGACCTAGAAGGCTTTGGGCTACCCAAGTGCAGAACAGAGATAAGACATTTTCTGTGCCTTAAGGGCATGGTAGCCATTGCTGGCATTACTGCTGAGGGACAATAACCAAATTGAGAACCTTCAACCTGAACGGTGTGAGCTTGCATTGGGAGCTTGCTCTGTTAGCATACTCCACATCCTTTTTTCAGATTTATTCTCTTGAAGGCTCAGATGAGATCGCAAGGTTGATATCAATGATATTAGTACTTAAAGTAATTATAATAATGCATTCATTAAAACCCCACAATGCCTGAAATCACCAGGGTGCTGACTCCAAATGAAAAATCACAAAGAGAGAACCAGGAAGGATGCTACTCTGGTCGAGGTGACCTTTTGGCATATGGTGATTCAGAGGTTGGGTGCATTGGTTCTTAAAGAACTCTCTAAGAACCCATCCATCTGGACCCCTGTGTTGCTCCTCCAAGCATTCTGAGCTGACCATATGGCCCTTGATAAAGCAGCTACGGAAGAGGGAGGTAGGGAACCCATCCAGAATAGCTTGTCATTCTCAAGGCATGCTGCACTTGGCTAAGGCACATCCCTTGTTTAAATCTTAAAAGCAAAAATATAAATAAATAATGTAAATTTTAAAAATATACCTTAAAAGAAAAGTTTTTTGTTCGTATGTTTTGCTTGTATGTGTTGTCATTTCTACCAGGGCAAACAATAAAAAAGACGCCCACCAAATATACATTTGAGTAAAACACAATCAGACCTTAATAAATAAAGAAATGGTCTCTAGCATGAGAATTTCTCCACTCAGGGACTCTGTTTAATATGCATGATCATTTCAAAATCTTTTAAAGCCTGAAAAATGCAATGGTAATTCAAGGGCAAGAATTATCTGTCACCCAAATGGGCTAGCTGACCCCAAACCATACAATCAATACAGAGTCTGGAATTGAGAGAATTTCTTCCTGAATGATGTCATAGGTGAATGTTCTTCAAATCCATGTCCTTGGGGTTATCATAGTGTACACAGTGATCTGAGAAGGAATTAATTCTATGGATTAAAGTATTTTTTCCTGGTGAATTTTCTTAAGAAGAAGTCATGGAGAAACATAATTTCTGCTTTAAGAAGACTTTAAGAAAATTGTAGAATATAACCTCCACAGTAATTTAGACACACTTTGATAGTAATTTCCAAATGAAAAGACTCTTTAAGTACCTTACAGGGAAGAAAGCAGCTGGAGAATGGAAGAATTACATGCTGGTCATTGGATAAAATGCCATAGTAGTGAAAATGAGCTTTTGCCAAGTTGTTATTGAGAAACACACTATAGATTCCAACATACCTTTGGAAGCAGGTACATTGGATGGCCTAGCTAGGCTTCTTTGAAGGGTGATTGAGGTACATGTTAGAATAATCAGAAAATTGATAGCTAGGGGAATTGAGGTTGAGTCATGTTGGAGAAAAGAGTTAAAGTGGAAGGAGGGCAAGTATATGTTGACTAAAAGATCCCTGGATGACTCTGATGTGCTGTCTGCACACCTCACCCATACTCTATGAAGAACTACCATCCAATTATGCTCAATGCACATAAATGTGATAAACCTAAAAAGTCAATAAAAATAAGAGACCTCCTGTCCAGAAATGTAGGAGGAACTCAATACTATTATTTTGAAAGTGAAACAGAAGTCAGGACATTTCTTGCCTAGCACAAGATTGTCAATAACCAGCAGGATGACTTTGTAAAAACCCATTTTACATAGAGATTATGTCATCCTATAACTCTACTATGGCCAAGGAAACTGAAGTCCCAAGAGGATTGTCACCCCTTTATCCACTACCTTTCAAGGTCAGGCAACCATTTAGTTAGCAGAACTGGAACTAGAATTCAGGATTCTCCAGCTCCATTTGTGCTTATACAATTACTGCCATACATGTTCTTTTCAAAAATACATTGCAATCAATAAGGACAACTCCCTATAATCCATAAGGATCATCTCTGTTATTATCAGGAATAATAGCTTTACTATTCCCAAATGACTTTCACAAATGTAATATAGATAAATATGAGGATATGGGGAACCTTGACAATATGGATCTTCAAATAAGCATTTGAGCAGACCCTACATCAAGAAATACAGCTTTAAAATAATCACAAGGAAATGGCACTGGTATTTTGTCATTTATTTGGGTCAAAACAAAATGCAATTACACATGATTACTTTCCTGGGAATGAAAATATTAGCATTAGATGTTCCTTAGGGATTTTTTTTGAGATCATTTTTATTAAATATTTGTACTCATAGAAAGTTTTCTTTTGGGGCGCCTGGGTGGCTCAGTCGGTTAAGCGTCCGACTTCAGCTCAGGTCATGATCTCGCGGTCCATGAGTTCAAGCCCCGCGTCGGGCTCTGTGCTGACCGCTCAGAGCCTGGAGCCTGTTTTGGATTCTGTGTCTCCCTCTCTCTGACCCTCCCCCATTCATGCTCTTTCTCTGTCTCAAAAATAAATAAACGTTAAAAAAAATTTAAAAATAAAATTTTCTTGTTAATCTTGAAAACTTTAGAAGGTCTTAAGGATTGTCAAGAAATGAAATGGTATTCATCTGGAAAATATGCTGGCAGATTTCAAGAGCTTTAAGTGGGTAGGCAAGCAACAAAGTCTAATGTGATCAAGTATATATTAAAAGATCCAGGTGAGTGAAATCTAATATATGTAAAATGTTTTCCTAGATCTCATAAGTTTGGGGGTAAAAATAAAACTATATGAAAAGTAATAAACAGATACAACAGCCTTTACTTCTTGCTGATCCTTGGCCAGGACACCTACAAATGCACTCCCTTCCCAGGTATTTCAGGGCAACCAAATGCCTATTAATCCCTGCCAATCACTCACTAAAAGGGCAGATGAGTAAATATCCCAAGTTTTGATGATTTAACAAAAGTTAAAAAGTCTAAAAAGTTCCTGCCAGCCATAGGAAATGACTCTGTGTGGATTTAGACTAATTAAAATATTATGGTTTCCTTCATAAATGCCATATATTAATACAATGGGGGTGTTTGGCGAATTGTAATAAATAAGGGAAACTATGAGAAGTTATCAGAATAATTTAATGGTACATAGTATCTTCCTTATAGTTGGAAGCTCTGGTCCTGGAAATAGATCATCTCTAAACACTGGAAAACTTTTAGGGTGCACATGATAATAGTAGAGTGGCCAATGTATGAGTTTTTGAGATAGATCAGAATTAGAGTGATGTTTACAAAATTATTTAGTCTCTCTGAACTTTGACTTCATCCTTTGAGGCACAGATCTTTTTCTATTTAAAACTATTAGGTGGATGGCCTTGGATAGCTTCCTAACCTGTGTTTACTTCACATAGTATGGAGTCAATCAATTTACCTTCTAGAACTGTGAGATCAAATTAGTTGATTTATGTAAAATGATTAGAACAGGACCTGCATCACATGGTAAGTGTTCATTAAGGCTTAGCTCTTGTATCTTTCCAACTTGATTTTAAACTCCATGAAGGCATGGATTTTGCTGCATCCCCAGTGCCTAGGACACTGCCTTGTCCATATTACATGCTTAATAAATATTTAAATATTAACTGAACTAGTCTTTGCAATGGAAATAATACCTACACATATCAAGATGCAAAACATTGTCTTCTGTGTGTGTATATATATATGTACATATATATGTACACACATATATACATATATATACACATATATACACACACATATATACATACACATATATACATATACATATATATATATACACACATATACACATATATATATGTGTGTGTATGTGTAGCTTATACACACACACACTCTCTCACACACACACACACACACACACACACACACACACACACACACCCCCTGGGGAGATTAAAAGGCTTAGAGGATCACCATAGACAGGGCTGGCACTTTAGTCCTGGGCCCAGAGCTCAAGAGCTTTGATCAGTGGTCATGGAGCAAGTCCAGCAGTTATGCTGTCCCTGAGCTTCAGACATCCAGGTTAGGTCCAAAGCTCGGAACAAACAAAGCTGGGCCTGGAGCTGTTGTTTCCTAGGATTCTACATGATTGTTGATTTCCATGTTTACAAGCCTCCACTGGTTTTCCAGTGCTCACAGAAAGAGTCTGCATCTGCTAAAACAGCACCCATTGCCCTCCCCTCCAGCCTTGCCTGCCTGCCCAGCTCAACTTTCCCCATGCCCTTGCTGCTGCTTTGCACCGTGTGTGATGTGAAAGTAGACTCAGCTTCCCTGAGCCTAACTCCCAGCCCTTGGGAAAACTGTTCCTTTCCCTTCTCTTCTACTGGCAAGTTTCTCCTCATTTGTGATTATACTCCATTGCCTTCTTGTGTTTACCTCAATTTCCTTCCTTGGTGTGAATTTTATCCTTTGAAAGTATCCTGCAAGATTCTGTGTATACCTTTAATATTCCAAATGATATTTTGAACTATATCTGTTTCCAGGTTTATATGAGTTTCTCATATATATTCAAGTGTATTACTGATCTGGGTGTTCTGGTGCTTTGTCCTGGGCTTGGTACCAAGAAGTGCTTGGTGAAGATTTGCTGAAGGAACATTCGAGTGAAGGGTTGATTTTATCCCTGGTCCCACTGACCAGCCAGGTATTTCTAGCACAGTTTCCTACAAATCAGGGACAAAGTGCCCTACTGGGAGAGCATATAATTGCAAATATATCTTTAAGGAGATACAGATGTAGAGATGTGTGCCCCTGATAGCTGAATACAGGAACATGGACCTCCAAGGAGAGGCCATACCTGAGCCACTTAGGCCTCTTCTCTCACCAGAGAAGAGACGTCTCTTGTCCAGTACGTTCATCTCAGGCTTGGCTGCAGTGATGAGCCCCTTCCAGTGCCTGAGGCATAATGGTGCTAGAAGGAGTTTGGATTGATACTGATAATACTTGCCAAGCTATGGCATGATGTGGTATTTATATGCCCAATAGGCCTCTAAAAAAGTAATTATCTAAAGGAAAGAATTGTTTAGAGCCTCACATTGAATTCCAGTCTTCCTTTGGCCTTCAGGGCTAACATTGCTAATCAGTGCCAAATTACCACTATTTTAATACTTGAATTAAAAACAAGACCAACCATTTGCTCAGTGGGAGGTCTTAACTGGACCATATCCATGCCTGGGTCTCTGTAGAGGGCACATTGCTATATTTCTGGTTGCCAGTGAGCACTTGTGGACAGAAGCAAGAGCAGGAAAACTGCCAGCCAGCTGCCTGCTTCCCCCACCTCATCTCTCCAGCGGCAGGCCCTGCGTACAGGGGCAAGTAGCAGTTCTGTGGGCAGAAACAGTGAGTAGATTGGAATTGAAGAATTGTATTTTTTGATATGATAAAATTGCATTTCATGTGAGAGGAGATTTTCTCACGAAGACAGATGGTCACAAAGGCAGCCTCTAGGAGACTGCTTCTCCACCTTGCCTCCCTCTTGCTTTTCATGCCTTTGTGATTCTTACTACTGAGCTCACCTCTCTTCATTCTGTCTCTTTGACCAAAAGATGGTATAAGGGGAGGTCTTTTCAATATTCTTCCAGTTCCCTGTCCACTTTAATCAGGGCCATTGGGTAAATGCCATGAAACGAAAGCCACCCCTGACTCTGATAAAGACTCTAGTTTATTACTCTCACTATTAAGGAAATTAACTGCCATACTCCAGCCCTGGGCCTGAGCTCTACAAGGATAAACTTTCCTTCAGAACGGCTTCCCTATGGCTTTGATGGTGTGAACAAAGCCCGGGACATAGACATGTCTCAGATATGTCCGATGTAGTCTCTGGAAAGAACGAGGCATCTTAACTATGGAGACAGATGCCACACTACCGTGTATAGAGACATATTCAAAGGCTGTTAGTGTAGTCCAAGATTTTTTACCCGAGTTACAGTTAGTTAACAAGGGAGCTGGGACTCACACTGTGACATGTTTGTTTGTTTGTTTTCTGAGGAGTGTTTTCACCTGCTGGAGAAACATTGTACCTTTATAGGCTTAAATTGAAAACAAAGGCTATTATTTGATAATTATTTGATATTGTTTGATATTGATAACCCTCGTCCAGCTCTCAAAGGATGGTGGATTTTGAACAGTACCTATTTCTTCCTGGAAATATCTGTTTGCATATTACTGTAGACTTGATAAAGTCCCTGAAAAGGTTCCAGTGATGCTTTTACAATCTATTGGTATCATTATTATTACAATCATTCAAAAGTTAGAGCATAGTCTGCTTGAGATCTAAGCAATTTATATAGCTTCATTTTCCATTGCAGTTGTGCATTACTTTCATTTCTATTTTCTGTAGTTGAAAATAGTTGTTTTTACTTTGAAAGTGATTATCAGACTGATCACTCTGAGCCCAATTACAAGGTAAATTGTCTAGTATGTCCCAACATACTAGGTTTAAAATTAGGTTCTCACTTGAGCAATTATCTAGTTAAACAACTTCTCACATGAGCATTAGATCAAAAAGTAATCTGTGCTAGACATAGACATGTGGGAAGGAAGGAAGGAAGGAAGGAAGGAAGGAAGGAAGGAAAAAGGGAAAACATAAAAGGGAGGTAATGAGCAACTGCAATAGAATATTAAGCTAGTGAAGTTGCTTACATCAGAAGCAGACTATGCTCTAACTCTTAGAAAGAAAAGAAAGAAAGAGGGAAGAAGGAAGAGATGAAGGAAGGAGGGAAGGAAGGAGGAAAGGAGAGAAGGAAGGAAGGAAGGGTCATAGACTCTAAGTCTAAAGTTCTCTTTTGTCTAACAAAGGAGTGGACACAGGATTAAAATGAAAGATGGCTATTTTCCTGGGAAACACACACACACACACACACACACACACACACACACACACACACAAACAAGAGCCCCCGAATAAGGGTCCTTGCCTCATATTTATTCAGATCAGAAGGCTTGCAAATGTGATGGGTGTTTACAAAGAGACAAACTAGGAACTTTAACTTGTGGATGTGAGGAGGAAAAAGGGATTTTGAAGATATACAGTGTTTGGGGTTTGGGTCAATATAAAACAAAATCCAGGTGCCAGGCAGATGAGAAGATGGTTGTTAATGGCAGACAGGAGGCGCACTATCTGTTTATCTTTGCCAGCCTAGGAGATGAGACAGGGGAATAACCTCAGGGTTAACAAGACACCTGTTTTTTTTGTTAACCACGTCTGCTCTGGGCTGCTTTGCCTGAGGCACAGCGGTCCAAAGTCCAATTCGCCAATTTTACCTAACCTGGCCCTATTCTCCTATGAAAGCAACTTTCTGCTGTAGTACTAAACTTGAGGTGCTTTCACCTTGAATATCTAATCTTGTTATTCCTATGCATTGGGCACCTTTGCGCCAATTCTATTTCAGGCCTTTGCCTCTCTCTCTCTATTTTTGGGGGTTCAGCACCCCCCTATTTTGGGGTGTCTTTGCATCTCCTTATTCTTGGCACCTTTGTGCCTCCCTATTCTTAAAGTGCCAATCTGGTTACCCAAACTCGGGTGTGAACATTTTATGACTTTGTTTCTTTATGCCTTGTTAACCCACTGGTGTAGGCTCCAGGGGATTCCTAAGCTTATCCCCCACAAGGAGGGAAAGAAGGAAGGAAGGAAGGAAGGAAGGAAGGAAGGAAGGAAGGAAGGAAAGAAGGAAGGAAGGAACTGCCATCTGCAATAGGGCCAGTTCTCTATGGTCCCTTTATAGCCCAACATTAGTCTTCTTTCAAAAGTCTGGTGGGAATCCTATAGGACCATGGTTAACGGAAAAGATCAGTGAAAGCTCTGATTTATCCCAGACTCTCTTTAAAAGTAGCCAAAATTCAAAAACGTTCAAGTTAATGATATATATGAGGTGGGAAAGAGCTATATACTCTACTCAAAAGTAGTCTAAACTCCTTGCTGATATAGATGGATCCAGGGCTGAGGTAAAGGGTCTACAAAATGAGTCTTGAACATTTTCATAGGCCACAAAATAAAGATAATGCTCAAAAAGACAATTGGAATATTTATTTTTAAAATTTTTTAGTGTTTACTTATTTTTGAGAGAGAAAGAGAGAGAGCAGAGAGAGAGAGAGGGAGACACAAAATTCAAAGAAGGCTCCAGGCTCTGAGCTGTCAGCACAGAGCCTGACATGGGGATAGAACTCACAGACTGCAAGATCATGACCTGAGCCAAAGTCAGATGCTTAACCAACTGAGCCACCCTGGAACCCCAAGAGTTGGAACATTTAAAATGACACAGGAGGCAGTTTACAGAGGTGTCCCTGAACAAATCTGAGATAATTTGAGCATCAAAACAAAACAAAACCGTTTTTAAAAGCTTATAACATAAATAAAAGACTTTAATCCCTGAATAAAATAGAATCAAAGAGTCTGTATGGATTTAAATAGAGGGATGAATGAATGAATATATGAATGCATGAATGAATGAATGGAAAATATCTTTCTGGCAGTATAATTCCGACTCAGAATGAAGAATAAAAGAAGAAATTGGAACAGCACCTTTTGCAACATCCACAGAAATAATTGATACAGGCAGTAATCATCAGCAGTACTAAAACTAGCTGATGAATGTTTGATGAGGAATAAGACACGGATATAGTTATAAAGTATCTTCTCAGAAACTACTTATAATTTACAAAAGAAAAAGAATATTCACTTGACATAATAAAAACCCGCCAGACCCTAACCAAGTAATCAAAAGTTAACATCCCCAGGAATGGTTCAAACCTATATCACATACCTTTATAAAGAGATGCATTCAAGAAGAACATGGTATCATTTCTATTTATTCCTGTCAAGAATGTATAACCAGAATCTAAAACTGGAAAATATTTAGCACACTTACATTAGGGACAATTCTACAAATTCACTGGTCAAAATCTTTAAAAACATGAAGGTTTGAAAGAAAGAAAGCTTGAGGAATCATTCCAGACTAGAGCAGTGCCAAAGCTATTTCACAACTAAATGTAACGAATCTTTTCAGATTGGCTTCTGAACCTGGAGGATACAAAATTACAGGGGATATTATTGAGAAAACTAATAAAATTTGTCTGTAAATGGTGCATTTGATATTAATGCTAAAATTTCCTGATTTTGAAAATTGTACTGTGGCTATGTAAAGAACACCCTCAATTTTAGGAAAGAAGCACTGAAGTATTTCAGGGATAAATGGACATGATGGTTCAAATTTATTGCTGATTATTAATAAAAATCTAAGAAAGCAAACACATTAGCAAAAATACTAAAAAAAAAATAGGTACAATGTTACCCAGTGAATCTGGGTAAACATATGAAAGGTTTTGTATTTTTTTCCCTGAATTCAAAATTATCTAAACATACACTTAAAGGGGTGCCTGGGTGGCTTGGTTGGTTGAACATCTGACTTCACCTGAGGTCATGATCTCGCAGTTTGTGAGTTCAAGCACCGCACTGCTGTCAGTGGGAACCCACTTTGTAACCCCTGTCACCCTCCTCCTCTGCTTGTATATGCTCTCTCTCTTAAAAATAAATAAAATATTTCAAAAACTTTAAAAAACATACATTTAAGAATAATTTTTAAACTGTTCAAAGCAGACCTAAAAAGCTATAACAATTCAGCTAAATTTATAGTCCCTTAGTCTTTAGTCATTTCATAAGGCTGGTTTTATCATTAATTTTTAGTAAGAAATGGAATGTTTGTCAAAGTGATTCAGAGGAATGGGTTTCTTACATCTCAGAAATGTGTGTGAATGTTTATAAGACTCCAATTACTTTTTACTTCTTTAGACCTCAGATAGATCCATTTTTTTGTTAGAATGGCTTCAGAGTAGAAATTATAGGCACAAAAAGTTAGTTCCAGGGGAGATTACCTTCTCAGCACCCTCATTTGCTTCATAACCCCTACCTGCGTGGGCTGGACCAGCACAGTGGTAGATTTGCAAACAGCTTAGAGGAAACACCCAGAAAGCATTGCTACAAGGCAGACAAAAGTGCAACTACTCTCCCAGATCTGTAACCTGACCTACAATGAGGTTTCATAATCTTAGACCAAGATAGCAACTCCCCTTTGTGAATAGTGTCAGGATAGTATGAACCTTGTTGGGGGACCTCAGGACTGGAATGTAGATTGAATAGCTACAAACAAGGAAGTGATTGGTATATAGGCAAATGTCAGTGTCAGCTTGTGATATGCTCTTCAACCTCTCATTCAATGATATACAAATAACTTGTAAACAAAATTTAACTGACACCCTACATGATCCAGCCTTTAAAGAGTATCAAGTCAAAGCCACAGTATACTTACAGAAAAAAGTAGAACTGAAAACAATTTCAAGGAAACAATTTCAATTCAATTCTAAGAAAACATGAAAAGGGAGGGAGTGACTTTTTAATATACAACAAGACACCTTAAATATCCTTTACCCCAAACCACTGCTCTCTCTAAAACTCTCAATCCAGTCTTTGAGGTTCTTAAGTCTGCCTCCTTATTCATCCATCAAACAAGTATTTAATTAGCACCTACTTCATGCCAAGTACAATATTTTGCCCTGGAGATACAGTGGTGAAAGAAATAGACACAATTTTCTGTCTCTGTGGATTTTGTATCTGGTAGAAAAAGTAAGCATTACATGAGGAACTATTGCATATTTTGAACATGATCTGGCTTAAACCTTTAAAAAATATCTCTGGCCATGGGTTAGAAAAGGGCTTCAAGGCAATTGAAGAAGAAAATGGAAGACGATGGTTTGGTCCAGGATGATAACATTAAAGGTAAAGGGTAATGATAATATTCTAGAACTTGAAGGTAGAGTTGGCAGTATTTGCCATGGATAGGAAATGGGATATGAAAAAAAAGAAAGTCATCAGCATGGCCACAAGATTTTGGCCAGAGCAACTAACGAGATGCTATTAGCACTTCTAGAGGCTGGGAAGACAGTGGGAGGAGTGTGCTGGGAGAGGCCCAGAGTTCAGCTTGGGTACCTAGTAGATAGACTTATACACTGTGAAAGCAGTTCAGGGGACTAGTTTGTGTTGGAGATGTCACTGTGTGCATAATCAGTGTAAGTCTTTCACATAAGCTTTTTGTGAACAACGGGATGATAAAGCAAGTAGAAGGTCTTCAACAGCTGTAAATATGAGGAATTCTTCTTATGCTTATGCCCCATTTCTTTTTTTAATTTTTTTTTTCAACGTTTATTTTTGGGACAGAGAGAGACAGAGCATGAGTGGGGGAGGGTCAGAGAGAGAGGGAGACACAGAATCGGAAACAGGCTCCAGGCTCTGAGCCATCAGCCCAGAGCCCGACGCGGGGCTCCAACTCACGGACCGCGAGATCGTGACCTGGCTGAAGTCGGACGCTTAACCGACTGCGCCACCCAGGCGCCCCGCTTATGCCCCATTTCTGATGAAAGCAGAGGGTAACGTGTATAGGCCCTGGTGTGTTTCAGAATGGCCTCTTTCCAAGCATGGGTCCACAATCTCACAAAAAATCACAATTTGGTCTAAATGCTCACACTGTTTTGTTTTTGTTGTTTTTTATAAAAATGAGTCTTTCAGTAAGGTACAATGCATTTAGTTTTATGCTAATGAGGAAAGAATCCTATTTGTGCTTGAAGTTCAGAAGTCAAAGCACTGAACTGGATAATAAAAATGAGCAGCCTTATTCACACACTGGGGGAGAAAATCATAGTTTCTTATCTATGGAGGGGAAACTAAGAAAAATCATATAATTTCTTTAGGATTGGTTTATTCTTCAGCCCTTAGTCATTAGTAAAATTGCCTTATCCTTTAACACAACAGGAAATCAGTTAGCTATTGCCAGCATTTGGCTTCAGCCACAGTTCAAGTTTCTTGTTTCCTCTTGAGCTATGTTTCCATTCTATTGTAAAAAGAGCAATGAACTTTCAGTCAGAAAACCTGAGTGTATATCCTGACTCTATGTGACCTATGAACATTAGTTTCTTGGCTATGATAAAATTTGATGTACGTATCCCTTAGAGGTTTTAAAAGAATTGAATAATGATATACATGCATGAAACCATCATAAAAATGAAAGTAATTCTATTATTTTTCTCTCCTTCTTCCTTATTGCTCTATCTTCTGCTCAAGTTTCAAATTCTTAAAATTTTTTTTTTTCAACGTTTATTTATTTTTGGGACAGAGAGAGACAGAGCATGAACGGGGGAGGGGCAGAGAGAGAGGGAGACACAGAATCGGAAACAGGCTCCAGGCTCTGAGCCATCAGCCCAGAGCCTGATGCGGGGCTCGAACTCACAGACCGCGAGATAGTGACCTGGCTGAAGTCGGACGCTTAACCGACTGTGCCACCCAGGCGCCCCTCAAGTTTCAAATTCTTAAGGCCTAAAACCATGCTGTAGGCAAATAAAAGAGTGACCAATTGGTTGATTTAAAAGATTATTTTTAATGGATTGCATTTTCTGAAAAATCTTCATTCTTTCTAAATAGTAATTCAGAAAGATAATGTGAAACCATGGCAAAATGGCCAAGCAGATACAAAATAAAGCAAAGGGAAAGAGCTGGAAAAAAAATTGTTTTATACCCATGCAGTTTAGCTCTGAGCAGACAAAACAAAAAGCCCTTCTTTTCACATGGTGATGTAGAGGAGACTCACCACTGTCACTGGGCTTTCAATGAGGCATTTAAAAAATACATTTGGTGCATTTTCAATTTAGCTGGGAGAGCGAGAAGGTTTTCACCTTCTCATGTACACTGTAATTGCAAGTCAACTGCAGGTGGGAATTGTAAATACTAGGACTTGCCTGGATCTGGGTGGAGCAAGGGAAAACATAAGTCACAGAATTTTCCCTCAGGGGCTGGTGGCTGAGGCAGACACAGTGAAATCCCCCAAAGGGCAAGAGGATGACAGTTGTCTAGTCTTGAGCTTTGTGCAATAAATGAGTTGCCAAGTGTCTTTTCACTGGCTTGCTCTGGGCTCACATGGAGCACTTCTGAAGGTGGCAGGACGATGTTTTTACAGAAGGCGGGTGGAAGTGCTACAACAAGATAGAAAGAGGCAACTTGTTTTCTCCTTAGCTCGGACTTGCTAAACCTGGGGACATTGATCTGTCCAAAAAAAAGTATAAGGTAAATACCCCCTCATCTCGGGTCTGCTATTAGGACACCTGTTATTCTAAAAAAAATGCAATGTCATTTTTTCTCTGAAAAAATAAAATACATCTAAAGGACAGCAGCTCTTTTTGCCCATGTTCAGAAAATTGTTTGAAATTGTTCTGACAAGGAAAAAAAAAAAAAAAAAAAAACAACCAAGACCAATCCAGTTATACTCTTTATTAATTACTTCTTTACTTATTTTGAACTAATTTCCAATATGTTAGACACTCAGCATCACAGTAACTAAGTTTTAAGATCAACGTTCATTTTTACGCATTTATATTCCATTGAGTTTTATAAGTAATATGGTTTTTTTTCTTTTAATAATTTCTTCTTTGGGAGGCTACTGGGTGGCTCAGTCTTAGGTTAAGCATCTGACTTTGGTTCAGGTCATGATCTCACAGTTTGTGAGTTTGAACCCTACATTGGGCTCTGTGGTGGTTCAGAGCCTGCTTGGGATTCTCTCTCTCTCCCTCTCTCTCTGTCCCTCCCCCACTTGTGCTCTGTGTCTCTCAAAAATAAATAATAAACTAAATTTTTTTTAAAATATTTTTTTCCCTTTTTGGCCAGAGTGAACAAACTTGAACTTCAAAAAGCCTGAGTCTTCTTCAAAATTCTTATAAAGTACAAAGTCAAAAAAAAAAAAAAAAAAGATTTGATGAAACCATACTCTCTGGATTAATATAAGGAATCAATAAGTTTGTCATCAAGCTGTCTATCACCATATCAAAACTAGGGTAATGAAAGTGCATAAATGCATTATTTGAATATTACACACAAGCTTGGCAATATATTTCCTAAGAACCAGCATGAAGGTGGAGGTACAGGACAATTTCCCCAGTCCAATGTCTGTAGATCTATAACAGCATCTTAAGAAAAATATAATATCCTTCACTGCTGCCCTTGAGTGACAAAGCTGATGAAAAATAAAGTCATAGATAACTCTGGCTGACAATATAAGCATCTTTTACATCTTGCAGGTTATTAACAGGTGTCAATCACAGGTGGGAATCTAATCAAATATCAATGTAATTCCCTAGGCAATGATAAGACCAATATCACCTTTGAAGGATCAGCTCATCCCCTCCTCCAAACAAACAAACAAACAAACAAAGAAAACCTTTCCCGGAACTGTGTCTTATGGGAGCCCTGTCTGCCTAGGATAGAAAAGTTACCCAAGTTCATTGTTTTTCTAGACAGGTGGTGTTCCATGAGTTTGAAGTGGGCTCCAGATGGGCAGAGATGATGAAAGAATCATCCAAGTGAAACACATCCCTCCTGGGTGTTAAATAGTGCATTGACTGTGTCATGGAGCTTTGAAACCAATAAGGCTAATGACAGAGCTGGTATCTGAGAAGGCTTGCACTAACATCGGGGAAACATGTCAAGTGACCTATTGGAGAACTGGGGACAGAGGGAATATGATCGTGGAAAGTCTTTCTCCCCAGCCATAACAAAAGAAAGAGATGGATATTTTCTCAGGGACACTTCAGTTTCCATCTAAGTTGCAGATGCACCAGAATAGACAAAGAAACCAGCTACAGTGCCAGTAAGCGAATGATTTGTTTTTTACTATTATGTTGTAAATGGCCCAAGAGTATTCTGCTGGGATTATAGTAGATTTGTGTGTTTTTTTTTTTTTTCTCACTCACATGAATTAAGCATATTACCCCAAACAATGTTCAACGTTCTCCTTTCTGCAGGGATCAGACTGGCTTGGAGAAGAATACTCCTAACCTTTGACCCAGAAACCAAATCACACTGGCTGGTCCCATTTATTTAGCTCCTTACTCAGGGCTGTCTTACATACTTTTTGCATATTATTTCAGTTTTGCTGCCAACAACCATGTGGGTCAGTATTACTATTATTATTCCTACCTCATACGTGAAGGGAACTGAGGGCTAAAAAAGTTAAAGAACAGCCTGATAGCATGGAGATGATAAGAGGCAAAAGTCAAATCCTGTCACAATATGACTCCAGAGTTCATGATCTTAACCACCGCACCAGATTTTTCCCAGTTAGTTTCTGTGTTCCACACTATCTCTGCCCTTAGTACTGCTGATCATACCCAGTTCATAAGGGGAAATGCTGTTACATAACTTGTTTCTCACCTGGCTCTAGAACTAGGAGAGATGTTAGGGAAGGAAAAATAATCTTATAGATTACCAGAAATTCTACCTTTGAACTGCAGGGTTACCATTCATTCTGAACCCCAGAATGAAGAAGACAGAGGTTGTTCTAGGTAATGTAAAAAAAAAAAAAAAAAAAAAAATCCTACAGCTGAGCTGAAGAGCCAAACATCTTGACTTTTAGCTCAAAACCCTTCTCAAAACACTAAACACTGTACCTTCTTCTCTGATATAGGAACTCAGTTTATGGTCTCAAGATAAATGTAAGATAACTCACAAAGATCTGTCACATCTGTTACATACTCAGAACTTGAGTGACTTAACAATGCACAGAGCTCATACTGTGAGAACACCAGACTGAGGCAAGACTCAGGAAGCCTTGTCTTTTCTGTACCTGATGAATATAAAGTGTTCTTTGGGGGGGCAGGGTGGTATCATATTTACTCATTAATATTTAAATATAAGAGTGCCTGGGTGGCTCAGTCGGTTAAGTGTCCAACTTTGGCTCAGGACATGATCTCATGGTTTATGAGTTCTAGCTCCAAATCAGGCTCCATGCTGTTAGCATGGATTCTGTATCTCCCTCTCTCTCTGCCCCTCCCCCCTTTCTCAAAAATAAATAAACATTAAAAGAAAATATTTAAGTATAGTCACATAATCTTCACCTTACAGAATACCCATTATCCTAAAGTTTCTGCTCTGTGGAGAATATACTCCAGAAATGTAATGTAATTTTATCTCTTTCATTCCATCCTTGTCTATGTTATGTTGCCTTAATAAACTAGAAAAAAGGTTTTCCCACCTTTGCACTATTGACTTTTTGGACTGAGAAATTCTTTACATGTGTGGGCTATCCTGTGCACTATAGGATGTTTAGCCTCCCCGTCCTCTACTTACTGGATGACAGCAGCACCTCCTACCCAAGTTATGCCAATCAGAACTATCTCCAGGCCATGCCAAATGCTCTAAGGAGGCCAAAATTGCCCTTAGTTGAGAACCACTGGGCCATAGGCTTCCTGAGTTTAAGTTCCATGCATTCTATTTGCTTTCTATTTCTGCCTCACTTTCTTCGATTGCAAAATTGGATTGGATGAGATAAACTCTAACTTACCCATTTTCACATTTTTTAAATGTTTATTTATTTTTGAGAAAGGCAGAGTACGAGCAGGGGAGGAGCAGAGAGAGAGGGAGACAAAGAATCTGAAGCCAGCTCCAGGCTCTGAGCTGTCAGCACATTTCCTGATGTGGGGCCTGAACTCACGGACCACCAGATCATGACCTGAGCCAAAGTCGGAACCTTAACAGACTGAGTCACCCAGATGCCCCACTTACCCCTTTTCAAATATAAGGACTCATCTCTCTTTTGGGATCTGACCTTCCAGTGCTCAACAATATTTCCTGGGGGGCTAAACTCATAGATAAGTTTTGGGGCAACGCCAAGATCAATTTACCCAGTGTACTAACCAAAAGCATTCTTTGGGGGCTAAAACTGTAAGTGATAAGGATTTCACTAGAAAACACAGAAGGAAAGCTAGCTAGAGAGAACCAATTAACCTACCCAGAAGATAGGAAGAGCAACCAGGAAGTCGGAGGAAAGAGCAGGAAAGTCCCAGCCTTCTGAAGCAGTCAGCTTGGATGTGAGTCTTCCTGAGGCCTGGAGGCTTGCAAAGGGCTTAAAGCAATAGAACCACAAGACTTCCTGCAGGTGAAGATACACATGCAGGAAACATCAGTAAAACCTTCCCCTACCTAGTATGTTTCATAGAACGTGCTTCATTGTATATTTAACATGTATTTTTGATCACCTATAGCTTTCAAAGTGCTCTCTTTGATAAAAGGAAGGTATAAAGATTTATTAAATATGCTTTATCACAAAAGGACTTAAAATTAGTGAAGGTGATACATTTGTATTCAATACACAGAAGAGAGTAAATGAAAGGCAGGCAGGCTTAGTGTCGACTCATTATGGAAGACCCAGTCGTATGTGTAAAGTGACTTGTTTGCTAGAACCTCAATGTTTCAATTTACCCCCCTGAAAAGCTCTAGTGCAGAACATTCTAACACCCTTGGGATAGTAAGCTACAAGGGTCTTTCTTCCTCGAAATATAATAAAGTGTTGACTATAATTTTATTAGGAAGGATTGAATTTTCATTTTGTATTCTTAGACCAACCAAGTAAATGTGTAGCCAAATGTCTGTGTACCCGTAATCCTATAATTTAGTAATATATGGCCACTTAGAGGACTAACAACTTTCTAAGGACTAAGAATAGAAGTAGAGTTGCATATTAATTCATAGCAAATTTGTCTTTTGGTCCGATCTGAAAATATATCTTGACACTGATCAGCAAATGTATGCCAGCCTTTACTCTGATATTAAAAGAAAAAAAAAAGGTATTTTTCAAGGCTTATTTCTTTGTTATACTTCTGTCTTGATTTAAAGTGAACCCTCTCCTGCTATAAACAAGAATAATTTGGCTTCTGTGCTTTTGTGAGTCCCGAACCCTTTCCTTTAACAATCTTGATGAGCATGTGGGGTTGTGTGCTGCATACCAATAGCCACTCCAAGCCTGAAAAAGAGGTAGTCAACCCAACCCACACCATCTGTGGTCTCAGCTAGATTTGTGGCATGTCTCCCTGAGCTGAAGCAAACCTCCCTCTGTCTCAAGTACATTGAGAATCAGAAATAAAAAATAAATTAAGACAAGTAGGCAAACATTAAAATGAGTTGTTACAGAACATTTGTGTACATTCCAATCTTCATGTCAAGAGAGCATCATTCTGTTATAATGTATAATGGCATCCTTTCCTGAGAGCACCTCATGGCAGTCAGTCATAAATAAGAAGCCATGGAAATAAATAATAATGGGAAAATGGAAACTGAGTCACTGAGGATCTTTATTACCATTCAGACAAAGCATCGGTGACTATGAAGAGGGAAAGACAAACAAAAACAATGAAGAAAAGAAGTCCCACTATTGTATTGCTGTCTTGTCTATGTCAACAAAAAATCTGACTCTGTTTGGCTGACAAGTTGTCTGAATAAATAAGTTAGAGCCAGAAGTATTCATTTGTGATGAGAAGTTTCTTATAGCCTGTATCAGGAGTTCCAGAAGCTCTGACAAGGACAGCACTGACTCTATAAATCAGTGAGGTCATTTTGTCTTTCTCAAAAATATTATCTCAGGGTTCATCTGGGCAATTTTGAAGGGCTCTCTCCCTCCCTCTTATCAGAGAGCAACAGCTTTAAATGCAGATAGACACCCTCTAATAAAAATGCAACCAGAAGTCTTGAATCCGTATTAAGTTATAGTTAATCATTTATTTATATGTACTTTGGCATTTCTATTTAAATATATACCAGTTGTTTACTACCCCCATTTTAAAAGTGGTCACAGTTATGCCTGGGGTAGGCATCCCTTGCAATTCTCCTCTTGAGTAGAGGAAAGGAGTCTGGCCTGAGGTTAGGGAGAGTTTTAAGTCTTGATCCGGGCATGATTTACCTACAGGCCTTTGGCCTTATTTTCCAAATGAAGTTGCCTATGACTGGAATATATTACCAAGCATCTTATTACCTATGGAGTTAACATAATTGATAAAGAGCTCATCTCTCCCCCTAGTGCAGTGAGTGGTTGATAGTCTCTTTAATGTTGAGTGGGGTCAGACCAAAGGAGGCTTAGAGGCAAGAGTGGGGAGTGATGACTGATCTGAAAAGCACTGAGTGCTTTGGAAGTAGTATCATGCATTTGTATTTATGTTTATGTAGTGTATATTTACTTTTTATTTTTGTCTCCTCCTCCCCCATCCCAAGCAGCTGACTTTGACATGTGCTCCATTGTCTGGTCTTGGATATGTCATTTGTGCTTACATTTGCTTTGCGGTTTGCTATTTGAAGTATCATTAGTTGCTTCCTCATCCTGGCTTTACCATCATCCCATTTGCCATCTGGATGGAACACATTGCTATAAGCACTGCAGCCCCATATACACAATTATGTAGTTCCTTACACTGCTGGGGGGTTCGTTATTTCTTTAGAAAACAAGGATGTGATGTGCATAAAAGCGTTAGCTCTGATTTTACCATCTAAGACATATGATAAATTCTTTGAGACTATTTCTAGTTGCCATCATCATTTCTTGCAGAAAATCTGCATTATGTATCTGCATGGTGCTTTACAGACTATGGCAGATCTCGCTAAGTAAGTGCAATGTTTGTCTTCTAGAAACCTGCAGTTTCAAAAGGACAGGATGAACAAATGTTGGTAAAGATACCCAACTATACAGTGCACAAAAATTCTTTTTCTCACAAGTGAGTTTTTGTGAAAGTAAGTTGATAAAAAATCACTGTTAAATTGGTATAAGTGTACATGTGCTATTAACAATTATAACAACTGTTTGAGAAAATGAGGAATTTAAAACATTAAAATCATTCAGTTTAGCCATAACAATGCTGGATCTAGATGGAATATTGTTATTTTCAAATAGTGCCATTGAACATGATTTTTCTACAAAACTATTCTTTTTCTATTTGTGACCCAATAATTCCAGTTGCCCTAGCTAAAAAGCTTTAAATCCTCTTTGAGTCATTCTTGTTTTTCTTCTACTAAATCAAATTTGTTATCAAGTCCTTTCATTCAGAATGTGTCTTAATATTCACATTCTTTCCATCTCTATTTTAGACCTATTTCTGAATTTTGGCAGCTCTCCCCCAGGAGATCTCCTTACCATTGGTTTCCACTCATTTCGATGTATCTGCCCACTGACATTAAACAATGGCTCTGACATGCACATATCACCAATGATTATACATATCCACATCTTTTCTTCATTTCCTGAAGGTGGAAATCCCCTCTTTGTACCATTCAGTTACACAAATCTTATTTTCACCTCATGACCCCATCAACGAAACCCTCAGCAACTATACTTAGTCTGATTAAAGCTTTCTCTGCCTTGAAATTTGTACTTCTAGTCAGAACCACAGCTACACAATTGTTTTCTTAATGATTTCACATATGCATTTATCCCTAGCTCTGGCTCTAGGTCTTCCATTTCATTTTTAGTTATCAGCTCACCAAGCATAAAGTTGATCAAACAGACATAATAGGTGGACAACAAACCTTTGATTGTTTTTCCAGGCATATCTCTAAACCATAAAGTTCAAAGAGACATAGAAAATTCTTAATGTGTCTAACAACCCATTATACACCTATAGCATATAATTGGTTCAAAATTGTTTTGGCCTATTAATATTTTGCTTTACATTACATCTTGGGTTAGCTGGCATTAATGGCTGAATTCTGACTGAGAGTCACCTTTATAGGAAAATTATTCCCACAGTTCCTGATTTGGATTTGAGTCTTTAATATTTTTCTCTATAGCTTGGTTGTGAACTATGTTTGATTTAATTAAAATCCACTTTTAGATACAAAAGAAATCAACAATCTGAAGAAAAGTGAAATGTCATATTCTTCAATCCTCTCTCTTGAGTGCTTTGAATTTTTTCTTAAAGCATTTGCTGAAGGCATTTATAGGCCCTTTTCACCAGAAATAAAACCTAACACCAGCTGAGTCAGAATCAAGATTAGTTCAAATCTTGGACATGTTTTAATTTCAATGTTTTTACATCTTAGCAACATTATGAGAACATATTTTAATTACCATATGTATCTAGGATGTATACTTTCCAAAGCACAGGGAGATAGAATGCCAAACCATCACCAAATGGACAAATGCCCAAAAAATTGGTAAGTATTGCTAAAGAATTTGTTTTCTGAAAATTTCTTTCTTTTGCCAGGATACCATGAGGTTAGGGTATGTTTATGCTAAGTAACAAAACATTTAGAGGTTTTGGGGAGCTAGACTGTGAGATCCTTGAGGTTTCTGGCTCTCAGGCAGGCCCAGCCCTCTGTCTAATGAAGGGAAAGGGGAAGAATTGATGATGACTCTTCAGTACATTGGACAGCTCCTGCTGCCAGCCTGCCATGGAAAAGCTTCATCAACAGATTGCTAATTTCCCTCCTTTCTCCCTGAATAGCATTATGCCTTCTGGCAAGAAGCAGTGTGTTGCATCCATCCACAAGATCTCACCTGTGGACATGTGAAACTATCTAATGGGCTCCTGCTTTTTGCCCCACTGGTCTGTGACTGAGCAGGGAGAAAAAGCTGCACAAGTTGCTAATTGTCTCAGCCTGTAACTCTTGAATGATGAAAAATATTAAAATGGAAGGAAAACAGCTATTATATCTCTTTCTTGAAAAAACTTGCACTGTGAAAGGCTCATTAACATCATTAGTGTTCCATTAACCTCTAGCTAGACAAATAAACTGGAGGTAATTTCAGACTAGAGAGAGAAAGAGAGAGAGAGAGAGAAAGGAACGTAAAAATTATCCATGTCTAGGTGACATTTTCCAGCTATCCTGATTGAACATTTGGACAGACACCAGCAACTTTACTTACTTTAATGCCAGCCTGGCACTGGAGTATAGCCAGAACCCTGGCTGCTAGGGAGGGCTGTAGGTAACAGCAAGTGGGGAGATTCATTGATTGGGACAAAATGAAATTCATTTTAACACAACATATTAAATCTTGCAAAAGAACACTGTGTGATACAATACAAGCTTAAAAATATCTACTACAAAATTATGTTCTATTGTATGAACAAGAGGTTTTTTCACCTTGTAATTTTTCCCCATCACATTTTGTTTTATTCTAATCCACACCTCCCTACCTGGCTCTCCTTCTTTGATCCCCATTCTCAAAGTCTACTACAAATCTGGAAATTAAATGCAAACATTGCAAAGGCTGTTAACCTTTACGTTTCTTAGTATAGGGTGTAATTTTTTACATGGGAACAAATCTTAGGTTTTGTTTTTGACTCAATCTCAAAATACAACGTGGATTTTGTTGATTGCATTTTTCCTTCTTTAAAAAAAAAAGATCTTTAAGTTTTCTTGAGTACTATTTGTGAAAAATATAGATGTATAAAGTTTGATCAAAGTATAATAGGTAGTAAAACTATAGTTTCGCAATTATCCAACATAAGCCTGAACAAATACATAAGTTACAATGTCTGCCTCAAAATTGAAATCCTCAGATCACTGTTATAATAGTGTTTTTTTAATGTTTATTTTTGAGAGAGAGACAGACAGACAGAGAGACAGAGCATGAGCGGGGGAGAGGCAGAGAGGGAGGGAAACAGAATCCTAAGCAAGCTCCAGGCTCCAGGCTTTGAGCTGTCAGCAAAAGCCTGATGCAGGGCTTGAGCTCACTGATCATAAGATTATGACCGAAGCCAAAGTTGGACTCTTAACTGACTGAGCCACCCAGATACCCCACAATAAAATAGTGTTTTAGTTTTATTATTAATTTTAGATATAACAATTATTTGCATTATTTCCTTAATTTTGTATCCAGGCATGAAAAGTTCATGACAATAATTAAGGCACCTTTATAGGGAGGGACACTTTCCCCAGTAACCACTGACCATCCTCTCTATTATTTCCCAGAGAAGGGATGCTGGCTGTCTGTTGAGAACTTGATATGGCACCTGGGGTTTTACTCCAGCTTCATACTTCATGGGTCATAAAATTATCTCATTTAGAGAGATTTCAGTTTCCATCCATACAGACATTTACGTTGGATATTCAAAATCAAAGTTGGCTTAGTCATGGAGCATGTATTTCTCTACATATTATGTACTTAAGAGTCTTTCTCAAACTCTGAATAATTCTCTTAGCTTGGGTGGAATGGTTTAGCATTTTTGATTATAATTCAAGGCCACTGAATCATTAGTTTCAAATTAAATCTTTTTCATTCGCATGCCAGATAAATTTTCTTTTCTCACTTGGATCTGGGAAGTAAACTTTGAACTTATCTCTACCTTAGAAGACTCTGGGTAAGGTCAGATCCATAAATAGATAATCTTTCTGAATTCTCCTTTGAAGCTCTTAAACCCTTTCTTTCACCACACAACTGTTCACTTACTTATTCCTTCCCTAAAAAGTGCCTAATAGTTATTAGGCAATATGCAAGACATTAATGATCTAAATATCATGAGTTCCCTCTAACTCCTCCCACTAACCCAATTCTCAGATGATCTCCCTTCTTCTCTTCGTCTTCTTAGGTCCCATCGTCTTTATTCTGTCCTGTTTCCCCTAGCCAGAAACAGACATGCAGTTGCAAAAAACATTTGCATTAAAATAATTTTAGCCTCGGGGCGCCTGGGTGGCGCAGTCGGTTAAGCGTCCGACTTCAGCCAGGTCACGATCTCGCGGTCCGTGAGTTCGAGCCCCGCGTCAGGCTCTGGGCTGATGGCTCAGAGCCTGGAGCCTGTTTCCGATTCTGTGTCTCCCTCTCTCTCTGCCCCTCCCCCATTCATGCTCTGTCTCTCTCTGTCCCAAAAATAAATAAACGTTGAAAAAAAAAATTAAAAAAATAAAATAAAATAATTTTAGCCTCAACAAATCAGGCTAGTAGGGCTGTTTTATGGGAATATATGGCTGGAAAACATCTTACTCACCAGATGAGGAAATGCATACAACTCATTATATATTGATACACTGAGATACTGTCTGGCATCAGTAGAACAGCTAGATAAACAGTGTCCTAATGTTGAACCTTGACACAACCATAACACGCAGATACCCAGTATCTAAGGACACTGCTGATTTCTCCTTGGAAATGTAGCACATTATATGATAGGATGCTCTGGTGTTGGTGCATACATAATTGAGCTTTGTACTAAATATCAGCAACCAGATGAAATATTTGCACAAAGCTGCTGGTATTTGAATGCCCAGCAGCACTAAGGTAAAAATTTAATGTTATATCCCAGTACTCTATATTCATGTTTTCATGAAATCTCCTTCCCAAGCTCAAACATCTGCTAGATACATGCTTCAAGACCCTGCTGTTGCTAACTCATTTCCAGCATCTCAAGAGAACTTTAAGGCAGGTGTTTGAATGTGTAAGCATATAGTTCATTCCAGACATTGATTCCCTAATAAGTTGTCATTTGGTACCGTCTTGCTCTTTCCTGCTATTCCTTGAATAAACAAGATATTATCCTTAGTTCTGGTGATTTGAGCATTCATCCAGACCCTTGCATCAAGATAGAAGTAGTAGATCATTGTCTAAAAGCAAGATAAAAACTCAAATGATGCTTCTGAACAACTTGCATGTGTAGAAGCATTAACAATGCCATGTGTCACCTACTGTAGGTCATTGTAAGAGAAGCATTGCAAAGAGCTAACAAAGGACAGTGATTTGCCAAGGGATTGGAAAAGTTGCTTCAGGCTCTCTCAGGGAACCATGGGTTGAAGTCTTGAAAATAGTGTCTGGACATTTGTCCCTAGTTTTGCAAATTTTTATCCTGGAGTTTTCAGCAACATAACCTTATCTGGTAAATCTGGCCTGTAAGCAAACAGATTTAAATCAAATATATTCATTGGTGCATGGGTGATTTCTGTTAAATGTATTCTTGTGACTAGCTTTCTTGACTGAAACAAAAACCACTTCTCCATTTAAAGAAACTTTGATCTGAAAGCCTCAAAGGCAAAGTAATTAACAGCTATTCTCACATCTCACAGTACAGGTAGATAATTATAGCCACACCTATATTTTTTCAGAAACAGTTTATCCCAGATTCATACAAGTGGAGTAATGCTATTAAAATAAGGGCAATATTTAAACACATCAGGGGGCACTTGGGTGGCTCAGTCCCTCTGTTAAGCATCCAACTCATGTCATGATCTTATGGTTCATGAGTTCGAGCCCTGTGTCAGACTGTGCTGACAGCATGGATCTGCTTGGAAATCTCTCTCTTATCTTTTCTCTCTGCCTCTCTCCTCCTTTCTATCTATCGATCTCTCTCTCTATATATATATCTCTATCACTCTCTCTCTCAAAATAAATAAATAAACTTATTTATTTAATAAAAAATAAACACACCAGGACTCCTGATTTCTAGCACTCAGATCACAGCTAGCAGAAATGAAGACCACCTGGCCAGTGAAACCACTGGACTTATTTATCAACTCATATTCTTGGCTTTGACTTAACTTTATGTTTCTTGTAAGAGAAAAATTAAGATTTGTCTATTTTTTAAGTGAATTGAATTAACTGAAGGAAATGCAGAAGCATCATGCACATTGTGAGCCCCTTTACCACCACACTCAAAAACTCTAGCGGTGGTTGTTCAGAAAGTTAAGTACAGATTCCTAACTTTGGCATGAAAGACCCTGATCAGCATAAGTCTGCCACTTTCTTTGGAAATAAGCCCTTGTACTCCAGTAAATCTATATATTTTTAAGGCTATTTTTAATGCACGTATACTACTTGCTTACTACTTGCTTTCAAGACAGATGGAATTGTGTTTGAATTCAGGCCTGTTATTTTCTGAGAATAATAATAATCTCATAGATCTTTGTGATAATTATGTAAGATTCAAACTGTAACTTACCAAAGGTTGTGCTGGACGTGTAACAGGTGATTAATAAATGATAGTCATCACAGTTACTATGCATTCAACAATTACTATAGCTTGGTTGCAAGCCATAGAATCCAGTGAATCGAGCTTAGAAAAATAATGGGATTTATTTGAAAGACGCTGGATATTTCTGATAAGCAAGCTATGGGATGGGAAAGTGCACAGCTAGACCTCAGAGATACCTGACATTAACAATTCAAACACTGTTACCATAACTCATCTGTTTCTCTTTTGCTTCTCACATTCTCTTTCTTTTGCTCCTTCTTATAAGTTGGATCTCTATAATGTTTATATTGTAGACTGAACTCCTCTGTGTGAAAAGAATAAGATAATTGAGAGTTCTTGGGCTTCATTTCGTGATTTACTCCCATTCTCTGTGGTTCTTACTCCAAAAGTAGAGGCTATCCCAGAGTGCAAAGACTGTTATCAGATGAGAAGTGCCAAGGATTATCCATTATAATTATTGTAGAATATGAGCATATAAAGATAGCAAAATTAAATCCCTATCCTCAAATTACTTAAAGTTGTAATTAAAGTAAAATAAAGTTGTTGAGAGTTATGTTAAGAAAGTCAAAAAGATTAAAGTGTAGACAAAAGAGTGCCTAACTTGGAGGGGATGGGAAGGCAGGGAGGGTCATGATTTATGTGGGAAGTGAGCTGATGACTGAAAGAGTGTGTGCATGTATGTGTGTATATGCAAGCACACACAGCTGTGCAGGAAGGAACTATTGTGAGTAAAGATATTCCAACCAAAATGAGCATCGTTTGTAAAAGTACATAAACCTGCGTAAGCTTTCTGTCTTTGGAAATTCCTGGGCAGTTTCTTATGGCTATTTATACAGTCTGTTAGACCCTGTGTACATGGAAGAATCTTAGCAGGAGAATTCATACTTTGAAATGCTTTTATGAGATATGATGAGGTTGGATGATAGATTATAGATGGTAGGATCCATTCAAGTATTTAAATTAGGAAAATGATATAATCATATTTACTTTTTAGAAAGATCATTTTGATAGTGCAGAGAATAGGTTGGAGGGGAATAGGCAGAGGACATAAGAGAATCTGTATAACTCAGGTAATATAATGATAATATGAACCATGAAAAGTGATTCTAGAGATAGTAATGAGGCAGAAATGATAAGGCCTGCTGACCTATCAGACTTCAAGGAGAAGAACAATAAGTGTGGCTCATATATGCATGGGATGCATGGAATAGCAAATGGAAAGAAGAGTCAGATTTAGAAGAGAAAAATGTTGATTGAGCTCATATTTGGATAAACTGAATCCAGGGTATTTGTGGATTGAACCCACCCACCACTTCTCTTCACTTCCCTTATACTACACTTTCAGTTCTTTAGACTTTCCATACGGGCAGGTACATGCACTGCCCTCTCACTACTGTGGTCTTTCCACTGTCTCATCAACTTAAGTGCAACCTGTCTCTGAATTGCAATTCAATATTTATTTTCTCTGTATATACAGTCTTCCTTGTTTCTCCTTATCCTGTGGTATTATGGCCCCAGGTATCTCTTCTTCACAAGATTATCACAGTTATAGTTTCAGATTTTGTTAGAGGGAAAAATTACACCAGATGTTTGTTAAAAATGTCAAAGAATACTTTATTCAAGATGATTACAGTGAGGGTCAATACTATTAGGATAGGGGAGAGAGAGATTGAACTCAGCTCTGAATACAATAGGACCAAGAAGGAATTTGAGGCCAAGGAGCAAATGGAAAATCACTTAAGAGGAACTTGGTTAAAGTATCAAGGTTAGAGGAAGGGAGGCGAATTAGCTATCAAGGTGAGGAGTTCTTCACAGACTGGCTCAGCAGGCCAAGGACAGGGCCAGGGACAGAGTGAGGAAGAGAACACAGAGGAGCCAAATAAAAGTTTGGTCAATGAAGGAGTTCTTGTCAACTTACATGGGTGAGTTTTTGATAACTTTGTATCCTCCAATAGAATGATAGCTCCGAAAGAGTGAAGATCCTGTCAACTTCAGCTCAGCCTTTATTCCCAACCCTAAAGCAATGTCTGGCACATGGCATGTGCTCAATAAATAACTGTTTAATCATGGAAATAGATGTCAAATTTGGAGACTCAATCACAACTTTCTACACACAACTCTTTCTGCTTCAACCCCCCCCCCCCATCCAGTGTCTCTATCCAATCATAAGGTCCTGGGCTTTCTTTTGGGGGGTGGTTGAAGTCCCCACTTGTCAACAAGTCTTCTCTGATATCTTTAGTTCCAAGTATATCCTATTTCCCTGAACTTCAACAAGTCCTTATTAGCTGTTTCATTTATCAAGCACTTAATCATATTCTTCCTTATTTTTTAATGAATTCAGTGAGACTCCCACAACAACTAGATGATGTGTCCTTAGAGAGCAAGAAACTTGTCAGAAGACTTTTGCTTTAACTTTAGCACAGAGAATGCTGCTATCACCTGGTAGTTCTCAGTCAATACCTCCAAACAAGTGAGTGACTTCATTAATTAATACAATTAATTCTTATCCCTAAAGAAGTTTATAATTAATAAGGAGCATAGGATAAATATTTATTATTTTTCTTACAAATATAATATAACTTATCTGTCTAGGTAAGTAAAATTGCCTTCAAAGAAATCACCTTGGGAAATAATACACTGTTGTTAAAATATATTCATTGCTCAGAATGTACTCAGAATTTCTCTTTTGGCATAACATATGCTGTTTGACATATTTCCAGATGCTACGTGTTATATCTATACTTGTCACGTAGTAGCAATGATCTCAACAAGGCAATTGGTCCTGTTCACTTACTATTATCACACAGAATGGCTCAAGATCAACTGTTCTTCTTCTTTTTTTTTTCTTTTTTGGCACTTTTCTTTCAAAATTTAATTGGCTTAGATCCAACAATTCTTGACAGTGGGTCAAATCATTCCATTACCGTGATACATTTGGCAGTGTATATCAGCAGGTTCCCCAGAAACTACATTACTTACTATTGGCCTTCCTATGGGAATTTGTGGAGATATTTTTATTGCTGTGATGGACAATTGATAACACTTGCTTTGAAATTTTTCTGGGATAAAATTGTAGTCACTCTGCTTTGTGTATTAAAAAAATGGGTACTTGATCACCAAATATCCCTGTTTAATATAAGTTGCCAACCTTATTCTTCACTCAAATTGATTGGCAAAGCATCTAAATCATTCTGGATTGGTAACAACATAGACTACCTGCATTCTGGATTTTTTTTTTTTTTATTGTTCTACTGTCATTAAAGTTCAATTGTGGGAAGAGCTATTTATCCAGATTGTGTAATCCTTTAGTTGAATTAAATTAAGACAACCTCATGTTTTTTGTTTTTTTTTTTAAATTTTTTTTTTCAACGTTTTTTATTTATTTTGGGACAGAGAGAGACAGAGCATGAACGGGGGAGGGGCAGAGAGAGAGGGAGACACAGAATCGGAAACAGGCTCCAGGCTCTGAGCCATCAGCCCAGAGCCTGACGCGGGGCTCGAACTCACGGAGCGCGAGATCGTGACCTGGCTGAAGTCGGACGCTTAACCGACTGCGCCACCCAGGCGCCCCTCATGTTTTAACTTAGTATCAAATTATTTTTATTGTAATCCCCTTTTATATTATTACCTAATTCACTGCAGGCCAAGGGAAGGTGATAAAAGTTGTTGTTTTCTATTGAAGAGTGTTATGGAAGAAAGTGCCTGCTGTCACTTTTATGCACTGCTCCCACTGTGTGGGCATGGCACTCCACCCAAGGGCACTTGCATCTTCCCACTGGATGGAAGAGGACATTATGACTTACAGCTAAAGTATCCAACTAAGGGGCCAAGGTGGATCTCAAGCCCAAGTCTATGTGACTTCAGAGTCTATGTTATTTTTTTCATTAAAAAATATATTTTAGAGAGGGATAGAATGAGCAGGGGAGAGGGGCAGAGGGAGAGAGAGAGAGAGAGAGAAAGAGAGAGAGAGAGAGAGAGAGAGAGAGAGAGAGAGAGAATCCTAAGTAGGCTCCATGCTCAGGACAGAGCTAGACATGGGGCTCAATCCCAAGACCCTGGGATCATAACCTGAGCAGAAACCAAGATTCAACACCCAACTGACTAAGCCACACAGGCGTCCCTCAGAGTCTGTGTTTTTAAGACATAATGAAAAACCATGGAGTTTTCTGATAGACTCAGTATCGAAAAGAAAGAAAGAAAAAAGAAAAAGAAGAAAGGAAAGCTGTGGTTCTCTTGAGAAATGAGCTCACTTTTACTTTACCAACTACTTGCCTGTAGTAAGAGCGTGTTTCTCTTTCTGAAGTTGATAGCACAGAGTCAAATTTGCCACCCACTGTTCACATTTGTATAAGATTTTAAAAGATATTTCTACAGTGATTTTCTGTGTAGTTGTATTTTTTTCTTAACCTTATTTTTTCTGCACACACATTTTTCCATATATTTATTTCATTATGCTCTGTAGTAGATACTTTTGCATGTTGTCACAAACTTAATGTGATAATTACAGCTTATAAGTTTTACTCACCTATACCATCTACTAAGGTGAGTTCCCACTTTACAGATGAGAATTCAGGTTCCTACAGTATAATCTGTATATGCAATATTACCCAGCCAGCAAGTATGGGAAAGAACCTATCACAAACCTGGGCTGACTTCTGCAGCATTGGAGTAGAAGGCAACATTTCCCCAACACTGTTCTCTGGTCACTAGGGTCTGAGATGTGGTAATAGATACTTATAAAAAAAATAAGTTTTGAAAGGCCTGTGGTCACATATGTGGGTCAAAGTATGTATAGCATCTCTCGCTCCCTCTCTTTCTCTCTCTCTCTCTCTCTCTCTCAGGGAGTTACTAAAAATGAATATTGTAAATTCTCTATGAAGACCAGTAATAAATAAACCAGTAAGCAAATTTATAAACTACTGAGCCAAACTGGTACTTTTAAAGTTGATTTGGTCCTCTTTTTTCTTTTCACTTAAAATATCTATTAAAATCTTCTTGGGAATTGTTATTTTTAAAAGCACAGCTTGGAAAATGTTGGTAAATGAAATAAAAAAATATCAAAGCAGAAATATAAGCAGCAACTAGATGTTAGCCTGAGCTCTCTGCTAACCAGCAGTGTGACCTTCATTCAGTCACTTAACCTCTTTGGGTTGTAAGATCATCCTGTGTTAAATTATAGGTTTGAACTAGATGCCCTCAAATGCGCCTCTCAGTGCTAACATTTTTGATGCCTGACTCTAAGTGCAATCTCATTTGAGGCAAGTTCAAGTGTATACTTAGGTTTGAGGGTTGAATGTAGCATCCAGAAGAGTTTTGATTCGGGAATGAGCTCAAAAACAGTAAAGTCCTAGTTCATCAAGATATATTAGGAAGCACTTCAAAGACACAAAGGAAGAGTATCATGGCCCCGTCATGGGGATGGGGATGAGGAGTAGCAAAGGAGGAACACAAGGAGCGGCAAAGAATCTTCCTTCTCCCAAAATGAAAAGGCAAGCACAGGTCCTTTGGCAGAATTTTCAGCTGCAAGAAGGAGATGAAGTAAAGAGGAGGATATTTATTAGATAATAAATTGAATTTTTTTTATTGCAAACTGGAAATTGAACTTACCTGCATTTCTTTTCCTATTTATAATATTCTCCAACTTGTAGGAAGCTCGGAGGAAAAAAAAAAAACTCGAATACATAAAAAAGTTGATGTCCCTTGCAAAGTTAAAAAAATCACATCACATTTTATGTTAGGCTTTTAAAATAGGGAAAAATAATTACACCTTGAATTGAGAACATTGTTTGACTGTAATATCTCTTTTCAAGTAGATTCTACTAATTCCAGATTTAGAAAATGAAAATGTGTTCATAGAAACCATCAGAGCAAGGCAGATGGAATAAGGTATTTGAAAAATCTTAAAGCTGCACTTGAATTATCACCTTCAGATCTGCATATTTGAAATATATTATTAAAAGTCTTTCTCTAGCACTGCTTTATACCACCTTCTGATATGTACAAAGGGGCATCATTAACTGTCCTCTATTTTCTCTGAGGACTGAATAAAGGGAGGAGAGATTTTAACAGCAGCAGGAAGAAGCTAAGTTAGCTATTAGATGAACTGGCAGGTTAATTAAATGATGCAACTACATAAATATATGCATGATCTAGATTGCCTTCTATTCTATAATTTATTCTCAGATTGGATTTGCAAAAGGACCCAGAAAGTCTTTATTCTTCTACCTCCTTTCCAACATGGAATACCTATTTAGCTCTTTGCCCAAACCCCCAATAATTCTTTGAGGTGCACATAGATGCTGCTGCTTCTTATATATATATATATATATATATATATATATATATATATATATGGTTCTTTACTTCATGTAACACTCTATTACATTTTGTTCTTTATTTTCATCAATAACATAAGCTTTGACACTTTATTATAGGAGTATGTAAATGATGTTACATAGGCTACAGCACTGACTTATTAGTTAATTGTTACTTATGGTTTGTCTTGCCAAATGTACTGAAGGTTCTTTCAAATCAATTCAATAAAGAGTGCCTTCTCTTTGTGCTGGGTACTTATGAGATCTTAAAGATGATGGAAACCTCCACTGTCCCAAGTCTCTAGGAGCTTAGGTCAAGTGGGGAGTGGCATGCTTGCAACTGATTAGAACACAGAGCAGCCCAGAGCAAGGGTGGAGAAGAAAGAGAAGGAAGACATTTTATGTAGGAGGTAATGAAGAGAAACTTCCTTCTGGCAGATTAATAGCCCTACTATGCAACACAATGGCATATATTAGTTACTCATGGAATACATTTAATTGTATGAAGGAAAGAAGAGATGAATGTATGTTGATAGACAAAGACATGAGGGAAGTGAAATGTAAAAAGAAAGGTAAACATTAATATTTAATAGTAAGGATTCCATTTAACTGGCTTCTATAAGAAGGGAAGGTAAAGGAGATAAACTTGGAAAAGTGGGTAGGAACAAGGTATTTGAGTGCTTAAATGACAAAATATGTGGTTTATTCTTCATTCTGTAGGTAATGGAAAAAAAAGGTGGAATTTGAGCAGAAGAATGACATTATGGAGTGTTTTGATGTCAGTATTTTTATATCATGATTCTTACAATAAATGTGTATTGCATGGTAGGTGCTTACTAATATCTGAATTACTGTTTTGAGTTCTAATTTAAAAAACAGCAATAGGTTAGATAGAAAATGCAGGCGTCACATTCCTATAAACAAAACAAAACAAAACAAAACAAAACAAAACAACCCTGATCTAAGAGGCAATCTTGCACTCACTGTAGAGAAGGCTATGGAAACCAAATGAGGTTCAACAAAAGAGCTAGGATCAGAACCCAGGTGTCCTGTTTCCAGGTCAAGCACCATCCTACTGGCTTAGGCCCCCGAATGTCCCTCTGGGCAACCCACTCCCACAAAGGCTTCCAAGCAGAGCCTAATCTCCTTCAATTTCACTTGAAAAGATGAAGTGCTTCAAGTTTCAAACTTAGACACCCTCTAGAGGTGCCTGGGTCAATATTTGCCTCCCGGGTATGAAGTTCTCTGTGTCTAAGCTGTATCTTACTGCTAAAGCCTAAGACCAATTTATGAGGAACTAAAATTTGAATTTGAAAATTGACCTTCATCAAATTTTATTTTACATCTTCAAACATTGATGGTTAAGGATAATAAGACTCAAACAGCATTTATTGAGCACCTAGTGTGTGCAAGGTACTGTGCCAGGGTCTGTGGGGTGGGCTGGAGTAGAACCTTCCCAGTGCAAATCCTAGTTATGCCACATACTAGGTGTTCTTAAATGAGCTATTGCCTTCCATTAGTCACTTTCCTTAAAATGAGAATAATAAAACCTACTTTTCAGGTCTTTTCTGTGGTTACAGGCAGTATAGAATTTTGTCTTTTCTAGCCAGATAAAAATAGCCAAGACAGGTCTCCACTCTCAAAGAATTTGCTGTCTAGTTAGGGAGACAAGGCTGGAGCATGCAAAAAGTTAATTAGTAACAAAAGATTAAAATAACAGTTCCAGACAACAATAGGAAAGATGTCACAAGGCTGTATAAGATTAATTGCCAAATGAATTCTTTACACAATAATAATCCAAAGAAAGAACGAATCATTTAAGATTCAGAAGCCAACCAAATTCATCACCCCCTCCTTCAATACTCTTCTATAGGTGGGGGTGGGGGTGGGGTGGGGGGATGTTCCTACACCCAAATTGAGAAGCCCTGGATTCTCAGAGCTCATGTGGAACTCTACCCTGGTCTTGAGAGCACGTGACCTGGTCTTCCCCTGAGTTGGGTATGTGATGGCATCTTCCCTAATAACAAGGCCATGTTCATGCTAATATTCCCTGGGGTACCTAGAATATAAGGCATTTATTCCATTAATGCATTACCTGGTCTTTTTTTATTAAAAGTGGCAAAAATGCAAGTAACTCAACCCAGCTTTTTTATATGTGAATTTATTGGCTCAATGGCTGACAAAATAGAGGGTGCAATTACTGGTTTCAGGTACCCCTGAATTCACAGGGCCAGGTGACCTCATCAAGACTCTGCCTCTTTTCATCCTTTGTCTTCTCTCCTTATTGAAGGGAGCCCCCACTCAGGTAAGCTTTCTCCACAAAGTGAATGCACATAATCCCCATAATCCTAATAGCTGTTAACCCCAGAGAAAAGAGCACCAGCCATTTCTCCAGTCTCAGGACAAGTCCCTTCCAGGATGACCTGGCATGGGAACATGTGAATTACCATTTCTTCAGAATCATGGGGAGGGATGCTGCACAAAGGAAAAAATTCTCGGCTGACAAAATAGCAGTATATGGCCACTTCATAGTAAATTCTAAGCTTGTTCATATTTTTTATCATTGGAGATAGAGGAAAAAACTACAAAGAAATTTGTACCTTGATGAGTGTGCATACCCAACTCGGTGTGTGTGAGTGCATGTGAGTGAGTGAGTGTATGTGTGAGTGTGTGTAGCAAGCAGGTGGGTAAGGCTGATGGGGATTATTAGCATTGGTGCTCAACTTCTCCCTCACGCAAGACTCACCTGAGGCTCAAAGTCCTTCAGATGGAGAAAAGATAACATAAACTCATCACCATGGTTTCCTATTATTTCTCTTATCTCCTGCCATGTTGCAAAGAAATGCTAGGTTTGAATTTTCCCAGGACTATGAGAAGTCTTCATGGATTTCCATGTGTCCATGAGGACACAGGCCTGGCCAGCTGAGCAGTGGGGGGTTGGGGGGGTGGGGGGAGAACAGTTCCCCTGACTGCAGCAGCCTAGCTGTGGAGGGAGCAGGTTGCACCCACTCTGTCACCTTGTGCTATGCTCAGCCCTTGAGCATCTGCTTGATTGACTTGCTGGTGCCTGTCCAGGGCATGCTGTTAAATTCCTTGGTCACAGTCCTGTTTTCCTTTTGGCCAGAGCTCTTGTTTTTTTTAAATGGATGCCTGGTCTATAATGAGCTATACAGCTCAAGGCAGGTTTAAAGACTTTCCGGGTCAGTGAGCCAGAACGAGGTACCAAAAGCAGGGGCAGATGGCAGAAAGGACGGGGACCTGTGGGGCTGCAGTTGGTCTCCAGACACAGCCTGTGTGTGGGTTTCAGTGCCAAAGTGATGGGCTGCTGACAGGATCTGTCAATCAGAGGGGTCTTGCAGGTGTAAGACAGCTCTCCTGTTCCCATATGACTGTCTGGAGATGCGATAATCAGTACTATGGCTGAGGGAAGGTGAGCTCTGCAGCTGCACTGACAACCTAGGGCAGGAGGGGAGGTCCTCCAGATAGAGGAAGGCTAGGCGGGAGCCTTTAAGGGGTGTCCACCTTGAAATGTATTCCAAGGAAATGAGCTGGAACTGAAGAAGGGAAGGCTAGGTAGTGCTGCATCACAGACTCCTTCTGAGTGCATGTATTCCTTCTCTCAGGAGAGAAGCCGCTTGCTGTCTGCTCCTGGGACTCCCTGGTGCTCTGTCCTCCTGGAAGAACTTTTTGCTTTCTGTGATCTAGAGCAATGCAGGAAACTCCTGGCAGCTTATTTGGATGCAGGGCTCCCTCCAGGGGCTGTTATGGGAACTGAAGTACTAAGCAGGGTCAGGCTTGTTCATCTTCTGGGTCTGTCCAGGAAGCACTGGGCCAGGCACTAGGCATTCCAGGACCAACCAGACATAACCCTTATTTTCAAGGAGCTCTCAGCAGAGGAATGAGCTCCAATAAACAATCTAGCACAGTATGATAGGAGTAAAATGGAAGTGTATGTGCATACTCTGGAGGAAGGGACCAGAACTCCTCAGTAATCCTAGGATGCTTCCCAGAGGATGTAGCACTCTGGGGTTGAAAGAGGGAAAGACTTTTGTTTGATAGAGAAGAACATTCCAGCCAGAGAGAATGACCTCTGCAAAGGCAGAGAAGACCATGTCTGAGGCTGGTGAGAGGTGGGCTCAGTAGGGTGGTAGGATGTGTGCAGTAGAAGTACTCAGATATGAGTGGAGGTATAAAAGACTATCTGGAACTTTACACACTATATTCATGACTGCATCCAGATTCTTCCTTCAACCTCAGTTTCTTTTCCTAGGAATGAGATTCTTGACTGGGTGATAAGCACAATTGAAATATGCCTCAAAACCTGGACTGCCCAAACTTCTCAGCTGAGAGGGTCCCTCGAGAGGCCCCACAGCAGGGCCCCACAGTGAGAACCCATGGCAGAGCCCAACAGTGGAACCCTACAGTAGGACTCCTATAACAGAACCCCATAACAAGGGTACATTGTATACGCTACTGGGCCTTTCACAATCTACCTCTGAGGTTGTGGCAGAAGCTACTATCTGCCACCTCAAGAGGAGGTAGGACCTACCTATGGATTGGTCAGTGGCTCTTACATGTGCCACCAGTCCCACACTTAAAAGTCAAGAGATGGGCTGTGAACATCAAATACATTACTATGTGTCAAACTCTTCATTCACTCATTCTCTCACTTATTTCTGAGTTCAGCAAACTTTTGTTGAGCTTGTACATCACAGCACAGGTCAGCTAGGTGTTGAGAATACAAAGGAAATGGGATTTCGGTGCTAAGTCACAGAACTTGTAATTTTGAGGGAGATGTTCACCTGCATGAATAATTAGGATGCAGTGTCCAATGAGATGCCTGTTAAGTATCTCCGCAGTGTGAGGGCATCCCTGAGGAAAAAGGGAAATAAACTCTTCCCAGAATTCCAGGGAGTTTTGGAGAAAAGCTTCCATCAAAGAAAAGTTCATAGAGTCTTTCCAGGCAGAAGCACTGACTTCTAACTTCATGTACCTCATATGGTCTCCTCCACCACCCATAATTGATGCTAGAAGGGCCTGTAGCCCTGAAATCCTGAACACAGCCTGGGGATGCTGTGGCAGGTCCTACAGAGGATAGCAACATTGAATATCTGGACTTCAGATCCCTCTTAGTCTGTTCAGGCTGCTATCACACCAGGTGGCTTAAACAACAGACATTTCTTGCTCACAGTTCTGGAGGCTGGGAAGCTCCAAGACAAAGGTACAATAATGGTCAGGTACTAGTGAGGGTTCTCTTCCCAGCTGGTGGAGGCCACGTTCTCACCGTATCCTCATCTAAACTTAATTACCTCCCAAGTCCCCATCTCTGAATAGCATCTCGTTAGAAGGTGATGGATTTGTGAAGGACATAAACATTCAGTGGTCCTTTCCAGTTCTAAATCTTCTGATTTATATATTTTAATATACTTTTGCAAATCATTCCCACCAAAAGCTAGGTGGGGCCTCACAACTCTTCACAATGCATTCTGCACCCACACCCTCTGCCACTTCCCATCCATCTCCACTGGACTGTGAGGTCCATGGACAAGTCTTGTTCTATGCTGAAATGCCAGATACTAGACCAGAGTTTGGGATTTAGTAGAAGCCTTGAATAAGTAATGAATAGACAAATATGTGAAGAAACAGACACTGGAGAAGTGGTGAACACACCTAGTCCTCCAAAACAACGTGAGCTTTTCTCCATCTTCAAGTTACTCACAGGCTCTTTTAAGTGAAAATACAGGAGCACAGTGAGATCAGGTACCTTGCTGGCTTCAAGGCAGGGACGAACTTGTTTAATGAGATATGTGAATATGAACCCCGGGCCTGTGGGTATCCTCACAGCCAAACCGTGGTCTCAGGCAATGTTACAGCTAAAATCTTCCACAGAAGAGAGGAGAGCCTGTTTCAGGGAAAGCCATTTCCACAAGAAAATGGAAATTAGTTATGGGTCCGCTTTGCATATAGATTTTATGCTCCCTCCTGGTCCACACAGAAGCTGAAGTAAACAATTCTTAGAAATGAAGGGACTCAGGTTACACCCAGACCTACCAAAGCAGAACCTGCATTTTGACAAGCCTGCCAGGTGGCTAACCAGTGTGTACCTAACACCATGAGAGTCACTGCCCTGTGGTCCCATTTTTGTTTTTTGTTTTTGTTTGTTTTTAACATTTATTCAGTTTTTGAGAGACAGAGACAGAGACAGAGACAGAGCATGAATAGGGGAGGGGCAGAGAGAGAGGGAGACACAGAATCCAAAGCAGGCTCCAGGCTCCGAACTGACAGCACGGAGCCCGACAGGCAGGCTCAAACCCACAGACTGTGAGATCATGACCTGAGTCTAAGTAGGACGCTTAACCAACTGAGCCACCTATGCGACCCCCGTTTTGTTGACTCAGGGTCAGTTCTTTACCTCTGACTGTTTGCATGTCTGGCTGGATTGCTGTAGGTAGCTCTACCTACAGATTGGTCAGTGGTTCTTGGTGTGGGTGGGTGGGGACACTCTTCCTAACCCTTGAGGAGTTTTTCTGTAGTGGCATTCTTCTGCTCACACTCATCCACAACTGGGCTCTGAAACCTCTGGTAAGATGCTCTCCTTCGTGTCAAATCAATTCTGTAAATCTGTTTTGGTAACATGGTTGAAGTTCAAAAGGCATTCCCAATGAGCTGCTTCATTAAGAGGGAAGAGTAGAGCCTACCTTCCTGTCCTCCAGGAGAGGCATCACAGCATGCCTGCAACATCTACAAGGAGAAAAGGCAGACCCTGCTGCAGGCTGGAGAAGATCAGGGTAGGAGAGGTGGATGGAATGTTGGAGATCTCGCCATTCATTCCAAACAGAGGGTGGTTATGGAATTGATCAGCTCACTCGATGACCTGGTGTGAGCGTTGAGGTGGGAATGAAGCCTGGCTTGTCCAGAGCCTCCCGCAGTTCCCATGGGGCGTAGCCACCCTTGACTGTGCTCTACACGGAGATTTCCAAAATCACTTTGTCTTCCCCCTGAGGACAAGCTCCGAACACTTCGGGTGCATTTTTTACTTTCTCCCTTTTCATAAAGAGGATTTTAATTCATTTTTATTTCCTTCAATCCTGGATTTATTTATTTATTTATTTATGTACGTATTTATTTATTTTAAATATAATTTATTGTCAAGTTATCTAACATACAGTGTATACAGTGTGCTTTTGGCTTCAGGAGTAGATTCCCATGATTCATCGCTTACATACAACACCCAGTGCCAGACTGGAGATCACAAGTTGTTTCCACTAAGACCAAAAACAAATTAATGGTTAGTAATAATGGTAAACACGATCTACTCCAGCTGTGTATCAAAAACATGGGCCCTGTCTCCAGCATTCCTGCATCATTGATGTGTGGCCTTGAACACTTCTAAGGAAAAAGGGAAATTATTCTGGAATAAGAAAAACCCACTATGAGCTCTAATGGGTCATATGGTCACTTTTTCCTTCTGTTGGGCTGAAGTATGTCTCTCTTGATTTACACTAGCACAAATGTGTATCAAAAGTATCTGCAATGACATATCTAATACTTTTCCCAACAACCAATGTCTTCATCCTGAAGCAGGGTCAGAAGAGCAATTCAGGCAGATGTGCATGCAGAAAACTGCGTGAGGCAAGATGGGAAATGAAGGTGGCCAGAACGAATGCTGGAGTGGGGATGATCCAGGATGACAAGAGGAATAACAAGCACGACATTTCTGGGGAACACCAGGAGACCAAGCCACTCAGTGGCTTTTTCTGGCTCAGGATTTTCATCTGCCATTCAAGACCCTGTAATAAGTGTATACTTTGTATTTGTCAGGAAGTGAAAAAACAGAATAGAATAAAGGTCAATAAAGGACATATACGTAATTCTGGTGGGAGTCATCCTCCAATATAAGAGGTTTCTTTTATATTTTAAGTTTTGAGAGACAGCCAGGATTATGAAAATCCATGGGCAGAGAGTGCCCTCTTGTGTCCTACAGGAGTCAGTACAGTAAGTGAATTACTGTGCTAGGGAAATGAGCTTAAGGAATGTTGGAGTCTTGGACTGGAGGTGATTTCAGGGCTTGTGTTCTTCCTTCACTACACAGAAAAGGAACAAGGGACTTGGACAAGAGGAATGGAGGATCAAGGGTAGAATGTAGGTTTCTAAACGTCCAAATCCTATTGCCTTTCATTTTACTGCATTCATTTTTCATTCAGGCACAGACCAATGAATGAATCATAATTCTTCCTTTCTGGTATGTCATCATTCTGGCTTGCAGGAGGACTCTCTCATTCCTTCACCCTTTCTTTAGTTTCCTCTAATCCATATTCTCCACTCAAATCACTGCACACAGGCAACGTTGCCTCTGTTTGCACATCTAGTGTAAAAAAATATATGTAGACATTCAGCTGTTGACAACATTCAGCTGTTTAGGTAAGTGATGCTGTTTGATATCTTGTTCCCATCTTTGCCACCCAGAGTCATGTTGCTGCCCTGTGTGTACTGAGTTAATGGCTTCTAATCGCTGTTCTGTGCTGTGTATGTGCACAATGTGCTGCCTCTTGACCACCCGGGTGACGTGCACCATGAATGTCTGCAGCCCTCTTCCACCAGCATGTCCGTGGGCATTCTCCCAGGTGCACCCTTAAGGACACACATATCTAGGGCTGATCTGGACCCAGAAGTGAAATTGCTGGGTTACAGAATATCATTTATTTAATCTAAGTGCTTCTGGATGTCTCTTCAGAATAACTGCTTCCACAAGTTTTCTGATATTTCCTGTATCCCCTACAACACTTGACATTATCCACTTTTCCAATCTTTCCCAGTCAATTAAGTGTAAAGTTATTTCATTCCCTTTTCTCATCATTTTAATCTCTATTTATCGGATCACCAATGAGATGAAGATCGCTTCCTGCAGTGATAGCCACGTGAATTTCATCTTTAAATTGCTCATATATTTTGCCTATTTTCCTTTATAATTCTTTTCTTTTTTTAATGATTTGAATATTTATTTGTAGAAACAAAGTACTAACTCCTGTTTTTTTTTTTTTAATTCATTACAAACATCTTCTCCTAGTAAGTCAACTATTTTTTTTTTAATTTTTTTTTTAACGTTTATTTTTGAGACAGAGAGAGACAGAGCATGAACAGGGGAGGGTCAGAGAGAGGGAGACACAGAATCTGAAACAGGCTCCAGGCTCTGAGCTGTCAGCACAGAGCCCGACGCGGGGCTCAAACTCAGGGACCGCGAGATCGTGACCTGAGCCGAAGTCAGCCGCCTAACCGACTGAGCCACCCAGGCGCCCCTAAGTCAACTATTTTTAAAACGTTTCCTTCATTGACCAGAAATGCTTAATTCTGACACACTTAGAATCATCAGTTTTCCTTGTGCTTTTGCTTTTGAAGTTATTTATAGAAATTCAGAAAACCCTTCCCCTGTTCTAGTTCACAAAGACATGCTCCAACATTTCCTTCTATTGATTATATAATTTCACTTCACATTTCACTTTTTTTTTTTTTAATTTTTTTTTTCAACGTTTATTTATTTTTGGGACAGAGAGAGACAGAGCATGAACGGGGGAGGGGCAGAGAGAGGGAGACACAGAATCGGAAACAGGCTCCAGGTTCTGAGCCATCAGCCCAGAGCCTGAGGCGGGGCTCGAACTCACGGAGCGCGAGATCGTGACCTGGCTGAAGTCGGACGCTTAACGGACTGCGCCACCCAGGCGCCCCAACACATTTCACTTTTTAAATCACACAGAATCCAGCTTTGAGAGTGACATTAGGCAGCAAAGGATCTGACTTATTTCATTCTTGAATTCAAACTGCTTTCTACTTGTCACTTACACAAGGCATCACACCAAGCCCACAAGGAAACTTCAGGCAGATCTGTAAGCCTTAGACCTGATTCCACGTGCTCAGCTCCCTACGTCGAGGGAACAATCCCAAAAGCTTTTTTTCAGGATGGGCAGAAGCCAAGATCTCTTTCAAGTACCCCCAGGCATTCCTAGCCTTCATGATATCCCATCAGGAGTGGGTCCTTAAAGTCTCAAGTTGCTATATGAGAAGCTTGTAAGCTGACCTTATCTGATTTTCTCAATGTCACATGAGGGAACCGAGGTCTCATACAGACTGGCTCCTCATGTTCAGAAATCAGTGATTTTTGTCTGTTGCAGGCCTCTCTCAAGGAAAAGGCATCAGGCACCTTTTGTAGGTAGGTTAATAGTGAAGAGCAAAATAATCCACATGTGCCACTTACCATCATCCCCTGAAGACTTCACTATCAGACAGCTAAGTATTTCCCCACACTATCTTTTAAATATTATGTCCCTAGGAATCATTCAGAGCTTACATAAGAACTGAAATTGACTTGGGGCTTTTGTCTCCTTGAAGGAAGAGAACTGGGTGAAATTCATGTATCAGCATGTAAAGGATTATGAAGTGGGAGGCAGGAGATACATTTTTCATCCAACCTGAGCACTGATTTCAAATCACTTAGTTCCTCTGAGCCTCAGTATCTTCATGATAATGACAACAATGATGATGGTGGTGGTGGTGGTAGCATCACACGTGGTTTCACAAGGGTGGGCCAGTGAAGGTGACAGCTTTAGAGGTCTACAACACAGAGTAGTGGTGAGATCCAGTGATTTGTCCCAGAAATGACCCTCTCCTCAAAAACCTGAGTCATTAAGATGGAAACATTTTTGGAATAGGGGACAGGACAAATTATTTGGACAAGTAAATGTAGAATTAGGCAGAGGTAGCCAATTTGTTTACCAAAGATATACATGTAATGACTTGAAAATATGTCTACAAAATATTAAATAAATAAAACATAAATACAATAGTATTGCATCCCTCTGTCTATTAAAAAAACACAAGTGGGTGCCTGGATGTTCAGTCAGTTAAGCGTCCTACTTTTGATATTGGCTCAGGTCACGATCCTGGGATCATGAATCCAGCCCTGCATCAGGCTCCATGCTGGAGCCTGCTTGAGATTCTCTCTCCCTTCTCTGCGCCTCTCCGCTGCTTGATGCTCTCCCTTTCTCTCTAAAATAAAGCAAGAAAGGTGTACAGAGTTTATATACATTTTTGCATGAAAAGAATAAATTATGGAAAGAATATGCAGTATTTTTCTAAAATTCTAAAACATTGTAATATCAGTATAGACGGGAGAGGCAAAGACTATGGATTTTACATTAGATTTTTTTTTGTATTTTCCAAGGTATTTCAATGAACATGCATTAGGTTCAAAATTCAAATAGCAAAACAAGCTATAGGATGATGGGGATTTTGGAGACAGATTCAATTGCTGTTGGCCCCTTCCAGTTTCCATATAGATTTATACATATCAGCAGAATCCATGCCTCAAGAGGGCCCCACTCTCCTAGGCCTTATCTATGGCTTTCTGTTGCTCCAAAGGTCAAGTGTGCCTGAACCATGAGGAAATGGGACTCTCTGGTGTCCTGGCCTTGCCCTAAAGAATATCCTCTTCCTGATTAAGTGGTCAGAGTCTTCAGGGAAAATGGGTCATGTGTTTTTCTTGGCCAAGTCTTTTAGGGTCTCAGGTGTGAAAGGCAGCACTGCCAATAAGCAGTCTTTGTGGCAAGTGAGGGTGTTCAAACGTGCAGAAAATAGCAGTAAACCCAGGCCTTCCATGCAACCTTTGCACCCCTACACCATCAACAATATCCCACAAGTTTTTCTGAACACCTCCCAACAAGCGCCTCTTAGAAATGTCAGCAATTCTTTAGAGAGGCATAGAAAGAGTGAAGGGATGTACCTGTTAGAAAGCCTTCTCATGTTTGTGTCTCTGTTAAGAAGAAGCTCTAAGACCCAATGAACCTGTTCTCAGGCCCAGTCCTGGGAGAAAGTTGGCTTTTCTACAACCTAGTAATAAAAGTCTGATAAGCATATAGCAGATTGCCAAACCAATCTCGACAGTGTCATAGAAATATTGATCCTACAGTCACTTCTGATATCTGTCAGTGTCAATATTTTGCATCCTTGTGGTTACTTTGAGAGAAAGAATGAGAGAAATGCCTGGTGCATTCCTCTGTCCTGTGTGACAAAATGCAGCTGAGGCTGACAGGAACAACAGGGAAACTTGAGAGGTTCACATCTCTGCTTTCTTCCTCTTTGTTTTGATTCTCTTGTCCTGAGGTATTTGCCATAGACACCGTTTGGCTAGAACCTGAAAATCCCTGCAGGAAAGTGTGAGGGTGGTGCACAGAAATGGGGCAGGTTCTGTGTATGATTATTGACTCTGTCCTTCACTGTTTACAATTTTTGAAACAGGACTAGAAGATACGGTTTCCGATTGCTTTCTTTCCAACTATATCAACATTTAAAGCACTTAGAAATCTGTGTTGCAAAGAAACTGGGTAATGATGAATGATCATGGATACAGCCAGATCTGTTACTCATATTTTTGTAAGAGTAACTAAATTAGATTAACAACAGGAGTGTCCTATCACTCACCCTCTGCAAACCAGTCTAATCTGGCCAGTTCATCAGGGATCTTGGGGTCAAGTTCCACTCACTGTTGGCTATTACTCTCCCCAGCTCTCAGCTTCCCTCTTCCTGGGAGCTGGAATAAAGGGTCTCTCTAAAGTCAGGTGGCAAAGTCTGCATTTGTCCCCTTCAGGCTAAAGGCTTACATTTTCTTCTCCACTTAAAAGGGAGCTGAACACACAGAAATGCATTATAATGAACTAATACCAGAAATATGTGTAAGTAAAGTTTCTAGAATTCTGAGCCTCCTACTAGCCAAAGTAAAGACAGGAGTCACCATTAAACTAGCATCAGAAGAATCAGATCTCTGAATCAGAAGGAAATTTAGAGGTCTTGTAGTATAGCTCAAATATGATACATAAATCCCTCATATAACATCTGAGGCCATATGTCAAGGAAGCCAAGTAGATCTGTTACTTGGTGGTCTTAGAAAAATGAAGGATTAACATTTAAAATGAGTTCTAGAAAGATATAGATGTTTCAAGTAGATTTGCATATTGAGAGGAAGAATGTGGATTGACTTATTCTGTAGGGCCCTGAGGGCTCTCTAAAGATTGAACAAGCTATCTTGGCAAATAATGAATGAGATTCCCATTATTGGAGTCATTCATGTAGAGAATAGATGGCATGGGATGGAGGATAGATTAATATTTAAGAATATACGTTTTGGAATAAGTCAAACTGGTTTTGAATTCTGGCTGTGCTAGATACCATCTGTGTGACCTTGGACCACTATTCTAAGTCTGTTTTTTTATTCACAAAGTAGATATGGTTATTCATTGCTCTACTTTTAAGGGATTTGGGGAGTTTTCAAAGAAATACTGTGTATAAAGCACATAGCATTTTACTTGGGTCAATAAATGGTAAGTTTCTATTGCTATTGTTTATAATAAGTTGGCAAAAGCATTGTTGGGGGTTAGGATGTCAAGACCAAATGATATTTCACCTTCCTCCCAATACTATGACTTCACACTCACAAGCTGTTTATTGAGAATTTGTTGTGTGGCTGGCACTGAGAGAGGCATGCTGAGTGCACAGGGTCGATGAGGTTGACATAATCCTCACTCTCATGGAGCATGCAGTCTAGATTCTGTGATGGCTTGTGTGAGGGGCAGGAGAAGTACTGACTTCTGTTCTAGTAGCAATAGATTGACTTAGTGCTGAGAGCTCCCCACATCTCATATCTCTTGGGTTCCCCTTGTTAGAATATTGCTAATACAGTCGCTTAGCATTCCTTCTCTTTGGCCCAAGAGGTCTACGGGAATATACTGTATTGGACACCTGCTGTTGCCCAGTTCACATTCTTTTCCTCTGTCCACCTTTTATTTCAGCCAGTGCTGCAATGAGAAGCTTCCTACAGATATAAATGAAAACCATCTCACTTCAGCTGCACCTTGCTTTTCTGCTCCAGGGCTTTGTGGTGCCTACAGGAACCTTCTAGGCACTTAGACAATAACGTGAGTGTGAGTTAACAACCAAGGAGCGACCCATAACAAATGAGGAAGTGGAGGTGGAGGATGTGTTCTTCCCTCTCCACCCCTCAGGCAGGTCATCCTGAGATGCATTTACATGGCTCCTTAGAAGAAGTCTGCAGGATTGAACCCCACCTGAACCTCAGTTTAGATTTAGAGACTAAGTCAAGATCTCTCTTTTGTATTGACTTTTTCTCCTTCCAAGTTTCACCCTTCCTGGTCACCCACACCTGTCACCTGCAATCACTTCCACAAACAACCTGTCTTCACACAAACCCTTGTCTCTGCCTCTGCTCTCCTGCATCAGTAAAGTCTTCGACTTCACTCAGTCGAAGTCCCTACTAAATCTCACTCTTAGCAGTGCTTGGCTGGCTCAGTCAGAAGAGTGTGTGATTCTCGATCTTGGGGTCATGAGTTCCAGCCCCATGTTGGGTATAGAGATTACTACAAGATAAAAATAAAAATATGGGGCACCTGGGTGGCTCAGTTGGTTGGGTGTCTGACTTCGGCTCAGGTCATGATCTCACAGTCCGTGAGTTTAAGCCCCACATGGGGCTCTGTGCTGACAGCACAGATTCTGTGTCTCCCTCTCTCTCTGCCCCTCCCCCGCTCACGTTCTGTCTCTCTCTGTGTCAAAAATGAATTAAAAAAGTAAAACATAATAATAAAAATAAGAATAAATAATATTTGGTATTCAGAACCCAAATGTTCATTGAGGAAGAGGTTGTGTTGGTGGTATGTCCCAGACCCACTGTGGAGACTCGTCAGATTATTACAGGCACACTGCCATGCCCTGTCTTTATCCCAATATTATACTCAGAGTTAACTCACTTCCTTAGCACTTAACTTTTCTCTAATGCACAGAGAATTATGCTTTCTCTGTATATTATATTATATATAGCTATATAGGTAATATTATAGCAGTTCCAAAAATATAGTTTAGACTTTACAAAGTTATTCCACCTTTGATCACTAAGCAGTTCCTAGAAGTAAGTAGGGTAAGTACAAGAATGAGTTTTCCTTTGGGTGATATCCCACAGGCAGAACTCACCAAAATCTCTTTTTTTGAGATTAATAATACCCACTTTTTTTATTTTCTTAAATGCTTTGCCCCTCCCTAAAACTCATAGGAAGATTATGTTGTTAATTGTTTTTCAATTATAGTAACTGTTTAGTCTCCCATTTATTTCCTTAAACACAGAGTTCTTTAACAACATTTTGAATGATTGTCATAGTAGTTTTTTAAAAATTAAGATATAGTTCGCATACCACAAAATTGACCATTCTAAAGTTTACAATTCAATGTTTTTTAGCATATTCCTAAAGTTGTAAACCCATCACCATTAGTTAATTCTGGAACATATTTGTCATTAGTAAGAAACCCATATGCATTAATAGTCTCATAGCCTCACCAGTTGCTATGTTGCTATCTTCCCACTGCATAACTTTATTTTGCCCATTTCAGAATGAGATTCGTGAATCAGTGCACAATGTTCCCTTAGGAATACAGAGTGACAAAGGACTGTCCTGGATGCACAATCTTAAGTGCTTTGCTAACTGTTTGACTTTGGACAAGTATTTGATCCTTTCTGAGCCTGTTTCCCATTTGTAAATGAGAAGACTGGGCTATAAAATGAAGACTACTTTGGGAATTGCAGGATCTTAAGAATACATTTTCTAGGAGGCAGATGAGTGCAAAGTCTCCAGAATTTTTAATGAATGTTGATAGGTGCATTTTTCTGAATCCAAATAGCAAAATTTTGAGAGAGTCTAGCACCTTCTTCACCACTTAAGAAATGAACAACTAATGGACTTGCCAATAAAGCTCCTTTTGCAGCTCTAACATCTCAGTAGTGTCTATAGTTTACCTTTGAGAAATAGTTTCAAGAAGTGATTTGCCCAAATCACCCAGAAGGTACCACAAGCACACAGCACATGTCTGAATCTTGGGCCAGTGATTTCTCTGGGTCTTTGCTATTCCTTTGATAAATGTTGTGCTTCAAAATCAGAAAAATCTCCAAGTCTTATTTTATACACCTAAATATGCAATGAATACTACTCATCTACTAGTAATACTAGTTGCCCCTCAAAGAGACAATATGAGGATTTTAAAAAGTGCCCTTCAATGGAGTAAACACTCAGTAAATCACATTTTTATTCTTTGCTTTTGAGAAGGGATCGTGGTTACATGTTTTACAAAATACCCCTGCAGCACACGTACACACACGTTGCAAAATTCCTTGCTGAACTAGTAGGAACCATATACACAATTTTTTTTTCCTGACTGAGTTGTGACATTGCTTGGATGTCTGAGCTCTGTGTTGGTTCTCTTGAAGCACAGTAAAACTTTTGGTTGTTTCAATCCATCTCACTGTGCTTAGATGGGGCAAAACCATCATCTCTGGTAAGATCTGAGGAGCTGTGAATTTCCTGCCTCTCTTGCACAGTACTTCACACACACCAATGTGGAATATCTTATTTTTTCAGATGAAACATATCTGGGTGTATTTAAAAACATCATCTCTCGTTTAACCTTTTAAGACTGTGCACTGCAGGGAGAACCACTGTTCTTTCCCCTCAGTCCCTTTGCTGGGAACATCCATATTCACCTGGATGGGTGGAAAAGAGCCTAGTTCGCTGGCAAAGGATGTGTGGTGCCTCTCAGGAGATTGGTGGCTGCCACTGTGCTTGTAGGAACATATGGAGCTCAGGGTGTGACCCCGCCTGTCCACCTCCCGGTCTGCAGAGTCCTGGGAACTAACACCAGTCACCCCTAAGCTCATGTCCTCTAAGTTATGCCTGGTACGGTTTCATACTCATACTTCCCGCTGCCTGCCCTGACCACCCAGCCAGCGTGAGCCCAGGCAATGGGAGCTAATTATAACATCAGCTTAGACACAACATAATTATAAAGGAAACTGCAACAAACAAGATGGATTTATGCATTCCAAAATCAACTGAATATTACCTTAGGTTGTATCCTTTTTAGGAATAAACCACTAGCTAGTTCTCTCCATGGTGTTCTACATCTGATAGTGGAGAGTAGATGTGTATAACTATGTCCCTTTGTCTGCCTGCCAGAGGATTTAGAGCTGGGCCGCTGTTCATCCATGTCCCCAGGTGACCTGGTATCCACTTATCCCCAGGGGGGACGTTGGACAGAGATTGTGAATTCTTGAGCCTAAATCATCCTGTAGGAGAGAATTTAGCAACTGGCAGAAGCAGGGCCAAGGGGTTCCAGGAGCTTTAGACAGAACAGGGACATGCAGCGAAGCACAGAAAATTGACATTGAAAGTTGCCTGTTTGAAAGACACGACAGCCTTTGCTTGCTGCAGAGCTAATTATTATGCAAATTTATGCTAATAAACTCTGCCTTGAATGTTGTTGAGAAGCTGCCTTTTCCCGTTAACATAGCTGTAATGAGAGGTAAATTTGTAATGCAGATGCCCGAGGTAATATATCCTAAATCACTTTATGGTGTAACGGACTCTTTCTCACCCCACCCCACACAAATGTCAATTTAAATTAGCTTTTGCTTTGCATATTTATTGAAGCTTTATTTATTGTTAATATGTACTAAGGACACCAACTAAACAGCCCCCCTCACTACTTGTTAGAAGTGGAATTTAGCAGAGAGCTGGGGATTGGCATTTGTTCATCAGGAGATGGTAGATTTTTTTTTTTCTTCTCCCAGACAGAGCCACAGTATCAGCTTGGATGGTGCCAGAATTGCTCACATGCCTCCATCCTCCTCTGAGCTTGCTATCGTATTGGGTTCTGCAAGGAGAGAGCAGTTCTAAGACGGTAATTATCATAGGGCATTTCTCCCATCCAAGTACTAACCAGTCCTAACTCTGCTTAGCTTTTGAGATCAGATGAGATAAGCGCGTTCAGGGTGGTATGACCGTAGACTATTATAGAGCATTTCTAAGAGTCAATAGTCTTTGCACCTCTACTTCTGTGTCTGTGATACCATCCAGAGGTGCAGAAGCTTGCTCCTGCCCAGGAAAGGGAGTGCAATTGACCCCTTTGGAAGCTTACACATGTACATGCACACATGCGTACACACACACGTATAGGCACTTAGGTCCACATGCTCTCACACACTCTTATCTACATGTTATGGCTCATATACAGTGTCCTGGCCCCGTTCCCCTTGTGCTCACTCCCATTTGTGTAGATCAGGCACACCTTTATTCTGATAGTCTTGTGCAAATCTTTTCTTGGTGTCTACACCTGGGGCCAACACACACAAGCCACCACTCCCCACGTACCCCAGCTATGGTCTTGGGGTACCACTCTGTCATGAATCGGAAGGCGTGGCATATGTGCTCTGAAAAGTTACTGCAAGTAATTCTGATATGAACCTTCCCTGGCTTGGTAAAGACACAGCACTAAACCATGAGTAATTTTCTTCTAGCTCCGGTTCTGTCCCTTTTTAAAACATAGAATACTATACGTCAGTCATAATGTTAAGCATTTTACTTGCATTTTCCCCTCACAGTAGCTTTTTTTTTTTAACTAAAGTACAGTTGATATAGTGTTACATTAGTTTCAGGTGGACAACACAGTGATTTGACAAGTCCATATGTTATTATGTGTTCACAAGTGTAGTTACCTCTGCCCCTATACAACACTATTACAGTACCATTGACTATATTCCCTGTACTGTACCTTTCATCCCCATGCCTTATTTATTCCATACAGTTACTTTTGATTTAGCTATTATTATGCCTATTTTGGAGATGGGAAGACAGGCTTTGTGGTTTAAATTAACCTTCCCAAGGTTCTCCACTTATTGCACATGGTAAATTAAATCTAAATACATGTTATTAGGTTCCAAAGCTCATGTTCTTTTCACTACACCATTCTACTTCTTAGCTAATATCTCAGTAAATTTATATTTTATCTCCCTCTATAAATTAAGATGTTGGATTTGAAGATCTCAAAAGTTCTTTGATCCCTCTAGTGCCAAATGATGTTATTCTATGATAATGTAAGTAATTATCTCTTGATTCTAATCTGGTCTCTTCATCTTTCATTGTGACCTAAGTGTAAACTGGTTACTCACTTAAAGATCTTTGAGTGCTGTTACCTACCTCTTTAGTTGCTCATAGGTTTCTTCTAGGGCACCTTGACCCTTACCAGCATGGAAAATGAGCATATAAAGAATCTGGGCTAACTGAACACAGTACGATGTCAACCAGATGTGTTCATTTATGTATACATATATTCAGAGAATGCCAAAATATCCATCTGCTAAGAATCGTCTCAGGTATTTACGTGTCACGTCCCTATAATTTTCTTCATTAGCATAACTCCTTTGAATCAAGCTATCAGGACGCTTGGGGAACATGTAAATCCACATGACATGGGGCAACATATCAAGTGTTTGTGCCAGATAATTCATGGATATATATTTATCAGAAATCAGAAGCTAAATAGGAAGCATTGCAAGAACAGAGACATGAATTTTGATGAAGAAATATGCTGAGAACTGGCTTTCTCCTCTATGGTTTCTACATCAAGAAGACTATTGCTGCTATAAATCACCCCTCTGTAAATAAAAATCCAATTAATCAGATTGTTTTTAGCTCAGATTTATTAAGGAAAAAAATCATCTTGTGGCAATTTAGGGCAAATTATTGAAGCAAGCTTTGAGGTCTTCTTCAACTCCTGGTACCCATGCCCCCGCTGCCTGAATCCTAAGCTCTGTTCCAAATAAGCCAGAATGTCTTGATTTCACATAGAGTTTCAGAATGTTGGCTTAAGGAAGTACACTAGGTTATAATGCTGAGCTGGAATCAATACACAAACTATTGGCATCAATCTTTGATACCTTAATATAAATAAGTTTGTCAGATCAATTTTGGCTGTGACAACGTGCTGAGAAAAGGCTTTTAAAAAGGCATATTATTTCATGTTTAGAAAGAAAATACATGGGTGAGTGGGTGAGATAAAGCCCTGTATCGAACCTTGTGTTGAGCCCAGGTCAGGCTCTGTGCTGAGCGTGGAGCCTGCTTATGATTCTCTCTCCCTCTCCCTCTGCTTCTGCCCCTCCCCATCACTTGTGTTCATTCTCTTTCTCTGTCAAAAATTAATAAAATTTTAAAAATAGAAAGTACATTTTCTTTATTAAAATTCCCCAAAAGTGAAAACACTGAACAAAATAGAAAAGAAGGTAATAATTATCTATAACTCCACCCTCAAAAATAACCATTCTTGGGTCACCGGGGTGGCTCAGTTGGTTAAGTGTCTGACTCATGATTTCAGCTTAGGTTGTCATCTCAAAGTTCATGGGATTGAGCCCCACATCGGGTTCTGCACTAACAGTGCAGAGCCTTCTTGGGATTCTCTCTCCCTCTCTTTCTCTCCCCTTCCCCCCCTTGCACACACTCTCTCAAAATAAATAAATTTGTAAAACTGATCATCCTTCAAACTTCTCTATAGGGCAGAGTTGATAAGATATTGCATATATATATATATATCATGAATATTTTCCCAAGGAAGAACGGATTTTAAAATGTAGGATGTACAGCACCTCACTCCAGGAACCGGCAGAACTGGGTTTGAGCCACATAGAGCATCAGGGATGACCATGCTGATCCCTGAGGGAAGGAAAACAGGATGGCAGGAGGGAGCAGTGAATAGGATAATGGAAGGCTACAAAAGACACCTCTATCCAAGTCACCATTTTGCCAAAGTGCAAAATTTGGGCATACAATTGATTCAAATCCCTCAGCCCTTCTGAGTCTTAGTTTACTCCTTGGTGAAATAAGAAATTCAGGCTAGCACATCTCTGAAGTTCTCTTCATTCCAAGGGTTTGTTCCACTTGAAAACGGATTGCAATTCTGCTGATCCTGAGTTCTTTCAAAGCTTCAGCCAGCATCAGGGGTCAGAGCTGCCAGGTTCAACGGTCCCTCACTCCAACCCCCAGAGAGTCCCTCTAAATAGATTAGAATTTGTGGCTTTTAATGGGAACATTGAGCAGTGGTTTGCAGTAGGAAGAGCCTGGAACCTGGATACAGAAGGTCCTATTCAGATTCAAGCTATATCCTTTACTGACTATAGAGCTCTGAACAAATGTCTTAACCTCTTTGAGCTTCAGTTCCCAATCTGGTAAATGGCACTAATTATACATACTTAAAAAAATGGTTGTGACACTGTGCTTATATATATATATATATATATATATATATATATATTCTATATATATATTCTATATATAACATATATAGAATATATATAGAGAGAGAATATATATTCTATATATAGCCATGTTCTGCAATTTCTAAAGTACTTTATACCTTAATTGAGCCACAAAGTAGAGAATAAGAACTCAGTGATTCTTGGGGTGCCTGGGTGCCTCAGTCGGTTGAGCGTCCGACTTTGGCTCAGGTCATGATCTCACAGTTTGTGAGTTTGAGCCCCGTGTTGGGCTCTGTGCTGACAGTTCAGAGCCTGTAGCTTGCTTTGGATTCTGTGTCTCCCTCTCTCTCTGCCCCTCCTTGACTCGCACTCTGTGTCTCTCTATCAAAAAGTGAATAAATGCTAAAGAAAATTAAAAAAAAGAACTCAGTGATTCTTTAGAACCAATTGTACAGCTCATTATTGACCTTTTTTTTTCTATTTTATTTGTTTACTGGTTTTACTGTTCAGATCACTTTCATCTTTATCATCTTAGTACAGTTTTACAAGGATGTGGGGGACACATGACATGAGGTGGCAGCATCATTTGATGGATGAATGGAACCCCAGGGTATTCCAATGGCTGCACATGGTATACAGTGACTTCCTTGTTGCTGACTGCCAGAGTCAGGATTTGGAAGTGTATTTAGCCAGATGTATTGAAAATATTTCAAGACTTAGGTCAGGCACTCTAAGTTTGGTTCCTTGAACTAACAAGGAAGCTCTAGCAAGTGTTGTATCCTCTCTGGACCTAAGTAACATCTTCTTTAAAGGATAGTGTATGGTGGGCACTGGCATTTTCTAAAGTCTCTTTCCAGTACTGTTAGCTCATTATTTTGAGTGTTTACAGAGTATTTCTACTGTTTGGAGAAGGGGCAAGCTGTAGGTGTTGGGGTTCAGCCTCTGAGCATTCGTGTTAAGAGGAGGCTCAAGGAAGGTTTCATCCAGGATTTGAGGGATGAAGAGTTTAGATAGGTGGAGGGAGGAAGGAGGGCACTCTGGACAAAGGAGCTTAGGAGCATAAGCACATGCTGGCAATGCACCTGCCTGTGAGTGGGCAGGTACCTTGGCCTAGATGACCAAGGCAGTATCTGAACTTTACCTCTGTAATCATTCATATCCCACCCCACCTTGTAAGCCCACTAAAAGTACCCTGTCCACACTGAGAAGACACCCAGGGAGAGGCTGACAGAGGGCCTTTGTAATCTTTGTTCCCTGTCTGCAAAGACTGCAGACAAGTGTAAGACTATCATGGACCACAGGGCTCCATGATGAGGCTTATTGCCAGTGCCCTTTCTAGCCAAGTTTGGCCACTGTGCTGGAAGAAAAAACATAACAGTGTACTTACATAGGAGAAATAACATGTAAGCATTCACTTGTTTTTAGCATTGTCATATGCTCCAGGCTCCCCTGTGCTATGGGCAGTGCCGTGGAGATGGCCTGCCTCAGGAAGGAAGGCTGACTAGGTGACAGAGGCCCCCCAGGAACACAGGCAGCAGTGGGGTGCATCCTCTAAATCCACCCTTCGAATGCCACCTCGTTATATTGGTGGGTTGGCAGGCACTTGCATGCATTGTTTAGAAGTGCACTTTCCCACTTTGCCCTACATCTTGTAGCTCTATTTCAGCTGCCTGGCCCAGGGCTTGGCACAGGGATCCACTTTCTTTCATAACAATGCCCCTGTTCCCCATGGGGCTTCACACCCACTCACATCCAGCATAAACACAATGATTCCTTTTCCAAGCACCAGATTGGAACCATTTCCTATGCATCCTGCTCTCTTCCATCTGGGGCCACAAGCTATGCTCATCACTGAGGATATCAATCCTTATTTGCACCCCACTTCAGACCCCTGGCAATTCCTCCATCCTTGTTTTCTTTTTCTCCTTGTACTTATCATTATTGAACATATTTTACAGATGGAACTTGATAAATGTCTACCTCAGTGACAGAATACAGACTCCAAAGCAGATTTTTATCTGTTTTGGCCAGTGTTATATATCTTTAGGACATAGTAGGCCTCCAATAAATGTTTTTGGAGTAAATGAATAAAAGCTTTTTAAATATTTCTTGCATTACATTCACTTTCTTACATTCACGTGACTATTGCATGTCAGGCAATGTAGCTACAAAAACAAATAAGATTCTGGCCCTGCCCTCAAAGAGATCTATAATTTGTGAGGTTCTTACTAAACATGATCCTGATACCAGCCCTATAGTCCCATTCATCTGCTCCTAATGAAAGGCAAGCTTGGTGTCAATCCATCCTAGGAAATAATTTCACAAAGCATATTCACAACATAGAGTGCATTTCTCCCTCCAATGGACTTCTGGGGTGGGAGGCACCAAAGAAAGATGGCCTCTGAGTGGCCACATGGGGACTTCTAAAAGACACAGCCTCTTGTAGAATCCAGCTTTTAGCTCTTTCTCCCCCTTTGGCTCTCCACACTTTTCCCAGGTCACAAGCAACATTACCAGGTGCTGTATAGCTGCAGCAAACTTCTGCGCTTCCAATATGGCAGGACTACCCACCCACCCATTGTCTGGCTGACAGGTACTGACTCCTGTCATATGGGAAGGCCAGCTGCACTTGGGCCTCAGCCAGGAAGCCCCATAAGGTTGATATGCAGAGTGGATGTGTAGTGCTAATGACTGCCCACCAAGTGGAGACAAACCTCTATAAATGAGCTAAGAAACTGCACTCTGATCAGGCATCATTTCTTCAGCTCCTCAGCCTTCTCATTACAGGAGTCATCTGCTTTTCCTGTCCCTGCAAATCAGGGCCATACATTTTCCCCCTCCTCGCCATGCCTGACTCTCTACCTGAACCTTACCTGCCACTCTAATGCTTATCTGGCTCTATCTGGGGCCTTATTGCCCCCTCCTTTCCTTGTTTAACTGCCTAGCCAGGCCTTAACTTCCCCTCCAAAGTCTTGTCTGATTCTCTACCTGGGGCCTTACCTGCCCCTCCAAAACCCTGACTCTATATACCATTCTTTCCTTCCTTTGCATCAGGGCCACCTCTATTTTTTTTTTTTTTTTTTTTTTTTTTTTTTGCCTCCAGCTCCTTCTGTATAATCAGCCCAAACACAAGGGGCTTTAGGAAACCATTTTTTGAAAAACAGATGTTAAAGCAGTATCTTCCTAGCCCTGTCTGCATCTGACACATTCAAGTGATCAAATCCTGCTCATGGTTAACCAGTTTGACAAAAACATCCAGGAAATTTTTCTCAATTCAGAAACTGCTTTGAAGATCTGTCTCATATTAATGATCACAAACTGCTCTGTAAATGACCTTTTTTTGAGAATGAGGCTGATGAAAACCTTACAGCATATAAATAAGACCCAAAGTCATCATTCAAATCCTATTAAAAGAGTGCTAACACAGGCATGCTTCACAGTCTCACTGCATGAACATCACTGAAAAATCTCACAGAGCCATGGAATACAGATCCATAAGACTTTTTATAAGAGTACAGTGTACCTTTATGCCTTTTTGACACCATGAGATGCTGTCTAGTCTGTTGTGCTTAACAAGAAAAACATGACAGGTGGAAAAGAGACCTCTGGAGAGTAGCCAGAGCCTGAGAGAACCAACCACTGGGTTCCTTCTCTCTCCCTTGGCAGGACACAAACTGTCAGTTCTAACTCAGGACTTCACCACTCTGGTTCACTATTATAGACTGGTGCAATCAGAAAGGGGCAAGAAGGAGAAGGACAGACTAGACCTGGCCACTGGCATAGCTGGTGTCTTGACAGACAGATCCTGAGGTGCACCAGGAGGTGCTGACAGAGTAACTAGAATACAACAGAAAGACAGCATGATGTCTAAAAACCCAGAGAAGTTCAGTGTGGAATGATGGTGATGGATACTAGGCAGATATAAGGATGGAGCAGTTGTCTCCATAGACACTGGGGTTCTGCAGGGGCATCTGGGAGCAGCCACACCAGGGGAGCCCAAGGCTACTCTTGCTGCAGGCTGGCTACATGCAGTGGTAATAGGAAAAAGACAGAAACCCATTTATAGACAGAGAAGTATGGAATACAGTCTACCAAAGCAGCACCTCAAACACAGGAATGATGCCTGGGTAGAGTTATCAGAATTGGTGTTAGTGGTGTGGTTGTCGAGACAGTCTGAAATCAGAATGGGGACAGGAGCAGTGCCTCGGTAGCTCAGTTAGTTAGGCGTCTGCCTTCGGCTCAGGTCATGATCTCATGGTTTGTGAGTTCGAGCCCCACATTGGGCTCTCTGCTGTCTGTGCACAGCCCACTTCAGATCTTCTGTCCTGCCTCTCTCTCTCTGTCCCTCCCCTGCTCATGCTCTTTCTCTCTTTCTCAAAAATAAAAATAAATAAATAACTTTTTAAAAAAAGGAAAGGGGACAGGAGATCAAGCCTGAAATAGCAGTAAGAGTGATGTGGTGTCCCCTCCTAGAAGATTGCTCAGTCAGTCCTGTCTTAGTGACATGTCAAATGGATGAGGATCAGAAGACTTCATCTATTGAGAAGAGAGGGTACAGAGTAGAGAAAGGACAAGGCATAACATTTTGAGCCCAGAGCTTTTTTTTAAAATTTTTTTTCAACATTTATTTATTTTTGGGACAGAGAGAGACAGAGCATGAACGGGGGAGGGGCAGAGAGAGAGGGAGACACAGAATCGGAAACAGGCTCCAGGCTCTGAGTCATCAGCCCAGAGCCTGACACGGGGCTCGAACTCACGGACCGCGAGATCGTGACCTGGCTGAAGTCGGACGCTTAACCAACTGCGCCACCCAGGCGCCCCGAGCCCAGAGCTTTTTTTGCAAATCTTTGGCATGGAAATCCTAAACTGGAAACCAATATGTTACAAGAAAGGACGATCTAAGCCTCATTTTGTTAGATCCTATTATTTGCAAATGTTTCTGGGGAAACTTCTCAGTCCCATTTGCAATACTGGTGGTGAAATTCAGGGTATAAAGAGACACTGATACTGACTTCACTTACGTGTGGACAATGAGGATCCATGAGATTTAACATAGTGAGGCTCAACAGATTATCATGAACCTACTTTCACTCAGGTTTTGGCCAGTTTGGAAGAGTCGAGGCTAGGCAGTGGGGGTGAGATGTTTAGAAACAGGTCTTCTGAAGGTATGGACAGGAGTGAGAAGCTTGGCTGCATCCTGTTGTTGGTGGACACCTGAAGCTTGAGCACCATTGAGATTAGCACAAAATAGCCTTGGAAATGACACTGAGCATAGGCTGGATTAACGGACCCCCTCTAAAAGATGTCTTCACACTTATTTCTAAGAATTTTTTGGAAAATTATTTTTAGTGTCCCTTCTTGAAGCTAAATAAGACCCCATGCCCTCCTTCCATAGGGTTGCCTCTAAAGCACCATTGAAATTCTCATTTTTAAAACCCCATATTCCCTTTTGATTTACTTTTTGGTTCCATTTATGAACATACCTAATGTGCATGGATGGAAAGAAGAAAAGAAATGAAATCAAGGGCCCCCACCTAATTATACTTGTGGAAAAGTTATCCGAAGAGAAGGTTAGAAGACCCCTTTTGCATGGCACATTAAAATAATTTATGGAGAACCTCTCCCTTCCAGCTGAGGAGGTGGTCAAGATGAGAGGATAAATCTTTAAAAGAATAATGTTTTCAAAATCAGATTCCTTGTCCTCAGATCCTTTGATGTATGAGTGTAATAGTAGGTAGGACACATAGTGAAATATACATGAGATTGTCTGAGAGAGCAGAGCTCAGTGGAGGAAATATTAGTGTTTACATCAAAACTCAATTGGAACACTCATTTCAAGATGATAGTTTGTTATGTTGAATGCAATTTAGCTCCACAAGGATGTTTTCTTGCTTTCTCTAGGACTCTCCCCATTCCTGCCCCAACTCTGTCCCCACTTCCCCTCTCTTTTCCTCCTCCATATCACTATAAGGAAGCAAAGCACAACCACCTTGTGATTTGTTCTTGTGGCTGCCAGACTGAAAAGAGAAGAAAGAAAAGGAGATAGAACACTTGGACATTACCAACAATTCTCTAGATTTGTGGAGACTTAATCAGACAGTTTTAAACAAAGAAATTAGTACAAAGAGGATGATTTCCTTGTAGAAAACCAACCAAAGAAACTAGCTCCAGGCAAGAATATCTTCCTCCTCCCTTTCCTCAGCTCTTATTCCTCTTGTCCACACTTTAAGATAATTCAACAATAGTAAAGAGAAGTGGTGGTGAGACTGACCTTGTTGGGAGAGCCAGCTTGGTTAAGAGCAGCTTCTGCAGCCTCCGAAGGCAGCAGTCCCATTGGTTAATGCAAACTTTGATGCAGGCAGAGATTGACATGACCATCATCTCTGCATGCAGTCGGTCCCCCAGTCAAGAAGCATTTAGTGAGGAACTGCTGTTAACAGCCTTTCCAGACCTCCGTGTGGGGCCCAAAGAGCAGTGCTTTTAAAATGTGGTAAGGCTTTTCAGCATCCTTCCCTTACACTTTTGAATGGGAGGCTTCCTCCTCAGCAGGATGCTTGTTTTTCTCATCAGGCAGTTTCTGTCAGTCTGCACTATAGGAGGACTGCAGGTGCCTTGGCCCAGTGGAGCTGGCAAACTGAAGACATGGTGGTCGTTTCCTCCCCTCCACACCTGGCTCTCACTGAGTATCTCCCTCCATCCTTTGGCATGACTTTGCCCTCAGCAGGGAGTAGACAGGTCTGAGCACAAACCCTTAACACAGGTGCTAAGTTATAATTCAAGAGTGGAGGAGAGCTGCCTTTCTGTGTGTGGTTGGCTACATAGGTAATGTGTGGCTATTGTGATGTGTCAGAATCTCTTGTTTCCAGACTCTGATGGTGCAAGGTCCAGTAATGATGAGGGAGACAGTTGATTCCCTTCTAGAAGTTTTGTGGACCCACTCTTGACCCTGGTAGCAAATATCCTCTCTTCTTTCTGAGAAGCTTAGAAGCTCTGAAACCTGAGTATGAGAGAAGGAAAAAAAAAGAAAGGACAGGACAGAAGATGAGAGAATATAAATGTAAGAATTAGAAGTAACTGCAAAAAAATCATTTATCCTAACTTAATTTTGTTTTTGAATTTTGGAATGTGAGAGCCAGAGAGAGGAGTGGCTTAACAGAGGTTTTATAGATAGTTGGCGGCAAATCTAGAATTCAAAATCGTGTCCCTTAATTGTGAATATCACCACAGATCTCATTCATGAAGTCTGAGTATTAGAAGCTGTTAAGACAATGGGAGCTGATAAAAGTTTTCCAAAATTCTAATTTTCACCTGAAAATTTTGGCATTGACAACAGATACAGGTTTTTTTCTATGAAGTGATTGGCTTCCTTCCTTCACTTTTGAAAAAATGACTGGCAAGTACCCAAGTCTAAATAACTATGGATTGGCCATCATTTTTTCAGGTAAATATCACGTTCTATGAAAACAGCAGCTAGTTCAGCTTGCAACTCAGACACAAGTGCTTTTCCTTGTGACATTGTACTTGAGTGTGCAGGAAAAGTGTTTTGTGTGAAATTCCCATTTGATTATACAGAATACTAAAAACATTTATACTTAAGAGATGAGATCTAATAAAATTAATTTTTTTTAGTATTTAATGAAGGACATTATTTTTTTAAGTTTATTTATTTATTTGCTTATTTGAGAGAGAGAGAGATGGAGTTGAGGGCCTGAGAGAGGGAGAGAGAGAATACCAAGCAGACTCCTCATTGTGAACATAGAACCTGACGTGGGGCTTGAACTCACAAACTGCGAGATCATGATCTGAACTGAAGTCAAGAGTCAGATGCTTAACCAAATGAGCCACCCAGGCTCCTGTAATGAAGGCCATTCTTAAGTGAAACTGGCTTTGGGGAGTTACAATGTTTGGAGGTGAAGACCATAATGACACTGGCACAATTCACTGCTGATCCTGTGGTTTGTGCTAAGGCCCTGGCAGTTTTGCTTTTGCAAAAAGCAAATTGGTTTCTGCCACATGAGTGCAAATATCAACATGATAAAAAAAGTAAATAATGTCTTAATATCATTATGAAAATAGCTGTGCTCTCACAGATACCCTGAAAGGTCTTGGAGACCCTCAGAGATCTATGGATAATACTTTAAGAACCATTAAATTAAAGAATCAGCAGATGTTTTGAATATCAGGGTGCTGGGCTCAGAGACTTTTGTGGTATATTTGATCTATATGGTAACAAGTGTCAGGATGGCAATACAAACTGCAGACAGGTGCATAATGTTTATCTGTGATATTACTGCATTGACCTCTGAATGATACTACATAGAATCAATAGTTCCTACCACTGAGTCTTTAGGATAGAAATCCACATGGTAATCGTGGAGAAAAATTTGGTAAATTTCAATGACCAACAATGCAGGTCTTTTCAAATTATCATATGTCTGAAGCTTATAGCAAAGTTTCCCTGGCACTGTCATTTCCTGGTTTAACCTTGGCCCTACTGGAGGTGACTTAGGTCAGTGAGGCTACAACTGATTTGGAACCCACTGTGAGAGTATCTTCAAAAACCAGGCTTCCTTTGTCTGCTGAAGTGCAATTATTACTTCTGTATATTTTATGCAAAAACAACTTGCTGTTTTATTTTTATCCTTATCTTCAAAATACTTAGGTTTCTCTCTCCTCTCTCTCTCTCTCTCTCTCTCTCTTTCAAAATAAAGCAACCTAAAAAAAAAAACATTTAAAAAAAACATGAAAAAGTGGCACCTGGGTGGCTCAGTCGGTTGTGTCTGACTCTTGATTTCAGCTCAGGTTGTGATCTCATGGCCTGTGAGTTTGAGCTCCACATCAGGCTCTGCACTGGTAGTGTGGAGCCTGCTTGTAATTCTGTCTCTCCCTCTCTCTGCCCCTTCCCCACTTGCTCTCTCTCTCTCCTCTCTCTCTCTCTTTCTCTCTCTCTCTCAAAACAAATAAAGAACCCTTAAAAAGTAACAAATAAATAATATAAAATACTTAGGTTATTCATAGACTCTTAGCAATGGACAGAAACCTAAGCAAAAAGCTGTCTTGTCCTGGGAGATGCTGAGAAACACAAAGGAGGGGTGGGGGCATTTGGGGTGCTAACACTAGACAGAGCCCTTGACCTCTGAGATTGAATTCTTTCACGATGCTGCCATGGTGGGAGGGGGACTGCTTCTTTTTACTGAAACAAGAAGGCCCCTGAAATGGTACCATAATGTAGAAATCGAGGCAAGAAGAGACTCTCTAAATTCTTCCCTGGTGTGCTGCATTCTCAGTGTAACATGTCTTTCCTATCTTACTTTCCTCTAATCTTCCTAGGGACCCCCATGTTTCTGTATAGCAGATAATCAGGATGTTCACCAGCACCCCACACACACATCATGATCCTCTATATCTTTGCTGCCCCATGTTCAACCATGTTTCCTCTGTTTGGAATGCTCCCTTATGCCCCCCTTACTTTCTGAGAAGCTTCTACTCATTCTTTAAGTCTTATGTCATGTCACCTTCTCCCCAAGATTTCTATTCTCATGTCCTCATTCTGACCAGTCAGAATCAATCCCTTCCTCCTATATGTTGTGATAGCTTCAATCATGCTACATTCAAATATTATTATATTACCATTAAGTTTTTACCTAGCTTTACTAGTCAGCTTGAAATTTTTCAAAAGCACTGACAAATGTACATGAGATTAGTGGAAGGCACTGGCCATGCACTGGGTGGATATATATTGAGTAAAACAAACATGGTATTGGCAGTCAAGATGTTCCCATTCTGGTGAGGAAGGCAGATAATAAACCAGTAAAGATAAACTATACTATGATGTGTTATAAAGAAAATAAGCTTATAATGTTAGACAAGGTACGATGCTTTATTAGTTTTGTGTATTACAAACACTTAGAATATTGCCTTAGACGTTGTACGAGTTCAATATATTTTTGGCAGTGCATACACCCTCAATGGGCACACGAAGACCAGAGAAGACTGTGTAGGAAATCCAATACATTTATGGAAGAATATGTAATAAAGGGACTGTGACAGAGATATGGGCAGAATTCAGGAAGCAAATGTGATGATGAAATACTGATGTGGGCTATTGTTTTGAGAAAAGGACTGTTCAACAGCAGCTGGGTTAAGGGTCCTCAACTCCTCTCTCTTCCCACCTGCCATCTCCTGCTGGAGCAAAATATTGGCCAAACCCAACCACAAGCTGAAGGCAAGGGAGCCTGGCTGATGATGTCTATAGAGATCAGTCTCCAAGGGCACAGAGCAGGGCAGAAAGGGTGAAGAACGGAACTAGAAAAGCAGTTCACCTAGAAGCAGAATGACCAGCACATGTGATCAAGTGTGTACCCATCAGATCTAGCTAGCCTTTGGCCTTGCACAATTCCTAATCACATTCCATGCCAATCTGAGGTCTACACTGTCCCTCTGGGTGATGGGGTTTATGTAAGGGGTATTCCCTTAGGCCCTGGAGCCAAGCACTTGACATAAGATTCTGGCTACCTGTGTACAGGGTATAGAACCCTGCTTGAGTAAAATTAAAGACAGAGGATAAAAGAGTGAGAGATGTAGTAATATCTCTCCCCTGGAGGAGTTGTAAATCTGTTTTATGAAGAAAACAATGTCCATGAATGAGATTGTATACTTACTAAGCCATATATAACAATTAAAAATTAATATAGTATCATCTGAACACTGCACATGTTTGAGGGCTTGGTAGAGATTTACCGTGATCAGAATCAGGTTGAATTAATCAGGCAACAATGTCTTAGAGTTTAGGATAAAGTCCGGTCAAGTTGAAAAAGGAATGTTGCCCTGCCCTGAGAACAGGTATTTTCTCCAGACATTTAATTTGGGGGACCCTTGAAATTAGTAGTTAATTTCATAGTAGATTTATTCTTTAATGTGTCCTGGTTTATTTCCATTTTCACAGAAAGAGACATTCTCTCTATGATTAGAGATTTACTGAATCTTGGGAGAGATTGAGCATTGATCTGGCTTACCTTATTGATTTCCAATTCCCCAGAGACTCTAAACAGGTATTGATTGAGATGTTTATTCTGTATTCATGTTCCCTATGCCTGTCTTTTTCCTATTAGGGTATGAGATAGTTTATGAAATTACAATCAATTTCATATCAGACGTTCAGGAATGACCACAGATGACTTTTTATTCAATGCCAAATATAGCATGAAAATTATTTGTAACTTTTTTCCCCCCTCCTCTGCCAAATCCCCCCAATCCATGATAGTTGGAGTACTTTGAGTGTCAAATTTTTTAAATTATTATTTCTCTTACAACAAAGGCAATTCATCCAGGAGGTAAGTCACCACTTGAAAGTATGTTTCTCAACTCAAAGTTGCAGAGTAGGCTGAAAGGAGACAGTTGAACTCTCCACAGTGTTATGAGTAGAGAGAAGACTCAGACGTTCCCCTGCTGCTCACCGATAGATCAGAACAGTCCCTGCCAGTGCTTTTAAATCCCTATATGCCCTTTCATCTATGCTTATGTGATAATGTACCCAACGAAGGAAGTTAGCCAACGGATAGGTGAAAATAAATAATAAATAATTTGAAGACAATAGAGCACAACACAAGAAAGAGAGTGAATAGAGATGGGAAAGAGAGTTTTTTGGGTGGCATGGTTGGGCAAAGCCTCTCTGGGGAGGAGGCATTGGAACAAAGAACTATAAGATCAGAAGCCAGCTGTGAGGAGACCTGGGAGCAGTGGTGAGGACACCTGGAGCATCCTGCGAAGCTGTGGCACAATGAAGAAGGCAGGCAGGCACAAGTAGGCAAGTGATGGGCAGAGCAGCCTTCCAGGCCACATAAAGCATGGTCTTAGGGGAATGTTCAGATTATATAATAGGCATAATGGGAAGCTTCTGAGGTTTTGAGGCAGCAGAGACATGATCTGAACTCTCAGCATTAGGGGCAAATATGAAGCATGGGAACCAGTAGGAGGCTGCTGTGTGGTCCTGTACTTAGACTGAGGAAGGAATGGAGCAAATGGGGAAGAATATAATTCAGGACTTAGAGCTTGCATCTGCTGATAGATTGGACATGATGATGAGGAAGAGAGAAAACAAAGATGATGTGTAGAGTTTGGCCTGAGAAAGTAGGAATGGCCATGACATTCACCATCATGGAAAATACAGGAGGGGGAACAGACTTGTTGGAAGGAGAAGGATGGTGGAACCAACAGGTCAGTTGTGCTCAACTTGCATGTATTTAAGGGCCTTCCTAGCCATCCAGGTGATGTCGTGTGGATGGTGAGATGGATGAGGGAGCCTGGCACTAGAGTGTTTGTTTCACATGGACCACACAAGAAGGCAGATTAAAGTAGAGAGAGATGATCAGAAAATGGAAGATGAGTCAGCAAAGACAGAGAGAAAGTAGAGAGAAAGGTTGTAGAAAAGCCAAGTGAGTGGTTTACCAGAATCAAGTAAGGAAAATCCTTCTAGGGAAAACATGCATCCACTGTGATCAATGCCACTGAAGGGCTGAGTACAATGAGAGAAATTTTAATCATTGTTTTTGGCAGGAAAGAGTTCACAGGCGACCTTGACAATAGCAATTTCAATAGCATAATGGGAACAAAGCCTGATTGGAGTAGATGGAAATCAGGGGATAGAAAGTGAAAAGTGCAAAACAGAACACAATGTGATTTTTAAAACAGAGTTTTATTGTGAAGGGGGGCAGGGAAACAGGGCACTTGCTGGAAGGGAGGGCGTGGAACCAAGGAAAGGATTTTAATGTTTATGATGATTATTATGATAATAACCACTGTCATCATAATCATAATGCCTACCATTTATTGAGTGCTTACCATGCGCCAGGCACTGTGCCAGGCTTTCTCCATACATTATCTCCTTGAACCTTTCAGCAAACCTAGAAGGAAGACTCTGAGATTATTATCAGTTTAAATGTGTGAGAACAGAGAAACCAGGGTCCTAAATTTGCTGAGTGATAGAGAGCAATCCACTCTCTAAACTCTCTAATCTACCTCATGGATAGGGTCCCTTTAAAAGACTAGCTGAAAATGGGTGAAATTCCTAACTGCCCTTAGTCAAGACCTATTTTGGTTGCAAAGGATAGAATCCCAGCTCAAACTGGCTTAAGAAAAAAAAAGTGAGAGAAATTTAATTCATGTATCTCAAAAATCCAGAAGTAGATCTGATTTCAGGTATAACAGGATTCACAGGCTCAAACAGTGTAATTAGGATTTAGTCTCTCTATCTCTGCACCACTGGGCTCTGTTTTGTACTCTGCTGACTTTATTCCCAGGGAAGCTTTCCTCACGTGGTGGTCTCCAGCTGCTCCTGGCTTACTTCCAACAGTTTGGAAAACCGGTTTCAGGCGCCAGAGTCACAGAGTCACGGCATGGGGTGGGGCAGGGGGTTGATGGTGGAGGGAGATGAATCTTCTCAGAGGACTTGAGTCACCTCTTCACTGAAACAATTGCTAAACCCCAAAGGCACAGTGTGATCTCAGGGTCTGGGCCTAGGCCCTGAGCCTGCCTCCAGAGGCTCAGGACTGATGTGGATGTAGAGGTTGCTCTATGAAAGAAATATCTGTGTGTTATTCACCAAAAAAGGGCTATGGGGCAGGCCAAAAGGGCAGATGCCCAGTGAACTATGAATGCATTCAGATGTTTCCTCTTTTCTCTTTTACAAAGATTTCTAGAATATAAATTCTAAGAGGACAGACGTCTTTCCAGTCTTACTCACCAAGAATAAATAGTCTTTTAGCACCTGAGTGGTACTTTATAAGCTCAGGTTCAATCAGTTTCAAACATATAAATATATATGTATGTGTATATAATTATATATATTTGTATTTATTTATTTATTTACAAAGTTTATTTATTTTGAAAAAAGAGACAGCACAAGTTGGGGAGGAACAGAAAGAGAGGGAAGGAGAAAGGATCCCATGCAGGCTCTGCACTGCTAGTGCAGAGCCTGACATGGGGCTCAAACTCATGAACCTGTGAGATCATGACCCAAGCTGGAATCAAGAATCAGATGCTCAACTGACTGAGCCACCCAGATTCACCTATTTATTTATTTGAGAGAGAAAGAAAGAGGGAGAGAGCATGCATGCGAACACGTGGGAAAGGGGCAGAGAGGAGAGAGGAGAGAGAGAGAATCCCATGCAGTCTACTTGCTATCTGTGCAGAGCCTGATTCCGGGCTTTAACCTGAGAACTGTGAGATCATGACCTAAGTCAAAGTTGGACACAACCAACTAAGCTACCCAGGAACCCCAAATGTGTGTGTGTGTGTGTGTGTGTGTGTACACATGTTCATTTATTTTGTGAAAGAGAGAGCGTGTGTGTGCACACATGCACAAATGGGGGAGGGGCAGAGGGAGAGACAAACAATCCAAAGCAGGCTGCACACTCAGCCTGGAGCCCTATGCAGGGCTTGATCCGAGGACCCTGAGATCATGACCTGAGCCAAAAATCAAGAGTTAGATGCTTAACTGACTGAGCCCCCTAGGCGCCCCCAAAAGTATTTTTTTTAATGAATGAATGACTTCAAGTGATTCTCCTATAATGCTGTCTGTTTCACTGGATTTATTTACTTAATTCTAGTTGGACAGCTCTTTATGTATTTGAAATACATGATTATTTCTCCTACCTGAAGTTTTCCAACCTTCCAAAACCCTTAGTTTATTTGGAAATAGTATTTTCAGTTAATGCCCTCCTCTTCAGAACAGTGTTTCTGATGTTATTTTATTCAAAGTGGAAAAACTGCCTGGGTACAAAAACTGCAGCTCTTCCTGTGATGTCCCCTGAGGGTAAGAACCTGAAGGTTTAGCCATAATTGAAATCCCCACAAATTCTAATGAAGCTTTGCTTTGTCTCACCCCTGGGGGTTTATTTTCTCCCCACTGACTCCCATAAGGTGAGCAGAGCTCTGGGGAAAGACAGGTACACGACAAAAAGCTTGTTTGGGTGTATTTGCTTCTGAGGCTGGAGTGCCTGTGGCAGAACCATCCATCTGGAAAACTCTCAAGTGGGTGGAGAGATGAGCATTGAACTATCTTCGTAGGCGATCTGAAATTTTACGTTGTGTAGAGTGTCAGTATGAGGATGCTGATGGCCCTTTAATTGTAGAAAAAGAAATCTGAGTTTTCTGTAATGATGAGGGGAGCTTATAATAAAAAATCAGTACGGTCCATCGTGTCCTACGTAAACTGAATGCCTTCTTGAATGTTTAGAGTTGTTTTTTTTTTTTTTTTTTTCCATAGCAAAACCTTATGTGGAGCTATATGGAAGAGAAGCATGGAATAGTATCTTGGACAGAAAGCAGCAATTTATCATAAAGATAAAGGGCATGGGCTCCAGAGCCAACTGCCCAGCTTCAAACCCGAACTCCCCTTTTCTTTAATTAGCTGACTGCAAGCCAGATGCTAATCATCTGCATCTTAGTTCCGCTCTTGGTAAAATATGGACAATAAAAAAGGAGTACCTCATAGATGGTAGACATCAGTTGATATATTTAAGGAATTTAAAACAGTGCTTGGCACACAAATATCAATATATGTTTGTTTCTACTGTTATTATTTTGAATGGGAAAAAGATAGAAATGCAAGTATGATTGTGCATAAAAAATTGGGAGCTTTGGTCTGAATATTCAGAGGAAATGTGTGTGTGTGTGTGTGTGTGTGTGTGTGTGTGTGTGTGTGTATGTATGTGTGTTGAGGAGCAGGAGGAGGACGAGGAGGAAGATGAGGAGAAAAGTTTGGTTTTGAGGCTGATCTCATCTGGCTGTTGGCAAAATATTTTCACATTTTAGGAACTGAGAGCACCTGTTGGCTGTTTCACAAGTTTAAGAGCAATTGCTCTGAAGTCAGAAATGGAATTAATGTCATGGAAAGAACCAGAGGCTGATGTGAATAATTAAGCCTCCTAATGAGAACATTAATATTTCCCCAATAGATTGATTTAGTGTTTCTCTTGCTGGGATTGTTGCACAAACTTACCTGAAATGCCATTTATCTTGATTGCTCAGGACAAACTGCACCGGCAAAAATAAATAAATAAATAAATAAAATAAAATAAAATAAAATAAAATAAGTTAAAAAACCTGGTAGACCACCTAATGTTATACTGAGGACCCTAAAAATGTGGGAAGGGAGCACTGCACCTAGGAAATCATGAGCCCACAGGATAATTCTTAGTAGTAAAGATTGCCAAGGAAAGCATCTCTGGGCTTCGGCTTACTATGCTTTACTAATTTTTATGTGAAGATGGGCTTACTTGCTTAGCCTCTTCCTATGGCATTTAACGTGCTAGAAATTTGTACCTCTCAAGTTCACTGATGCCAACTTTGCTTCGACCATGAGAACACTCATGCTACTCGAACAAGCAGGCTAGGAATGGTGCTTTAGTCAGCATCCAACCACAGCAGTGGGGCCAGGAGGAGACATACACATATCTAAATGGATTTTTCTGAGGGATGGCCTACCCAAATATGGGCTAAGTAAGTCCAGAGTTCTTAGGGTAGGCAACCAGGAAGGGAAAAACATGAATAGGCAAGAACTTTACTGGCATGAGCCAAAGTTTGTTGTCCTAAGGTGACAATGAGGAAGGAAGTTCTAGGGAGAAGGGAGAACAATTGTGGCTCTAGGGGTCCAGTCTCCATCATGGAGGGTCTAAGCTTTCCAATGGTTGAGTTGGACCCATATAGGATAATTCGTCCTTTTGATTAACTTAGAGTCACCCACTGGGGACTTCAATCATATCTACAAAATCCCTCCACAGCAGCACCTACATTACTGTGTGGTTGAATAACTGGGAGAATATGTATGTATGATACAAGGTGGCAGCTGCTTCCTCTCTGTCCTCATGTTTGCCTGAGAGAAACTCCCATGTACTCCAGCTAATGGGAAACATATGAGAAAGAGAATTCTGGGGGCTGGAGTTCAATCTATCCAAGCCAACACATCAAAAACTAGCACAAATGGTGTGCAAAGGATAGGAGTGAAAAACAGTTCCTAAGACAACTTTGACCTGCACATTGTCAAGGAAGCAGATCAGGTTTTGAGGACACATTGATCCCAGTTTACACATTATTTTATTGGTATCAACATCTCACATCTCTGAGCTAGTTCATAGATTCCCAGCAATGCTCACATCTGCAATCCATTTCCATTTTGCTTTGTTTGGCTTTGAGCTTTATCTAACCCTTTCAAATAGCTGCTGTGGGTATCATTCTCCTTCATTTTACAGGTAGAGCCTCTGAAGACAAGGGAGTAAGTCATGCAGTCAGTGTGAGGTAGGCCAGATAAGCCGAGATCTTCTGACTCCAAATCCAGGGCTCAAGCTATGTCTGTGACTGTCCAGGATGAGATTCAGCTTGCTTGGTGTCTTGAGCACTATCTCCTCTGACAACACTTTCCATTACTGCCGAGTCTTTAAATGAATAGGAGATGATCCAAGATGGTTGTGTCCAAAAAAATGGCTCTGGGCTCTCCTTGTCTATGGATAAATTCTACTTTAGGTAACTAATAGTCTCAGAAAATTAAAGACCACACAGAAGCCAATGTTATACTCATAGGAAATTCCATATTCAAAAGACAGCCATTAGATTGTAAGCCCCATAAGGGCAGCAAGTTTTATCTGTGTTATTCACTGTTGTATCCATTTGGGCTCAGAATAAAATCCATCAAATAGCAGGCTTTCAATAAATAGTTCTGAATATAGATTAATGTAAATGAAGCTATGAATCCTGAATCCATGGGGAATCCTGAATCCATGGGGAACTCAATGTTATTGAGTTTTTGTAAAGTAAGATCTCCGGGACTTTTAAACATACTGTGTTAATTAACAGTACTAACTTGTCACTTCGTGGTCAAAGTGCACATTACACATGCTGGGCATCTTGGGGCACATGTTCTAAACATCTTCAAAGAGTCAGGTCCTAGAATAATCCAGGAGAAGTCAGAGCTCCAAGTCTTAATCTCACAAGACAAAGTCTCTCTGGGGCACAATAGCAAAGCCTCTCTTGGTATCAGCTGAATCTCCTAGAATTAACTGATGCTTTGTTCCGGGGTATCTTGTAGGTAGGAACCAACCAGGAGCCCATAAAAAATGATAGATTTTTCCCCAAATAAATATATGCCATAGACAAGGGGAAACTTTTACTTCTTTTGAAGGCAACACGAAGTCACAAGTTTAATTAACCTGCAATAAACTGAGAGCTGCTTTTATCCAGTAGCCACTTTCTATCTGTTTAGAGTGTGTAGTTTCTGGCTCCAAATGGTATGTGTTCATTGCTTTTTTTACAGGATTTTAGCAATTTTTCGTAAGTAGAAAATCATCCTTGTGATGGTCAGTAGAGAGCAGGGATTGATGTGGGCTGCTCTGCCATCATCCTGCTTGCCTTTGAACATGAATTTCAAAGTTAGTTCACTTCTCTGATAAAATGGGAATGATAAAAGTATTTGCCTTACAGAATTGTGAGAATGAAAATGTGTTAATCATGTAAATCATGTAGAAGAGTACCTGGTCTGGCATAAGTTCTCAGTATTATCAGTACTATTAGTATACTGGTTGAAATCCTTATTGAATTAGCAGGACATAATATTTGGGGAAGAGGGAAATTTGAACCTCTTCAGGAAGCCTGGGATCTCAAGTCCTGCACAAGTGTGTCGAGAGAGGGACAGTGGCCCCATGGACTTGCTCCACCAAGGGTGTCAAGGCTTTCAAACAAAGACAGACAGGGCAGGAAGCACCCCACAGTCTCCTGGCTGTAACATGTTACAACGGAGAAATTGAGCACGTCCGATTCTCAGAGGAAGCCTGGCTAATATCTCCCAGGGGATTCTTCACATTCAGAATTCAGACAAATTGCTGCTTTTTAATTAACAGAGCCCCAACAACTCTGTTATCTGTCTTCTCATGAATCTATTTTCTCTCTAATCCCTTCTCGCTTTCCCACCCTGTCTGCTGCTGAGCTGTAATCTTTCAAAGCACTCCCTGAGGAGTGGACAAAGGAAGGAAGGAGCAGAGAAAAGGGTGGCAAACTTTAGGCAAATGATGGATGGCTTGTGACCAATGGTCAGCAGTCCCCTGACTATCTGTTTACAGCTGCAAAAGACCCATGACTGAGACCCCCAAAGTGAAACACGTGGGCTGCAGTGTGGTCTGTGAGCTGGGTGTTATTAAAGATCTAGCAGAATTCCCTTGACAGGAACAAGTGGAGAAAGCATTAAGGGATGTCTCCCAAATATCCCATTAATTTAAATTTAATAGGACAGTTATTGAATAATAAATAACAACTGAATTAAGGGGATATATTTATCAAGGACTTATGCCCAGATAACACAATTGTGGCCACACCAGTTGAGAAGCCATAGTATTAATGGTTGCATCTTTGTGAAAAGATCCCCCAATGATGGTGAGGATAAACTCAGAAGAACACTCAAGGCTCTACCTTGTCCTATCAACCCTCCAGGGTTCCCAGAGAAGTGGCATGTTTTTTCAGGCTGAAGGAGCCTCTTTTGCTGAGAAGGTGGACACACATCTTCACACTGGGCCAAGTGAAGCTGTGATCAGGTTTTGTTTTCCAGAACATCCACCATGAGGCCTGTGTTATGGAAATGTAAGATATGATCACCTTGTCTCAATCACCATTTCATATCTGTCCTATGACTCTGTTTGATGCATTCTCAGTTTCTAGAAAACAGCTTATTTCCAGCTCCATTCCCAGCAGGGTACTTCAAAATGACTTTTGAAAAAAAAAATTCTAAAGTTAAAAATATCCCCTTCCACTTTCCTGCTCCTAACTTATTAGAACAACGCCTAAGGCAGCCGGGGTGTCATTGGCAGCTCTATTTGTGATGGGTCTGGAAGAGTTGATATGTTTATGAATATTTACATCTCCAAGAGAAGACTGCTGTTAAGTAGATTTTTTTAAATTCTGTAAATCTCTTCTCCTGTCATTAAATGCTGTAAGCCACAGAAAGGCAGAGGAAAGAATGCAAAGGAAAATGAAGAATAGGCCACTATGGGCACCCCAAAGACTGTGCTGCACAGACACTCACATGGCAGTGGATAAGAAGGAGGAGGGCATGAGCAAGGCATGTTGTGCAGTTGTGTTGTGATCCCTCCACTTTGTTTTCATATGATGGGGCTGATGCTTTCTGATATTAGAGAAAAATTCCTGGCATTGGAATCTATTTATAGAGGACAGGAGAAGGAAGGCAGTGGCTCATTCATGCAAGAGCCAAGTGTAAGAGGCAGGAAGGCAATCATCTGAGGTTGCATGGAAAGGGCATTGGGATATGTTCTTTAGTCGACTAGTTACTTTGAAATTTAATAATTCTTCATTTTCATCCTGTTACCTGTCTCCACATACATACTGCCTCCTTCCAAGGAACCTAAGCATTTACATTTTTGGAAAAGTTTCAAAGGTATTCACCTGGTACAAAGTAGGTTACAATGCTCTCCTCTTAGTGATCCTGGAATCTAAATAAATCACTTGAGAACACACAGCAAACTGAGAATCAAAGGTTGTGCTCATCCCCACAGTCATCTTCAGGCCATCCCTCGGGCTGGTGTCTCCATAGTATGACAACTACAAAACTGTGTATTTTAGCAGCACGACCTGTAGGAGAGCAGAGAACAGGCTATCTTCCCTTTGCATAACCCTCCTTCAGGGAGGCATCTTGACACCTTGTATTGTTAGAGGACTGTCAGGGATTTGGGTCTCTTCCTGCTTGGCTACAGAGGCCATTTGAAGCTGGTGACTATTGAGCCATTACTGTGCCCTAATTTGCAAGTTACTTTGCAAAGATGCCTTCCCTTTAGCAGGCTCTCTAAGCATTATGAAGCTATCAGTAGGCAGTCTTGTGCACATTTTCTAGTTAATTTAAAAAAAACCCAGAGTAAAAGTTTCTAACATTCTAGAGTAGATGTCTCTAACTTGTAGACATCACTAGATGTACCTTGTTCAGTGAATGTGGTGTCCAATTATGGGTGACACTTCTGATAGGGGAGGAGGAAGAAATGACACAGTCTGACTCACAGGGCATTAGCTCTCTAGCAAGGAAGCTTTGCTGAGCCTTGGCCAACCAGTGGGATCCTGACTCCTTATCTCCCATTGTAGACTTTAGAGAGACTAAATTCCCCATTTCTCTCTTCATAATGACTATGCCACTTCACTGAGCATCTGCCACTGCATTTCAGGGATCCAGTACGACAGCCCCTGTATTTTAGGAAAGAAAAAAGATGAAACCATCTGTGACTGTTCCTCTGAGATGGGTATCTCCTTTGTCCATTCAACAAATGCTCTTAAGTACCTAATGGAATGCAAGACCATAGAAACATGAAGAACCCTACAAAACTTTTTTTTCTGACATGGGAGGAACCAAGCATCAAGTATAAGGAAACAAAATGCATACACAGGAAATGAATCAGAATCCAGCCTGTAAGCAGGTCCAAAACAATAGAGCTCATAATTGATGACATCATTTCTAGAGGGACCCGAGTGTAGCAGGTGAATGAGGGAGTACATGTGATTTGATCTATTCCCACATTCTCAATTTGTTCCCCATGCTAGACAGTCCCAAAACTTGACCTGCAGCCAGTAGTGTGCATGAGATCCAATGGTACATCCCCTTCCCAGCACTATACTCAATGATATCACATTGGTAGCTTGAAACTGGCCATGGCAGGAGGACATTACACCAAGGAAGTAGAACAACACTAAGAATCAAGGGTTTTGTTCTCCTTTCAGAGAATTGGTTGCCACATTTACCATCATGCCTTTGCCCCAGCCTGCATCTCTTGAGTTTCACTCCCATACATCTGAATGCTTAAAATATGTCCACTAGCTGGTTTATGAATACTTTTAGCTCAGTATATTTAGCCCCAATTTATTTATTTGTTTTCTTTATTTGTTTCTCCTTTGATTCCCTTCTGAGACAATAGCACCCACTTGTTCATATAGAAACCCAGGAGTCATCCAGACTATTTCTTCTCCCATACTTCCTAAATCCTCTAAGCCAAAGTCCTATTGATTGTGATAATATATTTCTTCTTCTGCTCTCCATCCACTGGCCCTACCCTAGGTCAAGACACCGTCATTTATTGCCAGATAACATCATTATCAGCCTTGAAAAAAGGTTTTTCTGCCTTGTAGCTAGCCTAGTTTTAATCAATGCTAAAATCTACAGCTAGGTAGTAAATTTTTAAAAACCACACATGGAAACATGTCATTCCTTGCTTAACCATTCTACCCCCAGTGATTACTCATGTACTTGTTAGAAGTAAATGATTCTTTACCACTCTATTATAGCTTATAAAGCATTGCATGATCTAACCATTGTTTTTCTCATTTCTTACTGTCTTCCTAACACATAATTTTTTGCTTCTACACATATTTCTTACCTATTTTTTCCAGCTCTCATCTCAAGCAAAAGGATGCATATGAACATACACCCATACATCCACACCCACACCCACTTATACACAAGCATGTGCACTTGTAAGTACACATACATCCTCTTCACCTGGACCATTTCTACCCATCTTTGGCTTCAGCTTAGACCCAGCTTTCTTGTGAAAGCCTTTTCCTGATCCTTTCCATGTGATAGCAAAAATCTTGGATTTCTCCAGCATAGCATGTAACACCCTACTATAAATGTGTAGTAATACATCTTCATTTCCCTCAGGAAAGCAAGCGTGATGAGAACAGTCATTGCTGTCCCCCATCCAGCACAGTGCCTGGCCTCTGGAAGGTGACCAATAAGTATTTATTTATTAATTCAATGTATGCATACATGAATGATGATATCAAAGATTAATTCACTCCTAGATATACTTTTTTATTGAAAGTGTTTACTGGCTCACAATTATTGAGATCTATCTGCTATGAACTATTTGTCTGGATTTCTCCCATTATTTTTCTGATTCTTTTTTCCCTGTCCTTTTGTGAGGTCATAATACAAATGACCTCACACAATCACTCACAATTGGGAGCATCAGCGGATGGACAAGAATGCGTGAGGGAAAAAAAATGCTCTGCATGGACAAAGACGGATTCTGTTTGTCAGAACACGTATTGTCAAATCCCACACACATCAACGCTGTGGACTGGAGCACGGATCCTCCTAAAGCAATATCATGGTGAAGCCGGAAATCTATTTTCCTGGGTGTGCACAGCTGTCTCCTAGCACTTTGGGGAGCAGCAGGGGGTACACGAAGAAGGCAGAAAGGGAAGTCTGGTTAATTTAGGAGTTGAGGAGCAGAGCAGCCTGGTGGGGTGGAGGCCTTTGGTCAGCTCGGCTTCCTTAAGGAAGGAGGTAATGAGAAGAATGGCTCCTTAAGAGTGCTTGGTAGGGGTTCATATGTGTTCTCTCACGATCAATTCCAGGGGAAATTTAGGCAGGTTTCAAGTCAAAATAGGATTTCTCTAACAGCCAGAACAGAAAACTGCACCTGAACCCACCATCCCAGCTGAGCTCTCTCTGCCTCTTGCATTCTCCTTGGTAATGAAGATTCTCAAATGAGAGGAGAGTTGATAAGATTGATGATGAAAAAGAATCCATTTGAGGTTTACTTCAGCCTTCTCTGACATGCAGGGGCCTGAACTTGTGTGTGCTGGGCTAGTTGGGAATGATGGCTGAGGGAATGTGGAAGCTTCTTCACAGAGAAGACGTAAGGCTTCTGCAAGTGTTTTGCAGGAAGCCTTTTCTGTGTGGAATGGTGCTCGAGAGGCACTTTCTTTCTCTCTGAATCTCATCCCCTAATTTTCTCCCTTGATAATTAAATTACAGTAACAGGTTGACACCAAAAATAGAGGGGGCGGCTTGAATGTCTTCAAAATTAAATTCATCCTGTGACAGAAATATGATTTGGCTCTACCGAGGCTTTCTGCTTCAGCGAGTAGCTAAGGGTTCCAGTGTTAACCTCAGCAGTTAAAGGTGCCCTCTGATACGTTTGGAAACTAGCCAAGGTCTCACCATTTGGCTCCCCTGAAGAATTTAACAGCAGATCTAGCCTAGGGCAAAATACAAAAGGAATAGGGCAGCAGTGACAAGAAAGAAACAACACATTAATGGTGTTCTTTGAGCTTCACGAAGCCAATGTGGGGATAGCACTTGGGAACAGAAACCCTCCAACCAGACCATTAGGGCAGATGTGTGGTGGGAAACAAGCAGTGGATTTCTGTGAGTGAAACACTGCCACTTGCATTTAGTTATTGAGTAATTTCTGTAAGCTCTATCCCTCCATGTGTAAAGTGGAGAATATGATTCACCTACTTAGCAGAATTGTTGAAAGGCAGAGTATGCGTCTGCCAGAGGTAAGGTGTTCAGTGCTTGGCACACAAAGGCTGCATGTTTAAGTTTTCTCTACATTGCACACATGAGGCCATTGTTATCCATTAGGATCCCAGGGTCCTTTCTAATTAATGCTGGGAAAGGCAGCTTTTCGTGGAAGATGAGCAGTGAAGACGTGAGACGGATTGCTGAGTTGGTGCGGTCGTTGGCATTCTTAGAGCACTGCAGCCCTCACATACCCCAGGAGCCTGCCTTCATTAAACAGGAGTGGGGGCCTCTCTGCCTTCCCTTGTCACATGTGAATGTGGGCCTAATGGTGGTGATTAGTCAGTGTCCAGCGAGGGAATGGGTGGGCTCCCACTGCCCCCCACTTCTGCACAGCATGCTGAGTGATGCATTGGATGAGGGGATGGAAGGGTCATTAGCTAACAGGACTGGATATTGATCCAAAGAGTGAGATTCTGGGATTTGGAGGCAAGTCACAGCCCCTTCTTGTGGAAAATAAGCAGTTATGCCTTCTTGGAAGGCTCTGAGCACCCAGAGGGCCAGGAAGACCATTTGGAGTTGGAGTCCCAAAGAGAACCCCTTTTCCAAACCCAAATCAGTCTGATTGTATACAGTAATGTCAGAGATGCCTTGAATTCTAGTTTTTTTTTCATCTTTTTAACACGTTATTCCATATTTGCTCATTCTTTTTTAAAATGTTTGTTTTGAAAGAGAGAGAGAGAGAACACAAGCATGAGGGAGTGGGAGAGGGACAGAGAGAGATGGAGAGAGAGAGTCCCAAGCAGGCCCTATGTTCTCAATGTGAAGCCCAACTCAGGGCCTGATCCCAAGAACCATACGATCATGACCTAAGCCAAAATCAAAAGTCAGATACTTAACTGACTGAACCACCCAGGCCCCCTATCTTTTTCCATTCTTAATTCATATACAGTAACTGCATTCCCAGGAGATGCTCTCTCACTGTGCTGTTAGAAGAGCATGTCAACTGAGCAGTACATTTCCTCTGAATAACACTAAATGTCATCCTAGAGTTAAAAGCAGAGGGTATATGTGACACATTTGCTGCAAGAGGGCAGGCTACAATACTTGGAGAGAGACGACATGATGTTCTTCTTTCCTAGAAGTTGTCCCTCATTTCTTCCTGACAGTTCATTTAAAGGCCATTGCCAAGCACAGAAAGAAACTACCAAGGGTAAGAGAGGTGGTTGAAACCCTTGGAAGCAGGGCTGTGGCAACTACAGAGGAACAAAGAAGTGAATACTTCAAGAATTAGATCCAAACCATAGCCTTCACTTGTGTTTGAAAGTTAATTCAGTCAGCAACAGTAACATGGTGCCATCACCTAAGATTTACTTATACAGTGAACACTTAACTGTGTTCCAAAAACCTTTGTCAAGTGCTTCATGCGCTTGACAATATTATCCAATATTATCCTAACTACCCTAAGAAATGGTTGTTATAGGGGCACCTGGGTGACTCAACTTGAGCATCTGACTTCAAGTCAGGTCATGATGTCACGGTTCATGGGTTTGAGTCCTATGTCAGGCTCTGTGCTGACAGCTCAGAGCCTGGAGTCTGCTTCAGATTCTGTGTTTCCCTCTTTCTCTGCCCCTCCCCCACTAACACTCTATCTCTCAAAAACAAATAAACATTAAAAAATTAAAAAAATATAAATGGTTGTTATTGTTACTTCCCATCACCCAAATTTAAAAAACAAAACACACACACATGAATAAGTAACTGAAATGTAGAAAGTCTCAGGAATTTCCCAAGGTCACCAGCAAAAAACTGCTTGAGGTTTAAGTAAGAAGCTGGGATTTGAACTCAAACTGTCCCCGTAGTTAATCCTTTCATCTGGCTCTTTCCTGGGTTACTTGCAGTATTTCCAAGCCTTTTATAACCAAAGCCCCTGTAAAGCTTTCTGATTCCTTCCCCGCTCATCTTTACCAGGTAAGAAGATACTGTGTCTGGTTGTATGTTCTGCTCTTTGTATTATGAAATCCACAGGTATTGTGTTCAGCTGGCACAAATCACTCCCCAGAGTGCTTGATATGCACCCTCCTTTTCTCCCTTTCTCCTTCCCCTGTCCTAGTGGCATTCATTCATGTATTAATATGACAGCATCTATTGAGCCCCTATAGTGCCTATAGGGAGAGACAATCATACAGTGATGCTCTGGATGACTCCCTGCCTCCCAGGCAAGCAAGGGACCCCCTTTCATGCAGTGGGTGTTCCAGGTGGGAGCAGGGCTACGTGTCCTCCCACCACTTCTAGAAGTGAACACCACTCATCTGTCTGCATTCACTCCAAAGCATGCACCTGTGGGAAGCCTTTTCCAGCCACTGCATGCCTTCTCCTCCCACACACACATAGGAATTAAAATAAGACATTCCTATAGGAAAGTCTCAGAAAATCAAATTGGAAAGACAGGTTAGGCTGGATGAGAAAAGGTCTCAATTGATAGACAAAAGAGCTTGGCCTTAAAACAATAGGCAATAGGAAATGATGGAGGGCATTTGAGAAAGAGAGCGGCACTTAGCGATATGGAATTAGGACATGACTTATGGGGCAGGTGGATGAATATTAAGAATGAGTTTAGGAGGAACCAGACCAGATCAGGTGCATATAGAGGAGGAGGAGGCGATGTGAGGCCTTCTCAGACAGGAGAATATTCTTATTTGGAACAGGGGCAGAAGTCAAATAACACTGTTAAGAAAATGCAGTGAAAGTCAACACCTTTTATTCACCATTAAGGATTAAGGAGTTGACTTGAGGATGCCAATAATTTAGGACATGTTTCATTTGGCCAGTTGAGGAAGAGAGAAAAGGGAAGTTCTTCCTTCCCAGATCCTCATGTGACTGATGAGCCTTCCTTTTAGTCTGTGGCATCTGCCCTCTGATTGGTAATTCAGGCATGCCTGTCCAGATTGCCAGTGAAGACAATGTGGCTTACAGTCTGGGCTCCAAGACTTCTGGCTCCTGCACATGATGTACTTCCTATAGAGCCCAGACCAGGTGCTCTGAGCTCTTCTGTGTATTGACAGCCAGCCTGTCCACCTACCTCATACTCCTGGCCTGCCATCCCCACCCCATGAAGTATAGTCCCTCTGTGTGAGAGGATACTGAGTTCAGAATCCACCTAACCTGACACCTCTGGTAAGCGCTGGAGGCCTTTGGAAGGCATACAGAGGAAGGACTGAGGGACATTTAAGTGAACATAAAACTATAATTCCCTGATTCCCTATGCCCATCCCAAGGTCTGTTAAAGATGCCTTGAACGAGGTGGTTCCAATGGGCTAGAGGCTGGCACCTGCTGGCCAACCCAGGTGCTGCTGTTCACTGTACACTCACATGCTCAGGGACATAGATATCAGCATCAAGCTGTGGGGAGAATAAAGTGTATTCTCTTTTCCCTTCCTGACATCTCTAATCCTGGACCTGTGGAATTCATTCTGAAGGCACCACAAGGCCTTGGAGTTCTGAAATCTCTAAACACATGGATAAGAAAACAAGTCCCAGTCAGCAGGAGAAGTGGGAATGGGAACATTTGCCACTTTCCTGCTAACTGCTTTGAAAGGAAAAGGACAGGTGTGGGTCCTGCTGATTCCTGAAACTGTCACAGATGAGAAACAGCATGAAATGGCAGGACAGCTTTGTAGATCTCAGTCTGGCACTCTTACCAAGATCATAGAGACTTGGGGGAGGAACTGTTTCAACCAAAAGAAGCAGCAGGATTTTGGTTTGTTTTTTGTTTGTTTGTTTTGTTCTTGTTTTATTTGTTTTGGCAACTTAGAGGCAACAGTGAATCAAAATGGTAAAAGGAAACTAACCCTATTACAACCAGTTTTTTTTTTTCTTTTTTATGTGGCCTTGTACTCACTTCTTCAGACAGTGGAGGGTGGTGGGATCTTATCCCAGCTCTGCTAGTTGTGTGACCTAGGTATTCATGCTTACCCTCTCTGGGCTATGACTGCTTCACCCCTAATAACTCCCTGGGTAATAATAACTCCCACACAGGGATTTTTGAGAAAGTTAAGATAGGTATCACTTTGGACTAGTGCCTGGCAATCTAGAATAGCTCAATTTTTGTTGTCATTATTTAGAAAAAAATATTTATAAATTTAAACATTTATAAAAAATTATAAATCCTTTTATATAGATAACATTGTATATGTTGATAACCATGGTCTATTGAAATAACTCGTGTTTGTTAAATAACAACCTTGAAGCAGGGAAGTTTTTATTTTTCCCACATTTTATAGCTAAAGAAACCAAAGCCCAAAGAGGGAAGGTTGGCAGACAAATACCCCACCTGAGCTGTAAACAATCTCTGGAGGGAATGCCAGGGCAGGAGAAAGGATTCAGGCCACATGCTGGGTGTGTGAAGAGACATGACAGATGCTCAGGTTTCCTATTCTCCACCTGGACCTCTTCTTGCTCTGCTCCTTTGCCAAGAGCCAGGCGAGCATCTAGGATAAGAATGAGGCAGCCACTTCCCCTGTTTGCAGGGACATGTTCCCAGAGTTAAAGGGTCTCTAAAATCCTTCTGCTGAAACATGAAATTTAATACGGAGAAATATTTCACATATCCATCCTCATAGTTTGCATTTGTTAGGTCCTTCAGTGGACCAGACACTGCAGTCAAAGTGGGGCCTTTCCTCAAGGATTTGCCCTCAAGCATCTGGAGTGGGCATAGTAGACTCTCAGACTCACGCATTATGATCAAAAGTTGTCCCAATTCACACAAATTCTAACCATTTCAACATGTTGGCCCTTCTTCTGGCCCCTAAGAGTTCTAAGCAGCATAGCTCAGAAGAGAGAGGTTGCCTTGAAGGTCAGTGCTAATTGCAAGGTGACCGTGACCCTGGCCCATGAAAGGGTGATGAGTTTAGGCAGCTGGGTTCTCTTTTTCTTCAGCAGGATCTGCGTTCCCTATCTAGCAGCTGTGGGTGCCTAAAATTGACATTTGAGCTATGTATAAATTTCACTAGCTCTCTAAAAAGGTGGCAAAATGAGCCCATATATAGGATTGTGTACTTTCCATGCCAGCCTGGCTCCAAATTAAAGAGTCCAACTAGGTTAGAAGAGAATACAAAATTTAGAAGCCACATTGGAGGTCATTCAGCTCTACCTCCTATTCAATGTTAAGAATCCTTTTTGCAAGCTCCTGCACATGGTCTTGTAGTCTGAACTTGAATACCTCCAAGAACAGAGAGCTCAGTATTTGGCAAGATAATCAAATTCAATTTTGAACACTTTTTTTTTTTGCTTCAAATGAATCCCATCTTTGGTTTCCTATAACTCTTACCTGTTGGGTTTCTTCCCAGGGTGAATAGAGTCTATCCTCTCAGTAGTGTTCTGAATTGTTTTGAAGTAGGCTCTGTTGACTCAAATAAGTTTTGTCTTTCTACTTATGTTTTTTACCATTTATTTAGCCTTATGATTTAGTCCTTATGATTTTCAGCTAGTCACTCTCTAACCTCAATGTCCTCTGCTAGGGCACAGGATGAACCTCATATGAATGCTTTCCAATGTAGCCAGGCAGAGGGGTCAGGGATGAAACCCTATACCATCTAAGTTGACTGAGGACAAAGCTCATATGCTGGAAGGGAGAACAAAGGTTATGGTCACAAAGATCACTCATTGCATGAGCCCCAATGAGGAAGCAAGCCTAGAAATGTAAGGGAGAAAGTATAGCAAATGGACAGAAAGAGGCAGAGAAGTAGAAGCAGGATGGCTCAAAGATCTAGATTTGTTCTCTTGCTGATAAATGAGGCTCCCTCCCACTTCCCGCCTCAGCAGAGACTAAAGCTGTCCATTCTTTATCCAAATACAGGACATTGTCCTGAATCAAGTGCACCAAATTAGTCTTGGACCATTGTCCCAAGAAATCAAGATCTTTTTGAATCCTGATTCTGTCTCTCAGGATGTTCATTATTTTTCTCAGCCTCATATAGTCCATAGGAGACATTAGCATACATTCCATATCTTTCCTCAGGTCAATGCTTAAATTAAATATCCAATAAGACAGGGCCATGTGCAGAACCCTGAAACACATCCCTGTGTTTAGTATGTATTAGACATGCTGAAATATACCTATTGTAATATTTGGTGAGTGAATATGAGTTAAGGAGAAGATAACAATGTAAAAGAAATATCAGATCATCTAATTATAGCATGTAAACAAATATGAACAATAAAATTTAACATTTCTTTCATGAGACCACGGAGAATATTTTATTGATCTTTGTAATCTTGGCAGCTAAGCAGTGACTGGCACATAATATGAATTTACTCCATGTTTATTATTTTTTTTAATGAACACATACACCTTCGCATCATTCTAGGAAAGAATGGGGATTAGGGAGGCTCTCAGGTCTGTTTCTCTAAACTTAGGGAGGGACCATGCAAAGCAAACATAATTCATCATCCTCCAGCCACCCCTGGTGATCTGCCTCTTCTCTCACTCTCACTTTATCTGTAGAACTTGAATTTTTAGTTTATCAAGTTCCCAACTATCTTGAGAAATTCTATATTTCTTGGTAGATGTATGAGTCTACTCAGGCTGCCATAACAAAATACCACATGCCCAGAAAGATATTTCTCTCAGTTCTGGAGGCTGGAAGTCCAAGACTAAGGTGTCAGTGTGGTAAGTTTCTCTTGAGGCTTCACCCCTTGGCTTGCAGATGGCCATCTTCTCGCTGTGTCCTCACATGCTCTTTCTTCTATGTGCTCTCCTAGTGTCTCTCTGTGTGTCTCAATCATCCAAGGTATAAACGTGAAAATGGAATTTGCTGGAGAGATCTGTGAACATGCACCTGCAATATTCTTTTTGCAGTTGAAGTAGTAGAAAGTGTCTCTAGGAAGAGGAAGCTTTGCTGCCACTCTGGTAATTTGAGAGAGAGGGTGCCAGGACACCCTGCACACTCCTCACCTGTGAGGCAGACTGAGCCACGATAAAGATAATCTAAAGGCAAGAGCTCATGTCAGTACTGCCCTTCCTCCATATATATCCTAAGGGGCAGAAAACTTAGGGAAAGCGACATTCCCAATGCATCCCTACTTCCCATCTGGGGCATTATCCAACTGGTGCTGAAGGTCACATCTGACAATGGTGAGGGTGGGGGACATGAAGGGGAGGAGGAAGGGATGATAATCCTTGCAAAGAGTTCCCCTTCATCATCCCAGGGTTAAAAACCTGCCTTTTCTTGTGCCTGTGGGAACTGGTGTTGTCAGTGTGCAAGACAAAATAGGATCTGGGTTCCAAAATGGATTTTCCAAGTTAACATTCAGGCTATATGTACCTCTTACGGCTCAGTTCTTATACCTTGGTTACAGTGATTTAAAAGCTAAGTTTATTAAACACTTATGATAACTCAGTAACAATTCTCAGTGTTCTTACATCACACTCACAATGCTCAGTCCAGTGGCATTCTACTTTGGGGAATACTGAGGCACACTGAGGTTAAACAACTTGTTCAGGGGCTGACACTTGGAAAGAGATGAAGCTGGCATTCAACCCCAGACAATCTCACTCCAGACCCCATGCTCTTAAAATGCTCCTCTACTTATGAATAAAACGTAATAAAAACTTATTAAGCACTAGATGTGTGACAGGCACTGGTCTAAGGTCATACAACTAGTAATTGGCTTTCCAGTATCACATACATGCTTCTCCCTCTCTGTTTTGCTTTCACTGCCACACACACACACACACACACACACACACACACACACACACAGCTCCTCTTCTATTTGGAATCAAGCCACTCATCTTGGGGTAACTGCTTGGGGATTTACCCCTCCAAAAAGAATCCAGACTGAGGATGAGTGATAGAGGCATACTAGGCCTTTAGGACAGACCAAAGCAGGCCTTCCTCCTGGAAGAACATCCTTTCCACCCCCTTTCTCAAAATAGCACTGTTGCAATCATTCATTGGCAAGCACACTCTTTCACACTTATTGGATGGGAAGCATGCCCAAATTAATTACTATACTTATTTCAATCACAACTAAGTCATTTTTTTCCATTTGCATCAAGGAGCCAATAAAAGATGACAGTTTAAGACTCCTGTTTTTGGAGACAAGCAGATTTAGCTATGCCTTATCTTGCTTGTATTGGTGAGTTGGTTCTCTGCAAATTAAGTAATTTAATTGTTTCCTGAAGGATAGTTGCCTGATCTTACAGTGGGAATACCATACCTACCTCAATCTTACTGTGAGGTTGATGCCCATGGCCACACAGCTGGTAAGTTGCAGAAATAGGATTCAAATCCAGTTTTGTCTGATTCCACATCCATGATCACTAGTTGTTGCACATGTTTTTTTTTTTTTTTTTTTAACTTTCTTTAGAGTAAATGTTCTCTTTTGTAAAATGGGCATACTTATTCTCACCTCACTGATCTGTGGTAATGAAATGAAATGATATGTACAAAAAAATACAGTGCTAGGCACAATGGGTTCAATGTGGTAACTGTTGTAGAAAGATCAGTAGAAGCTGTAAGAGAAGCTTTATTCCCTGCAAGCTGTAAGTAAGAAGATATTTATATATGATTATGTTCTTACATCTACTTTTGCTTTTGACTTCAGAATATATGCATATGCATCTACTTTTTGATTTCAGAATATATGGATATGAATGATATGTGTAATTTTTAGAGTGTCTGAGATGGCAAGTAGTCAAAGGAGCTAGACCAGTAGAGAAGACATGATGAATGCATAGTCCTAAGTGGGAATGTATTTATTCTGGAATGTGACCCGCCTCATGCACAGAAGGACGAGTGAACTGGTTCTGCTGTGGAGATGGAGTTGTAAGCTTTGGAGCAATCAAGGCACTTTGTCTTGTCAGCTTGCTGGTAATTCATCAAAGAGAATAAATGGACAGAGTACCCTGTGTGAATCTAATCTCTCCTAACTTACCAGACTCAATTCCCAAGAAGGCAGGAGATAGAACCCATACCAAAGCACAGGGTGGAAAAAATGAAAGGGACCTTTCTGTGGTAAGATCTCTACGTTCTTTTTTTTTTATGACTCCAGTTTTAGTCCTTGAACAAATGGACATAAATAATTCCAACCATTAGTAGCTAAAAATGGACAACCATTTCTGGATCAGGAGAGAGACAGACTAATTATATTAATGTAGAGTAATTATATATATTTATGTTCCGTATCCTCACTGCAGTTCTGAGATAAAATTCTCTTTGGGAGGGAATTGGTGAAGTCAGAGAAGCAGTAGGGCACTAGGCGGACGTTTCAGAAATTCCAATTGTTTGAAAGTAGAAGAAATGTCTGCATTTGAGCCTTTAACTTAACACTAAATGCTGGTCAGAGTAGTGCACTGGTCGCTAAGGAGCCTGCACCAAGTGATAACTGTTAGATACCAGCTGCTGTGAGAATCCAAGGGGAGTCGCTTTTAATTCACATCTTGCATTAGGTTCTTGATTTAAAAAGAGAGTGAAGTTCTGCAGCTACTTGTACATGTGAGGGAGGATTATTGCTAGAAAAGGAAGATGCTTAAGTGGAGTTTTTGGCCATTTATTGCTGCTAGTTCTGGACTGCCTGCCCCATATTCTCACATAGACTTGGGGATTCAGCCACCAAATGATGTCCCCAAGGTTTTACAGCCAAGACCAATGGGAGTGTATGACAATTTCAGTTCTTTTGTGAACCCTATTTTGATTTGAAAGGTGGATGTGTATGCTGAGTGGGGCCCAACTTTACATCCTGCATGATGACTGAGTCACCAGTGAAGGCAATGCCCCAGGATGGGTGCACTGATTTGGACCTCACTATCTTGTGCAGGGTACAACTAACAGACTGAGGCATTATGGAAGGGGGAAAGTGGGGGAGGGGGTTGTCTGATCAGTCAGACTGGGGTCATTTGCTCAACTTTGGGTCAGTCATTTGGTCCAGAGAGACTAGTAATCTGACTAACTAGGTCTAGGTCATGTGACCTCTGTTCTATCTAGAAGAGGACTAGTCCTACCAGAACCCAATGAGCAGGAAAGGACAAGAGGAAGTCCCCATTTTCAGAGTAGATAAAAACGGGGATGTTGGGGAAAAAAAACACACTATAAAATACCCAATCTCACCATCTTTCACTGTGTGATCTTGGGCAGAGAGAATGTTATCTATTTTAGCTCAAGATAAATGATGATGATAATTTCTCCCTCATAAGGTTGAATATTAAATGAGTTAACAGACATAAAAAAACAAAGTACTGTGTTTGGCATGGAGTAGGCACTCAATAAATGTTAATTCCCTTGGTACTAAACAGATACCTGTATTTTAATACTTTTTAAGAGGTCTTGAAGTGCTAATTTGAAAGCTTGGTTCTAATGTTTCTGACCAGGCTGTGATTCAGAGAGGAAGGAAAGAGGAGAAAATACTTTTTTGTCTGCCATACTGCCCTGTATTATTAGTCCAGATCATTCCAAAACTTCCCTGTACCTCTCATCAACCATCACTGAAGCAAAAGCTATGGCTATGCCTTCTATTACCATACTTGCTCTCTGGAAGCTTCTCATCCATCCATCCTTCCCTTCATCCATCTGTCTTTCCATTCCTTCAATAGGTATATTTGAACACCTATTAAATGCAAAACACTATGCTAAGTACTGTCTTTACAGGCATGTTTTAAACAGAGCCCTTGCTTTATGGAGATGTCTTTGAGGTCACTTTTCAGAATTTATATCCAACTCTATCTGTCCTATAGATTGTGGGGGTGAGTGAACAGACAAAGGACCTTCCCTAATAGAAGCTATTGAAACTTCCAATGTGTAGTTACTATGATACTTTGAAAAAAAGAAAAGCCCAAACTTCGAGCACAGTACAAAGGTTAATGGAATGTTTTTCAATACCTCTGCTTAGTAGAGAGAAATTTATTATGGAAAAAAGAGGCAGGAGTTCAAACTTTCCTGGATAGCTTTTTAAGAGGCCCAGACTATCAAAATCATCTCCCAAATAACCCTTTTAAATCCAAAAATAATAGTCTTGCTAATTAAATTTTTAACGAATATTATAGCTGGCATATCAATTGTAGGTAAAATTTATGAAGCAGTGGGCTGAATTTTATATGCTGCATTACTTTATGGCTGTTGTGAATATTAACGCTAGTTTTCACTTAACTGTTTTGGCCTCAATGTGGGTTCTTTTCTTAGAGCTTTATGGTGGTTCTGTTACATAGACAGGGCAGAGTGCCCTATCCTTATGTTACAAATTAGGAAATGAAGCTCAGAGACCTGGAAGATGAGATGAGTCACACATTTTTACACACTTTGTAGACTTTTGAATATAACTGCTTTAACCTAGTGTTTCAAGGACTTTATTTGTCTTTAGAGCACATTATTTGCTGTGTCTAAGGCCTTTTTAGCCTTGAAAACTTGATGACAGCATGATCTGGTATGGTGCTGTTGTTATAACCAGAAAGTTCATCCACCTTGGAGGACTTTCAAAGGCATAAGTCTCCAAATATGCCCCTGTGCTAAGGGTCTGTTGTAGCAGATGTCAGAAATAGGTCTCTGGAGCCAGTCTCCCAGGCCCGAATCCTGGTGTCTCATTTTAAGATTATGGGGAACCTGACTGACTTATTTCACCTCTCTGTGCTTCATCCCCTTCCTCTGTAATATGAAGATAATAGCATTTCCTATTTGGATTGCTATGGACATTAAGTGAGCATTATCAGCTGCATGGGGCTAGGTATTCATGGGATTCCTTCAAGAATCTCTCTCTCACACACACGCACACCCCTCCCACCAAATAACTCAAACTTGCACACTTGTTACAAACACATTATAAATGTGTGCACCTCACAAGAAGTTATGTGAAGATTCTTGTCAGAATGAATGAATGATGGGATTTGGACAGGATAATTATCTGAGGAAGTTTCTAGTGAGAAGATGAGACAAGAACTGACTTTTGGCAACTACCTGGAGGACAGAGCACCTTTCCAAATATGGCCTTCACAGCCTGTCACCCGGCCTGACATTCTGCCAGTAGTAAAATATTCCATTAGGTCTTAGACTTTTTTTCTCTAATGGACGTTTGAAGTGCAATACTTACAAGCAACTAGATTCTCTAGAAGTATAACAATAAATGGTGTTAAATTTGAAGAGACACGAGTAGGAAAAAAAAATCACTGGTTGAGGAGAGATGTGGGAGATTTTACAGCTCACAGATAAATTCTTCAAACTTCACTTTTGTACCTGAAGAGGGGCTAAGCCCCAAGTAGCTAGAAAGTAGCTTTTTATTTTTCCCTTTTTCTTATTTTTTAAATTAATTCACTACATGAAGGATTTGTAAAAGCATATTCACATTTGTTAAATTCTGACTTAAGATTTATGAATCTCCCATAAGCCTCCTTTACCCAAGGAAGGCTTTTATTGGCATGCAGATGAAGCACACACACACACACACACACACACACACACACAACATGCATCACACACACACACGACACACACATACACACCAAACATAGATACTCCTTACACCACACCACACTATACACTCACATACATAGAAAATAGCCCAGAATCTGTAAATCTTAATCCCCTTCCATCATTTCTTGCTGTGTGACAATATAGGAGACATTGAGGAACTAGGATAACTAATGTCTTCCCTGCCTCCCTCACAGAATTGATGGGAGGACTGGGATGTCACGTGGAAAAGTGCTCTGTAGCCATGCAGAGCCCTATAGAAGTCAGTCAGTGCATTCTTCACTGAATGAGGTTGTGAGCAGGTCTTCCCCACAGACCACCATGAGGGGTCATTGGGACTGCCAACCCCTCTCAACCCATGCCCAAGGCTGGCTGTGTGCTGATGAACTGATTCATTGATGGCATGACCCAGGACACCACAGTCCACGCAGGGGCACTTGGGCAACACTGCCCTGGCCTCATGGAGAAACTCTCTTGTAGGGAAGTGTCTTTGCACTAAAGGTATCAGCTGTGCAAATCCTGTTAAGACCACTGTCAATTCTTCATTTTGCTTTGACCAGCAAGTCTTTGGCAAGTGCTTGCTTTTAACCTATATTGAACCTATGTCATATATAAGAAGAGAAAAATTTCTCTCAGCACTTTCTTAGCACCTAGGAATTATTTCATAATAACCCCATGGGATACATACCATTACTATTATCTCCTCTGTGACATACAGGCGATGAAACTGCCAGGGCAACCAGCCATTCTGGCTCACCTGGGTCTGAGGGAAATCCAGGAACATGACATTTTCAGTGTTAAAATTGTGGAAGTCCCAAGGCAAATGATGACAAGTGGTCACCAGAAAACCGGGGCGCAGAGAGAGGCTATGTCACTTTCCTGGGGTCACACAGCTAGTAAGTAGTAGAGCTGAGATTTGATGCTACTCAAGCATTTCAGTTACTGATCCCTCAATCTTAAGTTCCTATTTGCCCTCTGTGACCTGGCTGAGCTCTTACAATTTCCCACCATGGGAAATTTTTTCAAGGTTAATGATATGAAAATTAAAATTAAAATTTATCAAGGTTAATGATGTGTCTCATAAATTATTGTGTACATCAGGGCACTCTTTAATTTTTTTTTCAACGTTTATTTATTTTTGGGACAGAGAGAGACAGAGCATGAACGGGGGAGGGGCAGAGAGAGAGGGAGACACAGAATTGGAAACAGGCTCCAGGCTCTGAGCCATCAGCCCAGAGCCTGACGCGGCGCTCGAACTCACGGACCGCGAGATCGTGACCTGGCTGAAGTCGGACGCTTAACCTACTGCGCCACCCAGGCGCCCCGTGGTCACTCTTAATATATTTGTCCAAACTATCTATTAAGCATATGAAAAAACAATATATTATAAATCTAATATTTTTCATGTAAAGCACAAATAAATACAGGCATAACATGCAGTCCTGAAAAGATAAAAGCTGATCGAACTATTTATTTATTTTTTAAATTTCTTTAATGTTTTTATTTTATTTTTGAGACAGAGACAGAACATGAGTGGGAGGAGGGGCAGAGATAGAGGGAGACACAGAATCCGAAGCAAGCTCCAGGCTCCAACCTGTCAGCACAGAGCCCAACGCGGGGCTCAAACTCAAGGACCATGAGATCATGACCTGAGCTGAAGTCGGATGCTTAACCGACTGAGCCACATAGGTGCCCCGAACCATTTATTTATTTTTGATTGAACTATTTAAAATTAATTACTACTAACCACCTAGGAATCCAGAAAACAGAGAAAGCAGTGAGAGGCCGGTCATGAGAGAAAGCACTGTGAAAATGTAGGACCTTAACTGAAAGGTTTTGTCTAGACCAGATTTAGATATTTGGAGAGGAGAAATTTCTAGGTAGAAAAACAAGGGGAAAAGCACACATCCCAAACACTGCACAGCATATACCACACACATAGCACACACACCATACATACATGTCAGGCAAGAGAAAACCTACTGTATCCAGATACTTAGGATGAGGTTGGGAGCTAATAGGAAATGATGATGAGAAAGGAGGGTACAAAAGGCTCTTATAGAATTTTTTAAAAATGTTTTATCTTAGAGAGAGAGAGTTCAAGGGGCGGGGGGAGAGGGCAGAGGGAAAGAGAATCTCAAGCAGGCTCCTCACTCAGTGAGGAGACCGACCAAAGCTCCATCTCACAACTGTGAGATCATGACCTGAGCCAAAATCAAGAGCGCTCAACCACTGAGCCTACCAGGTGCTCCCAGGCTTTTCTAAAGAAAAGGCAGAACAGCTGTCCTCAGTCATCACTCAGATGACCACAAACTGTGGTATTACAATGGGTCATTTTCTAAAAAACCTGATAAAATTCTTTATTCCTTGAATAAGCCAAAACTCCAAATCCATTTTGACATTTTTTTACATGTACTATTTGAGTATGGGGAGGGATTCTACAATCCACTTCTATAATTTTGTTCAAAACTTTATAGATTACAAGTTTTCACCATTTTATTTTTTTATGTTTATTTATTTTTGAAAAAGATAAAGAGACAGAGAATGGGTGGGGGAGGGGCAGAGAGAGAGAGAGAGGGAGTCACAGGCTCCACTCTGAGCTGTCACCACAGAGATCACCTTGGGGCTCAAACTCACAACCCATGAGATCATGACCTGAGGCAAAGTTGGAAACTGAACTGATTGAGTCACCCAGGGTGCCCCACAATTTTTCACCATTTTAAAGTCTTCTAAAAACAAAAGAATTATTCAGATAGGCCGTATTTCTTGAGAGTTATTATGTACAACAGAAAACTGTAACATATTTGCCCAAATTACTTGAGCTTCAATGAGGGAAACAATAATATATTAAAAAATCAAATTTAAAAAGCACAAAAATAGCCGAATAACCCATTTTTTTCCAATTTCCAGCCTTGCTTTCAACTGAAGAATCCAGTGTTCCTGAGAGACCCTATTGACTGACTTACCAAATAGTTAAGGACCATAAATTCTTAAATACAGTTATCCAAACTCCATGTGAACCACACATTTTGAGAGTACCTTTGCCCAGCAATGGTTTTAATCCAATAGACATGAAGCTGTATAATCAAGAACTTCATCACAGTTGTAATCACCCACAGAAATGCCAACATTGAAAACAGTCCCAATACTTGGGACTGCAATTCACAAGTGAAACGAGACTGCATATATTTGCTCAAAGAACAATCATTTACATTTCTGTGAACTATAGAATGAGTCACTCCATATTTATATATTTATGCTTACTGCTGGGTTGTATACTGCAGCCTAATATTCTAATTACTCCCAAATCAATCCCATTTTTCTCTCTATGGAGGGAAATGAGCTATAGGCTCATCTATGCATATTCTGCATAGAGCCCTCAGCACATCAGCCTACAAGTTGTCTTAAAGTAGAGTTTGAGGGTTGCTTACTTTTGAATCATCAGGGTTATGTGATAAAATGTAAATTCACAGGGCTTGAACAGAACACAGTTTCAGGAATCTGAATACCTAAAATCTGTTCTCTAGTGACCTTTATCCACTCTAGTCTGAAGGATCATTGGTATAGAAAGTGCATGAAAACAGGCTCTTTTTCTCACCAGGTCACCCATGGCACTGATAAAACTGAGTTCTAGAAGGTGATTTTGCATCTAGGTCTTTGACAAAATGGCCTTGCTAACCCAGCTTCAAATGTTGGAGGGCTAGCAAAAATGCATCGCATGGGAACTTTCCCCAGAATCTTTTATTGATGAAATGTCTTCACCACTACCAGAATTGTCTGGGGAAAGTATGAGACTTGCTTGACATGTTTTGCAAGCTGCAATTAAATATTCACAGAGCAAAAAGTCATATGTAGTTCTTTGTTGTACATGAATTACGTGCAAAGGGTATATTACAGTAGGCAAATAACATTTCTTAAACTGTACATCTTATTGACTGTGAAATCCAACCCACTCTGCCCTGTGAGCATCTGCTCCTCTTCTCTTTTTGTGTGCTCCACCTGCATTTCTTCTGTATTTACACCTCTCCGGAAGGCTTGCATTCTGATGCGTTAAGGGTAGTGGATATGTACACTGGTTCACCTGGTAAGAACATCTCTCTCCCAAAGAATGCTCCTAATTTCTATCAAAACCCCTCAACACACTTGCTCTGGTAGCCTTCTCTTACTTTCTCTTCATTGCTACCAACCTGACTGAATTATCTGGTAAATCATTCCACCCTCCCCACCTTCTGTCTTCTGTAAAACAGCATGGGGTGTCCCCAACTTATCTATGCAGGTTTCTGTAACACTTACTCATGTGAATTGACACTCATCTTTGCTTCCCCAAGGACCATAATGATCTCAAGGGATGGAGGTGTTCGCTTCTTCCTCTGTCATACCTAATGATAACCAACTCAACATTCTGCACAATTAGCTCTGGGCCTCTGTGCATAGTGGGTGCTCAATCAATGCTGCCAACTGACTGACTCAGTGATGGTTATTCTTCCTTCACCTTATTGCTTAGAAAGGCAATTCTCTCTGCCACCCACAGAACGAAACTTGATTTCCCCAAGCATTAATTTTATAAAACCAGGAGAATCCATCTAATATAAGGCCATCACTAGGAGTTAACCTCATAGCTCTCATCAAGTAAACTCATGCAGGCCTTTCTTTTTCTTTTCTTTTTTTTTCCCCCTCACAGACTATTTTTTAAAACTCTCAGTAAATACATTTAATAATCAGTTGGTAGATTAGCATACAAAACTAGTCTTAACTAAATTAGAATTCAATCTTTATTTGAGTCAGTGATGGCTAATATTGACTGTTGCATAGAATTATGAGAAACCCCTGAATAGTGAGCTCCAGTGGAGCCTAGATCTATTTTTTAAAACCAGTTATTGATTTCTGCAAATAGGCTTTCCTTGAGGCTCCAGCAGATCATGGTCTTTAGGTGAAGTGTGGTGAGGTGATGGATAGTAAGGGAGAGTACATTTTCCCTTTGTTCATCTACATTCTTATTAATAATAATATCTTTCATTTATAACTCCTTTCATCCCCGAGCATCGAGAAGTGCCTTGCAGATGTAATAATACTGTATGGAGAAATCCATCACCTAGCCTGGAGGCAAAACACAGCGGTTTTCTAGCTACACAGCTCAGATGAACCATAGCTCGGGACACCAGGAAGAGGTGAACATCTAGCGAAATATATTTTAAGAAGACAGTGACAGGTGCCTAGATTGGAGTGGGGCTAGGCCCTTTGACCTAACCACCACCAGTGTGATGAAGGGCTCTGCACCTGAATCCCCAACCACTGTACCCAGTGCAGGGTGGCAATTGAGCATGTTATCTCAAAAAGATAACCCATTTAAGAAGCAAGGTCCCATTTCTCTTCCCCCCACCCCCAAAATAAAGGAAGGACAGAATTAACTAGGCAAGTTTGATGGAATGCACTGTTTGTAGAAATGTGTGCCTGCCCTTCATCCACAAGCAAGTTGAACTGTAATAACATCTTCTGTATTGCTGTGATCCCAGCTTGTAAGCATTTCCTCTCAAAGCCTTTGTTTCTGTCTCTTTTAACTGCATAAAGGCATACATGGAAGAATGACTATCTGGGCATAATGGGTAAACCTCAAAGAGGAGGTTACATTAGTTCACTTCATCACTTACTGATTGTGTAAACTTAGGCAGGTGGCTTAACCTCTGTGCCTCTGTTTCCTCATCTGCAAGAAGAGAGTGACAATCGAACCTATCTCTTAGGCTCTTTGAAGACTGAATGAGATGGTCTACGTGCAGTGCTTATCATAGTATCTGCCACACAGTAAGCGCTAAATGTCAGTTAGTATTAGCATTATTATTCTGTAGATAGAGTGGAAAAAATTTTGAGATTAATCTTTAAACCCCTTATGATTAATTTTTATCTGGATATTTTCCTCCAACTTGGTTGATAGCACATTATAAATATTAAAAATATGTCTGTTGGTTAAAAAGCAAAATAAGAAAACAGAAAGGCATGCGTAGGCAAGAATAAGTTCATCCATTAAGTTTCCCTTCAGAGGAGGTTGCCATCAGGATTTATAGGTGATTTCTTTTAAGTGTTTGTTGTATGAAGTCATTTTTTTCTGATCACTTGGACATCTCTTGAAACCCAGGAAAGCTTGCCATCTTGATCAGCAAGGAAATTGCCCACCCATATCAGGAGATCACATGATGATCCTCCCAGGTCCTACTGCTAATTAGCAACCCAGATTTTTCCCACCCCCAAGCAATCCATTGACTCAGTCCTGCATAGGATGCCAGTACCTTTCTCTCGTGTATGGCTTAGTTTAATGGTTTTACTTCACTGTGCTTTGACCTATGCATGTGCATTCAAATCACCACTAGTGCTTAGAAAGCAGTCTTAGAGAGTAAGCATTCAGTCTGCTCGGTTTTCCAGCACAGGGCCCACAATGTTGTCCTGTCATGGGCAAGTGAACACTTAAATGTCCCCTGATGCCAATGATTCAGGTGGTGCTATTTTGCTGTATGCACTGGATACAGATTATTTTTGACCAGCTTAGTAGCTGCTGTGTGAGCAAGACACTGGCTTAATTACCTTTTTAATGGCTGATAAGGATCAAAGGATGGGTGAGCTGGAATGCTGAGTGGCACCAGCTGCCGTTTCCCATTTCCTTACTGTCCCCAGCCTTGTCCATGAAAGGCAAGATTAGAAATGACATCCACTTATCGCCACTTTTCCTCCAATGACATGTGGCTCATACCTTTAAGTGAGCGAGTTTCTCCCTCCTGCATGTGGCAAAGGGAGAAAGCTATGTACTCCCTGCTCACTTGATTATTCTCTCTCCAGCTGAGATGCAGAAACCTAATTGCTGTTGAGTAAATCTTATCTACAACTGAGCTGACCACACGGGACAACTGAGTCCTCAGCTCAGGAACTGGGATATATTACAAAAAAACTGGATTGTACAACAGATTTCCTTCACTAGAGACATACACTGAGGGCTCTCTTTTGAAGTCACCATTTGCCTTCTGAGACTCCTCTCTGGAGTTATAATTATTTCTAAGCAAATGCTCTGGCCTAAAAATTTGGGAAAATATTTCCATACCAGAAGTCAATGATCTCTGCACGCTATTCTGTTCATTCATTTACATAGATGTATTAACTTACTACACTGTAAGCCCCATGAGGACCATGGATTCTCAATTCCTAATATCTGGTCCATGACAGGTGCTTGATAAATGTTTACTGGATGTCTGAAAGAATAAAATAAGGAGTGAGTTCTACATTAGACATAAGAATGAATACATCAACAAATGAGCAAATATATATTTGCATTTTTGGCTAAATGTCCTGTGATGTTGGTTAAAACAATCTACACGAGGACCCCTGGGTGCCAAGTTGGGGGAATTGGGGAAAGGATTAAAATCCATTCTTTGCTCAGGTCACTAGTACAAAATTTTCCAAAAAACATAGGAAAACAACAAAAAAAGAAAATTTCTTAATGGGATATGTTGCAATTGGTGTGCATGTGCCCAAATCTTAAAAGGAAAGCCTTGCTTCTCCATACCATTAAGTAATTGTTGGACCCTGAAGTTGTTTGTTCTCATACTTTTAGCTCAGAAAAATTACCCTCTAATGTCCCTAGGTGCCAGCCAAGAGCTTTAGAAGTGGGTTTATTTTTCCCCATCTGGAGCATCACCTTTTGCCCACTAACCGCAAGTGTCTAGAAAAGGAAAGGAAGAGAAAGAGTCCCAGCTGCTTGTGCAGTGCAGGCAGCTCTAGGCAGAAGAAACCACTACCGAAAGCACTCCTAGGGCAACGGATAACCCCTCCTTCTCAGGACACTTCTAATGGGGGCAATCCTCCTGACGTAGGCACTAAAGAGTAGGAACCAGTTAGGTCAGAGGCAGCACAAGGTTTGAAGTGGTCCATAGCAGACTGACAGTCCCAGTGTTTGTGGGGAGGGATGGGAAGACAGATGTAGGTGAGATTCCAAATTGAGGTGAACTGGCAATCCATTTCAAATCCTGGGAGGCCACACCTCAGGCCTGGCTCATTGAGATGGGCAGGCCGTTTTGGAAACTGTCTTTCTATGTATATTTATGTAGAACACCCAGCATCCCTGCAAGGAGCTGTTGCTTGTTATTTTGACTGATTACAGCAGAGTGGCTTTGTTGCAATGGCAGCAGCCACGCATTAGCTCTGGTGAGCCAGACAGAAACCATCAGCTCATTCCGACCACATCCACCCCTGGAGGTGAATATTCAACAGGAATTGATCTCCTTAATGAGAACACAGCCCACACTGCTTTGATTAGCAGCAGTGGAATTTTAAATAGTTAATTATGACAGTGAGTTCAGCATGTGCACATGTGTGCACTGAGGAGCATGCGCATGTATGAGAAAGTTGACATACAGATGGTAAGTCGGCACTCAGCCAGTGCCTGGGCCTGGAGCCTTGCAGGATGTCCAGGGAGGGTAATGTCAGAGAACAACACCAAGCCACTGGTGATTGGAACAAGAATGGCCCCACCATCAGAGAAATCCCTTAAGGGAAGTGCTTGATGATGTGCCCTTCACTTGGTGCCCGTAAGAAATGCTTTCCAGTACATTCTGTCCAGACTCTGTCTGATGTCCCTGTCCTCTGATATGGCCATGGGACATATGGGATGATGCAGATTAATGCAGTGGTTTAGGAGAGCAGATCTGCCCATTCGAAACAAAATAGCTCCCTTTTTCTAAAACTTGGCTGAAATACCTCCTCCCCCAAACCCAATGAACATAATTAAGAATAAGCTGAAATGGACAAGAAGACATGATAATTGATTGTGGCCTTTCTGCCTGGCAGCTGCACTTAATTAACCTTTAGATTCAAATATCAAGTGGTGTCTGCATGGAGAGACTTGGGGAAGGAGCTGTCTGACCACACTTATCTCTGCTCACTGAGGGGCTGGTTCAGAGGTCACCCTGGGGATGAGCCAAATCTCAACCATCCATCCCCATTCCCACCAAACATCATTCAGATACCAAAAGTTTCCTCTCAAATCTTCCAGGACATGAGAATGCCTAACATGTGCCTGTGTTTTTGCAGCCTGGTCTCTAGCTTTGAGTCATAACACTTGCAAATGAGAGTTTATTACTTGAGATCTTCTTAGCTAGGCTTTTCAAAAGGCAAACAACGACACAACCCACAGACCAGATGTCATGTGTCCAGAAAACAAAAGCATGACAGTCCTGCTCAGGTCTTTTTCATCTCACCAGCCTGTGGAGATCATGATCACTCAGTCACATCCCCTTTAAGAACAAAGCACAGCAAACGTGAGAACTGCAGGTGAACATTGGGAATTTGGGACTCTGCTCAAACTCACTCAACAAACTGAAAAGCAGGAGCAGCCAGTTTCTCAGCAGCATCTGTGTGGCTCATGGGAGGTGGACACAGCTTTGATTTTGTCAGTCCTTGTTTAAAGGCTGACCCTGGTGCAGCCACCTCAGTCTCACTGTTTTTGAGGCATGTTGCTGGGGATGACACAAAGCGTGCCTCAGGGCATATGGGGCCAGGGTGATGCACTGTGTCCCCAGACTTCTCTGCCCCCTGGGATCAGGTGGAGGCTGGTTCTCAGCCCATGCACGGTTGGAGCTCTTTACTGTATGGCTTCTCAAGGACTGGTGTGAAACCAGCAGCAGGACAATGGACTGTCTGACCTCTAAATACAGTTCAGAGCACAACTCAGGTCTCTTTCCCTTGTCTCTCACTGGCAGTCTGGTTTCAAAAGAGGGTCAGACTCTACTGACCTACAAAATGGCATATCTAAATAGTCATACATTTTGGAGGGTAATGTCAGTGTTTCTGGCTATGCTTTGCCTGTCTTGGCTGGCCACATTTAGAAGAGGGGAAAAAAAGGAATAGAAAAAAGACAGAGTAAGGGGAATAACATAGGAAAGAAAAAGCAAGAAAAGAAATAAAAGAGGAAAGAAGAGAAGGAAAATATAAACTCACATTTCCTCTCCTTATTTCCTACACCCATTTTTGGTACCTAAGTTTCCCTGTTCAGTCGACATCTTAATGGCAGACCTATTCCTCCCTCTCCAGCATTTTTTCAAAAGCAAAGTAATAACCCTAGCTACCAGGCTTTTAAATAAGAGAGTAATTACTTTTAACAACAGGACAGGGATAGTAGGCATACTGTATGTCACAACAAAGAGCATCCCAGCTCTTCAGCAGATAGCCATCTCCCTAGCAAGTACTGCCTTCCCATCATGGCTCTAGTTGTCGAGTGCCTGGTGTCCTTCTCTCATTGGGTTTGGACCCATTTTATAGTTTCTATAAAACCAAAACATTCATTTAGAATAACTCCTGGCCAGTTACTCATTGATCACTCCAAGAATGTGTATACTATTATTCTTCCAACTTCCAGCAAGTAGTGTGACAATGGTAGAGTCATCTGTCAGCTGAAATTCAGGTATAAAGAAAAGTTGGCCATCAATTGCCCAACTGAACACTGACTGGTATCATAAATAAGCATTAAAGATACAAAATATCATCTAAGGAAGAAAGGCACCCAGAGTGATGGTTCTCAAATATTAAATTACCTAAGGGTCACCTAAGGATCACTTAAAAATGCATATTGCAAGGCACCATCCTCAGAGATTCTGGTTTATTAGATCTCAAGTGGAGCCCAGACCTCCACATTTTAACAAGAACACTGGGGTAATTTTTCTTACATGTGGTTCCCAGGTCTTACTTGGACAAACATCAGTGAAAGTTAACAATGTGTCGTTACTCTTTGTCTTTTCTGAGGATATTTCTCCAACATTGCTTTGGACCTAGGACATAGGCCCAGTTATAAAAGAACAATGTGGACTGTGCCTCCTGGCATGTCATAATGTTTGTAAATATATGTGAGGATGCTTGTGTGTATACGTGTGGGACAAGTGAGTGTGCTGAAATAAGACTTCCTTTTTCTCTCTTCCCTCTTTTCTTTTTATTCACTATGGAAGATACTGAATGTGACAGGGAAAACTTCTAAAATGGCCTCCTAAAGATGCTTCATCCTGATTCCAGGTACTTTCAAATATGATATCTATCACTCTAGTGATTATGTTATACGGTGCAGTTGACCTTAAGATAGGAAGACTATTCCTGGATTTTCCATATGGATCCAATGCTATCATAGGAATCCTTAAAAAGCAGAGAACCTTCTACAGCTGGTGACATAAAGAGACATCAGAGATCTGGACCATGAAGGGGAGCTGAAAAGCCTTAATTGGCTTTGAAGATGGTAGGTAGCATATACCAAGGAATGAAGGTGATCCTTTGGAGCTGGGTGCCAGCAAGGAATCAGGGACATTAGTCCCATAACTTCAAGGAACTGAACTCAGCCAATAGCCTATATGAGCTTAGAAACAGATTCTTCCCCAGAGTCTCCACATAAGAGCCCAGGCTGGCCAACACCTTGTGAGACCCTGAGCAGAGAACCTGGCCAAGCCCACCTGGATCTCTGAGCCACACAAACAGTTTTAAGCCACCAAATTTTTGGTAAATTGTTTCACAACAATAGAAAACTACTACTCTTAGGGAATACCAAATGGATAAAATATAACCCTATCCTTCAGGATCTCATAATACAAGAGAGGCCAACAATACACCACAAATCAAAATGTGATGTACTAAGCATCTGTTAAAGAGATGAACACAAGGAACTATGGAAACTGGAACAGAACCATTCTTGCTTGGTGTGCTAGGAGTCAAGGGAGGTCAGCAAAGTTTCCACAGAGAAGGTGAATGGGCTGGTTTTAGAGGGCTTTGTTAGGTACAGAAGTAAGAGGGGACATAGGTTAAGGAAAGAGCAGAATCAAAGGCAGAGTGGTCTGAAAGTACTTGTCAGGATGGGAAAGGAAATTCAGAGCCAAGTGTAGCTGGAGCCTATATGGACAATGACCACAGATGATGTTGGAAGTCATGCAGCAGTCAGGGGGAGGATACTTCACATCTTGAATTTGTGATGGGGAGTCCTGGAAGGTGGTGAGAATGTAGGAATGACTAGTCAAATTTTCCTTTCTGTGTGCAACTCAGGCACATAGAATGGGATTAATTACAATTATGGGTTCATGCCACACTCACAATTGTGGCTTTTTTCTCATTCTTACTTTCTTCCTCCTTCGCTCCCTCCTTCTTTCCCCTTTCAAATATAATGCATACTTTTGAACACTACACCCAGCACAGAAGCCAGAGCACTGGCAACTTATCTACTCGTGTGTATCCTCCCCTATCCTATCTCGTATCTAATGATTGATTAATCAATAATTTTATCAATCTACCTTCCAACCTACTTATCTGTTTTTCTCATATCTATGTGCATTTATCATTTGTAATTGTTTAGGTCTTTTCTTTTTAATTTACAAGAGGGCACCATGCTGTTCATAATATTTTGTATTTGTGATTGAGTTACTAAAGTTTCATCCCATATGTTGCCTGGAGCTATACTTCATTCATTTTGATTGCTGTACATTATTACATTGAGTGCATATGCTGAGATGAATTGGCCTATTCTTCCATTCTTCTAGATCTGGCAATTTGGGAGGTTTATGCAAGAGTTCACCTAGCAGAAAATATGGCACTGGGATTAGGGCAGTAGATGTAGGTTGGAAAAGAGAGGGCAGGAGAGAAACATAGAGATAAATTGGTCACGATCAGTGTTCAAAATGGCTAGCATAGGAAATAGTTGAGTAAAACATACATTAAAATCCTATAGTTCTGCTTCCCACTTCCCCGCTGGACTTCCCGTGTGCATGCAAAAGGAAGCCTCATGTGGTTGAACCCTGTGGTCCAAGAGAACACAGAAGAACATGTATCTCAAAGTAATGCCTTCTATGCATCACAGAAGAAAATCAATGGATCTTTTCCTGCATGGAAATATAGATGTGGGCAGCAGCACTCTGGATCCTGCTGGTAGATGGATGGTAATATTTCAATGAACTGGGAGGCTTTAGAATCCTTGAAAAAGGCCTGTGGTAGAATAACCATCTTGAGATGGAGAAGTAGCAGGAACAGAAAATCTTGCAGCCTAGTAGGCAAGAATTGGAACTGAATATAGAGCTATGTTTTTATGACATTTGCCCCAGACCAAATCACCACTTGCTGCAGGTATAAGTACCCCCTTGGAGTTCCAGTAGGACACAGGGCTCTTCTTCACTCACTGCTGTAAGCAATTCTGAAGAGCCCTGACTATACAGTGTTAAGTGGATTTAGGAGGAGGTGGATCAAGGGACATTTTTTACCATCTCTCTTTTAAAATATGTTACAAAGTAGGGTGGTAGAAGAGAGGTTTTTAATTTTTATTAGAAATTATACTTACATTTAATTCCTTCTGTCAAATGGACCATTATGCTTACAATGAGTAATTATCTTTATCGTCCTAAAATACTTCATCTTCAAAAGAAAATGTTTAAATAAACCTTTGTTAGAATACTTCAATATAAGAAGCTTTACTGAGTTTCACTTTAATGAAATTTGGCCTTCTTACAGGACTGGTAGTAATTGGATGTGTACATTATTTAAATTCATTTTTCCTAATTCATTGCATTATTTTAAACATTTTATTTTTGAGATATTGTACACTAACCAAAAAGTGATTTAGGCCATGAAAAAAAGGGAAAGTCCTTGTAATTTTTATATCAAAGAGATGTTTTCTCTTTTGATAAGTAACTGTCATTTTCTTTGTACAACAGGGCCCACATGGTGTGGGGGAGTTCAGAGGGGCTTCATGGAGAAAAATAGTTCTAGGTTCAGTCCTACCACTAAATAGCTAGGTGACCAAGAGCTAGGTACCTGACATCTCTGTGCCTGTTGCCTTGTTTGTAGAATGAGGGGGTTGATTAGGTAACAAGGGTGCTAATGCCTGGGGGAGATGCCAGCCCAACTCACAAGCCAACGGAAGTGAGCCATCTGGGAGTCCTGTTCCAAATGCTAAAATATCCAGGAAGCTATGAGAAAGTCCAACTGCAAACCTATTGTTGTTCAGCATTAGATGATCTCGATTTTACCTTTGTTTTTAATCTAACAAATTTAAATTATGAGTTGAGTTTCTGCTATGTGTAACATATACCATTATTAAAGAAAATGCTTCTTTGATGAATGTTTACATTGAATTATTTTACCATTTATTTGAATTAACTGAAACATTCACCATTCCCCTCTTTGTTTTCCAAGTGCTTTGAACCCAAATCTTCTGGGGCTCCAGAAATCAAGCAGGAGGTTGAGCTTGATGCTGAGGAACTCTGATAAGCAAAAGGGATTATTTATTTTGTCTAGACCAGTGCTTCTCAACCTTGACACTATTGACATTTTGATCTGATAGTTCTTTGTTGTGGAGGACAGTCCTGTGTATTGTGGGATGTTTAACAGGGTCATCCCCACTCTCCACCTCCCGGGTGCCAGTAAAAAGAACATCACGACTCCCAGTTGTGATAACCAAAAATGTCTCCAGACATTGTGCAATGCCTGTATGGGGCAAAATTGCCCCCAGTAGAGACTGATTTGTCTAAATCAGGAACCAGCAGACTATAGCCTGTGGTCCAAGACTGGCCAGCCACCTGTTTTCTAGATTAAGCTATATTGGAACATAGTCATGCTCATGTGTTTACATATTTTCTACAGCTGTTTTTATGCTACATCAGCAGAGTTGAGTAGCTGTAACAGAGGTCATATAACCCACAAAACCTGAATATTTACTATCTAGCCCTTTACAGAAAAGCTTATCAGCCTTTGCACTAGACCAATACAATGAGTGAGGCAGGTGCTTTCCCTGCCAGGCAAGAATACATTACAGCTCCTTACAGGAGAATGAGTGATGTGGGGGATGTAGGTGAATGAAGGAGTAAGAAAATCTAAATAGTGTTAGTGTCAGCACCCACAAGGATGCCAAGAGCACGTCAATACTGCAGGGTACTTAGTCAACTTTTCTAGCAGCTTTCAGTACATGCTATTCTATTTTACTTTTTAACACCTTGTAAGATATGCAAAAGAAGTGATGGTAGGCCCATTTTGCAGATGAGCAAACTGGTTTAAGAATGACTATATGACTTGTCACATTCTGTCAGAACTTAGACTATAAACCAATTTTGATTGTCCCAAGTCTTTCCATTTTACTTCAGAATCCTTGATGCTGAAAGGACTTCGAATATCTTCCATTCTAGCTTCCTAGCTTCCTATCAAATACAACTCTCCTTACTATAACAATATTTCCAGAGGGAAAGAGAAATCACTGTTTATTCAATTTTTAAATTGAATTTAAATTGAATAAATTTAAATAATTTTAATCTTTTTTTAAATTTTTTTTAATGTTTATTTATTTTTGAGAGAGAGACAGAGTGTGAATGGGGTAGGAGCAGAGGAAGAGGGAGACACAGAATCAGAAACAGGCTCCAGGCTCTGAGCTGTCAACACAGAGCCCAATGTGGGGCTTGAACTCAAGAATCATGAGATCATGACCTGAGCTGAAGTCGGTCTTTTACTGACAGGGCTACCCAGGCGCCCCTAAATAACTTTAATCTTAAGAGGGTTTGCCTCTTATGGGGGTGCCTGGGTAGCTTAGTCAATTGGGCATCTGATTTCAGCTCAGGTCATGAACTCATGATTCGTGAGTTCGAGTCCCATGTCGGTCTCTGTGCTGACAGTTCAGAGCCTGGAACCTGCTTCGGATGGATTGTGTGTCTCTGTCTTTCTCTGCCTCCTCTGGCCCCCATGCTCATGCTTTCTCTGTGTCTCTCTTTCTCTCTCTCTCAAAAATAAATAAACATTTTAAGAAAAAGAAGGTTGGCCCTTGAATTAATCTTAGCCATAATTTTTGGAGTTTATAACATGTCTCCTCCAGGCAGAATTACAGAGGTCACTTCCTGACAGAGTCTCAGGAACCCCAAAGACTATGGACTCCAATTACCCATGCTGTATGTGAATCTAAAGCAGAGGGTCCCCAATGGGTGTTAGTCTCAAAACCCTTAGTCACTAGTATTAAGGGAGCTCACTTTTCCCCACAATGGCCAACACCAGGGTTGCATAACTGTGACTTTAAGAATTCATCATCCTTCTACTAAATAGAAATAAGTTTTCCTATACCTGCTACCATTAAACATCATTCTACTACTTAAAATTGACAGAAAGAGTCTGATCCTATTTGCTAGAAGCGAATCCTTCAGCTCTTACTCATTTAACAATAGGATCTCTACTAAATGTTCTTGTCTTTGTCTTTATCCTGCTGGATTCTTATTTCCTTAAACAACATGGTTTCAAGGACTCTAGCCATGTTCTGTTGTTCTGTCCTGAACCCCTCTTGCAGCAGTTCATCTACATCCTTCTAAAACATTTCCAGGTATTGTTGCACTACCAATCATGTTTCCTAAGTTTGCAAGTCGATTCATGATATGAACTCATTATCAACTTATCCTCAACTGAATTCCCTGTGGATTTTTACAAACGCTGCAGCTTGGCTACACGTTTCTCATCTTCTATTTTATAGTTGTTTCGGGATCTAAAGGCATGGCTTTCTATTTCCCTCTTTTTAATGTCAGCTTGGTAAACTCAGCTCATAATTCTAGCCTCTTGAGATATTTCTAGATCCTGTTTTTGTCTTCCAATTTATTTACTATTCCACTTGGCTTCATGTCATCCATAAATTTTGACAGTATAGGTTTTGTATCTTTATTCAAGACATTGATAAAAATATTGAATAGGATAAGGCTAAAGACAGTTATCACTGGGAAACTCCTTCCAGATTGCCAGAAATTCATTAATCAGAAACTTTTGGTCACAGTTATTAAATTAATTACAGATTCACTCCATTAAACTATGATCCAGTCCACATTTCTTTATTGTGCTACAAGGATACTTTAATAACTCTTTAAATATTTGAAGACTCTTCAACCTCTTCTAAGTCTGCTTACCTATAAGCTGTCCCCTCTTGCGTTTAGAATTTGCTTCTTAGCTTCTTCATTTGTTCATTTTTAATTTGTCTATTTATTCACACATCTCATTCAATTACCAAATACTGATAAATACTTTCTGTATATCAGACACTGTGCCAGAAGCTAGAACTACAATGATATGATACACTGACAGCCCTGTGTCAATTAGCATAACTAGAAGAAGATGAGTCATGATGAATGCAGTGATAGACATATGGACACACAGTCCCTATGTTGCACAGATAAGGGATCCACCAACTCCCCAGATGTGGAAGTGTTAGTTTCACTGAAAAGGTTGTTTTCAAACTGTATCTTGAAGCCTGGAAAGGACTATTCCAGGTGCGAAGGACAGTGGGGACTAAAATACAAAGGCACAGGGAACATGGGTCTGTGACACTCTTTGGTTTTAATTGCAGATTATGAAAAAACACCAGGGAGACCTAGTCCTCAAATATGTGAATTTCTGGATCTTTCTCCATTCTGGGCATCATCTACTGAATGCCCTCTGATGTTGGTACCTAGCACTGAACCCAGTACTTCATACTGTCCACCTGGTGCAGAACACAGCAAAACAATACCTCTCTTGGTCTGGATACTATTCAGCTGAATCCAATCATCTAGATTTTTTGCACTTTTATCGTTAAGCCAGGTTCACCAATCTATCAATACAGTTGATTTTAGGAACTAAAACACCAGACTTCCTTAATGTGCTCCTAGTAATATAAACTTGTTATATTTGGACAGACCATGAGCATCTTTTTTATTCTAGATTCTGTTGTTTCTCACGTTAGCCAGCTCTTCTCAATGTGTGCTATTATATTTTTGACAAGCAAGTCTTTTATGTCTGCTTACTTACAAAATTTGAAATTTCATGAGATCAGAGATTGTATCTATATTGGTAGATACAACGTGCCTTTTTCTTGAAAGGATAAAGAGTAAATAAATGCTCATCTAAGTTATTGTTTATGTTAAACAGCAAAGTATCAAAGAATGCTTTTAACTCCACTGGAAACTTCTGTACATGCTGACTCTGGTTCAGTAATCAAAACTTTTTATATAGATGTCCTAATAATAATCACTCCACATCAGTACACATAATCCATACTAACACCCTTTGCAATGTGGAAAATTTACCTAGTCTTGCTGTGACTTCTTAATCAGGCATGTTTATGAAGAGATCACTCATATTACCAGATATCTTAGGGTGAGTTCCATGGAAATAGATTCTCAACTGGAGAATTTTGTGCAGCAAGTTTATTCTTGAGTATGCTTGGAACAATATGTGCAACAAGGGAAGGAATCAGAATTGGCCAAAGGGAAGGCTGGTTTCATGTAGTTTACCAGAGGACTCAGTCAATACTACAGGAGACTCTGGAGCTAAGATAACCCTTTAGAGTTGCCCCAGATGAGAAGGGAAGGGTGCCAGAATTTTGTATTCCCATACAACTTGGGCCCTGGAAGTGGGCTACCCCATTAATGTGAGGTGATCTCGGATGAGATAGCCTGACCCCAGATAGAGCAAAATGACCTTTGATGAAACAAGGTGACCTCTGATTAGGGCATTTCCCAGAGAGACGGTCAACTGGTAGAAAACTTCCAGGATGAATATTTCTGGCATTTAGGAAAATGAGTGCCTCTCCAAGGGTTTGTGTAACACATCATGGCATCCACAACAGCAGGAAAAATAACCCAGGGAAGAAATATTCTCAGTATAACCTTGGAACTCTTCAGAAATTTTGCTCTGATTTTGATGGGAATCTTTTTTTTTTTTTTCCACCACCTAATTTTCATTTACATTTTAATTGTCTACCAGTCCACTGGGATGTGTAATGATCAATTGTCAACTTCTTATGACGCACTCGCTCTCTTTCCATAACTCACAAATGGCTAATCCATAAACAAACTAACCTTAATTCTGTAGCAAATGGGACAGCCCAGGGATTCCTGGGATACTGATGCTATTTTAAAGCCATATTTCTACCCAAGAGACTTGGAAAACTGAAGAGCTTTAGTAGTTGGTGAACTCTTTGGAGAACCAGAGAACATGTAGCCATATTACAGGGTTGCACTGACTTGATAACTCTAATGATAAAGCACCCTGGGCACACTTTGAGTATTTGTATACATGTGTCTGCCCTCATAGAATTATCTGCATTTCTAAGAGGATAATCATATAATTGCAGTAGCTCCCAAGTACAGGACAATATATGCAAGAAAAATATAAACGATTTTTCCCCAGAATCCTTTGTTCATGGATAGTATTGTCATCTGTTTTGCAATGAAAAAAGCTGAAAGAAGATAGGAACCCAAGAAGACCTGATACATGTGCTATACTATTCATAATTTCTATGCCCAGCCTTTCCTCCAGGCATCCTGGGCTTGGGTCTGTTTCTATTACACACTGAATTTTTTCCAGCCTAATTTCTTTGTCTCTCTATGTGCCTTCTATTTCCGTAAGAGATTAAAAGACAACAAAATGAAAACAAGCACCTGTATCTCAGTTTCCACAGGTACTTCCAAAGTTTTAAGCTTCAGCTCTGAGGGCTCAAACCCCTTTAAATGCTCAATTTCCCACCCTGCCTTCCAAAGGAACAGAGAATCTGTCTACTGGACAGGTTCATTAACAAATTAATAGAATAATCAGCAGGGCTTTGTGTGCATTTTGGAGATAAAAAACTGGTAACAGCATTCTTTGACTCTTTAATGGGCTGATAAGCACCAAGTATCTGCTCTGTGGCTGAGCTAATCACACAGATAACGGAGGTTAAATCAATCCAGAGTTCTGCTGAGGTCATTTATAGATGGAGCTGTACTCTTGCACCAGCTAGCAGAATTTCAGGCATTTTTGAATATAATAACAGGGAGCTGCTAAAAGCAAGAAAGGGGGCAGGGAAGGCAAAACAAAACTCTAAAATGAGTCTTGTTAAGCTGTGTGTATGGGGGAAATTCCCAACACCACAATTTGTGGGGTTGAACCCATAGAGGTGCCCGATCAGTTTGGGGGCAAAAATGCTTTGGGGATATGTCTGCTCTTGAATTGGTTTGACATGTGATCTGAAAGTCAGAAAAGCAAAGCACTTTCCTTTCCCTGCTTTTCCCTCCTCTGTTTTAAATTAAGTGACTATGATTGCTTTTGAGAGTGAAGGATTAATAGCTCAGGTATTCTGCAGACAATTATTAGGCAGGTCTCCAGCTCAGACCGCAAACACTACTCCATCTCAGCCAGCCCCTTGACAGAAAACTGCATGTGCCTGGTGTCCTCCACCTCTGTCCAGGGATGTTTGGCTGCATTCTGACATAAGTGTCTTGGCCCCTTCCAGGGCATTGTCCCTACTTCCGTGGAAGGAAGGACCTGGGAGCACATGGAGGGCTGATGTTGTCAGGCCAATGCATAGACACTTATAACTCACAGGCAAAAAAGTGTAGGAACAATTATAATAGCAAAAGTGGAAATGGCAGACACATGGGACTACAGAAGACGGTATATATATATATATATATATATATATATATATATATATATATGATGAATGCAATGTACATAAATATTTTCTAAACACAACAGTGAGTTATTTGCATTTTTTGCTAATGCCTCTACTTTCTTTGGCATATAGAATGAGCCAATGAACCTGTGTCCTGTGGAAAATGTGTAAATGTTGTCTGATGTTGCTCTTAGATATAATGCTGACTAATGTTAAATCACAAATAAACAGACAGTATTTTAAGTAGAAAGAAATGGCGTGTGTTTTACATAGTTCTGGCCAGCAAAGCATAGCAGTCAGCCATCTACTTTTGACACTTCCTGTACCAAACATGTGCAAAATCGGAGTTCATTATTTCAAATTAGGTTAATCTATGACAAAAATATTATGATGATTAAGCAAGACAAGACTTTCTTGTTCATTTAAAAGTAAAGAAGCAGCTTGTTCAAGGTCTTACGGTGACTTAAAGTCAGAAAAAGAACTAGGTCTCATTGTTCTGCTGTGCACTCTCTATTTCCAACGTCACTTTAGGGTAACCAAATAGTTAATCTCACCGGGTCCATGAAGCCCACATTCCAAACAGGAAGAAGGAAGAAGTACAGGAAAAGGGGTGTCCTTGCTTTAAAAACTCATCCTGGAAGTGCCACACAACTTATTTGCCAGAATTTAGTCATAAGGTCACAGCTAACCCAACAGATGCCTAGAAATTCCAGGATTCTGTGATTAAGAGTAAAGATAAATATGGATACTGAGTAACAATCAGCAATCTCTGTCCCACAGGGCCAAGGGAATGCCCATCTCCAGAAAGGAAGGAGATTATAGAATAATGGAACTTGGAAAGAAAAAAAGTTTACAAAAAAAAAAAATGAGATTCACAGAAGAGATTCATTGGGGAAATCTGTATCAGATGTGCATAATACATTGAGAAATATCTCTCCATGCCTAACAGTTTCTTCTTGGGTCACTGAACTACCAGAAAGGAATGCTGTGAAGGTTTGGGATATATCTGTAGTCCCCGACAAAAGACAACATACACACAAAAGACATCACACACACACACACACACACACACACACACACACACACACACACAAATAGACAGATGTGTGTGTATGCAAAATCTTTTAAAAAGTGTATCTTGCCTCTTGAAATGGCAGAGGAGACCAGCGGCACTGGTCTCACCCAATATGATCTGCCACATGTTCCTACAGAAGAGAAGAATACCCAAGTGGTATGGAGGTAGTGGTGATGGAAAAGTGTAACTTAGGTAGAAACCACGTTTGCTGAATATACCCACATCACATTTGCCACCTCTGTATTTCCAAGCAATCTGGGAACAAGACTATAGACATTCATTCATTCATTCATTTGTCCCACAATTAATCTTTTAGAATCTCCTCTTCCCCAGGAGCTGTGATTGGCAGTAGGAATGTGATGGAAAACAGTGTCCAGGGATATTGGTTGGAGAGGTAGGTGAGCATCAGAGCATACCATGATTTAATCTAAGTTTGTATTTCATTCTAGCTTAATGTGTAGCCATCAAGGACTTTAACCATATGTGAAAGATGGCTCTGACTGATGAGGGAATGGTTCAGAAAAAGGGAAGGATGGAAAGAGGCAACAGTGGAGAAGCACTCACAGCCCTCTAGATGGGAAGTGAAGGCAGTGTTAGACTAGCTCAGAGCAGTGGAGGTAACCAGAAGGCAGAGCCACTGGAGGGAGTCCACAGAAGTAAGTGAAGGGATAAAGAAAGCAGAAGTATCATAACCCACTGATTTCTGTATGGGAGATGGTATTTGATCCAGCTTCTCTTAATGCAAGGGAGGGGCAGAGCAGGAGGAATGCAGTGGAAGGAAAGAGAGACAGTCTCAGTCCCTGTCCACACAAGGGCCTATTGTAGACCAAATCTGTAGAGGGCTAATGTCAGCTAACATCAAGTGGACCCTGAAGTGAAGCAGCAGCACAGATCTCCTCGCCTTCTGATGGGTAGAGCAGAGCAGAGCACATCCTCTGAAATGGACTATGCCTATGTTGGCTTTCACTGGAAGGGATTAGAAGAACTACAAAGCAAAGTCAGCATGACAAGGTCAGGCCTCAGTAGTCTGCAGAGGGCGTTTTCAGGCTGGACCCTGCATCCCTTCTGCCAACCACCCCACAGCATTCCTCTATTTTGCTCATTCTTGGCTGTCAATTGCAGATCATAGATAGGATTCCAACTGACTCTAAGGAGAGCATGGAGCCATTAACAGAACATCAATACCACAGGAATCCAAAGGAGCCTAATAATAATAATAATAATAATAATAATAATAGCTACAGCGAAATCACACTTTCTTTCCTCACTAGAGTCTCTAAGGAGACAGTTCTGTCCCAAGGGGCGTTGACTATGGGAAATGATTTTCAGGTAAGGTGGATGGAGGCCGTCTCAGATTAAATAGCAGACACAGAGTGAGATCTACTCTCTGGAATGCTTGCTCCGGCTGTGGGAATGTGTGGGTGCCCAACTTCCTTCCAAACTGGAACACAGTCGCCAATGTCCCCACTCCTTTGCCTCTTCATCTCCTCTTTTCCAGCTGGCTTTTCTGCCCAACTTCAGTGGGTTGAGAGACATGTGCCAGCTTTAGTGGCAGGTGAAGAGACTGGGGTAATCTGCATGTGGAACAGAATGACAGGTACCTCAACCTATGATTCCAGATGCACATCGGGAGAGTGAGGGATATTCTGACATCTGTCATAGGTGGGGGGTAAGAGCACAAGATGTACGCAAAGACCTGCTTTGTTCATTTTTCCATTTCTCGGAGAAGATTTGTTTTGTTAAAAGTTAGATATTCAAGAGTTAAGGACCTTAATTCACTACAAGAAGCAATAGCATGCTATGTTTTCCAAATATGCTCCTATAAAATAATGGAATTATGTGATAGACTGAAAAATGGCTCTCCAAAGACATTTACATTCTCCTCTGGGAACCTGTGAATGTCAGTTTATATGACAAAAAAGAGATTTTGGAAGATGTGATTAAGTTAAGGATTGAGATAGGGAGATTATCCTGGATTACGTGGGAGGGCCCTAAACACAATCACGTACATCCTTACAAGAGAGAGGTAGTGAAAGATTTTATGACACAGATGAGAAAGTGATGTGCTGATAGAGCAGAGAAAGATTTGAACATGCTGACCTTGCAGGTTGGAATGGTGTGGCCACAGGTCAAGGAATGTCAGGAGCCAGCAGAAACTGAAAAAAGGAAACAAAAGATTCTTCCCTACAACCCCAGGAAGGAGCATAGACTCACTTGATATGGGCCCAGTGATGCTAATTTCAGACTTCTGCCTTTTCAAATCTTTGCCCTATGCTAGCAATCACAGATGAATGAAGAAATTGTACTTGATATTTTGTGGCATATCAAAAAAAGCCCTGTCTTACAGGTCTCATTTTCTCCCATTGATGTAAGGAACATAATACCTACAACTCATGGGGTTATTTCATCAAACGAGAGATCAGTGTTTGCAAGTAGTCTTGAAACATTCCAGCATCAATCACGGCAAGTTTGATTATAAGGTCTTATCAGATTGGTTAATTCTAGAATAATTTACAATTATCCAATCTCACTCTCTTGCTCTGTCTCTCTACACACACACACACACACACACACACACACACACACACAACTTATGGAAAATAATTCTATATTTAGGTGAACACTAGGTTTATAAATGTGTCTTACATTGAATAACATGTTACAGGTTACTGAGAACTTTTACATGTACCATCTTATCTAACCTCACACTACCCCTACAGGCACACAAAATGGGCATCATCATCCTCATGTATAGGTGAAGAAAGCAAAGACACTCCCTACTCTTGGTAGAAAGTGTTGAGACTTACTCAGGGTAACATGGATATAAGTGGTAAGCCAAGATTCAAAGACAGATCTTTATGAATGCATGAATGAAGAACTGAAAAGCCTTTCTTGTCTGTTTAATTCAGTGACAACTAAGTAGGTACTTTACATTCAGACAGACCTGGAATGGAATTCTAGCCTTGCTCTTAGTAGCTCTGTAACTTTGGTTAGTTATTTAACCTCTGTGACTTCTTCGTCATCTATCAAACTGGGATAATAGCGCATATTTTATCAGCCTGAGTGAATATTCAAGCCTGAATAAGTTAAGGGGGAATCCCTGGATCCATTCCTGATCTTAAGAATTGTCCTTTCAGTGGGCTTGGGTGGCTCAGTCGGTTGAGCGTCTGACTTCTGCTCAGGTCATGATCTCACAGTTTGTGAGTTCAAGCCTTACATCAGGCTCTGTGCTGATAACTCAAAGCCTGGAGCCTGCTTCGGATTCTGTGTCTCCTTGTCTCTCTGCCCCTCCTCCACCCTCCCTCTCCCTCTCTCTCTCAAAAATTAATAAACATTAAAAAAACTTAAGAAAAAGAATTGTCCTTTCAAAATTATAAGGTGTTTTTTTTGTTTGTTTTTTGTGTTGTTTTTCTTTTTTTGGAACTCTTGTCCAGACCTCGAGTTCAATCCCAGTCTTAGCATCTGACCTATTTATTTAACTCCTTTCAAAGCATTTGTGCTCAACTTTTCTCTCTTTATGTTTATCAAAAAAGTAAAGTTATAATCTCAGCCATTTGTTACTTAAAAGATAAATTTGTTAATTGTAATTAAAATGACTCGTTGCAATGATTACACCATATTAAAACACGGGTGCTAGGAACACCACTGGCAAATGGTTAGGATCTCTTTGAACACATCTTTCTTATGCCACAGCTACAGAGGAGCTCTCTCCTATAGTTCAGCTGAGCCTGGGGTCCATACTTATGTGCTCTGAGGCTGAGCTGACCTAGAGATCTCTATCTCTGATCTCAGTACCTTCAGTGGTCCCTACTTTGGACAATGTTTGATTGAAGTACACTTGGAAGGCTGATACTCAAGATGATCCCAACAATTTATTTATTTTTTTGATCACACTAGGTCTGTGACATGATCACTCTTCCACCCTCAAAGCAGCAGCAGTAATGTAGCCAGCTATTGACTGGGTTTTAGCTAGTAGGAAAGGTTTGGTGTGGACAGCCACTACTTAGTGTTAAGTTACAACCAATGACCATGGTGTGAGGGAGATACTAAAGGTTAATCCACACAAGAATACAGTCTAGTGAAAAGCTCAGTCTAGTTTACCTTCTGCTGAGACTTCATTCTGCCAACTGGGCCTGAAAACCAGGGACTGCTTTTCTGGTTATAAGGTTTCACTCTTAGGAAAGAAGGAGTCCTGCCATCTCAGGAGCATTAGTTTCTCTGTGTGTGTGAACATAGGTATGGGTGTGCTAGATATTGAAATTAAGATTTCCAGTCTGTTGTCTTGGTGCCTGGGTGGCTGAGTATCTGACTTTGGCTCAGGTCATGATCTCACGGTTTGTGGGTTCGAGCCCCATGTCGGGCTCTGTGTTGAATGGTTGCTCAGGGCCTGGAGCCTGCTTCGGATTCTGTGTCTCCTTCTCTTTCTGCCCTTCCTTTGCTCGCGCTCTGCCTCTGTCTCTCAAAAGCAAATAAAATGTAAAATAAATTTTTAAAAAAGGCTTCCAGTCTGTTGAGCATAGTCCTTAGTTACTATTATTTTTTTCTTCTTAGGACTCCTGTTTAACCATTCCATATTCTTTCTCAAGAAGTTCTTTTCTTTCTTTCTTTCTTTCTTTCTTTCTTTCTTTCTTTCTTTCTTCTTTCTTTCTTTCTTCTTTCTTTCTCTTTCTTTCTTTCTTTCTTTCTTTCTTTCTTTCTTTCTTTCTTCTTTTTCTTTTTCTTTTAATTGCAGGGCATTGGCTTATCCTTTGAATGACATAGAATTATGGTTTTTATGTATCCTTTATGACTTCTCTTCCATTCTGGAGTTTTGCATATTTCCTGGAGGATTTTGCTAGTATGAGAAATGATAAAACCAGCTGCAATTATAGATTATGGACATCCTCCAATGCAGACCTTGAAAGCTGATATCATTAAACATGGATTACTATCTATTAAGTATTTGACTTGGTCAAGGGTATTTTATAACAAATATATACCTCTAGGTTTGGATTCTGCAGTTTTAACACATCCTTCTCTTGCGTCAACTTTAATTTTTATTCATTTGGCCTATTGAAGTATATGTACAGGAAAATGGCTCCCCATGTCTAGTGGGCTGAGTCCAGGCAGACTTCCTGCAACAGGCTGCATTTGAGATGTTCTGTGGTAGGAGGCTGAGATAGTTTGGCAGAAGAAGCGGGGAGTTTAGACTTTCTGCTCTGGGATAGACCCCTATCTCCTTTCCACTGTGTTGCCAAGGGAATTATCCAAAAATTCCATTTTTGCTATCTGGTAGCTCTATCTTTAAGAGAGACTCAAGCTGTTTAAAGCCAGGTTGGCAGCCTCCTTGGCACCTGAGTTCCTGACATTTCTGACACCCGCCTCTGGCTGCACCACATGTGCATGCTCATGGCAGCATGCAGAGGTACAAGAAAAACCTAAATTTAAATGTTAAAAAGCTTTTGTTCATTACTGGTGGCATTCCCCCCCCCCCCCCCGCCCCACCCTCCATTTGTCACTTGGAGCGGAGCTGTGACTCTTTTAATATCAAACAAATAATAAGCTCCCTCTAAAGTGATTTTTCTGACAAGGAGCTCAATATATTAAACTTTATCTATATTTTAATAGCCAATTTCACACCAAACTGCCTTCTTAATAATGTATTTACCACCTGGGGATATTATTCCAACCCATCTGGAAAGAATTGGAAATTAACTGTCCCTAAACTGAGTCTGTATGTGCTTTACACTTGCTGTAGAAAACAGCAGTGTCATTTCTAGGGGTGGGGGCGCTGGGACAAGAGGGAGACTCCCCACCTGGGGAGGGTGCAATCTGGAAGAGAAATGATAGTAGGCTTCGACGCATGCATGCATGCATTCATGCATTCCTTCTCCAGAGGCAAAGCTCATCCCCATCATGAGCTGAGAAAACCTAGTGCCAGAACTGGTAGGGATGCTGGGAGCAAGGAACTATCCCAACTGTATTTTAAAGACATATGGACTTATTTTATTACCAACTGACAACGCGTAGACTTGAGGCAAGTTTCTTATTGTCTGACCTTCAGTTTCCTCATCTGTAGGAAGGGGTTTGGCCAGATGACTCCAAACAACTTTTGTGTATGTAAAACATGTAATGCACATTGGAGGCTTGTGATCCCTCCAGAAAATGCTTTCTTTACCCATTCCTAACCATAATGGGAGTTGTTTGGGGACTATTGTTTTACCGTTTTGGTCATTTATACCTATAGAAATTGACAGAGTGAGAGGCTCTATAGACACTAAAATGAATAATGAGCCTTAGGACCATACAGAAAAGCTTCTCACTAGGGAGTTGTGAGTAAGTCCATGGTCTGCATAGTAAGAAGTAAACATAGGCTCCCTCCCAGTAATAAGGTGGAGAAAATGACCAACCTGTGTCTAACAAAGCCATTGAGTGGGGCTGTCAAATCATGCAGATTAATTCGGCAAGCCCTACCTAACTTATATTCTATTGGTGAAGACATAAACAGATTGTTGCATGATTATGTGATATGTTTTATAAGGAACAGAATATGACAGGGCACAGACGTGGAATACTTCTTGGAGCACTCAGAGAAGTCACCCAGAAAATAGATATTTCACCTGATTCTTGAAAGATGGACAAGTGGCCACTGTTCATTCAGATATAGGGAGTGGACTTATGTCCCAGCCCTACTTCATGGGCTCTGACAAGGAAGCAAGAAGAAAGGTCTTTCTGAGGGTCAGGAAAGTTCTTGGTTCCAATTTGCACAGGACATGAACCTCTGGTGTTGGGCTAAAACCAGTACCAGCTAGATTTCAAAGAACCCAGGGAGAAACTGGGTTTTGTGAATCTGGAGACACAATTTGTGTCTGGAAAAAAATATTGGGTCTAAGATGTGGTGAGTACAAGTCAAGATTTCAAGAGTGGGAGAAACAGGTAACTTTGAGGGATGAGTTGAAAATTGTGAGAAGCACACAAATTTGCTTTTTGAAGCAAATAAAATGAAAAATAAGATGAATCCTGCTGTGGCTCATGTGGGCTAGCCTCATCCAGGAGTCTTCTCTTGAGATCCTATGAAGGATGGTGATGAGGGTAGCCTCACTCTCTCCTACTGACATCCAAGTGTCCTTCTTGGCTCCATGACTTTTGAGGAGCCAGTGCATCTGGATCAGTGCTGCGTGAATGCTATGTTCATCCCAGTCAAGCCCAGGCAATGCAAAGCAGAGGCAAATGTAAAGAAGGCATTCCCAGGAGGAACAATAGTAAGATGCACCTCATTGGTCTTCTTGGAGGCAAATGAATTTGATTCATCCAGACCCAGACGGAACAAAAAAGTGTAGATGGGAAGGGAAAACCTGATGGGATGTTTGGTGGCTTGGGCTGATAGCAAAGCCACAGAAATACCAAACAGTCATGGTGTCAGAAGCCTGCCATATCTAATCTTGTGTGCCTGTCTCCTTCCAGGGCCTGAGGAGCACTCAGGTGCCCGTGTGTGTGGGGGTGAGGACAGAGAGGTGATAGCTATCTTCCAGGTCCTAAGGACCCAGAGTCCCAAATTAATCAGCAAACCAGAAGACTAACCATGACAGACAGGTCAAGGAGGAAAGAGGTAACAGTCTCCTTTAATCCTGTGATCGGAGGATGTGCATTACTGACAGTTACCTGGGGACCCAGAGATACCAGATTCCCTAACTTAATCAGACAGATAACGGAGCAGCCCTGGCTGAGGCCTCACCAGGAAATGTGCAACAATAGGAGAAGTCCCCTCAGGGCCCATGCTGCTACAGAGATAATAAACTATATAAAAATCTGTCACCAGGCGATAAGTGATGAATTAGAATCAATTATATGTTTAAAATAATAGACATCACCGACTTCCCTACTGGAAGTGCCATGGTTTTGTCTGGCCTCAGAGGTGGTAACAGAAGGATGACTCTCCATGATGTCGTCTGTACTAGGTGGACGAAAAGTACCACATAGACAAGACTTTTTCAGGCCAGATTGACTGCTTTGTGGTTAAAAGAAAGAAAAATACACAGAAAGCTGTGAGCCAAGTTTCCATCTTTACCCCCTCCCCAATTTTGTATTTGCCTTTATGTCCTGTGTGCTGGGACTGAAACACTTGATGAGCAATTGGTGTAAGGAGGTCTCCAGCAAGGCATTTGCTCTGTGCCTTTAAATTTTTCCAGGTGTACAACATGCTTAATAACCTAATCTCTGATGAAGATTGACATTTGTTAAAAATATGCTAAAGTTTGTAGAGCATTCTATGCAGACTCTTAATCCAAAATGGATACACAGCAGTGAGGGTACATTTGGAGTGCTGGTTGAAGTCTTTTCCATTCTCCCCTACCGAATCCCTCCCTTACTGAGATGAACGCAGCCAACATTTGAAAAAGAAAAAGAAAAGAAAGAAAAAATAATCAAGAGCTTTTAAGTTTCTTTAGCACTTTGGATTCCAATTCCAAATTTCCACATTTTCTTTTATTATATTCATACTGTTATTGTTGTTTCTACTACTACTTCTGCTACTATTTAGGAAGAGCCTTGGTCCCTAGATCCAAGTTCCGTCTTTGTAAGTGATGGCAGCCACAGCTCATTGAGGTTTTCATACACTCCATTAGTAATATCCTCCCTCTCATCTTCCTGTCTGCCTAGCAAACTTCTATCCATTCTTCACATACGCAGCTCATCCTTAGTCCACTTGCAAAGCTCCTCTTTAACCATCATATCCCTCCATAACATTGAATACCCTCTCCTTTATACTACTGCAGTTGCAATTTACACACTGGGCTATGATGCACTTACCACAGTGCACTAATAGACAGAAAGGTGACGAATACTCAGGGGCTTGGGTTTCAATGTCAGCTATTTACTAACTACAAACAGTTGTCTTTTTAAAATCTCAATTTTCTCAGCCAACAATGGGTATTATGATGATAACATTCAAATCCTAGGGTTTCTTGCATATTAAATGAAACAAGGCATGAAAAATGCTTGTATGTATTAAATGCTCAATAAATAGTGGTAGTTGATGTTATTATAATTCTTTCTTATAATGTCTGCATTAGTTTGATTACATGTCTGTATTATTTTCAATAATGTATCTTGAAGGCTGGAACTATGTTCCATTCAATGGTAAAATTCTAGCGCCGAGTACAGAAGCTGAAGTCAGGCTTCCCTATGTCCCATTGGGCCCTCAGAGATTTCAAATGCCTGTGGACACTTGAGTATCCCTGCCCTTGTCCTCTTACCAAATTTGGGACTACCCAGCACCCTCTGGTCTACTCTGCCACCACTCTGCCCCCTCGGCCCCACCCCTGTCTCCGCCCCTCTCCTGCTCACCCAAGCCCGCTCTCCCCCACATCCTCCTCCTCTTGCCCCTCCCGCTGGACTCTCTCCCTCTCTGGGACACCCCCAACTCAGGTGGACCGCGGCCAGGCCACTCCCCAGCCCGCCGGGTTCCCTCTTTCCTCCCACCGCCTACGCACCCCTGCCCTTCCGCATCCCGGCCCGGCCCCACCCTCTCGGCCCGCCCCCTCCCGCCTCCTCTCCTGGGCGGTGCTCGGGCTGCCCCTTTATTCTTCGAGAGCACCACCCTCTTGTCTCCTTTGCTCCTCCTCCCTGTACTTACGCTGACCTGGTAGATTTAGTCTTTTGAGTGGTTCTGTATCAAAAGTTTAATTAGAAAATCGCGCCTGGGCTTTTTAATAGCCTGTGTTCTGGCCGTAAAGCCCTGGACGTGGTCCCGAGCGCGCGCGCCGGGCGCCGGCTAATGGCAGGAGCGCGCCAGCCACCGCAGCGCGCTGGGACTCCCGCCCTGAATCTTATTTACATTCGGACTAACAATAGCTCTGGAGCCGGGCTATAAATAATTTCTGGGGAAGAGTTGTCTAATTAAACGTGCAGCAGTAAGGAAAGTGCTTTAACCACAAGGCTGGTGTCCTAATGAACGTAATCACTGGATGGGGACAGCTTAGGAATCACATCTAGACATCTCCCAGTGGAGGCAGAGAGATGGAGGGAAAAATACTCCGGGAGAATTTCCAATCAATATTTAATTGTGCAGTGTGTTAAACTCGTTAGAAGACCTCTTTTTTCCTTCCATTTTCCCATGCCCAGAGGTAAAAAAAAAAAAAAAAAAAGATTTCAAAATGCAACTTTGTGGGGTGGTCTCAGTCTCAGACTGCAGTGGGAAAATTGTGTGTTGTCAATACTGAATAAAAATTAACTGAACATGTATGATGTATGAATTAACAAGTAGTGGCATATAATCTTGATAGATGCTGAATTCAAAGATAAAGATGAGTATAAGGTCTGATTCCAGAGTCTTTTTGCCTGACCTACTGTATTTCTAAACTCTAGTCTTCTAGAAGTCAGGGGCTCTGAGCGGTGTGTTCTGCCCTCTTAAGCATGGAGTTGGGACAGGGGCCTGCTCCCAGCAGTGAATGACAACTACGGAAGGGCAGCTTTTCCCACAGGGATCTTTATGGAGGGCACCATGCCCCTGTCAATATCTAAGCGGCTGCCAGCCAGCCAAGAAGTAAGCCCAAGGCAGCCATGCTTATTTCTGCTCCATTAGAAACAGACAATATAACATCAGCCAGATGGAAAAGGACAAAATCAGAATGCAGTGTCATTATCTCTCCACGTTCCTAATACCAAACTCCTGAGGACAGAAAGTGTATGAGGCAAGGAAGGACAGCACACAATCAAATTGATTATGTGTAGGCGACATGGGAAATACACGTGTACACAGATTCACATAGATACCTAGTAAACACAAATATATATATCAATACATCAAATGAATAGAGACGCACAAATACATATGATAACACGCAAGCTGGTGAAACTGAATCAACCCAGTGTAGGAACAATGTAAGGACGATGACAGGAAGCTGAAGCTGGTGAGGATGTGGTTCTACAGAGGACCTCCTGCTGAACTGTGGTAACAGACTAGTAGCTAGTACTCATATCCCTGACATCCTTCCCACATGCCATACACCATACCCATAGATGAAAAAAACAGTGTGCCACCTGTGATTAATCTAGTTCACCACTGGATGTCAACGTTGCTCTAGCCAATTAGAGAACAAATAGAAATCGCAATATCCTCTGTCTTGTAAAAGGAGAGTTTGAGCTCCAGTGATGTGTTGAAGTTATGAATGTACTGAAGAAGAGGAAGGTTGGATACCCATCCTCTGATAAAGTCCAAAAAGGAAAATTATCAATTTTTAAATCCATCCTGTTCCCCTTTCATCTCAACCACTACACTTTTCCCAACACTCCCAATTCGCTTTCCCCAGCTTATCACTCCCCACAATTAGCACTTCCTAATATACCATATAATATTCTCATTTATTTTGCTTACTGCTTGTCTCCCCCAGTTAGAACATAAATCCCATGAGGACACGGAACTTTTTTTTTACCTTGTTCTGTACTCTATTCCTGATGCTTAACACAGTGCTTGGCATCAAGTAGGTGTTTGATAAACATTCATTTTGAGTGAATAATACATAAAGGAATTAATGAAATTTGATCAATAAATACAAACGCAACAGAGATCTTATTCCGATACTTCTGGAAATTCTCTTTCTTTCTCTGGAAGAAGCTTAGATGGCTAGTGAAAGGGTGCAGAAGCTGAGACCTAAACTCAGGAAATACCAGACTTGGGAGAGATTTCAAGCCTTCATCTAAGTGTAATCACAAATTCTGCTTCTACCTTGTTTTGTCCACTTGGGAAGATAGCACATCCTCCCTCAGCCTTAGCTTCCTTGTTAATACAGTGGGATAATCATGATAATATTGGCCCCACCTACCCTTTAAGGTCTTATGAGGTCAAATGTCACCGCATTAGTACAAAATGTCTTCTCTTGGCTAATACATTCCAGATCCTCCCCAAATTCCCACATGCATGCAGTAAACATTGAAGCCTGTACACATGGTACTGACAATATAAATATTAAATCCTTTTCCAAAGATGAATATGGAATTTATAAACCTTCTTGAAATAAATCACTTGACTCAAAGATCTTAATTCAAAAACTAAACTACAATGAAAACAGGCATCACAAATCAGTCTTGGATTGGACAATAAACGTTTTGTCTACCCCAAGATATCAAGGGATTGTAAACAGAGCATTTCCTTCAGAGGCAGGAGCCTCAAGTTTGCTGCCGTTTCTGTATCTCCTATTTTAGGCATATATGCAAGACTTGGGCTGCCATGGAAGCCGAGCTAGCATTTTTCTAAATCCATATGTTTAATTTTTAATAAATAAATTAAATTAAGCAAAACTAGGTCTACAGTGTAGAGCCCTTTCAAATTATTTACTATGCTGTCACTTTGGGCTCATTGATGCTTGTTAATATTTCAAATTCAATGATAAGCACCATTTATAAGCTAAATAAGATATTATTAGCACAATAATGGTAGAAACATGAGGACACTGCTAAGCTAAGGTGAAAAATGCATTATTGAATGAAATTTAATTAGCAGATTTTGTTCTATTAATGGCTTATATATTGCATTTATGAAAATGAATACAAATATGATCCAGGCAATCTTTCCACTGAGAAAATGTCACTGGTAATCTAACTTCACTCCTACTCTTTAAAGCAGATGCAGGATGAAAATTGATGTCCTGGTCTCTTGCCAGTCAAAAGATTTTTTAGTTTGTGGTTCTAATAATAGCCAAGCAGTGGAGACAGATGTCTTATGTGGAGCTATGGCAGGTGTGAAGAAGGCTTTGTGGTGAGAATTAGTTGTGGACTCTTTTCTTATGGCAATCCTTGGGGCAGTGGGTGTCAGAATGGAGCTATAGTTGTGCATTGCTTAGCTGGTTAAGTCTGACTTATCTTCATTATGTGTTCCTATTCCCCAGTTGGGCAACATGGCTTTGGTAGAAAGGAAAGGACTTGGAATCATATACCATGGATTCAATACTTACACCATTTATAAACTTTGTGCGACTTACCTTTTTTAAAGCAAAGAAAACACATTAGCTGTCTCACTCTTCCTGACAATAATTCCATGAGGTTAGATAATATTAAAATTTCTGTTATACAGATAAGGAAGTGGAGCTTTAGATTCTTGAGTGCCTTGCTCTAGGTCACACAGCTAATAACCTAAGTTCTCTGAAGTTTCCATTTTCTTCTTGCAAGGGAGATAATGATATTGCCTACCTCCTAGGGATATTGTAAATATTAAATGAGATAAAGGTTGCAAAGCAGTGACACGTGTATTCAACAAACGTTAGTCTGAACTTCTTGTTTCCATTTGGCTCTTTCCTTTCTGTAAGGCATCTTGGAAAGGACATGGAAGGCCAGTGACCAGAATTCTCACTTCTAGGTGGTCAATGTGAAGTCTCTCCAGATGTCAGCTCTTCCTTATGACAATAAGAAAGCAAAACCCCTACCCTTCTTGCTAAGGTCATTGCAAGAATCAATTGGACAGAATACCAGAGTGCTGTTGTTAGTGCAAGTGACTATTCTCTGGATTCTGTGCCCAGATGCACTGACAGGCATGCTGGGAGAGGAGATGCCCCAGACCAATGCTATAAGAGTATTTCTTTGCAGTAACTTTGGGCTTAAAGGTGAATGCAGGTGCTCTGCTACCCCTTTAACCATCCACTCCAGCAAGCTATGCCTGAAAATCTGTCCCTCTGAACAACATCTTTCTGGAATCACCCAATCTATGACTCTGTAGTTGGTATGGAGATTCATCTGACCTCAGTTTTCCTCTTCATAATCTCTTGTGCTTCCACACAAGGATGCTATGCCCTTTTGCCTGTATTTCAAGATTAGCTAACCTCAGACATTCTAATCCATTAGTAACTTTTCATGCTATTATTTTGCCTGTCTTTCTTTTCTTGCCACATCTTTGGTAAATCAGGAAAATCACCCAATGGTGATAAAATAAATGCTTTTGTAGGGAATTATCTAAATTAATGATAGAGCAGAAGGACATTTAAAAAAAAAAACAAACAAACAACCATTATAAAGGAAAAGACGTTTGATGGTCAAAGTTTTTCCTTTTCTAAATGAACCTCAGGTGGACAGACTTACATTATTTATAACCATCGGTCCAAGATACACTTTCTTCATTATTCTATGCATGGAGTTATTTTATTTTTATTTTTTAAAAAATAGCATAATAAGTAAACACAGGTCCATAACCTCTCCAAAAAATGCAAAGGGTAAGACCTTGTCATCAATATACAGCTCAACCAAATGGTCCCTCCACCAATCCCTCCTCTTGCCTCCTTTCTACTTCAAGACAATCATCATCCAGGATTCCATATTCATCTCATGCTTTCCCTGTTATACAATTTCATCCCATATATATGAGTCTTTAAAGTTAATTTTTTTTTATTTTTTATCTTCATAAAAAGGGCATGCATTCTGAGATACATAATTTTGGGGATTTTCACTTCTGAGATTTCTCAGATTCTCATATTTTTGTATTTTGCTGGAGTTCGTTTGCTTTGACTGATGTATATTATTCTGATTTGTGAATATACTTCAATTGGTTTGTCCACTTTTATGTTAATGGGTATTTAGGTAGAATTCACATTTTTTTCCTATTATAAACAAGTTGCTATAAACATATTTACTGAGGAGTGAAATTGCTAGGTAACAGTTTGGGAACAATTAAATACGGAAGGCATTGCCAAACTACTTTGGTAAGTAGCACTGGTTTATACTCTCACCAACAGTGTATAATGATATAGAGGAATCACATATTCTCCAACACTTAGTGATAGCAGACAATTTAATTTTTACAGAATGATTCTGCATAAAATGCTATGTAATTACAGCCTTAATTTAGAGTCTGTAGGGCATCTCTTCATGTGTGTTTCCTCCCCTCTTCTGTGTCTAGTCATTTTATTTGCCATTTTTTTTATTGGTTTGCTGTGCTCTTCTCATTGACTTATTGTTAGGAGTTATTTAATATTCTTGACATTGATTTTTGTCAGTTTTATGAATAGCTCCATTTTCAATCCAAGTGAGATAATTAGCCCAAAGAATAAAAGAAGCATGGATTTGTTTTATTCTTTGATCAAATAAACCCACTATTCTTGACCTCACCCCGTCACCTTTAATCTTCTATCCTGTGACACTAGCGCAGGGAATGGAATTGATGTCAGAACTAGAAAGAAGACTATATTCATTAGTACATTCCAAGAGGAAGTGATAGACTCGGTAAAACCAAAGCAAAACTTTGTTTTATTTATTTTAAAAGAAAAGTGGAGCAGTCTTCCCAATTCTGTCCGGGTTTAATTAATAGGCCTACTTGATGCCTATACCATCTTCTCAGAAAGCAGACTATCTTTCTCCAAAATGATCAAAGAATTACAAATGAGTAATTCTTGCTTCTGTACTTCCCTTGGCAGAGATGAGACAGACATTGGAAAAGGCATATAGGGATTCATTATTCATGCAGATGAGTCTCACAATTCAATAGAGCTAATTAGGAAAATGATGGAGTAAATTAGCACTTTATGCAAGTGTATTAATATTAATAAAACTGCCATTTTACCCTGAGGTTAAAACAGATAAAGAGGATGACATGTACCTGACCAGTGGGTGGACTGTCAACATGGTTGCTTGCTGGAACACTGACCACTCTCGTCTGTCCTGGAGAAACTTGTTCCTTTTGTGTTATAAAAACTTTCCTAATAAAAAGAGAAATCAAAATATTTCAAAGGCAGGGGTGAGCTTTCTTTGCTTTAGTATTTGGGCTGTTTGAAAGAAAATTCTCCATTTTCCTGTCTTGTTGACAATCATAACTAGCAACATGTTGTGCATATGGCAGTTTCAAAACTATTGTCTTATTTAAGTTTGCAACAAATGTATAAGGTAAATTATTAGTATTTTCCAATTTTTAGCTTAATAATCTGTCCATATGTCTTCAGATGATTCATTTTTCTCCATACCCATTCCATGATTATTGCCTTAGCTCTAGATGCCATCCTTCTCTCTGTTGCCCCCTAGATTTCATTCTCCAAACTGTAGCTAAGATATCAATTGAAATCACAACTGATTGTGTTTCCCCCACTCCATCTATAAACGTTTGAGTAGTTCAACCTTACTTTCAGAATTGACCCAAACTCTCTAGCACTTGAACTTTTGCCCAGTTGGGGAAAGTTCAGGTCATCCCCACTGTCACCATTCATTTTGTCATATGCCAACCACAGGGAACTACTTGCTGTTCCAAAAGTATACAGGAATCTCTGGGTCTTTGTTTATGTTTTCACTGCTACCTGGAAAGTTGTCTTCTCTCAGGCTCTGTCACAGGCTCCTCAAGATGTCAGTAGGGAAGTCTCTTTTCCCAAATGCCCTCCTTTGCAGCTTTCTTCCACAAAAACTGTTCTCAAAGAACTTTCTACTTTTCTCTTCATAACCCACTCATGTGCTAAAGATAGAACTTCTCATTTATCAAATCTTGTATTTACTAATCCTTCTATATAGGACAGTAAATTCCTAGAGATAGGGGTCATTTCTTGTTCACCATGATGTGAGGAGGTGAACTGAAGGAGGATTTAGAAACCTGTCTTGAAATCCTGTGCTCTTTCTAATATTCACATGGTGTCCTTGGCTCATTCAGGTTCATTACTTTTAGGGTACTGGTTTGTATAACCTGTAAGATTACTCATTAGATGGAGCTTAAGAGGTTGAAATTTTACAAGACTCATTATTGGAATTCTGTCTACATCTTCAGTAGATTTACTTAATTTGCCTCCAGAGTATCATGGAATCTATAGAGAACTTCTGATTTTAGTTTATGGGACTTTTCTTTTTCTCTGATAATAATTAACTCTCTATTACCCATTCTTGTTTTGGTATTCCAAACCCTAAACCAAGATTCAATTTCCATTTAATTGGAAGAAATATTTCTTTCTTTTTTTTTTTCAACGTTTATTTATTTTTGGGACAGAGAGAGACAGAGCATGAACGGGGGAGGGGCAGAGAGAGAGGGAGACACAGAATCGGAAACAGGCTCCAGGCTCTGAGCCATCAGCCCAGAGCCCGACGCGGGGCTCGAACTCACAGACAGCGAGATCATGACCTGGCTGAAGTCCGGCGCTTAACCGACTGCGCCACCCAGGCGCCCCATGGAAGAAATATTTCTAAAGCTACAAAGATCCAGAATCTTTAAAATTAATTATAATTCCCTATATGGTTTCCTAATATAAATTATTTATTTGTTTGAACAAGTCTTGATTTCATTCAAAAACTTTTATCACGTAGCCCACCTATTATTATCATCCAGGCAAGATATTACTTCCACTTAGGGATTAGTTTTGGTAATAGTCATGGCACATTCCTAAATACGTGATCTTGGATGTCCAGTTTTGAATTGCTGGATGGTTCCTCCATCTGCTGGAGATGTGTTTCCTATCTCCCGTTCTGACTCTTACTGAGTATGTGATATTCAGTGACATACTTAACCTTAATTATCCTGTTTCTATAAGTGTAAAATGATTATTATGCTTTCATTCATATAGAGAGTGTTTATTTGGTAACTCTTGAGGTAGTAGGTATTTGGTTTTTTTTAAACGCCAAGGAAGATACTTCCTATGATCTGAAGGAATCAAACCACAGTGATAGAGGAATAAATTAGTGATTAGTCCACAAAGAGATAAATGCTGGGTTAGAATTTGCAAGGAATGCTGTGGGGAAAAAAGGTCAAGCACCAATCAATCCCAGAAGGCATCTACCCAGCCTTGTTGTTGGGTGACATTTCTCTGTTTTTCTTTGCCCCCTTGTTTGGGGGAAAGGTCACTTGACAATGGCTTAACAGAGATTTTGACAGGAAGAAATGCCTGGATGACTCTTTTTCTTAGAAAAGCAACTTTTGAAGCTAGAGAGGGAATGGGTACCGTTCTGCCTGTGGTGATTGAAGACAGAGCATACCACTAGCAGCTGTTCAGAGACAAGAAAGGCAGCTTCATTCAAAAGCCATCATAATTTGGCAAGGAGTGCTCCAATCAGTAGCCTTCCTAATGCGTGTAATTGTTATGCAAATAAGCCACAGTGCATTACCCAGGCTGGGAACAGGAATATCAATTCTGTGATTTACAAGGGGCCCAGAGTCTAAGAGAACCCTGGCATGCATCCCATCCTAACGGGGCCTGCTGAGCTGTCTTGATGCTAGGCTTATGGTGAACTAGTTTATTAAAGTTGATCATTGGATTGAAGCTGATTCTTTAAAAACTGAACATATTTGAGTTTAATAAGGTGATCAAGGCCTGGATTTTTAGTTTCTGCCTGCAAATATCAGAAACAATATTAAAATGCACCATGGTTTCAGTGATTGCTGGGTACCCAAACCCCTTATATTTTGGAGGAGGAACTGAGTCCAGAGTGGTGAAGTGACTTGTCCAAAGAAACTGGCTTTCTTGCCTCCAAGTTCAGGGTAAATTTACACCTCACGCTACTGCCCCTTGAACGTGCATAGCTACAAGACATGTCATTTCTTAAGCTCAAGACCTTTTCTTTCCTCCCTTTTTTTTACCTTCTCCATTTCCTGTCCAACAAATTCCTATTATAAAATAATTATGAAGATTATTGGATAGATAAGAAATCTTATTTAATTCTCAAGAAGATGCAACCTAATATTATAGATGAGACAAACACCCAATAACTGCAATATAAGTAGCATAGAGAAAGATAGAGAGGAGGTAGAGCATGAAAAAGTTTCATAGGGCAGATGATATTAGGAATGGTCCTTTAAATCTTAACTGAGACAAGTAAGGAAGGAGAGGAAGAGACAGGGGATGGTGGGAATAGGAGGAACAAAGGCAGAGGAAGCTGGGGCTTGCAGAAGGAACAACAGTAGCAACATTTGTCTGGAGTATGGGGGAAGTGTGGCAGAGTAGAGGTGGGTACTTTTAAAAGCATATATTAGAGCAGTAAAGCCAAGACTAAGTCTCAGAAGATCCTTAGACATTGGAAATAGCCCTGGACTTATAGTCAAATGGCTTGTGTTTCGATCTCACTTCCACCAATACCCAGATATGTGACCTTGGACAAATAACTCAAATATCTAAACTTGGACTTTTTCCCTCTCACAAAGGTGTGGTGAATGTTAAAAATATGAAATGCCTAACACAGTACCTAGCATCTGATATGTGCTAAATGAAAAATGTTTCCCTTTTTTCCTTCATTACTTTGGTTTGGTTAGGAAACTGAGAATTATCATTGAACCTTGACTTTGCTGTCATGGTTTTTTGTCCATTCTTATTTGGTGGTGTCACTTACTTTTACCTTTAACCCTCTTTTTAGAATTAGCCAAGTGTAAGTTCACTTAATACACCAAGACTCTAATAATTGCTGTGTTTTCATTTCCTTTTTAAAACTCTCTTCTCTAACTGTTCTCACCTGTAATGTCAGATTAATTTTCCTTAAATACTTCTCCAGCCAATAGTCAATTGTTAACTGTTTAGAAATGCGGAAGGGTTCCTATTTGGGCCCTATTGTATCAAATCCATGTTCCTCCCTCAGTCAACCAGGGCCCTTGGCCACCAGCCTGCCATACTCCTCCCAGGTCCCTGAAAAGCCCCCTCTATGTTTATGTTAGGCCATTTCAAGGTTTGTCCTCAGATATAGTGAACACATACGAATCTATTATGTCTACAACTTTCCCTTTCATCAACTAACACAGACTTGGCCTTTCAGTGCTCATCTTTGTATATGAGGCCCATCTCCACCATCTTTGACATTCCATAACTATAATGTGGACTGTCTGCATCACAGCATTACACTGTTAGGTATAGCAAACCATGTCTCATCTTTATCTGTCTTATGGCTGCTGTGGCACTGAATATACCTTATTTTTATTTTTTTAAGTTTATTTATTTATTTTGAGAGAGAGAGACAGGGGGGAGGAGAAGAAAAAGAAGGGGAGGAGAATCCCAAGCAGGTTCTGTGCTATCAGTGTGGAGCCCAACGTGGGACTGTATCTCATTAATCGTGATATCGTGACATGGGACTCTTGATCCCATGTCAAGAGTCACTCAACTGAGTGAGCCACCCAGTTGTCCCCCCTCCTCTTTTTAATTTATTGAACATACTTTATTTATTATTTTAATGTTTTGTTTTGTTTTGTTTTGTTTTTTTTTGAGAGAGAGAGAGAAAGAGAGAAAAGAATGCTAGTGGGGGAGGGGCAGAGAGGGAGACACAGAACTGAAAGTGAGCTCCAGGCTCTGCACTGTCCACACAGAGCCTGACCCAGGGCTCAAACTCAAGAACTGTGAGATCATGTCCTGAGATGAAGTCAGAGGCTTAACCAACTGAGCCACCCAGATGCCCCAGACATACTTCAAAGACCTTTCAAATTCTCTGTGTATCCTTCTTTGTGCCTCATACCGTGCAAGGCGTAAAATAATGCTTACTATATGCTTATGAGATATATAAAGCCACCATTGACCTCAAACTGAGAGAAGATATTTCTTTCTTGCCCACAGGGACATAGCAAATTGAAGGGAAACCCTTGGGCCTGTTTTCCCAGTTCCAGACAGAGTTTGAAGATGTGTCATTTTCCAAATTATCTCTTGCCTATGAACTGATCAGAGATGGCCCAGACACCACTGAGAGAGAATAAAGATGGAAATGTACATGCTTGTTTGTAGAGCCAATTTTCTGACTATATTATGCACTTAAAAATTAAATTTGCTAAAGGCATTTCAAGTGCCTTTCATGCTAACACTTCATTATAAGGTACTTATCAGTAATAAATCCACAGGGCCTATGTTTTTTTTAAGAAAATAAGAAATACTAAGAACAAATAAAAACATCTTTCTTTTTTCCCACTCCTAGAACTATTTTTGTTCTAGGGGAAACAAGTAATTTCTAGTTGAATATATTAAAAATGTCAGCCTGCTATTAATATAGTATTTTTAATAATAACACAAAATGCCAAACTTTTCTTTAATTCCTCTTGCAGGAATTTAATATAAACTGGTAATTAAGAAAGTAAGGGGTGTTTCTTGCTGACATCATATGTCAGTTTTTGATTATCCACATAAGATCACTCTCTGGCTTTCTTTTCCTACTTCCAGATCATAGTTAGAGGTTAGTGACACCTTAAGAAATACACTATCTGCTTATATACCTGTCTTCTGTTCAGCATCCATCTTGCCTTCTGTCTTCCCTTCAGAGAGTTTGTGAAAGAGAAGGGCTACATTTGCTATCCATATGTCTTTATTTCTCATTTCTCTCTCAAGTCTCTCTCATATTGTAGCTTCTGTTCAGCTAAAAGTGATTTGAAGGCCACCAATATCCTATCAAGGTCCAGACTCAAGGTGCAGTGTTTAGCTTTTATCTTACTTAGCCTTTTAATGACACTTGACAAAATGGCTAAATCTTGTGTTTTAAAACCCTCTACTCTTTCATTGTGGCATGTTTTCTTCCTAACTTTATAATTCTCCTTTCTGCTTCTTCATTAGCATCCTTTCCTTCCCACTTCTCTTAAGTGGTTGTTTCTCCCCCTCTAAATTTTCCGGATGAAACACATCCACTCTTCTGACCTCAAATGTTACAATCTGAGGTCTATCAAAGCTGCATGGCCACCTGCCATGCTTGTGATATTAAGCAAGCTTTTCTTCCAGTGGAAGAAACAATAAATGCACTAATTAGTAAATATATAAAGGAAAATACAGTACTTGGTGGCAATATACACCGGAGCAATAAAGCTGGGGAAGAGTGGGAGAATGTGAGGCAGGGGCCTCACAGCCAGAGAAGATGACACTGAGAAGGTGATATTGGAGTAGAAGCCTTGAGGAAGAACTGGCCATGTGGATGTTTGGAAGAAGAGCTTCTCCTGAAGGTGGGGCTGCAACCTTACATGCCTCAAGGCAAGAGTGTTTAATAACATGGAATAAGGAAATATGGCTAAACTGGTATGGTGAAAGAGGAAGGGAAGTCAGAGGGGATGAGGAGCCAGATTATCCAAGGCTCTGAACTGCAGTGAGATGGGGTCAATGGAGGCTTTGGGTCAGAGGAATGTCAGAATCTGAGTTTTAAACAGACTATTTCTACTGCTGTTCTGCAAATCCATTGTATGGCAGACAGTGTAGAAGCAGGAGACCACCAAGAAGCTATCATAGTGATCTGAAAGAGGAAGAGGATTTAGAGCAGGATGAGACCAGCCAAGGTGGTCAGAGAAGGGATGGGATTCTGAATATATGTTGAAGGTAGATCTGGAAGTATTTGCTTATGGACTGGGTATGACAGGCAGACTGGGGACAAGGATGATTACAAAGTTTATATCCTGAACACTGAAAATATCAAGTAACATTTGCTGAGATGTGAAACTTGCAGATGTAAGTTTGGAAAGGGTGAAAATAAGGAGTTTGGGATTGACACCTCAGATGGCTGTCCAATGGTTTTAAGATGGCTGCTTACAACCCAAATGGAGAGGATAAATCAGAAGAGTATTCAATTCTGGAATTCAGAGAAAGATTTATATGCATATATCATGTGAGTTGTGAGCATAGATAGCAGTGATCTCTAAGCCATAGGACTGGATGATCTCCAGGGTAAAGCCTGTAGATAGGGAAGACATTCACAGTGTGGCGCCTTCTCCCTCATCCTGAACATTGCCTTAGTTGAAAAGCTTTGCCAATTTAATCCCAGAAATATCTTTTATTAACACCCTCTTCAGAATCACAATCAGCGTACCTCCAGGGGCATCCCTCACATTATAACCTATTTAAAGGGAACCTCTGGAAGACATTTACATACAATATGAAGACTACGGATTTTGCTCCAGTGCTGTCTCTGCTTTACAGACAGTTTAGTTTAAACTCTTGTAATTTTAAGTCTTCTCAATGACAAAGGCTTCCTGATTTGTCCCCCTGCTATCAATTTCTTATTTCCATTGTGACAAGAGTAACTTTTTTAACCAAAATCTGATCACACCATTGATTTCTTAAAATCCTTTGTGTCTTCTTGCTTATTTGAGGTTAAAAGGTTCTTTTAAAGCCTTCTGGAGCTTGGTGCAAACTATTTCCCTACCTGTATCTCCTACCTGATCACTCACTGTTAATCAACTCCTGGCATTTCTTTCTACCACCTGTGCTCAGAATGTGATGTCCCTATCTTTCAGACAGGAGCGCTAGGTGTCCCTCCTGCATCCAGCATTTATTTATGCCTCTACCATTCTGACAACGTCATTTCTCCATTCTTATTCTTTCCTCTGAGTGTCTCCAAGTCCACAAAACAGTTTTGGTCCAGCTCAGCTCCCACATCTTCTACCAGGACTCCCATGTGTACTCTGGCCCATTTCAGTTCTTAATCAATCATGTATCATCTCATGATGTCCTCCAGTTTTTTTGTGTGCATATCTTATCTCCCCAATGAGATTATAAACTCCTTTAAGGCAAGAAACTGCACCATATTTCTTTCTATTCATCATAGCACCAAGCTGCAGAGAGGCATTTTAATAAACGCAGTTTTGAATTGAATTAAATATATTGAACCTGCTTCTGATTTTAACAAGTTCATAGATCAGGGGTGTCACCAAAGACTCCTATATATGCTCTATATGATTCTGTCTACCAGCTGTTGTTGTGCACAGTAGCTTCCACTGCTCCTAAATATTTCTTCCTTATATTTACAGTTCACAGGTTCGATGACACAGATTCTGCCAAAGTGTATTTATAAGAATATGAAACTCTGGCCACATGAGCCTGAATTTGTGCCTTCATGTATAGTGAGTGTGATACATGATTTCTTCTGATTTGAGAAATGCAGTATAAATAGATAGCTAACTTTAAGCTAAATCTAGGAGGAAGCTGGCCCAGTTCCAGATTCTGGGTATTTTGGTGTATTATTTAGTTATTATTGACACAGTTGAGAATTCAGCTCAGAGATCCAACAGTGAGAGAGAAATCTTTCTTAGGAGCCTAGGGCAGGGGGAGCAAAGAGACTGTAAATAGCTTAGCAATCAGTGCTTCATGTTTGAGTGTTTCCAACAAGCAAAAACAAAACAAAAAACAAACAAACAAACAAACAAAAAACAAAGCCTTTCATAAGCAAAAATAACTAACATCCATTGAGCCTGACAATTAACAAAACATTTTCACATTTATTATTTTATTAGACATACCGACTACCTAGATGATGAGAAGAGATGATAATCTCCACTTTTATAAATGGCAGAAAAAAAACGCTTAGTTACTGAGAGACTGGTCCAGTGTCACCCAGTCAGGGAGTAGGAGAGCAAGTATACGGGGCAAACATCTTCAGGGTCAATATCCAGTATTTTCTGCGGTTTAGTATGTTGCTCCCAAAACAGTGGAAATTTAAAAAAGTTTAGATGATTTCATCTAAAGCTCCTGCCTCTTCTGTCCCTATTTCCTTTCAAAATAAGAAATTCTATGGAGACACTATCACTCACTCATATATTTGGCAGCAATGTGAGAGCAATGTGGGTGTTTTAAGCTTTAAAAGGTAATTTAATAAATAAATATGAAACAAGCTGAGAAGAGTACCTGAACCAGGTCTTATATTTCTAATAGAATCATAAATGCCAGAAAGTGCTGGGAATGATTTATTATCCTGTTATTATAAGTGACTGGGAAGCTTTCAATGGAGTCCTTGCTAATTTCTAGCAGCTGCATTAAATCAGAAACTCTATTAGCTATTATAAAATCATCATCCCATTTTTCTGCAAATCAACTTGAACACCTGATGGGAATTTGGAGCTGTTTGTTACTATATGTGCTAACTTCATCTTTGGCCTCCAAAAAGGAAATAAACACAAGGCAGAGGTGGCATGATTTTGGTCACATCTAGTGTTAGGGATTAATAAATGACTGTCAACTTTTTTTAAATTTTATTTATTTATTTTGAGAGAGAGAACAAGTGAGCATGGGGGAGAGAGAGAGAGAGAGAGAGAGAGAATCCCAAGCAGGCTCTGCACTGACAACATGGAGTTTGATCCCACAAACCGTGAGATCATGATCTGCGTGGAAACCAAGAATCAGATGCTTAATCGACTGAGCCACCCAGGCACCCCAACTGTCTACTTTTTATAAGAGATATTTCTGACAAAAGAAATAGTTTTATTCATCAAATACCACCTCATTAATTAGAAGGATCTGAGACATCATCAAATACTGTGTTCTGAATTGGAACCCCTCCCTCAGCTTCATTCTACTCAGCCTTACACCCAAATCTAGCAGCTGTCCATCCATTGTGTGAACAGGACAAATAACCAACTATATACAAACTAAATTCGAAATTTCTGTCACCATTACCCTTCACTCTGAGTTTTACAATGGAATATACCTCCAAGGACTCATTCTTTAATGACCAGAGAAGTAACACCTTATACTGGGCAAGTAACAAGAGTCAGAAGCAGATATTACTACATCTTTGAATACAACTTTGGCCTTATGGCTCAGGAATGAGCTGGCCAGGTAAAGGTTAAGTGCAATCTGATGGAGGCAACCAGGAGAGGCCACTACCTAGGAGATATATGCCTGCTGTGTTAGGGAAGATCCTGGAGTAGGAACAGCAGAGTGAGAGGAAAAGAGGCACCTGCTGATAACAGCAAATGTCTAACTAGGTGGAATAAAGTGGAGTTTTCAGAGAAATAAATTTTACAGGATTTAGTAATGGATTGAATATGGAAAGTGTGATTTCTTGCTTAGAAAACTCAAATGGATATTCAGGCTGAAGGAGTTGATTAAATTGAGGGAAGCTTTAAAGTTATATTTTTATGACGAGTTTATATGTCTATATATTTACCTTATATGTTCCCATCAGATTGTCTTTATAATTGCTATGTTCTGTGCTTGAAATTATTTTCCTCTAAAACTTCCCATAGTCCATTCCCTCATTCTGAGTGTTTGATCAAATATGACTTAATCAGAAAGTACTTCTATAACCTCACAATTTAAAATAGAACTTTTATCATTTCTTATTCTATTGTCCTGCTTTAATTTTCATCAGGGCACTTATTGTTTCCTACTATTATATTTTACTTTAATATTTTATTTATTTATTGTTAATCATCCCACTGAAGGTCACATTAAGTTTAATCTGGCAATTACATTGTGCATTTGTTCACTTTTGTATTACCAATGCCTAGAACAGTACCTGGTTCATGGTAGGTGTTCAGTAACTGTTGAGAGAATGAATAAATGAGTCCCAGAAGTAATGTTAAAATGGCAATTGTGTATCTACATAGATAGATAGAGAGGTAGATTGACAGATCAATGTAGGTTTAGATATGTAGAGGACTCTAGGCTTATAAGATAAATTGGTGAGTTATCTTCGTATGAATAGCAGCTGAAACCATACACTCCGGAAAAAGTATAGAATAAAAATATAAGAAGGCCTTGAAGAGCCTCAACAGTTGAAAGCCATGTAGAAGATGAGGAGTTTGCAATGAAAACAAAGATAAAACAGGAGGAAATCAGTAGTGTCTGTCTGTAGGAGGAGAAAGGGTTGAAAAACACAGAAAAACTATGATGAATATTGAAGAATATCCAGTGGAAATAGTATTATTGAAGTCACCAGTAACCACAGGAAGAACTTCTCTGGTGGGGTGATGGGTTAAGAGCTGTATTGATTTTGGGGAGTGTGACTGGGAAATGGGAAAGAGCATCTTTAGAAAACTGTTTGAGATACTTGTCTGAAATGAGAAGAAGAATAGAGAAATAGCTGTAATAAGATGAAAGTCTAAGTATTTTTTTTTACTTTAGTTTAATTGTTCATATGTTTAAAAGTCAATGGGAAAGATAAACTTGAGAGAGTGAGGCTGAAAATGCAGTGGATAGAGGGAGTGCCCATTAGAGTTTTCTGAGAAACCAAGAAAGATGGAATCCAAAGAATGGGTAGAGTTATTAGTGAATACATGAGGAGACATAGCATCTCTACAGTAACCAAAGGGAAGGAGAATCTAAATGCAGACAGTTTTACATGCTTGGTAATGGAAAGTTAGGGCATTCCCAACTAGTGGTTTCTCTATTTCTCTAAAGTAAAAGGTGATCATCTGCAAAGAGCAACAGGATATGAGTGGGAATTGAAATGATGGAGTTGAATGGAGAAGGTAGAAAAAAAAAAAAAAACACTGCAGAAAGTATCAGTATGAGTTGACCAATGAAGAATAGAAAGAAAAATTGTAGGCTAGCTGTGATGAGCTGATTGACTCTGGTGAGCATGACCTAATAATGGAATCATTCTGCCCTGTTGTGTCCTTAACCATGCCCAGAAAGCTGAGTTCATCCAGTGCTATAAGTTGGTAAAAAGTTGTGACAGAAAGAGTAATGAGCAAGGGAGTTTAGGGTACTGGACCAATTGAAATATGGGACCATGATATCCAAACTGTTTAGGAGAAAAGCACAGAGAATGAAGGTCTTAGAATTCAACAGAAAATAGGGGAGTCAATGGTCAGGAAGTCCCAAAGTAGTCAAAGATGCATCATAGTGGGGATGGTTGGACAAACACCCAGAAGGAGAGGGAATTGAGGTATAAGCATGGACTAGTCAAATTAGGAATTTTGTGGGAGGTGGGTGATAACATTTTCTGACAAGGCCCATTTGTTCAGAGCGAGGCTGGCATCATGCATTCCTTAAATCCTTCAGAATAAGGACAACATTTATCTTAAAATCTAGACTAAGACTTAATTCGAAATAAGGATGAAAAGACCTCACCAACGAGTTGCCAAGGTAGGCTCTGGCACTAGTAAACAAGTTTATTAAAAATAAGCAACAAATGCAGAACTGTCATACTTGATGTTACTGTTTGGGACAGAGAGATAGCTGGAGGTTGAATGACAGGACTTAGGAGCCTTAGGGCTTCTCCTAAGGAGCATAAGGTGTTCCTTAGACCTGGGGACACACATATTTTCTAACCTGTGGTTCCAGGTGGCAGACAGATCTAAAGAGTGAATACTGAGTACTTTGTCTCATCAACAAAATTATGTGCCAAAGGTACCCAACATCTGATATGAGCACTTGGTGCCTCCAGCAGAGAGAGCAGAGGGCTCCAGTTCCCCATGAAGATTGCAGAACTTATTGAAAACAATAAAGAGCCTGTTCCCCATTCTGTTTTTATTCAACAGGAAACAGAGCCACTTGTCAGGCTGAAGGTACTTGTCCATTGCCACTGCAGTGATGGTTTGAAAGAGGGTAGAGGGAAATGGAGGAAAAAGACATTAAAAGGAAAATGTCACCATTTCCAAATGCCATATTATTTGACAGTTTCTCTTTATGTTGCAACAACTGCTTAACATGACAAATGATGGCTTTAATAAAAACGCACACAAGGAGATGCAGCACCAGAAAATGAATAATAGAGCTTTCTATTCTGACATGTTATGGAGCATATTCACTCAGCAATGAATAGGACTCGGGGAACTGTGTGTTGCTTGTTGCTTTCAGACAACTCCTGGTAGGTGGTTGGCCCTGTGTCAGTTTCACTTGTGGGAAGCAGAATACAGTGCAACTGATTTTAGCAGTGAAGTTTGGGTAGGGAGCATTAAATGGCTTGCTTAATCATTGGAGGGGGGTTGCTGACAAAACAGGTCGAACTTTTAGAAAACCGCATCACAGAACTGGAGTCACCAACAGATCCCATTTTACAACCTAGAAGCTGCCACCACTCCTAGTCAAAGCCACCAAAATCCTGAAGCCAATACTGTCAGGAAACTACCGCCTCTAGGAAGCTTCCTTGACCAGAAGGCCATACCATGCGTGCCTATGTGACCAGCACCAACATGGTTGACCCTTTCCCTGTCTCTAGGTACCTGAGACAGAAAATTCTTGGGTCCCTGAACTCTTGCTAATGCTTCTCAGAAAAATTAGGGGCAGTGTTTTCCAAGAGGAAGAGCAGCAGCAGCAGCAGTGTGGTGACTCTTGTACCAGTAATTGAAATATAGTAAGTTTCACATGAGGTGTGGGGGCTAAGTTCGGGCTGGTAGGGTTTGATGATCTTAGGATCCTACAAGTACAGATTTGATATTGATAAATCCAGTATTGGTGTGGTTTAGAGCAAGAGGGGTAGAGAGTAAGAGGGTGGGAAAGTGAAAGCACAGGGAAAAGCAGACTGTCTTCAACCCCAGGACTTCAGTGGACAGGGATTCTTTGGAGTTTGATAACCACGTGTCTTCATACTTCACTTACTGTCTTGTCACCTCTGTGCAGTCACATAGGGGAGGAAACCCTCAACCATTGAAAGTTCCACAAATGTGCAATTCCAAATCACTGTTCAGAGTTAGATGCAGAAAGTTAAGAAAAGCTACAGTAGCAACACACATCAATAATGCAGAAAAACCAGAAATGGGCCTGGTTGGAATCATGGGAAGAAAGGCATGTTTGTAGGGGAGTTGAAGACTTATGACATTGATAAAGCCATGAAGGTCTGCCATAGTTTGTTTTAGCACAGTGGGAAAATAAGCAATAGTTAGTGCAAAGGAACAAAGTGGGGGGGAAATGGCACAGCAAAGAATATGTCAGTCAACAGCGAGTTTTATTCAATTTTTACCTATCATCTACTGTTTGCTAGTAATTAAAATGCTGAAAATAATATTTTGTCTGCGTCCTTAAGGGAATTTAGACATTCATTGATCTTGTCAGAGTCATTACATGAAGGAATTTAAAGGATACGAATTTTTAGCCTATATTCTTTCTCAACATCTAGAAGAAAAGACATCTTTATTACAGCTAGTCACTATATGTAAAGGGTTAAAAGCCCTACAGCACTCTGCTGTGAGGAATACAAAGAAAAGTAAAGACTTTATTATTATACCTAAGAAGGTAATAGTCTATTTGAGGAGTTAGAACACACCAGGAAAAAAGTGGTACATGTTTTAATTGGCAAAGACTTAGTAAAACAGAGGACACAAAGTAATGAATTTCTAACTGCCAAAGGTAACAGATACAGAGTAAATGCTTTAGTAGATAAGAGAAATTAAAGACCATTTCCGTTTGGAGTGTTGAAAAAGTTTTCATTGTGGGGTAAAATTTAAGCTGAATTTTGAAGGAAGGACAGAACTTGCTCTGATAAAAAAGGAAGAGGAAGATTGTGCTGAGTAGGAAAATAACACAAGGAAAAACATGGATGGGAGACAATGTGATGTTTCCACTGAAATGAGGGTTTATAGGATACTCAGGGAAAAATGATTTCATTAAAAACAAAACTATTAATAGTTAGGAAAAATAGGACTCTTATTATTAAACAGCCACAAATGTCAAGATAAATAGTTTGGCATATGTGCTGTGGGCACTGGGAATATTGACATTCCAAAGGGGATCCACTTGATATGTCCAGAATCAAGTGTATGTGATCTGGAATTTTTAGACCATGATTACAGTTTGATTTTCTTTTTTTTTAATGTTTTTTTTTAATTTATTTTTGAGAGAAAGACAGGGTAAGGGCAGAGAGAGAGAGGGAGAGAGAATCCCAAGCACACTTTATGCTGTCATCATGGAGCCTGACCTGGGCTTGAATTCATGAATTGTGAGATCATCACCTGAGCTGAAACCAAGAGTCAGATGCTCAACCAACTCAGCCATCCAGGGACCAGAGTTTGATTTCCTTTTTAATTGAAGCAAGAATTAGGGTTTTTGAAAAAAATGTTTCTACCCTTTATATTTTTATCTATATGATTACATTAAAATACACCCTCCCAAAAGGGTGCTTATGTGTTTTTTTTTTATGTTTATTTTTATTTTTGAGAGAGAGAGAAGACAGAGCATGAGTGGGGCAGGGGCAGAGAGAGAGGGAGACACAGAATCCGAAGGAAGTTTCAGGCTCTGAGTTGTCAGCAAAGAGACCGACGTGGGGCTTGAACCACAAGTTCATGACCAGGGCCAAAGTCAGACACTTAACAGACTGAGCCACCCAGACACTCCTTGGGTGCTTATATTTCAATCAAAACATCTCCAGGGGTGCTTGCATGGCTGTGAATCTGTGATTTCACCACAGGTCATGGTGCCAGAGTCATGGGATCAGGCTCCACATCAGGCTCTGTGGTGAGCTTGGAGTCTGCTTCAGATCTTTTCTCTCTCTTTGCCCCTCTCTCCTGCTTGCATTCAGTCTCTTTATCTCTCTAAAATAATAAAAAATAAATAAAACATCTTCAAATATAAATAAAATACTTTGTATGTGCCTATATAAATGTCTTCAGGAATTTTAAAGATAAGATAAATTTGAAAAGAGAAATGCATACTTTGAATCTATGAAAGGGTATGTGAAGAAAAGGTGACTTGGTGCACGTGGCACTTTTACAGTGGAAGTTGAAAAGGCACAAAGAATTGGAACCCATAAAGACATATATGACCAACTCACTAAACACATAAACAAGCAAATGAAATACATCCTAAAGAGGGTGTGGGGAGAATCAGTATATAAAGTTGCCACAATATATTATCTAAACTATCTACTTTTCAAAAAAAAAATTATAAGACATGAAAAGAATAATAGTGTGGTCCGTACAAAGAAAACAATCAGGCAACAGAAACTTCCCAGATGTCATATTTAACAAAGACTTCTAAGCAGCCATTATAAACATATTTGAAAAACTAAAGGAAGCCATGTTAAAAGAAGTAAACGAAGGTATTATGACAATGTCTCACCAAATAAAGAATATGAATAAAGATATAAAAGTTATAAAAAATAATCAAATAGTAATTCTGTAGTTGGAAACTATAATAACTGAAATTAAAAATTCATTAAAGGTGCTCAACAGTAAATTTCAACTAGCAAAAAAAATCATCAAACTTGAATATAGATTGATAGAAATCATACAATCTAAAAAACACAGAAAAAATAATTTAAAAATTGAACAGAGCCTTAAAGAAATATGGGATACCATTAAGCACGTCAGTGTATGTGAAGTAGGAGTCTTAGAAGGGGAAGAGAGAGAGAAAGAAGCAGAAAAAAATATTGGAAAAAATAGTTGTTGAAAATTTTAAAAACATTGATTAAAACATTAATCCACATATCCAATAAGCTCAACAAACTCCAAGTAGGATAAATACAGAGACATAATAGTAAAAATGTTGAAAGACAAAGAGAAAATCTTGAAAGCAGGAGAAAAAGGACTCATCCCATACAAGGAAGCCCCTATAAGATTAGCAGATGACTTTTCATTAAAAACAATGAAGGCCAGAAGGCAATAGGATGACATATACAAAATGGTTTTTTTTTTTTTTTTGAGTCAACTAAAAATCTTATATCCAGCCAAATTAACACTTAAAAATGAAGGTGAATAAAGACATCTCTATACAAACAACAACTTAGAGAGTTTGTTGCTTGCAGATTGCCTTACAAGAAATACTAAAGGATGTTTTTTAGACAAAGGAAGTGACTCTAGATACTAAGCAAATCCACACACACACACACACACACACACACACACAAACATACATACACAAACACAAATGTCACTGATAAAGGTAATTATATAATTATAAAAGGGTATAGATGCTTATTCCTTATTTCTTCTATTAAATGATATAAAAAGAATTATATAAAACAGCGTGTATATAATTATACTTTTGTGCCTATAACATATGGGAATGTAATATATTTGATAATAACAGTCTAACAGGTGAGTAGAAGAAAAACTATTTTGGAGTAAGCCTATGACACCAGACAGTAACTCGAATCCACAAAAACAAATAAAGCCAACCAGAAATAGTAAACAAAATGGTTAACATGACAAACTCTATAAATACATACATGTTCTTCTTTCTTCCCTCAGTTCCAATAAAAATCATAAAATTAATTAAAAGAATTTATAACAATGTATTGTTGAGTTGAAATATAAACAGATTTATGTGTAAGAATAAAAGCACAAACAGTAGGAAAAGGGAATAGAGCTATGTAGGAGTTTCTATAACTCACTGGAATTAAGTTAGTATAAATCTGAAGTTGATTCTGATAAGTTAAGGTGTATATGGTAAGTCCTAGGGCAATCACTCATAAAATGTCCAGAAGTAAATTGTAAATTGTTAAAATCATTAAAATGTTACATTATAAAATATTCACTTACTTCAAAAGGAAACAGTGAAGGAGAAATAGAAGAATAAAAAAGACATGAGATATATATAAAACATAAACATAAAACTAATTATATTAATAGTAATATTATATGTTAATGTATTAAACAAAATAATCAAAATGCAGAATTGTTAGAGTGGATAACAACAAGATCCAATTATATTTAATCAATGGGAGACACATATTAGATATAAATGTGTTAAAAGTAGCAAGATGGAAAAGATATACCATGCAAATGGGAATAAAAAAGATGGAGTAACTATTCCAGAAAATAGACTTTACAACAGAAAACTGACTACAGATTGAGGGACATTTTAGAATGATAAAAGAGTCAATCTCACAGGAATATGTAAAAATTATGAATATATATATATATATATATATATATATATATATACACACACCTAACCACAGAGCCACAAAATATATAAGCAAAAGCTGACATAAATAAATGAAAAAATAAACAATTCAACAATAACAGCTGTAGACTTCAATAATTCACTCTCAATAATAAATATGAAACTAGGCAGAAGATCAACAAAGAAAGAGAAGACATGAATACTGTGAAATAATTAGAACCAACAGACATCTTTGGGACACTCCACTCAACCATGGCAGAGTATAGATTATTCTCAAATATATATGGAGCATTCTTCTGAATAGACATATGTTCAGCCACAAAACAAGCCTCCATGAATCTTAAAGGATTTAAATCATACAAAGTGTAATATCTGACCTTAATTAAATGATAATATAAATCAATAACAGAAATTAATTTGGGGAATTCACAAAAATGTGGGAAGGTACAAAATCTTAATCAATGGATCAAAAAAGAAATCACAAGGGAAATTAAAAAATACATGGAGAGGAAAGAAAATGAAGTCACAACACAGAATAACATATGGTATGCAGCTAACACATTGCTTAGAGATAAATTTATAGATGTAAAAAGCTATATGAAAAGGAGAAATGTCAAATCAATAATCTAACTTTTTATCTTAAGACAATGGAAAACAATAGTAAACTAAACCTTTAGCAGGTAGAAAAAGGAAATAATAAAGATTAAAAATGAAGTTAGAGAAAAAAAGAATAGAAAATAATAGACAAAAAGAAATGAAACTAAAAGTTGGTTCTTTGAAAATATCAACAAAATTGACAAACCTTCATCTGGGTTAAAAAAGAAAAAAATATAAAAGACTAAAATTGCTAAAAGCAGAAATAAACAAAGGCCATTATTAATAACCTCACAGAAGAATTGCAAGGGAGTGTTATGTATGCCAATAAATTAGATAACTCAGATGAGATAAAGAAATGCCCTGGTATGACACAAACTACTAACATTGACTCAAGAGGAAATAAAAAATCTAAGTGGACAGTAAAGAGATTAAATTAGTAATTCAAAACTTTCCACAAAGGAAATCCTGGGACTAGATAACCTCACAGGTGAATTCTACCAAACCTTTAAAGAAGAATTAATATTTCTTTACAAACTCTCCTCAAAAAATAAAAGATGGAGAATACTTCTTAAATCATTCCATTAGGCCAGTATTATTCTGCTTCTAAAAGTGGACAAAGGCACCACAAGAAGTACAACTATAGACCAATATTTGCTGTGAATTTACATGCAATTTTTTTTTTTTTTTTTTTTTTTTTTTAGAGACTAGCAAATTGAGGGACACCTGGGTGGCTAAGTTGGTTAAGTGTCCGACTCTTGATCTCAGCTCAGGTCTTGATCTCAGGGTCGTGAGTTCAGGTCCTGGGCTGGGCTCTGCACTGGGTGTGAAGCCTACTTAAAAAATAAATAAAATAAAATAAAATAAAATAAAATAAAATAAAATAAAATAAAATAAAATACTAGAAAATTAAATCAAGCAATATGTAAAATGGAAAATATACTATGACCAGGTAGGATTTATACCAGGAATGCAATGTTGGTTTAACATTTTGAAATCAATTAATGCAATGCCCCCATATTAATAGAATAAATGTGTTCTACAGAACACAAAACACAAAAACTACAGAATATTATAATAGAGGCATCAAAACTACTCAACAAAATCCAATACCTTTCATAATAAAGATACTAAATGAATTATAAATAAAAGGAAATTTCCTCAACTTGTTAAGAAAAATCCAGACCTAACATCATACTTAATACTAAAAGACTGAATATATTTTTCTCTAAGGTCAGGACAAGTCAAGGATATATGCTTTTACAACTTTTACTCAACATTGTACTGTACTAGCCAGGGAAGTTAATCAATAAAAATAAATAGAAGGTATACATATTGCAAAGAAAATAGTAAGACCATTTGCAAATAATATTATCTTATATAGAGAAAATCCTAAGGAATTCACTAAAGTACTAAAGGAACTAATAAAAAAGTTTAGAGAAGTTTCAGGATGAAAAGCAATACAAAAAAAATCATTAGTACTTCTATAAACTACTAATAAACAATCCAAAAATGAAATTAAGAAAACAATTTCTTTTATAAAAAGGAAGAAAAAAACCTTAGGTATAAATTTAACTAGTAAAGTATAAAATTTTTACTCTCAAAACTACAAAACAGTGTTAGAAGAAATTAAAGAAGAACTATATATATGGAAAGACAGCCCATATTCATGGTTTAGAAAACTTAATATGGTAATATTCCCCAAATTGATTTGCACACTCAATACAATCCACATCAAAATCTTAGCTGGCTTCTTTGAAGAAGCTGTTCTTAAAATTTATATGGCAATTTAAGGGACACAGCATGCTCAAAACAATCTTTAAGGAGAACAAAGCTGGAGGAGTCATACTTCCCAGTTTAAAACTTACTACAAAAGTACCATAATAAAGACAACATGGTACTGGAATAAAGAGGGACATAAATATCAATGGAATAGAATTAAGCATCCAGAAATAAAACTGTCACCTTTACCTTAACCTGATTTTGATAAAGATACAAAAAATATTATTTTTACCAAAAAAATGGTGCTGGGAAAACTGGATATATAAATGCAAAACAATGAAGTTGGTCCTTTATTCACACCATACAGAAAAATAATTTCAAAATGGATCAGAGACCTAAATGTAAGAGCTAAAATGATGAAACTCTTACAAGAAAATATAGGACTAAATCTTTGTGATCTTAGTTTAGGCAAAGACTTTTTAGATATGACACCTAAATGATACGGCTTTCCTTTTGGGGGCAATGAAAGTATTATAAAATTTATTGTGGTCATAGTTGCACAACTCTTAGATTATACCAATAAACTTTATGTTGTATGGTATGTGAATTATATCTCAGTAAAGCTGAGTGTGTGTGAGTGTGTGTGTGTGTGTGTGTGTGTGTGAGAGAGAGAGAGAGAGAGAGAGAGAGAAAGAGAGAGAGACAGAGTGAGGAAGAGAGAGAGGAGTGTGGTAGAAATAAGAAACAATGAGTATAGAGTGTCTTGGGAGAGAACAGCCTCAGGGAAGTGAAGAAGTGGTAAGATAAGGGTTAAGCCAGATATTAGAGTGTATAACTGAAGATGAATCCCTTAGAACTCTGGGAGATAATATGCAATACAGGCTTCTGAATTATTCCCAACAAAGGTTAGGAGCTGATTTATTTATATAGTCATACCTGTCAATTATTGATTGAGGCTGCCCTTGGCATTTTTGACCTGTTACATGCATTGTGAAAATGGTTTTCTGTGGTTCCATAGAGGCCCTCAGGCACAGAGATGCTGATACCAGAAGTAGGAAATTATCTGCATCACAGTGAAATGGTAGGGTCCAAGGTACTTTGGGTGGGGCACTAAAATAATTAGTAAGATTAATAATAAATAAGAGATGACATAAAATAATTAATATTTTATCTCTGATTTAGACCATGTATTGAGAACATAAAGCTTTTTGGTGTGAGCATTTCATAAAACTGGTAAACTGGTGATCTCCATGGTGGTAGTTTAGAGATTTCTTCTTCCACTTTCATTTTAATATCACTGACATTACTTAAATGAAAACATAAACAAATATGAAGCATCAACTCTCATCCTTGTCATGCGAATAGCCCCCATTTTTATTCCCCACAGTGACTCCTCCAAACATGTATTTCCCTTCTCAAGCCCCTGACCTTTTCTCACATTCTTCAAAATTGATCTTGATTCCAACAACTTCAAGACAATGGAAATTGCTGCATGCAAATTATTTCCATTTCCATCAGTCTAATTAATATCTCACTTAACAGCAAAGTTGAGTTTTTAGGATATTTTTTTTTAAATTTTTTTTTCAACGTTTATTTATTTTTGGGACAGAGAGAGACAGAGCATGAACGGGGGAGGGGCAGAGAGAGACGGAGACACAGAATCGGAAACAGGCTCCAGGCTCTGAGCCATCAGCCCAGAGCCCGACGAGGGGCTCGAACTCACGGACCGCGAGATCGTGACCTGGCTGAAGTCGGACGCTTAACCGACTGCGCCACCCAGGCGCCCCTGGATATTTTTAGGGAGTGCCATTTAGAAGGGATGAAAGAAAAGGGAGCAGTAGAGACTGAGCTACTGTGTAGAACCAATAGCTTCAGCCAAACCTACTGAGTTCTAGAGTTAAAATGGACTGGCAGAATGTCGCACCAAAATGCCTTGGCCTTTAAACTTTACCTCAATCACTCATTGAGAGTTTTTCTAGGAAGGCATGACTTAGGGCCAGGAAGTTTCCTGCAGCAGAAAAAATTCCCTGAAGGGGTTGTTAATACTCCTCATACCAGAACAACACTACTAATTGTTTCTTTAAAGGAGGATTTGCATAGCACCTCTGTACATCCTTCAGAGTTCATGTTTATGCCACTCAGATACATTCTCTTACATATGTTGAGAGAGTAGCATCTCCAAGATTCCATTGCGCTTTCTTCCTGAAGGACACTTAGAAGATCAATGTTAATGTGATAAACTACAGCCCTCACATCTCCAGCTGGTCCTGAGATCACACTTGATACTCATCATCTTTTTCCTCCACTCTTCATTATAGATAGTCTCACTCTCACACCTCAGCTAGTTCCTCTGCTGCATCTCCATGGCTTACCTGCTGGTGTGACCCAGACACTAATCACTGTGAGCTTTTTTAGCCCAGGGCTACTGCATTTACCCATTCATTATGACGACTGGGCAAGGAATGCCAAGAGGTGTCCAAATGAATCACATACATTGCTCCCTGCCCCACTGAGTCATAGCATGATAATCCGGTGACATGGGGAAGCTGAGCTAACTTCCATGGAATTGCAGCATTACTGTATCCTTATAAGAAGGCATTACCTTAATTTTATCCAACTTGTTCCTTCCAGTTTCTTTCCTAACCCCTCTCATTCCATCTGGAATCTAGTCTCATATATTATTTCTTCTTTTTTATAACACCTTTGTTGCTCTTCCTTCTTATTCACCTACAAATATATTCAAATTCTGAAACAAATTAAAAGCCAAACACACAGCAGGGATGACAATAACAAATTTCTCTCAGTACTCCCTCACTTTCACGTTGCTTATCTATTTCTTTTTCTCTTTATTATAAACCTTTTAAAGGAATAGTGTATATGTTCTCCTATACTCCATTTACAATTGGCTTTTTTGACCCATTTGAATCTGGCCTCTCTAGTACCATTATCTCCTCATTCCAAGGTCAAAATTCTGACCTCCTAATTGCCAAAGATAGAAGCTAATGTGTGTCCTTCATACTGGACTCCGCATCACAGGACAGAACTGCCCATGCATTTTTGCCTTTTCCTTCATCTTAGTTTCTCTGACATTTCCTTTGTTCTCAGGCTAAACTTCTGAGGCTACATTCTCCATCATCTTCCTAGGTATATTTTCTTTGTCTTTCTTCCTGGATGCCACCAATCTTCAAGGCTTTGTCTTCTGCCTTCTCTGTCCCTGCATTTATTGGCCAATTTTATCACTCATTTACAACCAGTTCTATTCCTAGATAACCCCAGACTACCTCTACATCTTACAATTTTTAAAATGTTTATTTATTTATTTTGAGAGAGAGAGAGAGGAAGAGAGAGAGAGAGAGAAAGAGAGAGAGAGAGAGAGAGAGAGAGAGAGATTGAGAGAAAGAGAGACAGAAATCCACAAAATCCACAGTTTCAGCTCAGAGTCCGACTTGGGGCTCAATCCCACAAACATTGAGATTATGACTTGAGCTGAAACGGAGTCAGATGCTTAAGCAACCGAGACACCCAGATACCGATACCTCGACATCTTCTCTCCTTCTGAAGGAAGTTCCAATTTCATGTGGTATAAACAATCCACTAAATTCTTTCAAATCATCTGATGCCATTAAGATATCTACTCTCTTGTTTGATTATTTTGAAAGAATGACTGAGTGGTACTAACTTCTCTCTTTTTTTCACTCTTGTTGTCTCTGGGGTTGTTTATCTTGGAAACCTGTCTCTTGATTCACACCTTTCCTCCAATTCCCACAGTTATTGATCAGGGCCTATTCTATATTGACTGAGCTTATGTGGTCGAATCTGAGTTTCAGTCAGGCCTACTCAGCCTTCGGCAATGGCTTTAGGACTCATTTTCTTCAGGCAGAGCTCAGGGTCAATTCAGGTTTGTGCTCAGTCTGGTAGAGTTTTTTTTTGTTTTGTTTTGTTTGTTTTTATTGTTGTTTGTTTTTCTTTTTATGCTTTTCTCTTCACGGTGAAGGTGAGCAGAACTTGAAGATTCTACATTTCTACCAAGGGGTGGAAAGAGGGTTGAGACAAACTGAAAAGCTGTCAGGTAAAGTGGGATGAATTTTGGCTAGGTATGTACCCTGGGAAATGAATTTTTCAGAGGCTACAATTGTTTTTCCTTGAGCACATGGGGTTAAAGAGAACTGGCAGTGTAGAATCAGATAGACACACATGACATCTGTAATCCAAACTGAGGACCTATTATGGCCAAATCATTCAGTTTCATCTACAATGTATAGAATATATTATTCACACACACACACATACACACACACATACACACTATATATACACACACACATATATATATATATATATATATATATATATATATAAACTATATATACTATAAATGAAAATGAATATATATATATATATATATATATATATATATATATATTTGAAATAGTATGTTGCTCCTTTTCACAAAAGATTTTAGTCAAGTGTTTAAAATATTGCTTTTATGGCTGCCTGGGTGGCTCAGTCAGTTAAGCATCAAACTCTTGATCTCATGGTTCCTGAGATTGAGCCCTGTGTTGGTCTGGTCTCTGCACTGACAGTGTGGAGTCTGCTTGGGATTCTCTCTCTCTGCCCCACCTCCCCCACTCATGCTCAGTCTCTCTTTCAAAATAAATAAAAGACATTTAAAAAATCTTTAGGACATCTTTATCTCTTGGTATGCTGGTATAATTATTATAGTTAAAAAATAAAAATTTAAGCCATGAGTAAAATAATAATATGTAGTAAAGATAAAAAACTATGTTTATGAAATAATTTCAGAACCTCTGCAAACATTTATGGACCAGTGTTGCTGTGAGAGCAAAGGGCTGCCGTAGAATGCAGGGGTAAAGGGAAGTGATTCTCAGGATAACAATTCCTTCTTCCAGTGGCCAGAAAGCCTGGTAATCATGGGGTTCTCTGCTCATAGAACCTCACCTCTGCTATCTGTGGCTCACTGCACTTTAGGTCAATCAATTGCCAAATATGCATAGAACTCTTGGGACTGTCTACCAGGAGTGTGTGTGTGGGGGGAGGGGCTGTAGCAAGCACCAATGCACAGCATTTTACTGAATACTAACTAGAACTCTTTGAGGTAAACTTACTTGCAATTAAACAGAGGCTTGGAGGAGCTGATAATGATCGTGATGGTGATAATGGCTATGTCTGTCCCAGGTTGGGTTCTCTGAGATGGTGGTTAGTACATGAAGAGTTTATTAGGAAATTCCCTTTGGATCAACAACTGTGAGGAGATGGGGCAGGAGCATGATGAGCAGAGGTCACGGTGTGACAAAGTCCTATCCTATCTAGTCTGTCTCTTTTTGGGTGGAAATAACCAGGTCTGTACTTTGAGTAGTCATTGGAGGGGGGCCTTGTGGGAAGGTCATGCACTTGGGGAGGGTTCTCCTTGCAGAAGAGGAAATTCCTGAAGGCTGGCTTCAAATAGCACTGCCAGTAGCTAGGCAAGTAAGTGTTTCCTTGAAGAAGAACACAACCAGCTCATCTCTATGTCTACCACAATTTGGGAATTAAAATGTATAAGTACTTAAGAAGGATTAATGGATTTAATACTAATAGCAACCAAGTAAGGTAGGAACTCTTTTTTTTTTTTTTTTTTTTTTATCAGGTGAGGAAAATGAGGCTTATGAGGATAAGCAAACTGCCCTGGGTTGCACAGCAGAGAAGTGGTAGCGTCCAGATTTGAACTCTGGTTACCTAAACTTGTTTTCCTGCAGTGCATCACCCACACAATGAGAGCTACAGGAAAGTACAGGGAATTGTTAATATCCTGAAAAAACAAACTCTCCAATTATACATATAAGAATAACATCCTTGATAAACAAGAATGCAAAATATGGCACGTTGCAATATAAAAACATCAGGGAATAGGAGTCAAATGATTTCAGTTTGAATCCACCATGGCAGACAGTGATGCTACATAATGGCACAAGTTGAAATTACATGCTGCAGGGATTCAGAGGAGCTCAGTGAGGACTGGAAGACCATGGAGGAAGGGGTATTAGGCTGGGCTTTAAGAGTGGTGCTGGGGAAGGAAGAGGAGGAGAAATGTTAATAGGAGAAACTGGTGAGAAGGTTTAGAGGTGGAGAAGGCACAATGACTTTCTTAACCAAGGTCTTAGACATTCCAAATGCCATCTCATGAAATCACCTCACAGCCAACTAAGTAGGTACTGTTGCCATCCTCCATTTTCACATAAGAAAACTGGGGCTCTGAGAGGTTATGAGATATGCCTTCTGTTGATAACCTCTGTGGTGGAACAAGGATTTGAACCCAAATCTGGAGAATTCTAAATTCCCTGCTCTTACATTAGTGTCAGGCTAATGTGTGCTCCATATGTGTCCATAGCACATCTGTTAGGAAAAACAGCAATCGTGAGGGAGGAGGTGAATCCAGTGTTTAGCTGGTGAGTCTCTCTTCTTGTTCAAGTAGGATTTCCATGGGTGTTTAGAGTCTGGACTGTTCGGACAGGGTCTGTGCAGAAGGGGGCCTTTCCTATTACCCATGTTTCCCCCTTCTCTAGTTTTATCCATCATTTGCTTCACTGTGCTGGGCATTTCCTGGACTGAACCTTTTTTTCTCACATCCATGTGTATGTCTTGCCCTCTGGGCTCAGCACAGAAGGTTTATCTTCCAACCTTGAGGCCTCCCTCAGGCACACAACTGCTGTTTGCAGGGTGGGCACAGGCTTGATTCTGCAATTCTGAACCAATATCCAATGCACAAAAAACTAAACTCAATTCCAAGTGTGTAAAGGTGGGGGCCAGTGGAGAGGGATTCCAGACACAGTTCAAGGCCCCCTTGAAACCTCGGGGGGCTACCTCTAATGTGTAGCTAGGATAGAGACAATATTCAAATGTAAAATAGACATAATATTGATAAAACCACCACAGCCACCATGTAGTAACCAGTAATAATAATATTGTAATGGTGATAGGAAAAAGAACTAATATTTATGGACAACATAGACCTCAGCATCCTTGTTGCCTCACATTTCCCTTCTTCTAGGTCAGAATAGTAGAACAAAAGGAAATAGGAAGAACATTCTAACAGCAAGTGCTGCCTGTCAGTATTGTAAGACCATCTGTGGTGCGTGACCATGGAAATACCCAAATGAAACCTGGTGACCACCAGCCAGGCATCGCACATAGGAGTTTCCAGCATTAACTTCAGTTTAACAAAGCTAAGCTAATGTCTAAGCCCCATCCCCAATCCAAAATTCTATGATACAGTGATTTCCTAAATGTCTATTTCCCAACCTGAAGCTGCTCTATCATGCCCTTGAGGACTTAAATGTGGGGTGGAGAGCGTCATGCCAGTTTCCATGTCTCGAGGTGCTGGGGCAGTATCAGATGTCAGCGCTGTAGGTCCACATTTATGGATACCTATGTGCTCTGTCAAGCAGCACTGTTGTTCCAACAGATAAACCAGTCTCTGTGTTTGTTTCTCACCCACTTAGGGAAGTCTGACTAATGGGAAGATAATGTTTTTGAGGTCAAAGTTGCTGAAGCCAAAAGCTACGTTGGTGGAGAACCCCTGTTTTAAAGTACACATTGTATAAAATAAGGCAAAGACTGAAAAATCGAATGCAGTTAAGTGTCTGCTTGTGAATGGATCCAAATGATGTTTCCCCCAATCTTTGTCAGGGCCTTTCCTGAAAGGTGGACTGTTTTTCAAGTTGGAACAGTGCAACAGTGGTCTTAGCTAAAACAGTAGTTTTAAAGATGGATTTGCATACTGAAGGAGTAACTATAAAGAAATAAAGGACCATGTCCTTAATTTGGTGCCCTGTTCTATGACAAGTATAAGGATAAAAGACAGGGTTTTCCTTTGGACCACAATTTTCCATTATCTCACACTATGGTCTAGACTTCAAATCTTTTCCTCAAGCTCTGAGTGGAAATCACTGATTAGGCAAACTGCTGATGTACGAGCAAAATTAGACTGTTTACCATGTGGGAGCTTGCTAATTGCAAGGAAACGTGAGTTCCCAGGCACACACTCCTTTGTCTGTTAGATGCTGTCTTCACCATGACAGGGAAGTGTGTACAGTCAGGAAGAGCCCAGGCAGGGTGGGGTATGATAATTGGGCTAGTTTCTGTGCTTTGCTTTCCTATGATGAGATGATTCATCAAGAAGCCTCCTTGGCGCTCCATTGTGCTGTGCTCTTATACATCCAGTTAAAAGTCAATGCCGCTATGAAAATGGATCTCCCGCAGAAAAATGGCACATTCATTCATTTAGCAAAGCTTTACTGAACACCTTCTTTTTGTTAAGCATTGGGTTTGGTGCTGAGAATAGAGACAGACATCATTCTCACTAAATTAGCAAAGAGAAAGTGTCCTGTACTCAACTATGTCAAATGTATTGTAAGATTATAGTAAAGAAGGATAAAATTCTGAGGAGGTACAGAAGAGGAATGAGTTACTCATGCCTAGGAACTGGGGAAATGCCCAGACAAGGTAATATTTGGGCTGGGTCTTAAAGATGAGCTTTGGAATTTCATTGGCAGAGGCGGGGTTTTGGATAGAAGAGGCATCATGGGCTAAAGCAGAGAGAGATGCAAATGTGAACATTATTCTGGAAGGATCCAGTGGTCCAGTGATGGTCATGGATCTATAGGCTATTACATCTGAAAGTGGATTTGCAAATGATCTAGTTCAATAGCTTATTTTACAGTTGAGGAAACCACAGGCAGGAATGCTGGACTGACTTCTCCAAAGTCTGAAATTGATCTGCTCAGTTCCTTCCCACCAGCTCTCTGTGTACTTGCATCTACCATTCTTTGGATATATTTATGCGATGGATGGAGTTACTTACATCTTATATCAGTGTGCTTTGCACTGGCTTTGTCCCCTTGCCAAGTCTACAAATAGCATTCTCTTGGCTCTTCTACATTAAATACATCCACCAGTCCACCAATCAACCAGTCTATCTATCAAAAATGTATATAGAAACTACCAGTCCACCAATCAATCAGTCTATCAAAAATGTATATAGAAACTACCATGCCTGGAACTTTATACACTATTTGTTTATTTCTTCTGCTGTTTGGATCTACTCATTTCTTTGTGTTGCTTATCCTTAAAATGCATTTATTCTTGATTGATATAAGATGTGAATATCTGAATCTATACTTCAACATTTCAATGTACTGAGAAACATAGGTATTTCAGAGCCAAAAAGATGCTGGGATATAACTTGGTGTACTGTTTATGTGTGTTCCAGTTTATTCATTTCCAAGAAAACTAGTTTTAAGACCCTGTTCCATCACCATTACTCTGAGTTAATTAAGATGAGAACAATGAGAATTCATTTCTGACAAACCCTTGCCACCTGCAAAAGAAAGTTGCCTATGCCCTATTCTGGAATCTGGGAGTTTGGTTGCCTGTAGCAGGCAGCACACGATTATTATGTGAGTCCCCTGATGCTTCTCTTCTGGACCCTCCCCTGTGTCCTCAACCTCACTCTCACCCAGCCTGGCCACAGTTACAAGGTTGTCCAGCTGTAGACCTGGTCTCTCTTCTCTGCAGACCTGCAGTGACATGGGCTGATTGCATACACAAAGATGTCAGAACAAATAACTACGTCTGGGAGCTGTCTGAATAACAGCCTGTGGAATAAAATGCACACGTTGTCGAAGCGATGGGGGAGGTTAGAAAGCAAGGATATCTTGACAGAAAGAGAAAAGTGTTGGAATTAATTCATAAACGTGTTGGATGGAAATTAGCAGATGAAGATTTGCAAAGGGAGTAGAGACAGTGGAAGAGAGAAAAGGGAAGCTAGACAGATGGAGAGGGGGAGGGAAACAGTGGAAAAGAGAGCAGATGACACAGCTTTATTTCACGGTCTTGCTTTACCCTCAGCTGAAGCAGCCTGTGCTTTTACAGGGATCCTGCTTTGCCTTTTGTCTTGTGTTCCCCTCTTAACCTCCACCATCCTCCATCAGCACTCCTGTTCCTGGCCTTGTTCCAGCCTCCCACCTTCCCCCACAATTGTGCTTTTTGCACTCATGGGATTCCTGATTTCTTGATAAGGGGACTCTTTTTTTTTTTTTTTCAACGTTTATTTATTTTTGGGACAGAGAGAGACAGAGCATGAACGGAGGAGGGGAGAGTGAGAGGGAGACACAGAATCGGAAACAGGCTCCAGGCTCTGAGCCATCAGCCCAGAGCCTGACGCGGGGCTCGAACTCACAGACTGTGAGATCGTGACCTGGCCGAAGTTGGACGCTTAACCGACTGCGCCACCCAGGCGCCCCAATAAGGGGACTCTTAAGAGGCTAAAAGCACCAAACTTGTGGCTCAGGCATGGTAGGGAGGAAGGACTGGGGCTTTAGAGGAGCTCTTATCTCCTGACATTCGGGTCTGTACAGATCACCCACTCTGAACCTCAAGTTTTCAACCTGTCAGATTAGGATTGTTGGCTAGCTGATGTAATTCTGTTACATGCCATTTATCTTAGAATCTGGTATGTTGTATGTATTCAATAAGTATCATTATCATCATCATCATCATTCCTATCATTAATAACAGCAGTAAGAGTAGTAGATTCTAAATTTTCTCTCTAGTGTTTTATACCTAGTAGTTCAGTCTTTCTGATACAAGTCAAGAGGTCGAAGCTGTGTGTTTAAACTCTGTTTTAGAGCCAAAATGGACACATGCTTCCCTATTTCCATTCCTTAATTGATGGTTGGAGTTTTGCCACATAACAGTAAGTCTGTTGGATGATGTTCCATTCTGGATCATATACAGGCAATCACCCAGTTTCATTTTGAAGGAACAATTGAGATTACTACGTGTGATATAAGACAAGACTGCATTCATTTTTTCCCTCTATTATAAGAGTTTGCTTTGAAGTATCTTCTCTTAATTTCCTCTCCACCTCCCCAGATTCAGGTAGCACTTCTGTACCTGTGCCTGCATACAGTCTCAATGTATGAAGATTCTGAGTTTTTCCCAAAGTAGATGCAGATACGTCCAGGCCGCATGCACAATTATGCTTTTTACAAAGTTATTTTTCACCTCTCTCTGCTCCATTTTCTTTCTCTTTCTCTGTGGCTTCAGAGTCCTTGTTTCTCTACCACTCTGCCTTATGGCCTTTTCCTTCCACTTATGAAAGGGAACAACAATTTGCATTTTCCATAAAATCCACTCACACCAACATATGAACTCTTTTCAAGTGTCTTGTGATTGGAATTCCTTAAACTCTAATTGGTCTTTATTTTTTGAGAAAGAAGTCAGGCATTAGCTTGCCCAAAGTAAAACTATCTGGGGAGGGGTAGAGGTCACTTTTCCTCCCCTTTTCTATGATGTCCCTGAGAGAATGCACATTTTAATCCTTTCAGTAGGGCTGCTTCAAAGGGCAATTGAGATGTGTAATGGTTAATTTTATGTGTCAACTTGGTTAGGCCACAGTATCCAGATATAGAGTCAAACATTATTCTAGATGTTTCCTTGAAGGTATTTTTTAGATGAGACTAACATTTAAGTCAGTAGACTTTGAGGAAAGAAGATCACCCTCCATAATATGGGTGGACTTCATCCAATTAGTTGAATACCTTAATAGAAGAAAACTGACCTCCCTTGAGAAACAGGGAATTCTACTAGGAGACAGCCTTCAGATTTGAACTGTAACATTAACTCTTCCCTGGGTCTCAAGCCTGCTGGCCTACCCCCACACTATGGACTAGTCAGCTTCCATAATTGCATAAATTAATCCTTAACACACACACACACACACACACACACACACACACAGACACACACACACACACACACAGAGAGAGAGAGAGAGAGAGAGAGAGAGAGAGGACAGAGAGAGGGAGAAGTAACATATATGCAAAATTCTACTGTGTCTGTTTCTCTGGAGAACTCTGACTCATACAAGATGCCTGGACCTGTCCTCTCTCTCCCCTGTAATTCTCCTTTCTTTCCTTGTCTTCTGCTTTTGTTTTGCCACTTCCTTTCCCTTTATCTTTCCGAAGACTTCTTGACCCCTGGAGGAGGGAAAGTCAAACACTGATTTTGTCTTCTCCCTTCTTGGGAAGGGAAAGACTTCTTGCCACCACAGGCAATTTACAGCCCCATGATCCAGGGAGGTTTTTTGTTGTTGTTGGTTGTCTTTTTTTCCCCCCCATGTCTCAGTATTTGTGACACTGAATGCATCTAGTGAGGTAACCCGGAGCTAGGAGCTAGAGCAACTGGGATGAGATGAGACAGAATTTTCAGGATTACAGTCAGCAAAATTTTGGTGCTAAGTTAAGAGGTGGGTGGGGGAGCATTCCTGGTGATAAAAAAGAGGTGGTTTGTAGACAAATCCTAGATATTTCTGAGGCGGTGGTGATGATGCTTACAGCCCAACAGAATTTTAGAGACTATTTCGGCCAATGCACCACAATTTTTTTTGGCCAAAAATCACAATAAAAATACATTTAAAAATGTCACTACACCACAAGTGCACACCCGAGAGCCTGAGAACTCATACAAGTAAATGAATAAAGTCTGCACTCTGTGATGTCATAATACTTTATGAGAGGCTTACTCATTATGCTAAGTGACCATATATCACAGTGATTATGTAAATCACAAGCTATGCTTCTGATTAATATGGTTATGTTTTATTAATTAGCATATTCATATCTGAAGCCCATCCACCTAACTTGTTAGCCATGTCATACAGCAACTCTTTTCCTCCCATGAAGAGCTTCTCACAATATAAATAATAGTATGGTCCAGCCTCAGTCGTATATGGGCACAGAGCATATAATTCTAATTCTTTTTCTTCACCTCAAGCTAAACTGCTATCAGTAAAATCACATCCAATGTCTAAATGAGGATAAATATATTCAACTATGTAATATTTGGTGTGTGACTCTTGAATAGATATGATACCTGTGAGATTTCAGAGTAAGGGCTGGAGACACATGACTATTCTTTATTATTTATTAAATAAATATTTATTGAAAATCTGCTATATCCCAACAATATTGTTATGGGCACTGGTGACAGGCCAGGGAACCATGGGGGGGGGGCAGGAAAAGACTTAGCATTTTCTACTTAGAGTTTCTAGAAATCACTAGGAGTAATCTTTCTTCTCTATGTATCAGTTTTTTAACCTAATAATACCTTCCTAATACAGGTGTTAAAATAATTATATGAAATTGTGAGGTATATATTCTGGTGTGATGATGATGATGATGATGATGATGATTATAATGATGACAAAACCCACTGTCAGTTTTTAAATGTTGGTTGGTTGGGCAGTTGGGGAACCCGGGTGGCTCAGTTGGTTGAGTACCCGACTATTGATTTCAGCTCAGGTCTTGCTCCCAGGGTTGTGGAACTGAGCCCAGCATTGGGCTCTGCACTGAGCATGGAGCCTGTTTAACATTCTCTCTCTCTCTCTCTCTCTCTCTCTCTCTCTCTCTCTCTCTCTCTTTCTCTCTCTCCCTCTGTCTCTCTCCCTTGTTCCTGCTCCTTCTCTCCAAATAAAAATATAATAAAAAAATAAAATGCATGCTGGTTGGTTGGTTGGTCTGTCCCTGAGTGGGTCCAGACATGGAACTTCTAAACTGAAACAATTAATCTTAACACATTTATTAATCATTAGCCATGTACAAGATGCTGTGATTAGCACAGGTGGGTCTATGGCACCTCCGGGGAACTCTGACTTCAGACACTACATATCAATATTCAAGTCTCTCAAGCTGAAGTGAAATAAAACAAAACACAGCACTAACCCCTTCCAGACCCATATCTCTGTCTAGTTAGAGCTGCACTTTTTGTTTTCTTTTCATTCACTCAGAGGTGATCTTGAAAACCTGGCCACATCTGCTTTCTGCACTACTTGTATTCCATCCCACCTAAGTTCAGCACCTAACTTCCACAACCCTGCCAGAGAAACTGCTTCTGCCAATGTCTCCAGCATCTTCCACTGTGCAGGACCAAAAGCCTGATTTTCCATCCTTCGCTAACCTGAATTCTCTAGCATTTGACACTGTTAAACAATCCCTTCTTCCTGATTAGACTCCACCTTGATTTCTATGCAGCTATCAATCCCTGATTTTCCTTCTGTTTTTTAGTTACTCATCAGACTCCTTCATGGGTTCTTCTGCTCACTCCTTAAATGTTTGCATTGCCCAGAATCCACACTAATGCTATATTCCTTCTAACTCCACTGCTCTTGTTGACTGACTTTATTCTTACCCAGGGCTTCAGCTCCCACTTTTACAGAGGTGATTCCAAAATCTGTAACTGTAAACATTGTCTCTTTGTCAAGCTCAGAACCTAAATATCCTCATGCCAACAGAAATCTTTACTTGGATATTTAACTGGCAGTTTCTATTCGGCATTTATCATTGATCACCCTCCACTCAGTATCAACTCCTCTTGCTGTTTCTCTGATTGGTAACATTATCTGCTCTGCTGCCAACATCAGAAGCCAAGTGGCAGCCTGAATCCTAAAACTTCAGCCTGTAGGAGTGAATTTAGGGCTCACTTCCTTTGATCAGCTTTCTGGCACCCCAAATCCAGTTTAGATGGTCCAACTCTGAGATGCTGAGGCATCCTTGCATACTGTTACTTTAAATCTTATATTGTACTTCAAAATCTGATTTATTTGCCTTACTAGGCTATAAACTACCTGGGGGTAGGTAATATATCATATTGTTAGTGTCCCCAGGCCCAGTAAAGTGCCCAGATATTCAATTAATATTGGTCAAAGAACCCCCAAAACCAAAACCACAACAATGAATGATTGAATGAACTGGTCAACAAAATAAACAATATAAAACAAATTGGCCAATGTGATAAGATTGTGATAATATAAATGCACAAGTTCTAGTTCGTCTCTAAGAACAAGAGAGAGCAGTTTCGTTTTAGCCCAGGTGAAGTAGCATCCGGCTTATTGATACTTACAATGTGTCCAGACCTCTGCTAGGTATTTCATGTAAAACTTGTTCACTTCTTCAAAGTAAGAAAATAATGTTAATGTTGCCCAAATAACCATTGAGGAAACTTGGCCCCAGAGAACTTTGGCCCATTGCTCAAGGCCCCAGCTTCTCCGTGGCAGGTCCAGATTTAGAGCCAGACATATTGATCCTTCTCTCCTTCACACCTTGGTTCCCTGAGTGGAATGATCCATTTCCCACTCATTACAGTGGAAGCATGAGCGAGACCTGGGAGGAGAAAGACTGTAATAACTCCTATTGAGCATTTAAAAATTCATTTTATGGTTTGTAGTTCTCACTATAATGTTTTTTTGTTATTTGATTTCTAGAACTATATGTTATTTGATTTCTAGAACTCATTACTATTAAGTAATGAGGCTTGTGGAAATTTGTCCCTTTAAAGGAGTCTCCATTTTTTCTAGAAGGAGGTACTTTAATGTGGTTGATGCTTTGCGATGTCCCACTCTTGGCGAGTTTGGGGGCCAGGGAAGAAATGAGAGCATAGTAAAGAGAGTCCCTGGTGGGGATGGGGTTGGACCCTCTGCTGTCCACCTCACTGACTTTCTACAGATTATGGATAGTGGACATCAGTTCTCTCATGCAGCAAATATTTGATATTTACTCTGTCCCAAGCTCTAGTCCACAGTAGAGGAATCAGGGATGACAAGACAGATATCCTGCTCTCACGGACCTTGCGTTTCTAATGGAGAAAGATAATTAAATGCATATGCACATATGCCACACACACACACAAACACACACACATTTTGAAAAAAAGAGAGTAAGATAAGGAGGATGATACATAGACTGGATTCTACAGCTATCTTTAGATCACTCTCTATGTGTTGGGGAACACCTCACCTATATATTTTTACAATGCAAATATTGTGTGCCTTATGTTTTCCTGTTGGCTTTGCTTATTTTATATTTTTGCTGCTGTTTTTGTTCATTCCTTGGGCTATGTTTGTTGTCTTACTTGTTTTGGTTTGGTTTGGTTTGGTTTGGTCAGTTTTAATAATTTTGGCATAGAGAAGGGGGTTTGAATGCTCACTGTCACTGATAGCTGCCATCAGGCCGGGCACTATAATAGGAGATTTCACGTGTATCATCTGTCTTAATTCTCACAGCAACCCTTTGAAGAAGCTCTTATTAACCCTGTTTACAGATGAAAAGATAAAATCACAGTGGAGACAAGTAATATGCCCAAGATCACAGAGCTCATAATTGGCAGAGCTGGGATGTGAAGCATGAATTTTAATTCATGCCCAATATTGGTTCTTTTTACCAGCTCAAGCAGATGAGTACTGTATTAGAAAGGTTGTGAAATGGTCTATGATGAAAGAAGAACAGATTAAGATTCAAGTGACCTAAAGTCTGGCCTCAAGTCAGCAGCTGACCAGGAAAACCGTTTGACTTATATTTGCTTCATTTGCAGAAGTTCAAAGAGATAACTGGAAGTGAAGTTCCTCATTCCCACCTAGCAATGATCACATAGGTAGCTATTACATGGAAACTGCTTTAGGTTTTACAGAGTTCACTACTTGTGTCTCATTCATAGTATTGTGTTCTGGCATCTGTTTCTATTTCTTGGAACTTCCTTGACCCTAGAAACTGAAGGCCCAGTCAGTTCTTACCTCTCTGATCACTAGCAAACATTTCTAGTTTACTACACCTCCAGGTCCTGAGGACCTTGAGAGAGACACCTTCTATAGGCTAAGTTACAAAGCCTCCTTGATCATTCCACCCCACTGGGTCCTTACTGATTTAGGTAGGTTTCTGTAATATAAATAAGCATCATGCATGGGCTTCTTAATGTTTATTCCTAATGCACACACAGAGCAGCTGGGTACATTTTTTTCTCAGATAAACACAAGCTGTAAATTTTCTTTATTTATGAATAACACACAGTTTGAAATTGCTTTTACAACTGGATACAAATTTCATTAGGCAAATTCAGATATTTCTGTTGGATCCAGAATTCCCCCAAAGTCATCCTTTCCTAGGCAGCTTCTCCACGGTAAAATAAAACCTTATTAATAACACTTTTGATCTGTAAGTGATCTTTTGGTGACTTCTAATTCTAAACTGGCTCTTCTTTGAAATCATAGAAATACCTATCCTGTTTCCCATATTACACACACACACACACACACACACACACACACACACGACCTTCAAACAAGTTGGGAATTTGCCTGTTCTGCACCCTACAGCTTATCTGTCCACATAACCACTTCAGGGAAGAAACTTGTGCATGGGGAGAATTAGGCACTTTGTATAGGTAATAAGAACTAACATTTATATTGAGTGCTTACTGAGTGCCAGACAGGATGCTGATGACATTACATGCAATATTTCATTTTAACACTCACAAATACTGTAGGTACTCAATATTATCATTGTCTCTATTTATAGATGGGAAACTGAGGATTAGCAAAGTTAAGAAAATTATAAAAAGTCACACAGAAGTATGTACTTAGAGGTAGGATTCAGACAGACTCCAGTGTCCCTGTTCTAGTCTTACTACACTTTAAAACAGAGGCTTTCTTTCAATTGACCTAGATCATGGTAGACACATGACTTAAATTTGGGCCATTTGACTCTTATTAAGGGGAAGTGAGCAGCATGTTTTCAAAAATGGACTGATAACTTCATGGCCTCATTCTGAGTCAATCCTAAAATCTACTCTCAAGAGTTCAAATGTAGCTGAGGAGAGGAAATAAACTAAGAGACAAATTGAAATCCATGGGATTGCTTAGATTCTGAAGCTTAAGATAAGGGGGGCTGTTTCTAATGTACAAACAAAGGCAGAGGGGTTCCTAGATCTGGGATAACGGTTCCATGGATAACATGACCCCCCAAAAGAATTTTACCACATCTTTTAAAATAGTAAGCTTGGAAGTAGGTTTCCTATGAGATGCTAGTGTTGTCCTCATTCCTGTACAGTAAGCTTCAGACTCTTTTCTCCCACTGTCGACCTCATATCTCCATCTGACGGTCTCAAGGAGCTTTCTATTCACTCTTTCAACTCCTGATTCTCAAAATCTATTCCTTCTGGAAACATCCCCTTCACAGGATATTGTACCACCCAATATCCAGTTACCAACCAAAACTTAGAAGTCATCCTCAAACCCTGTTTCTTTCTCAATCCCAAAATCCAAACTCTCAGAAAGTCCTAAATGCTGTTCATCCAAATGCTGTTCATCCAAGATATACTCCTTACATTTTCATTTTTATTATTTTTTTTAAATTTTTTTTATTTTTTTTTATTTTTTAAAAAAATTTTTTTTTCAACGTTTATTTATTTTTGGGACAGAGAGAGAGACAGAGCATGAATGGGGGAGGGGGCAGAGAGAGAGGGAGACACAGAATCGGAAACAGGCTCCAGGCTCTGAGCCATCAGCCCAGCGCCTGACGCGGGGCTCGAACTCACGGACCGCGAGATCGTGACCTGGCTGAAGTCGGACGCTTAACCGACTGCGCCACCCAGGCGCCCCTTTAAATTTTTTTAATGTTAATTTATTTTTGAGAGAGAGAGAGAGAGAGAGAGAGAGAGATTGAGAGAACATGAGCTGAGGGTGGGCAGAAAGACAGGGAGATACAGAATCTAAAGCAGGATCCAGGCTCCCAGCTGTCAGCACAGAACCTAACGTGGGGCTCAAACTCACGAGCTGTGAGATCATGACCTGAGCTTAAGTCAGATGCTTAACTGACTGAGCCACCCAGGTGCCCCACATTTCTATTTTTTTCCGTCATCATTGCTACCACCATTATTTTCTTCCTGTTCTACTCTTGAAAATCTCCCTGATTCCATTCTGTACCCTTGCAAACCATTCTCTACATGACAACAACATTTCAAAGCTATCATTCAGTTCATGTCACCTCTCTGCTTTAAGTTTTCCGAAGTGACTGCACTGCATTGGATCCACCTCTGCCTTTTCTATTGTAAATCACCATGAATATCAAGATGTCTGTAGATCTGAATCAAATCTCTAGTTTGGACATGGGACATTTATAATCTTTCACTCATGTCTTTCTACATGTCACAAGTTGTTATCACAGGAAAGTGGTAGTTATATTGTATAATCATAATTTATGATTATGAAATGCATCCAAAGTGCTGAGTTCTTTCGTGATGTGCTACCCATATTGTCTCATTAATTGTCACCTTGTATTAATCATGTTTTTAGTATTTTCTGTATTTTATGATGCCTTGACATCTGGGAGGCTTGCTAATACTGGATAAACTGCCCCTTCTAGGGTTAGCTAATTCCTAGAAGCAAGCAACTTGCCTTCAGCATGTCTTTTATAGGCAAACCAATCAAGTATGAGCCCATACTCCAAACCACCTTTTTTTTATCCAACTGTTACACACCAATATATTTCCTCTGCCCTAACTCACCTCAGGAACACTAGATACCACCATTGTAGCCCAGAGCCTGCCAAAATTACTCGAACAATCTGATCCTAAGCTTGCTCAAACTCACCAACCCTGCCTCACCCACTCCTTCTCATGGAGACTGCAGCTGAGGCTCTGGGCTTTTGCTTTCTCTTCTTCTCTTGACTTTTCTCTTCTTGACCCACCCTAGTGCTTTCGTTCGTGGCTCTGCACATCCTCTCCTCTTGGGAATGATAAGAAATAAATAAATTCTTTCAAGGAAGTGTCTCTATGTCTATCAGCATACTAGATCTCAAAACAAAATCTTGGGGAAATTTCAAGACATCCCCACCCCCATAAGATAGGTATTAATAGGTACCAGTCACACAGCTGAAGGCTTGAGGAATCAGTATTCAAAGAGACAGTCCAAATTCAGAACACTCTTAGTCAGTACTCTTAATTTGTCCTCATACAATTTGTCTTCATGTATGTGGATATGTATCCAAGAGGGGTTTAATTGGAAGTCTCCCTATCATGGTACTCAAGCAAACATTTCTTAGAAAACCCCCAATATAAACCACTGTAGTGCTTGTTCATTGTGAACCTCACCTCTGTTTTCTTTCCCATTCCAAATTGGTCGGGCTTCCTACTCTATAATTGGAATAAAGGCCCCTAGCAATGCCTTACACATGAGTGAAATCTCCCCTACAAAACTGCAGACTGGCAAAGATTAACATAAGGATTAGGTCACTGCAGTCATTTCTCTGATTCACTAGCTCTTGAATTCAGCCATTTATTCACTCACAAATATTGAAGTTGGGAAGCCAGCTTACAGAGGAGAGCAAACACAATAAGCCCTGTTCTCTAGAACTCCAGATACCCATAGTTGGGGAAAGCCAGCCCAGCAAAACACAGATACTTATCCCTTCCTTAAAAGAAATATTTATTACATATTATTAAGAATATATATGGGGCACCTGAGTAGCTCAGTGGGCGTGGCCGACTTCAGCTAAGGTCATGATCTCACAGTTTGTGGATTTGAGCCTCCTGGTAGACTCTGTGCTGACAGCTCAGAGCCTGGAACCTGCTTAGGATTCTGCGTCTCCCTCTCTCTGCCCCTTCCCTACTCACGCTCAGTCTCTCTCTCTCTCTCTCTCAAAATAAATAAACATCAAAATATTTTTTAATAAAAAATAAAAAAAGAATATATAATGTCTTGCTTCAACTTATCTCTGCTGCTCTTCTTTTCTTGTCCCTTCTGTTCTTTTCCCAGCTGGACTTGTTCCCCAACAACTTTTCCCATTTCAAACAATCCTTCATAGATTAGGTTAGCATTTAGCAACAGCCCCGTTTGCATCTCCTGAGAAGCACTAGGACCAGACCTACAGGTGCATGAGTAGGAAATATCATCTGAGCCCACTACAACCAAGTGTCAAGTGCTGACCCAACCCCATGCCACCATCCCCCAGGGTTCGAGATACAAAGTATGTAATTGAAGAAAATCATAAGCACAGTCTTATGTTCTCAGCTTTACTCAGGTTAAAGCACTGAAAAAAGGCTTTCCAGTCTGGTGATAATGGATAAGAGCATCTCAGAGTTTAGAGGATTTCATATAATGTGTATACAGAAAACCCAGGTACACTCAAATCTTAAGGAAAGATGTATGCCATTAAAACTGACAGGTGGTTCCAAAGTAAGTAGTTTGGCTGCTTTTTGAGGTCTGAGCCTCTCTTCTGGGCATCTTTTCTCCTCCCAACATTGTAGCCCAAGAAATCAGGATGAGTGTCCTGCCTAACTCCTGCCTTCATTAATATCTCCTCTCTGGAAAGGAGACAGTATGTGTTTTTTACTATATTAAAAGATATAAAGCATACATAGCAACACTGGTGATACGTATTCTTTTTTCCTGAAGTGTAATGCTCTCATTAAAAACTTTAAGCCTAAGAATGTATGTGGGCTCCCATTTTACAAGGGAGGATAGGGCAGTATTTATTTGTGTTCAGTCCCTCATAACCAAGAGCAGGTATGATGTCTTTGTATCCTTAAACAGCTAAAGTAATGAACAAGAGTTTAAAGCTTATTTTTGAATTAAATTCCATTGTTCAGAGCCCTGCCTAATTTAACAAAAGGATGTGAGAAAGAATAAAGAAAATGCACATAGCAACCATTAAATTATGATATAGGAGTATAGGCTATGCTTCTGTCAGGTATGAAGTGGCTTCTGCCAGGAGCAACAAGAAAAGTGACAGGAGAGGCCCAAAGAAAGCCTGAGCACTCTGGTTTAGAACTGAACTAAATTAATCTAAGCCCCAAAGAAACTGATAAGTTGGCCTTCAGGATAGCCTATCCACCAAGTCCCCTCCGAATACCATTATGGGGCCAATTCATGTTGAGAGCATAAAGCCATAGAGTTTCTGAAAATCAACTCTAATACTTTTTAGGATTTCCATGTGTTTTTCTATCTCTCTTTTTTTTTTTTTTTTTTTTTTTTTTTTTTTTTTTTTTTTTTTTTTTTTTTTACAATAAAATACTTGAATAATAAGCATGGAGTAGGTTGTGGACCATTCTGTATGTTGTACAGTAAGAAGAAATTCAGAATTGCCAGTTTGGGAGACAGAGTCTGGAGCCAGGCATAGCTCAGAGGTGGGTCATCTGAGCAGAGAGCGTACTTCATCTTTTTACAAAAGCTTCGGGGAGCTCTGCCATAGTACTGTATGCAGCTTGGCGGGGTGGCAAACAGCGACAGTGGCGAACACGCACGCACCAGTTTAGCTACCTCCTAGGAAATGATGTTCAGTTCTCCAGGGCAGGGTCTGCCAACTTCTGCTTGTGCACGGGGAGGGAAGGTGCGAGCATCAATTTTTCATTTCCTGCTCCCCCCTGCCCCCCCCCCCCCCCGCTACTGAACTCTCTCTTCCCTCACTCCCCTCCCCTGCCCCCACCCCCCCACTCCGCCCCTTGCAGGAGAAGCCACCGAGAGGGGCGCGGCATCCTCTCGGCTAGCTTGAGTGTCAGGGGGAGAGCGGAGCCGGCTGCTGCACCTGCCTCCCGCCGCTCCGCGATACAGCCCGTGTGGGCGCGGCAGGGGTTAAGGTGGGCGCCCGCGCCCGGAGCCCCGCGCCTCGCGCCCACCCGCCGGGATGAGCGCGCAGTCCGCCCGCTCGCTCGCTCCGCGCCGGCCCAGGAGAAAGTGGCGGTCAGTGATGGAGCTGCTGCCATGACAACCCAGGCGGTCGGGGCCCGCGCGCTTCTGGACTGCTCCCGGGAGGAAGGCGGCGCGGAGGCCTGGGGCGGCCTCTGAGCGTGGCGTCCGCGCGTCCCCGCGTCCCGTGCCACGTCCCCGGAGGAGGCGGGGGCGCCGTCCGCCAGCTCCCCGTGCGCCCGGAGCCTGCGCCGGGCGGCGCTCCGCGGGCTGGCGACGCGGGCCGGGCTGGCCACCAGTCGCCGCCCGGGCTGCGGTGGAGGACGCCCACGGCACCGACGGATCCTCGGGCTGAGACGGCCGCCGGTCCCCGCGCTGGAACTTTTTGCCGCCTTTGGGTTCCAGATTCGAGACTCGGGCTGGTCTATAAATACATCTATACATGTGTGTGAGCTAATAAAACATTTTCTCCTCTCCTTGAAGCGGCAGCTTTTAGGACATCTCTTTTATGTCAGAGACACTTGCCTTGCTTCTTTGGGTTATAAACTTTTGATGCCAGACCTCTGCAGAACGTGCCCAACTGAATCTTAAAGTAGCATCTTGAAGAGAGAGGCAGAGAAAGAGCAATCTGTGACCTTCATCCCTGCACCTTCCTTCTTCCTCTCCCTTCCCGGCTGCCTCCCTCTTCCCCAGGGGAGCGTCAAGAAAGCTCTTTTTGGATGCAGGAGGGGGCATCTGGTTCTGCTAGGCTGGAAAGCTGAGGCAGGATTTGAGGAAGAATCATTAGACTCCGGAGAGCCTGGACTCGTTTCTCCTCCTTCCCCCTCTCTGCTTCTGGCTTGCTCCATCCCCTTTCCGTCTCCCCACATCACCGCCAGAGACCCGCTGGTGTGCGGGGCGGGGGACAAGGACCGTGCCTCTGCTGGAGTTCTGGGAAGTTGTGGCTGTCGAGGATGGGGGTCTGTGGGTACCTGTTCCTGCCCTGGAAGTGCCTCGTGGTCGTGTCTCTCAGGCTGCTGTTCCTTGTACCCACAGGAGTGCCCGTGCGCAGCGGAGATGCCACCTTCCCCAAAGCTATGGACAACGTGACGGTCCGGCAGGGGGAGAGCGCCACCCTCAGGTAGGGAGCTGTACTTCAGCGGGGGACTGAGCCCCTTGGATGTGAGGATGTGGGTAGGGGCCAGCCAGACAGGAAGAAAGAGAGAGAGGGAGCATAGGTTTGGGTGGGGAATTGGGCGTGTGAAGGGCCTTTCTGCAGCCCCAAGAGTTGTCCACTTGAAGACTGTGCCTGCCAACACCTATTTTCCTGGACATGTTTATCATTTGTTCTGGCTTTTCTGGTCCAGGATGGGATCCAGGACAGTGAGGTCGGTTCTTGGGACTCCACGTATCTATGGGGCAATGACATGGCTAGATTCACTTTTGCCCTGGCACCAAGGTGAGAACGTGAGAGCCCTGCCAATTGCAGTAGTGGGGGTTAGTCTAAGATCACTGAGAGCTTTGGTGGCTCTCTCACAGACCAGAAGGTATGTGATAAAGCAAGATAGTCTTCCAGATGGGATGGCTTGCTTCTACCAGAGAGATACCAAAATGTCAGGCTCTGGAATTGCCAGTGCTGGGCCATGGCCCTTTATGAGTCTGCTCAAGATGCATCCATCCATGTCAACCATGTGTGGTGCTCCTGGGACCCCTATTATAAATTATGAGGGCAGTTTTATCTTTGCAGGCTCGGGCCAAGGAGCAGAAACATGTAGCTTTTATGCAACGACATCACTCCTGTGCGAAAAGCACAATAGAAAGCTTTTTGTTTTACCTTAATGAGTTACAGAGAATCACTTACATGCTCCAGGCAGAGGGGTGGAGATTCTTGGAATATGAACCTTTGGGGACTGGGCCCGCTGCAGCAGAGACTTTAATAAAAATGCAGTCACCACTTTCCACCAGCTCAGCAGATATCATCTTTTATCCCTTTAATGAGGCAGTTCTGGTCCTGGGAGACAGATTCAGGGACGTCCCAGCTTAACTCTGGCTCACAGTGTACACAGGCTGAATGTGTTTGCCCTGTCTATGACTTTGATGGTTATGGTGAAAATAAAACATGCTGTCCCAGATTCTGCAGCTGAGAAGTCTGGCTTCTCCAAGGAACAACTGGGGATGGGGCTTCCTTCTTGTTCCTTAGGCTTTCCTGGTTGAACTCTTTCTGTATCTGGACAAGCTGCTCCCTGGGTAAAGAAAGAAGAGACCTCTTGGGACACTGGCTATTCTTCCCTAAACTCCAGGTTAAGGTTGGATTCTTGCCACCTTGGGAGATTCTTACCTGCAGCTTCTTTTGAGGAAGAGAACAGGCTTTGCAGTCCTGTCTCCTGGTGCCCTGGGGGCCCTGAAAGAAGAGAGAAAAAGGGAGGCTAGGGAAAGACTCCCCTCCCTAACAGCAGGAGGGAAAACCCTTCAAGCCATGTGGGCACTCCTCAGCCTGTCCCAGACTAGAGTGCAATGTCTGATTCAGTGTCCCAAGAAGTTTCAGGAGCCAAATCCCTAAGAATTAACTTGTGGGATGCACATTTGCAACACACCTGTCGACTCAAAGATAAGAATAATACATGGGCTACAACACGCATTAACCATGGAAATGTTGGTAAATGTTAGCAGATGTGAGGGGATGTCGATGCTGCCACCCACCTGTCTTTATCTTCTAATCTAGTATTGGGAGCAAAGAGGCATAGCACCGAATAAGGCCTCCTTACTGAATCTTCCAAATCTTCTGTCCCTTTCCTGCCCCTGAAAGTTAATGCAGAAACTTAAAAAAAACTCCAGCTTTCTGCTTTCTGGGATGCAGTAGGACTATTCCACCAGCAGAGGGCCAGCTTTGCTCTACCTTTTTTTTTTTTTTTTTTTTTTTTTATTAGCTGCTGGCCTGGTTTCCTGATCTTCAATTCAAATGTTCAGCAGCTGGGCTCCGTAATGGGAATGGGAATAAAAACGGGAAAAGCTGAATAGTTGCTTTTTGTGCTTTGTGGAGGAAGAAAAAAACCTTACATGTGCGAGTATAACTGTTATCTGTTACCTGATTGCATGCTTTAGTTTTTAAAAAGTAAATACGGCTTGTGTTGATTTTGCCTCTCCTCCTCTGTATAATTTGCTCTGAAATAGAGAGATTCAGCACATTGTCCACATTGTAATCTCTTTATATTCTCTTCCTTTTGCCTCTTGTGTTCTTCTCTCTTATTACTTTAATCTTCATTTTTATCAGGTGACTCCAAATTACATGCTTTTGCCTATAATGCGTTCTCTTCTCCCTTTTTTGTCTTCATCATTTAATTTTTATTAATTTCTGATTTTTTAAGGTTTTGATTTCACTCCTGTCAGAATGTTTCTTAAAACAACATACAAATCTCCTGAAGTTTTCTGGGGGTCCCAATCCCTCTCCAGATTTGTGTGCACTTCTGCTTTATTGGCTAGCAGCTGGGTGCCCACGTCAATGGAAAATTTATTTGTCAGTACTCAGAGGGGGAGTCCTGGCTTCTAGTCTCAGGAAGTCCTTAGCCTCAACTCCAGATAAATGTATCATGTTTTATTTTGTGTTGTATTTTTCTCTTAAAAAATTGTAAGTATGGTCACACTTCAGTCTCCTTAAAGATGTTCCCTTGGGAATGCAGGGTTTGGAAATTTAGCGTTCTGAATGCATCAAATGTGCAAGAGTTATTGAAAAAAAAATCGAATGATTCCCAGGCCTGTCAGCCAGACAAAGTCTTTTCGTATGTGGCTGCCCTGGATCAAAATATCCCAAGTCTCTTTATAAATCTTGAATGAAGTCACGTAGGAGGCTAAAGACCTAGTAGAAAAGCAAAGGAGTGGAGAAAACTGGGTCCCTGTTTGAATTTTCCAATTAGAAATAGCAAGGCTCAGAGAAGGATGATTTCCTTCCTTGGAGATATCAGTTTTGTTTTGATAGATCTTTGATTGTATTGAAGGACATTAGGAAGTGATGTGCCAGAGATCACGCTGAAGTTTTGAATGTGGATAAAACTCATTTTCTATAAGTGAGGCAATATTATCTTCCTCATAACTACTTCACAGGGCTGCTTGAAAAGTAAAAATAATTATTTGAATATTGAGTAATTTTGCCTTCTTGGAAGAGAGATGATATGGAAAATGAAGGTGGTATTCACTATGGCTGAATTATAGCTTCTATGAATCTGATTTGAATTCATTATTACAAATGGGCCCTCTTGGCCAGAATCATTTCATTACAATTATCTGCTGTTGGGTTAAAAATGTTCTGTGCCTTTCCATGAGATTAGATATGACAAGTATCTAGAAGTCCTACATCTGAATCAGTGCCCACATCAGGAAAGGAATCCAGGATGCTCAGTGTGGTCAGTTGGGTCCTATTAAGCCATTTCAGTTACATGGATGATACCAAGATGTGCTTTCTTCCTGGGTCTCAATCTCCTCTAAATTTGTTTTAGTTACTTAGTCGAACCACATCATCTGTATACAGGAGTATTGTGAGGAGCTTAAGTAGGATGGAGGTAGGGCTTGCTGCTGTAACAAACTGGTGCACTAATGGCAAAACTTCCACTAACATACTGTATGTATGTATGTATGTATGTATGTATGTATGTATGTGTGTGTATTATATGGCAGGATTATCATTTTTGCTGATCCAGGCTTTCTGATCTGGGATTATGCTTCATAATTCTTTTCTAAAATGTCCCTACATTTTCATTTGGTGTTCTGAGCTAATCCATTTGGAACCAAGTATTTGAAGGTTAACTACTGTCAAGGAATAATCTGAGCAGCAGGATTTTGCCCAAGCAACTGGGGCAGTCAAACTCCCAAGGACAATGCACTGTTGTTTGCCTTGGTGTTTTTCTCTATTTTGCACTCACCCTTAGTGGCTTTTCTCTTTGTGAAAATTAGAAAACTCAGAGCAGCCACTCTATTGTTGGAAATAGGTGCACGACTTGTGCACATTGCAGTATTTAAGTTGCCCAAGCTGAATAAGGTCATGGGTAAGTGCAGAGTCTTCACTATTTGTCTGGGGAAATGAAGACATAAAAGGACACTGAAGCACGTACTGGTCTGTAAGGAACCCCGCATATGGTGATGCTGCCCTGAGCTGCACACTGGAGTTTCCTGGGATGCTTTAAAAAAATTCTACCGCCAGCCTTCCAGACCAATGAAATCAAAGTCTCTGGAGTTAAGCTAGGAGTGGACTTGTGAGATTTAAAAAATCTCCTCCATTATTTCTAGTGGGAAACCAGAGTCAAGAACCACTTCTCTTTCCTTTCCTGCCCCCAGAGCATCTGAACAAGTGGTTTTCCAGGGACCCTACCTCTACTTAAGTGTCTCCCACATGCATGCATGTACGTCACCACTCCCGGGCTGTGTTAGTGCTTTAAAAGAGGCACTGAGTTCAAGGGCCTGAATACCTGGGTTTGATTCTTATTCTGCCCTCAATAGCTACATGATTTTGAGCACTTCGGTCCAATGGTGTATATCTAGAAGCAATGTCTGTTCAGTGTGTGACGTCAGGTGAGATGAAGTATATGGTATTATTCTAACTACAAAGCAATGTATACACCCAGGTTGTCACTGGTGCTACATGGGACTCCTCAATAACAACCCATAATACTCTCAGTCTTTTACAGTTTCATGTGCTCTGCCTTCTCCCCCTTCCACCCTCTCCCCCCACATATGTACAAACATTTAAAATGTGCTAGTTTCTTCCCACTTCCCCTCAGCATCCTGCTTTACCCTTGAGGACAAGAATTACCTTCAGTTCCAATACCATTTGCTAAGTATCTCTGTTCTAGCAGATATACACCATGGGCCTATCATTTAGGTGTGGGCACAGTTAGACGGGGAGCTCCTGGAGGTTATGAGCCATGTGTTATGTACCAAGTACAGATATCATGATGGATACAAAAGATTAACAAATAAGTATTGTTTGGGGGCACCAGGGTGGCTGAGTCAGTTAAGACTCCGACTTAGCTCAGGTCATGATCTCGTGGTTTGTGAGTTCGAGCCCCATATCAGGCTCTGTGCTGACAGCTCAGAGCCTGGAGCCTGCTTCAGAATCTGTGTCTCCCTCTCTCCCTGCCCCTCCCCTGCTAGCACACTCTGTCTCTCTGTCAAAAATAAAAACCTTAAAAAAAAAGTATTGTTTGAATGCTTGAATCCTTTTTAATGGGACTCAATCTATTATCATGTATTATTACCTCTACAGCAATGAAGTGCCCATATATACATGGTTCCGTTCTTTTCAGAAGATGACGCTGGGGCACTCAGGAACAGCAGTTGGTTAGAGATCTTGGAGGGCTAGGGGATTTTGGATTCTGCTTAAGTCCCGTGCCAGAAGGGGCACCTGAATCCACCAGTGCTCTCAGTCTGATCTGAAACTATGCAAAAGGCCCAACTATCCCTGAGGGCAAGATGCTGAACAAGGCAGTAGGATTGAGAGGAATGTTCTTTTTCTTTTTTTTTTTAATCTTTTTAAAAAATGTTTATTTATTTTTGAGGAGGGGAGGGGCAAAGAGAGAAGGAGACACAGAATCCGGAGCAGGTTCCAGGCTCTGAGCTGTCAGCACAGAGCCCGCTGTGGAGTTTGAACTAAAAAAATCGTTGGGGCGCCTGGGTGGCTCAGTCGGTTGAACTTCTGACTTTGGCTCAGGTCATGATCTCACGGTTTGAATGACCCTCCCCCATTCATGCTCTGTCTCTCTCTGTCTCAAAAATAAATAAACATTAAATTTTTTTTCAATATATGAAATTTATTGTTAAATTGGTTTCCATACAACACCCAGTGCTCATCCCAAAAGGTGCCCTCCTCAATACCCATCCCCCACCCTCCCCTCCCTCCCATCCCCCATCAACCCTCAGTTTGTTCTCAGTTTTTAAGAGTCTCTTATGCTTTGGCTCTCTCCCACTCTAACCTTGAGAGGAATGTTCTGAGGGGCAGTAGACTCATATATTTAGAAGTGAGGCTGTGTCTGCTGAGAATTGCCTTGCTGGAGTCGCGAGGAGATACACAGAGCAGGAGGTAGTGGGGAGCAGACAGGGATTCTAACCTGGAAGTTGGTGTGTCAGCACTGGGGCAAGGCTGCAGGGGTCAGCAGGCTGGGGTTGGGGGTCGCAGGGCTGCCTGGTTGCTGATGCTCCCTGACTCTCTTTGAAGTCACTGATTGGTTGGAATCTGTGTGCTTCTCCCAACACATACACCAGGTTCTGAATGTCAAAGCAGGGGAAGGAAGTTTTAAAGTGTTCATGATATATGCTCCGTTGGCTTTCTGGATTGCTGTGGAAAACTCAACACCTCTTGTCATAAGCCTTTTTGTTCTTTTTTTTTTTTTTTTTTTTTTTTTTTGCTTTTAGGTAAATTTGGCTCTTAGGTTCAGTTTCAGTCTGTTCTTTCCTTCCAGCTTCTGAAAAGGGACTGTGCCCTTGGCCTGCTGACCATGCTTACTTTGTGGTGGGCTCTGAGGGTGCTGGGGAAGACAACAGCACTGGCAGGCATGTGCTATAGATCTAATGGGGTCTGGTAGTGAGAGGAGGAGCCAAATAGGTCTTATTTGACCTTCCCAAGGGAGGACTTTGAAAATTACTTATTAGTGGGAAATAGTCTTCACAGTTCTGAGATAAGAGGGAATTATGGACCAAGACATCTTTAGGGCCAGCGGAAATTTGCATTGTCTATTAAGTTAGGAACCAAGTATTAATCTTTTTTGATGTTTTAAAATTCAGACAAGAGAGCACCAGTTCATTTCAGATTTGTTTATTTGTTTATTATTTTCCCTGCAGGGAGTTGCTGTTTCTGATGGTGGGTCTAGTTGAATTGGAGAGAATGCCGGCATGGGGTGGGTACTGGGGGAGAGGCTGCATTATCAGTCCCTTCCCACCTCCCAGTAAATGGCACCTTCCTGCAGTTCTTTGTACCCTGGTGTATCTTTTTTAAGATGTGAAAATTGAATTTGTAATATCTCTGCAGCTCAGCACTTACCCTGCCTCAATCCGTGTGTCATTCCCTTGGTAGAGAAGGTTAGAGATGGGACATGTTTGAGCCTTATGTCACTCTCCCTGCAGGATAATACCACAGACCCTTTAATAAATTTGGCAAGTCAGGGGAGCTTTTATTTTATTTATTTATTTATTTTTTAATTTTTTTAAAGTTTATTTATTTTTGAGACAGAGAGAGAGCATGAACAGGGGAGGGTCAGAGAAAGAGGGAGACACAGAATCTGAAACAGGCTCCAGACTCTGAGCTGTCAGCACAGAGCCCGACGCGGGGCTCGAACCCACAGACTGTGAGATCATGACCTGAGCCGGAGTTGGATGCTCAACCGACTGAGCCAGGTGCCCCTAAAACAAACACACTCTATTATCCATGATTAAGTGTGTGTCAGAGGCCAGGCCAATTATTTATTGTTTCATGTGATTTTCCGAATAATTATTATCCCTATATACAGCCTCAGAAGCTGAGGTTTAGAAGAGTTAAATCACTTGCTTTTGGTCACATGGTTATTATGTGTCTGTGTTTGCTCCAGGAAGACCTTTTTCTTCTTCTCAGTTTTAGAGGAACCCACACCCAGGTATAGAGAACAGAGAAAGTTTCCATGTGCTGCCAGCAGGAAAAAAAAAGAAAAAAAAAAAGCACCCTTTCTGTGCCCCAGACCTGAGCCTGACAAAAGGTCAGGAAATCTGTGTTTCAGTTCAGGGCTGTGTGTTGATCTACCTTAGTGGTCTTTGCTTTCTGCTGCTCACCTCCCCTCACCTGCATGTGAGTCTGTTGTCTGGGGCAGGACTTGATGCAAGATGCAAACAGTTCACAAAGAGACAGCTGCCAGGAGGGTCCAGGGTACTATCAAGCCAATCACTGGTGGTCTTCACTTTGAAGCTGTCCTACGGGTTGTACTGTCCTGTTGCATGACACCCCACAGTATGCCAGTGTCTCCAAGGACCCTGCAAACTAAGACAAAGTGAGCAGGTAATTGTTGACAAGAGTTCACCAATGCCAGAGCATTTCTTGAAAACTGTGAGGAAATGAGTGATTTATATGGAAGTATAGAATAAAGAGAAGTTATTTTTCTAAATCCTAAAATACATGTCATTTCACAATTCCCTGTCCCCATCCTTATATTTTAGTTTAAACCATTCAGCTGTGAAAACAGAGAACCACAAGCTTTGTACTCACCTTGCCTCTGATTCATACCCTGGAGGAAATCATGTGACCCCTTTTGGCCTCCTCTTCCCTGGAGATTGCACATTTTGCTTAAATCAAAGAGATGTTGAAGGACTTGACCTGGCTTCCCATAAAAGTGCTGATCAATAAAATGTTTAAAAATTCGTTTTGAATATTAAACATTTTCAGTGGATATGAAAATTTATGGCATCTCGATTAACCAAGTTTCCACTGCATAATGGGAACAAAGAATGTTTTAAGTGGTTGCTAAGTTTTCTGACTAGCCCACAGAAGATTATTTAACTCATAATTATCCAAAATAAGATATACTAGCAATGAAGAATAATAGAAAACAATGTTATTTTAGAAGAACTAATTACACAAAAATGAGAAAAAAATGAATATGACAATTTTCTATTTATCACGAATGCCAATGCTGAAGAAAAGTAGGCATAATGAGAGGAAGATAATATGGAAACATTTTCTCAAAGATATTTCTGAATACTTTCAAAAGTTTTGGAGTTTGTCTTGTTTCTGTTGTGCCAAATTCAATTTTAAGATGTATAGCTTTCATCTTATTGAATTCAAGTACATGTATACATTTGCCACTTCTCTGATGATTGGATTTTTTCATAAATATAGATGAAGAAAGGAAGATACATATAGGAAATGAAAGACAAAAATGGAAAGAAGAGAACATGAGGGAAATTTTCCCAAGGTGTCAGCTAAGAGTTGAAGGAAGACACAGAACTAAAGAGGAAGGGATAGTGTGTAGTTGTGAGAAAAGAAAAGAAAACAAAACAAAGAAACAGCCTAAAGTGGAATTACCTAGTAGTCAGAGGTAGACAAAAGAAGGAGAAAGAAAGTGGTAGATAAGAATCAAGAATTACCAGCCCCATCTGCTTAATATCTGGTGTGTGAATGCCTCCATCCCCTCTGTCCAGGTCATAGGACCACACACACAGGTGTCCAGTGCCCATGCTAAATCAAGGCAAAGAGCTACATAGGGCTTAGATTCTCACTTGCTGCTAGGATCCAGCTCTTTCTGAACCTGGTTTCTCACCTGTTCTGTAGCTGTTGATTCCCTTCTTGTTACTGAGTTTTTAGTCCATAGCTTATTACTCTGCGTTGTACCTACCATAGGCCCTGGGTGATTTGAAGTCCTGCCCTGTCTTGCCAAGACCTCTTCTCTGAGAGACCAGGTCTACCCTTGACCCTACTCCTAGAAGCCTAGGTGTTCACAGACTTTGCAATGCTTACCGTTTGCCCACCCACCCAAATGTCCATTTTGGAGACCATCTCAGTGCACGTAGCATGTGAAGTCTAGGCCAAGTCACACTTGCTCCTGTGCAGTTAAACCATTTATCTCAGTCTTTCTCAGATATGGATTGTCATATGAGCTATTTGTCCACTTTGACTGGGATGGGTTGTGATTGATGCTATCACAGCATAAGGTCTCTTGGTCACTGTTTGGAACTTCCCACGATGGATAAAAGGCAGAGCCAGCTTCTCTTACACAAGAGGATTCAATCAGTCAGGTGTTTTATGGGAGTGGCTGTGCTCACGTGAAGGTATATTCTATAAGACACTGTGTAAGAAAGAGAAGGGAATAATGGTATTCACCTTTGTATTTTGTTGTGCTTTCTGTGCCATCTGAAAATATTCCTCTTCCCCTTGTTGTTTTTACTGCTTTCTCCATGTCTTTTGCTCAAAACATTAATATGCACTCTTGGTTTTTGTATCCCCAGTGTCCAGTACAATACCTAACATGTAGTAGTTGCTCCGTTTTGTTAAAAAGGTAAATATTTGTCCTTTATCTCTATCTGTCTCTTTCTCCACCCGCACACATATGCACACACACACACACACACACACACACACACACACACATCTACTTTTTCTAATGAAGATATTCTCACCCATTTTGAGGTAATCGGGAAGTCGCTGAAATTACAACCAGAGATTCTGACATTTGAATCCTAGTTGAGATAATGACCTCTCCCTAGATAGTTGGTATTTAACTTGTCCTGTCTCCTCCTGCTTGTTATAATTGCAGTATTCACCGATTTCAACAATATTCTTAAAGGCGCTGGCAGGAAATTCTGATCCGTTGCAAGGGAGGTGTGCCTTGCTCCTCCCTTTTTATCACAATTACAAAAGACATGAAGTATATCCAGCACATTCTGGAAGTATATCTGCAAACTTTAGGGGCTAGAAAAGCCAATGTGAGTAATCTAAAATTGCATGAGGCATTTTAGAATGAAGTGATTTATGGACCCATTTTCCCAGCCATTTGAAGTACAGCTGTTTCTGTGATAAGTTCTCACTGTGACATCCATGAATGTCTCAGGAGCCCATAGGTCTGCCTGCCTGGATAGGTACAGCAGGACCGGTTTACAGGTTGTTCTTGATTATATACCTCATTTATAATTGGCTAGTCAGAGGCACTTAGTGAAATATAAAGTAAAGCATAAGCATAACCCCTATCAAAAGGTTTATAAACACAGATTTTACAGTGAAAAAGGTTCATTTCTAACCCCAGCTCTGGTGTGTATTGGGTCTATATGGTTGGAAATGACTAAGTTTCTCTAAGACCCAATTTCCTTATTTAACAAAGAGGACTCTGTACCCACTTCACTGTGATGTTAGGGAGGCATACATGGTATCAAGTTTGTAAGAACTTAAAGTCTGGCATGTAGTATGTTCACAATAAACAGTAGCATTGGGGCGCCTGGGTGGCGCAGTCGGTTAAGCGTCCGACTTCAACCAGGTCACGATCTCGCGGTCCGTGAGTTCGAGCCCCGCATCAGGCTCTGGGCTGATGGCTCGGAGCCTGGAACCTGTTTCCGATTCTGTGTCTCCCTCTCTCTCTGCCCCTCCCCTGTTCATGCTCTGTCTCTCTCTGTCCCAAAAATAAATAAAAACGTTGAAAAAAAAAAGAAAAAGAAGAAAAAAAAATAAATAAACAGTAGCATTACATTAAAAAATAAGTTACTGAATTAACAATTTTGTTTATTTTATTTTTTTGTTTTATTTTTGTATATTTTTTAAATGTTTATTTTGAGAGAGAGAGAGAGAGAGAGAGAGAGAGAGACAGAGAGAGAGGAAGCACAAAAGTGGGGGCAGCAGAGAGAGAGGGAGAGTGAGAATCCCAAGCAGGCTCCATGCTGTCAGTGCAGAGCCCATCTTGGGCCTTGATCTTACAAACTCAGGTCATGACCTGAGCCGAAATCAAGAGTTTAACCAACTGAACCACCCAGGTGTCCCTTAAAATTTTTAAAAAGAAGGTTTTGTTAACCACTATATGCCAAGCACTATACTAAGCAGTGTGGATATTACATAGTTGAATTAATCCTAGACTCTCCTCTTTAAACACTTAACATCAAGTGAATGTATTAGCAGGATAAAGGGCCCACAGATCAGGAAGCAGGAGAGGAAAAGTAAGGAGAAAAAGGGAAAAGGGAAAGATAATTTACTTACAATGCACCAAATTAAGTGCTCACTGAAACAAACTTGGACATTTGTATTCACCCATGTAACCATCACTCCAAATGGAACAGAACATTTTTATCATCCTCAATGCTTTACAGTAAAATATACATAACATGAAATTTACTTTTTAACTATTTTTAAATATTTATTTATTTATTTGAGAGAGAGAGAGAGCAAGCAGGGGAAGGGGCAAGGTGGTGTGGGGGGGTGGGGAAGACAGAGAGAAAGAGAAAGAGAATCCTAAGCAGGCTCCACATTCAGTGCAGAGCCTGATGTGGGCTTCATCCCAGGACCCTGGGATTATGACCTCAGCTGAAATCAACAGTTGGATGCTCAACTGACTGAGCCACCCAGGCACTCCCCCTTTTAACTATTTTTAAGTATACAATTCTGTGACATCAAATATGTTCACATTATGTACAGAAATTACCACTGTCCATGTCCAGAACTTTTCTCACCTTTCCAAACTCAAACTCTGTACCCATTAAACACTAATTCTCCATCCCCTACTTCCTGCAAGTTTCCTCTGGAAACTATCATCCTACTTTCTGTCTCTATGAATTTGACTACTTTGAGTACCTCATATAAGTGGTATCATGCAATATTTATCATTTTGTAAATGTTCTGTTTCACTTATCATAAAATCTTCAAAATCCATCAATGTAGTAGCATGTATCATGATTTTTTTTCTTCTTAAGGCTGGATTATACACACACACACACACACACACACACACACACACACACGTAGTATGTATATCAGTATGCCCATCAACAAGTAAACGGATAAACAAAATGTGATACATAATTTTGTTTATCCGTTTACTTGTGGATGGACACTTGGGTTGCTTCTACCTTGTGGCTCTTATGAATAATGCTGCAATGAACATGAGTGTACAAATATCTATTCAAGTCTTTGTTTTCAATTCTTTAGGTATATACCCAGAAGTAGAATTGTATATACCCAGAAGTGAATAATATGACATTCTATTCAATTTTTGAGGAGCCATTGCACCAGTTTCCATAGTGGCTGCACCACTTTACGCTCCTTCCAGCAGTACATAAAGGTTCCAATTTATCTACATCCTTGCCAACACTTAATTGCTATTTTTTGATAATAGCCATTTTAATAGATAATGTAAGGTGTTATTTATTGTGGTTCTGATTTTCCATTTTCCTATAGATTAATGATATTAATATGATTATTGGGCATTTATGTATGTTCTTTGGAGACATGTCTATTCAAGTTGATGGCACACTTTTTAATCAGGTTGTTCTTTTGATTGTTGTTGTTGAGTTGCAGGAATTCTTTATTTATTATGGATATTAATAATTTATCATACATGTGATTTTCACATGTTCTCCCTCTGTGGATTGCCTTCTCATTTTGTTAATAGTGTCTTTTGATGCATAAACATTTTAAATTTTGAGGTAGTGCATTTTATGTGTTTTTCCTTTGTTGCTTATGCTTCTGGTGTCCTAAGAAATCACTGCCAAATACAATATCATGAAGCTTTTTCTGTATGTTTTCCTTTTAAGAGCTTCATAGTCTTTGCTCTTACATTTAGGTCTTTGGCCCATTTTGAGTTAATTAATGTATATGGTATGAGGTATGGGTCCAAAGTAATTTTTTTGCATGTAGACATGTGATTTCCTCACCACCATTTCTTGAAAAGACCATTTTTTCCCCATTGAGCAGTCTTCATGCTATTGTTGGATATCATTTGAACATTTATGCAAGGGTTTACTTCTGAGCTTTCTGTTCTATTCCATTGGTCTATGCCTGTCTTCATGCCAGCACTATACTGGTTTGATTACTTTAGCTTTGTAGTAGGTTTTGAAATCAGGAAGTGTGAGACTTCAACTGTGTTCTTTGTCAAGATTGTTATAGTTCTTTGGGATCCTCTGATATTCCATATGTATTCTAGGATGGATCTCTGACATTCCATATCTATTCTACGATGGATCTTTCCATTTCTGCAAAACAAAACAAAACACCATCACACTGAAGTGTTCATAGGGATTGCATTGAATTTGTAGATACCTTAAAGTAGTATTGACATCTTAACATCTTAAATGTCAACTTAAGTCTCCCAATCCATAAACGCAGGATATTTTCCATCAATTTTTGTCATCTTTAATTTCTTTCAGAAACATTTGGAAGTTTTTGGTGTATCTGTCTTTGACCTCCTTGGTGAAAGTTGTTACTAAGTATTTTGTTTTTTAATATTATTATAAGTGAAATTGTTATTTAATTTCCTTTTTGTATTGTTCATTGTTAGTGCATAGAAACACAACTAATTTTTATGTGTTGATTTTGTATCCTGTAATTTTGCCAAATTCATCTATCATTCTAACAAGTTTTGTTCAATCTTTAGGATTTCCTGTATATAAGTTTATGTCATCTGCAAATAGATAATTTTACTTCTTTCTTTACAATTTGGATGGCTGTTAGATATTTTTCTTGCCTAATTGACATGGTTAGGACTTCTAGTATGATGTTGAAATGAAGTGATGAAAGTAGGTATCCTTGCCTCACTTATGATTTTAGAGGAAAAGATACAGTTTTTCATTATTTAATAAAATGTTAGTTGTGAGTATTTCATTTATGGACTTTATTATGTTGATGTAGTTTCCTTCCACTCTCAATTTGTTGACTTTTTACCGTGAAAAAGTGTTTAATTTTGTCAAATACTTTTTCTGCATCAGTTAGATTATCTTTTTCCCACTTCATTCTACTAATATGATGTATTACATTGATTGTTTTTCAAATGTTGAGCCATTCTTGCATTCCAGGAACAAATTCCACTTGGTCATGGTGTATAATCTTTCAGGGTCCTGTTTGAATTCAGTTTGCTAGCATACTGTTGGAGATTTTTGCATCAATGATCATAAGAAATATTGGTCTATAGACTTCTCATCTTGCAGTGTTTTTATTTGACTTTGGTTTTAGGATGATGCTGACATCATAGAATGAATTTGGAAGTGTTTCCTCCTCTGCAAGTTTTTGGAAAAGTTTGAGGATGACTGTTGTTAGTTCGCTAAATGCTTGGTAGAATTCACCAGTGAATCCATCTGGTCTTAGGCTTTTCTTTTCTGGGAGATTTTTGATTCAGTCTCCATATAGTTATGTATCTGTTCAGATTTTCTATTTTTTTCAGGATTCCATTGAAGTAGGTTGTGTGCTTCAAAAAATTTGTTCATTTCATTTAGGTTATCCAATTTGGTGATACAGTATTATTTACATTATTCTTACAATCCTTTTAATATCTGTAAGTTTGGTTTAGTATTCCTTATTTCATTTTTGATTTTGGTTATTTGAGAATTTTTTTTCTTAGTAGGTCTAGATAAATGTTTATTAATTTTGTTAATCTTTTCCAAGAACTAACTTTATAAAGTAATCTACACTCAACATGAACTCACAATCATAAGATCACGAGTCACAGACTCTACTGACTGAGCCAGCCAGACACCCCTATCAAAGAACTAACTTTGTTAGTTTTGTTGGTTTTGTTGATTCTATTATTTTTCTATTCTCTATTTCCTTGATCTCTGATCCAATTTTCATTATTTCCTTTGGTATGTTGATTTTGTGTTTAATTTGTATAGCGGTCCAGTAAATTTCTTCTCTTAAACTGTACTGCATGCCCAATGAGTGGAACAGAGGCAACTAAAACACCATGCTTTTCTTAAACAAAATAATGCATTTTTTAAAAATTTGACACTTACTTGGTTGCCAAAGATCTTTGATTGATTTTCAGAGTCCCTATAAAGTCACTCTATTCAGTTTCTAATTCCTTATTCAATGTTTCTGTGGGTAAAAAAGGACTTGAGGCTTTCTAGTCTGTTATCTTGCTGACATCGCCTTCCATGCCCTTTTGAAGTCAGTCCTTCAGCACTGGGCAGAAATCCATTTCCAGAAACTGTACATTAATTTTGTCTGTTCTGGAATTTCTTATAAATGGGATGATACTGCATTACACAGTACTTTTATATATGGCTTCTTTTTCTTAGTATAATGTATCTGAGATCCATGCATGTTATTGCATATAGTCATTCCTTTTTTGACTGCTGTATTCTATTGTATGGATATACCATTATTTTTTCCCTATTTATTTGTTGATGTCATTTTTGCTTCTTATGAATTAAGGTACAATGAATATTTGAATATAAGTCTTTAGGAAGAAATATATTTTCATTTTTCTTAGGAAATACCTAAGGATAGAATTTGAGTCGTATGGTAAGCGTAGGTTTAACTTCTAAGGAAACAGCTAGACAATTTTCCAAAGTTATTATACCAACTTTATTCCCACCAGTAATATGTGGGATTTCCAGCTACTTCACAGTCTCAATATTTGGCATTGTAGGCTTAAAAAAAAATTATTTTTAGCCACATGAGTGTGTGTATTGAATAGTGTACCATTGTAAAATTTTAATTTGCGTTTTTGAAGGATTAATGACATTCAATATCTTTCTGAGTGTTTTTCATATTGGTAATTCTTATATTTTTTCATAGATAAAGGGTGATTGATGTATTAATCCATCCATTAATTTAACAAATATTTCTTGGGGTGTTTGGTTCATATAGTCAGTTAAGTGTCTGACTCTTGATTTTGGCTCAGGTCATAATCTCACGATTTGTGAGTTTGAGCCCTGCATTGGGCTCTGCACTGACAGCATGGGGCCTGCTTGGAATTCCCTCTCTTCTTCTGTCACTGCTCCTCCCCCACTTGTGCTCTCTCTCTCCCTCTCAAAGTAATTAAACTTTTTTTGAAGGAGAAAGTATTCCTTAAAAAAAAAACAAAAAACAAATAATTCTGGAACATTATGTTCCATGTACTGTTTTCTAGGGAGTGATATAGGAGCTGGAGTTATAGTGGCGAACAAAACAGACTAAGCTTCTGCTGTTATAGAACTTACATTCTAGGGAAGCCAGATATGTGATAAAATATAATATAATGTTAATAGTAATGTATGTGTTAAAGAATAATAAAGTAAAGCAAATGAATTGAAAAAGACAGGTAGCTCTAATTTAGGTTAGAAACTGCTTATTTCATGTGGTAATATTTGAACAGAGTGCGGGAGTGAGCCAGGCAGATGTCTGGGGGAAAGGTTCCAAGGAACAGGAAAAACAAAAGCAGAGGGTTCATGGCAAGCATGTGTTCAACATATTCTGAGAATAGTGAGGAGGGGTTGGAACAGAGTAAGCAAGGGATTGAGTGGTAAAGAATAATAAAGAGTCACAGACTAAGACTTTAAGTTCCTGGTTGAACAAAGCAGGTTGGAAACCAGGACCTCTGTCCTCAAAAGAAGAGAAACCTGAACAAACTGAAAATGAACAGCTCTTCACTTAGATCCATCAGAGAGCTGAGACCATGGGATAAACCTCCACACTGAAACCTAGAGACAGGTAGATACAGAGAATCACAACATATTCTGAGGTGAAACCACTGCTTTAGTCAGATTCTTCTAGGAACACATAAAGGGTAATTGACTGCGAGAGATTGAGTGTGGGCTACCTTGAGAAAAGTCCAGGTGTCTGAGTCTCAGGGTTGGGGCTCACACATTTGTGAGATGTACCTCCAGAGGCCCCAGCAGGTTCTCAGGGTGAAAATAGGAGAGAGAGCAGGAGGAAGTAACCATTTTGAAGTAAATCCAGGACCTTCTATTCTCTTTAACAGAATCCTGCCCTCAAGGAAACTAGTTTACCAGAGCTTAACTACACTGGGGTTTGCTAATGCTTAAACTCCAAGGGAAAGAGGAATGCCCAACTCCAATCCCCTCTAGCTAAAAGGCAAAGAAAATTTTGGAAATCTATCACCAGAACCAGACTCAGATATTGCAGAGATGTTGGAATTATCAGATCGGAAATTTAAAATAACTATGATTAATATGCTAAGGACCCCATTAGAAAAAAAAAAAAAAAAAAAAAAAAAAAAGGAAAACAGGCCAGAACAGATGGGTAATGTAATCTAAGAAATGTAAATTCTAAGAGATAATAATAATAATAAAAGAAATGCTATAAAAATTGTTGTAGAGGGGCACCTGGGTGGCTCAGTCGGTTGGGTATCCGACTTCGACTCAGGTCATGATCTCACGGTCCGTGAGTTCGAGCCCTGCATCGGGCTCTATGCTGATAGCTCAGAGCCTGGAGCCTGCTTTGGATTCTGTGTCTCCCTCTCTGTCTGCCCCTCCCCCACTCAAACTCTGTCTCTGTCTCTGTCAAAAGTGAATAAGTATTTAAAAAATTTAAAAAGTTGTTATAGAAATGAAGAATGCCTTCTAACAGCTCATTAGTAGATGGGACATGGTTGAGGAAAGAATTAGTGAGCTTGAAGACAATGTCATTAGAAACTTCCCAAACTTAAAAGGAAAAGAAGAAAAAAAAGACTGGGTAAAAAAGAAACAGAACAGAATATTCAAGAACTTTGGGAAATTTACAAAAAAATGTCATGTCCATGTAATGAAAATATCAGAAAGAAAAGAGAGAAATGAATAGAAGATATATTTGAAACAATGACTAAGAATTTTTCAAGGTTAATGTCAGGCATCAAACCACAAATCTAGGAAGTGTAGAAAACACTAGGAAGGATAAATACCTAAACATAACAAAACAAAACAAAACAAAATCAAAACAAAAATTATATTCAAACTGAGGAAATTCAAAGGTAAAAAAAAGATTCTTGAAAGAAGCCAGAGAGGGATGTGCGGTGGGGGAACGGACGTTTTAGTAGACCAAGGGTAAGAATTACGTCAGACTTCTCTTCAGAAACCATGCAAGCAAGAAGATAATGGAATGAAATATTAACTCCATCCGCCAGTATTATAGGTACAGTTGACTTTTTGGCAATGAAATTGTTCATTCTCTCTCTCTCTCTGTCTCTCTGTCTCTCTGTCTCTGTCTCTGTCTCTGTCTTTGTCTCTCTGTCTTTCTCTCTCTCTCTCTCACACACACACACACACACACACACACTCACACACACACACACACACACACACACAGACACTTCTTTTTTCTTCAATTAGTACCTCTGGGACAGGAATAGGATTTCAATTCATTTGTCTCAAATACCTACAATATTCTGCAAATGGAGCATATTAATCAGGTCTGCTTGACAAGAAGCTGGTAGATAGCATCTATCTCTCTGTTCTCATCTCCTTCCTGATTCTATAAGTAGGGGTAATGCTACATTTATATTTTTGTGACCATACAAAAATAGCAAAATAATAGACATAAGCAACTTTTGTGTAATGATGTACAGTTTGCCCTTTCTCTTCCTGAAAAATTCTTTTGTAACCTCTTTGTACATATGAGAGGTCTTATTCATCTTTTAGCCCCTTAAATGTTACTTCTTCTGTAAATGTTCCCTGCTTTTCCTCAATAGCCTTTATCTCAATGGTTTCCAAGCCTTTCAAGCCTGGTTAGGCATCATAGTGACCCAAGAAGTATTTTAGAATGCATGTTCTTGTGCCCAGTGATAGACATATAGACTTAAAAATGCTGAGACATATATTTAATAACCTGATCTTCATGCAACCAAAACTAGTTCTGTGTACTATTCTTTGGAAATATTGCATCTGGCCTTCTTAGTGTTTCTCAAGAGGATGCTGAAGGAATAAACTAGCTGTCTTCTCTCCCAGATGTCAAGTTCTTCAAAAATATTTACCTGTGTCTCACAATTGCAGGACTTAAGTTCCTGGAAGGCAGGGAAAATATCTCATTCATCTTTGAATCTATGGTTCTGAGTACAACCTATTTTTTTTTACCTTAGTCGTTTTGTAAACCTTATGAAAACCTACTCAAATTATTTAAAGAAGTAGTCTCTGTTATAAGGACCAAGGAACCCAAGAGAGGTGAAGAACATTGGCTTCTGAAAGGAGACAAATTAAGCCACTTTGTGTGCCTCTTTCCATGTGGTCACATGGTCTCTTATTCCTGCTTTCCCTACACATCTGTTTTCTTTATCCCTTAACCTTTCAGCTTTCTGAATTTCCACAAGGTAGGATATGGCCACCCTGCATCTTCTAAATTCATAATTCTCATTTTTTAAAATTTTTAAAAAATGTTTTCTTCATTCTTGAGAGAGAGAGAGAGAGAGAGAACAAGAGCGGGGGAGGAGCAGAGCGAGAGAGGGACACAGAATTCAAAGCAGGCCCCAGGCTCTGAGCTGCCAGCACGGAGCCCTACACGGGGCTCAAACTAACAAGCTGCAAGATCATGACCTGAGCCGAAGTTGGATGCTCAACCGACTGAGCTACCCAGGTTTCCCCATAGTTCTCATTTAAAAAAAAAATAACGTTTATTTTTGAGACAGAGAGAGACAGAGCATGAACAGGGGAGGGTCGTAGAGAGGGAGACACAGAATCTGAAACAGGCTTCAGGCTCTGAGCTGTCAGCACAGAGCCCAACGTGGGGCTTGAACTCACAGATCGCGAAATTATGACCTGAGCCGAAGTCGGCCGCTTAACCGACTGAGCCACCCAGGCGCCCCCATAGTTCTCATTTTAAACTAGTTGCCACTGATTGTCTAGAATCTCTTTCTCAATGTAAACTTTCCAGGAGATAAAATCTGATGGTCTCAGCTTGGGTAGAGCATACACCCCTACTCCAATCACTCCATGGCTGGAGGAGGAAAATCCTTGGATATTTTAACTCCAAGTAATAAAACATAACACTTTTAAGTGATGTACATCACTTTTAAGTGGGGTAAATAATGGCAATATTTCTAATCTGACTTGATGAGGATGCTGGAGGGAGGCAGTTCCAGGGTTGAGTGCTGAGGTCATTGCCTTTTATGGCCACAGCATTGCTGGAGTGGCTCCAGGCATCACATTTTCACACAACAAAGTCTAGAAATAGTCATTAAGGGCTTGTGGGTGTTTCTTTTCAAGATATTTTCCAGAAAATCCTTCTCAGCAGATTTATATGTCTAGGCTCTATCTGGAAGGGTGTGCTTGGGAAATAGGCATTTTGGGTTTTTGACACCTACAGTGGGAGGCAGACCCCATCAGCAAGTTATTGGTGGGAAGTTTTTGGGTTGGCAAATTGTAATGTAGTGGTATAAATGTGGCTTGCTAATGTGGTTGGAGGGACAATAGAGGAGGAAGTGGTCAGAATTCTCAGAAAATGGTAGGTTATGGCCTGGGCAGGCCCCCGCTAGGTGCTTTAATTTAATACAGGTGGGTTGAAGGGACAAACCAAAAAAATGCATGTCCAATTTGACCCCTGTTGTCCAATCTGATAAAAAAAAAAAAACAAAACACCAAAGGTGGCTCGCTTTATATGGTCACTGATGACATCTGAAACAGTACATACACATTTCAAAAAACAAAACCTGAAAAGAACATGAGAATCAGGAAGACTCAAGGCCAATGAAAGGAAGTTGTAAACAGCACCCCACACTAATCAGAAGAGGAAACAGGCATGGTAGAAGGAAATGGGGGGAAGCAAAAGGGATGGAGAGAGACAACCAAGTTGGGTGAAAGGAAGCCTTGGGGAAAACAGTGAGCAGTGGGAAGCTTTTGGAACTGAATGGGTCAGAGCAGTACACTTCTTTTTTTTTTTTTTTTTTTTTTCAACGTTTATTTATTTTTTTTTGGGACAGAGAGAGACAGAGCATGAACGGGGGAGGGGCAGAGAGAGAGGGAGACACAGAATCGGAAACAGGCTCCAGGCTCTGAGCCATCAGCCCAGAGCCTGACGCGGGGCTCGAACTCACGGACCGCGAGATCGTGACCTGGCTGAAGTCGGACGCTTAACCGACTGCGCCACCCAGGCGCCCCAAGAGCAGTACACTTCTTAAATCATGCTGGGCAAACCAGGAGACGCACTGGAGGACAGGAAGGAAAAGGTGTGGGGAGGAGATAGCTGAGATTAATGAGGACAGGCAGTGCCAGGCTCCCGCTGGCCAGGGCCTGCGACATGATAGCACAGGCCCGGGATGGCTCCCCTCTCTTTTGAGGTCAGTTATTTATTTATTTTGTAACGGAACCTAACAAATTTTAAAACCAGATAAATCCAATTACCCATGTTTTGCCTTCAGGGAGTGTGAAAGATTAATGGTGGTATTTTGGCAGTAGCATAAAAAGAAATAGGTGGTAATAACAAGGAGGCTCATAAAAGGAGCTCGTATCCCAGGAAGGCCCGGGAAGCTGGCTGTAGCTCTGGCTGGGGCACTGGCTGCTTGTCTATACTCAGGATGCTATTTGCATCCTCCATGTTTTCAGGGCTTGGGAGAGGGCCCAGGGAGACCATCCTCCTCCGCTGCCAGTGCCAGGATCAGAGACAGTGGAGCAAGGGCATGGCATCCTTTCTTAGGCTGTGTTCTTTTTTATACCCTTTTTGTAGATACCCCACAAACGACAGTTTTGGTTTCTTATGTTTTAGAATGAACAAAATATTTCCCCAGGAGTTACCTCCATTGGTGTTCTCGTAACTCCTTGGGGGGCTTGTTTGGCAGTTGTTATTCTCTTCAGTTTATAGATAAGGAGGCTGCATGATAAGGTTCTACTTCTAGAACCTACTTCTGATACTGCTTTTGGTTTTGTGCTCATTCTTAAGCTGCTGTTAGTATAACTATTTTTGGAAACATTGACACAGAAACAATAATGCCTCTAGTGCAGCTTGTTACAAACTTCCTTAGAGCCAGGCTGCCATTGACCAATTGGTTCAGTGAAACCTACACAAGGGGGTGGCCAATGGAATGTTCTAGTCTCATTTTGTATTTGCTGTTTTTGCTGAAGTGGCATTACGTAAGACTGCCAGTGTCATCCCAGAATAGCTTTTGGCTTCTGAAATGTTTCTTCCAAAATGTCTTGCTTGATATTCACACATTTGGCTTTTTTTTAAAAACATAATTATTTTTATTGAGATATAATTCACATATCATAAAATTCACCCTTTAAAAATGTACAATTCAGTAATTTTTAGTATATTTCTAAGGTTGTGCAACCGTTACCTCTTTCTAATTCCAGAATGTTCTTGTCCCCCCTCCCCCTGAAAGAGACCTCATACCCAGTTGCAGTAAATCCCGCTGCCCCTTCTGCCTTGTCCTGGGCAGCTACATGTCCTCTTGCTGTCTCACTGTCTCAATGAATTTGCCCATTCTGGACATTTCACATACGTGGATTCATACAGTACATGTGCTCTGCTTTTCACTTCTCTTTCATCCATTCTTTCATTCATTCCCTCTCTCATTTATCCACAAACATTTTTTGCACTCCTATACAGTCCAAGCATTTTGTTAGGCACTGTGGGAGGACATAAACAAGCATGGTCTTTACTTTTGAAAAGCTTGTACTTTTGAGGTGGGGAAGGTAGAAGCAAGCAGTTCAACATCACGCTAAGTCATCCTTTCCCCCTGAAAAGGTGCACATGTATTATCAGGATCTACTTGTTTCTCCCAGTTGTGTTCTAGCAGTGACTTCGCCTGGAACCAGAACCAGCCCTTCCACTGCAGTGATATGCCTCGATGAGGCCTCTTTCCCCAGGACTCAGTACTGCCTTCCACAATTGTAGCTCAGCTCTAACATTACTGCCTAAGAAACAGGCTCTACTTAGCACCCCAGTCCTCACTTCTTATAGCACTGGTGTCCAAACTGTAGCCAGTATTGGGATCACCTGGAGAGTCTGTTAAAACAGATTACTAGGCCTCAACCCCAGGTTCCTGATTGAGTATGACTAGGAAAAGGCCTGATAATGTGCATTTCTTGCATTTCCTGGTGATGTTGATGCTGCTTGTCCAAGGACCACATTTTGAGAACCACTGTTTTAGAATATACCCTTTTAACTTGTTGGTCCCTGTCCTGGTAGCCTGCCAAGTAAATTAATACCTCCAGAGCTGAGACTCTTCTTTTCTCTTACTAGTCTCTTATCACAGACCCAAGCCTTGCAATCAAGTCTTGATTATTACCTAGTTGCTTATATTCTCAAACACTGTCTATTTCTGGCTTTGATGGTCTTCTCTGATGCCAGCTCATATACTGAATCTGGCTACTTTTTATGTATACTGAGTTCTGTCTATTGTATATTTTACCAAAATCCACACACAGTAAGCTCCTAGGCTTAATCCAGTCTGATTTTTCTCCCTGTATTTAACTGGCAACATTGCCCAAAGATAAGGCATCAGTCAATTCAAGATGTCATTGTCAAATTTCCTATTCCCAACTCCTTGATTTTATAAAATGGATAAATGACAAAGATGACATTGTTTTTTGTTTTGTCTTGTTTTGTTTTGTTTTGTTTTTTACTCACCTCTGGCACTTTATGTTGGCAAATCCAAACTGAGAAGGAGGATGTGCAGTAGACATCTTGTTACCTTTGTGGTTAAAATTTTCCCATATAAATCCACTTGTAAGATTGGTGGTGATTGTAGAGTCATAAAAAAGAATGTGTTGGTTCTTGGGAATTTAAGAAAGACCAAAACCAGCTAAACATATTTAAAATAGGATTGCATTATTGGAGTTAACGGACTTAAAAAAATTAATCAAGGACCCCTGACTTTGATATATGCATTTTTATTTTTATAAATGAATGCTTCTCAGACATAAAGGTGTACACACTGTATGATTCCAATTTTATGAAGTTCAAGAGCAGGCAAAACAATTCAATGATGGTAGAAATGAATATAGTTATTTCAAGTGGTGGTAGGAAGAGTTTTGAGAGTTAATGCCTAAAAACTGGCATGAAGAAAATTTGGATCATGGTGGGAATGCTCTATATTTTGATCTGGGAATGCTCTATGTTATACAAGTGTATGGTTTTTTAACCATTGAACTGTACTCCTAAGATCAGGGCCCTTTATACACTTTAATATTTTTAATAGTTTTTTAAAGTGTATTTATTTAATTAGAGAGAGAGAGAGAGAGAGAGAGAGAGAACATGCACAAGTGGGGGAGGGACAGAGAGAAGGAGTGGCAGAATCCCAAGCAGGCTCCACACCATCAGTATAGAGCCTGATGCGGGGCTTGATCTCATGAACCATGAAATCATGACCTGAGATGAGATCAAGAATCCAATGCTCAACTGACTGTGCCACCCAGGCACCCCAGTGCACTTTACTCTTTAAACATGAACCTCAATAAATAGAATACTAAAAAATGATGCAAAACAGTTTAAAAATGAATGTTAAAATAAGCGTTAGAGGAAAGGTAAAATAAGATTTTATTTATTTAATTAAATTACCAAATTAAAGACTATGTTGTGCTTCTTGTGAGATTATTTGAAGAGTAGTGGCATAGCAGCAACCTCATAACATAGGAAAATAGCAACAGCAACAAAAATGTATACTCCACAGAAGGATGGGGATAGAAGTGGAGAAGCTTCTCTCGAAAGTCATGGTGTGCCAGAGATTAAAAGCTTGTTTTACACATAAAGAACCATTAAACTTAAAGTCTTATTTATTTCATTTCAGGGTAAAGGTAAGGGACTTCGGAGCAATCTGAGTAGACACTTGAATTGCATTAACCATTGCCACCATCACCACAAAAATCCTCGGCCATCACTCTCCTATATAGTAGGGCGTGTAGACTGATAGGCAGAGTAGCAAGCTCTTGATTCAGACTCAGGGGAAGGTTAATGGCTAACCTTGTCCCAGGTACCGTGACAACCCAAAAATCCACAACTTCTAAACTTGGAATCTCTGTAGAGGAAACCAGGCACCTCAGAACACTGTTCTGTGGTTTTCTTCTTTCCCAAATTCCCAGGAAGCAGCTCCGTCCATACTCCTCACTTCATCTTTTGCTAGGCCACTGCCCTCAGTCCAGCTGTCCTTCAGGAGCAGAAAGACTTCTTTAAAGCATAAATAAGAAGGAGCATGTCAGGCTCAGCAGGAGAACATGCTAACTGCTCTGCAGTTAACCAAGAACATATATGCCTGATGCCCAGACTTAAACTTTAATCGATAGATATTAATTAACAGAGAGAACAATAACTGTCTTATTAAATCAGCAGTGATAAAAAACAGGCTATAGACACTAGTGAATGCTAATTGTCAGTTGATGACTCCACAGTTTCCGATGGTGAGCAGGCACGTTCAAGGTATAACACAGCGTTTCCAGTACATGCCGTGATGTTAAATCCTCGCTATGGTGTCTTAATAATCAATTGGAATTTAGCATACGATATTTGTCTAATTAACTCCACATCGACAGTCGGGAGCCAGCCTTGATGGCCACAGATGATGGATTCGTTATGGTAGCTTGGACTTGATTATTGGCAAGGGTACATTTTCTATGCGCTGGGGGGCTCATCTCCAGAGGCCAGGGTCTGTAAAATAACCTCAGGGCCTGAGCTGAATTTTGTATCACATTTTACAATAAAATATGAATGACAGGGATGCTATTCCTTAATTACAGTTTACTTTTCCACTTATGGGAAGGGCCTAGTTTCTCATCTGCCTTGAAAACCACCATATTCTGCACCCCCCAATGAGTTCCTGAAACCCTTACATAAAGGCAGAGGCCGGTGGAGAGGAGCCCCACTCTTTACTTTCTGTCTGCTGCCTTGAAATGCCCCCTACAGTCTTGAACAGTCTTCTGTGACATCCTTCTCACCTTAACCCTCACGTGGCATATTTCCCCTTCTCTCCTAGCAGTTCATACCTCTTCCTTCCTTCAGCTCCCAAAAGCCCGAGTACACATATTTGTGCACATTCTTTCATCCTTGTGGGCCATCTTCTGTTTTCTGCTTCCTTTTCACATCTATTGTCTTGGGTATTTAGCTTGTATGTTCAAATTCAGGAACTGTGAATTTTATATACTTTTCTCCATCTTGACAATTACACACAGGGGTTCTTCAGTGTGACTGTTCTAGAGTGCTTGTGCATGAACAATGGAAGAGTAGCTGCACAACTCTGCTTTTCATGCTTTTGGTGCCATAACTTTGCTAGGCTGTGGACACCCAGCGTCAGGGAGAAAAGCGGTCCTGGGTCAGGGATGTCAGTGCAAAGCTCTGAGAAGGGACTAAATCTCTTGGTAGTGACATCATTATAAAGGTTTTTCATTACTTACTTATAGTGAACTTTTTCAAAGAAGTTTAAGTAGCCTGATAAGGACACAGATATGTCATATGTTAGTATAAGTTTAAAGTTAATAAGACTGTACCCCATAACAGAATAAAACAATAAAAGGCAGATGGATTGAAGAGCCGAGTATTAATATAAATATAAAAATTCTGACAGCATCAGGAAAATAAAGAATTTTATAAATGCATGTACATGTAATCTTGGGAATGGGGAAGCATTTTGTAATTAAGATGGGAAACCCAAAAGCAATGAAGGAAAAAAATTGATATATTGATAGATTGGCCTCATTAAATGCAAAAGAACTAAACAGAAAGAGATAATACAAGCAGTTAAAAGCAAGTTGTAGACTTGGGGAAAAATGGTGAGCAATATTTATAACATTAATATCTGGACTATAGAAAGAACAGCTACAAATCACCAATGAAAAGATAAATAACCCATTAGAAAATAGACAATGAATCAGCAATTCATTGAATCCAAATTGTGCATAAGTATGTGAAAAGATGCTAAACCTCATGAGTAATCAGGGAAATATAAATTGAAACAGAAAAGACAAATTACCTCTCAAAAACTAATTAAAAATACAAGCTTGTGTCAGTGAAGACTCAAGAAAAAGGTAATTTTTGGACACTATTGGTGAAAATATAAATTTGTTCATCTTTGGAAAAGGTGATACCTATGAAAATTAGAAATTTAAATACCAGTTGACTTCCAGATTTAGAAAAATCTTTTGAGTAGTACTCCTGGTGATCCAACCCCAGGCAGAATGGAGGCTGGGAAAAAAATTGGACACAAAATATGACCACTTAGTGTGAAGCTTTGCCAACCTTTGTATGCTGTGCCTTGCAGCTCTTAAAAAGAATGAAATACTGCAGCTTTTATGAACATCAGAAATGTACACATTTCACTGGAAGGTAAAAAAGCAGATTGTATAAAAACACATATAACATGTTTACAAAAACAGTTAGATGTATATGCACATCTCCAAATGTAATGTTTGAAAATGGGTAGAGGACCTCTGAAAAGTTGAATAAAGATGAGATGGTAAGATAAAGGCAGGGTTCCTGTGTTTTGTATGCTTCTTTATTTCATGAATCTCTTAGATATACTGAATTGATGTCATTCAAAAAATGTTTTTAGAAGGAAAGGAAAATGGGGGCTCCTGGGTGGCTCAGTCAGTTGAATGTCCAACTCTTGATTTTGGTTCAGGTCATGATCTCACAGTTTGTGGGATCCAGCCCCGCGTCATGCTCTGTGCTGACAGTGCGGAGCCTCGTTGGGAAATTGTCTCCCTCTCTCTCTGACCCTCCCTGCTCACTCTCTCTAAAAATAAATTAATAAACTTTTTTTTTTAGAAGAAAGGGAAATGAAGAGTAACAAAGATAACATAGCTGATACACAGGACCGTGTAGCTGTCAAAGCCCAGAGAGTTATGCACCAATTATGTCATTCATAATGTCTGTCTCATAAAGATTAATCAGCTTCTGGGGTGAAACATAACTGTTTCTAAAACTAAGACCATAGCAAAGCTTTTCCAAGAGTCACACAGATCTTGTGATGTATAATAGTGTATATAGTCTTCCATCCTCTGCATGCTCAACCAGCTCCTCAGGGGATTGATTGATTCTGTGCTTCCATGAGGATCCCCATCCTTTCTGCCCAGTTTGTTCACAACTCAGTGGCTGCTCTGGGTTCACATTGGAATCAGCCAAACCGTATACAATTGGATGTCCTGGTCAAACAAGGAGCTTGAGTGAGGTAAAACCTGGCTGGCAGCTTCCATGGGACTGAGATCCGGTAGGGAGCCTGCCTTCTGGAACAGCAGCTCACTCCTCTGTGGTTATACTTTGGCGTCTTCACCTACTCTCAAATTCAAAGATTAGGGGCAAAAGGATAAGGATATTGAGGCCATAGTAGTAACTCAGTTGAATTTAGTTCATTCTTCCATACACAGAATCAAGAAATTCAATAGCATTTAGTACATTTAAACAATTACATGAACATTATACTGGAATAGGAAACTTATGGTCACAATGGATTGACCACATTACATAGTAAGATAAACAGCCACAGTATTTACTGTTTTTTCTAAAGAGTTTCAAAAATAATGAAGATGTGCAATCAGAGGTGCACACTTAGCTGCACTGAGTTATCACCAGTTCAGAATGGATAAAACAACGTTCACTTAAAACTGGGAGGACCAGCACTGTGGAGGTAGTGAGGAGCCCCAGCATGGATCTGGGGCAGAGACCTAGGGTGTCAGCACATTGCCAAGGGTTGTCAGTCCTCTCTTTGCAGCAGGACAATTGGGAACTTGCTTTGTGAGATCAGTGAGATGGATTATATGGCCTGTGGCACTTTGAGACAATCAAGTTGTCCTTCACACTCCAAGTGGATGTAATTAACTGCACTGATAGGATGTTATGCCAATAGCAATGCAGAAAAGAGCGGAAAATGAGTCAAAAGGATGCCTAGTGAAATGACGAAGGGGGGTAGTGAGTTAGCCAAGTGTGCTAGGTGACTCACCCTCTCATGTGTAGCTTATAGAATGCCTTGAGTCCCATGACTTTCTTTTTTTTTTTTTCTAGACTTAAAGTTTATTTATTTATTTTTATTTATATATGAAATTTATTGTCAAATTGGTTTCCATACAACACCCAGTGCTCATCCCAAAAGGTGCCCTCCTCAATACCCGTCACCCACCCTCTCCTCCCTCCCACCCCCCATCAACCCTTAGTTTGTTCTCAGTTCTCAACAGTCTCTTATGCTTTGGCTCTCTCCCACTCTAACCTCTTTTTTTTTTTTTTTCCTTCCCCTCCCCCATGGGTTCCTGTTAAGTTTCTCAGGATCCACATAAGAGTGAAACCATATGGTATCTGTCTTTCTCTGTATGGCTTATTTCACTTAGCATCACACTCTCCAGTTCCATCCACGTTGCTACAAAAGGCCATATTTCATTTTTTCTCATTGCCACGTAGTATTCCATTGTGTATATAAACCACAATTTCTTTATCCATTCATCAGTTGATGGACATTTAGGCTCTTTCCATAATTTGGCTATTGTTGAGAGTGCTGCTATGAACATTGGGGTACAAGTGCCCCTATGCATCAGTACTCCTGTGTCCCTTGGATAAATTCCTAGCAGTGCTATTGCTGGGTCATAGGGTATGACTTTCTAAAGCAAACATGAATTTTTGCTTCAAAAAAGGAAAAGAGAGTGTATGCCCTTTGGTTTTCTCTCTGAGTTATGGGTTATTTCACGAGGAAGCCATGCTCAGAGAAGTGACTATTCTGAAAGCCAGAGTTTTAAGATACCGGTTGCAGGATCACCAGCAATTGGCTGCGACTTCTTGGGCAGCCCAGTTCACCTCACTGAGCTTGAAAGTCTAACTTGTAAAATGAGGAGGGGGAATCTGATAACCTCAGCCTATCTTCCAGCTCTTATGGTCTCTGGTTCTTCATGATAGTAATTCAAAGAGAAAGGCAGAAAAGGGGAATGTGAAGTGAAGTTACTTGCAATGACATAACATTAGTCATTTTGTTTCCTGATGAACCATAATCAGAAGTGATATTTGTAAGCAAAGTGTACCAGTGTTTACTATCGGATCATAATTGTAAGTAATTAAATACTAGTTAATTGGTTTCCTGAATAATAAATTTATTTTCCAGTAATTGTCCTCCATTAATGGATGCACTCTTATAAGTGTTTTTACTATAATAAGTCATTAAGATTTCCTGAATAATTTCTCTCCAAATCATCGATTTTAAGTTACTTTTGCTAACGCAAATGCATAAAATCTCATAATGTTGCCATGTATCAATTTCAATCAATGTAGCTATGACAATTTGTAATTTGTTTATGTTTTAGTTTTAAATAATAAAAGAAGGAATAGGAAAGAAGATTACCGTAATAGCTAAAATATTTTCCAGGTTGCAGATAACATTTTCCAAATTGTGTCTTTAGGCCACTCTAACTGCATCAAATCCTCTTTAAAGGATTATTTTAAAGATCTCTCAAGATTATAAACATGAAAATATCAAATGGTTCCTGACATACATTTGGTATATGGTAAAAAGTTGTCTGCTAATTTGTTTATTTGTATCCAGAAGGCCTGAGGAAGACATAGGAATGGATTTTATCCTATGGGGAGTCACTGAAAGGTTTTGAGCAAAGTCATGATGTTTTAGTATATCATTCTGGCAACAGTAGATGGAAGATGTAATAATGTGGGCTAAAATGAGAGTCAAAAATAAAAGCAAGCGAACACTTCCAGTTAGGATGTTATTCAAACTAGTTGACACAAGAGATAAAGCCCTAAACTTGAGAAACTTGTGGGTGTGCCTAAATAAAAATGATTGTTTTGCAAGCTGCCCTAGGAGTTAATTCACAAAACGTGGGCACCATATTGGATCTGCTGGTAAACAGAGAATCCTGTCCATCTTTTGATGACTGTTCTGCAACTGGTTCTGATACTTAATTATTTAAGTATCCCAAATCCAGTTCAATAGAACCTCTTCTCTCTATCTCCCTCACTATTCCCAGAAATTATTCCTTATATTTCAGCTTTAGGAATGATATACACAATGGAAGTTATTAAAATAAATGAAGAGGGGTGAAGGAAGACAGTGAAAGCAAGAGGAAAAGAAGGGAGGAAGGTTGCAGAAGTGAATAAACATTCTGGAGAAGATTATAATGAAGAAATATCAGCTTCACTGAACTTTGGATAATCCAAACATAATATTTTTGAAATGATTGAATAAGGTAATATTTTTCCATGGCAGTACCTGAAAATCCAGCCAAGTCACTCTTTGAGATATTTTATTTTTTTTTTTTTATTTTTTTTTTTTTTCAACGTTTATTTATTTTTGGGACAGAGAGAGACAGAGCATGAACGAGGGAGGGGCAGAGAGAGAGGGAGACACAGAATCGGAAACAAGCTCCAGGCTCTGAGCCATCAGCCCAGAGCCTGACGCGGGGCTCGAACTCCCGGACCGCGAGATCGTGACCTGGCTGAAGTCGGACGCCTAACCGACTGCGCCACCCAGGCGCCCCTGAGATATTTTAAAATAAAATGTTTTTTTTCATTTTTAAATAAACATATTGATTACTGGTTTCCAAAGACTTAAATTGTTTTGCTTAACTGCTTTATAAAAATATAAATTTTATAATAATGGCATTGTTGATATGTAATGACTACAAATTGTGGTTTTCTGATCTCATAACCAAGAGGTAGAAAGGAGTTCATCATATCCTGGTTACCTACGTATATCAGTCCACATGTAATGATTTCATTATTATTCAAACTATCTTACCTACTGAGTTCATAACTTACTATGTTATATAAATATTTTCTGTATGATATTTCACCATTGTAATATTTAGTTTTATGAAAGGTCAGGATTTTAATATTGTAGTGGAGAGTCTTATAATTTTATTCATTTTGGTGTCTTTCCTTTTTTCATTGGAGTTCATGGGGCCTCAATTTCTTCTATATGTGAAAGATATTCCATGTTATTCTATGGTTTTGTATGAGATGGGAAAGATTCATTGTTCTAATGGTACTCTGAGCCTAATACACAATATCTAACTGGTATATCTCAATTTATTCCATGTTTTTTCAAGATGATTAATGTCTGCCTGCTCCATTTACTCTGTTCTGAAGAAGACAAAAGGAATAACTCGCCAGATATATTTCTCTCTGTTTACTTTCTTAATAAGTATGGAAATAATTGAAAGTGCTTTATATTTATTTAAATAAACAGAAAACTTCCAGATTTATCATTTTCAGACTCTACGTGGAAAAAGGTGAGACTTTATGCAAGGTCTCTGAGCCATAGCTCTGCCCTTTAGATGTCCTTGTGGTTAAAAAGGCCATGGAATGTGAATACAGGGGTGAAGGTCCCATAGTTGTGTGTATGTTGCCAAGGCCCTGGTACATTGTATAACTGGAGAGTCACTTAACCTGGTCTTTGCTGTTAGATGGTGCCCACTGTTATCTGGGTTTGACTTTCTTTTGCTTTTTAGGTCAATCTACTCCCTCTTAGGTAATTACCAAAATAATCAGGAAAACGCTCCTTGGGATGTCTGGATGAATCTGTGAAAAGTCAGGATATTTTGCCAATTGTGCTTTGATAGGAAGTTATACATTCCAACTTCCTTGTGTTCAGTCCCTTCCTATACCATAGAATGCCTATTTGTGGAGTCATTCTGGGTTCACAGAATTGGTGGCTCTTCTTCTGGTTATTTGGCAGCCAAGAGACTGGAACACATATTTGTTGCTCAAATTTCTGGTTTCCAGCTATTGAGGTAGTCAAAATTCCCTTGTGACTTTTTACCAAAGGTTGATCCTGCTCATTCAAGATGGTGGTGGTTAGGAATGAGACTGGAAGTGACCATTGTTTACATGTGGACTTGTTTAAGAACTGGCAGAAGTATTAGGGAGAAATGTTGGATTTCTGGAATCAGAGATTTTTTAACTGCAGCTCTAATATCCAAATCTATAATCTTAGATAATTGCATAACATTCTTGGTTTCAGTCTCCTCATCTTTAAAATTGGGGATTTGTACTATATGATCCCCATCATTATTTCCACCTTTACATTCCAACATCTATTTTTGTCCAATTTAGCCTGACTTTAAGTGACTTTAACACTATCTACCTAGGGATAACATCAGATTCCACAGGTAAAGGGCTCAGCCCCTCAAAACTTCCCTCTACTTCAGATGTCAATCACAAGGTCAGATTGTTACCTGTGCTTCTGACCAATGCTGTAAATCAGGGGCACCACAAGTCCCTCTTTGGGTTCTACTAATTTGCTAGAACATCTCACAGAACCGAAAAAAAAAACCTGTTTACTCACTAGATTACTGATTTGTTACAAAGGATATTGAAGGATACAAACCAATAACCAGGTGCAGAGAAACATAGGGTGAGTTCCTGAACAAGGAAGCAGCTCTTCTTGTTGAGCTTGGAACCTGGCATGGTGGTCCATGGAAGCGTTCTGTTTCCTTCAACCTGGAAGCTCTAGGAACCTTGCCCTTTTTCGGTTTTTAGGGAATCTTCATTATATAGGCATGACTGCTGGCTATTGGCCACTGATTTAACCCTCCAGCCCTTCTCTCCTCTCCAGAGGTCAGGTGTTGGGACTGAAAGTTTCAACTCACTATGTATTGTTGAGATGTCTATCGAGGAAGAGTCGGCACTGAAAATAGAAATCCCTCTTTCATGTGAAATCTTGGTAGAGGAGGCTTTCCTCCTCTGTGAACTGCCTTCAATAAACTCCTTTAATTGCAGTTAAAACAACCAAAGGACAAAGGTAGTAAGTCCTTTCTCCACTACTCATCCTTAAGTGGGGTCCCAAAAGTCACATCATTAACTTACTGATTGTTCTCTTTACTGAAGGAATTCCAAGGGGGTTGGTAGCTGTGATCCAGGAACCATGGACAAAGACCAAATATATATTTCGTATTACAAATCACAATATCACACGGATGATGGACTGTATAAGTGGAACAGAAATGACCTGCAAATGTAAAGATTTTGATTCTCCATTAAGTTCCACCAGAATGAAAATGAGCTTATTTTCTCTGTGTACACTTAATTTATATTTAAAGCTCTCATAATAATAATACCCAATTTCTACTTCATAGAAATAGTAAGGAAACGATGTGATGAAGGGATCATTTCTCTCTCACAGGGTATAAATTAATCCCCTATACACATGCTTGAGGAGTCCTGATGGAAGAATTTTGATAAAACAGAAGAAAGTGACACCATCCCCACCACACCAGGGGTATGTGCAGGGCTACCCACTCTTTGCACCATCCCCATGTGGAGATTTTAGAATTTCCAACTTTTATTCTGTGATATCCCTGCATTCAACTCTGCCTCTGGCCGTAGGAAATTCTGAGACTCTCGGCCGTGTAATTAACTTCACATTTGAGAAGTCACCGTTGTGCAGAGCTTTGGGTCCTTGCCATTGCTTCAGGCTGCTCAGGGGCCAGGCCTGCCCACATGGGGTCATAGTGGCCAATGAGTCTGTGCCAAGGCCCCCTCGCCCCCTGTACCACTGCCAGGCCCAGCACCCATGGACTGCACTGGAGAATGAGACTGAGTCTTACCTTTGTCCTGTGGCCGCTTTAATCACAGTAAAAAGAGTTTATTGAAGGCAATCCGCAGAGGGGGGAGGGCCTCATCTACCAGGATTTCATTTGCAGGAGTGATTTCTATTTTCAGTACCGACTCTCTCGATGGAAATCTCTTTCTCCCTGGCTCACTCCCTTTCTGCTGAATAAAAATTCTCCACACAGTGATGGTTAAAAACATCAATTAACTCTAAAACAATTATTATTTTTTGAAATGCCATTTTATAAATGTAATAACATGACACAATAATCCAGGGTTATTTAACAGAGCATTTACCCTGAAAACAGTCATTACTCTTTAAATGCAGTAGACTCTAGAAGCCTCTTAACATTAAATGGCAAGTGAGGCAGAAGCAATATTGTCAGAAATGCCACATCCGCTGCATATATTAGCAAGAGAAGGCTGTGGTGATCACCCTGCCCACTGGCTGCCATTTTCTTGGCATTTCTTGGGCCCCAAAGCTTTCTTTCTGTAAGTGACAACAGTCAACATGATGTGACAGGCTGACAGTTGAAAGAAATGCCCTGTGAAGCGTTTCTCCTCATGCGCTCATCCTCTTGGTTTTCCATGAGGGACAGAAATCTGACTTCATGGTCAGTAGAGAGGTGCTTCTTGCAAATTCTCTGTGGAACAAACCACAGATGGCAACAACAGAAGGATTGGGGATGTTGTCACTTAATGTCCTGTGGGTTGTAGGTGTGCAGTCATCTCCCAGCAACCTTTGGCACAGGATACAGAAGCTTTCCTGGCTCAATACATTTCTTTCAGAAGAAATGCCTCCTCATATATTTTTAGCTAAACCTGAACTTCACTTCTGTTTTTGGATCTGAAAAACATATAAAAGTGTTTTGACCTACATGAAATTTCTCTGACACTCAACGCTAAAGGTCTTACAGTTGCATGTGGAATCATTAACAAACCATTAGACTGTTTTTTTTTTTTCAAGCGTAGGTGTGTGAAATGTAGAATAATGTGCCCCTCAGTGTAGCCTCCCTGCAGGTAACTGTTCACACTGTGGAGCCAGGAGGGACTCCAAAGGATTGCAGCTAACTGCCCTGCAACTGCCTGCAACTCAGCCATGTGTGGCTGGCAGGCACCCTGCACTGACATTTCTGTCTCTGAGGTGTCTTCGCCTTTTGAAGAAGAGTGATTGAGCAATGACACCAGAATGATGCTCTAACTGGTACTGGCAGAGCTTGGGAAGCCTGTGATTCATGTGGCAGAACTCCTCAAGGTGGCTCCCACAGTGGGCTTCGGGCAGCAAGCCTTTTATGTTTGGAGGCTCAGCACTCTTGGCTGTGATCCCCAAAACACAATGCCTAGAGAGTCCGAGTAGATTCTGTCTAAGAGACTCCTCTATCTTCATTTATTAATATGAACCTGCAAAATTCGATGCAATTTTATTGTACAGACAAATCAATTAGTTAACTATTTCAAACCACGAAGCATCTTGTCTCTGTGTTTACACTAAAGAAAGCAAACTGGCTGGTGAGACTTGATGGGACTGTAGTCAAACAAGGTTGCCGAACACACTGGTCATTCTGGATCCTTTAGGCTGTGTCACCTGAACAGGGGCTCTGATTGAAGACTCTAGAAAGCTAATGGAAAACCCTGGGAAAGGACTGACATAAGCTTCTAGAGGAAGCACGAACTTAGATTTCATATACATTACATATTTTTAATTTTAAAATAATGTGTATACAAGGGCACAGAGAAATTGAGTGGTTTTCCTGAGGTTTAACAACTAATCAGAGGCAGGGAATCTGATGTGGGGCCTCTTGCTTTAAACTGTGTGTGTGTGTGTGTGTGTGTGCGCGCACATGCACACGCAAGTGTAAGCTTACGCTTCTTGAATGTGAGTAGATTTCTTTCATTTTTGTTTTTAATCACATAATGGCCCTTTTCTCAGTCTCCTGGTTACTAGGCAGACTATACTTGATAGAAAGGACTTCATTCTCTTGCTTTTATACCATTGTTGTTCTTTTGGTCTCCCAGAGGTGCACACTACTGTTCAGCTTTTTTTTTTTTTTTTTTTAATGTTTATTTAGTTTTGAGACAGAGACAGAATGTGAGTGGGTTAGGGGCAGAGAGAGAGGGAGACACAGAATCTGAAACAGGCTCTAGGCTCCGAGCCATCAGCACAGAGCCCACTGCGGGGCTCGAACTCACAGAGCTGTGAGATCACGACCTGAGCCGAAGTCAGATGCTCAACCAACTGAGCCACCCAGGCACCCTTTTTTAATTTTTTTTTAAATGTTTATACTACTGTTAAGCTTCTTTTGGGAAATACCTAATCCTGGTATCAGACCTCTGACCACAAAATATTTCAAGAGACAAACATAAAGTTCCCCATGAAATAGCCTCTAGGAGCACTATGCTTTTGTAACTCATTTACTCAGGCTTTTATTTTTCACTGATGCATTGATTCATTGAACATCTCTTTCCTGTCTACCATGGTTCAGAAGATGTATGAGGTATGGGACTACTAAAACCAATTAGACAATGCCTCTCCTTGCAAGGATGTCATCATTTAATGAGGGAAGCAGTCACATTAACTACCAGTTAGACTGCAGTGTCCTGCTGGTGTAATAAAAAATGTGCAAAGAGAAACCAGATTGTGTGTGAGCAAGTGGCTTATTCTAACAGAGTTGGGGCAAGGTCTAAGGGAAGACGTCATGTGGGGAGGTCACATAGGTGGATGCACATTTACAAAAAGTTGCATTGCTTGCTGGAGACAAAAAATAAAGTGGAAGGAAAAACATTTCAGGAGAGGGGAACAGCACAAGGAAATGGATACAGCAAGGGGAGCCCATCAAGTGACTAAGAAATGGGAAGTATCAGAGAGTAATAGAAAATAAGACTGAGAGAGTAGATAGGGACCCTGTTGAAGAAGGAAATGTGTCCCCTGATGGGAGCTAGTGACATGAATAGTTAATAGTATTTCAAGTAAAAAATGGATGGCCATCTGCAAGATATATTAGAGGCCTTGAAGATAATAAACAGGAAGATCCAGCAGGTAGGAGGTGATTGGCGTATTCTGGGTAGATGTCAGTGGTTAGGGTAGGAAATGGTCATTGGTTCTAGGGAGAAGATATATTTGAATCATCACATATAAAAGTGTTATGGTTGTTCTTGCTGAAATTAATGTGAATATCTTTTATCATTCTTGATTCTCCATTTTTGTTTCAGTCCCCACCATTCCCTATTGCTTATACCTTAACCAGTCTCATCCTGATTCCTGTAGCATTTTGGTTTTAACCAAGGAGATTTTAGTGGGGGTGCAGAGGTGAGCAATCTTTGCCAGCCAAGAGAGGTATTTAGAAAAGAGGCAGCATGCTCCTTTCTGGAATATCTAGTTCCATTTTTAGCTTTCCCCTGAGTTTTCCCAGCCCTGTAACAAGGGCACTGCCTTTTCTCCTTTCCTGTAGACTCACTGACCTTTTCCATGGCATTGGGAGAACACTGCTTGCACTTCAAGGGTATGGATTAACTAGCCGCTTCCTGTGAAGCAATTTTGAATGGCAAATGAGCCTAATGGAGTAATATTCCTTTCCCCATGTTTCTGTGCAGCCACCAAATAAGAATTAACATTACCCCAATGATTTGACTCCACCAGCACAGAGACCCCCCAGAAAGATAAAGCTTTGGTAGGAAACACTTTTGGGGCTGTACTTGGGGGAACAAGGACCCCTTAGGGCCGACTGTTCACAGAGCCCTGAAGATAAAACAAAATAGCTTTATTTAAAGATTTATTTAAGATGTTTTAAAAATTGAGTAGAACATACATTTTTAATACTGATTGATATTATTGTAAAGCATTCTAATGAGAATCTGCCCCACGGGCCCTTGCTGGCTACACAGACAGAATATTCCTTTTCATTCCTAACATGAGTCATATTTTAGCCATGGACTAATACATTGATGAAAGGTGCCCCTGTTCTGGTAGGAGCAGAGGGAAAGAGAATGTAAAAAGGCAGCAGGGAGAAGAAAGAAGGAGAGAGCCGTGGTGTATAAAAGTCACGTTTTAGGCTGCATTTCAAGAAACCTTTCCAAAATACAGAGGGTTCATGTTCACATTCTGAAACATTCCTTGTAGTTTTGAAAATGTGTGCATTTGAGAAGTTATTAAAGACTGTGAATGCTAAGACATGCGCTGTTTATCAAATTATGGTTCCAATTTACTGGACATCGACTAGGTCCCAGGTTCCTGTTTTTAGATACATTAGTTCATTTAATTCTCAAAGCAGTCATGATTTTATTCCCATTATACAGATGTAAATGATAAGACTTAGAAGCATTTGATAGTTTATCCAAGCATATATTATATATTGTAAGAAAGTGCTAGAACTAGGATTTATGAAAAGTAATTTTGACTCCAAGGTCCACTTTTTTTTTAAGACATTAGGTTATCTTGACTCTATTGAAGTCTTCCTAAAATGAAATAAGTCTCATAATTTTGTATCATATGAACTATTGATCTTTCATCTTCCATCTTTGGGAACTATTGGCATAGCATGGTGATTAAACTTTGAGCTCTGGAGACAGAACTGTTTTCCAATCCCAATTCTGCCCCCCTATTTCCATGGAGCATTGGATAAATTATATAATGTCTGAGGCTCAGTGATTATAAAATGAGTGTGGCCTTGCCACCACCTCTTAAAAGTACAGAAGGTGGTCCGTGTAGGATTTATGCAATGCAAGACATCACATCTCAGTAAATGCAAAGGGAACCCAGATTACTAAAGCCCATTTGCTGTTTCTGAATGCACCTGGAAATCTTTCGGGTCTCCAAAAAATTTGGCTTCATGTGGACTATTTTGGCAAACTCTAAGTTGTAGGGCTACTCAAAATCCCAAATACAAACAAATTTGCCACCTCTGACGGGGTTTCATTAGACAAGTTTCCCACAAGCGGCTCTAATTACTACCACTCAGATGGCCCCAGGAGAATAGCCTGCTAACTAGGTGAGGATCCAAGGAGACTGCGTGGCCAGCTGTGTGTGGGCAGCAGGCTCCCGGCTCCCATCCTGAGCTCAGGACCCTTCTGCAGGCTACTGTGGTATGTCTTGCTTTTGAATTTACAGAAGCATTAGTCTGGAATCCAAATAAAACACCTAGTTTTAATAGCTTAGTAGGTAGTTCACCAACAATTTCAAAAACCAGAAGCAATAGTAAGTTCCCAGAGGAGTAGCAGTTGTTGTTTGGAAATAAGTCTCCAAATTGCATTTATTGCACAACGGTCTGAGGTCACAAATTCAAGAGCAATCAGGACTCTATTCAATTAGGCACCTGGATCAGTAGATCTGTCAAGAGGACATTCTGTCTAAAGGACCAGTTGGGATGGAGAAACAATTTAGCTGCTGCTACTGTTTATTTAGGTCTTTTATTATTATTTTACAATTTATTGGGAGTTAGGAAGCTGGCTGTGGATGAGTGCTGGGCAGTTCAAGGCATTTGTCATTCGATCAGATAGAAATGCATTCCCCACTTTTTGGTGTTTGTGTTGTATTAATGGCCAAATGGGTGAAAAGTATTTCCTGAATGGATAGATAAATAACTGCTAGCTCCAGAAGGGATGTCCATGATTTTTTCCAGCTGTGTGTCAAGCCATCTCTTCTCTCCTCTCTCCCCACATAAAGGACGGCCCATCTGTGTTTGCCAGCCCAAGGCAAAACTTCCAAGACTCATAAGGCAGCACTGGCCCCTGACCCAGTACCTAGGAATATATATTGACATTCAAGTATTATAAGATAATATGTTTCCTACAGTCACATAGCCAATTTCTAATTTCAGGTAGAGCAGACCATTTATCAAAGACAGATCGTGGAGCTGCAATTTAAGAACACTTCCATCAACCACTACCAATGGAAACTACACACACACACACACACCTTTTTCCCCTACAATGATAGAAGGTAGAATAACAGTGAGTGCAGAAGTTAGGGAAGAATATTCCCTAATATATGTTTCTTGCTTTACAGTTGTAGTGTTCTATTATATATATATATATATATATATATATATATATTACACATATTATTCTATATTCTATATATGTTCTATTATATATATATATATATATATATATATATATATATTATATCGAGCCTGACATGGGGCTCGATCTCATGAGCCATGAGATCATGACCTGAGCTGCAAGTCGGAGGCTTAACCGACTGAGTCACCCAGGCACCCCTAGTGTTCCACTATTGTAATCTCAGCTGGGAAAGTAATGATGGACTGGCCTCAAAGCCCCAATTTATCCCTAACCCTATCAATTTTTTTTTCCTCAACAGTTGGAAGTCATAGTTCATTTTGAAAGAATGCCTATGGTGCCAGGAACTGTGTCTGGTGCCAGAAATTTCTAAAATTCTTAGGGCTAGAGAATGCATGAAAGTTCATCCACTTATACTCCGTTGTATTGGAGCTTATCCAGTTGGAGATAACAGTGGCTCAAGAGGCTTGGGACTTGACAAGGGCACTGTGATGTTCATGGCAGGTTCCACATATGACCCAGGATCATGGCCCAGCCTCTTCTTCTTATCATTGCCACTGCCTTTTGGAAGCCACATAACATTTGACTGCAGTCAGGCTTCTGAAGCTATTGGATGCATGGAAGCAGGGAAATGATAGCCAGTGTAGTTATAGAGCTCAGCCTGGGTGTTTTACTGCATAAATATTTTCTCAAGATCTCCTGTTCTCTGGTCACATGTGGGCAGCCTTTGACAACAATGTTGTAACCCCTATTACCATTTTCTGAATTCCTCCTGTCTTCCCTCTGCCCCAGGTCAGAGCCCTTGTCTGGCCCTCTGGTCTTTGTCCCTTGGTTCAGGGTAAACCACACCACCAGCAGTTGAATAGCTCAGTCACAGAATAGCTGAGTCACAGAAACACCCTCAATGCAGACCCACCATTTGGCAGACACTTTCTAAGTACATGGCACTGAGCCTCTTACACAAACTCTCATGAAGTCTTTTATAAAATTTTACTTTCTCCAAGCAAATTAAGCCATTAACCAACTCATTCAAGAGCCCTGACTTCTTGAGCCTGATTCTCACAGGATACAACTTCATGTGTGACTTACTAGTACATCCCCTCAGCTCATTCAGTCTTGGTTGGTAAATGAAGAATGTCCAAGTTGAAGGTCTCCCTGGGAAGGTCCAGGAGGCTCCAATGCTATCTATCTATAGATGCTTGGGCCTGAAGCTTTGATTTATTGAATGCTTCCTCTGAGCTGGCCTCCATGTTGATGGCTTTCCATCAAAAACTAACATTTAAAAGTCTCTTAATTTACATAAACCATAGGTAAATTTGCCCCAGTCTGGAGTAAAAAGGGATTACATAATGCCCATGGTACCTACACAAGAGGGAGAGGTTAGTCATCACGCTGTTAATTCTTTTTCCAAAAGAATTCAATAAAGGATCTCTTTAAATACCAAGATTCCCTTGTGAATTCAAAGTATAATTCAGTTTACACATATTTTTCAGGAACACATCTGTCATGTGTAAATCAAGATGTATTTGAATAATCCACTTGCCATCCTAAAGACTGTCATTTCTCTTTCTTTTATGTATCTTTATCTTTTCTCTTCCTCTACCTCCTGATGACTCCTCTGTCATAGAGAACTAGAAAGGCAGGGTAAAATCTGAGGATGCACAGTGTCCATTTTTGAGAAAGACTTCCATGATGAAAAAGGAATGCCATGCATAGTAGGGGGGAATCTTTACCACACATTTGTTGTCCTTATTTTAAATCATGGCTAGTTGTACTTCACCATCTGGCTCCATGCCATTATGTGTGTCTATTTTGCAGAGAAATAAAGAAAGCTAACCTTTACTAAGAATCTGTTACACAGAAAACACTAAGCTGGGCTATTTGGATATATGATTTTATTTAATCCTTAACAGAGTTCTGTGTAATAGTCATTGTCCTATTGTCTACTTTTAGGAAACTGAAGCTAAAAGAAGCAATATGATTTTACCCAATCATTTATTTAGTTTAACAATACACTGTGTTGCCCTTGGTAACTCATTTGGTGAGATTTTAATTACTTAACTGAAGTTTATTTAGCTTCCCTTGTGTAGCAAGTACTGTTTTGACCATTGAGACTGCAACAGGTGCAAAAACTGGGTGTGTGTGTGTGTGTGTGTGTGTGTGTGTGTGTGCGCGCGCGCAGGGGAGACATTAAGGAATCACACAAATCACACAAGAGGCAATTGCAGTGGCACAGGGAGAGTTGGTGAAGAGACACCTGGCACTAGGGGAGCAAGACTTAGAGGATTAGCCTAGTTAGAAATACCCAGGACAGGCTCCCCTCAACCCAGAGCTGAGTGAGTTGAAGTAATTTTGTTAGAGATGGTTTCTTACAGAAGGACTAGAATGCAGAAAGGTCCTAGGGCAGGAGGGCCTAAAGGAGACCAGCATAGCTGGAGTTCAGAAAGTGCAGACATTGCAGAGTCTGAGAAGGCACATTTCAGAAGTTCATTTTTATTAAACCAATAGAAGATATGAGAATGGATGGGGGGGGGGATGACAACATAAACAATTTTTTATTTAATTTAATTAATTAATTAATTTATTCATTTTTAAAAGATCATTGGACCTGCCATGTGGGAAAATGAATATGAGGGCACCTGAGGGCACTTGGTAACACCTTTGGGATTCAATGCAGTAGTTCATTTGAGGGATGATGGTGGCATAGATAGAATGATTGGTAGAGATAGGGAAGGTACACAGACTTGAGCACTTCAGAGATAAAAATCGATAAGACTTGGTGGTTTTCTGGGTACCAGAGAGGATGAAAAGAGAGCTATCAAGGATGACACCAGGGTTTCAGCTTGCCTAAGTGAATGGCTGCTGGGCCAAATGCTGAAATAGAAAGTGCATAAATAAGACCCAGGTGGAGAGTACATAATGAGCCAGTCATGAACCACTTTGGACCTGGATGTTTTGAATTGCTGTTAAAAGCATGCAAGGCATACACAGAATAACTTTGACAGAGCTTTGAAGAGCTTTGGTATTTGGTGGCTTGAGCCTAGATTAAAGAGGGACAAGAATCAGCCAGAAAGTTAGCAGGAAAACAAGACTCTTAAAATATGAGAAGCCCCAGGAAGACTGCTTCAAGAAGGAAAGAATAGTTCATAGAACCAAATGCTTGCTGGTAAGTCAAGTACAACAACCTAATGGATTTAATAAAGATAATTGGTGGCATTAATATAAAGTATTGCAGTCAAGGATGGGACCAGAGCTTTGATTTGAGTGTGCTGAGGACTGAGTGGGTTGAGAAATAGAGACAGTAAACATATATCATTCTTGTGAGACACCTGGCTGTTCAGAAGAGAAAAGAACAGAAACATGACTGAACAGTGGGGTCAGCCACTGTGTGTGTGTGTGTGTGTGTGTGTGTGTGTGTGTGTGTGTGTACATGTGTGTGGGTGTGTGTTATAAAGACAAAGACCTTACCTTTCAGATATTAACAGTTTAATGGAGAAACCAGACACAGAAACAATCATATAGTACTTTGATAAATGGGAACATGTAAAGACAGTCTCTAGCTCTGTCTTGAGCAATCTTTTGAAACTGGCTTACTATGGGATTCTTTTCCAGCTTTGATTGAAGCCTCAAAACAGTGAGTGCCAATTATGTCCACATTGCAGAGCAAGGGGCCTGACTAGCGTTAGTACTTGCAGAGGAGCTGACTAAACAGTTATAAAAGTGGTTGTACACTATCAAAATGGCTCACTTCTAGCCTTTGAGGCTGGGGGTTGTTGGTGAAATGAGATTTGGAAATTAGAGAGGGGTACTGATACTTCCTTCACATATGGCAGCTGGTGATGGTCTTTGGGTTGTGCTCCTCCTGGGGGCAAGTACTGTAGAAAGTACTCTCACCTCAAGACTAGATGGAGAATCTACAAGGAGGCAACATGCAGAGCTTGATGGTTCCAGGGGACCAAACACAAGAGCACAGGTGCTGGGCTGGCAGAGGGCCTCATGGCAGCAGAGAATGGGCTGCATTTGGGGAATAAATGCGCTACTAACAATGGAAGTTTAAGAGTCTGTGTTTCCTGATGGTGAAATATGAGCCATGCCACAAGCTTAGGCCTTGGGTTTGTATAGATTTTGTCCAAGACAATGGCCAAATGATTCAGTATCGCAGAACAATTAGAGGCCAAAGGCATCCACTGCAGTTAGCCAGGATATTGGTGATCTTAAGAAGAGTGATTAGTGGGGGTGGAAGACTGATGGCAGAAGGGTCAAGTGTGAGTTGGAATTGAGGAAATATATACAGTGAATGAGGACAACTCTATTGAAGTTGAGCTAAGGAGAGAGATATATGACACCAGTTACAGGAAGGGTTTTGATTTGATTTGGTTTGGTTTAGTTTAGTTTGGTTTACTTTGGTTTCAAGAATGCTAATCTTGGGGTGTAACCCAGATGAAACTGGCTTTCTTGCTTCCAAATTAGACCCTGCTTCTATATTAAGAATCATTCAGATGGATAGAAGTCCTGCAAACTGTAACAAATAATATTGGAAAGCAAACGAATCTTTAGTTTTGAAAACGAGAAAGGGTCTCTTACTCCCTTTATAATATGTATCAAAGTATCTTAAAGCCCTTTCTTGGGGCGCCTGGGTGGCTCAGTCGGGTGAGCGTCCGACTTCGGCTCAGGTCATGATCTCATGGTCCGTGAGTTCCAGCCCCGCGTCGGGCTCTGTGCTGATGGCTCAGAGCCTGGAGCCTGTTTCAGATTCCGTGTCTCCCTCTCTCTCTGACCCTCCCCTGTTCATACTCTGTCTCTCTCTGTCTCAAAAATAAATAAATGTTAAAAAAAAAAAATTAAAAAAGCCCTTTCTTTCTCCCATATTTCTTTAAAAAAATTAATGTTTATTTTTGAGAGAGAGAGAAAGAGAGAGAATAAATGAAGGATGGGCAGAGAGAGAGGGAGACAGAATCTGAAGCAGGCTCCAGGCTCCGAGTTGTCAGCACAGAACCTGACACGAGGCTTGAATCCACAAACTGTGAGATCATGACATGAGCCAAAGTTGGATCCTTAAATGGCTGAGCCACCCAGGTGCCCCTCCCCATATTTCTCTTAATGTCTTATATGCCCAGCATTGTTTCCCCACCCCAAAGAGCTTTCTTTTCCTTCTTAACCACCCAAGCTCTCTTCTGAACCCAGTTGGAATAAGTTCTTGATTCTCCTACAGTCTTCTCAATACACCTATGCTGTTCTTCTACAAGGGAACTCTGCCTTTTCCACTTTAAATTTGTTTAGTTCTGACCTTTCCATCCTCCCAACCCCCTTTTAGCCCATTACTATTCAACATAATGATAGGCTCTTTCTGGATAATGAAATAAGAAATGAAAACTTTTACCTCTTAGGGGGATAAAGGAGAACACCTTGAAAATTCATGTTTCAATATTTTAGCTTTGCTTTGACATAACTATTCTTTTTTAAATTTATTTTTTAAATGTTTATTTATTTTTGAGACACAGAGACAGAGCATGAATGGGGGAGGGTCAGAGAGACAGAGGGAGAGACAGAATCTGAAGCAGGCTCCAGGCTCTGAGCTGTCAGCACAGAGCCCGATGCGGTGCTTGAACTCACAGACCGTGAGATCCTGACCTGAGCCGAAGTCATAAGCTCAACCGACTGAGCCACCCAGGTGCCCCTTGGCATAATTATTCTTAAATATTGCTGGAAAAAAAAAAAGCCAGAGAAAATGGAACTGGTAGAGCAGATCCTTAGGAAGAAGGAAGGGTGGGACCAGAACACGGGTGAAGGGAGGAACAGAAGTAGGACCCTTCCTTCACTGCAGCAGGGATGGGAGTTGGACAGGCTGAAGAGGGACAAAGAGAAGATCTTTGCAGATGACGTTTGAAGTAAAGAAGTCTGGATGTTAAGGGATTTATTCCATGCAGCTGATTTACTCATCCAGCTAACAAAAATAGTGAAGACAGTATTTGGTCCAAATTAGTGAGGACAAGATTTTACCCCAAATGGTCATTCATTCACTCATTTGTTCATTAATTCAGCAAACTTTCATTGAGCACCTACTCTATTCCAGGCCACATATTGGCAACTGGAGGCATAAGAGTAAACAAGAGAGACAAAATCACTATTCTCATAGAGTTTATGTTCTAGTAAGTGTGGTGTTGGAAGAGACCATTTACCCATAAACAAACTAAATTTCAATATTGGTAAGTGTTTTAAGGAACATAATACAAGGTGATGGGAAAAAAGTTGAGATGGCACTGAGAATGGCTACTTGAACTTCAGTGTCAGAGAATATCCTCCTGAGATAATATGTGAGCTCAGATCAGATGTAGAAGAATATTCACAAATATTGTGCTCCTAAATTGTCAGTGAAGTTGACAATTGAACCAGGAGAGATAGACACTTTGGGGAATGGAACATACTTGTTGTAACATAGACTTGCAAAAATGTAACCAACAGATGACTAAAACTACCTTACCTGATTTATTTAAATGTTCTAAATTATGTATGTGCCTTTCTCTTTAAGGCGAATAAATTTGGGCATTGTTTATAAATTACATAATCCCAGCAAGCAAGACAAAAACATGGTAAGATTATACTGACATACCTTATGGGAGAAGATAAGGGGTGGAGATGTAAAGAATGTTAGTATTATGTGGAGATTGGCAAACTCTGACTTTGTTCTCCCTATGTCTTATCCTAAGGTCATTTTTCTTCCTTATTTTTAATTTATTTTATCTTGTTCTTTTGTATTCATCTTCACTATTTCCCTTAAATTCTTTAGGGTAAAGAGTTGTGTTGATAAATAAATAAATAGCGTACTCTAGAAACTGAACTGCTTTTCTCTTCTGCTTCTTTACTTCTCTCATCTCCAAATACTGATGTGGAGGTATGCATCTATCATGCTGAATTAAAATGAAAGAACCCTGTATTTCTAACATGTTGACTCTTTTGCACCTTGACTCCCCTAGAAGCTGAGCATGAAATTTGAAGGGTGAAAAAAAGGTGTTGTCAGTAGAGATAATTCTAGTATTATAGGACTTCTTTGTAGAATATAAGGTATTTTAATCAAGACCCATATGCCTTCAAGAATATCCCTGACATCAGAATTTCCTTAAAATAGACAGTAGGGCATTAAAAATTAGATTATAAAAGGAAGGGGAGGATGAAAGATGGAAAAACATTACAAAATTCCCTTAAAGATAGAAAGTTGCACTGCTAATGAAAGTGGAAGCTTCATCCAGAAACTCTTGCCACAAATATGAAATTTCAGGTTTTGCCACTCTCAAAAAATAGCCCATTTCTGCCTGCTAAAATGGGTACATAGCTTACAATGTCCACTCCCTTTTTGCACACATAAGGTGAGACTTTTGACTTAAGTCTGTGGTTTCTACCAGCATTGTACCAGGCCATATGGACAGAATTTATTCATACAAACTCTATCCCCATCCTAATTGTAATATGAAATTATAATGAGTTCTTCTATAAGACTGCTACCCCTCTAAGTTCCAGCTGGACAAAACGAAATCATGGATTTGGAGGATAATAATATTGATGACAGAATATACTAATGCCAGTCCTATTCTGGGCACTGGCTACTGGAAGGAAGCTTCTGAAAGAAAAACCTACTGGTTGTGCTGTGTTTTTTGCTATCTATCACTTTAATCATTCAGTGACCACATTTTTCTTTCTAATATGGTAGGTGATGCTTGCAGATTCCAAGGTCCTCAGCTGGAAGGTGACTGGCTATATTGGTAGTGCATTGTTGTCATCCTTTATATAGATTTAGAAGTCTCTTTTGGGTGAATATTCTCCATTCCATGGATGCAGAAACACCTGCTTGCTAAGCATCCACAGATTATGCCTGATGAACATTTGAACATATGCAACCTCCTGGTTCTTGACCATGCTTGGCGGGAGGATTTAAGAGGGTGTCTGAACTCAAGAGCAGCAGGAGCCCACATCATTGTAACACTTTCCTTTGCCCAGAATTTAATGTGAGTTGTCCTGAGCAAATCAGCTTTCTTCATGTGTTTATCCTGGAGGATTTCTTTGAAATGGTATCTAAAGATGGAGTTCTGAGGCAAACAGGTAGATGTTCTCTCTAGACCCTCTGAAAGCCACTTTTTTTTTCATTCTTATACCTTCATCCTCCCTTTGTGCCTGGAAATAAGTCCTGAGAAACACCACCTACTACCAGCTGGCCTATAAACCATGGCACCAACTTGTGGATGAAGAAGTAAAATGTATGATTTCTAAGAGTTTAGGACTTATTTGCCCTTTTCATCTATTCTGATATGATTTAATGTTCCAGGACTTGTAAAAGGAACATATTTTTTCTTTTTTTTGTTGTAAAATTTGTGAATAATTTATCAAGTGACTGAAAGAGCTGCAGCTTTAAATTATTAAAATGCATTTTGGTTTTGAAAGAAGACATTAGAGATGTTTGCCTTGGCCCATTGTTATGCCTTTGTGCAGCAGCAAGAAACTCCTACAAATTCAGGGAGTGGTAAGGTGATTTTCAGTGATTTATGGGGTGACTGAGAAGGAGCCAAAAAAAAAAAGAACCAAACAGACAAACGAACAATACAGACAACTTTCATTTATTTAAGACAGAGCCTTTTTCCAAAGCAAATAACCTTTTGTCGCATCTCCAGAGAAATGACATTTCCTTTCCCTTCTCCTGCTTTGCAAGGACAGCAGATAGGTGGGGGAAGAAACTGAAATAAATGAAAAGAAAGGCATTTGCAGACTCTTTCCCATTCCTTCTCAGTGTCCATCCTTCACCGAGCAAGTTGAAAGCATGGCTGTGTTTCCTTCTATTTGTCACACGTCAGACATGGTGCATAGCCTCTGATCTCCAGAGAATATTATCCATTCCATTTAGTCTGACCTAAATAATAAATCCATACTGGGCCAGGAAAATAAACAGAAGCCTAGAATATTTCCCATCTGGCCTGGAGGTCCCCAGTCTGGACCAGCTGTCTCAGCCTTGTGGGTGTGGCCTTTACAGCGATCTGGGAGCTCCTATCAGTGACAGAAAGAGAGCCAGATACCCAAACCACTCTGCCTGTACTTGGACTCATTAGCTTCTACACCTTGCTTTTCCTTGTTCCTTCCCTCTTTTTCCACTCTTCCATCTTTGCCAGTAGTATATTTTAGTGGTGCCATGTGAGGGCTACTTTTTTCTCTAAAATTCTCCCAGGTCTTACTCTTATAAGGAAAGAGGACTTTCTTCCATCTTGGTCTTAGAAACAACAAGACATAGCCTCTGGCCTGGCCTTGACCTTTCATAGGTTAGATATAAATCCCTAAAAGGAATTGTTTGTGGAGTTGGAAATACATCTTAGACGACACTTAAGAAGAGTAAGTACAAAGCTAAAGCATAGTAGAAAATTTGGCAGAGGTGTTGAAGTGTGCACAGTGTGGTCTTTAAAAGAGCAATCCCTCATGTTTTTGGCGCTCTTTCTTAGAAAGCATTTCTTATCACACAAGCACTGCCCATTTCTCTCACGTTCCCATTCTTTGCTCTGAAAAGGAGAAGTGAAATTTACTACCCCTACATTCTCTTTTGGAAACTCCCAGCATAGGGAGCAACATCCTCACTTACAAGTTTGCAAACATTGCAGTAGGTTTTTTTCATCATACGTGGTGGCTAGGTGGCATGGGTGGAGTCATGCTCAGGTTGTGTGATGGATATGGAACTTTATTCTATGTGGTTAGGCCCTGCCTTTGGGATGAATTCAACAAAGACTGGGAAACAGGAGCAGGGTTCTGTCCATTCTATCCTTTGTTTCTCCTGCTCGGAATAAGGAATTGGAAGATGAAATATATGGATTGGGTCTTAGAACAAAAGAACTTTATAATTTGTGGGAGGGTCTTGGTTTAATCCTTTAATTTAGTTTAATCCTTTCCTTTTAATGATGAAACTAGGGTTCTGAGACTTTCAGTGACATGAATTCATTCACCAAGGAGCTGGTGCTCTTTCCATTTTATTACACTGTCTCTGTTCTCTCTAAGCAGGGTATGACAACATTCTGGGATGCATACATGGGAAATCAGGAAACATTCTGTCAACAGAGAGCCTATTTGTGATGGCAGGAAGGTTTTTACAAAGCACAGAAGCAAAGGACCATGATTTAAGGCAATTGCTCCAGATTGTATTTCCAGAGATGCTGCAATGACATTTCCCATCCATGTGCTTTTCTTCAAAGCTAATGTAGCTACTACTTTCCTGGCAAGATAAAAGGAGTCTACTTCCCACTTGCATGAGCATGGTCTGTCTTTGTGACTTTCTCATAATCAAGAGAATGTGATGGAAGTGATGATACATGGCTCTTAGGCTAGACCAGAAAAGGCCATCAGCTTCTGCCCAGCTTGCTTGAGGTAGTTGACTAGAGGAACCAGCACCCTGGAAGAAGTTTGACTGTCCAGAGTCTATGCTGGGGCGGCCTACAGATGAGCCAGTCCTTCCAGCCATCCAGCAAGTGAATGAAGATGCTTTGTTGGATATTAGAAGCCCCATTGTTGTGGTTGCTCTAGTCATCTGAGGCTCCTCAGACGTGATGGAGCACAGACAAGCCACCCCTGACCTGTCCACATTCCTGTTCAGAGTCTGTGCCAGTAATAGCATGGTTGTTTATGTTTACCAACTTTGAAGTGGCTTATTACACATTAACAGGTAACTTGACAGTAATAAATATTTATAAGATAAATATTAAAATAAAAAATACTTGTAAACAAAAATAATTGTTAAAGTTTGGCCAATATAGGACTGACTGGTTATATAAAGCATGCAGTTACAAAGCAACGTGTGTACTATGACATTGTATGTCGAAGGAAAAGGAAATTGTGTGTGTGTGTGTGTGTGTGTGTGTGTGTGTGTGTGTTTCCGGGCGGGGCTTATATATGCACAAGAAAATTCTGGAGTGATACACAGAAGACTCTTAAGTTTTAACTCTGGATAGTGGGAATGAAGAGTGGGATCAAGGAGGTGTTGACAAGATAAATTTTCTTTCCATGTTACTCCATTCCCTACTGTTTGATATTCTACCATGAGTTTGTATTCTGAAATTAGTATTTCCCCAAAATTTAAGGCAATGAAAATTCTATATGCTACCACCAGAGAAAACATTTTCCTTTGTTGCAGGTGCCAACTGAAATTGTGTATTTCAACTGTAGCACAAAGACAGTGACAAAGATGTTTTTAATACTTGAGAAGACCCTTTTTCCCCTAATACCAGCTTCATTTTCTAGATAGCTCTGTCCTAGGTATCATGCACAAAATAATATAAAATATGATGTCATGTAAAACAGATGATATTATTAGAGAATTAATTATATTTTCTTTCTGCACCTCCTGACCCCCAACGAAAGCAATATAAACAGCATGTTTAACCACAGACAGAAATTAACTCAGTCACCCAAAGAGAATGGTAATTAGCAAAATGTAGTTTTAGATTATTGGACATGCCAGCTCTTTTATATTAGGTATCTACATTGTGTTTTGCAGCCATTAAAATGCAGACCTTACTAGTTTCCCACATTTTAGACATCTTTTTCAAGTGGCATCCATGATAGTGCTCTGCAGATAATGTCACAGTCCATTTAGGAAGCGATCTTATGCTATGGCTCATATGGAGGTCCATAGTATCTGGTGGTGGGGTGCATTTGTGGCTCATTAATAAGTTGATTTATACGATGGAAAGAGGAGGTGGAAGAGAAGGGGGTAGCATATGATCTTGAGAGTTGCCATCTACTGCTCATGATGAACATCCTAGCTAGAGTTGCATAGCTCAGACTAGTCTCGGGCACCTGGGTATTTTTGCCAGTCTTTAGTTGGGTACAGAGTTCTGTAACTGAGCCTTTTCCCTTTAAAGTCTCCTATTAGAAACCACATTTTCTTAACTGATGTGTCACTGATCTGAGCAACCATTTCCTATTTCAGGGAAATAGCACCTTTGGGTGTATTCACTATATATTTTAATAGAAACAATTTTGTGATGGTTTTGAATTCTTCTCTCTGTGTGTATGTGAAATGTAGTAGATTTTTAGTTGTAGCCACTATTGAAATCTTACATAAAAATAGGAGGATTGCTCTGAATTTGTATATAGCTGTCAACAGTTTTCATCTCAACAAACCAAAACCCTATGCAATTTTGCAACTTGTGATATCCTCTCTTTATACCAAACAGAAAACAACTAAATAGCAAACCAAGATATATCTTCACAGAATTCCCACTTTACATGTCTCCCATATATTATATTTTCTTTTCTAAGATCTCATCAAATGAAAAAAAAAAGGCAATCTTTCTCAACGTTGCTATTTGTTTCTTTGTATTATTTTCCTTGTTTCTTTGACAAGTTCCAAGGCAACCAAGGCACTACTAACAGCCATGGACAATCACCTCATTTTTTTTTTTTTTTTTTTTTTTACTTCTCAAAGCCATTCAAAAATTTTGATTACCCATTCCTAACCATCTGTTGACCCTGGTGTGAGAGGCATCTCACCATCTCCTCCCCTTTACAAGAAATCACTTCCCTATCTTATTAGTGAGCCTCATTCCTTCACTCATCCCAGAAAGGTAGACACACATAAAGAATGGTAACTAGGCTTCTAATATACATTTTCTCTCATATGGTGATTTCATTCATGTCCTAGTGAGTTAATCTTCCCATATGGACACCCTCAGCTTTAATCTCTTTCTGGAACTTTGGTTCTATGATTATGTAATTTTAAACTTCCTTCCAGCCCTATATATTTATGATCCTGTTATGTCTAACTGCTCACCAGTTATTTCCTCTTGGATGGTCCACTATTATCTCTAACTCACCATGTCCAAATCTAAACACATCATGTTTCTCTTCAGAACATGGGAAGTATATTGAAAAGAACTAGGACAGTGTAGCACAGCAGATCTAGGATTCAGTTTTGGCTCTCCAATTTATTTGGGAAATTTGTACTAACTCTTTTTTTATTTTTTTAAAATTGTTTTAATGTTTATTTATTATTAAGAGACAGAGTGTGAACAGGGCAGGGGCAGAGAGAGAGGGAGACACAGGATCGGAAGCAGGTTCCAGGCTCTGAGCTGTCAGCACAGATCCCGACATGGGGCTGGAACATACGAGCTGTGAGATCATGACCTAAGCCGAAATTGGCGCTTAACCGACTGAGCCACCCAGGCGCCCCTGTACTACCTCTTTGATTTGCAATTTCTTTATCTGGAAAAATTATGTTTTTTATCTTATAGGGGTTTTAAAAGGATTAAATGAGCTAAATAATGTAAAATTGATGGGTAAATATTAGAAATCCAAGTCATCACATAACAAATGTTAGTTCTCTTTCCCCTGTGTTCCCCCATCTTCCTGATCTCCTTGTCCTTGTCATTCTCCTAGTGACCCAGACACAAAACTTTAGCATTCTTGGATATCACCCCAACCTAAATCAAATCAAGTTTCAGAATGCAAAATGCCATTTATATTTATATTTATGTCCCCTTGAAATCAGCCTAGCAGAGAGTTTCATCTCTTCATGCCTGGTATGTTACACCAGCTCCCTACAGCCTTCTACAACAGCTTTCTGGTTTCCAGGGCTGATTAATCCTGCACTCCCTTCAGGTATCTTCCTAATTCCCCTGTCTGTGCTTTCTACAATGGAAGACTAAATATGTGCACCACGCACAGCACAGTGCCTGACCTAGACGTTATTTAGATTGTTTCCTCCCCTTTATTAAAAAAATAGCCTCAGGGGCGCCTGGGTGGCGCAGTCGGTTAAGCGTCCGACTTCAGCCAGGTCACAATCTCGCGGTCCGTGAGTTCGAGCCCCGCGTCGGGCTCTGGGCTGATGGCTCGGAGCCTGGAGCCTGTTTCCGATTCTGTGTCTCCCTCTCTCTCTGCCCCTCCCCCGTTCATGCTCTGTCTCTCTCTGTCCCAGAAATAAATAAACGTTGAAAAAAAAAATTAAAAAAAAAATAGCCTCCATCATCTGTGAAATATTGTTCTTAGGCACTCTTGTCTGTATTTCACTTCTGCCTTCCCGTGGCTTTAGTTAAACCAGTATATTCATTTCTCTCATAAGGCACATGCAATCCACTATCATGCCTCTTGTACAGGCTCTTCCTTGCGGGAATGCCTTCTCCTCAAATCTGGCCACTTTGGCCTTAACAGGAAAGTCTCCCCTCCCCTGTGAATTCTTTCCCAGTTATCATTGTGGAAGCTCCTTTATCTTTATTCCCATAAATACATTATATATTTTTGGATCTATTAATTGGACAATTAAACCCCGGGATGTAAATGCTTTCATTTGCAAAATTCCGACTACCTGGAAAGTCTTCTCACCATTTATAGAATTAGTGAACTCCTTACTCTTTTAGTTTGAACAAGATGAAACATTATATTCTTTTGTGAATCTTTAATTGCCTCTTCACCATGCTTTTTCACTCTTCAAGCTGATCTAGGCGTTTGGTTTTTTGTGCATCCATGACATTCTTCCCATGCCTCTCTTCTAGAACTGACTAGATTGTGGTCACTTTCTCTTTCAGTTTTCCATGGATTTCTTGTTCATCTTCATACCCTCAACCACAGTGGACTTCCTATCACACAAGAAGTGCTTTATAGGTATACATTAGATGAGGTAAAGGGGTGGAGTGGGGGGAATTAGTGCAATATGATGTGCAGGAGCATGTGAACGAATGTCAGGGTTCCTGAATGATCTAGAAATATCAAGTATCTCTCCAGAGGGATAGGAGGGCCACAGGAATAAGAGCATAGGATGAAAATCAAAGACTAGAAAGCAAAGACAACCTACACCTGGCCTTTTGCTGCCTTCCTTCAAGGTTCCTGTCACTGGAGAGACCTTCTTCCTGTCTGCACACCCATTCATTTCCATCCTGATACGGATTTGTATGTTATGAAGAGTGTGGTGCACTGAATTTGGTTTCACACTATTTTTGTTTTGTTTAAAAGTGATTTGCCTTTTATTTACTTCTCAAAATATTTACATGGTTAATTTTTTATTTACCTTTTATCAAGTTGACATTTTAAATTTACTTGTTGGGTTAGGAAGTACACAGCCATATATTTCTGGATATTATTGGTTATTCCTTTTGTTTTCCCTCTCCCTTCCTCCATAGGAGGGAATGTCTCTCTTGAAATGTCCCCAGAACACCAAATGACTTCTGGCTCCAAGGGGAATCAGCCAGAAGGAGGAGGAAGTTGGGTTAAGTCTCCTTATCCCCTAACCACAAGGCTAGAATTGCAATGACAGTAAAATGTACTAATATATCTTATTTTACATAATTAGAGTTAGGGGCTATTGAACACAGAATGCAAATGTATGCTAAATATGCAAATCAGCCACATTTCCCAGATTCAGAGAAGGGGAAATGTGGTAGCCTTATGTTGGATGTTCTCTCTTATCTGTGAACACAACTTTTCAGCACTACAAATGTGAGCAACTGCACAGTCACAGTTGGGGCTGCTAATTTGGAAATCCAGTTTAGGCTGATTTGAAAAGACAACAGCATTTTTGCAATCATTGGTGTATCTTTTATGATGGAGCTGGTTCTGCCATTTCTTCTTTTCTGAAGATAGAATTTTTTTTTTTTTTTTTAAGTTGGGATCCTGCCCAGATCTTGAGTACAAGGTCTGGGCCTAACTAAAAATGCAGAGTCGAAATTTACTGGGAATTCCCTCAACCTGACTGGTTTATGCAGAGATGAACCCTTCCCAGACTCCTGCCCAGATGCAGGGGCCTGTGGCCTGCAGACAGGTCTGCAGATGTCACCTCCATCAGAATCCTCTCAGCTATAGTGAAGCTGCTTCTGTGTGGCTCCATGCCCCTCTTCCAGGGCAGCTCATGTCCAGTGACCAAGCTGGGTAGGAATATAAGCCTCAGGTCCCTTTGGCACATGGTGAGACATCTATAATGGACATTACTGCTTCAAAGCTCCCACTAGGTTGGCCAAAATTGTGCTAGGTCTGCATTGCTGGTTGACTAACTTCTTTCTGATACTGCTTCCTTCTTCCTTTCCCAGGTGCAAATTCCTAAAAAGTAAATCTTGAAACTCAGATTTCAATTTGGCATCTGCTTTCAGAAACCAAATCTGCTACACAGACCATTCCCTTACCGATTTCCCCCCAATTTAGAAAACTTTTTTTTTCTAGGCATCTCCTCCTGTCCCAAAAGCCCGTGTAGGTGGATCAGGTAAATTACTTTCCAGTGCTTTATCCTAATTAAGGTTTAAACAGTGGCATTTCAAGCTGTCGTGACCCCAGAGTAATGAGGACAGCTTATTTGAGCTCCTTTCAAACCATGTCATGTGGATGACCACACCATGTTTATACCACACCAGGTTTATAAAACTGTTTTTAGCATTGTATGCCACCTTACTATTACCCTGGACAAACTTTGCATGAGGCTGGGAATGGAGAGTTGGGGTGGGAATTGTTGTCTGCAGGTTAAAGCAATGTCAAACTTTATTTCAAAGGTAGGGGAGGAACTATGGAGATCCTGAATGGGTATCAGTTTCAAATTACTATCTGGACTCTGTCAAAGAAATTACTTGCAATTGGTATGCAACATTATTATAAGGAGTAGAATAATATGACCATTCTACCAGTAATTTGGTTAGTAATTTGTAGTAATCTCTAGTAATTACTGTAAATGCTAACCAGTTCATTTCCTGAATCACATTTCCTTTTGGGTGTTCACTTTATTTCGTACACTTTAATTGACTTTTTTGTAAAATGTACTAACAATGTTTTACATTCCATGGCCTCACCTAGGGCTGAGAGGCAGAAAAGGCAAGCTAGTATTCTGCATTCTATTTTGAGCATCTGTATAGTTGCTGATTAATTCAAATTAATCCCTGTGAGTCTTGGTTATGGTTATAATCAACTAAGGCTTTTTTTTTTTTGAACACAGAATATCTTTGTGATATTATAATGGGGGAAAATAAGATACCAAGTTAATCAAAAGATAAGGTCCACTGGGTTTGCAATTGAAAGAGATAGATAGGCACAGACACACTTAGATTTATAAGAGTTTTAGCAATAGGTGATAGACGCTCAAAAGAGAGTCTGTGTGCAGTCTATGTGTGTGAGCATGCACAGGTTTCAATTATTTAATTTCATGTTCTTAGTGACTTTACAAATTGATTAAAGAAAGCTCAGGGACCTGAAAGAGGGAAGTTAAGAAAAAAATAAAAAGATGAAGGGATATTAACATGATGATGTGTGCTAGGATTTGGAAGTAAGGAAAAGTAGAGGCATTTAATGTCTATCTGGAATGAGCTCGATTATAATTCTGCAGGTTAAGGATTCGGATTAATTCTGGAGAGAAGAAAACCTGTAATTGGCATGTCTCTGAAATCTTTTTTTGTGAAATAGGACTCAGAATATCCCAAATACCAGGGTTACTATAAAGAAGGTATGATGGAAAACTGCGTGTTTTTGTTGGTTTGCTGTTTGCCCAAAATGATCCATGCATGAAATAGACTCTCAGAATAGATCCTATTATCACAAATACAAATAGAAGAAAAATCTACTTACTGACCCTGAACTGGCCTTAGTGTTAATTCATTATGTTCTTTCTGAAGACAGCTGTTACCTGGGAGTTACTTTATAGCTCCTCTGTACAAGGGTTTTAATAGATGCTCAGTGCAACTTTGCACTGAAGTTTGTTATTCTCACCCGTCATATTTTTATCACAGAAATGTCATTCTGAAGGCAGAAGCTCACTTTTCCAGTATCTTTCCCACTTTAATTCTTGCAAAATGTAATTTGGTTCATGGGCGGCTACTAATAACTTGTAAAGTCTGACTTCTATTTTAAACCTTCCTTTCTAATAACACTTTATTTTGTTTTTGAAATCTGCAGAAGTTTTTGTGATTCTTTGCCTGTCTTTAATTTGTTGGTTTCTGAAAAGCTAAGAAGTGGAGAAGGTCCGAGTGGCCTTCAGATCCTTCACCCTGTGCCTTATCACTCACGAGGTTATTCTATGGCTTTGTAGCATTGGCTGTGTGCTTTTGATATTTTTACTAACAATATTTCATATATCTTTCTCGTCTAAGTGCCTAGTGCAATATCTGACATACAGTAGAACTCTGAATCTCTGTAGAACATAATAAAAACACAATCAGCAGTTCCCATTTTGCTTTGTTTTAGATTTTTGGCTCCAATAAGGAGAACGACTCACTTATCCTAATTTCATTTATATGAAGTCCCTACCCCTGAGCCATGTGAAGTGATGTGTGTTGAAAAAGCTTATTCTGATACCTCTTGTCACCCACGTTAAACAATGACTTCAACCTAGTGCATGGGCCATTCATTCACCTCTGAGTGTTTGATGAGTTTACCTTTTAACCAGAGTATACAAAATGGAATGTGAAGCACTTAATGGTCAGATCCTCGAATTTTATTCATGCTCTGTGCTGTATTCATCATGGTACCGGAAGAGAATGCTTGGACATTCCAGATCTGGAGGTATGGCCAACACTTCTATGCCAGCCATCATCAAAGCTACCACAAGCCCATAAGAAACATTCTACCTAAAGGGTGCAAAAATTAATATCATTATTTATATTTGTCAGAGAGGAGAAAAAAAAAGAATAAAATGGAATGCAAACAGTTAGAAACTTCTAGGTAATATTCCTGTGACCACATGTCTAAGCTTGATAATAATTCACATTAACCTGGTCAGTAGGGTTTATTTAGGTCCTCAGTATTTTGGGGAGAAAAGCTGCTTTGCATGGCCCCAAATTTGAGATTGGATGAAGCCTGGGATAGGGTACTGTATTGGCAAAGATGCTGGTAAGATCTTCCTTGATGTAGTAAAAGAAGCAGGGCACATCTCCATTCCAGACAACTTCCCACAGGACTGGAGACTGCCAGCTAGGATATCAGGGGACTTTGAGAGCTTTTGGTCCTTGCTTTTAGTATTTTAAATATTATCTATTGAGACTTCTTAGAACAAGTACAAGAAGTAAGTAGGACAACTATTGCTGCCTCTTCCTACAAATAAGAAATTAAGAACTGAAGAAGTCAAATAAACTCTTGAGGTAACATAATTAATTTGCAGTCATGCCGGGACCAGACTCCAGTGTCCCTGGTGTTGGGTGCTGCTGTATGCTCAGTTCATTGACACCATGCTTGAATTCTTGATTATCTGAAGACCTCATGTTTTCTTTCATCCTTACTCAAGTGAAGATTTCATCACCATTTAAAAAAACTATCTCTTCAGTTAAGGTATTGTTATGCCATTCTTTTTTTCTTTTTTCTCTTCTCTTCTTCTCTTCTCTTCTCTTCTCTTCTCTTCTCTTCTCTTCTCTTCTTTCTTTTCTTTTCTTCTCATTTCCCCTGCTGGTCAGCTTTGTTCCTGTCAATGACTGTCATCAAAAATGCTGACCATGAATTTCAGAACAGAATGACTTAAACTTCTCTGAAGGTTGAAAAGACATCTCACATTTTGCACATCCATCTCTGCAGAATGTGGCTGCTTCTCCTCACTTTTGTGGGACATAGATCACTTTTAAAAGGCTACTGCTGCCTCTTGCACATTGAGGAGTGGTTGGGTAGCTTTCTGTTGCAAAAAGTAGTCGGAGAATTCCACGTCAAAGCCTCTGTTTCTTTCCTCCCTCAAGGAAAACCACTACCAGTCATTCTTCCTGATCTAAAATTACTCCCTGGAGAAAATTAGGCATGTTTTTGGTTTACTTTCTTTAATGGCCTGTGGTTGCAGCCGCTCCCTAACTGTACCTGTCTTGAAAAGCAAAGACCACATCCTTTAGCCCTAAAGATCCAGATTGACATTACACACACACACACTCCCTTCCTGAAGCTGCTGTGTTCTGATTCCTTCGAAAGCACCAGGCATATTTACCTTTTATTTTCATCTTCAGTCTCCACCTACCATTCTGGGCAGGTCAAGATAAAACTGGGGCACTAGCTCATTCCTAGCCTTTCCAAATATCCTACTGTCGGCACATTTATATTAGATATTGATTTCTGTTTAATAGAATAAGCCAGAAAAAAATCACACTCTTTGTTGGCGTTCAAAGGATGAACCATAAAAGCCATTAAGAAGTACTGTAAGTATGAGGATGATTAATGGGACTTGAGGTGCTGTCCACCGACTATTTCCAGATAATGTCTTTAAGAGATTCCATTGCTCTGGCTGCAGTTTCGAAGTATTTATTTGCAAGGTGAAATTCTGAGTAATGATGTTTCCCATGTAGCCCTGACTGACAGTGTTAAAGAGACAGAGCTGGATGGCCCTGAACTCAAGTCTCTTCAAGGGTTTGTGCCAAGGAGTAGCTAGGATTACTTCAGAGGTCATAGTTTGAAAGACCTAAGGTCTGCCCTCAAAACGCCCCTCCTTTTGTGAGCTGGGAGTCTCCTCTCCATGAGGACCTGCTGGGATGAAACTTTATCAAGAGGAAGTGATTGTCAAAACTTATTGATTCCCAACTTGTGTGAAACCAGTGTGGATTTCTTCCTTCTTCACATTGGACTTTGTTTGGATTTAGCAGTAGTAAACATCCTGAAAACAATGCCATACCAGAACACACCAGGATTTTACTTTACTTTTTTTTTTTTTAACAGAATCTTAAACAAATTACTTCAAATGTTCTATCATTTCTCAAATTTTCATTTTATTTGTTAAAATGATTCCATTTATGTTCATGAAATTTCCAATACGTTTTTATTGACATCTGGGCTGCAGCAAAGTTGTATATATATCAGCATGCTTTTTGGTGCTTGAAAATTTACCCCAATCCTTCCAGCAAAGCAATCAGAGGATCCCATATATTTTGATAAATGGTGAATCCCAACCACACAGAACAGTGTCTGCCATGGACACTTCAATAAATGTTTATTAGATGAGTGAATAAATGGATGGATGGAAGCTACCATTTTTTGACTATAATATTGTGTAAATTATTGATTTCTATAACAAAGTACATGTTTATTATTATCATTCCCATTGTCCCAATGAGAAAATCAAGACTCCACAGTGGCTTTTCCAAAGTGATAGAGATAGGGCTTAAATGTAAGCCTAATTCATTTTTCAATCTAACACAGAGAAGGGGGGTTCAATAGTATATAAAATGGGTACATTATACTTTGTACTTTATTTAAAAACAAGTAATTATACATTATTACAATAATGGAAAGTTTCATGTATTCCAAAGTACACATCCCCTTTTCTTTGGGAATATTCAAAATATAATGGTTGGGATGCTTAAAAGCTTATGAAGATTATACATCAGACAATCTTAACATTCTATTAGGATCTGAGACTGTTCCTTAAATATTTACTTGGGCTTGTATTTACCTGAAATCTTTTCTGGTAGTCGGAGAGGAGGGAGACTTTAATTCTATGTAGAGAAAAAAAGGCACTTTTAGCTGTTGTAAGACTTGAACCCATATTTCTGAACATTAGTTTCCACTTTGACTCACTGTTAAAGTAAGCATCTTAGATTTCTCACCTACCCCTGCTCTCCAGACCTGCATGGCCCCAGGTACCTCACCTGGGGTCAAAGCAGTTATTTTTTCCACCTTTGAGCTTCATTCATAAGGTTTCCTCCAGTCCCAATGTTACTTAACCAAAGCCCATCTATTGGTGGTTTTACCTGTCTGTTCTGAGTAGTGTAATGACTTTGTTTCCTCTTTAGACCCAGAGGCAAGAACAGGAAGAAACTATTTCCTAAGAACAATCCAAAAGTCTCTCTGGGAGTATTCCCAAACAGCTTGTGGTTGAAATACATCTTTCCAAAGAAGATAGCTTGTCCTTTAGGGAGAGAAAAATTGTTACTTATTACTCCTTTGGATTTCAGTGATGATTTTCTCTCAACAGCTGCAGGTTTCTTCAAAGTAATCAGTTATGCCGTCCTGAAGTCCAAGATATAGATAGGTTTTCTATCAACTTAGCCAGTGTGTCTTGATAGTTTATCACTGAAAACAGTAATGATAATAATAATAGTAAAACCCACTCTGATTATGATTGACAAAATGTCATGGGGAGAAAAGGAGGGTATCACTGATGGTAGTCATTAAATATAGATAGGGACTCAAGTGTGGAAACTGCACCCCAAAAGGACACAGAATGATAAGAAATCTGACCCCGGGCTGGTGTGGAAAAGGTGAGGCCCTGATTCAGAGAGTGACAGTATTACTCATTTCTTCAGCAACTGATTTTCAAAACTGCATAGGGGCAAGGAAAAGAGGTAAATTTGTTGTATCTGAGCAGTATTTTATTTTTAAAAACAAGTATACAAAACTGAATCACTAATGTTTTGATTACATTTTAATCTATCACCTTCTCCTTTGACTTAAGAAATTTATTACTGGCTTTATTTACTTTTCATCTCTTTTCACATTTATTACTTTTCACTATTTTTTTTTTTTTGAAGATAATATTGCCTTTCTGGGGCACCTGGGTGGCTTAGTCGGTTAAGCATCTGACTTCGGCTCAGGTCATGATTTCACGGTTCATGAGTTCAAGCCCTGTGTGGGGCTCTGTGCTGACAGCTCAGAGCCTGGAGCCTGCTTTGGATTCTGTGTCTCCTCCCTCTCTCTCTGCCCCTCCTGGGCTCACACTCTGTCTCTGTCTCAAAAATAAACATTAAAAAAAAAATAAAAAATATATATATATATATACTGCCCTTCCACCTTCCCCCCCACCGTGCAACCTCATCCCAGCCTCCAACTTAATTTCCTGTCTTTATTCTTTTATCTTTATTGTTCTTTATACCTCTTCTGGTTTCCTTCTCCTTCCGCTTTGCCTTGGCTTTGGTACCTCTTACCCTCTTCCCTTTGCCATTGCCACACCCCTCTACACTGGGTGATAAGGATGACTTTGTTCCAGGATTTTCATCCCACTAAGCAAGCAAGGACTTGTAACCTATTGCTCTCTCCTAGGGGGAGGATTGCAATATGGAGCAGGGGTCCCAGGGAGAGCATGTCTACAGCAGCGCCCACAAGTCTTTTACACTCAGAAAGAAATGACATGGTCTACTTGAAGGAAATATGCCCTCTAACTTGGTTCCAGAGTCATCATTAAAAGATTATTTCAATTGAATAGAATGCTTGGGGCACTTGGGTGGCTCAGTGAGTTAAGTGTCCAACTCTTGACTTCGGCTCAGGTCACGATCTCATGGTTTGTGAGTTTGAGTCCCACGTCAGGCTCTGCATTGTAATTCTTTCTCTTTGCCTCTCCCCTGCTGGCTCTCTCTCTCTCTCTCTCTCTCTCTCTCAATAAATAAATGAACTAAAAAATGGTTTAAAAATTTACTAAGATGCTTAATTTTTATCTGAATGTACAGAAATATTGATCAAAAGAAGAAACGGAAGCTATTAAGTAGAATCATATAGTGGTTAAAGTGGAATTTTTATGAAATTTAAATTCAGCCCAGTTTACAAAATGATCATGGGAATCTATCAGTTGGATTTTTGACCACTTCTTGAAGGAAAAATGAGTCTCTTTCATGACAAGATAAGAAGAACCCCAGCCTGAAGGGTAACCTCAGCTTTTACAAGACAAGGCAGAGGGTTATACAATGGATCCCTCTGCACTGCGGGCTTTGGTTTTGAGGATGACCGGCAGACCTTGAATTTCCTTGCAGGAAGGGGTGTGTGTGTGTGTGTGTGTGTGTGTGTGTGTGTGTGAGTTAATTGCCTCTGCACTGCCAGCCACAGGACTTCTCAGACATTGAAGCTCTTCCTGGAAGAGAGAGGTCTCATCCTATGGATAACTAATGACACTGAGCAAATCAGGGTCAGGGGCGAGGTAGCATGGCAAGAAGAGAAACTGAGTAATATAGGAAGGTAACAATGTCAGGAATGCAGAGCCCTGTTCATAAATTCCTTTATCCAGTCATTATCACCTTACAGGTATATTTTTAGTATCTCAGAATAGCAGTTTAAACAAACCGGGGATCTTAAATCTTTTGCATCTGACTAGTGGGAAGTTACCTAACAGTTCTGGGGCCTCAGAATTCTGCCTATAAACTGGGAATGAGCATGGTGCCTCCTCCAGGCTTCATTATGGGATTGAGTGGTCAGAATGCAAATCTCAGTCTGTTAGGTGCTAGCTTGGCAAACTGGACCAGAAGGGCCTGCTCAGTCTTTGGCTCCTTACCTGCAGAGTGAGGTGACTTAGTGCCCTGCCCTCCTCTGTACAGCTTTCCAGGTGTGGAGGGGCACATAAAATGGTTATGTACTTGGTAGCATTTTAGACCTGTGATTAGTTCATCAACATGCCAGATCTGAAGCAGCCCACTGCATCTAAGTTTCCCAGAAAAGAGTCACGTTCAGAAGGCTGATTAAATGACAGCAGAATATTTAAGAAAAAACAAGTGCACTCTTAAAATACTTTTAGAGTATAGGTTACATTCATTTGGATATCTCTAAAGTTGAAAAGAATGTTTCCTTTTGTTCAAGAAACAATTTTTGAGCACAAACTGTACGCCAAGCACTGTTGTATGAACTCAAATGTAAAGAGCGAACAAGCTAACAAAATCGCTGCCCTTGACGGAGACCAATGAATAATTTAAAGTCATGTAATATGCTAGAAGGTAAACAATGCTAAGGGAGAAAAATAAAGTATTGAAGAGGGATAGGAAGGTCTGGAAAAAAAGAGATTAAATTTGAGTATGGATGAGGCTGAATTTGGAAACAAGGACAAGTCAGCCAGATTCAGGTTTGACAAAGTGAGTTTGATTATCCCCTTGGGTGAAGGAGGTCTGGTTTAACAACAAAACAAAACAAAAACACACATACATGAATGATATATGTTCACAAAGTAAGGAGAATCGTGTCTTCTGGAGGGTTCTGCAAAGCTGAAATTGATTCCAGTAGTGGCAGCTGAACACATTCATTCAAAATACAGTTGGTGACTATGTATTCTGAACCGGGTGCTGCTGCAGGAGTGTCCAAACTTGAATGGGCTTTGAAAATTACACAATGGGCATAGCAAATAAGTAAACGACATAGTGTCCACTGGCTTACTTACACTGCCGTCAAGTAACAGTGCAGTACTGAGGCAGTAATGTCACATTTACTGGAAACAGTATGGGTTCTGAGATCAGGTAGATGTTCTTGTAGCTACTATCTAGCCTTCTGTCTGTCTTTGATCAAGTTGCTTAGGCTCTTCCAATGTCAGGTTTTCTGTTTTAAAATGGCATTAATAGTATCTCATAATATTAAAGATAATATGCTGAAATATTGTTACATGGCTAAAGAAGGTAGTGTGCGGTGGGTAGGAGAGAGTACAAGAGAGAGTAGATCATAAATATTATTACTTAACCTGAATAATGTAGAATATGGTAATAATTATGATTTCTACTTAATTTAGATAATGTTTGATTGTTTTTCTTTAGACATTTTTAATTATTTTTTTTTGCTACACGTTGTAAATGGATATGAATATAAGAAGTGCATCTGTGCTCAGACATGCCAATGACATCTAGTATTTTTCTAAATCTTTGAGACAGTCAAGTTACCCATATGCATTGTGGCTGACTTTATGGAAGGTATACTTGATACACTAGGAAAGTGCACAAAATAAGCTATCACAGTTCTGCCCTTCAAGAATCTAGCTGAGGAAATGTAGTCCCTGTAAGATTGCTAATGCAAGGTGATATACTGTATCAGATAAGGGGTACACATGATGCTATGGCATTTCTTCTGTTTATAGTAATGAGGGTAACATCCATGGTGTGAAAGTTATTAAAGGGAAACCTCACTAGAGTGGAGTCGGGAGACTGGAAGGAGGAACAGTTCCACTAAATGTCAATTACAGGCAGAACTGTCAATTACAGACCCTAACAGAAGAATCTCAACAGGAAAGAATGATCAATTATGGGCCCCAGCAGGAAAAGATGCATATTGCATCTCCTACTAGAAATTGGCTACCCCTGCACCTCAGCCAATGAGAAACTGACATCACGCTGAACTCTTGCTTTTCTTCAAAGGACTTCCATTCAAAACGACCACTCCTCTCTTCCTCCTCCTCCATGAAGCAGCGTTCTCCTCTTTTGTTTGTTGGACTTGTCTATAGTTTTGCCTTAGCTTATTACATGTCCTGAATTGCAATTCTCTGCTTTCCCAAAATAAACATATTTTTACTGGTAAAATAACTTTTATTTTTCAGTTTAACACTAGCAAATTACCAAGTTTTTTTTTTTTTTTTAAAGATAAAAGACCTGTTGTCCCACTGTCTGATTTTTACCATTTCTGGGTCATTCCCCCCAAGTGGTGGGTATTTTTTTAAGATGCATAGGTGTATACATATATTTACACACATACTATGCAAAGATGCTTGTACCTTGTTGTCAGCCACACTATTATGTAACCCCAGTGTTTTGTCCCTCACCCCTGAGAACCAGGGGATCTGCTCAACTCCCGGATCTACTCTCGCTGTTCCCTCCCCTGCAGCTCTGGGCAGCCCTGGGTCTTCCTGAGCCTGGAGGCAGATATTAGTCTGATGTAAGCCTTTGTCTTTACACATGATTGCCACCTCCCTGGCTTCCCAAGACTCTAATTTTCCAGTTTCTCCAACACAAAGCTGGAAAGACAAGACAGACTTAACTGAGAATCTAGGGATGCTTCTATGAAAAAGAAATAGGAAAACAACACCACAATGTTACGTATTATTCCAGGTCAGTAGGAAAAAAAAATAGATTAAATTCCCTGTGGTGGAATGGGTGGGGGCATGTCCCCTTACACTCCAGTTTCCAATCTTACCTCCTGTTCTGAGTTCCTCAGAAGGAGCCTTTTCTTCAGGTGTTCATGAATTGAATTGCCACACCAGCTGCTGTGGAAAAAAAAAAAAACAAAAAAAAAAACAAAAAAAAACACCTCCCTTCCAAGCTCAAGAGACGCAGATACCCTTCCAACCAAAGGCTGCATTAAGCCACATACCTTCCATAGCTGCCTCTTTGTAATGAGGGGAGAGCTGTGCCCACAGCCTGCCTGCCTGCTTGCACTGAGCAAATTGGAGATCAAGTTCACACATGCACATGCACACATGCACAATCCTGTGCATGCACACACATGAAAAACCCACTCTTAAAATCAAATGATTCTCAAAGACAGTGTGATCTAAATCCACAGAAACCTGTTCTTACCAGCAATGTCATCTGGTACCATTGCCCTGGGCATACGTATCAAGACACAGCTTCTCCTTGTTCATCTCTCTGTTTTTGAGCCCATGGTCCTTGAGGCTGTAAGAAATGATGGTCCTGTAAAGCACCTTTCCCAAGAGAAAATCAGCATGAAAGTTTTCCTTCCCCAAGGCCAGAACAAAATCATAGGCTGGATTTCACACTTCACTCTGACCACATATTCCCATTTAAGACACAATCAAAGGAGGAGATGAAGTTCATTCTAATTATTTAAAAGGCATGCCCATTGATTATAGAAAAATTAAGTCACTTACCTAAAACAGTATGATGCCTCCAATAGTGCCACTGTTTATGATCCAAATCATATGGTTATTCATCTACTTTTCTTTTCACTGAATTTGATGCATTCCATGACCCTAAGCATATATATAATACACCCTTATTTTTAAAAATCATAACAGCAGTAAAAAAAAAATCGAAAACAAACATGGTTTTGTTGGCTAAAAATACCCTTAATATATCCTTTCCTCCATTTATTATTTAAATTTTAAAGTTTATTTATTTATTTTGAGAGAGAGCATGAGCAAGGGAGGGTCAGAAAGAGGGAGAGAGAGAGAATCCCAAGCAGGTTCCAAGCTGTCAGCACAGAGCCCAATGCGGGACTCAGACTCACGAACTGTGAGATCATGACCTGAGAGGAAATCAAGAGTCAGAGGCTCATCCAACTGAGCCACCCAGACACCCCTCCTCCACTATTTTTAATCCTTGGCCTCATTGCCCAAATTGGGAAAAATTGAGAAGAGATAGCTGTTGGTGCCTCAGTTGTTCCGTTTGTGAAACTGAGAAACTAACACTTGACATCTTCCATTTCCCACAGAAGTAGGGAGGCTTAATAAGTTAATGCAGGAAAAGCACTCTGCACTCCAAGAGTACATTTCACTAATATCAAAGTATTACTGTGCCCATTATTAATAAGTAGGATTGGCCTGAACATGGAGCCCCATGAGAACTCCATTGTTACTTCCTGGCATGTAGATTGGGTGCCATTCTCTAGGAGCCTCTTCATTTTGCCTGCCAACAACCTGCTCGTTAACCTACATAACAACACTCTTTTGTATTTTTCCACTGCCTTTCATTTAGGGAATTCCAAATGCCCTGCTAGCACTATTAAATTAAGGATCATTACACATAGGTAAGGTGTTACAAGTGCCATTAAACTTAGCAGGTGGGTGGATAGAGAGATCTGAGGAATAGAAAGGTAGGGGCAGGAAGTAGTTGTGACTCCCCGAGCCACCCCCGCTAAACTGGCTTTCCGCACCTGCCCCAGAAACTTATACCTCCTTGGCTGTGGGTCTTTTCATCCTCCCTTCTTGAAAGCCCACTCTAAAGTGTAAGAAAATTGCAGTGGATTCACGGGCATGCTCTATTTTCAGCTACTTCCATAAAGAAATCAATTCAATTTGTCTGACAGTCTACTTTTCCTGAAGCTCTGCTGGCAGAAGGTTTAACTTTATATCATCTTCCACAGCCCCAAAACAAAACAACCATTTTATTCCATCCTCAATGAAAGTAACTTCTATTTATCTTGGTGAGGCTCCCATGCTAGCTAATCTATAGTCACCCGTCGGATCGCCTTTGTTCTCAGCACCTTTTGGCTATTGAATCTTAGTGCATGAGACTCTGAGTCCGTGACAGAGGAAGCGTGCTGTCACTTTAATGTATGGAGTTCTCTTCCAGTGCCACTCTTCCCAACAACGGGCCACTTCCATAGCCATCAAGATGTCAGATGCAAAATAAAACCAGTTGTGGCATAGTACTGTGCAAAAGGCAGTTCAGATTAGTATTGAATTGTGTGGTTGGAAGAACTTTGAGAGATGCTTTGCTCATCTCTACCTTTTTGAGACTTCCCTCTAATTGGAACAAAATTATCACCAATTACAAAGTAGCTTTTAAACCTCAAAGGATCTAAGCAAGTGGAAGGAAATGGGATGTGTGAGGCACTCTGTTAAGAAAATAGCTAAGCCTGGGCCTGCTTCTCTCAGCACCTAGCTTTTGGCTTCCATCTCAAACCTTTAGAAGTCAATTAGTGAATACAAATAAGCAGGATTATAATGTGGCAGTAAGAACAAGGGGTTTTCAGAGCTGTGTGATCTGAAGAAAGTTACGCGGTGTCCCCAAACCTTGCTATACTCCTCTTCGAATTGCAGGTAATGAAACCGACCACGGGGCGCCTGGGTGGCTCAGTTGGTTAAGCGTCCAACTTCGGCTCAGGTCATGATCTCGTGGTCCGTGGGTTCAAGCCCCGCGTCAGGCTCTGTGCTGACAGCTCAGAGCCTGGAGCCTGTTTCAGATTCTGTGTTTCCCTCTTTCTCTGACCCTCCCCTGTTCATGCTCTCTCTCTGTCTCAAAAATAAATAAACGTTAAAAAAAATAAAAAAAAAAAAAAGAAACCAACCACCTCACAGTGTGGAAGTGATAACTTGTGAGGGAACATTTAAAAGTCTTTTGTATATTCTAAAATTCTGTGCAGATATTCATTATTAATATTATGAGTTCGAACTAAACTTAATGACAAGGAAAATCCACAGTGAAAAAGGTGAGGCACATCTGAAGCAGAGAAGACGCTTTGCCATCTACAATCATCTCTGGTCCATTATGAAGACCCACTTCTTTTGGTACAATTTGGGGTGAAAAAGTAGAAAACTGGCAAGAAAAGCACTAAGATCTCTAGGTGACTAATCAGGATTCTCTTCCTGGCACGGTGCTTTAGAAGTAATTTCTGCAGTGCTTAGAGAAGTGTTTTAGTAACAGTAAAGGTGCATCCATGGCTTAATACCACTAGGATTAGTATTTGATAATTTAGTAATGAACTTTATAGAGTTCCCTTGGTTTTTCAGAATCCCTAGCTTGACAATGACTTCACCTGGACAAATGACTTAACCTTTTTTCTGCCTCAGTTTCTTCATGAATAAAACAATTTATACCCTTTCACACCTTTACCACATAATGTCATAAGAATCAAAAGCAATTATATGTGCAAGTATGCATAAATGCTCACTATAATTTAGGATCTCATTAAGGTTGAGTCTTGGTTTTTTATGTGCTATCATTTTTAGGCTACTTTTCTTCCTGCAGGGCAGAGAAAAAGATGGCTAGGGCTGATGCTAAGAGTGCTCCAAGGAGATGAAATTTCTAAGAGTAACAGGATGAAGTGAATATGAAAAATGTCAGCTGACCACCAGGAATAAACAGATTCCTGGCAATAGCCATTATTAGATCGTGGAATTGCTTCTCTCAGGAAGTGGTAGAAACATTTACTGCTCAACTGGATAAAGTGCTCTCAGGGGCCAGATGACCTGCCATTTCCTTCTACATTATCGATGAGTTTCTTCTAATAATAACAAAACGGCTGAAAATGGCTATAGTGCTCTAATCACTCAAGTATAGGTTTCTAGCTACATCATAATTATGTCTGGCCATGTTCTCAGATAAGTTATCTCTATTTGGTCTTGGTCTTGGCAACTTCTCCAGTCAATTTGCCGCTGGGTCTGCATCTGCAAAGGGCTACACTAATGTCTACACTAGCATTACATGCATTTAACAATGTTGAGTGACTAGAGAGGGAGGGAGCCAAACCTTAAGAGACTCTTAAAAACTGAGAATAAACTGAGGGTTGATGGGGGTGGGAGGGAGGGGAAAGTGGGTGATGGGCATTGAGGAGGGCACCTGTTGGGATGAGCACTGGGTGTTGTATGGAAACCAGTTTGACAATAAATTTAATATAAAATAAAATAAAATACAAAATAAATAAGTAAACAGTGGCCTGCGTTCAAGCAGCTTCAGACACACCATGAAAACATTTAAATGCTAATGCTGAGACCAGGGAGGGATGGTACCTAACTGGGAGTCAGAGTGCCTCTGCTGAGTTAAGCATATGATTCAGCTTCTTCTATTTGTTCAATTGTAGTAAACATTTTTTCATGGACTTTTTACAGGTTTGCAAAAATGCCTCCTAAGCAAAAATAGAAACGTGTTCTTTTTTGTAACGGTTTTCAAACATATACTTTTTGAATTGAAAAAGCTTATGGAAGAATGAGGAACTTCTCAGGAAACAAACCACATTTTATATTTACAAATGTGTATTATTGTTATTAAATTCAGTTTGTAAGAAGGTATATATTAATATATAGATCTATTACTCTTTTCTTTCTTTCTAAAACTAAATTTTGAAGCTGCGGTTTTGAAAACTCCAGCAATTTCCCCAAAGCCTTTTTTTTTTCATTTCTTTTCTTTTTTTTTTTTTTTTTTTTGGTAGGAATACCATGTTTAGAATTCTAGCCCCTCCTTTGACTTGCCAAAAAAAGGAGCAAATCTCACTTTCAGAATTACAAATATTTTTTTAAGAGTAACTATGCCTGTTTCAGTAAATCAAAACCTAAAATGATGACTCATGCAAGAAAGGGGTAGTGACTGGCCCGGAAAAGCTTCCTATTCTGCTTCTGCCTAACCTGTTCCTGGCAGCCAGTCCCGCTGCCCATGTTCCTGCTATCATGTGACTCCTTAAAGCTGGGCCCGGCTTCATCCAGCCTGGTATTTCTGGCTCGTAGCAGAGTGCCTGGCACACAGTAGATGTTGGATAATTGTCTGTAGTAATAAGCTCTGAGGGCCTTTCCAACCATGTTGTTGCTATTATTTAAAAAAAAAAAAAAAAACACTCTAGGAAACACTCTCAAAGAGACTTCTATAAGAAAATAGTGGGGCGCCTGTGTGGCTCAATTGGTTAAGGTTCAGACTTTGGCTCAGGTCATGATTTCATGGCTCTAGAGTTTGAGCCCCATGTATGGCTCTGTGCTGACTTCTCAGAGCCCGGAGCCCTCTTCAGATTCTGTGTCTTCCTCTTTCTGCCCCTCTCCAGCTCCTCTCCCACTCGCATATGTGTTGTCTCTCTCTCTCCCTCTGTCTCTCTCTCAAAAATAAATAAACATTAAAAATAGTTTTTTTTTTCTAGAGAACTATTTTGAATTGCAGTGTGAAACTTGTGGTCTGTCCTTCCCTTGTGACTCCAGATTTTATACATCTTTCTTTCCTTTTAATCTGAAGTACATTTTCCTATCCTGTTTCATGGTCATAATTTCATTCAAGTTTATTGAATTTCTGCTTGTAATTTCTATTATAGCCTACACTTTGTAGACAACTGATGGCACAGAAGTTTAGACACCATATTTACATTATACTTTGCAGTTAAAGCACTTTTTATTTGCACTTTATCCAGCAAATCACTTAGACTGTTTGAAGTGGAAGCATAGGTATTGTGACCTACATTTTATAGGTGAGGAAACTGAGGTTCTGAGATGTGCAGTGAATTGACTGAAGTTGCGTAGTGAATTAGTGACAGATTTGAGACTTAAACACATTATCCTGACTGCAAATCCAAGGCTGTTTCTGTGATGCCACAGTTGCTGTAAGCAGCTGCTAACTCTTACATGTTGTTTACAGTATTTCTACCTAAGCCATCAACCTGCCAATGTCTAGATTGCAGAAGACTCACCATCTCTTGATGGTCTTGCCATCTTGGACTGCTCTGACTAGAAAGTTCCCCAGGTCAAAGTCTGTGAAATTAATTTTCAGTCAACAAATCAATTCAAGAATGTTATTGAAGACCTACCATATGACAGAGCCACTCTCTCCCTGTCACTGGCTACAATCCACATGTCAGGAGTGCCTAAAATGGTCAGCTGGCTTAAATCTAGGAGCTTCAAAAGCTGTAGCCTCTGGACAGTGAAACAAAACAAAACAGAAAAAAAAAGATGAGGCTGGGGCATAAACATGACTAAAGGAAGAGAAGATAGAGGAGGGAAAGGGAAGGATACCCAGACAGAGGGAGAAGGGAAATTAACTCAAGTGCAGTGTGGACCAGTGGGAGGATGTGATGGGGACATGGAGAAGCCTCAGATGGATGAAGAAAAACCGGGAGGAGAGAAAGGGTCAGAGTCCACTTTTGTGCCAGCGCAGAAAGCAAATCACTGGAAAAGGATCTGCTCGTGAAAAAGTATAATCAAGAGATGCACCACAGCTCAAATACATCAATTAATTGTAAATCACTTTTGTTGTTGTTACCGTGAGCTAGTCTAAAAGAGTGTTATCCACAATTCCACTTGCTATTTTCTGTATCTGGACATGAAATCCACTTGTCCCCCAGGCCTTCCGGCCTCTGTGCACAATGACACACATCCTAGTGGCCCACATATAGCCATCGAGTTCCTCAGAGCCTTCCCAGGGTGGAGGAGCATGTTTGCTCTGGAGCAGATCTGTGCCTGCTGTCGATCCATCTCATTAACTCTGCAGCGTGTTTCCATGTTGCCCCTGTGGCCACAGCCATTTTATGCTAGTGGTTGACTGGGACCTCAGAGCAGCAAATCCCAAGCTATGCTGTAGAGGCAAAATTTGGGGAAGATGGAAAAGAAGGACATTTTTTCCCACTTTATCACCTGGGCCCCAGAGGATACTGCTTGTGTCGGAACATTATATAGCTTCTTCTAACATGACTCATCCAAACTGAACCCTTCTCTTTGGAGGTACTTAGAACCACTTCATCAGGAAAAGGGGACACACACACCGTGCCCTATCCTCACCACACATCCCTGTTTTCCACTGAATATGTTCATTTGTTCCTCTGTTGAAAGCTTCAGTATATATTAATTTATGCAACTCTATTTCTGGTTACCAGAAACAGCAAGACTGGATACCAGAGTGAGCTCAGTGGGTTCAGGATTCCCTGCTACAAAAACATCGAAGGCCAAATAATGCCCCTTGTAGCCTAACTACACATAAGAAGGGTCTGACCTGTAGTGACCATCCTGTGAAGTAGATATTGATCCTGCCCCCAACAGAAGTGCATACATTGTAAATGGAGAGTCATCCTGAAAGCAGTAAGAGGGATGCTTTCTATAGAGAAAATATGTTTTTAACCTCAAAGAAATATCTTAGTGTAACCATGCAAGATAAGGTTTTGCATAAAGGGTTAGCTTTATGATTTATAATCTTCTTTTATGAAAGAATAGCCTGGGAACTTTAGGTCACACTTGTGTCTAAGGATTTGAGATATTTTAATCCAAAGAGAAAAGCTTTCGGGAAGAGTTTAGGTGCCAGGGAATTTTTTTTTTTTTTTTTTTTTTCTGTAGCACTCAAGAATGAGACAAAGGAAGGTTAGCATAGGAGATGGGTCCCATTAAAATCTTATTAACATGCTTTGAAGTTACAGTATCACCATGTCTGACCTATTTTCTCAGCCCTCTGTCTGCCCCAGCTAGGATACTTGGCCACAAGTAGTGGAAGGACCCCTGAACTTGGCACTTGTTCAGTCCTGAATTCAACCCAGCCAGTAATTTGACCTGTGAGAAGTGATTGTATTTCTCTGGCTCTCAGTTGCTTTACATGTAAATAAAGGAGTTAGAAGTGATGATCTGTAAGCCCTGCCCTGTGAGCATCTATGAGGGATTTGCTACACTGCTTTCATTGGTAAGAGACCCAAATACCATGGGATATTCAAAACAAAGCCAAACTGGAAACAGATGATGAGCCCAGATTACTCAGACCTCAGTTTCCATCTGTGGTGCAAATATAGACAAATAAACAGCTTAAATGGATAAGTGCTAAAAATACTTGGGTGCTTTATAAAATACTAATTATTACAAGTAATAATCAGTACATTTGAAAGTTATCTCTGAGATGCATGGTATTATTTTCTCCAATCACAGTGCTCCCTTGCCAGCTATTTAAAAACCGGATTGTTCTAGTTTCTTGGCTGCCTTTGTTTTTCATTCTTAGTTGCAAAGTTGGTAAACATATGAAATGGAAATGATTGCTAATCCAGGTTAAGAGTATGTTCAGATTAATAAAAATTTAACTTGAGAAATGATTTAAAGGAGAAAAAAAAATCAAGGCTAAACACAGCCAACATCCAGTAGGAGTAAATTCATTTCAAAACCAATTTAGCTTGCTTAGGGAGAGAATAAAATTAATAAAACACTTTTAATTAGTGAATCTCCTACTCTGTGCCAGATACTGTGATACACACATACAAACATGTATATGTGTGTTTGTGGGAGAGTATGTTTGTGTTTATACACATGTGTATATGTGTAGGAATACATAGTTATTTTGAGTATTAAATATGGCCTTAACATATAGGAGTGATTTTTTTCTAATTTTCAGTTAAGGAAACTGAAATTCAGGACTGATTCACCTGCTGCCCCCCAGCTAGTAAATTAAGAAGCCTAGAATTTAAAGTGGGTGCCTGGTCCTAAAGATATTTGTTTTCACATTATACCCTATTTTCTGAAGTGAGGGCTTTCTTGTAAAACATCCTGAGGGCTTGCTGTTTAGAAACTATTAAACTTAGCTTAAATAAGTTACCCAAGTTATTTAACATTTTGAGCTTTGATTTCTTTCTCTGTAAAAGGGGGGACTAAAAATATCTGCCTTAGGGGACTGTTGCCTGGAATAAACAAGATACAGTCAATGAAAGTGTCCACCAAAATTCCTGGAAGTTCACCAGCTTGTGTGATGTATCCATGACATTTTCTCCAACCCCCTTTGGACTTGGACCTTCGTGTCAGGTTAGGAAAAACAATTCTCTTATTATCAGCAAGAAGAAGAAACTTAATTGAATGTCTCCTATTATGCTACAACTTTGTGATGAATCAACGTTCAGAGTTGGTCAAGGTGCCAACTGCAGAATCTTGTGTGGGGGGTCGTGATAGCTAACTACCAAGTTCAGTCTCTTGGACCCCAGGGCTTCCAGCATCCCCAAGAGTTCAAACTGAGTTTTTGTTAAAATTAACTCTGGGATACTAAAAATAACCTTACTCTTTGCCTTTCCTACTGCGTTGATCCTTCTAGGCAGTTTTCCTCTAAGGGCTTTGACAGAAAAGCTTTCTGCACGTCACACCTTGAAGCAGGACACGATAGATTGTGGTTGCCTTTGCCATGCATCTTGTCTCAATCTAGGCCTTCGGGGGACAGACCTGGTACATTACCCACTCTACAAGTGCAGGTAATTTAATAAGGTTATCATATTTTGCCTCTATAAATTGACTCAAGAACACCCTTTTAAAAAAGTCACGTCAGATGGTGTTCCATTTAAAAATAGGTTCCCGAATCAGGCAGGTGCGACAGGAACCAGTGAACAGTGGGCATAACTCAGGTTTTAAGGAGAGAACTGGATCTACAGGCCTTTGTACTACATCAGGTTTGGAACATAAGGAATCTTGTGGCTGTCCCTAAGTTATTAAGGTCTCTGAATTAGAATGACATCAATTAGACCATGCTGGCAAAGTCCCTTCAACTTTCATACATTAAACTTTTAGAAATATTTACTTACATTATTATATCTTGACTCCCCTAAACTGCTTTGCATATGTGAAATTCAGACTTATCTGAATTAACGCAGTCCCTTTTAAGGGATCTTATGAAGTATTGTCTGTCAACCCATGGTCTAATTTCCTTCCATCTTTGTATAGTGTGTTTTTTTTTTTTTTTTTTTGGTATAATTATTTAATTTTTTAATGTTTATTCATTTTTGAGAGAGAGAGAGAAAGAGAGAGAGAGAGAGAGAGAGAGAGAGAGAGGGAGAACACGAGCAGGGGAGGGGCAGAAAGAGGTAGACACAATCCAAAGGAGGCTCCAGGCTCCAAGCTGTCAGCACAGAGCCTGACATGAGGCTCAAACCCGCAAACTGTGAGATCATGACCTGAGCCAAAGTCGAACATTAACCAACTGAGCCACCCAGGCACCCTGGTATAATTATTTTAATGTTTATTGCAAATTTCTTTTATTTCTTTAATGAATGTAAAGCAAAAACAATGAAAGGATTGGCATTAGAGTTAGGACTCTGAGGTACCTATTTATGTATAGCTGAGCTCATAGGATAGTTTAGAGAATGAGGGAAATGAATCATTTATCGCTTTAAGAACACATAAAAACACTGGAAATGTCAAGAATTGTCTCTGAAATGTAAAGTGTAACTAGGAAAATGATAATATTTTTGTGGTGTTCTCTTTTAATCAGGTTTTACAAAATATAAGCCTGCTTCTGACCTTTAACGTTAGAATTTCATGGGAGCATTATAGAAAGCTCTGTCTGGCAAAGTAGGGTGCTGTCTGTAATTGTCAAACTCCTGCTCTTTTGGCTGCAGCCTGGTTCTGCAGGACACAGATGCAACTCTGGGAGCGTTCTTGGACAGAAAAGATTTCTCTCATTACTGAAGGCCACACATGTTTCCTCATTATGGAAGAATGCATTTCGGGATGTAAAATCTAATGTATACAGCTGTATGTGGTTGGGACCCAGTTAACTTAGAAATTGATTCTCTTCCTCTGCACAGTCCAGATGATTGAAATAAGTTGAATGTTTTCTTCCAATACAATCGCCCACATTTGAGGCATCGTGACATAAAATTTTCCCCTGAGAAGTCACATCTCTGAAAATATGTTACCTTTAGTCCTTAATGCTTGCTGCAGAGGCACATGGAGAAACACAGCACAGCATACAGAGTATACTTATTATTTTGTGACTGCATGTGGGTATTTCCCCTTCCTATACTGCCTTCAATCTGCCTTCCCCTAAAGTGACATGCACTTTCATTCATCACTATCATCATCATCAACATCATCAAATTAAATTAAGAGATTAAATATTCATATTTCAGAAAGAAATCCAACCCATTTGAGGGAAAAAAAAGGAACATATTTAATATTTAAATTAACCGAGCTCTAGTATCCTTGGCTTAGAGAATGAAGAGAGTGTAGAATGCCTTGTTTTGATTTCCAAGTATATACATTAACAGCGATACTTAGAAACTTTTACCTTTTTCTGCTGAATTACCCCATGGCCAAAGTCATTCATGTTTGTTTACAAAATACTCTTAATAACCCATTGAGTTAGGTTTGAAAAACTGCTTTCAGACTTAATAAGAATAACTTACACTGATAGAGTATTATATTTAAAAACATCTGTGCAAGTATTTCTTCAGTTAATATGAGAAGAATCCATAACCCCTGTATTGTCGATAAGATGTTGAGACACTGAAAGGCTAAATGAAGCTGGCAGAGTCAGGACTTGGATTAGATTGCCAACACCAGAACCTATCGGTTCTTCCTGTTATTGTAAAACAAAGGCCCTGTAGGAAATCCTTCTGGGTAGCGGGCCTCACAAGCCTTGAGGGGAGGCTCACAACATTCCCTTGTGGGTCCCTTGTACTGCCCTTCCCTATTTCCCTGCAGTATTTAGCAATAAACCATGATTTTCAAGGATACCTGTGCTTCCTTTTATGCAGAACAAGGAAGGGATGCCTGAGGAAGCTTCATGCACCTGTAGCAAGATGAGAGGGGGCCATGCAGGTGTTTTGAGGGAGACAGCCCAGTGGCTGGGACCACTGTAAAAGAGAAGGAAACCTGGGAACGCTGCCTGAGCTGGGAGAAGCAATCACAGTAGCCAGAGCAGAGCCTCAGTGTGGTGTTTTGGTGAGGAGCCCAGAGCCTGAGTGATGTACAGTACAAGTTGTGGATCTGAATTTTCTTTGTGTGTCTAGCACTGCACTTAGTACCCAGAGAACTAGGTCACACGATCTCTTCCTTCCTACCTCCCATAAGTATACATGTATATTGTATCCATAAGGATACCTGCAAGTCCTCCCCGGCACTGTCCCCCTGAAGATACCTCACCATCTCCCCTAAGAAGGATAGAGTTGTCTTCATCTCGTGGGGTCCCGTGCCCACCTACCTTGTCTTTTCAGGGGCTTAGATTAGCAATTATCACACTTTTTGGTTGCAGGACTCCTTTACATTTTTAAGGTGATTGAAGATCCCAAAGAGCTTTTGTTCTTATAGGTTATATCAATACTTCCATATTAGAAAACTGAGAAAAACTTAATGATTTACTCATTTAAAATTAACAATAAGAGCCCAGTACATGTTAACACATTTTCTCCTAGTAAATACACTTACCCCCCCAATAAATTATTGAGAAGAGTGACATTAAATTTTTGAAGATCTTTTGGCAAACAGCTGCATTCTTATATGTACTTCTACATTCAATTATTGCAAAATATTGTTTTCTTTGAAGTGCATAAAGAAAACATGGCTTCACAAAGATTATATTTGGAAAAGTAATGACTGTTTTAATAAACTTTTAAGGTAGTTGTGGATTTTCTTCTTTGATACTCTATCAAAACTCAGAAAGTGACAATTTCTGAAAGAGAAGTTGCAATCTGAAATATGAAACTATATCAACTAAATTGTCTTACTCTGTTACATTAAAATCTGCTGATGGCTATACTGTCTTTGCAATTTCCTGTGAGTGTGTAAGTACTTCAAAATAAAAGGTTTTATAAAGTGGGTGAAGAATTTGAATACACACCTGTCAGAATGGCTAAAATCAACAACACAAGAAACAACAGATGTTGGAAAGGATGTGGAGAAAAAGAAACCCTCGTCCACTGTTGATGGGAATGCAAATTGGTGCAGCTACTATGGAAAACAGTATGGAGGTTCCTCAGAAAGTTAAAAATAGAACCACCCTAAGATTCAGCATGTGCATTAGTTGATATTTCCCAAAGAATACAAAAACACATTCAAAGGGGTACATGCACTCCTATGTTTATAGCAACATTATTTACAATAGCCAAGGTATAGAAGCAGCCCAAGTGTCCATCATATAATGGAATATTATTCACTCATGAAAAATAATGAAATCTTTCCATTTGCAATGTCATGATGGAGCTAGAGAGTATAATGCTAAGCGAAATAAGTCAGTCATAGAAAGACAAATATGATATGATTTCACTCGTATGGGGGATTTAAGAAAGAAAACAAATGAACAAAGTGGGGGAAAGAGACAGAGAGAGAGAGAGAGAGAGAGAGAGCAAGAAACAGACTCAACTCTAGAGAACAAACTGATAGTTACCAAATGGGAGGTGGGTAGGGGGCTTGGTCAGGTAATGGGGATTAAGGAGTGCACTTGTAATGAGCCCCAGGTAATGTATGGAAGTATTATACACGTGAAACTAATATAACATTCCATGTTAACTAACTGGAAGTAAAATAAAACTAACAAAAAAAAACAAAACAAAACAACAAAACTGAATAGACTTTTCTCAATAGCAGATATACAAATGGTGAATAAGCATATGAAAAATGTTCAACATCATTATTCATTAGGGAAATATAAATCAAAATCACTGTGAGATAGTACTTTTCAAATCCACTGTGATAGCTATGATAATTTGGACAAGAGCAAGGGTTAGGGAGGGTGTGGAGAAATTGGAACCCTCATATATTTCTGGTAGGAAGTTAAAATGGCATAGTCATCTTAGGTATTTATCAAAATATTAAACACAGAATTACCATATGACCAGCAGGGTTTTTTTTAATTATTTATTTTGTGATGCGACAGAGACAGCACAAGTAGGGGAAGGGCATGGGGCAGACAGAAAATCCCAAGCAGGCTCTGCACTGTTAGCATGGAACCCAATGTAGGGCTCGAACTCATGAAACCATGAGATCATGACCTGAGCCAAAACCAAGAGTTGGATGTTTAATTGACTGAGCCATCCAAGTTCCCCATGACCAGCAGTTTTAGTCCTGTGTATCACTATAGAGAAATGGAAGCTTATGTCCATACAAAGATGTATATGCAAATGTTCATAGCAGCATTACTAACAATAGCACCAAAGTGTCCATCACCTAGTGAATGGATAAACAAAATGTGGTATATCTATGTAATGGAATACTGTTTGACAGTGGAAAAGGATGGAGTACTGATACATGCTACAGTGGGATGAACCTTGAAAACATCCTTAGTGAAAGATACCAGTTATGAAGGAATACATACTTTGTAATTCTACTTAGGAGATACCCAGATAAGGCAACTCTATGGAGAAAGTAGACTAGTGGCTGCTTAGCACTAGGGGTGGGAGTGGAGAGCCAGTGTAAAAAAAAAAAAAAAAAAAGTTCATTATGGGCTGATAGGAATATTCTAAACTTAAATTCCGGTGCTATGGCCCAAATCTGCACATAGACTTAAATGCATTGAATAGTACACTTAAAAGGGGCGAATTTTATGATATGTAAATTTAAAAATATTCCAGTTTTTATTTTTATTTAATTTTTAAAAATTTGAGTACAGCTGACACACAATGTTACTTTATTTTCAGGTATACAAAATAGTGATTCATCCTCTCTCTATATTACGCTACGCTCATTGCAAGTGTAGCTACCATTGGTCACCATGTCTCCTAAGGCAAGGGAAACAAAAGCAGAAATTAGCTGTTGGGACTACATCAAAATAAAAAGCTTTTTTCACAGTGAAGGAAACTATCAACAAAACAATAAGGCAATCTACTGAATAGGAGAAGATATTTGTAAATGATATATCCGATAAGGGTTAATATCCAAAATATGTAAATTTTATCCCTATCATCCACTGGTCTTTCTTGCACTCGGATATTTTGCTATGCCCAATTTTGAAAAACCACATGACCTTTTGGAACAGAGTAATACAGATCTTCTGAGTATGGGCACATCTCATTACACAAAATTTAAAAAAAATAACATTTGTTAATAATACCACCAATATCATCTGAAAAGTGTTTAGATACTCAAAGTCATGGTGTCAAGTTCAAGTTTTCTAAAATTCCTATTTTCCCCATGAAAGTTCAAATTGTACCACTGGCAATAAATACTACTAATTGTTTTCCTTGAAGTGACACTTCATTCATTTTTGAGAAAATACCTGTGAGATACCAATTCTGAATAACCAGGGTTTGTCCACATTTATTCAAGGAAAAATAGTTTGTCTTGAAAAATTTGGTAGTGTAACTCATAATTCAAGTGACCCACAAAATTGCTTTTCTCCTGCTGGAATTTTTTGGGGGATAAGGGCCAGAGAGCAAATATTTTAGGCTTTGTGAGCTATAGGTCAAGCCAGATGTGACCCCAGACCAAAGCTTGCCAACCCCTACTTCTGCACAATCACCATTCTTTGGTATATAGAAGTGCTGTTTTTATGCTTCCTGTTTTGTCACGAAGAGTGTTAAAAATATGTACAGTCAAGGGTCAAGATTTATATTGAAAGTATCAACTTTCTTTGCTTTATAAAGGACATTCTTAAGTGAAACCAGCACCCTTTCATCCATCCTCCTTTTCTTTTTCTTTCTTTCTTTTTCTCTCTTTCTCTCACTCTCTCCTTCCTCCCTCCCTCCCTCTCTTTCTTCCTCCCTCCCTCACTTCCTTCCTTCTTTCCTTCCTTCTTTCCTTCCTTCCTTCCTTCTGTGCAGGCATGGTGGTGAAGCATGCAATGCTAACCAATACACTTTGGTATCACTGCTTTGATTCACACCAAGGCACACAAGTTTTAACGCCCCCCCCCCCCCCATTGCTTTTGCACCTTTGGTGAAAATGCTAACACAATGAAAAAGGCAACTATGTCATGGAATTATTCTGACAACAGTTTTGACCTCACAAACCCTCTGAAAAATCTCAGGGAGCTCCAGGGCTTTGCGGACCGTGCTTGGAAAACTGTTGGTCTAGATGTCTTTTTCGCATCCTTCCTTCCCATCATGTTTTCAAGAGTGAAAGAGTAATCACATAAAAACAACTCCAAGAATCTAGTTGACTTTAGTTGTGAAATGGTCTAGTTGGGTGTTCTTAGGCAAGGTACTTGAACTTCTGAATTTCAATCTCCTCCCCATCAAATGGGGAAAATAATAGGAGCCACTCATTTTTTTTTTTTTTTTAATAAAGAGATTTTAAGTAAAATACTTAGCTAAGTGCCAGGAATAGTAACTGGTTTGTTGTCAATTATATTCTTTTCTTTTCATGTTATAAATTAATTTCCTGTGTGCTGTTAATGATGTGTATGAAGAAATATCAGGCTCAAAGTGAACACTCTTGCTGGTAGACTTTTAGGCACTGTAAAGAGAAAGCAGAGGAAATCTGTTTGGATGTAGCCTATCCATACTGGACCCCCGCCCCCAACAGAGTCTCTTAGGAATGGCAGGAATGGCAGGAATGGCAGGAATGGCTCTGGAAGCTTGGTGTTCATCATTTTTAAGCTCTTGACAACCTTTGACATATACATAGGATTACAAAGAAAGCCGATTGTATTTGGGTTATCAAATATTTTAAAATGTGAGGTTGCATGTGCCTTATGATTAATGCATTAAATAAAGTCTAACAGTGAGTCCAACATAAATTTGAAAAAATGTCGAGTGAAGTGGGATATTGACAACAAGTATAATATGATATAAAAATAACTGTGATTTCTACAGTGATAAAGCTACAGGCACTGCTAACACTACTGTGATGTTTCCTATATTCATAACTGCACTGCAATTAGAGGGCAGTGGAAATAAAGTTGTAAGTTTCCTCACCACTGAAATTGATATACCTTCCTGAATTCTATTCACAGACCACTTAGGGAAGCCATAGACCCTAAGTTAATAACCTCTACTCTATATTATCTCCTTTTGCATTTTTGTTTGCCTATAGTTAGAAAGTATGTAAAAGGCAAGGAAAAAATGTTGGAAAATTGTCAATTGTTTGATGAATTTGGGTATAAATAAATCAATATATATATATATATATATATATATATATATATATATCCAAATATATAAATACCAGAGGCATCTAGCCAGGTCTGGTATTTTTTACCTGGATTATGATTATTTGTATGCAGAGTCTATTTGCTGAATGATTCCTCATCTCCCATATAAATTTAAACTCAGCTGACCAAGGTTTAGGAGATAGGAAAGCTACAATATGCTTAATTACAATTTGCAAAGTTACAAATACAAGCCTTTTCTGACTCCTCAAATGGTAACTTCACACTCGGTAGTTTCTACTCCATTCATGGATTGAATTATACAAACTATACACATGAGTGATTTTAAATCTGAACTGAAATGTAAACATACACACACACACACACCCTTTCCACAGTGTGCAATCATAAGATAGACAAATTATTTAACTTTTAACACCCTGTCTGGCCCTAATTGATTCTTCTTACCCAACTGTGCATTTTAACATGTTCCAAGTTAGAGAAATCTACCAGCACTAATTCGATGCTGCAACTGTTTATGAGCCTTTTAATGGGCAAAGGGGGATTGATCTAATTTCTCAACTCATCTGGGGACTATGTTAAGTGGCACCTGATTGGTGTACTGGGATGAGGTAAGAACAGTCATCCATAACCACTGGGGGTAAGAAGGGCTTATTTTCATTCCACGAGAAGCAAATCCTGACAGAAAGGGAAGTTTTCTTGTAGGGATTTGAGACTTTGTTAATGAGGATGCCTCTTCGGTGGATTATTTCAGTAAGAGCAATGGCTAAATACAAGACTTTAAATGAAATGCACACAATCCAGTTTGAACTTTCTAGTTGGGGCAGAACAAATTTGTCCTCTTCATTTTCACTTTAAGATTTAAGATGAAACTGTTTAGGGAAATAGTTAATATATAAGGTTAAACTTGTTAAAATGGACTGGAACTGGTTAATTTTCCTGTTCAAGTGAACACACAAGTAACTGCAGAGATCCATGAAGTTTCACATCATTCAGAATAAAATCTTAGGCTGACAGGGACCTATGGAATCCACCTCCCCATCATGCACACAGCCTCATTTGCACCTTAAAATACTCTTATTTGGTCAGGTGACCCACTTCAGCCACCCTGCCCTTCTTGCTTGTCCTGGAACAAGCCTGCTTTGTACCACTTATAGGTTTTGCATTTGCTTGGTGCATGCTGATCCCTCTGCTGAGAACACTCTTCCCTAAGATATTAGCATGGCTCCATCTGACCTCAGTGAGGTTTCTGCACACACATCATCCCCTCACATAAGACTCTTTTTTTTTTTTTTTTTTTAATTTTTTTTTCAACGTTTATTTATTTTTGGGACAGAGAGAGACAGAGCATGAATGGGGGAGGGGCAGAGAGAGAGGGAGACACAGAATCAGAAACAGGCTCCAGGCTCTGAGCCATCAGCCCAGAGCCCGAAGCGGGGCTCGAACTCACGGACCACGAGATCGTGACCTGGCTGAAGTCGGACGCTTAACCGACTGCGCCACCCAGGCGCCCCAAGACTCTTCTGATATACGGAGCACCTGAGTGGCTCAGTCAGTTAAGTGTCCGACTTCAGCTTAGGTCATGATCTCACAGTCTGTGAGTTTAAGTCCCGCGTCAGGCTCTGTGCTGACATCTCAGAGCCTGGAGCTTCCTTCAGATTCTGTGTCTCCCTCCCTCTCTGCCCCTCCCCTGCTCATGCTCTGTCTCTCTCTGTGTCAAAAATAAATAAAAACATTAAAAAAAGAGACTCCTCTGATATATAGAATAATAGCATTTTACCAATCCTGGCCCTCTCTGTTCCTCTTGATTTTGACCTATAGCACTTAGCAGTGTTTGGCACAGCATAGTTATGTGTGTTTATTTGTTTTTGGCCAGCCACCCTCCTCTAGAAGATCAGCTTCATGAAGGCAAAAGCTCCTGTGTGAGCCATTGGTGTATCCTCCATGCCTAGAAGAGTGCCATGGCATACGGTGGGTGCTCAGTAAATACATGCTGAATAAATAGGTGAATCAAATAGGCAGTTGGTTTCCTCATATGATAGGACCAGATCACATTAAACCTTACTCTTGAATTCCTAAGGTCTTCTAATAATCAATGGTGTGACTGAGAAAGTTACTTAATTTCTCAATGTTAGTTTCCTTGTCTATAACATGGAGACAGTAGTGTTTATACCTTGAGATTGATAAGACAGTGTAAGGAAGAGGACATTGCAAACTGTTTAGCATCATGCAAACTATATTTTAGTAGATAAGAACCAAAGCCCAGAGAGTTTTGGTCCTATATGATTTTAAGTTCTTCATGTTGGTGTTCCATTGAGCGGTATCAGTTGCCCAGTGCTATGATTGTGTGTGAGAACAAGACAAGGATAGAGGAAGTGGGGCAAATCATTCCTTTCAACAACTCTGCCTAGCAGCAGATCTGCCTTACATTTGGAGAGGACATTAGAAAATTTTTGTTGGCATGATCCAACTTGGTTTTCATAATTACTCTGTAAAGAGGGATGAGATGTCATAATTACCATTTTACAATAGGAAATGGAACACAGAGAAATTAAGAAATTTGCTCAAATCACACAGCTGATAAAAGGCAGAATAAGGACAAACATTCTTGATTTTCTTACTCAATTCCAATATTTTATTTACTATATCTTATTACCTGGAATCAGGAAAGGACTTATGTCAGGATCGTTAGTGTATCATCTTCATGAAACTCAATGCTCTGTCCAAATTTGGTCCAGTCAAAAATTCATGCTCTTCTAGTCCTCACAAAAATCACAGGTACATTGAGGAAATGCTTGTAGCTCTCACCTCATCTCCTCAGAGACACTGATGTCAGAGCACAAGCACACACAGAGATCTCAAGACTTAAGGGAAACATCAAGTATTCCTTGCACACACATGGAGCAGAGAATCTCAAATGATTAGCTTGCTTGGAAGGTCTTAAGGGATGACTTTGCTATTTTCCAAGGCGGGTGGAAAGGTGTTTGAATATATAATAGACCACAATGGAAACCACCACCTGTTACCTTTGCAAAATTGTATAAATTGTGTTTACGACAGGGAGGATATTCCTTAAAGGTGGCATTATACTTTAGAATAGCAATATCATTTGTTACAGAAATGTGTATGAGCTCTCACGGAATACCTGGAACCAGTGTTTTCCCTTGAAAGACATAAGGTCACATGGGAATATTTACAAACTTTTTCCCAATTTCCTACTGTCAACTTATGAAATTTAATCATCCTGATCCCGACAGATCCAAGTAATGGTGATTTAGTGCTGCATGCTTTTACATTTTACTTCCTAATACAGTGAGTGTTTGATCAACACCACTGCCAGGCAGTCTGAATTGTTTCTTGATGAACCTGCATTGAGACTGGGGGCGGGATGGGGGGACGATGTGCAGGTTCTGGCTGAGTGATATCCCTGACTGCTACAGAACTCTTTCTGACTGATTGGGGAGCTGCAAGTTGAAGCATCTGGTGCTTATGTACAAAACAAACATAAATAAGAAATCATGTACAGATGTGACTCTAACAAATCCCCAGCAGCAAGAAAAGAAGTAGCATCAACAAATGAAAGGAGAAAAATCAATACTAAAAGAAGAGAAGAAAAGAAACAGAATCCTCCAAAGACTATACTTCAGAAGTTTAATTTCAGGCTCAAATACCTGACCAAAAAACAGTATTTGTAGTGATATCTAAGATTCCTGAAAAAGAGTTTATGAGGACCAAATTAGAAATTGCCTATTCTATTCTGCTGTCTCCCTCTAAGGATTAAGAGTGATGCTTACCCAGAACAATGGATGCCCAGAGAAGAAAAATTAAGTATTACAGATCACTAACACCAACATTTTGTATTGTCTAAAGGAGGCCCCATAAATTCTATCCCCATATATCCATATATTTTATTAGGTCCAAGTAAAGAAATGTGAGTTGGATTATTTTAGCTGTTTAATGCTAACTACAATGTAAAAATTAGCACAATTCTGGAATCTTATGCCAAGAACATTGTTAATGTATATTGACAGGAAGATATTCTTCTTATTCTAATGTAATGGATATATATTTGACTAGCAAAAGAAATATGTTAATAATATATAAATAAAATATTTAACAAAATAATGAGGAGTCAGATTGTTGGCTCAGAAGTATCCTATGCTTGACCATGAGAAAATACCAATACACCTCTGTCACCATGGGTCCATGACCTTCTGTAGGGTTTTCCTTTGGGTTCTGAGAGACAGCCCAAACTCTTCAAGATGGGTCACAATACCTATGCCCCATGAAGAAGGGTATCATCTCATACTTTTACTGGCATTGGGGGAACAAATTTATATGTTCTACATACCATTTTCTTGGGCTTTATACTACAGTTAGGTAAAGTATACCATGTGGATCTCAAGGGATAGAATTAGGATTAATGCATGGAAGCTACATGAATAGCTTAAGTAAATACTTAAGACACACAGAGCTGTCTTAAGTAAGAGTAGTATACATGGTAAGTTTTCTGTCACCAGAGATTTTGAAAATAGAGGAGAAGGAACTTTGAGAGGCTTGCTTCTGTAAGTCCGGCATTTATCACAGTACCTGGCACATGGTAACTTCTCAACAATCAATTATTGCCTGATGACTACATGACCATTTAACAGGTTAGGAGAAGATGCTATGCCATTGAACTAGATCAATGCCAAGGCTCATGTCAGCCTAAGATTGTATAAGTTACCATTTTGTTTTGGCCTTGTGTAAATGGTGTGGTGCTATAAAGTCATTTCTTAGACTTGTTCTATTTTGTGAATATTTGAGGGATTTTTTTTTTAAATTGTGTTTTCCTCCTAATGTCTACAAACATGCAAGTCTTTATGAGAAAGAAGTAAAAATATTTTATACTATCTAGCTAAAAGGATTTTTTCCAAACACTTTTGACTTTATCTCCTTACTGCCAACTAATTTGACTAGTAAAACTCAGGAACCATTTTAATATTAGTGTTTTCAGGCTGAAATGAGAAAGTCTTGGAGAACCATCCACGTGTGGGCATTTGTCTTTTGCAGCTGGTTACTTTTTTGTGGGGCCACATCTTAGTCCTTTGAGACAATGGAACCCATGGCTGTAAATCTTGCACGCTTATAAACATTAATCTTGTAAATCTTGCACTTTTTCCAAGAAGCTTAGTGAAACCCTGCAAAGAAAAATCTGATCAACAGTAGTAAAAATATACTATAAATGAATTTTCCCTTAAGTGTTATGATGCTTAATGTTATGATGCTTTAATTAACTTTTAATTTCCATGATATTGTGAAGGAGTGATGATGACAACGTTATTCTAAAGCATGATACAGAAGAGGTCAAAGTTAAGCATCCGTATTGAACCAGATAGCTTGGTTCAGCCCAGTCCCCCATGCTGTATAGCAGCCAATCATGTGAAAGAACTCTTCATCACCTGGAAGACTAAACAGGGAGTAGGGTATATGAACCTACATTCATCACTAGGTCTAGAAAAAAATAGTAAGGCAGAGAGGAGGAAGGGGAGAGAGAGAGGTGAGGAAGGAGAGTAAGGAAGGAGGAGGGGGCTTTCAATTTGTCTGCAAATGACATATAGAGGAATCTAGATGGAGTAGAATATAAGAGCTTTCCAGAAGGTTTTTTTGGATGTGAATGGACAGAAGTCTGGGAGTCAGTACTTAGAGAGAGAATGTAGAGCCCTACTAGGGAACATCAATATTATCCACCTACTGAAGCCCCTTATCCTTGGGTACCTAAAGAACATTTGGGGATGTGCAAGGTAATCCCTACCTAAGTCTATTTGTAGCCTATCTTCAGTGCAGTCACACTGCCCTATATAGCATTCTACATATTTTTAAAGGATATTTGAAGTTGAAATGTGATATTTTGCTCCATATTTTCTTTCCTATATTTGCTTTTCTTAAGCTGCTGTTAAAATGAGTTTGCCTTCATCAGTGATAAATAACTGAGGTGGCCCAAGCACATAGTGACAATGAAGGGTTATTCTACTTGCAGAAACTCAAGTACTAAATTTATTAGGAGAAAAAAAATTACAAATGAATTTAGCATGAATATTGATGACTAAAAGAAAACCACCAGGAATCATGCCAAGTAATGATTTTAGATTCAAGTTACAATGACCCACTTTGTGGTTTCTCAACAATGATTTTTGTAGAGCTTCTGTTACTTCACCACTAGCAAAGGAATTGGAGAGGTATGTGGAAGTGAGTACGTGTTTGTTGTCTGTGAAGGTATATCTCTTTTTATTTTTAATGTTTACTTATTGACAGAGAGGGAGAGAGAGAGAGGCAGAGAGAAAGGAAGAGATAGAATACCAAGCAGGCTCCATGTTCATCTCAGAGCCTGACTTGGGGCTTGAACTTACAACTGTGAGATCATGACCTGAGCCAAAATCAAGAGTCAAATGCTTAACTGACTGAGCCACCCAAGTGCTTAAAAAAATTCTTTTTAATTTCTTTCCAAAACCATAGTGTACTTAAAAAAAATCCCTTTTATTTCCTGTAGTTTTCTTACATATCTTTTAATATGGGTAGCAACTAGTCATCTATATAGATCCACACAAGACCCATGTATATAGTGACCCATAAGGCATGATTCCCTTGGCCTAAACCCAGGGTGGCACACTACAGCACAGGAACCAAATCTGACTCACCACAGTTTCATAGGATCAAAACCTTTCTTGATCTTGGTACATATTTTCTATGCATGCTTTCCAGCTACAACAGAAGGGTTGAATATTTGCCCTAGCGACTGAATCCTGCAAAGCTTAAAATACTTACTACCCAGCCCTTTACAGAAAGCATTTGTCAATACTTGATCTAGACTCTATAGATACTAGATCATCATCATGGCTCATCTGGATTAATTACAGAAATTCCTGAATTTGTCTTATCTCTCATCTTTCTAACATATGTCCTATTTTTATAGGGATCTTCTTAAAACTTGAATATGATTAGGCCATCCCCCTTCCCATTGTTTACATAATGCAAATCTAGCCCCCTTTTTGGGTGAACTTTCCAAAGCCATTTCTCATTGCTTCTTTGCCAGTGAACTCTCTACTCTCCTCAAATGCGCCATGCTCCCTTTTCCTGAACCCGTGTGATCACAAATACTGATTCATTTTAGAGTGATTCCTTGTTCCTTTTCTTGTATCACTCCTTATGTGAAACCCAATGCAGACAGAAGTCCACCAGGGAAAGTTTTTATGCCCTCTGTGCCTGTAGCACCCTTTATATATCTCCATGATAACATTCATTTATGACAATATATTGTCATTTCCCTACTTACTGGTCTTTTCTCCTAGTAGATGGCAGGCTTTTAAAGGATAGACCCTGCTCTGTTCTGAGTGTCAAGAATACATGTGTTCTATATGCACACATATTCACACATGCATTTAAAATACTGTCAGTCTTAAAAAGAGGTCTTCGTTCTATTTATGTGTGTATCATTTTTTTGTGAACTACCCCATAATAGTTCTATTGCATCAGAATCTTGATGGTAGAATTTGTTTATTTTGGAAAAAAAGATTTGCCGGTGAGTTTGATGCTTCCCTCTAATTACGAAACACATTTTACAGTATCAGAAGCATAGAAGAGTAGATTTGGTCCTTTACAACTTATTTCTACAAATAAATGTAATATCTTAGATGGATTGATTAAGACATTTTTGAAAGCCGAGAAGCACCTGAGCATGGGGAGCTGGGGAATCTGTGTACCTGAGAGCCAGCACATTAGGCTGATGAACATAAACATGTCATGGAACTTTTCTAATGTGCAATGTCTTGACATCAATCGATATTTTAGGGTGTATATAAGTCTTATGTATCAAAAGAGAGGGCTGAATTTTAAGCATGTCTGCATTTTTGCAGGAGGTCTTGGCCATGTGTGCAAATAGATATCTGTGACCAAGATCGACAGGAACCCTTGAGTGGGTTTGGTGGGAGGAGTCTTTTCTATCTATAAGGCCAGGAGTTGGAGACAGTTCCCAGAGGTGGAAAAACTCTGACAGGCAAACATTAAATCGCTGAAGAAATCTTTCTTAAATTCTAGTATCACCAGGGTTTCCCCCTCAGGGCTGAAGGGGCTACTGCCTTCCTAAACCCTGTGGCTAATAATAGCACAAAGGCAAATGACTTCAGTTCTTTGGTCCTCAACCAAGTTTGTTTAGCCCTTAAGCTACTGTGAATATTGCCGGAAAGAAGGAAAGCTGTGGTCAAAGCTGCAGAGTAATGTGGTGACAGCTTCCCTGAGTGCCTGCTAATACAGATATCATTTCATCAGTGTGATCCTCAGCGACCTCTTGCAAGGATTAATAATGGGGAATAAATCACTTGAGGGAGACTCAGCAGCAGGCCCCTCATGGGAGCTCTGGGTGACTACACCAGAATACTGGAGAAAGAAAATGAAGGGGAAAAGTGGCAAATGGGATTAACAGAGAAACACATTGCATCGGGGGGGCCCTGGTTGAGGGAGTGAAGCAGACCCATGAATAAAAAAGTGCAGTGCTAGTTCTTTCATTTCTGTGTTCGCCCCATTTCCATGGCACCTGAATCCACCTGTCTCATGGGGACTTTCCCTGCAGGATGTAATTTGAATGTTATTCTCTTTCTATAGGTTGCAGAGAGTTTGGCCTGGTTCTAACCAAGACAATATCTTGTCCTCTTTTGAAGCTCATTTTATAAAACAAAGACTTACCCATTGTTAATGCCAATTGCTCCTCCTTGTCTTAAAGTATATTGTACTTTTGAGGGACTCTATTTCCTAATGTACCCAATCTCCTCTCCCAGCCCGGGGAAGTTTTTGGACATTTTCAATGAACAGTTACAAAGAAATCTTTTTTGTTCATTTGTTTTTAATATTTGTTAGAGAGGGAGAGAGAGAGAGACAGAGACAGAGACAGAGAGACAGAGACAGAGAGAGAAAGAGAATGAATCTTAAGCAGGCTCCATGCTCAGCACAGAGCCTGACACAGGCCTGATCCCATGACTCTGGGATCATGACCTGAGCCAAAATCAAGAGTCTGATGCTAAATCAACTAAGCCACCAAGTCACCCCACAAAGAAATCTTTATTTTCAGTTGAAACCCTTGTGGGCCAGGCAGCTCCCTCACACAGGCCATGTTAAGAGTGGTCTATCTAGCCAGCCCCATCCTTGTCAGACCCTTTGAGTTCACAATTTTATTTTCACTCTCTGGACCTGGAAGTCCTATCTATTCTCTTAGTGAACAGGACCTTCCCCTTCTGTTCTCTCTAGATAGGGAATAATTAGTGGTACCATTGGGAGAGGACCAGGGGATCAGTGGGTGCTAAGTAAGTGAATTCCAAACTTATGCATTATATTTAAAAAGGGACAAGAATGTGGCATTTTGGCTCAGAGGAAAAAACAAGTGCCTTTCCCCTAACACAGTGTGAAGTGTGGGATAATTGCATGCAGCATTTGTTAATGGCTAATTTAATGGCTAATGCTTATGAAGCCCTTACTTGTGCCAGGTACTTTATAGGCATTCTTCTTCTTTTTTGTTCATTTTCGAACAGCACTATAGAGTAGGTATTATTTCCCCCTCTTTAAAGATTAAGAGTGTGTGGCAGGGAGGTTGGAGAACATGGCTGGGACCACATGACCAGGGAAGGGTGAGGGCCTATCTGTGGGCTCACTGTGGAGGCCCAGACCACCTCACTCCACCTGGGCCCTGAGCTTTTCTTCTGTGATGTACCTCCACCCACCCTTCCTCTGCTTCTCCTTCCCCTTCTTCCCTTCTGATGCTGTGCTCTGGTCTCCCTCTGACCTCATTTGTACCTCTATAATCAGTCTTCTCCAGCCCTACCATGTTCTTTATATTTCCTGTCTTCCTCAAAAAAGAATTATCATAGTTTTTTAGGAAAAGAAAAGATAAAATTATAAAAACAAATGTGAATGCCATTTTACAATTTACTGAGCATTTAAAGACAGATTTCATACTTTTGAGCAACTGCATGATAGAAATTTTATCACATCTTTCTTAGAGATTAGGGAAATGAGGTTTAGGACATGAAACCCCTGTCCCAGATGCTTCCATCACCAGACAAGGCCCAATGTAAAACTGTATCTCTGGACTGTGAAGAGTTTTCCACTTACTAGCAAAAATTTCAAACTCCTGTGGTGGCACCATTAATGAGAGTAAGCAAAAGGGGCCCAGTGGGGGTATTTTGGGAATTCCTGCCTTCCACCTTGACTGCAGAGTGGCTGCTTCTCAGCCCCAGGCTGCTGCTGCCATGTGGGAAAGAAGGCACAGGGTTGACAGATTCTTTCAGCATCTCAAAGGAAGGCAGAAATCAGAATGGTTAAGAAAAATTCCCTGATCTTCATTTTTTGTTTTTAGTTTATTTATTTATTTTGAGAGAGAGAGCATGAGCAGAGGAGGGGCAGAGAGGAAGGAGAGAGAATGCCAAGCAGGCTCTGCACTGACAGCACGAAGCCTGACATGAGGCTTGATCTCATGAACCGTGACATTATGACTTGAGCCAAAATCAAGAGTCAATGATGCTAAACCGACTAAGGCACCCAGGTGCCCCTAAGACATCCTGATCTTTAAATGTCAGTAACTACTCCGCATACCTGCATGAGATCCCAGGGGAGGCCAATATGTGCAAGCTGTGTACTGTCCCGAGACCACTAGCTCACAAATTCTCCACCAGACCCCATGACTTCCCATCTCATCTTAAATTGTCCGATTCCCACTGTGACCCCTAGTCTCATATTCGTTCCTTTCCCATTTGCATTCCTTCTGCTAGCTGACCATTTTCACAGTAAACAGCCTCCTATAGTGTTCTCAGGGGCTCCCTCCTCCCCTCACATGCTTCCTCCCAGCAGCTAAGATGCTTGGTGATAGAATGAAGAATGGCTATTTACAAAGAAGAAGGAGGTAATAGGACGAAGGAGGCTCTGTCCACAAAGCAAGAAACCCTCTACTCAGGCAGTCAACGAAGGGAAACAGAATTGGAAATGATTTTTATTTCAATTAGATTTTAATTAGCTTCTGTCTTGGAACTATCGGATCGGTTCCCAAATAATTGAAAAAGCAACCATATTTACATCTGTTGCTCCTAAGAATAGCAATTTTGTAGCATCTGATCCATATTGTATTCAGAGGGTGAGAGAGAGGAGGGAAGTTCGATGGAGAGAGGATTTCAGATGAAATAATCAGTGTCAACAAAAGCAGTGCAGCGGGTCAGCTGGGAGACTGTATGAGCACTCCTCTGTAGCCTTGCCCTAATTTCACATGGAATTAATATGGGATGGGTGGTAAGAAGTATTTCATTAGCAGCTTGCACAAACTTATTATAGAGCTCTAGCAACTCTGAATCAAGCACGCTGGAGAATTAAGAAAAGCAGATATTGCAGTCAAGTGCGTAACATACAGGAGGGTCAAGTGAGGCATCTTAGGGAGGGAGTCAGGAATGTGTCCTTGGGGCCAGGTGCTCAGCATTGAGAGTGTGCTGGCTCCAGCTGCAGCATTCCTAGTGAGTCACATTTCTCTGTGCTTCCTCCCTTATGGTCTGCTGAGATGAAATATCATGCAGTGAGTGGGGCTGAGACCTGTGTCCCACCTGATTTCCAAAGGCCATTCAAAGATTCTGATCATAACTTTGCAAGATCTCTTTTTTTTCTGACAAGACAAACAGGGCTTGCAAGGCTATGAGGTTGATGAAAATGCTTTCCCCATGGGAAAACACAAGTGGATAGCTCTGTGAATTTTCTCTTGAGGAAAATGTGGTGTTTGGGAGGCTAAGCAGCTCATGGCCCCAGTTTCCTCCAGAGACCAGTTTCCTGTTCACAGAATAGTGTGTTGCAGAAAAATTTCTCAACATTTTTCTCTTTTGGTATGTGGTTGGTAATGTCTTTGAATAAATACTTAAGGATCCCCTTCCTGCCACAAATTAACCGTATACTTGACTACACTTCTTCCCCCTTCTTAGAGGATGCTAGAAAGATGATTGCTGAGTCCTGGTGCCTGAGTCACCTCTTCAGCATCTCTTCACAGTTATGCAGCTTCCTAAGGCCCAGGCGAGGAAGGTCATGCAATTAGTGATTCTAACCCCTAAATTTCCTCTCTTGCTCTGTGTACTTCTCTGGTGCCTGAATCTTTTGCAGTGGAATGCATTCATGTGGTACTTGCATAATGCAAAAATAAATTTTACAAAGTCTGCTGCCTGAAAATAAATTTAATATAGCAGATTGTGATTGTGTTTTATGCAATCAGAAATAAAATTATGCTAATAATACTTTCAAGAGTCTTATATAATATAATTATTGGTCCATTATCACAACTGTTAGTTCTGTATCCAGCATTGCCAGTAGACAGGTGGTTCTGCTGTAATACCATAAATTACGTGTAAGAAGGGCCTGTGCCATTTATTCAGGACAAATGTCAACACAACATGCATACATATATTCTTTCAGAGTTTTTTTCCTTAACTGCCCTACGTAACTTTATATTCTCTACCCCCCAGCACCATTCCCTTTATTCTGTCCTGTTAGATTTTTTTTCTTTATTGAACTTATTACTCTTTAAGATAATTATGCATTTTGATTGCATATGAACTGCCTTGCTCCTCTTGACTGTTAGTACCTCGGGGCAGGGACCATATCCCCAGTGTCTGGCTCATAGTAGGCTTCTAATAAATATTTGTTTAGTCATTCAGTAAGTATTCCTAGAGACCTCCCATTTAGCCAGAATATTTCAGGCATGAAAACATCAACATGAACATGACCAAGAAGGCTCCTTCTCTCATCAAATATACAAATTAGTAGGGAAGGTGGCCAATATGCAGTCAGTTAAGTAAAGGAACAAGATATGAAATGGAAACATGTCATAGAACACCAGAATCCTGAGGAGAGGATAAAACACAGTGATGTGACAGTGGCTTTGCACTGCACTTGAGGTGTGTCAGCTTCAGATACCAGGGAGAGGAGGTGGAGCCTCACAGTAGCCCCAAGTAAGGGGCAGAACAATAGGTTCATGTTGTCAAAAGGACACCAGTAGCCCCTGTTGGATCATCCACACCTCCCTTTGCCCTGGCATGCCCTTTGTGTCTCTTCTGCCTGTTGGATACCTATTTTTCCTCAAGCCTTCTCTTAGGTATCATTTTCTCTGTGAAGTCTTTCCTGTTCCCTCCTCCCCAAAGAGAACTGGCCACTGTCCCTTTGCACATATATATATATACTATCATCCCCTACACATATTTACATTGTCACCATGACCTAACCTTTCTTTCTCTCATATGTTCACATATATTTCTTGATGTCCTGTGGTACTGTAAGCCCCTGTTAGACAATAATGACTCCTCCTTGTATGCCTAGAGTGTGACACAGACACGGATTTTAGGTTCTTGATAATTATTTGTTAGATGAAGGGCGAGGTTGGTCCATGTAATCATGGATAAATATATAAATGAAGGAAATGGAAGGACTCAGAAAGGCTCTTGAATTGCTAGGATTTCACAATTACTGTTTTAAAAACTTGCCCTTCTTTTCTCCATCCCAGGAACCTTCATTAACTGCATTTTCTTTGGCTCCTTTTGTATTTGTATGTATGATATGTAGTCCACAGCTGTTGTCATCACATAAATTATAAAATTACATTGAATCCACTTCTGCCTTAAGTATAAGTTCCAGTGACTCCCCACCCCCACTCCAGTACACACCCATATGCACCACTCTGTTCTTCACTATGGTCTAGAGTTCCCTTACTCATTGATTTTCCTGCTAGGGCTTAAATAAATTTCAAGTCATGAACATTTCTGCTTTCAGCTCTCTGTGGTTGACTCTGTCTTTTGATGTATGTATTAATAGAGAACAAATATTAGCAGATAATGTATTGGTGGCCAAAAGATGAAAAGAGGATTCCTGCTAGCATAATATTCGTGAAAGTCTTGACTTGAACTGTCATAATCCAACAAGGCTAAATTTATCCTTAAATAGATGAAATAACACCAGAGGTTCCCCTAAAAGTTATAACATCTTAATTACTGCCATTAAAATCTCATATCCACACATCATATACATCTTGAACTTCAGTCTTAAAACAGATACGTTATTTTTCAGAGAATCCTAAGGGGACAGAAGTCACACAGTACTGCTGAAGCCTGCTCATACTGGACAAGTAATTTTTGGCAGAACACTCAATCTAACCTAATAGATAATGCTGAGCAAGCAGAGCCTTTAGTTCTTCGAACACTGATGAGACTATACAGTGTTTTCCTTTGTGTAGTTTCATTATTTGGGAAAGGCCAACATAATATTTATCTGTGGATTAGACACCATGGATACAGGCAGTAAGCCTTTTAGATATGTCTCCCTAAGTTCCCTATTGAAAAAATATAGGTGGCTAGTGTTCTCGCTGGTTAATTTTGCATTTTGAAATAGACAACTTATCACTGGTTTAGAAGCCAGCATATAGACTCATGTGTGAGCATGTTAGGACACAATTGTGCAGAATGAATTCCTTTAAGCTTCCACTTCTCAACCAAGTATGGGAGAGAATATGGAACAAAAGGAAGGACGTTTTTATATAGATGGTGCATGTCAAAACCTACCTGATTTTTCATAGGTGATAGAAAAGAAGAGAGATAAAAGATAATGTTTTGGGTTTTTTAAGGATCAATATTTTAGTCTATGAGTGATGTCTCCATCAAATAGTGAACACAGAGAAGGAGGTGGTGTAAGGGGTACAATGATTCACTTGAATGTTGACATATTGCATTTGAGTTGCACGTGGCCATCAAAGGCAAGATGACAACAAATATTTTCTGTGTGTCTGGGCCTCTTTTAGGGTCTGGGGATTGAAAAATGAAAGTAACACATGGTATCTCACGGTGGAGGGGCAGGGTGTTTATAATCTTTCAGGGAGCCGAGATGTATAAACATACAGCTATAACGCAAACGCAAATAGAAAGTGCTGCTTGAAATCTAGAAAAAGTAAACTCAGAACAGGAACCTGTCCCCAGGGTCCTGATATTGTCTAGGGAGAAATAAACTCCAGTTCTAGATTACTGATCTCAGAACTTTAACCTATTCAGTGGGCATTACTAAGTACTTCTTGTGTACGCTGTGCTCCATTTCTTAATTATAATGCTTCTGAAATGGAGAAGGGCAACTTTTGATGCTTTGTAATTTAATTATATTCTTTAGGGATATTACAACTTCCTTTTGTACTATGCCCACACTTAACCAGTAGTTTTCTCCTCTGTAATTTGTTCTTTCCAGTATATTTGCCCAGGAGAAGGGCCTGGCCACTGTGCATGAACTCCCCATTTCTCAGACCAGGGAGGAGATTCGTGAGTAAGTGGTAATGGATATACTGTCATGCTAGTTCATAAATCAGTCTTCTGTCAGTTATGTGGGCATGAATCCATCTTTCAAAACTTGATCACCTTTGGTTGAGCTGATTAAATTAATTTTATGATTCTGCAGAGTGGAGGTCCTGTCTCTGGAAAGGTGGTCACCCCTTGGTTGCTCCATTTCTGAGTGCTTCCATCCAGGGGACTCTGCCTGAAATGACTAATTGACCTCTTCGTGTAATGGCAGAAGTCACTGCTACTCACTTCCAGTTCCAGATTTGTCTTTTTAAATTTTTTTTAATCTTTATTTACTTTTGAGAGAGAGAGACAGAGTGCAAGTGGGGAAGGAAAAGAGAGAGAGAGGGAGATACAGAATCCAAAGAAGGCTCTAGGCTCTCAGCTGTCAGCACAAAGCCTGATGCAGGGCTTGAACTCATGAACTGAGAGATCATGACCTGAGCTCAAGTTGGATGCTTAGCCAGTTGAGCCACCCAGGTGCCCCTAGATTTGTCTTTTTAATACCAATGTCATTGCACTGGTAAAATTTCAAGCTAATACAGTGTCATGGGTTGAATTGCGTTCCCCCTCAAAACAAAATATGCTGAAGTCCTAGCCACTGTTACCTATCAGTGTTACCTCATTTGGATATAGGGTCTTTGTAGACATAAGCAAGTTGAGATGCTTTCATTAGGGTGCATCCTCATCCAAAATGACTGATGCCCTCATAGAAGAGAGAAATTTGGACACATACACAGAGGGAAGTCAGCTGTATGAAGCTGGAGAAATACACTGGAGGTTTGCTGCCACAAATCAGAGAAGGATTGGGGCTACCAGAAGCTGGAAAAGGCAAAGAAGGACCTTTGATGTTTTAGGAGGGAGCAGGATCCTGCCAACACCTCAGTTGGGGACCTATAGTCTTCAGAACTGTGAGCTGATCAACTTCTTTTGTTTTAGCACCCCCTCCAGCTGCCACCCCCCTCAGTTTATGGAGCTTTCTTACAGCAGCCTTGAGAAACTAATACAACAGGTTATGGTTAGCTCTCAAGTTGGATTTAAGAGTTCACTAAGAATTCTAATTGGATTTAGGGTTTCAGATCAGATTTCAGAATGTTTCTTAAGTGTGTCTTCTCTGGAAGGAAAAGGTTAAAGTTGAATCCCAAGGACCCTGACGTCATTTTGGATCTATCCACTGTGACTCTCAATATGCTCTCTCCCTTTGCCCCGTTATGAAGAAAACCCCTTCTTTATTGAGTGCAATATAATCCAGCATCAGAGAACTTCTCAGAAAAATAGAGCTATGAGCTGGGAATTAGTGACCTGCAATTGTAAAATAGCAATTCATTAAATCACGTAAACTTTCCTTAAAATTTATTTGGAAGCAGGATACCAGTAAGAGTTAGGGTTACCAACTCTTTTTTTTTTTTTTTCTAAATTGTTGAACATGCTGGGATAAATGGGTATTTTTTGCCTTTACATGCTTCATTTATTTTTATGATTAGACCCTTCTCTAAAGTATGGTTCCTCCTAAATACATTTATAGAATTGTCCTTAAATACCTAAATCTATATATGGTTATGATATATGGTTATATATATATATGGTTTTGTGTGTTTAGATGTGTGTGTGTATGTGAGTGTAAGCTGCATACCATTTCGGAGGCTAACAAATACTGTCTGAAGCCTACCCATGGAGTGTATGGGCTGAATAATTGTCCACAAATAAAGGGTATCTATCCTTTGGTTGGGATAAAGAAGTCAGACAGAAATCACACATTAAACTTTACCATAGCCCTAGTCTCTTCGATTTTGTGGTTTGAAGTTTGGGCTTCCACCTTTAAAGAACGTTGGTTTGATCTTCTCTTCCTTTATTTTGGACTCTTTTTTTTTTCCTGGAACTTTAAGTAATATTTTTTTTTCCATCACAAGCAAAGAGAGAGGTTGGGAATGAACATGCAGTTAGATGCCTAATTGCCTTTTGATGAGGCTGCGGGTTGTAGAGTTAGGGCATGTGACTAGGGATTCTTTAGCTACTTAAAGCATTGCCCAAGAGGCTGTGGTTCAACAGGACCACCAGTTTCATGGTCACTCTTTGAGAGAGCTGCCTGCTGTAAAGACCCAATAGGAGAGGTAAGCACGGTGGGAAGGACTTGGGGCATGCCTCTTTCTCCTTGAATGGAGAGTAAGAGGGTACTGAAGACCAAGAGATGGCAGAAGCAAGAAAGTGAAATGAAGAGGGCAGACAGGAGGTACACTTGGGAAGACAAAACAATTGCTATTTAATGTCCATTATTTTGTAGGACAAGATGAAAAAGAAAACTCTTCACATGGCAATAAAGGTCTCCATTGCCACAAGGTTTGTACAGGGTTTTTGGTGCCTACACCAATTTGACAGCCTAACTTTGAAGTGTTTAAAACTTGAAGGGAGGAATGCGGAAAGGCAGCAGTTGTGCAGGGGAGGTTGCCTAGTAGGGAGAGGGAGTCAGGAGAGAGGGTCAAGAGAAAATGACTGCAGTGGTCATTTCTGGCCCTATTACCAGTCATGATGGATGATTTTGGAGAGGCAGGAGGAACAGTGTCTATTTAAAGATGGCAATTAAGAAAATATGTCTAAGTAGAGGGAAAATGGCAGTTCCGATTCTGGCTGTTGATATGTCTGATGAAGCAGGACTGATTCACCTACAAACTGACACAGCTGCATTAATGTGGCTGAAAATAGCAGTTCTCATCTGCCCGTGATGGAGCTGTGGTGGAGAGTGCCTCATCACCTGTGGGCTTATGAATGTAGATTATTCCCCTTTGACTGAAAATCATTTCTATCTGGTTTCTTCCAAGGGTGTTGAATCACTGCCTTCCATTGTCTGCTAAATGAGCATTTAAACGCCAATTTGTTGTTTGGAGTTTGGACCTCTGTTCATTGGGTGATAGTGAGGTATATTAACCTTATGCTTTTGAAATTTTCTCTTGTATTTTGTGTGAATCTTTTTTTTTAATGCCAAGTATAATTGCTGTGATTTGCCCAATTGCTTTCATGTACATGTAGTGAGACAGGTTTATGATACTGGGATATACGAGTCAGTGAGCAAAATTAAGCCTTCATTATCTGAGTCTATGACTGTAGCTCAGTTATAAAAAAAATTGCAGGTGAAAAAAATTTGATTCTGAACTTAAAGAGACCTTGTCTCACACAGACATATTTTAAATATATCCTATGGCATCAAAACTATTGAATTTAGTTATGCTTTCTCTGCATTTTCTCTCACCAATACTGCTGAATATCAGGATTGCTGGGTGTAAAGAGAAGCATTTCCTTGTAGTTTTAAATTAAAACATATTTCCATTTTTCACTTAGGAGATAACACCCATGTATGTTTCTTGTCTTTAGAAAGGTAAGACACATATACAATTTAAGGGAAAAAGTAGAGAGGCAGAATTCATTAGAGAATGGTAACCCCCTACCTTCTGCTTTTCATGGGTTATGCTCCACAAATGAATCTTCTTAGAAATCTCTCTGGGTTCCGTCTACAAGCCAGCACCTCCTGGCGTTGTCTGTAATTGGGCATTATGATTTGGGATTCTGGTATTCTTTGAGGGAAGAGCACAAATAAAGGGTCTGATGATAAAGTGAGAATTGCAGAAGGGATCTTGGTGAACCAACACACCAGGGATAGAGTGTACATGTGCAGAGAAAAGCTCACACTGTGAACTGGTTAACCAAATCAAGGCACAAATAGGTACTTCACACACTGTCCCTGTCCCAATCTTACATGTCAAAGTGGGGATACTCCATTTAATTAGAAGGTATAGTCCAACACAGCTTTCTGAATGTTGAGATGAAATTACAAATCACATACTTACCATTTGGGGAAGTCTAAAAGCTCAGAGAAGTTGGCATAGTTCAGGTTTGATCTCTATAGTAATTGGAAGGAACACCAGATGTGCAATAACCTTATGGGCAATTGATGAAAAACATTACAGAGGCTAAATTGATGAATAGAGAGGAGGAGCAGTGCATGAGCAATATGCATATGGAAATAATACAGACGGGAAAAAAATACAGGTTCTGTTCTGCTATTGCAGACCAGAAGTTTTGCACAGCCAGCTATCTCCAGTGTCATTGAGCTGCTGTAAATGTTAATGGGGAGTATTTTAATTTCTCTACTGTAGAAATATCTACCGATATTTTCTCTGGACTGAAATCTGGTTTGACAATACACAGCTAACATTATAGTTAACATTAAAGATATATTATTAATATACAGTTAATATTAACAGAGGTAGACAGCCAGGGACTTGAAATGCAGACCATTTATGAGAAAGACATGAGAAAAGTATAATTTGTGAACTCTAACTATAGACCAGGGAGGTTTTGGCCAGACAGACATAAAGGGTAGCACCAGATCTGAGGCGTAAGGCTGTTGATGTTGGCCAATAACAGACGCCAGGTTTAGAGAAACGGCCCTGTGCCTTTAGATCTTTGATCTTTTTGCTTCTCCTCAGGAGATGAGTCCTTTCTCAAATACTATCTGGTGGGAGATCAGAGGCCTTTCTCAAATACTATCTGTGCACTGTAGCTATTTTATGTTTCAAGGCTTGTGTTTTTGTTTTTGTTTTTCTGGGCCTGTCCTGCTTTCCCATCATTCTTTTACTGACACATTCAGTAATGTTTACTCATTCATTTATCCATAGCAACAACTACCATTTCTTGCATGTCCACCCCCTGCCGCTGAGCTTTACTGTATTATTTCTGAGCCTTACTAGAGAGAGAGAGCCTCCAGTAAGTTATCCTTTCTTTGATTCCATTTCCTCACCTGCCAAACTGAGTTGGAAATATTATCCACCTCCATAAGGATTAAACAGCTTCATCCATTTGAGGCATTTAGCACACGACAATCACCCAATATTTCCAAGCTGCTCTTATTTTTTTTATTTTTTAAAGTTTATTTACTTATTTTAAGTAATCTCTACACCCAATGTGGGGCACAAACTCACACCTCTGAGATCAAGAGTTGCATGCTTTTCCGACTGAGCCAACCAGGCACTCTCAAGCTGCTATTATTTTTAAATCAAATTTCCATTTGAGTTAGTTCACTATAATCATCTGGAGCTAATGTGTCCCCTCCAGAAATGCCAAATTATACTTAGGTTAGCAAGAATAGGCATAGCTTGACCTAATTCTTCTAATACTGGAACAAATAATATCCTAACTAAAACCTTCTGATAAAATTAGGTGAATTTTAAAGTTGGAATCATCTGGGTTTTTAATGTCAATTATTTCAGTTCTTCACCATGCTGTTGGAAAAGTTATTTAAGCACCCTGTGCCTTTCTCTCTCTCTCTTTCTCTTTCTCTCTCAAAGAAGGGTAGTCTTCAGAGGGTAGGTACCCTTTCTGGAGACCACGAGGCCATCTGCTCCGTTCATTGTCTGGCCTACTGTACAGCACATGGTCATCCACTTAAATCTAGTTCCCTGCCCTCTGCTGCCTGCCTACTTCGTCATTTACTAGGAAATTTACTGAGCTTTCTATGATTTCTAAATAATAAATAGCCGATGTTCTAGATAACTTCAAAGTAAGCATTGGCTTTCTTTGGGGCAAAACCAAGTTTTTTTTCAGCTAAGATGTGATGTTCAAAAGTTTGCATTTGTATATAGCATAGGACAAAACTAGCAAACACTAGAAAAAATTATTTTTCTCTCTATTGGTAAACAATAGAATGATTTTCTTTTCTTGTTCCTTGACCTTGTTTCATGAATGAGTAGATTCTAATTTTAGAGCAGCTTTAGGTTCATAGAAAAATTATGTGTGAAGTACAGAGTTTCTGAATTTTCCCTCTTTCCCTACACATAGCCTTCTCCACAATTAATATTATGCATTAGTGCAGTTCATTTGCTGTAATCTATCAATCAACATCGACACATCATTATCAACCAAAGCTCAGAGTTTATACTAGGGTTCGCTCTGTGTGTTCTACAGTCCATGGGTTTTAACAAGTGCTTAATGACATGTATCCACCATTATGGTATCATATCAAATAATTTCATTGCCCTAAAAATCCTCTGTGCTCCACCTGTTCATCCCTCCCTTCCACTTAGCCCCTAGCAACCACTGATCTTTTTACTGTCTCCATAACTTTCCTTTCCCTGAATGTCTTCTAGCTGAAATTGTACACCACATAGCCTTTTCAGATGAAGCTTCATACTCATTTCTTTTTAGCACTGAATAATATTCCATTTTGTGGATGTACCAGTTTATTTACACATTCACTTACCAAAGAACATTTTATTGCTTCCAAGTTTTGGCAATTATGGATAAAATTGCTGTAAATATTTATGGGCACGTTTTTGTGTGAACATAATTTTTCAGTTCATTTGGGTAAATCGCAAGGAGTGTGATTACTGAATCATTTAGTAAGAGTAAGCTTAGTTTGTAAGAGAGCCAAACTATCTTCCAGAGCGGCTGTATCATTCTGCATATCCACCAGCAATGAGTAATGGTTCCTGTTGTCCCAGCTCCTCGTTAGATTTGGTGTTGTCAATGTTCTGGACTTTAGCCATTCTGATAGGTGTGCAGTGCTATCTCATTGTCCTCATTTGCAAGTTCCTACCGAGGAGTGGTGGTGTTGAGCATCTTTTCATAGTCTTAATTGCCATCTCTATATCCTGTTTGGTGAGATGTATGAACCTTTGCCCATTTTTTTTAAATTGGACTGTTCATTTTTTTTATTGTTGTGTTTTAAGAGTTCTCTGCAGATTTTGGAAAGCAACCCTTTGTCAGATGTGTCTTTTGCAAATGTTTTCTGCTAGTCGGTGGCTTATCTTCTCATTCTCTTGATGGGTCATAGAACTTTCAAAATTAATTTACCATTCATGAAAAAAGAAAAAAAATGTGTAACAAGAAGTCTTTTTTAATCTTAAGTTACAAAGTGTTAGGAAGAATCTGATGCTGAATGGGTCGATATTTAGAGACTTACTGTCCTATTACTCTTTTTTTGCTTTTCTTAGTTGTTCTTTCTTTTTGCCTTCACTTTCAGGAGCACTGACTTCAAGAGTGGTGATTCCTAGTACAGGCTATTTATAGTCGCTAAATGTATTCAGACAAGCCCTCTTTGTATGTGTTCACACATGCAAACCTTGTTCGACCCTACCTCGTATCAGAAAAAAGGAGCAACAAATACCACCTTCCCTATAGCTACATATTTTCTTATGTATTACCATGACTGATAAGAATCATGGGTATAAAAGAGAAATTCTGTGGAAATAATGCAGTAAGAGATAAGTTGAGAGAAATATCTTCTTAACAGACAAGTGGACAGTTGATCATTAAAACAACTGAGGCCATTTGGGGAAGTGCTCTGGTCATGCTTTATAAACTAGGCTTTTTCTGCTGTCTGGAGTAATCTTGGCACGAGCAGAAAGGGAAAAAGACAGATCACATGGCTGTGGGACGTGTATATAAAAGCAAACACAGATGCCTTTTGCATTCTCCCCCTGACTTTGCCATTGCCATTGACTGGGGGCCCTTTCACTAACTGTGTTCAAAGGAAACTGTCACTGTTCCACTCATCCTGGCAGACTGGAAATTCAGAAGATAAGAAAGCCTCCCTGGCATGAAATGCACTGTGAAATGTGTTTGAAAATAAAGTTGTTAATGACAATTGCCATCAAAACCCGTTCTTTCAAATGCATTTTTCATAGTTTCCAGGCCAAAAAGAGCTTGTCTTGTATTGAAATTTCAGATGGTTGGCTAACTGTGTGACAGACAAGCAAGCATATTTAAGTATGTACAAAGATACATGAAAGAGCACCTGTGCATCTGATTACCTGTCTATAAACTAGATCCACACATACTGTTCCCAGAGACACGTGGGATTTAATAGTCTGGGGAGCTTCTGCTCACAGTCACTACACCCCTACGCCTGGATATTTGTGGAAACTGCCTTCTGAGAGAGAATGAAAAAAAAATCCTAAAAATAAAATAAAAACAAACAAACAAACCAAAAACCCGTGTGCTTCAGAAGGTGGTGGCATCAGATATGGACAGAGAGGGGGAAAAATAACCTAAACAGCAAGAAGAACAAGAACAATTAATGTGAGGTGACCCCACTGGCCCATAGATGCATTCCTTTGTTTTGGCCTAGCAACCTAGCCCAGAGATATATGCCCTTCTCTGTCTGAACTCCCCCCACTCTTCACTCTATTAAACTAATTGAAGTCCTACCAATTAGTAATGCATTTAGGTTAATAAGCTTCCTCTGGGATGACTAAAGGGCTAAGAGGCATTTGTGCATTGGTGTAAATTTGTTTAATTAGAGTTGTTTTTTAACAACCCCCTTTTCAGATGGCAAGCTGAAATCATCTACACTGTGGGAAGAAGAAAGGAATTGCCATTTATTGAGAGCCTATCATGTGTCAGGCCTGGTCACTTTAGATTCTTTATTTCATCAACTCTCTCAGTAGTTTTTCAAAGTAGGTATTATTTACTGTTGAGAAAACAGACACGGATGGCTTTAAAAACTTGTCCAATGACACCTGTCAAATGGACAGGGTGAGGTTTGAATACACGCTGATCATGTGGAGAGATGAAGGAGTTGGTTCTGAAATATTTAGGGTAGGCAGAGTTGATGTTTGGGCAGCCTAGATTACTGTGTATCTAGAGGCCCATCTACAGTCATAAAGTTGGACTCAAAGTAATCCATTCATTCATTTAAGAAATCAATATGTTTTAAATTAGACCACACACCAGATACTTTTAATAGTTCTGGGGATATGGATACTGAATAGGCAGGTGACTACTGTCCTGAGGCTCATTGTGTAATAAGGGGAGAAAGATAATAACCAAGTAAATGCATAATTTAAAATGTAACGTCAAACAATGCTAAGGGCAGTGAAGAATGGAAAAAAAAAACACAATGGGATAGAGGCTCATGGAGGTACGTTGAATTGTGACTTTGGATTATATATCAGATTATTCCCTCTCTGATCTAAGACCTAGAAGACAAAAATATCTTCCTAAGCAAATATCTACGGGGAGAAACTTCCAGACATAGGGAAGAGAAAGTGCACTGGCTTCTGGCGGGTGGAGTTGACTGAAGGCCAGCGTGAGGGGAGCATAGTGAACAGGGTAAAGTGGAATGAGAGGGAAGCTTGGTAAACATAGAAGGGTGCTCTCTCTCTTTTTCATGATTGATGTTTAAAGCCATTGGGAGACTTTTTGAAGGCAAGTGCTCTCTGGTTTTCTGATTAGAAAGGTTGCAGCTGAATAGGGATTGTATGCACAGAGGTTAGTGAGAGCAGTGAGGCCAATTACAGATTATAGTGCCCAAGTGAGAAGTGAGGTTGACTTGGCCTGAGAGAACAACAAGGGATGGAGACAGGTGGGGGAGATTCTAGATATATGTTGGAGCTGGAGTGGGCAGTGGCAGCTGGTGCATTGGGTGTGAAAAAAAGGCAAGAGAGAAATCAAGGCGATGATTAAGTTTTTATCTAGAACAATTACATGAACGGACATTGTGTTTGGTGAGCACAAGCCAGAGAAGGACTAGGTAATTTTGGAGAAGGGTGGGTGATGGTGCAGAAAGCAAGATTTTAGATAGAAGTAGTGATTCGTATTAGACATTCATATGGGAAGGTCCAGTAAGTGGTACGCACTCACGACTGAGAATTAAATTGGGGAGTCTCCAGCACTTCAAATTTTTACTGACAAGATCAATGAGGGAAGGAATTAAATTGGGGGATCTTCAGCACTCTGATTTTTTGCTGACAAGATCAATGAGGGAAAGATGTAGGCAGAGAAGAACCTAACTCTTCAAAGTTTAGCTGTCCAACAGAGGTGGGGTGGGCAGTGAAGGACCCAGAGTAGGATAGTCAGGGAGGTAGAAGAGAGTGTGTGTCACAGGAAACATGTGGTATGTTGTTGTTGTTGTTGTTGTTGTTAAAAGACAGTGGTCATCTGTGTGGAATGCTAGCTCATCATGAAACAAATGCTTTCAAAAGTATGGAGGTATTTGGTGATCTTGAAGAGCTGTTTCAGTGGAGTGGTCGACATGAAAGCCCAAAGGGGTGTGTTCAAGAGAAAATGCACTGAGAGTAAGTGGAGACACAGAGTGTGTAAAATACTTCTGTGATGTGTTGTAGCATGGCAGAACAAAGGAATGAGGTGGTAATGGAGAGAGATGCAAGTTAAAGGAAAAGCTTCTGTTTGTTTTGTTGGTTCTTTATAAAGGGAGATGTTCCAGATAATGTTTCATGTTGATGGGAATGACCAAGAGAAAAGCATCTTTGATAATGCAGAGGTCATGCCCTCTTGAAGCTCTTGAGCAGTCAGGCAGCAGGAACCTACGGCACAGGGAAATGTGTTGGCCCCTGAGAGTGGCTGAGACGTGTTTTCTCATTTATCAAGTGGGAGGAAGAGTGTGTGGACAGGTGGTTGTAGTTTCCTAAATATACTGACACTAAGAAAAGTTGGTCTCTGTGTGAGTGCTTCTGTGCTTTCAATAGTTTATAAAGTGAGATTTTAATGGCAGGGAGGGATGGCAGGATGTGCAGAGGTGAGAAGGTTTGAGGAAACTAGGTGTAAATGGTGTAGACACAGGGTTTGCAAAGGAGCAAGCAAACCAGAGAAGCAGGGTAGAACGACGTGGCAGAGGTGGGAGCCCATCCAAATCCTAAGAATAGGATCTAGCATTCTCTTGAGATTACTGGCAAGGCATATAATCTATGAAGAAATACATTCAGAGATTGAAAATGGACAATCTACATACATTGCAGTATAATAACAATAATGAATATTCATTAAGTGCAGTTGGCATGCATTATTTCATTTAATCCTTTCAACTTCATGAGGTGGATGCTATTAGGGTCTTCACTTACAAATGAGGCAATTGAAACCTGGAGAAGTGAAGTGAGCTATAGAAGGTCCCACAGCTAAGAGCTTTGAGACAAGCAGGGTAGAAACCAGTCTACTTAATGACAAAGAGGTGACCTCACATCTCCATGCTCAACCACCTACTCAGAGCACACCTGGACTGTTCAAAGGCAAGGCCTTCACCTGGGTGGGAACACAGACATATGGTACTTTTATATTATTAAAAATCTCAGCTGTGTAGCACAAGTACCATTAGGGAAAGTGAAGGTCTTGTTTCCGGATTTTGTCTGCTTCATTCAGCTCTCTGGGATCTGGGACTTAGGTCACCAGGAAATGAGGGGCAGGCTGACTGAGCCATGGGACCTGCTTTTGCAAGGCAGAGTACACACATCCACATACCTGCTCTCTTGTCATCTGCATCAAAGGGACAACCTTTCTCTCATGTTTCTCCTTGTAATCTATTCATCACCCGAGAGACTATTTCCCCAGGGGAATGTTCCAGATCTGCCTGGTATCCCTGAGGGCCAACTGGTGCTGGGAGTTGGAGTCCTTTGCGGTGTGATAGGGAGTGATACAAGTGGTAGGAAGAGATATGAAACTGCTTCATCCATCAGGGAAATGTATGAGTATCAGTGATGCGGCAGGGGCGTGGCTGCAAGTGATCCCTGAGGTCCTAGAAGGCTGAGGGTCCTCAGCAGCTGTGCAGCTTTGAGCAGGCTCTCTTGATCTCCCACCCAGGAGAAGGCTGCTCTGCACATCATCTGTGTAGAGTTAGCTCTAGTGGAATCCCAGAGAGTTACACAAAATACCATCATGGGGTCTGTAATCATACCCTGAGCCAGGCTTGCTGGCCTGAGGAGAGAAAGTAGGCAAGGAAAGGTGAATAAGAGACAAATCTCCGTGTGTTTACACCACATTTTAATAATTGGCTGATTACGGTCCATTTGTATTTGGTTTCACTGGCCATCAGATAGAAAGCTGGGATATCCACTCACACCTTGTAATTGCCACTAATTTTTTCTCTTTTCTCTGCACAGTCAAGACAGAGTTGGTAGAGAAGCCATGGGAGGTGGGATCAGACTGAAGTCAGATGCATATGCATGAGACAGGTTCTGAGGAGATGGTTGGTGGGGCAGGATGGGAGGGGAAGAAAGGAAGAAGGCTGGAGATGGAAAGTGGGGGGGGGAATACCTTGAATTGGAGACAAAGGCAAATGGAAGAAAGTGTCGAAGTCAGCACAACAGCCTTGCTAGCTTAATTACCATAATGATGTAAAATAGCCCAATCAGCAATCTGGGGCTAATCTTTCATGTATTACAGGTCTCTCCTTCGTAGAGCTTCACAGCTTAAATGCATTTTTAATGAAGATATTCGAGGCAAGCAGATAATTTCCTCATCTTTACAGGAGAGAATCAGAGCACATTAAATGGGCTGTTCCTCTTGCCTGTATCTGTCCACAGTTCTTGCTTTGCCTGGCACATGAGAGCAGATCCTCTTCCAGAATGGGTTGCCCTGCTCTCCCACCCCTCCTTCCAGAGGCAGTTGGGGAATTGCTTAGATTGACTGACATGGAGGGAGAGCTAAAGCTCATCCCAAGGGACCTGTGCTGTGTCTTGCCCAGTGCCTAAGGGATGTCTGGATCTCCTCACTAGGGATGAGAGAGAAAGGACTCCAGGGACATTGCCAGCCCCATGCTGTCTCAGCAAGCAGAAGCTCAGCCTGTTTTGCCTGTGTTATGCTAACAGTCCAGATACGACTGGCAATCATTGGAACATGAAGCCTGGACTTAAAAGTGCATCTGAAGAAGTGCCTGTGACCCTTGCATGTCAGCAGGATAAAAGAGCAGTCCAAACCAGCATCTCTAACCCCACTTCTAGCCATGGCAGCTGGACAATCCCAACATCTGAGGTCTCATTGTTTACAACACATTTAAGTGATATGGAGTCAGATGGGTTTGACCAGTGTAGGGTTTTTGTGCAGGGTTTAATGACGTTGAGACAGAAGCCGAAAATGGCTGGGCTAAACAAAATGCTAGGTATCTGTAATAGGGCTCCCTTGAAAGGACAAAGTTGGGGATTAGGTGAGGGGAAAGAAAATACCAGCTACCGATTGTGAATGTCCTGGTAAGGCAAGGGCAGACTAAATTCTGGGAAAGCTTTAATTATTCCTTTGCTAGCATATCCTCCTTTCACCAAAATGCCTAAGATAACAACTTTAACTCTTTTGATGTGTGTAGTGAATTCAGCAGAGTTTCTGGAAACCATGCCTTCAACCCCCTGCCCCACCATTTCCCATTAAACTCCCTGAGTTCCAGTCAATGGCATACATCTTCTCAGTGGATCAGTGTAGGGCAAAGGAGGGTCTCGCACTGTACAATACATTTTCAAAAGTGAACTCTATCATCTGTCTCACTGTTGATCTCTATTTATCATCTATCTCTTTTGCTTCCTTGAGGTGGGAGCTTGAATGTCTCTCTAGATGTCTATAAGACACTGGGTAACCTAATTAATTCAACCTCAAACATTCATGTGTGGAATATGAAATGTTTTGCTTCTTTTCCTACTTTTGTGTTTTGCAGAATGATGACAAGGTGGATAGTAAGAACTTGCAGTGTTAAGGTTATCAGGACTCACATGTGAAAGTAGGTTCTTCACCTTCTAGATGTTAAGGGTACTGCCTATTAATGGTCCCTAAGACCTCAGATGGCAGACACTCTTCATGTTCTTTATCCCTTCCTTTGTTTGATTCATCTGTTCATTCTTTCATTCATTCAGATCTTACCATGTTCAGGCTATGTGTAACACCCTCTAACATGTGTAAGACAAGGAAGGTGCTTGAATGAGAGGGATAATATAAGCATTCAGAACAACCTCCAGACTCTGAAGATTGTGGGTTATCACACACTATGAAAGGAAGCTTCATAATGTTGTTCATTCAGGCCATTATGAACAGACTAGCAGCCCCCAGTTACAAACATGCTTTGTTATGTAAGTTTCTTGGTTGGCTCTTTGGAAAATATGCTTAAAATAATGTAATGATGATGTCCCTTATTATATTCCTTGAAGAAAGCATATAATAATTAAAAGAAGAAAAGTAAAATCACTCATCCTACAAATGGAACTAAATACTGGTACCATTGGTACATATATTGTGTCTTCCCAACATAAATGGGAGAATACAACTGTTTGTAACCCACTTTTTCACTTCATAGAACATGTATATTTTTGTGGCATTAAATATTCTTCTATCACATAATTTGCAATGGCTGTGCAGTAGTCACCATATGGCTATACTCTATTTAATTTAATTAATTCCTGCATAATGTTTTACTACTATAAACAATAAGAAATACCCTTGTAAGTAACATCAAATCACATTTCCCATGTCCAAAAGCCTGCTCAATACATAAATAGCTGAAATGTACATTTGTAATGAAACATGCAGAAGGTGTTTTTTTTTTTGCAATGAATATTTTGAGGCTTTCCTATTGATTATTCTATAGCTATTGATTTTGTGCTCACCACTGCCCCATTGTTCTGGGGATGTCATGTAGAAATAGAGTTGCAAAGTTCCTCTTCTTTTGTAGCTTACAGTTCTGTAAATCACTTAATCCCTTCATTTTGTCCAAATATAACTTTCTCATTACTTTCTCTTTCTTCTAAGAGACGAGTTTTTTTCAAGGTTAACCCAAAATGTATCATATGGACTTCTTTTCATATAGTGAAGCTTTATGTAAATTTCTGCTGTTTTTATCACTCCGTGGTATAGTTATCTCTCTCACTTTCTCTCTTTAAATACCTATCATGCTTATCCTTGCTTTTTTAATGCACTGGAGGTCAAGAACCTGGCTGTCTTTTTCACCATTGTCTTTTTAATGCTGCACATAGTGCCTGGCACATTATAGGCACCTAGTAAATTCATTGAATTAATGGATGAATGAATGAACCAGTGCCAGTTTTGTCAATTTGTTTAGCAAAATATTACACACATCTTGTGCCAATGTGGTGATATTAATCTCCATCCATAAAGCTACCACTTATCTTTTATTTTCTCTCATAAACTTTTCATTATCCCACCTTCCTCAATTCCTGTAAGGGTCCATTCTTCCTCTAACAAAGCACATCACACCTTTTTGTTTAATTTTATTTTACTTTATTGTTTCATTTTCCTTTGGTAAGCAGTAGAGTAAAAATTCAAAAGGAACACAATGAAAATAGTGAAAAGACTCTCTCCCACTTTTGTTTTTTTAGCAACCCAGTTTATGGAGACAATCTATTACTAGTTTTGGGTCTAGTGTATGTTTCAAGAGATTTTTTAGTCATAGAAAGAATATATAACTTTCTCCTTAATGCCAAGTGGTAGCATATTGTATAACACTATTCTTTCTTATCAGTTATTCACTATGAGTATTTTCCATTAGCCTATGTTCCAGGTTGCAATTTCCATGTCCAACCACTATTAACTCCATCTTTTATATTAATAATTTTAGCCATTGTATTTTTCAGTTCTAGAATTTCTGTGTGATTCTTTTCTAACATATTAAAACATTTTGTTAAAATTTTCAATGCTTGTATATATTTCATCCATTTGTCGCTCTATTTTCTTCACTAATCATAGTTATTTAAAGGCTTTGTTTGCAAACTCCAACATAAGTACCATCCATAGGTCTGCTTCTATGTCTTCTTTTTTATCACTGATTAGCAGTGATACTTTCTTGCCTCTAGTGATTTTGTACTAAATACCAGACATAGCATATGAAGGAATCATAGAGGCTATAGATGTTATTTTTCTACAGAAAAGTTTCCATCACAAAATTTCTGGCATTAAAAAAAAATGTTGGATGCATGAAAGGACAAGGACATATGATTGGTAATCAAGAGAAAAAATGATAATAGAAATAGATTTATATATGATTCCTATATTGGGTTTAGTAGACAAAAAAATTAAAATAACTATTAGGGGCACCTGGGTGGCTCAGTCAGTTAAATGTCCGACTTCAGCTCAGGGCATGATATTGCGGTTCTTGAGTTCGTGCCACACATAGGCTCTGTGCTGACAGCTCAGAGCCTGGCCCCTGCTTTGGATTCTGTGTCTCCCTCTCTGTACTCCTTGCCTACTAACACTCTGTCTCTCTTTCTCTCAAAAATAAATAAACATTATTTTTTTTAATTAGCTATGATTAATATGTATATTAGTCACGTTCTCAGGAAAATCAGAAACAATATGATGTATGTGTGTATGTGTGTGTGTTTGTGTGTGTGCGTATGTATGTGTAGGTCAAAAATATTTATTTAAGAAATTGGCTTGCATGATTTTGGAGTCTGGTTAGTTCAAAATCTTCAGGGTGGGCTGGCAGTTTAGACACCCAGGGAAGAGCCAGTGTTGCTGTTCAAATGCAAAGGTCCTCTGCTGCAGGATTCCCTCTTGCTCAGGGGAAATGAGTTGTTTTTTTTTTCTTTTTTTTTTTTTTAATTTAAAGAATTAAAAAAAATTTTTTTTGAGACAGAGAGAGACAGAGCATGGGCAGGGGAAAGGTAGAGAGAGAGGGAGACACAGAATCCAAAGCAGGCTCCAGGCTCTGAGCTGTCAGCACAGAGCCCAAGGTGGGGCTCGAACTCACAAACCACGAGATCATGACCTTAGCCTAAGTTGGATGCTCAACCAACTGAGCCACCCAGGCGCCCCAGGGAGATGAGTTTTTGTTCCATCTAGGCCTTCACCTGATTGGATGAAGCCCACCTACATAATGAAGGGCAACCTATTTTACTCAAAGTCCATTGTTTTTCATGTTAATTTTATTAAATAAAAACAAAGCAAACAAAGCACCCTCACAGAAACATCCAGAAGATTTGACCAAATATCTGGGCACTATGGCCCAGCTAAGTTGAAACTTAGATACAATTAACTATCATAGGGGCACCTGGGTGACTCAGTTGGTTAAGTGACTCTTGGTTTTGGCTCAGGTCATGATCTCACCATTTGTGAGTTCAAGCCCCACATCAGGTTCTGCACTGACAGTGTGGAGCTTGCTTGGAATTCTCTCTCTCCCTCTCTCTCCTCCTCCTACTTGCCCTCTCTGTCTCTCAAAATAAACTTCAAAAAAATTAAAAAAAGAGATTTGAAATAAAATAAAATAAAATTTTATTCACTATCACATTTATGAAATAGAGAAGTATATGAAATAGAGAATTGAAACAGAAAATTAAAATCTATAAAATGAATCAAAGACCTTGAGGGATATATTTTCTTCATAAGCACTGCAAGACTGCACCTAATTTCATTTGTCCTTGCAGAGGTTTTGGACCTAGCTCCCCAGCTTTCTGTGCAGCCCTAGAGCACAAGGTATTTCACAGTGGAAACTGCCATGCATTTGAGGTGACTGAAAATTTCAGTTTGTCACTCTGCACACTACTGGTAAAATCTTTGTTGCTTCTCTTTTTCTCTTTTTTTTCTTTTTTCCTGTTTTCCTTTTGCCATTTTTCATGGAGTTATTCTCCCTGAATAGAGTCCCATTTCCAGCCCACATTTCAGATGGGGTGGTGAAGGAAAAGAGGGTGATGATCCACTCACTGGTTTTTCCCATTCTGGAGCTGAGTTTATTCATCTTTATGTCTGCAGCTCTCTAGATATCTTTAATTTACACAGCCTTTTAAATTGTATTAGGAAGAACATTAGTCTGTTATGACTATTATATTGTACCCAGAAACATAAGTTTTACTCATTTTTTGTTCATATAATTTAGTGATTCTTGATTATGACTGCTCATCAAAAGCATGTATATGAAACTTACAAAAATGAAATGTCCAGGTCACATGCCACACCTACCTGATTTTGGATCCATAGCTACCTTTCTGATGACTTACTATTTGTGACTTCTTTTCTCTATATGCATCCATTTCCTATATAAATTCATGTCCTATCCTACCTACTCCCCTCTCCTCACATTCACATTCTGTGGACTGCTCTAGCAACAAAGGAAGGAACCAAAATTTATTTATTGTTAGATTTCACCCATGCTTTATGTTCCACCCAATTTTGATGCACAAATCAATGCTTTCTTATTTCCAACTTGGCTCTATTTCTTGATCCCTTCCTTTCCTTTGTCCATTTATCTAACAAACATTTATTGAATACTTTTTACAAATGTCCTTGACAATAGGTTTAAGGAAATAAAATAAGACACGTAACTCAGCCAAGCTAGGGAGATGACTACTTAACAAGTGATCACAAAATAGAGTGTTAAAAACTATTAGTTGGATGTTTCGAAACAGAGCAATGCAGGAGAGTGTGATGAATCGAATGAACTATGGGTGAGGGCAGGGAAGTAAAAGAAGGTTTTTCAGAGAATGCAATTCTTTAGATTCATTTTGGAGTTCTCTGTTTTCAGTCTCAGAGTTTCTACAGTTTCTCCATCTGTTAACGGTGGGTCCTGGACCCTCTTCTAGTTCTCAGCATGTCTCAACACTGTTAGTGGGGTCCAACAATCATGACATATCTATCCTCAGGGTTATTCTTTCTAAATTAAAATGCCTCCTTCTAACTTCTCTTCTATCAGGTGTTACTTTAGAATGAGTTCCACACTTGTAACTGCTCTATTATGGTCATTACTTCATCATGTATTGGTGATACATAAATTACTTTAGTTTACCTCTTTGAAGTTTAATGTTCACTTTGTATATTGCAAATACTGTGCTCCTTGCATTGATACACATATGAACTTAGGTAGCCATAAGTATTTTCTCCTGATAATTACTAGGCACTTCTTCCATTACACTGTTTTTTGTTAGATTGCCCTTATTATCTTCTGAAAATATAGTTTTATCTAATTTTCCCCCCCAGGTGCCCCTGAAATTTAAATTCAAAGCCCTCCTTGTAAAGCTAAGTTGTCTCCTGCCAAATTCATTATTCTATTTTTGGGAATTATGAAAAGTTCTCTGTTCTTGTCTTGGGGTCACCTCTGTGATAGTACAAGCATCTTTCCAGAAAACCAAACCTTATTTTCCTTCAGTATCCTCTACCTAGCCAGCTGTCTGCTTCACAAATCCTATTTTATTTTCAAAGACAAAAAAGAAGAAGATATGAAAACACCACTTATGGTCCGCAGTCCTTCAGTTTCCTACCTAGGACTACAGTACAGGGTCAATAGAAATGCAAGGCAAATTTGTTTGGAGCTCCACATTAATAAATTATATATACTGACCTCCACTGGATGGGTGGATTTGAGTTTTAAAGAAACTTTCTCTTTTCATAGAGGGTCTTCAAAAGCAAAGCAATATTTCACTCCCACCCCACCCCAGTCATTTGAGACTTTCCATTGTATGATGACATGATAGTTCTTCCTTCAAGATTGAATATGAAAGCCTCAACCATCACATCAAGCCACAGATCAATCACAGCCACCACACAGAGAAAATTACCATTTGACCACATCCATCATCTTTACAAGGGCTACCCACAACCATTATCACCTGAGCCATCATCCGTTGTTGCTACTTAGTCCTGTTTTCAGTGAGACTGCACGTCAACTAAAGGCTCTTATTCCATTTTTTTGAGACAGGACAGAAACATAGAAATGCTTTTATGACGGGGAAACTCCAATCCTGGTGTCTGTTGATGGCATCTCCTGATGCTCTGCTCACCTGTGATTTTTATGACATCAATAAAGAACTGAGATTCCTCATTATTTAACTTGCTATATTATACCTCTCTTCCCTTTGTCCCACTGACTTTGAAAAAGATGTGTATAGCTATGGAGAGGAAACTCTAATCTAGTCTAGGATGAAGAAAAATGCAGAGTGCACATCTGTTTTATATCTGGGTCATGGAAATGTTATAATGCAGCCTGACAAAAGACCAACACATCTCTCAGGGCTCTTGAACTTGATTTGAAAATCTCACTTCTCTTCATCTCCTGTGAGTAGTAGCCTTGCTCCCTGAACACCCAGGTATAGGGTATCTCTTCTTACTATAAACAAGAAGTCTTTTCCACAGTTAGAGATAAATGTACATGTCTTTAGTGTGAAAGTTCAGCCATGAGAACTGAATGAGAAATAGAATGCATAGTCACTAAATAGATGTGAATATAAAACTACATGAATTTATGCATTTGGGCATTTGAGATATTCTAGGGAAAGATCAGGAAACTATGGCCCATGGTCAGCAAACCAGCCCATTCCCTAATGTCATCCATGAGTTAAAAAAAATTGTTTTTACATTATTAAATGATTAAAAACAAATCTAAGAAAGAATAATATTTTATAATACATGAAATTCATATGAAATTTAAATTTCAGTGTCTTTAAATAAAGTATGATTGGTACATGCTCATCATTTACATATTGTCTATAGATGCTTTCAGGGGCAGAATTGTGTTTGCAACAGAGACCATATGGCCCACAAAGCCTAAAGATTTATTATATGATCTCTTATATAAATAGCTTGCCAAGCCCTGTTCTAGAGCAGAAGAGCTATCCTAGGAGAGGTCCTAGAAACTCTCTGGGTCCTCTGCCCAGCCTTTCTCTTATTTGAGAGAATGGCTATCCCAAACATTTTCATTCTCTCCCACCTTGCACTCTCCCTTGCTATCTTTCAGAGTCTCATGAGCTGACCTCATTTGCTGACCTCCATATTTCTCATAGAGGAAAATTAAGCCATCAGTTGTGAACTACCTCAAGCTACTTTTTCCTTCCCTTCTCTTATTTGCATCTGGTACCCAGCTAGTCTCCCTCTGTACATCTCAGATTAGCATTTAATATATATCCCTCTGTCTACATCTATTCCTTTCCCCTCCATGATTTTATTCCATCAAATATCCTTTTCCTCCTTTAGATGTCCACCTTCAACTGGCTTTTTATGTCACAATATATGAACATGATTAAAAATATGAATAATAATTTTAAAAATTATCTTAACCCCATGTTTTCTGTTAGTCATCATCTTCTTCCTTATTCTCCTCATAACCAATCTACCTGAAAGAGTACTCTGTATTCATTCATTCTTATTCTTCTACTTCTTGGTTAAATTTATTTGTTTATTTTTAAAAAAAAATTTTTTTCAACGTTTTTTATTTATTTTTGGGACAGAGAGAGACAGAGCATGAACGGGGGAGGGGCAGAGAGAGAGGGAGACACAGAATCGGAAACAGGCTCCAGGCTCCGAGCCATCAGCCCAGAGCCTGACGCGGGGCTCGAACTCACGGACCGCGAGATCGTGACCTGGCTGAAGTCGGACGCTTAACCGACTGCGCCACCCAGGCGCCCCTATTTGTTTATTTTAAGAGAGAGAGAGAGAGAGAGAGAGAGAGAGAGAGAGAGAGAGAAAGCATACAAGCAGGGGCCGGGCAGAGAAAGAAGGAGAGAGAGAGAATCCCAAGCAAGCTCTGCACTGAGTGCAAAGCCCAACATGGGGCTCAAACCCATGATCTGTGAGATCATAATCTGAGCCAAATTCAGGAGTTGGAACCTTAACTGACTGAGCCCCTCAGGTGCCCCTATATTCATTTTTATTAACCATCCCGTTCACTTCTCAACCCACAGAAATCTTAAAGAGACATGAAAGAGCATAAAATATTTGAGGAGCAAAAGAATCAAAGATTGGGGTGATGAGTCAGGCCCAAAAAGACCTTAAATTCAATTGCTGTGAACTTTGAATATGATCCTAAGAATGAAATCAGTCATTGAACTAAAATAAAACCTTGGATTGAGAGTCACTTGTTCTGTGAGTGTTCTACAAGATAAGAAAATATTTCTAATAAATTTTAACTTGGTAAACAAGTGATGTCTCTCCATGTGAGTAGTATGTGACACCCAACATCACGTAATCACAACTGAGCCAATGGTTCTTGAAATTCACTTTGATATACAAGTGCTTTGGAGTACACGCATATTTCTGGAACAAATTGTGCTTACAAACAAAGGTTTTACTGTACTTAAAGCTTTATCTCTTACCTATTTTTTTTTTATTTTCCTGATGCATGTTATGTTTGGATAGTCCCCCTTCATATCACCATGTACTTCATAAGAAGTTCTTGCCGTCTGAATTATAATATACGATTCTGCAAATACTCAGTAGACCAGTAAGTCAAGATGATGAGCCTTGTATTCTCCTAGAAATACTTGAACATCCTGGTGGGTCATCAAAAGGAAAGACATAATCTGACACATGTTTCAGAAAAATCACTCATAAAAGAATAAGGAATGAATTTAGTTTGGTTGACCTGGAAGCAATGGATAAATTGGGAGTCTATTAAAATAGTCCAGGTGGGTAATAATGATGGATCGTGCCAAAGGCTTTAACTTATAGCAGAGGTTTTAGGGGGGTGGCTAAAATCAGATAAGAAATAAAACTGAACACTTTGGGGAAAGATGCTTTTTAAAAATTTATTTATTTTTGAGAAAGCAAGTGCAAGCGGGGGTGGGGGGGAGAGAGGGAGGGAGAAAGAGAGAGAGAGAGAGAGAGAGAGAGAGATTGAAAATCCAAAGCAGGCCCCAGGCTCTGAGTTGTCAATGTAGAGCCTGACGTGGGGCTCAAACTCATGAACTGTGAGATCATGATCTGAGCTGAAGTTGATCCTTAACTGACTAAGCCACCCAGGTGCCCCAGGGAAAGATGCTTTATAAATTCACGATAAGAGCTTCATAATGATTAAGCATAACTTTTTTACTTCTAAAGGGGTCATATTCTATTTAGTTCAGAAAACTTATAAGTAGCTACATACTACTGTCCATTGTAGGTAAACTACTTGGTAGTGTCTTTAGGACCTCCCTCATCCCACTTGCTTCTTGTGAAAGTGCTGTCACAAGGATCCTCTATTCCACTGGAGTGTGAAGTCTAAAATCCTAATGTTCCCATAATGCCCTACAGTAAATTCTCATTACAATGAACTCCATTAGGGGACGCGGCGAATCCAATGTAGTCTCCAGTGTCTATGATACACGGTTCCAGTGCCTAGTATCACTTGGTACACAGTAGGCCTTCAAAAATATTTTGAGTTAATGAAGGAAGGAAGGAAAGAAGCAAGGAACTTGTGAACTTGGAAATGATTACTATAATTCATCCAACATTTACTGTTTTATTAAACACCTACTGTATTCAGAACTGTTCTAGACATTGGGGTTTTAGGATGACAAAGACAAACTTAATATTTTTAACAGGCTTAAGGTCTAGTTTGTGGAGGAAACTACAATCAATACAGTGGACATGTTCTTTGAAAAGGTGTTATTTTCAAGTATAAAAGGAGTACCTATCTCAGAGAAGGGAGAGGATTTGGCTTCCAGAATGGGTTTGTGTTTAAGCTGAGGCTGACAGCAGACAGTAATTGGCCACAGAAAGGCAGTATTGGGGAAAGCAATACAACAGGGAGGCAACAGAGATGAAGGGAAGATGGGGAGTTTAGTGGACTGAGGTAGTTTGGCATTGCTGGAAGGAAGTGTTTTACAGGGTCAATGGTGAGAAATGAGGCTGGAGAAAAATCAGATCGTGAAAAGTTGCTATAACAAGATGTTTGGACCTGAACTGACCACCCTGACATGGTGAACCTTTAAAGAAGTTCTCTCCAATTAAGACAGAATTCAGATAAGAGTGTGAAGACAAGGGTACAGAAGAGATGAGAGAGCTCCTACTGTGAACACTGTGGTACCAGTGCAGTGTGGTAACTGATGATGTCTATTTCTGATGAAGATAGTTGGATTTTTAGTGTACATTACACATTAACATGATAATGTAGGTGGTTAGTGTCTACCATTGTACTGTAAAATTAAAGAAGCTTTTGTGGGTTTACTTGGTAAATTAATCAAGTCTCTTAATACTCTTTCTATGGGAAAAGATGTTTGAAGTTCTAACAATCACTTTTCAAAATGGACTTAAAAATACTATCTAATTATAATTCAGGGATTGTTTCTAGGTATGTTATACGTTTTTTAAAAAATATATTTTACAAAAATGGACATGACCTTTGAACCAAGATTTCCTTAAGGCAACATCAAAATAGAAAATTATCTAGAAAGAAATGTAGTGGAAGATGGCAGCGTAGGAGGACGCTGGGCTCACCACATCCTGCTGACCACTTAGATTCCACCCACATCTGCCTAAATAACCCAGAAAACCACCAGAAGACTAGCAGAATGGACTCTCCAGAGCCAAGCGTAGACGAGAGGTCCACGGAAGAGGGTAGGAAGGGCAGACAGATGGTGTATGCTACATAGACTGTCAGGAGGGAGCTGGGGTGGTGGAGGGGCAGCCAGCCCCCCCGACAAGGCAGAGCCCCTGAGTCTGGCTTGCAAAAGTGGAGGGTCTGGATGGAGTGTGTTCTGACAGCCAGTGGGACTTAACATCTGGAGTGTTATAAGTCAACAGCTCTGCTCCGAAAGCGGGAGGGCTAGAGGACAACGGGAGGGAGAGTTGTTGAGCCCTGGAGGACAGAGCTCAGCTAGGCAGGGAACAAAGGTGCTCACCAGCGCCATCTCCCTCGCCCATCCCCCAGGTAAAATCCCAAAGGGAACCAGTTCCTGTCACGGAATTTGCGTGCACCCCGCAAACACCCAATGCTGTGCTTCTATGGATCCATCCCTCAGATGGGTCTGCCTCCCTCCGGGTGCACCACTGCACCCAAAGTGGACCACTGAAGGCAAAGCGAGCTGAGTCTGCCCCTCCTGCCCCTGTGCACCTTGCAGCTCCACCCTGGCTAATACGCCAGATCCCATCGAAGCAGTACCACAAGCGTGTGCAAGTAGCCCAGACAGGGGCCACACCACTCCACAGTGAGTCCTGCCCCTGGGAGAGGGGAAGATAAGGTACACACCAGTCTGACTGTGTCCCCAGTGGTGGGCTGGGGGAAAACATCAGGTCAGACTGCAGCCCCGCCCACCAAAGCAAGTTACTCCAGACAGCACAGGGGAAGAGCCCTGCAGTTCCAAGCCACTCTAGGGACTATCCAAAATGATGAAACAGAAGAATTCTCCGCAAAAGAAACTCCAAGAAGTAGCGACAGCTAATGAACTGATCAAAAACGATTTAAGCAATGTAACAGAAAATGAATTTAAAATAATAGTCATAAAATTAATCACTGGGCTTGAAAAAAGTATAGAGGACAGCAGAGAATCTATTACTACAGAGATAAAGGGACTAAGAAACAGGAGGAGCTAAAAAATGCTATAAATGAGCTGTAAAATAAAATGCAGGCAACCACAGCTCGGATTGAAGAGGCAGAGGACAGAATAGGTGAATTAGAAGATAAAATTATGGAAAAAGAGGAAGCTGAGGAAAAGAGAGATAAAAAAATTCAGGAGCATGTGGGGAGAATTAGAGAACTAAGTGACACAATTAAACGCAATAATATACACATAATTGGAATTCCAGAGGAGGATAGAGGGAAAGGTGCTGAAGGTGTACTTGAGGAAATCCTAGCTGAGAACTGCCCTGATCTGGGGAAGGAAAAAGGCATTGAAATGCAAGAGGCACAGAGAACTCCTTCAGACGTAACTTGAATAGATCTTCTGCATGGCGTATCATAGTGAAACTGGCAAAATACAAGGATAAAGAGAAAATTCTGAAAGCAGCTAGGGATAAACATGCTCTAACATATAAAGGGAGACCGATAACAGTAGTGACGGATCTATCTACTGAAACTTGGCAGGCCAGAAAGGAATGGCAGGAAATCTTCAATGTGATGAACAGAAAAAAATATGCAGCCGAGAATCCTTTATCCAGCAAGTCTGTCATTTAGAATAGAAGGAGAGATAAAGGTCTTCCCAAACAAACAAAAACTGAAGGAATTCATCACCACTAAACCAGCCCTACAGGAGATCCTAAGGGGTATCCTGTGAGACAAAGTACCAGAGACATCACTACAAGCATGAAACCTACAGACATCACAATGACTCTAAACCCATAACTTTCTATAATAACACTGAATGTAAATGGATTAAATACTCCAATCAAAAGACATAGAGACTCATTTTAGACCTGAGGACACCTTCAGATTGAAAGTGAGGGGATGGAGAACTATCTATCATGCTACTGGAAGTCAAAAGATAGCTGGAGTAGCCATACTTATATCAGACAAACTAGACTTTAAATTAAAGGTTGTAACAAGAGATGAAGAGGGGCATTATATAATAATTACAGAGTCTATCCATCAGGAAGAGCTAACAATCATAAATGTCTATGCACTGAATACGGGAGCCCCAAATATATAAAATAATCAGAAACATAATTGATAAGAATGTGGTAACTGCAGGGGACTTTAATACTCCACTTACATCAATGGATAGATCTAGACACAGGATCAATAAAGAAACCAGGGCCCTGAATGACACATTGGATCAGATGGACTTGACAGATATGTTTAGAACTCTGCATCCCAGAGCAACAGAATATACTTTCTTCTTGAGAACACATGGAACATTCTCCAAGATAGATCACATAGTGGGTCACAAAACAGGCCTTCATAAGTATACAAGAATTGAGATCATACCATGCATACTTTCAGACTACAATGCTATGAAGCTTGAAATAAACCACAAGAAAAAGTCTGGAAAACCTCCAAAAGCATGGAGGTTAAAGAACACCCTACTAAAGAAAGAATGGGTCAACCAGGCAATTAGAGAAGAAATTAAGAAATATATGGAAACAAATGAAAATGAAAATACAACAATCCAAACGATCTGTGATGCAGCAAAGGCAGTCCTGAGAGGCAAATACATTGCAATGCAGGCCTATCTCAAGAAACAAGAAAAATCCCAAATACAAAATCTAACAGCACACCTAAAGGAAATAGAAGCAGAACAGCAAAGACACCCCAAAACCCAGCAGAAGTAGGGTATAAATAAGAAGAATAATAAAGATCAGAGCAGAAATAAACAATAAAGAATCTAAAAAAAAACCTGTAGAGCAGATCAATGTAACCAAGAGTTGGTTTTTTGAAAAAACTAATCAAAAGTGATAAACCTCTAGCCAGGCTTCTCAAAAAGAAAAGGGAGATGATCCAAATAGATAAAATCATGAATGAAAATGGAATTATTACAACCAATCCCTCAGAAATACTAGCAATTATGAGGGAATACTATGAAAAATTATATGCCAACAAACTGGACAACCTGGAAGAAATGTACAAATTCCTAAACACCCACACACTTCCAAAACTCAAACAGGAAGAAATAGAAACCTTGAACAAACCCATAACCAACGAAGAAATTGAATCAGTTATCAAAAATCTCCCAACAAACAAGAGTCCAGGACCAGATGGCTTCCCAGGGGAATTCTACCAGACATTTAAAGCAGAGATAATACCTATCCTTCTCAAGCTATTCCAAAAAATAGAAAGGGAAGGAAAACTTCCAGACTCATTCTATGAAGCCAGCATTACTTTGATTCCTAATCCAGACAGAGACCCAGTAAAAAAAGAGAACTATAGGCAAATATCCCTGATGAAAATGGATGCAAAAATTCTCAATAAGATACTAGCAAATTGAATTCTTTATACTAGCATATAAAAAGAATTATTCACCACGATCAAGTGGGATTCATTCCTGGGCTGCTGGGCTGGTTCAACATTCGCAAATCAATCAATGTCGTACATCACATTGATAAAAAAAAGGATAAGAACCATATGATCCCGTCAATCGATGCAGAAAAAGCATTTGACAAAATTCAGCATCCTTTCTTAATAAAAACCCTAGAGAAAGTTGGGATAGAAGGAACATGCTTAAACATCATAAAGCCATTTATGAAAAGCCCAGTTAATATCATCCTCAATGGGGAAAAACTGAGAGCTTTCTCCCTGACAGGGAGACGACAAGGATGTCCACTCTCACCACTGTTTAACATAGTGTTGGAAGTTCTAGCATCAGCAATCAGACAACGAAAGGAAATCAAAGGCATCAAAATTGGCAAAGATGAAGTTAAGGTTTCACTTTTTGCAGATGACGTGATATTATACATGCAAAATCCGATAGACCCCACCAAGAGTCTGCTAGAACTGATACATGAATTCAGCAAAGTCGCAGGATACAAAATCAATGTACAGAAATCGGTTGCATTCCTATGCACTAATAATGAAGCAACAGAAAGACAAACAAACAAACTAATCCCATTCACAATTGCACCAAGAAGCATAAAATACCTAGGAATAAATCTAAACAAGGATGTAAAAGATCTGTGCTGAAAACTATAGAAAGCTTATGAAGGAAATTGAATAAGATATAAAGAAATGGAAAAATATTCCATGCTCATGGATTGGAAGAATGAATATTGTTAAAATGTCAATACTACCCAAAGCTATCTACACATTCAATGCAATCCCAATCAAAATTGCACCAGCATTCTTCTCGAAGCTGGAACAAGCAATCCTAAAATTTGTATGGAACCACAAAAGGCCCCAAATAGCCAAAGTAATTTTGAAGAAGAAGACCAAAGCAGGAGGCATCACAATCCCAGACTTTAGCCTCTACTACAAAGCTGTCATCATCAAGACAGCATGGTATTGGCACAAAAACAGACACAGAGAACCATGGAATAGAATAGAAACCCCAGAACTAGACCCACAAAAGTATGGCCAACTAATCTTTGACAAAGCAGGAAAGAACATCCAATGGAAAAAAGACAGTCTCTTTAACAAATGGTGCTGGGAGAACTGGACAGCAACATTCACAAGGATGAAACTAGACCACTTTCTTACACCATTTACAAAAACAAACTCAAAATGGATAAAGGACCTGAATGTGAGACAGGAAACCATCCAAACCCTAGAGGAGAAAGCAGGAAAAAACCTCTCTGACCTCAGCCGCAGCAATTTCTTACTTGACACATCCCCAAAGGCAAGGGAATTAAAAGCAAAAATGAATTATTGGGACCTCATGAAGATAAAAAGCTTCTACACAGCAAAGGAAACAATCAACAAAACTAAAAGGCAACCAACGGAATGGGAAAAGATATTTGCAAATGACATATCGGACCAAGGGCTAGTATCCAAAATCTATAAAGAGCTCACCAAACTCCACACCTGAAAAACAAATAATCCAGTAAAGAAATGGGCAGAAAGCAGGAATAAACACTTCTCTAAAGAAGACATCCAGATGGCCAACAGGCACATGAAAAGATGCTCAACGTTGCTCCTCATCAGGGAAATACAAATCAAAACCACATTCAGATATCACCTCATGCCAGTCAGAGTGGCTAAAATGAACAAATCAGGAGACTATAGATGCTGGTGAGGATGTGGAGAAACGGGAACCCTCTGGCACTGTTGGTGGGAATGCAAACTGGTGCAGCCGCTCTGGAAAACAATGTTGAGTTTCCCCCCAAAATTAAAAATAGACCTACCCTATGACCCAGAAATAGCACTGCTAGGATTTTACCCAAGGGATACAGGAGTGCTGATACATAGGGGCACTTGTACCCGAATGTTTATAGCAGCACTCTCAACAATAGCCAAATTATGGAAAAAACCTAAATGTCCATCAACAGACGAATGGATAAAGAAATTGTGGTTTATATACACAATGGAATACTACATGGCAATGAGAAAGAATGAAATATGGCCTTTTGTAGCAACGTGGATGGAACTGGAGAGTGTTACGCTAAGTGAAATAAGTCATACAAAGAAAGACAGATACCATATGGTTTCACTCTTATGTGGATCCTGAGAAACTTAACAGAAGTCCATGGGAGAGGGGAAGGAAAAAAAAAGGGGGGGTTAGAGAGGGATAGAGCCAAAGCATAAGAGACTTAAAAACTGAGAACAAACTGAGGGTTGATGGGGGATGGGAGGGAGGGGAGGGTTGGTGATGGGTATTGAGGAGGGCACCTTTTGGAATGAGTACTGGGTGTGGTATGGAAACCAATTTGACAATAAATTTCATATTAAAAACAAAATAAAAAAAAGAAATGTAGCAAATGCACAGAAGTTAAATTTGAAGGATATCAAATTATAAATAAAGAAAACAAATCTGAGTCAAAAAGGGAATATTTAGTTGATTTCCATTGAAATTTCATTTTATATTAACTTGAGAGTTTATATCTTGCATAGAACATATTAATATTTTCAGGGAGGTCTCATTTACTAAATCACAGATGTGCAAACTCCTTTTCTTTTAAAAAGACTTCATGCCCAGCACAGAGCCTGACACAGGGCTTGAACTCATGACCCTGAGCTCAAGACCCGAGCCGAGATCAAGAGTCAGATGCTTAACCAACTGAGCAACCCACCTTGGCAAACTTCTAATTATAGGACTTCCATGAAGATCTAATCTTTCTTGCTTTCAACAAATATTTTTGAGCAGATACTATATGCAAAATCACTATAGAAAGTACTAGGGAAACATAGAAAAGTACTAGTGAAAATAGATGACCACCCTCAAGGAAAATTTAAGTTAGTAAGATAACTAATAACACAATCTTTGTAATAACAGAGTAGGAAATGAATTAGTAATAAGATAGTCAAGATCATTGTAGTTCTGAGGAGTGAGCAATTAAATTTAGCTGGAAGTGAATATTAGTTGAGCTCTAAATCTTGGATCCATTTTCAATAGGCAGAGAAAAGGAGGAATATCATTTCGTTTTCTACTTCATCAAGCTATTGAAACTATACTCTAAAACATTTTCAATAACCTTCTAATTGCTATCTCAAATAGTCTTTCCTCAGCTTTCAGTCTATATATATATATATATTGCAGAATTTAAAACTTTGTCCTCCCTGGTGTCTGTAATGTGAAGTAATGTGATTTTTCTAAGTGCCAGTGAAATGCTAGTTCCTTGGTTGCATTTCTTCCTCCTGTGGTGCAGGTCAGGAACATTTAGTGCAACAGACTATATTATTCCTACTTTTTATTGCCTCCATTGGTTCATCTGACACAGGTAGTAAAATGGAGGAAACTTATTTGCAATTTGCAATGACCAGTATAAGGACAGTCCTGCTAGGCTTCTGGGAGGTGGAGTAGATCAGTGGTCTTCAATCCTGGTTGCTCAGGGGGGAATGGTCTAAATCTGAATATCCTTCTTTCAATCACCTTCACTCCTTAAAATTCCAGGTTGAATTAAAAGGGATCTGTGAAGCTGATACATAGCTAACAATGAGAAAATTTAGGTTAAAATTTGGGGGGAACCATTCTAGGACAGATATTTTTGCTGCCAACCACGATATCTAAGTTGGAATAATGAACAAAGATATAGAATAGATGGCAAATCACTGCATATATTTGAGCATAAGCAACTAATTGTTCTGTGATTATGTTCCTTTCATCCTATTACCAGGTTGATACTTTAATCCACCTGCCTATTGATGGAGTGTTATACTCTTAAAACTCATGGGCTGTTGTTGTTATGTTTTTAAAATAGGATATGATTGTGCTACCATGTCTGCATTTGATACCTTGGTGGGCACTGACCTTTCCAGTCTCTGAGTGATTAAAGCACTTATTAATTTCCTGTAGGGATGCCAGCACTCTAAGGCAGTAGATTGGTGGGAGTTCATCAACATGTGGGGCTCTAATTAGCCAGCAAAAGAATTGTTCCTGTCCTCGCTCTGTATCTAACACAGCTATAAATATAGACATATGAGGAAAAAAACATGAAACCATAACCAAAAGCAAGATGTGTTGATATGTCCATGGCAGATCTTTAAACCACAACAACCATGCTGTTATTCTCCCTCACATTCTCCTGGGATACACTCAGGCTCCTCTATAAAACTGCATGTGGATGGGATGGCACGGTATAGAAGAAATATGAGGGGGGGTCTAGATCAGCCCTGGAAATAATTATCAGTTGGGTTATTTTAAGACCCTTCTGAATCTGTGATTCTATGAATAGCAAGTCTAAGGAGAGTTAAAAAAAAAAGTGAAGTTATTTGGCATTGAAAAGAGAAGAAAGAAATTTAATAATAATCTTTATGTCTGAATAGGACATAGAACTCATGATGACCACCTTCTCCATTACCCAAACTAGAGAGAAGCAATTTTAGATTACAGCTGGGAAAAGTTTGATTGGCTAATTAATATTTTGAGGGTCCTTTCAAGTTACTAAGCCTTTTAGAGGGAGCTGGTAGTGCACATCTCTGGGGGAGGGCACATAAAACTGTGCTAGATGTGTATACAGAATATCCTCACACTGACAGAAAACCAATTAGGTGATGCTCCAGGAGGCACTCTGAAGATTGTTAAATGCTGAGTGAATTCCCAAGCAGACAACATTTCTTCCTTCCCCTCTAAACAATCTTATAAACAAGAAAGAAATCCATCAAACTGAGAATAAGGATCTGACCTGACTTGAGATGGAGAATTGGTCTAGGATTCGAGAGAGGTCACCCTCTCCCCCCAACCACTTGAGGTACCAAGAGCACACACTCTAAGGGTAAAACTACAAATTCCATGTTCAACCTTGCTTTTTTGGTATTTTCTTCAGATTGGAGTCTAGACATACTGGTGCTTGGAAATCTCCATTACTAGAATCCTTCCTTACCACACCTGCAACCATCTAGGTAATATTTACCTGGAAGTGGGAATTCCAAGTACCTAACAGAAAGGTTCCCAGGGCAAAACTTTTATCTGTAGTCTGACCTGCCATTGTATGTCCACGGTGTCTTGATCTCACTTCATTCATTTCTAGCAGCCTGCACGAAGAAATGGCTTTCAGAAGCCCGTTTGAGAAAGTAGGAGAGAGAGGAGCCTTTTTGTACCTGTTACCAGGTGAAATAACTCAGCACTTTCAGATATGGTTTCTTGGCCACCCTGTTCAGAATCTGTGCATTAAATGGGGATGAATATGTGCAATGCAGAGACCAGTTTTCATAGAACTTAACTATAAATCATGAATAGATACTTGGAGATGGCATTTTTTATAATTAAAGTTTTTATTTTTTGAGATGACATTTTAAATAAATGGGCTAACAGTGTATTATGCTTATTGGATACTCCAGTCTCTTATTAACCCTAGGGAGCATTTAGAAATATAATATTAAAAATGGTGTTAAGATTTACAGTCTGTAGCAAGGAACATAAAAAAATAAGCTCGATAAGCCCATATGAGCTTAAATGAAATAACCCTGGTAAAGTACTTAGCGCAGTGCCAGGCACAGAGTGGGTGTACGGCAGGTGTTAATTACTTTAGGTAACTGCTTTGTTCAAGCGAGGTTCCTAAGTCAGCACTCCATCATGGAGTTGGGGTGAACATGTCCCTCACATTTGTGCTTACTGCTCCCCTCCCTCTTCCTACCTCATTAGGCTGTTTTTCTGCCTACCAAATGCCACAATCCATGTGGATAAGGGAAAGGAGTCTTTTAGTCATTTTTGCTGTTGCATAGCTTCAGTGACTGATTTAGTAAGGAAGATGGTTAACACTATTGATCAAAATTATTTTAGCATTAATTTTGCTTCTTCTTCTGTTTGTTTTGTTTTGTTTTCTAATTTTAAACCCCAAAAGTGACATTTCCTGTTCAGTCTCTCCAGACAGCTTCTTTTAGTGCAGCCTTCCAAGGACCACTATTGTAGGGGGGTGGGGTGGGAGGGAAGTGGGGAAAGATAAAGCAAAACATTTCTCCTTGGACTTTTAGTATAACAAGGTATTGACATCTGAATTATATTCATAACTGAAAGTGTGCACTTTGGACAGCTCAGTGTAGTGGTCTGGCCAGAGGCCCTGGTTTTCACTAAGAGACCCTCTCAGTGGAGGCTCAGAAGCACATTAATAAGTCAATCAATGATGTGTTACAGTGTGTTAGATTCCTTTCTTCTGCATTTCTCCATACTTTGTCAAGAGAACTTCCGTGCAATCCCAAATTGCTTCAAATCTCTTTTTATAATTAGTCAGCAGCAAGTATGTTGAAGGAGAAAATAATGTAAGGAAAGAAGACAATCATACATAGTCACAGTCCTGTTTGTTTTCCACTAATGAGTGACTTGGATACTTCATTGCTTGGGTTATATACAAACCTGGAAGGTCTGATCAGAAGATTATCATCAAATTTATTTGGAAAAAATGTGGTGACCTTAAGGATCCAGCCTCCAGCCTTTTCTGCACATGCCGCAATACCATCACTGCCCTTGGTCATTTCCATTGTGCTTTTTAATGTTTAGATATAAAGAATCTTTTCAAATTTTCCTTACCCAGACTTTTTTATAGCTTTAAGCATTCACACATTCTGTTCCCAATGCCTGGAATTTCTCTCCTTGTGATTTTCTTATTGAACTCATACTCATATTTCATGTCAAGACAGAGCAGATAAGGATTTCCCTTCCATGCTCTCCCAGCACCATGAAAATGCCTCATCCTGTTAAAAAGGCATAGGGCTTATCACATTTCCCTACAATCATCCATGTAATGTCTGGCCTACCTTCTATAAATCATGAACCTCCCTAGGTAGAGAACTGTATTTAGTTCATTACTGTGTTCTCAGTGCCTAATATAAAGTTGAATCAAATAAAATTTCTGGTATTTGGCAGTTTCTTAAACCTACAGCTATATGGTACAGGAATTTCATATGTCAGATTAATACATTGCTGGCATAATATCATGTAAAATGTTTCACATGAATGAATGAATGAGTGAACAATACATATCTATATATGTAATATGTAGATTTTTTGGGGCGCCTGGGTGGCGCAGTCGGTTAAGCGTCCGACTTCAGCCAGGTCACGATCTCGCGGTCCGTGAGTTCGAGCCCCGCGTCGGGCTCTGGGCTGATGGCTCAGAGCCTGGAGCCTGTTTCTGATTCTGTGTCTCCCTCTCTCTCTGCCCCTCGCCCGTTCATGCTCTGTCTCTCTCTGTCCCAAAAATAAATAAACGTTGAAAAAAAAATTAAAAAAAAATATGTAGATTTTTTTCATTGTAACGTCTTTGTCAGGTTTAAGAATTAGAGTTTTGTTGGTTGCACAAATGTGTTGGGTACCATTCCCTCTTTCCCTATTTTCTGAAAGACTTTGTGAGATATTAATTTACACATATTTTGTGTAAATATTAATGAAGGAAGGTATTAATTCTTCCTTCAATTAATGGTATAATTTACTAGTGAAACTAAGCCTGGAGTTTTCTTTGTAGGAAGTTAATTTTCTTTTAAAGTTTATTTACTTGTTTTGAGAGAGAGAAAGACAGACAGCAGGAGGGGCAGAGAGAAGGAGAGAGAGAGAATCCCAAGCAGGCTCCATGCTGTCAGAGAAGAGTCCGATGCAAGGCTCAAACCCACAAACCATGAGATCATGACTTGAACTGAAATCAAAAGTCAGATACTTAACCAACTGAGCCACCCAGGTGCCCCTGTGGGAAGTTAGTTTTTAAAAAGCTATGAATTTTATCCTTTTAGTTGATATGGGGCTTTTGGATTTTTCTATAAAATGTGTTTGTTCAAGGAATCTGTTGATTTGATCTAAGTTATCAAATTCATAAGCATAAAAGTTGTTAATGCTATTTCTCTATTATCCCTTTAATATCTGTGGGATCTCTAGTGATATAGCTCTAATTTCATTCCTGATGTTGATAACTTGCTTTTTTTCTCTTTTCTCCATAATTATTCTTGCTAGGGAATTTGCGAATTTTATTAGTCTTTTCAAATAATCACATTTTAGGATAATCAGTTTTCTCTATTGCTTGTTTCTTAGTTCACTAATTTTTACTCTTACATTTATCTTCTTTTGTGTGTCTAAATACTTAGGTTTGCTATTTCTTTTCTATCCTAAGGGTGGGGGACATAGATTATTGATTTTATTTCTTACCTTCTAATATAGGAATGTTGAAACGATAAATGTCCTTATGAGCCTTGCTTTAACTGCAACCCTCAAGCGTTGATAATGTTAATTGTTATTCGGTTGGAAATATTTTATACTTTCTCCATGATTTCTTCTTTGACCACTGGGTTACTTAGAATTCTTTTAAAATTTGATTACTGGAGCATCTGGGTGGCTCAGTTGGATAAGCATCTAACTCTTGAGGTTGGCTCAGGTCATGATCTCACGGTTTGTGGGTTCAAACCCTACACTGAGCTTTGTGCTGACAATGCTAGTACAGAGCCTGTTGGAATTCTCTCTCTCCCCCTCTCTCTCTGCCTTTCCCCTGCTCATGAACTCCATCCTTCTCTCTCTCTTTCTCTCTCTTTCTCTCTCTCTCTCAAAATAAATAAATAAACCTAAAAAAATAAAATTTAATTATCAATTCATGCTTTGAAATCTTCAGATTTATTTTATAGCCAAGAATGTAGTCTATCTTGGTGAGTACTGCATGTACACTTAAACAGAATGTGTGCATTCTGTCACTTTTGGGTGTAGTGTTGGTAAGTGTCAGATCAAGTTGCTTAATGACATTGTTGAGCTATTCTATTTTCTTGCATTTTTTTGGTTTACTTTTTTCTAACAATTAGTGAGTAGAATAAAAATATCCAAGTTTAGTTATGAATTTGTTTCTGCATTCAATTTTGTCAGTTTTTGCTGCACAGGTTTTGATACTCTTTTCTTGGGTGAAAACATATTTACAATTGGTTTGCCCTCCAGGAAATATTTTTAATCATGTAATATTTCTCATTGTATCTTCTCATTACCTTCTCTATATTTCATGTATATACTTTGTATGTAGTGTATATTTTCATATTAATGTAGCCCTATCAGCTTACTTACACTTACTGTTTCTATGGTGTGTCTTCTTTATCCTTTTATGTGCACCTGTCTATATCTTTTTATGTAAAATGCATTTTTTCCTCTTTTTTTGTGTTTTTGTTTTATTTTTTTAGCGTTTATTCATTTTTGAGAGACACAGAGAGACAAAGCACAAGCAGGGGAGGGGTAGAGAGAGAGGGAAACACAGAATCTGAAGCAGGCTCCAGGCTCTGAGTTGTCAGCACAGATCCCGATGTGGGTCTTGAACCCATGAACCATGAGATCATGACCTGAGGTGAAGTCGGATGCTTAACTGACTGAAGCACCCAGGTGCCCCTGAACTGAATTTTTTGTTTGGGCACCTGGTTGGCTCAGTCATTTAGGGGTCTAACTTTGGCTCAGGCCATGATCTCAAGGTTGGCAAGCTCAAGCACCCACATAGGGCCCTCTGCTAATGGCAGAAGATCCTCTGTCCCCCTCACTCTCTGCCTCTCTCTTTCCCCCGCTCTCTCAAAAATAAAATAAACATTTAAAAATGCATCTTTTGTAGATAGGTTATAGTTGGGTTTCACTCTTCTATTCATTCTGGTAATCTCTGCTTTTTACTGAGATTTTAAATCTATTTGTATTTCATATAATTATTGTCTTGGTTTAATTTAAGTCTATCATATTGCTATTTTCTTTTTAATTTGTACTTTTTGTTTTGTTTTGTTTTTCTATTTTTCCTTTCCTAGCCTTCTTTCATGTTAATTCAGTAGTTTTAGAGTTCTGGTTTATTTCTTCCATTAACTTCTAGCTATATATATATATATATATATATATATATATTACTATTATTATTTTTAGTGCTTCTTCTACAACTAACAAGATGCATCCTTAATTCTTTACACTTCACACCTGACACTCCTTGATTCTCATTTCCCATTGTCCACTTAATTTACCTGTCCCTGGTTTCTGTGTGATTATTGCGTATCTTTTAAAATTTTTTTTAAACATTTATTTATTTCTGAGAGACACAGAGTGCAAGTGGGTGAGGGGCAGAGAGAGAAGGAGACACGGAATCCAGGGCAGGCTCCAGGCTCTGAGCTGTCAGCACAGAGCCTGATGTGGGGCTTGAACTCACAAGCTGTGAGATTATGACCTGAGCCAAAGTTGGATTCTTAACTGACTGAGCCAACCAGGTGCCCCTCAAAACTTTTACTTCTGCATATGTTTTGAGCTCCACCTTATACTGTTATCATTTTGCTTGAAACGGTCAGTGTTTTTTAAGTAAAATGTGAGAAGTAAGTAAACATAGTACTTTAAATTTACTTACTTATTTACTATGGCTGGTGCTCTTCTGTCCTATCTAGATTTGAGTTTCCATCGGTTATCATTTTCTTTTGAATAGAAAAATCTTTTAATATTTCTTGTTTTGCAAATCTGCTGGCAACAAATTTTCCAAGTTTTCACTTACAGAAAAATTCTTTATTTCACTATTGCTTATAAAATTTTCACTTGTCATCGAATTCTGGGTTGACCCTTTCTTTTCCTTTAGCAATTTAGAGAGGTTGTCCCATCATTGTCTTCCATACTCTGTTTCTCTGATGATAAGCCAGAGTATTGTGATTGTACCTATATTTAAGGTGTTCCTTTTCTTTGATTTTCAGCAGGTGACTATGGTGTGTGTGTGTGTGTGTGTGTGTGTGTGTTTGTGTGTATGTGTGTGTGTGGTTATTTTATATTTATCCTGTTTGATGCTTGCTGAACTTCTTGGATCTATAGTTTCATGCGATTTTTAAAATAAAATTTGAGAAGTTCTCTGTCGTTATATTTTCAAATATCTGCCCACTATCATTCTCCTTTTTGGGGGGACACCAATTACACGTAAATTAGCCATTTTGATAGTATTTTATGTGTCCCAGAAGTTGTAATTACTTTCATTATTATTTTTTTTTCTGGTGTTAAAATTGGATAACGTCTATTTGATTCCAAATTCACTGATTTTTTTTCATGAATCTGCTATTGAGTCCATCCCATGAATTTTTAATTTTAGTGGTGTAATTGTCAGTTCTAGAATTTCCATTTGGTTATTATTTTTCAATAGTTTTCATTTCTGTGTTGAGGTTCTTTATCTGCTTATGCATTTAGACTATATTTCCCTATAATTTGTGAACACATCTTTGTTTAATTCTTTGAACATATTTATGATAACTGATTTAAGTATATCTGCTAAGCCCAACGTCTGGGTGTCTTGAGTTCAGTTTCTATTGGCCGTTTTTATTCTTAAGTATAGTTCATATTTTTCACTTTCTTTTCATAAATATTGACTTGACTAAATATTGAAATTATGGATAATACATTGTGGAGTCCCTAGATTCTATGACCTTATTCTGAAGACTATCGCTTCTCATTTTAGCAGGCAGCTCAATCGACCTAACTTGCCAGGTTTCAGCCTCCAAACTCTGTATCCACTTTAGATCTTGGTAGGGCTTTATTTTAGGCTTTGCCGAGAGCATCTAGAGTAGTTGTTGCTCTATTGTGGCTCTGACTCTTCAGGTCCACCTTTTTGGTGTTTCAGCTGGAACCCAGTGTGTTAAAAAGTAGATCTGATCCTTCTAACAGGGTATAAACTCCAAATCTCTGGGCATTGCTTTCCCCCCAGCACTACCTGTGGTACCTATGTTGTGTTCTTAACTCCACAGTAGCTATTATCTGGCATACCTTTGGCTATCTTGCCCAATCAGCGACTCCCTCAGCTACAGATTTGTAGGTGGCTCCCCTAGTGATTTCTGAGGCTAGCTGTTTGCACGGTTTTCTCCTCTCCAAGGCCCTCCCTGTAGACCCCAGCATCTCCAGCTTTCCTGACTGTGATCTCTGCCACATTAGTTCAGCAGGAACACAGTACTCTGGTGTGACACTGAGCATCTGCAGCGTGTTTGGGAATTTGTCTTGAGATAGAACCCTGGGCAACTGTGGGACTTACCTCTCAGCCATTGCAGTCTTGTGCTGCCTGTTGTTAATTATTTGAAAACAGCTGTGTCATATCTTTTATAACTGTTTATGACCGTAGGGTTGGTCTAATGCAGTTACTCCACCATGGCTGAAAGTGGAAATTAATTACATAATTGTTATCAAGTATCCTTATCAGGAATGATAATTTTTCTTCTTAATAAACATACTAAGAAAATAATAGTTAACATGGCTTATAATATGCCAGGAATTGTTTTGAATGTCTTGCTTATTAAACTCATTTAATCCTTACAACAATTCTCTAAGTTAGGTACTGATGTTGTCCCTATTTGTATATTAAGAAATTGAAACACAGAGAGATTAAGTAACCTGCCTAAATTCATACATTTACAAAAGTACTGAGTCATGTGCTGGTTTGAGCTCCTATGCCTTTGTAACCGTACCATCCTGCCTTTTGATAGAAAGTGGGTCATGATTAAACAAGAGGAAATGATCAGAATAAGAAGTGAATTTAAATTCGTTAGTAAAGGGTGTGTATAATAAGTTGAATCATGGCAAATCTGGGCTCTAGGGCTTTGGCTCCCTGCTACCCTGTACCACCACTTTTACTCACCAGGTTGTTCTATATTCACCATTAAGTACTACATAAATACAGAAAAAGTGCTTGGAATAATAGTGAGATTCATTCTTATTCTCTTTCACACTCCCACCCATTGCTTTTCTTTATCTTAGTTTGGATGTGAAGTCATAAATGTGCCACCCAAAGAACCTAGTTGAAAATGTAAACCTTTAGGTGGAATAATATATGTTAGATTGGTCATTTGATCTATCTGTAACAAGTGTTAAAACACATGTGCATTGATTTTTTTTTTTTTTTTTTTGAGGAGAGTATTTCTAAGGGTAATTTAATAGTGGTATTGAGCATAGCTTTTACTGGTAGGGAGGAGGAGGGGAGAACAAATGAAGAGAGGGAGCTGCTAATGGTGTTTTCCTAATGCAATTGCTTAGGTCAGTGGAAAGCTGTCACAGCTTAATGCACTTACTGTTTGAGGATGCTATCATGTATAGGATTAAGCCATTCCAAAACATGAAAACAACAGCAGCTTGTTACAGTGGGAGCTTGTTAAAGACCTTCTATCAAGCAGTTCTGATCACTTGAAGAAAGAAGCTATGGTTCTTATTTCTCCCTCCTTTAATTCTAAGTCAAATCTAAGTGCTAGGAAGAAAAAAACATTCCACTAGCAAAAGAGGGCCACAAAATATATTGCTTCAAAGACCATTCTCTCTCCTTCCCCATCTACCGGTGGAAATAAGACTTTCTTTCTGGAAGGAATTGAGCATTTTTGCTCTAATATATTTCTGGAACCAGGAGAAAGTTTAATTTCTGAAATGTCTTGACTTGATGCTCAGTGCTAGTGCTCAGTGTGAAAGTAGACCTTCATTGAACCCACATCTTCTGATACTGAGAAAAATCTAATTTGGGGGTATATTTTAAATTCATATTTATTTTCTGTTGTTGGTTTTTGTTAGGTTCAGGATATACAATTCAGAAAGTCTCTGTGGAAGGGAATTAATTAAGAAATAATTGGATCATAAAAAGGTTTTAGTAAGAAATCTTTAAGGATCAATTCTTCATTGATCCGTTGAACAAATGACCACTAGGTACCAAAGAGCTAGTGAGCATAAATCATATTGAGTAAGTAGGGGAGTGACTCATGAAGAAGCCAGAGAGACAAAAAAGTACTAGGTATGCAAGTCTGTTTCAAAGAATTTAGGCTTAATTTTACATACAATAGAAAGCCATGGAAAGGCCTTAAGAGCTGGGAGGGGTGATATGATCTCATTTACATTAATTAAGGATCACTCTGGATTCTAGGTAGAGAATGGATTGGAAAGGAGGGAACAGAATTAAGAGCTCAGAGACTATGATGATTTGGACAAATGAAGGTGGAAAGAGTGAATTGATTCCAGATATAGATTTGAGTCAGAAGCGAAATATTTTGTGCTGGTTATGAGGAAAAAAAAATAATCAAGGATGGCTTCTAGGATTTGACTTGAATCTGGTGATTGGTCATATATATTGAGATGATGATTACTGGGTCTTAAACCCTATCAGGTGGCATGGGTGGTAAAGTGACAGATTTGTAGAGAGAGGAATCAAGAGTGGTATTGTGAGATGTTAGATTTTTTGGAGGGATGGAACGGTGTTAGTTATGAAGTGTCTTAAAAATACTGATTTCCAAAGTTGAAAATTTGATTCAGTACAAAATGTAATTATTGAGGGTAGGAACATCATCTGTTCTATATAAGAAGCATATAGAATCATGCATGGTACACAATAGCTCACAATAAATATTCCTTGAATTAATGAGTGTAGAGCTCAGAAGATAGGCTAAGACTTAAATATAAGAAATGAAAGCATCTATTTTAAACACAAGAAAGAGAAAACTTGATATAAGATATAGTTCTCATCTGTCTCTAAAAACAGTTTCAAACTGTAATCTCAGAATTTTCTAAACTGCTCATATTCAATGCAATTGAAAGTTTCTTAGGATTATGTAACAAAACAACCTAATTTGTGTTCCTCACATTTATTATACTAGGAACTGATGACATCTTATTCTGGTATATAACGACAGTGAAAGAGAACTGCTTTTCCCATTCTGGAAGACCTCACACTCTCTATAAGCATGAATCTTTGGGACTTCTGGTATAAAAAAGATCAAATGGAAGTCTGTGTCAAAAATCATTCTAAAGCAGAACTGCCAGTGGGTTCTTCTAAAAGGCTGACAAAATCAACAAATCTTTTTTTTTTTTTAAATCTGAGTATAGTTCACACAATGTTACATTAGTTTCAGGTGTACAATTTCATAATCAACAAGTGTGTACATTACGCTATGGTCAGCACAAGTATAGCTACCCTCTGTCCCCATACATCACTATCACAATATCATAAAATCCTTAGCTAGACCAATCAAGAGAAAGAGAGAGAAGACTCAATTTACTAAAATTAAAAATGAAAGAGGGCACATCACTAGTCACCATACAGAAATAAAAAAGGATGGTAAGGAAATATGATGAAAAACTATGTCTTCAAATTACAGAACTCAATTAAATAGACAAACTCTAAGAAAGATGTGCACTGCTAAAATTAACTCAAGTAGAAATTGAAAATCTGACTAAACCCATAACAAGTAAATAAGTGGAATTAATAATCAAAAAACTATCTACAGAGGAAAGTCCAGGTACAGATGGTCTCACTGGTGAGTTCTACTAAACAAATAAAGAAGAAATAACATCAGTTTTTCACAAACTTTTCCAAAAAATCGAATATCAGGAAATATTTTGCAATTCATTCTGTGATGTCATTATCACTCTGATACTAAAAATAGAAACTATGAAGGAAAATTATAAAACAATATCTCTTAGAATATAGATTCAAAAATTCTCAACAAAATATAAGCAAACCGAAGACAGTGATATATGAAAAAAAGATTACACTATGACCAATAATGTAGAGTTTGTTTAATATCTGGAAATCAACTAATATAAACCATCATACTAACAGAATAATGGGAAAAAAACACACATGATCATCCTACTGGTACAGAAAAGAATTTGACAAAATTCAACACCACTTTTTTGGAAAAAAAAAAAACAAGCAAGAATGTGATAAAGGTCATCTATGAAAAACCCACAGTTCACATTATACTAATGCTGAAAAGTCAAAGGCTTTTCCTAAAAATCAGAAACAAGGTAAGGATGTCCACTCTCACCACCTCTATTCAACTATGGGTTCCAGTTAAGGAAATTATTCATAAAAAAAGGCATTCAGATTAGAAAGAGATAAGTAAAACAACATCTTCTTTACAGATAACATGATCTTGTATGTAAAAAGTCCTAAGGAAACTGCTATAAGTCTATTACAACTACTGAGAGAGTTAACCAAGATTGCAGGATAAATCACTATAAAAATTGCTTGTATTTCTATACACTATCAATGAGGAATTCAAAAAATGACATTAAGAAAACAATTATATATAATCACATCAAAAAGAATTAAATTCTTAGAAAAATATTATCAAAATAATTGCAAAATTTATGCTCTGATAACTATAAAACATTGCTGAAAGAAATTAAGGAAGACCTAAATAAATGTAAAGATACCCAGTGTTCTCAATGCCCATGGACTACAAAATTTAATATTACTCTGAAGGCAAATTGATCAACAGATTCAACACAATTCTTTTCAAAACCTCAGTGGACTTCTTTTCTGAGTTGGATATCCTTATGATAAAATTTATAGGGAAATATAAGGGTCCAGAATAGCCAAAAAAAAAAAAAAAAAAAACTTTCAAAGTAACAAAGTTGTAAGAATCACACTTCCCAATTTCAGAACTTACTACAAACCTGCAGCAATCAAGAAAATGTAATACCAGCTTAAGGGTAGACAAAGATCAATGAAATAGAATTGAGAGTCCAGAAATAAATCTTCACGTTTGTAGTCAATTGGTTTTTGACATGGTTGCCAAGACAATTCATGGGGGGAAAGAATAATCCTTACAATAAATGAGGCAGAGATAACTGCATAGGCACATGCAAATAAAGAAATTGGAATGTTTTCTCACACCATACATAAAAATTAACTCAAAATGAATCATAGACTGTATGTAGGAGTGAAAACTGTAAAACTCATGGAAGAAAAATATGGGAGTAAATCTTCATGACTTTGGGTAGTGAAAGGAAATCTTAGTTTCTCCCTCTACTGACCACTCTACACCCAACACTTCCTAGAACATTTCAGATACCAGATGTTTTTTCCCACACCAAACGATTCTCCAACACCAGCTGGGTGTCCTAAAATTTAACACAATTCTGGCATGAACTTCCTGGAGTTCGTACAGACCTTCCAGGCTAAGGGCTCAGTCCTCCAAGATGCCCCCACCTCACCCCTGCAAAAGAAACTGCAATTGGTCTTCGGGTTAACTACAACCGCTATGCAACTTGGCTACAAATCAGAGGTTCCTATGAACCCCTCCACAGGTTTGATCATTTGCTAGAACCACTAACAGAATTTAGGACAACAGTTTCCTTACCAGATTACTGGGTTATTACAAATGATATATTAAAGGGGCGCCTGGATGGCTCAGTCCGTTAAGGTCTAACTGCTGATTTCGGCTCAGGGTCATGGGATTGAGCCCTACATGGAGCTCCATGCTGAACATGGAGCCTGCTTGAGATTCTCTCTCTCTCTCCCTCTGCCCCTCTTCCCCACTTGTGCTCTCTTTCTCAAAAACAAAACAAAACAAAACGAAACAAAACAAAAAACAAATACAAAGAATATATTAAAGGATGCAAATGAATAGCCAGATGAAGGGTGAGGTCAGAAAGGGTCCCAAGTACAGGAGCTTCTGGGATTGGGACACTCTCCAAGCAGACAGATGTGTTCTAGTTCACCAACCCAGAAGCTCTCTAAACCCCATACTTTTGGGATTTTAATGAAGTCTTCCTTTTGTAAGCACGATTGATTGATTAAATCATTGACCATCTGGAATTAATTCAACCAACAGCCTCACTTCCTTCCCTGGGAGTGTGGATTAAGGGGCTTAAAGTTTCAACCCTTCTATCACAGAACTGGTTCTCCTGATGACCAGCCTTCACTCTGTGGTTATTTAGGGGGTATACAAAACTCACTTCATTAATATAAACTCAGATGTAGTTGAAAGGGGATTGTTTTGAATTAAAAAAAAAAAGACATCTTTATCACCCTGGAACTATTTCAGGAGCTGGGAACAAAACCTAAGTTATAACAGAAGATACTCTTATCACTTTGGAAATTCTAAGGATTTTTAGGAACTGTGTGCTAGGAGGAGCCACATACCAAGAAGAAAAAATTAACTAAATCACAATGTCATAGGTGGGTGAAATCTCCTGAATATCATACAAAAACACAATTAACAAAAGAAAAAAAATTAGATTTTATCAAATTTATAAACTTTTGTGTTTCAAAGGGTCTATCCAGAAAGTACAAAGAAAAATCACAGAATGGGAGAATATGTTTGCAAATCATATACTGAAAATGAACATTCATCTAGAATATGTAAAGAACTCTTAACCCTCCATAGTCATCAGACAAATAATCTTAAATTTTTAAAATTAGGCAAACAATTCATATAGATATTTCTCCAAAGAAGATAAACAAATGGCCAGCAAACACAAAAACAGATCTTGGAGTTAGCCATCAGGGAAATACAAATCAAAACCACAATGAGAAATCCCTTCATACCCAGTAGGTTGACCACAAACAAAAAGACAAGTAATAATGAGCATTGATGAAGATGCAGATAAAGTGGAACCCCCATAGACTGCTGGTGGTAATGTAAAGTGGTTCAACCTCATTGGAAAACAATCTGGCAGTTTCTGAAAGGGTTGAACCAAATCATCTACCAATTCCACCTCTAGGTACATAATCAAGAGCAATGAAAACGTATATTCTGATGAAAATTTGTAGTAATATTCATAGCAGCACTATTCATAATAGCCAAAAAAGGGGAAACAATCTAAATGGTCATCAAATAGCGAATAAATAGTATTTGGTACATCCATACAACTGAATATTATTTAACCATAAAAAGAAATGATGCACTGACATGTGCTACAGCATGGATGAACCTTGAAAACAGTATGCTAAGAAGCCAGTCACACACACACACACACACACACACACACACCCACACACACACACACACCAAAACCACATAGTATATGATTCCATTTACATGAAATATCTAGAAAGCAGATAAATGGTTTACAAGGGCATGGAATGGAGGGGTGGTGAGGCAAATGGAAATTGACTGCTCAGTGGCATGGGGTTTCTTTTGGAAAAGATGGGAATGCTCTGAAACTTTCTGTGCTGGTTGTACAACTCTGTGAATATGCTAAAAACAGTAAATTGTACACCTTTTAAAAAAATTGTTTATTTATTCTGAGAGAGAGAAAGGGAAAGTGACAAGGTGGGTGGGAGAGAGGGGAGGGAGGGAGAGAATCCCAAGTGAGCAGAGCCCCATGAGGGGCTCAGTCCCATGAACTGTGAGATTATGACCTGAGCTGAAATCAAGACCTGGATGCTTAACCAACTGAGCTGCCCAGGCACTCCAATTGTACACTTTAAATGGTTGAATTATATCACAATAAAACTGATCCAGTATACAACAACAACAAAAAAACAGAATTTCCACTCATTTAAAGATCTATCTTATATAATTATAGAAAGTTAATCATTACTAAATTTTAAAAATTCTGAAGTATTTGAGAGAAGAGGAAAATTCAAATGTATGGAAAAATGGCAGCAAAAACTCAGTCATCAGCCAGATATTTGAAATGTTAACATTTTTTTTGCATTTTCTACCACACATATTTATATATAATATAAATAATATAAATAAGATGTTTTTATTACATACATTGATGTATAAAATAAAATAAAATGAATAGGCATCAGTGAAGCCCTTTCCATACTGTCTTCCCCAATCCTGTTCCCATGTCCTTCTCTGAAGGTTACTGCAATGTATAAATGTGCAAAACATATTTATCTTTCCCCCTAATGGTTGACATTTTAGGATGCTTGCAATGTTTTGCTCTTATAAAGAATACAGCAATTTACATCTTTGTACAGATAAATACTTCTGTATATGCAGGATACTGCTGCTGCATATGAGTGATGGATTCTCTAGGGCATATGTGAGAAGTGTAATTGTTGGATTGTTTGAGAATGTTCAGTGCCATGAACTAATGCCAAATTCTTCTCTGAAGTAGTTTTTTTTTTTTTTTTTTTAACAATTAACAGGAGCATGTAAGATTTCCTCTTCTCTATGCGTTTTCTGAACAACTTTTATTGTCAGGCATATTCTTTCTCTTCCCGCTCCTTTCCTTCCTTCCTTCCTCCCTCCCTCCCTCCTTTCCTCCCTCCCCCTTCCTTCCTTCCATCCTTCCTTCCTTCCTTCCTTCCTTCCTTCCTTCCTTCCTTCCTTCCTTCTTTCCTCTCTCACTTTCTTTCTTTTTCCCAAACTGAAGAGTATGGACTCACCACATTCCCAGATTTTCCCAATCTGAAGAGTATGGACTCAACACATTCTTTTTCTAAATATGTTTATGTCCCTTGGTGCCCGGGTGACTGGCTTGTCTGCCCAGGGTTCATCAAGTCGCTTGTTGATATATACATGTCAAATATATGCATGTCAAATATATCTATATGTATATGTATGTATACATATGTATATATGTATATATTACACTAATATATATATTATATTAATATATATTACTAATTACTAATAATATATTACTAATATATATGTACTAAGTATATATTATATACTAATATATATTATACTGATATATATATATATATTACACTACAAATATACATATATATATATACATATATATATATTTTTTTTTAATTTTTTTTTCAACGTTTATTTATTTTTGGGACAGAGAGAGACAGAGCATGAACGGGGGAGGGGCAGAGAGAGAGGGAGACACAGAATCGGAAACAGGCTCCAGGCTCTGAGCCATCAGCCCAGAGCCCGACGCGGGGCTCGAACTCACGGACCGCGAGATCGTGACCTGGCTGAAGTCGGACGCTTAACCGACTGCGCCACCCAGGCGCCCCTATATATATATTTACATTACCACCAGCAATCTATGGGGGTTCAAATTTATCTCCATCTTCATCAATGCTCACTATTATATGTCTTTTTCATTGTGATCAGCCTACTGGGTATGAAGGGATTTCTCAATGTGGTTTTGATTTGTATTTCCCTGATAGCTAACTCCAAGATCTTTTTTGTGTTTTCTTTGGAGAAATATCTATACGAATTGTTTGCCCAATTTTAAATATATGTATATATATATTTTTTTGAAATGTATATATGTGTCTATGTGTGTGTGTGTGTGTGTGTGTGTGTGTGTGTGTGTGTATAGTTCCTCATTGGAAGGAACTTTTTTTAAAGTTTTTATTTTAGTTCCAGTTAGTTAACATACAGTTTTATATTAGTTTCAGGTGCTCAATATAGTGAGTCAACACTTCCATACAACACCTGGTGCTCATTAGGGCAAGTACACTCCTTAATCCTAATCACCTATTTAACCCATCCCCCCACCTACCTCCCCTCTGGCAACCATCAGTTTGTGCTCTACAGCTAAGAGACTGTTTCTTTGTCTCTCTCTTTCTTTTTTCCTTTGGTCATTTGTTTCTTAAATTTCACAAATGATTGAAATCCTATGGTATTTGTCTTTCTCTGCCTGACTTATTTCACTTAGCATTATACTCCCTAGCTCCATTTATGTTATTGTAAATGGCAAGATTGCATTCTTTTTTATGGCTGATAAGTATTCCATTGTGTATGTGTGTATGTATACATATACATATATATACACATATATGTGTACATATATACATATGCATACACAATACATATATATACACATATGTATACACATATGTGTATACACATATGTATATATATATGTATATATTTATACATATATATGCAGTTATATAATGGAATATAATTACTTTAAAGTGGAATTTGGCATTAATTCCTGGAACTGAAAAGTATCAAACAATCCAACTATTACATTTCTCATATATGCCCTAGAGAATCCATCATGCATATGCAGCAGCAGTATCCTGCATATACAAAAGTATTTATCTGTACACAGATGTAAATTGCTGTATATATGTGATATATATACACATATGCTTTGTCCATTCATCAGTCAAGCAGCACTTAGTCTGCTTCCATATATTGGCTATTATAAATAATGCTACTGTAAACAGGGGTGCATGTAGGAGGAGGGAAGGGGGGACCTTACTGTAACATAAATGGTGAGTATATATTCTCTATTATATACAGACTGACTAGCATACATAGTACATATGCTTAGCTTAGATTATCTGGTTTTGCATTTGGCAACTATGGACTCATTCTTCATTTAATTTACATTTCTTTGCTTCCTATAAGCCTGAACATCTTTTTGAATATTTATTCTTCATCCAAGCTTATTCTTCTGGTTATTGCCTATTCATATCCTTTACCCAATTTTCCCCCCAATTGTGTTTTTTCACTGTGTGTTAAGATTATAAATATTTTATATGACACAGGGCTCAATCTCAAGAACTGTGAGATCATGACCATAGCAGAAACCAAGAGTTGGACACTCAACCAACTGAGCCACGCAGGAACACTGTATACCTTTTCTTTTTTATATTCATTCAAAAAAATTTTTTTTTACAGAACTGTTTTCCTTATCGATTTTAGAATCATTTCTAAACACCTTAATTTTTTACTACCATTTTAAATGGGATTTTATATATGTGTCACATATCTAAATGGAATGATATTTTAATACATTTTTGCTGGTATATGGAAACACTATCACAAAATGATAGTACATTTTGTCTACTTTATTCTGAATTCTTAAATCTTTTAAATTTTTAAGTGTAATAGTGTCTATGTTGTATTAGTTAGGGTCTCCAGAGAAACAGAACTAATAATATGCACACACACACACACACACACACACACACACCACACCACAGAAAGAGAAAGAGAGAGAGAGAGAGAGGAGATTTTACAAAACTGACTCATGATTTCCAAATCTTCAGGGTAGGACAGTAAACTGGAGACTCAAGGAAAAGTTGCATTTTGAGTCCAAAGGCAGTGTGCTGACAGAAGTTCCTTTTCATTAGGGGATGTCAGTCTTATTCTTAAGGTCTTCAACTGAATAGATGAAGCCCACCCCTGTTACAGAGGGCAATCCTAGTCAAAATCTGCTGATTTAAATCCTGTTGGGGTACCTGGGTGGCTTAGTCAGGTAAGGATCTCACCAGAATAGGTCATGATCTCACAGTTTGTGAGTTTGAACCTCACATCGGGCTCTCTGCTATCAGCACAGAGCCCACTTCAGATCCTCTGTCACCTTCATTCTCTGCCCCTCCCTCAGTTGAGCATGCATTTTCTCTCAAAAATAAACATTTAAAAAAAGTTAAAAAATAAATGTTAATCCCTTCAAAAAATTAACTTCTGAGAAACATCTAGAATATTACTTGATCAAATATCTGGGTATCATGACCTCGCCAAGTTAACACATAAAATTAACCATCTCGTGTTCCTTGAGATGTTTCACGTCATAAATAATGACAATTACACTTAAAAATTTCTTAAAGATCCATTTCTTTTTTTTTTTTTTTTTAATTTTTTTTTTTCAACGTTTTATTTTTATTTTTGGGACAGAGAGAGACAGAGCATGAACGGGGGAGGGGCAGAGAGAGAGGGAGACACAGAATCAGAAACAGGCTCCAGGCTCTGAACCATCAGCCCAGAGCCCGACGCGGGGCTCGAACTCCCGGACCGCGAGATCGTGACCTGGCTGAAGTCGGACGCTTAACCGACTGCGCCACCCAGGCGCCCCAAAGATCCATTTCTTTGGGTGTTTTTATACTATAGTCTTTATGCTTAAGTAAAATGTTGAATAGAAGTGATTGCAATCATAGTTTTCTTGTACCTCACTTTGAAGAAATGCTTTTATTTATTTATTTATTTATTTATTTATTTATTTATTTATTTACAGTATTCTTTTATTTTTTTATTTAAATCCACGTTAGTTAACATATAGTGTAATGATTTCAGAAATATAAGTTAGTGATTCATCAGTTGCACATAATACCGAGTGCTCATCCCAACAAGTATCCTCCTTAATGCCCATCACCCATTTAGCCCATCTCCCCACCCAACACCCCACCAGCAACCCTTAGTTTGTTCTCTGTATTTAAGAGTTTCTTATGGTTTCTCTCACTCTCTGTTTTTATCTTATTTTTGCTTTCCTTCCTCTATGTTCATCTGTTTTGTTTCTTAAATGAAGAAATACTTTTAATCTTTTACCACCAAGTACTATACTTACTGCAAATTCTGGACAGAGGTGCTTTTATTGGGAGTGGAGAATTATTTAAGGATAATCCTTTGTGTTTCTAGATTTCTAAAGTATTTTTTTCTTTCTAATAAACAATTGGAATTTACTTTTATTACATTCTTTTACTATATCTCTTGAAATTATGTTTTTTTCTTCCATAACTATCTGATTCCTAAATTGCACCTAATACCTAAATTCCTAAAATAAACTATTTTATTTATGTCTGATTTTACTTGTACATACATGCACACATGTTCATACACATTGTTGGATTTGATGTACTAATACTCAAGATTCTTTCACTTTTGTTTGTAAATCTTGTCTATATGTTTTCTTTTTGTGTATTATTTTTTATGAGTTTAGGTATCAAACTCATATAGTAATGAGTTAGTTGCTCATCGCTGCCCATTAGCTTCTGTCACAGCCTCTTACAAAATTGCAGTAAAGATGTTGGTTGGGCTACAATCATATGAAGGCTTGAATGGGACTGGAAAGTCTACTCTCATGGCTGGCACATTGGTGCTGGCTGTTGGCCAGAAATTTCAGTACTTCTTTATATGGGTATCTCTCAGTATTACTTGTGTATTCTCATGGTATAGCGTTTAGTTTCCACCAGAAAAATAATTCAAGACTGAAACTGCAGTGTGTTTTATGACCTAAGTTGAAGTCATAGAGTAACACTTCTGCAGTTTTTGATTGGCCATACACCAACCATGATTCATCATGAGAGGGGCCTAAACACCAGGAGATGAGATTGGCTCATCTTAAAGCCTGGCTATTAAAACTACCTGTATGTAATGTGTGTGGTTTTTCTCATCAGCTGGAAGAACTTGCCTTACATAGAAGTTATTGATGTTTGAAGAATTTGTAAAGTCCACCAGTCAAATCATATGGTGCTTTATTTTGAAAAAAAAAAAAAAAAACAAAAACCTTTTGATTGAACATTTTGCTGCTGATAAATCTACTCAAGTTTTTTCTTAAGTTTTCTTTGAGTCAATATTAATCATTTAATATTTAAATAAAATTTACTTATTTCACATAAGTTTTGCATCATAGGTATTAGGTTAATCATGGAATTTTCTTTTTTTAATTTTTTTGTTTATTCATTTCTAGAGAGACAGAGAAAATTAGTGGGGGAAGGGTAGAGAGAGAGAAGAAGGGAAAGAATCTCAAGCAGTCTCCACACTGTCAGCTCAGAGCCTGAATGCAGGGCTCGAGCCCACGAAATGCTAGAACATGACCTGAGCCCAAACCAAGAATCAGATGGTTAACCGACTGAGAATCATGGCATTTTCTTACATTTCAAACAATTGATATTGAATTTCTGGCATATACAGTCTTTCATTACTAATTTGCTTACCTTGATTTTACCTTTGTATCTTTTTAATTATTCTTTTCAAAGAAATAGTTTTATTGATCCTCTATTTCATTATTATTTATTATATAAATAAAATCACATACAACACCTATACATAAATTACATTGTATTATATAAGTACAAGTAAATTTATAATAAATGCAATATATTTTCATAATATAAATAACATATAAATAGATAACATTCTTAACTTTATTTCATTTCTTTACTTTTGTATATTGTTATTTTCTAATATTTTCAATTGAACATTTAGATGATTAATTTTCTTTATTCTTGCTTAATGTATACAATGAAGGGTACACATTTCCTTTTATGTAGTACTCAGTTTTATATGTACCATTTTGTCATTTGTGTCTACCTATTTTATAATTTTTATTATAATATTTTTGATCCATGGGTCATTAGCCCGTGCTTAATATTTCATACCAACTTCTAATGATTGACTAGCATTTGTATTTCACTTTTTAATGCTATATGTTCTCTGTGATGGTGCTCCTATGGTATTTTTCCAGATTAAGCTTATGTCTTAGAATGTGATCAGTATTTTTAAATATTTAAAAAGAACATTCAGTCTTTAAATTTTGTAGTCAGAGTTTTAGATATGTTTATTTGGTCAGATTTGCTTATTATATTTAGCTTGGTTGATGTCATGGTTTCTGGAAGATATGTACTAAAAACTTATGCTACAATTTTGGACTTTTTCAGTTACACCCTATAATTCTGGTAGGATATACCTCATAATATTGCCTTGAATTAATGTGTTAATTACAGGGCTTAGTGTGATGCTTGAAACATAGCCATGACTCAAAAATGTCAGTTGTGATGAGTTTTGCTACAGGTTTATCAATTTTGTTGATCTTTTCAAAGAACCTGCTTCTGGTTGCATTGATCTGTTCTATTGATTGTTTTGTTTTGTTTTGTTTTGTTTTAGTTTGTATTTCATTTATTTCTGTTCTAATCTTTATTATTTCCTTCCTACTACTGTTTTGGGGTTTTATTTGTTGCTCTTTTTGTAGCAACTTTAGGTATAAAGTTATTTATTTGAGATTTTTTTTGAGAATTTTTTTTTAAATTTTTGAGGTAGACCTGTATTGCTATAAACTTCCCTCATAGAACAGCTTTTGTTGCATCCCAAAGGTTTTGGACTGTTGTGTTTTCATTTTCATTTCTCTCAATCTATTTTTTTATTTCCTCTTTGATTTTTTGGTTAACCCGTTCATTGTTTAATAGCATATTATTTATCTTCCTTGTATTTTGTTCTTTCCATATTTTTTTCCTGTGGTTGATTTCTAGTTTCATAGTGTTGTGGTAGAAAAAGATGCATGGTATGACTTCAATCATTTTGAATTTGTTGAGACTTGTTTCATGGCCTAATGTGTGTTCCAATCTAGAGAATGTGACACGTGCACTTGAAAAGAATGTGTATTCTGATGTTTTAGGATGGAATGTTCTGCATATATTTGTTAGATCCATCTGGTCCAATGTGTCATTCAAAGCCACAGTATCTTTGTTGGTTTTCTGTTTGGGTGATCTATTCATTGATGTAAGTGGAGTGTTAAAGTCTCCTACTATTATTGTATTACTGTCAAGTACTCCTTTATGTTTGTTATTAGCTGCTTTTATGGACTTGGGTGCTTTCTATGGCATGCATAAATATATAAAATTGTTATATTTTCTTGTTGGATTTTTCCCTTTATGACTATGTAGTTTGTCCCTTGGTAGAGTCTTTGTTTTAAAGTCGACTTTGTAGGGGTGCCTGGGTGGCGCAGTCGGTTAAGCGTCCGACTTCAGCCAGGTCACGATCTCGCGGTCCGTGAGTTCGAGCCCCGCGTCGGGCTCTGGGCTGATGGCTCGGAGCCTGGAGCCTGTTTCCGATTCTGTGCCTCCCTCTCTCTCTGCCCCTCCCCCGTTCATGCTCTGTCTCTCTCTGTCCCAAAAAATAAATAAACGTTGAAAAAAAAAAATTAAAAAAAAAAATAAAGTCGACTTTGTACAGTATTAGTAAAGGTACCATGGCTTTCTTTTCACTTCCATGTGCATGATAAATGCTTTTCCCAGCCCTTCACTTTCAATTTGCATCTGCTTTAAAAAAGGAGAGAGAGGACTCAAACAAAATTAGAAGTACAATATGAGAAATAATAACCAATACCATAGAAATACAAAGGATTGTAAGAGAATATTATGGAAAATTATATGCCAACAAATTGGATGAAATGGATAGAAGAAATGGATAAATTCCCAGGGACATAACCTCTCAAAACTGAATCAGGAAGAAATAGAAAATTTGAACAGACTGGTTACCAGCAATGAAACTGAATCAGTGATAACAAATTCTCAAAAAACAAAAGTCCAGGACCAGATGACTTCACAGATGAATTTGACTGACATGTAAAGAATAATTAATACCTATTGTTTTCAAACTATTCCAAAAAATAGAAGAGGCAGCAAGACTTGCAAATTCATTCTATAAAGCCAGCATTACTCTGATACCAAAACCAGATAAAGACACTATAAAAAAGAAAACTATAGGCCAATATCTCTGATGAGCATAGATCAAAAATCCCCAACAACATATTAACAAAATGATTCTAACAATATATTAAAAAATCATTCATCACAATCAAGTGGGATTTATTCCTGGGATGCAAGGATGGTTCAATACTTGCAAGTCAATCAACATGAAACAATACATCAGTAAGAGAAAGGATAAAAAACATGATCATTTCAATAGATGCAGAAAAAGCATTTGACAAAGTACAACATCTATTAATGATAAACCCTCAACAAAATAGGTTTATAGGGCACATACATCTACATAATAAAGGTGATATATAAAAAAACCCGGAGCTAACATCATTTGCAATTGTGATAAACTAAGAGTTTTCCCCCCAGATCAGGAACAAGATGAAGGTGTCATGTCTTACCACTTTCAATCTCCATAGTACTGAAAGTTTCAGCCACAGCAATCAGACAACAAAAAGAAATAAATGACATCCAAATTGGTAAGGAAAAAATAAAACCTTCACTATTTGCAGATGACAAAATATTATCCTAAAGACTCTACACACAAAAAGACAAAACAAAACAAACCAAAAAACAAAAAACAAAGTAGAACTGATAAATTAATTCAAAAAGGTCACAGGATACAAAATCAATACACAGAAATCCATTGTATTTATAGACACTAATAATGTAGCAGAAAGAAAAATCAAGAAAACAATCCCATTTACAAGTGCACCAAAAAGTAAAATGCTGAGGAACAAACTCTACCAAGGAGGTGAGAGACCTGTACTCTGAAAACTATAAAATATTGATGAAAGAAATTAAAGATGACACACAAAAAAATGGAAAGATATTCCATGCCCATGGGTTAGAAGAACATTGTTAAAATGTTCATAGCACCTTAAGTAATCTACATATTTAACGTAATCCCTATCAAAATACCTACAGCATTTTTAACAGATCTAGAACACATAACCCCAAGATTTGAATGGAGTCACAAAAGACCCCAAATTGCCAAAACAATCTTGAAAAAAAGGAACAAAACTGAAGGTATCACAAACCCAGATTTCAAGACATACTACAATGCTGTTGTAATAAAAACACAAAAATAGACTCATAGATCAATAGAACAGAATAGGGAGCCCAGAAATAAACCCAAGATTATATGCCCAGTTAATCTTCAACAAATAAGGCAATAATAGGCAATGGGAAGAGTTCTCAATGGTGTTGGAAAAACTGGATAGCTACATGCAAAAAATGAAACTGGACCACTTTCTTACACTATACATAAAAATAAACTCAAAATAGATTAAAGACATAAATGTGAGACCTGAAACCATAGAAATCCCAGAAGAGAACACAGGCAGTAGTTTCTCTGATGTTGGCTATAGCAACATTTTTCTAGATATGTCTCCTAAGGCAAGGGAAATAAAAGCAGAAATAAACTATTGGGTCTAAGTCAAAATAACAGCTTCTACACAGCAAAGGAGATAATCAACAAAACTAAAATACTGTCTACTGAATGGGAGAATGTATTTGCAAATGACATATACATTAAAGGGTTAGTATCCAAAATATATAAAGAACTTCTATAACTCAACACCAAAAAAAAGTAACCCAATTAAAAATAAGCAGAAGACATGAACATCTGAAAACATACAGATGGCCAACAGGTACATGAAAAATGCACAACATCACTGATCACCTGGGAAATGCTATTCAAAACTATGAGATATCACCTCACACCTGTCAGAATGGCTACAATCAACAACAAAAGAAACAATAGATGTTGGGGAGGATGTGGAGAAAAAGAAACCCTCACACACTGTTGGCAGGGATGCAAAATGGTGCAGCCACTATGGAGAACAGTATGGAGCTTCCTCAAAAAGTTAAAAATAGAACTACTCAAGGATCCAGCAATCTCACTAAGGTATAGTTCCCATAAGAATACAAAAACACTAATTCAAAGAGATACATGCACTTGTATTTTTATAGCCACATTATTTACAATAGCCAAAATATGGAAACAGCCCGAGTCCATCAATTGATGAATGGATAAAAAAAAAAAAAAAGAAGATGTGGCATATACAAGCAGTAGAATACTACGTATCCATAAAAAGAATGAAATCTTGCCATTTGCAACAACATGGATGGATCAAAAGATTATAGTGCTAAATGAAATAAGTCAGCCAGAGAAAGATAAATACCACATGATTTCATTCATATGTGGAGTTTCAGAAACAAAACAAATGAATAAAGAAAAAAAAGAGACACCCCCCACCCCACCACTGGAAATAGACTGTTAACTATAGAGAACAAACTGATGGTTACCAGTAGGGAATAGAGTGGGGGCAGGGGAAATAAATGAAGGGGATTAAGAGTACATTTATCATGATGAGCACTTAATAATGTATAGAATTGTTGAATCACCATATTGGACATCTGAAACTAATATAACACTATATGTTAACTACACTGGAATTAAAATAAAAATAAAAATTAAAAATATTAGTTTTTTAGCTGTTTTAGTTATTTTAATTGTATTATTTTTGCTATACCAATGACCCTTTCAAATTATTGACTCTTCCCATATTTTTTTCTCTAAACTTTAAGATCTCTATTCCATGTACATTTTGTGAATAGCATATTGATGGGTGATGTTCATTTTTCCAATGAACACATTTAAGATATTTTACCCCAAATGTAGAGGATAATATTATTTTCAAGCATATCTAACACATGTAAAAAAAAAAACAAAACTAACCACATTCTAGCCTATAAGGTAATATATATAAAAATAGATATATAGTATTATATCATATAATACTTTATTTTTAATAATTTAAATAATGTGACTCTGATTTAAATTTTAAAGTTAGCTGATGTCTTAATTTTTCCCCTAAACAATATTAGGTCCACAGAATATTTTGATTCTTATCATTATTTTTTTATATGTAGCTGTAATTACTAGATATCAGTGTATTTATGAATTTTTTTGACCAGTGTTTCACAACATTCTGTTTTTCATTCTGGGCTCAATTTCTTTCTTTCTTTCTTTCTTTCTCATTTCTTTTTTTTTTTTTTTTTTTGAAATATAGCCTTTAATGATGGTCTGAAACTAAACTATAATTCATTCACTTAAAATGTGCATTTCAATTGTTTCTCTTAGCCAATGCACAGATATGTGCAATCATCACCACAGTCAATTTTGGAATATCCAACCACCACCGCCACTACCACCATCACCCCCAACCACCGTCCATAAGCAACTATTAATTTATATTCTGTCTCCATAGATTTCTTTATTTTAGACTTTCATATGAATAGGATCATATAATATGATTCTATGTTGTATATGTATGTATATGTTGTATACACACACACACATATATATATATTAGTATTTATATACATATATACACACACACATATGTATATTAGTATTTATACACACACACACACACACACACACACACACACACACACATATATATATATATTAGTATTTTGTTCTTTTGTGACTCGCTTCTTGGAGCATATATCAGTACTATATTCCTTTTTGTAGCTAAATAATACACAATTGAATGAATTTAGAAATTTTGTTTCTCCCTTCATCAGTTGATAAGCATTGGGTTGTTTCTACCTTTGGGCTTTTATGAATAATGTTGCTATGAAAATTCATGTAAACATTTTTGTGTGGACGTATGTTTTGATTTCCCTTGGATATATACCTAGAAGTAGAATTTCTGGTTCATACAGTAACTGTATGTTTTGACTTTTTAAGGAATTATTAGAGTGTTTCCCAAAGCAGCTGAACTAGTTTACATTCCCATTAGCAGCATATATGTGCTTTAACTTCTCCACATACTCAGCAACATATGTTATTATCCCTTTTACTATAGCTATCCTAGTGATTGTGAAGTGGCATGTCATTGTCCTTTTGACTTCTGTTTCCCTCCCTCATGAAGAAAGATATTTAGCATTTGTTCGTATGCTGCTGGTCAGTTGTACAACTGCTTTATTTATTCTTCTTTGCTGGAGAAATGTCTATTACAATCCTGTGCCCATTTATTAATTGGGTTGTCTTTTTATATTGACTTGAAAGTGTTCTTTATATATTCCAGATATGTCTATTATCAGATATGTGATTTGTAAATATTTTCTCCCATTCTTTGGTTTTTTCTTTTTCACTTTCTAGATGGTGTATTTTGAAGCACAAAGCATTTTAAATTTGATAAAGTCCAATTTAGTTATTTTTTTTTCTTTTTTTGTTCATACTCTTTGTTTTATATCTAATACTATTTTTCCCAATTCAAGGTTATGGAAATTTACCCCTGTTTTTTCTTCTTAGAATTTTGTAGCTTTAGCTCTTACATTTAATTCTATGATCCGATTTGAGCTAATGTTTGCATATGGTATGAGATGGGGGTTCACATTCCTTAGCATGTGGCTATTCAGTTTTCTCAGCACAATTTGTTGAAAGGACTGTTCTTTCCTCATGCAGTGATCTTGGCACCTTAATTAAAGATCAGTTGATCATAGATACATGGATTTATTTCTGTACTCTGAATTCTGTTTCATTTATCTCTACATTTATATTCGGGCCAGTATTATAGTTTCTTGATTATTGTTGTTTTATGGTAAGGTTTGAAATCAGGAAGCATGAATTCTCCTATTTTGTTCTTTTTCAGTTTTGTCTATGTCATTTGCAATTCCATATGAATTTTAGAATAAGTTTGCCAATTTCACAACTTCATTATTTGCCTAGGTGATAGAGGCTTTATTCAGGCTTTTCTCATGTACAGATTATTTGAGTGTCAAATTCTAGATTGAAACTTTTGCTTTGTTTTTAAATTATCATTTTGATTTAGTTATTTGATGGTTTTCCTCTTTATGCTTTTGCTGATAAAAAGTCTGCTGTTATCAGTCTAATTTTTGTTCTCAGGTAATCTATATATTTTTTCTCTCTTGTTATTCTTTTGGGAGATTCTTTGTCTTTGGTGTAATAGAGGTTAATTATGATATATTCATGTTTACATTTGTTTTTTGGTATTTTTCTTGCTTAAGATGAAGTATACTTTGTAAATCTAAATCCCTATGCCTTGCTTCTAAAATTCCTGTTAGTAATAGGTTAGACCCTTGCATTTATTTACTTATTTATTTATTTAGAGAGAGTATGAACAGGGAAGGGGCAGAGAGAGAGGGAGAGAGAGAGAGAGAGAGAGAATTCCAAGCAGTCTCTGCACTGTCAGTGCAGTGCCCGATGAAAGACTTGAACCCATGAACCATGAGATCATGACCTGAGCTGAAATCAAGAATCGGATGCTGAACCAACTGAGCGACCCAGGGGCATCTGGACCATTGGATTTTAATCTTTATGACTTTCATATCCTCCACATTTATTTATATTTTCTACATCTTTTCTCCATGAGGTAGTCTGTAGGAATTCCTTATATATATTTTCAATTTCCTTATTGTTTTCCTCAAATGTATCCAGTCTTCTGCTGGCCACTGAGTTTGTTTTTAATGAGTATCCTTTTCATTTCCTGAAATTCCATAGTTGCCTGTAGTGATAAAGAGAAAACTCTCCAAGATAGTCTGGGTTTAAATTCTGACCTTAGTCCTCAAGAGGTGGAAGATCTTGAGCTATATTTAATATCTGTGTGTCCAAGTTTCCTCATCTCTAAAAATGAAGTAAACATAGTATCTACCTCAAAGGACTGTTGTTAAGATTAAAAAGATCGGGTGAGGTAATACATATAAAATTCTTACCAGTGTCTAGCATTTAGTAAAACCTCTGCTTTGCTTGTTTGTTTGTTTGTTTGTTTGTCTGTTTGTTTTAAACGAGGTTTTCTACATTTTCTTAAAACAATCTCCCATTATTTGTATTTCTTCTTTTGTTGTTTCAATTGCTTTAAACATAATAACTGTGTTGTCTTTCACCTCTGAGTTGGGTGTGCTAGTAGACCTTTTGTTTCTTCACTGACTCATGGCACTATGGTTCCTTTCCTCAGTGGTTGCAGTTTTCTGGGCTCTGCTTGTTTACTTGTTTTTTCTGTTCCCTGTAGGAGTTCCACTTATTACTTGTGGGTTGGGTCTATTCCCTAAGGGCATATTTTGCATATGTTTTACTGGAACCTCCGGTGTTTCAGAATTTGCAGTTTATGTGAAATTTTAGTACCATGTGATTTCAGACACTACATCTATGTGTGACTAAGTTTTAACGAATTTTTTAGTCACTTTTACTCAGAGTACAGCTCAGGCAGATTCTCTGCTTCTCTGGGTTGATAGGTAGAATTTCTGGGTTCTTTTAGTTAGTTTCCAATGACACAGACAAACCTTAGAGAGTAGTGTCTTCATGCAAGGCTCTATGTTCCAGCTTCCAATTGAGTAAGGACCCTTGGCCACATCTGTTTCTGTATGGATTTTTTAAACCTTATCTTCCAGGTCCAAGGTCCATATCAAAGTTTAAAAAACCTGCCACAGTATCTGCTCACTGGAGTGTTCTGGTTTTAAATCACGTCTTGTTTTGTTTTCCTGCCACTAGGGAATTATTTTATACTTTGAGATCAGGTGTATATTTAATTCTTTTTGTCATATTATATCTGACATTTCTATATGTTTGCAGAAAGAAGAGATAAGTCTTTAATTACCTGAGTCTGCCATGTTTCTGAACCCTATGTCTCCCATTGCTTGTATTTTCTGCTTGGGTTTATTGAAGTTCAACAAACACTGAAGTGCCTACTCAGCTAGCCCTATAGTCTACAACTCACAAAATTGTCCTCCAAGGTATGGAAGCATGAGTTAAGAAAGATCAGTGACAGAGTCAGTGCTAAATGTTTTACTTATAATTTTAGTGTATAGTGTTATTACTATTCCCACCAAATAGGTAGGGAAACTAAGGCTCATAAAGATTAAGCCTGATTTAGAGTTTATGTTCTTTACATTATGTCAATTCTATATGCCCTTAATGCACAAATGAACTCACTAAATAAAATATTTAATTCTCTAACTAAACTTAACAGGTAACATTTGTGATAATGTTGAAATACACTATATTTTCCAAACTCAGAGCTCCATCTTATTGTCCTTAAATGGTACAATTAGGCTATGTATTACCCATTGTTATCCAGCAAAGTAAAATGTCATGCATGCTTGTAAAAATGATTTATTTATTCTTTTATTTATTTATCTACCCAATAATTATTGAACTCCTCTTAGATGCTAACAGTGGATAGGGTTAGGGACAGGATTGCCCTTGCCTAAGCAAGAGTGACATGGGCACTGGATGGCCCCACCTTCCTCCCTTTGCTTGTGCCTCTTCCCTGGAAGGAGGGATATACAGATCTGAAGGACGTGGCCACCTGTGATCTCCCTTTATAAAGTGTTCTGCGTACTGAGATCACAAATCCCTCACCAAAACGATTCCCAGCCCCTCCCCCAAGGCTATCTTTCCTGAACAGATACCCAGGGGTCATTTGCAAAGGGTGGTGGGCAGAGCCTGGAGGTGTGGCCTGAGGTGTCCCCACAGGTATACATAGATCCTTCTCAGAGCAAGGTGGATCCAGGGGAAGAGGAGGATTAAGAGAGGGTCAGGATCCAGGACAGTTAATCTCATACCATATTCCTGGCCTTGGGGAGTCCAGAGGTTCCAAATCTAGACCTGGCCTTGTAGGCCATTATAAAGGAGTACTTACCAAGGTAGGGACATAGAATATATTTTAATTATAATGTGATGGCTTGATTTATAACTTTAAAATGTATAGGCTTGGCATGTGGGCCTCCATTTGAACTCTTGCCCAGGGCCCTGCAGATGTTAGGAGTATACAGCATTCAGCTCTAGTATCAGAAACAGATTCTTAAAGAGAGCATTAGGATAAAATGTGTTAAGTGCCGCATGGAGATGCTTAGTGTATCATGGGGATATAGGGAAGAGCACTAATTCAGCTGTACCTTCCATGTGAGGAAGGAGTTTGCCTGGAGACACAAGGGGTTTGGGGCTGCAGATATTTGAGATGAACAAACAACAGCATGAGGATGGAAATAGCAAGATAGAATGGGAGGTGGGTTTCAAGAGGAGCTGCATTGTTAAGGCAAAATGAGTGAAGGAATGAATATCTGGAATTATCTAGCAAGAAGGTGAGGCTAGAGTAGGAATTGGTTACCCTGGAGGGGCTTTGGACGGCTTACTCCAGTAGCTGACTCTCTATGGGTGTAGGGAGCCACCACAGCAGGTCTGGAAGCTGCTAGAGATGCAGCCAGGCCCTTGTGTCATGTGAATGCTATTGGGGTTGCAGAAGCAGTCTTTGGCTGACAAGGTCTAACGCCAGGAGACTTCTTTAGGAAGTTGTTAGGTGGGAACTCAGCAGAGCTGAGAAATATTTAGGAGATGACATCGTCATAGTGAGGATGTGCTTCCATCAGGCTGACAAGTGCATGTGTCCTCGGAGGTAATCACTTTTTTTTTTTTTCAACGTTTATTTATTTTTGGGACAGAGAGAGACAGAGCATGAACGGGGGAGGGGCAGAGAGAGAGGGAGACACAGAAAGGGAAACAGGCTCCAGGCTCTGAGCCATCAGCCCAGAGCCCGAAGCGGGGCTCGAACTCACGGACCGCGAGATCGTGACCTGGCTGAAGTCGGACGCTTAACCGACTGCGCCACCCAGGCGCCCCGGTAATCACTTTTCAGGCTACACTGAGGTTAGAAAAATAGAACTGGCATCAACCCCAAAAAGCAATAAACACCCTCAACTAATCAGAATTGATTTGATCCCCTTGGCTGGTACTAATCCTGCCTCTTTCACAAATGATGTTGAAAAATTTACAGATGCATCAGATGTATTTCTCATTGACTTTAAGGACAGGGGAACAGAATCAGAGGCCCAAAGAAGTTTCTGCCCTGGGCCACCTTTTAATATTTGGTGACGAAGCCACATCAATATTTTCCTGTACAATATAATAAGTGCATGCACAAGACTTTGGATGGATCCTGACCTTGGGAAAGACAGTGGTGTGTCCCTATTTCCCCCTGATTTAGGACTGTTGTGGTCCTTGGGGCCTGTGTGGTTGCTTCACCTACCAGGCTGTCAGGTAAGAGATGCTAGATCAGGGCAAACAGGGCCGACACCCATCAGTGCCCCTGGTGCCAGCACTGGGAGTGGCTGGTGGCCATTCTTTCTGGGTGGTGGGGGTACAGTGCAGCTGAGGGTGCCCAAGACTACAATCAATAGACACCTGAGAAGCTCAGCCCTGAGTTGGCTGCCCGCCTGTATCTCCCTGATCTAAATTCACAGTGCCTGCGTCATGTAAATGGCACTTTATCCGGCTGGAAATGTGAATCCTGTCAGGAGCACTGGGCTCTGTCATGCTTATCAGAAATACATTATCAGGTGGGGATTAGACAGAGGCTGGTGCTACTGTGCTGTCCATGCCCGGCAAGTAATGAATAATGAAAATTCCATGGACTGGAGACAAACACAATTGACAGGCAGGGGCTGCTGGAGACACCCTTTCACTCAGTTTAATGTGACATACTGAGCTTCTAGAAGGCTTTCCACTTCATTCACCAGGGCTGTGGGCTGGGCGCCCCCCTGGTGGGGGGCTGTAATCCCTGCCTCCACACCCTTTCCAACCTTCCTTTCTGGCCTGCTTCTCTTTTCTTTCAAACTTCCTCTGCTCACCAAAGGTTTCATTTTAAAGGCACCTGTGGAAATATAACAGCAGAAAGGAAAACTTGTACAAATGCCCCAAACTCTTTCACATGGATGTGGGGTGGGCCTTGAAGGGATCAACCATCTCTCTCCTCTGAGAAAAGCCAGGGTGGGGATTACTAAAGGCCTTAATTACTTCAAACTTCAAATTCATCACTTTTTCTTATAATTGAGTTGGCTTTGAATGAGGTGGTTCAAGTTCTCAGTATAATGAAGTGTTTACAGTATATAGATCAAAGTTTATTTTAATTCCTTTCACTACCCCCTCCCCCTTTATTTGACAGGGAAGACCCAGGTGGCGGAGTAAGTAGTTATAGCACAGAAAACAGCAATAATTACAATAATAGCAATAATTACCTCTCCACAAAAACAACTCCCTTTATTTTTATATTGTAAAGGTAGAATAAGCAAAAATCACAAAGTCCTATTTTAAAGAAGACACACACACACATACACACAAACAAAGAAAATGAAGATGCTTCCCACTAGTTTTTATAACCAAGTGAAATGGTTCAAACAGAGGCAGGGTTCTCTTACCAAGAGACATTTAGACTTGAAACCAAAGGTTTGGCTTTTATTCATGACTCATTCACTCATCCATTGCTTTATTGAGGAAAAATGGGTGCTATTTAAGTCTGAGAGAGATGTGCTACACACAGGCCCAGAGCATGAACCTCGCCCATCATTTGCCCTGGGAGAGCTTAGACCCCAGCCGGAGAGAGGGCATCTGGGGAAATATTCCAACACAGGCTGTAGGTAACATAGGAGAAGAAATGCCATGCTCAGGTGAGTTGCCCAAAGCAGTAGCAACTTTTCTGGCTGCCCTGTGTGATCCTGGAGAAGTCATCCCAAGCTGAGCCCCACGCTTCTTGTCTTTAAAATATCATCGTTTTGCCCAACTCTGCCAAAGGCACAAGGTCCCCTGAGAATGACAATCCTTTTATATAGGCTGGAGCTTTACAATACCTCATAGCCCATCCCAGGAGAGGATGGGTTTAAAAAAACTGTAATATGCCAAGTATACATAAGGAGATATTACCAATATTATTACTGCCACTGCTGCTACTATTTATATACTAATTACTCTTCTAGAGCTACCTCCACGGCTTTTTCATGATGTCCTCACGGTGGAGCCAGGAATCTAAATCTCACTTCTCCCTGGCCCTGTTTTCAGTGTGATTTCTATGGTAGATGACACTGTTCTCACTCCTCTAGTGTAACCAAAATATTGGGAGGGAGTTGATCCAGTCAAGTCAGCAATGCAAGTTGGTCTTTGTCTGAAAGGCATGTAGATGTGTATATCAGCCTTGGATTGAAGAGGTAGAAACAAAGCTTTCCTAGCATCTGCTGCTTATGGCAGACCTCTTCCACTGAGGTTCCTGCTAATTGATGAAAATTCATTTCAATGAAAGCCACGTGTGGTATCCTGCATGGCAGAGACAAGCTCTTAGTGTTGCCACAACCCTGCTGGATCACAGAGAGGATCCTGGAATTGCTAAGGGAACTAATAAGAACACTAGCAAAAGGGAACGCATCCCCTATTGTTCTGTGATGTTTGGATTGACTGCCTTCCTTCCTTCCTTCCTATTCTCCACATTGATGAAGAATTTTGAACTCTGTGGTCTTGATTCCTTGCAAGTCCTCTGAGGTGTCTTACTGGGGTATCAGAGATACTCCAGGATAAGGCTGCTGTGGTCTAATGCAGCTGCCTGAAGCAGGGTTCAGATGGGCCTTTTGGGAATTATGTGCCTGCAGCCACAAAAGTCTCCAGCCAGATCAGGAGGGCTGATGCCGATGTCAGCTATTTACACATTGGTTGCAGCAGGCAGCCTTGCTTATAACAGTATATAAAATGAGTTTTGAGTTTCTTCTATGTATAATATTTCAAACTCCCTTCTTCCTGCTATTTGAAAAAAAATGTTTACTTATTTATTGAGAGAGAGAGAGAATGAACATGAACAGGGGAGGGGTGGAGAGAGAGAGAGAGAGAGAGAGAGAGAGAGACAGACAGACTATCCCAAGCAGGCTCCATGCTGTCAGTGCAGAGATTTACTCAGGGCTAAATCTCATGAACTGTGAGATTATGACCAGAGCTGAAATCAAGAATCAGATGCTTAACTGACTGAGCCACCCAGGCACCCCCCTTCCTGCTTTTTTTTTTTTTTTGAGCTCTATTTCTTAGTATTCCCCATGGAATTTTTTTTTTTTTTTTTCCCTGCTTGGTTTTGTAAGTACACCATCTAGGTTTAGGCCTAGAGTTCTCTGTGTCACCACTGCATTCCTCTTGGTCCATTTGTCCAGAACTAGCTCACATTAGTCCCCTTTCCTAGGTTCCTAGATGAGGCCAGTATTAAATTCTGTCCTCATCATCTTTTGTCTAAACCAGCTCAATGGCTTCCCTTGTCAATTCAACCTCTCCTCACTTCCAGCTCTTTTTCTAAGCATCCATTGCCTCTCCTGACTCTCTACTTCCAGTCTATTGGCAACCCATTTTCCATTTCCCTATTTATCGTTTTCTGTTAGGATATTTATGCTCATATTACACTGGGCTTGTCAGATGCTGCCAACACAGCAGTGAATAGGACAATCTTGGCCCTGCCCCCCTGAAGCCAGATACACAATAAGCCATTGCACAAACACATACTTAGACATTATGTTGAGTGCTATCAAAGAAAAGACAGGGTATAATAAACACAACAAGTAGAGCCTAATTTAGATGTGTAGATATGTAGAAAAAGCTCCTCAAAAGCAATGAGATCCAGTGGAAGGAACAGCATTTTCAAAGACTCTGAAGCAGAAGAGCACTTGACATGTGCTGACTCTCCACACATGGAGGAGAGAACACGTGAAGGTGAAGGTACAGAATGATACCAAGGCCAGGTTGTATGAAGCCCTAAAATTCTTGGCGAAGATGGCAAGTTTGATTCAAAGTCAGTGGGAATCCATTGTAGAGTTTCATGAAAGGAGTGACATATCCAGGAGCATGGTAGAAGAAGTATAATATGGTCTGGATTTTGTCAGACTGTCTAGGCTTCAATCACAGCTCTGCCCCTTAAAAGTACACAACTTTGGGCAAGTTACTTAACTTCTCTTTGCTTTCATTTCTTCATCTCTAAAAAGCATGATGATAATACTTCAAAGGTTGTAGTTCTTTAAGTTAATAGATAAAATGTTCTTCCTAAAATGTCTGTCCTGTAGAAAGTATTATATGAATGTTAAATGACAATGATGACAGTGACAATGATGATGGGTATGACAAGGAACTTTCAAAGATATTCTAGTGTTTGTTGTCTGGAGGTAAGATTATAACAACAGGTTGGTCAGGGGAAGAGGGGAAGTAAATGGACTAAGGGTAAGTGCTTTTACTAGTGCAGGAGACAGATGATGTTATCCTACATCAAGGTGACAGTAATGGGATGAAGAGAAGTGCATGGATTAGAAATATATTTGGGAGACAGAATCAGAAGATGATGGATTGGATGTGGAGTTGAGATTAAGGAAGGTGTCAGATGATTCCCAAGCTTCTGGCAACATAAACTGGGTGTACAGAAGTGCCATTTCCTAGACGAAGAGTAGATTTCAGAGAAAAACAAGCAAGAGTTGGGTTTTGGAGCTGGTAAGTTAGAGATGCCTTTGAAATCTGTAAGTGGGGATGTGAAGGAGCTTGTTGGATGTATAATCAGAAGCACACAGAGATCTGGGTTGGAGAAACACATTTTGATTCTTAGAAAAGGGATTGGATTGGCTAAGTTCACTTAGGATAAAAGAATAATCAGAAAAGAAGAGGGCCCAGGGCTAGTTCTAAAGAACTTCAGCATTTCAGAGTTGAGCACAAGAGTGCAAAAGACAGGGATCTTCTTTGGTCAACTGTAAATAGGTACATAATAAAATATTACCAGGAACTATTTAAAGCTTCCACACTATTTTTGGTGTTCAAATCACTCTTAACATCAGCTGATCAGATTCTCACTGTGGCCCTGTTGGTTCGATCAGTCAACATTATTCTCCCCATTTTTACAGATGCGAAAACTAAATCAGAGTGTGTGGTTTGATCTCAGTAAAGACTTTGAATTATGTGTAGAAAGTATTCATGATGTACTTTTTGTTTACAGCAAAAGGAATTATAAAATAAATTTTGTATGTCTTTACATTAATGAGGTGCATATTTTTGTGTCAGGAAAAGAAACATAGGTTCAGGGAAGTTGCTTACACTCATACAGTCAATAAATTTAAATATTTATGACTAACTCTGGAAAACAGTCTGGAGGTTCCTCAGAAGGTTAAAAATAGAACTACCCTACTATCCAGCAATCACACCACTAAGTGTTTACCCAAAGGATACAAAAATACTAATTCAAAGGGATACATGCACCCCAATGTTTATGGCAGCATTATCAACAGTAGCCAAATTATGTAAAGAGTCCAAGTGCTTATGAACTGATAAAAGATATGGAAAATGTGCTATATTTTACACACAATGGAATATTACTCAGTCATCAAAAAGAATGAAATCCTGCCATTTGCAACAACCTGAATAGAGCTACTTTAAGCTAGGCGAAATGTCAGAGAAAGACATATACCGTAGGATTTCACTCATATGTGGAATTTAACAAACAAAACAAATGATCATAGGAGAAAAAAGAGAGAGGCAAACCAAGAAACAGACTCTTAACTATACAGCACAAAGTGATGGTTATCAGAGAGGAGGTGTATGGGGGGATGGGTGAAATAGGTGATAGGGATTAAGGAGGGCATTTGTGATGAGCACTAGATGTTGTGTGTAAGTGTTGAATCACTAAATTGTACACCTGAAACTAATATTGTCCTGTATGGTAACTAATTAGAATTTAAATGAAAACTTAAAAAATGAATTTTTATACCTAATGCTCATGTTGAATTTGGATGCTATTTATGTCACAATGCACACTAGAATAAGTACCCCTACTTACCAGAGAATGTTGGAGATTTCATTTAATCTAGATAGCTCATTCTTTTTAATGTTTATTTATTTTTGAGAGAGAGAGAGACAGAGAGAGAGAGAGAGAGAGAGAGAGAGAGAGAGAGAGAACGAGCAGGGGAGGGGCAGAGAGAGAGGGAGACACATAATCTGAAGCAGGCTCCAGGCTCTGAGTTGTCAGCACAGAGCCCGAAGTGGGGCTTGAATTCACAAACTGAGAGATAACGAAGTTAGATGCTTAATTGACTGAGTCACCCCGGCACCCCCCCCCCCCCCCCGTTTGAAAGTCTGGTCATCAGACCAGCAGCAGCCTCACCTGATAAGTTGGAGATGCTGATTCCTAGGCTTAGCACCAGATGTACTGAATAGAAGCTCTGGGTTGAGGCCCAGAGACCTGTGTTTAGGGAGGCTTCCAGGTGATGCTAATGCCCACATTGCAAGTTAGGCTAGTCTAGACTAGATGAACTTCCAGTCTGGCTGTTCCATGCTGTTTTCTCCCTTGACAGACTCACTCATCAGCTTGCCTCCCTGACCATTACTCACTCACTCTGTGAAGAACACAGGATTGCAAGGCTTTCAAGTTTATCTGTGCAATTCCACGTGCTAGGAGCCATTATTGAAGAATGATAAACAAGCAGTGTTTATATGTCAGAAGTGAAATATATTCAGTTTAGCAGACACTGCATGAGACCTACTCTATGCATGTCTGGTGACTGGATAAAGAAACTCCTACATCTCAGAATGAAGTCCACAAATTATAGCAACCTAAATCAGTGTTGTAATAATTGTCTGCTCCCTGATGTAGCTTTCTCACAATGATCTCAAAGTCCTTCTAAAATATTAATATTCCTGAGAGGCACAAAAGGTAAATGTTATTATCTTTCCCTTCCAGGTGGGTAAGAAAAGGTGAAGGGAATCACACTGGGAAATGCCAGATGTCAGAATCGGAGCTATTCATTTTCTTTGGAAGTGACAGCAAAATCACTTATTTTATTTGAGTTCTCCAAAAGATATCTATGGCCTTAATATCATTTTCCCATTTCTTTTCATTTTAGTGATTACCTTCGATTTGTACTATTGTGTGCAATTTTAAATTAATTATTACACTCTAATGCCTAATTTTGGTTAGCACTTTAATTATGAAGTCATTTGAGCTTTTAGATGAGTTACAGCTGAAGTTAATGAACAGTATTTACTTTCATTAATGACAATTTTCATTACTCTTCCCTTCCACGATCACCACATAGTGAAAGCTTTCAAAGCTAGAGGAAAAATCCAATAAAGGGAAAATTCTACAGGCCCCCTGGTCTCTGAGGAGAGCAGATGGAGCTGAAATGGGCCACCTTGTGATACTGTGGGAGGATGGGGTATTTAATTGTGTTTAATATTGTTTAGAGCTTGCTTTTCTTCCACTGTCCGTGTAAGCAGTGATTGCCATCCGAAACCCAGAGCTCCACAGACTTGGAAATCTGAGCATGAAGGCCTGTATTCATACAACTCTAAACTCCTTGGATAGAATATTTTAAGTTTCTATTAACCCACTCTATGATTTGCTTATATGGCTAGAAACAACTGGTGATTTGGAAGGTTTAGATCTAAGGCACATGTCAGACTCCTCTTTGGAAATTCTCTACAAGGTGCACCTGCCTGCCTCCTGCTCCACAAACGGAGCCTAAATCCTGGGGATCTGGGGCAACACCCAGGCATGTGCTTCCAAAGCAGTGGTATGGTTGTGCTGCTCAGAGCTGGTTATATAGAATGGTGAATAAACTTTTATTTTTATCCCTTAAAAATATCTTGTGTTCTGTAGATAATTTCAGTTGCTTGTTATATATTTAATAGGGGATATTGCATTGCATCTGGTTTTTGTTGTTATTGTCTCTCTTTAGATGGAAAAAAATGTAAATCTGTTGCTTTTTATGGAAACATTAATGCAAAATTCCTTGTCCTATAGGCTTCTTTTCTTATTTCAAACCAGGACACACACTCCATGGATTTGGACCATGTCCACAGGGGTAAGAAGCAGGGAAGCAGAGGGAGTTTGCTTTGGGAAGCCTGGGTCTGCCACTTATTAGCTGCTGGCACTTAGCATGTGCTTGACCTCTCAGGTTCCTCCTGTGGTAAATAAAACAGCCCCTGTCTCATAGGGCTGCTCTGAGAAGTGAATTAATTCATATGTGTAAAGTGCTCTAATCAGTTCTTGGCACACAGTGGATAAGAGTGGATCACGAGTTGCTGTGTGGTGGTCACCATTATGACTTTGGCATCAGTATTATCATTATTTCTGAAAATGCTCTGTGGACTCAACTTCAGGGTTTTTTTTGGCACAATATAAGGAGAAGCTATTTTCTAAACAAAACAATTAGGTGTAACCCACTTAACACAAAATAAACTTTTTAAAAATGTTTATTTTTTAGAGGAGCGGGGGGAGAGCAAGTGAGACAGAGAATCCAAAGCAGGTTTCTCACTGTCAGCACAAAGCCTAGTGTGGGACTCGAACCCAAGAACCATGAGATGATGACTTGAGCTCAAGTCAGACGTTCAACTGACTGAGCCACCCAGGTGTCCCAGAAAATAAACTTTTAAAAGAAATTATCATTGTGGAAACAAACAAAGACCAAACAAATGAGAACAAAGACTGTTTATTCGGAGCTTGCTGTGGTAAGGGAGTCAGCCACTATCACTTGTATTTTGTGGAAACTCAAAGCAGAAGAGGAGTGGGAAAGCTTTATAGAAGATAAAAGGGAAGGTGTCGGGGTGTCCTGATGGGAGGCTATTGGCATGGGCAAGTGGTAAGCAGGCAAACTAGAAGCAGGGTGTCCCATATGACTGATTAGGGGGTGCATCCTTGGTTTTTTCTGCTTTGTCCAAAGTTGGAAGCAGGAACAAAAATTAGGGAAGCTGTCACTTATCAATGTTTTCATGGCTATTTAGGGCCAATTGTTAGAGGGGCCATTGTTTCGCTTCCTGGGTTGTTGGGAGAGATAACCAGCTGTCTTCCTGCAAATCTGATGTCTAGAATGCTGGATCCCTAGGCTGGTTACTATAGATACTAGGCTGGTTTCTTGGGCAAGTTTCTGTATGCTGTGGGTCAGAAGTCTAGTTCGGTATACGTTCTGGACATTTGGTCTCCCACTCTATTCATTATTTGAATGCAAATTATTTTGCTTCTCAGGCCTATCTGATCATTAAATCAGAGTGGCTAAAACTTCTATTTAGAAATTCTGTAAGTTAAAAATATCTACTTAAAAGTAATAAAGTTGTATTGATTTTTTAGAAATATTCCCATAGCAGTTGCTAGATGAATAAGTATTTTGGATCGAATTGATTTCAGAGCTTATTTTAATGCATGATGGCCTTTCTCCCACTGGGCTTGGAGTAAAGTATTTCTTAGATTCACTTAGATTTTTAATAAATTTAGCTAACAATTCTATGATCCTAGAGTGGAGGAAGGATAGTAAGTTAGATCATCAAAAGGATATATTTCTAGGAAATAAATTACTAATACTTTTGAGGAGTATTATACTGTTATTTAGTGAGTTTTCATCTGGAGTTTTTGCTTAGTATGTATTTACATTTTTGCTTAGGATAATTTCATGATTGAATTATATTTCTGGGGAACTCAGGTTGGAAGATAACTCTAAAATGTGTTAGTTGATAGAGATTAACTTGTTTAGGAGTGAATATTGACAAGGAGCAAGCCACCCAGGGAAATCAACAATTGTTTTAATATGAGGATCCATTGTGAAATTGTTATGATATGATCTTTAAATTTGACCTCTTGTGTTATAGTTCATTGCCTTTGGGTATTAGCCTGTGATGAATATGACTTCACTCTGGTAAGGTAGAAAGTTTGATACACTAAAGGGGTGAAGATATAGGTTCATGGAAACTTTATGACTCTTTGTTCATCATGAAGACAAACAAGGCTTAGAAAGCTGTTTTCATATTATATCTGCTAGTCCCGGGATCCCCTAGTCTGACTCTTTTACTCTAACTTGCCTCATGTAAGAAGATGAGGGACTTTGAGACATTTAGAAATGAAATATTGTAGAGAAAACTCTTCCAAAACTCTAGTTGAAGCTGAATAAACTTCATGTAGTATGTGTACACACACACACACACACACACACACACACACACACACACACATTAAACAATGAAATTATCCCCTTGACTCTTCGCTCCACCCTGCCTCTTGTTATAAAGAAAAGGAGAGAAGCATTTCCCCCCATTTTTATGGGAAAGAATCTTCAGGAGAAAGTGCTTTTATTCTGCTGAGAAGTCAGGGTGGAGGTTGGCAAGCCATTTGATCTTTATAGCTCCTGAAACTAACAAGTAACAAAACCAAAACAACAAAAAGATGACAGTGGAGGAGCCAGAACCACCATCATCTCCTGTATAAGTGATGTCCTTCTTAGTATAATTAAATGCCTTTCCAGAATTACCATTTCTGTGGCCAAGGTTTCTCATTGCTGAGCCTGCAACAAACATCCATCCTGCAACAAAGAGAGGAAAGCTTGAACCTGTGAGAACTGCAGAAAAGCGGGCCCTCATTCACATAATCCATCTCCAGTGGTGAGCAGGCAGATGCCATGAGTGGGGCTGAAGGACTGGCCTGGGCACCAGCCTACCCAGCCGTCTCTATGGAAACCCAGTTGGCAAGAGTGAAAGATGCCTTCGCAAGGAGACACACCTGCAGCTCTTAAGTCTCAGCGAATTTACTTCCTCCCTCTCCCTTCATTCACATCTTTTCATTAAATGAGCTGATTTGTCACCACTGACTCTCTCAGACAGCAGCCCAAGGTTTTGATCTACTGAAAAAATAAAACTTTCATTTCAAAAATTTGCAGAGGTTTCGAGCAGTACAGGGCTGCTGTAGATAAAACTAAGGATGTGGCAGCCCTCTCTGGATTGAATGACTTAATTATTCTGGCTGTTCTTTCTCTGAAAAAAAAAATATATATATATAGCAGAAACAGCAAGCTATCTTGACTATTTCTGTCACTGAAGTCACTGATAGAAGAAACCGTTGACCACTTTAGGTCTCTGGTCTCCTGGGTGTGTTAAATTTGTACTGAGGTCTGGTCTAAAAGTTTATTTAACCTAAAGATTATTTTCATGCTGGTTTCAAAAAAGTTTCCAAAATGCCCTCTCTTCTGTAAAGCCTTTCTATATATTATGTTCTGAAGAAATAACCACTGCTCTTGCCAAGACCTGAGTGTGAAGATCCCCTGGTTATTTTCTCTGTTCTTCTTGGGCACCATTGGGATGTTAACATCTAAAATAGCCCCAGCTAGGTGATCATTCTTGATAAACTGTCTTAATTCATTTATGGGAAGGGATGTAACATAAACAAATGAATGAATGTAAAAACATATAAATTGGTAAAATTTTATCCTTTACAACATTTTCTTTTAATAGCTAGTGCATGTAAGTTTCTCAGTGCGTATTTGCAAGCCCCCTAGTCAGGAATTTAGAGCATGTACACTAGGTTTATCTTTCCTTGTTTACTAGCTGAGAGAGTGTCATGTGCAATTAGCTAAATTATGAAGGGTTTCCAAAATTAGATAAATAAAACAGTCCATCCTCTCCTACACTTGTCAGCATGTGGTAAAAACCAAAATGAGGCCAAACACATATACACACATTCCCAACACCCCTCTGCTATGGGGATGTGGGCTGCTTACCGATTTCCATAAAAAAACCTTACTTACAATCTGCTATCTCTCAGACCCATCCTGAGTCCATTTGAATCTGGAACCTAATGAATATGTGAGAGAGAGACCAGTGATTTTTAATCCATATTTTTCCTGTCATCTACTTTTTTAAAAATCCCACAGCACCAAGCACTGGTTATAGTATTTTTTCAGAGATCAAGCTTGGAAAAGGTTGTGAAAGGGGCATTTAGGAAAAAAAAGAACAGAAAAAAGAAAAAAAAAAAAAACTCTGAGAGAAAACAACCCACTATTAGTACACTAGGGTGAAAGCCCTTGAATGTCCCATCAAAAAGCTTCTGTACTTGGACTTCCTACTTCTGGCACCTGCTGATCCTACTTAAAACCCCCTGCATTCATTAGAGGCAGAAAATGCTTCTCAGAATCTTACACACAATGTGGGGCAGAGATCTTCACCACTAATTAATGTGGCAATCTCCAGCCAGCAAATGGGCTCATGTCCACAGTACAGAAGGTCAGGAGAAGCACATGCCCTCCTTTGTTTACCAAGCTGCACAGTGTTTAAGGCCTGGTCATGCTTTTTGATGGGTGTCATGATGACAGATTTGGATTTTAGAAGCATTTGGACTTCTCTTGGGAAACACGCACACACACAAACACACATTCTATTTTTCTCACATACCACGTGATCTACACCAGAATCAGAGCAGCAGTTACTGAATATTAAATTAAACTACAAAAAAAAAAAAAAAAAAAAAAGGAGGGGGAGAAGAAGAAAGGAAAGTCGGTATGCATGAAAACAAGCTGGAAAGGTTAAGAGCAAAAGGAGAATTGTAGAACAGTTTCGGTCTGTTTGGAATGAATTAATCAGACCATTAAACAAATCTTTTAATCTAAAATATCTCTTTCATTTCTGTACCCTGTAAAACAAAGTGATGGAGAGTTGATGGCAGAATCTGCCATTGCTCCTTATTTGTATTACACAGGCTGGAGTTCTGGCTTCATTAACATTCCACCGCAGTCAAAGACCACACATTCAGGCTGAAATCTGGACTAAAATGTCTGGGGGGCCCTGAGGTCTCTTACCTTGATATAAACCACCAAGTGGTTTCTTCCTCTTATGCTATCTATCTATCTATCCATCATCTCCCATGACTTGGAGAATATGATACAATCTCTGAGGAGCTCCTCCATCAAAAAAAAATGTATCTAAGGCTCTACATTCAAATTTTGAACACAATTTCAGAGATCCCCTGAAGCCCATCCGTTGACTTTGAGGTTAAGGGTAAGAGGAAAATCTATATTATCTCAATATCCTTACTAATATTATAGGGAATCTATCTTCAAATCCTTTCAATGGGACTTACATTGTGGCACATTTCAACTTATAGAAATACACAACTTAAATTCAAGTCACAGTGTTACTAACTGAATATCAGAATTAGATGAAAAAAAGATTCAATTAAAATTCATTTCTGTTTTTTCCAAAAGGTCCATGGATACCAAAACCATTAAGTGTGGGGGTAGGGAAACCCATATCTAATTCTACTTCTTCCAATAACAGGCTAGGATTATGGACAACTGATTTAATTTCTCAGGGTCTTGTTTTTCTTCTCTACAAATGACTTGGTGCAACTGGTGCAACTGAGTGACCTCAGAGGCCCACTTGAGTTTTTGATTCTACCTTATTTGGTGAGAGAATTACAGTGACAGTAAAAGGGACAAATAAATAAAAGGAACAACAAAAAAAAACATAATTACCAGAATGAGACAGTAAAAATCCTCAGGAAAAGATGTAAAATGCATCTGAATTTTTCTTGCTGTAGGAATAATTTTCCCATCTATATAATAGTTGATGCGAAGTAGCATCGTTCCTTAAGTTCATGATTTGCATTTGATTCCTTTTTAAAAAAAATATTTTAATCACCTATGTCCCTTAGTATGGTACCTACTTATTGCCAAGAAGATGCTCAAGGAATATTTGTAGATGAGCAAATGGTTATGTAGATTCAGAGGTGGGAAAAGGTTTGAGAGAACCCTGTGGCAGTGCAGGCAGCTGGGGGCCAGCACAATGACTGGTGGAAGGCCAACTCAGCAGAGTTCTTGGAAACTGTAAGTTTTTTGGAGCTGTTTGATTAATGCAAACAGGGAGCATTTGGCAAGCCCAATGGAAAAGGACATTTTATGTAAAGCTATAATGACACAACAAGCATTCTCTCCCTGGTTTATCCAATCACATCTGCATTTCAATGCTGCTGCTGTCCTGTGAATCTCGTAAATTATTGTCGCTCAGTTTTCCAGGAGAATACAAACCTCACTCTTCTTTCAGGAAACAAAGAGAATGCTTGGCTTAGGTGTCTCCTGGAAGTACTAAGGTTCATTCCTATCCAGAGGAGAGGAATGCCAGATGGAAAGATGAGAGCTTTCTGTCCCTTGCGTAAAAAGAAAAAGGAGAGAAAAGGTTTATCTCATTACTTGGAGATAAAAGAACTAAGCTAGCTTCAAAGCGGTATGCCTTTAAACACCCATCAGAAACCACAAGTGTGGGACCAGATGGAGTAAGAAAGCCCCCTTCCCCAATTAGCTTGCAACCTCTCCCTTTCCCTCTCCTTCCTGTCTCCACCTTCCTTCCTCTCCTTCCTGTCTCTTTTCCTCCCCTTTCCTGAATCCAGCACGATTAAGTGGCTGACTTATCTCCTCAGTACTGAATTTTAAAGGGAACAGCTAACTGTGTGATCATATGATTAATATTTATACCCTGTCACTGAATGTTGACAGATTAATTATGCAACATAGTATAAAAATCAGCAGGCAGTGTGGGCCAGCAACTGCAAAGTTAGGAGCTCAACTAGGGGTCTGGCAGGTGCCCCAGGGGGACAGTAAGCTCCGGAGCCTCATGTCCCAGCCTCTCTCAGGTAAAAGGCTCACTGACTTTTTCCCACTCCTTACAGCTCAGCATGTCACCTTTGTGGGCATCAACGAGTAATGTTCATGGAGCCCTCCTTGGCTGCATTCTAGCTGAATCTCTCTGGGATTTGACCCCCTGAACCATACAGCCCTGATGCAGATGTCATAAATGGGGCACATAGTATTGAGCAGAACCAACTGAACTATAATGGTGGACGCTTTCCGGACTGAATTCTCAGTCCAGAAGTCCTTTTCAGGGAATATAAGTAATCTGTGATTGATTTGGAAGGATTTTTTTGCATATACTGTTGCACTAGACAGAGAGTACAGCAAAGTAAAGTGGGTTCCAGTCCTTAGGGAGCCTTTAATTCAGTCTGGGAAGCAAGGCTTCAGTTCAGCAAGGAGCACAGACAAGAGTAATGGGAGATGTCCTCCCAACTTTGCCACTAATTAGTGTTCTATCTGGCGGAAGATACTTTTCCCGCTAGGACCTGCAGTTCTTCTCTGGTGGTTGGGGCTTTACAGAGTTCAATTCTGCGGGACTCAGAAAAGACAGCAAGGAGCAATGACATTGCTGCCACATGCCTGGGACCCAGGGCTGGCAAGCCACTTGGGCAAAATCTGGAGCCCCAGTTACTTGTGTGTGAGATGGAATGACAATGCCACAGGGTTTATTACGTAGGTTTTATATATATATATATATATATATATATATATATATATATATATATATATATATAGTGCTTAACTGTGATGTTAATAGCTATGCCATACATTGTTAAATCGCTGTGAGAGATGTTTCTGAAAGAAATGGGTTGCATTGAGGTCACCTGACAACCTCAACTGTTTTAGATTTTGCTGCTTTGCACTTCTCTTCAACTTGGCCTGTGTGAACTTGTATACTTATGGAGTGGCGTTGTGTGGTTAATTATGTGGCTGGAACCATTTCTGCCATGTGGTACTGCTGGCATCTCATATTATATCTCTCTGTGGAACCGTATACTGGCACTGGCCCTCTTTGAAAAAGCCCAGGCAGCTCTACTGTATTCCATGAGCCTCTGTAGGGCACACAGGGCCCAGCATCATGAGGCATGTTAGTAGTAAAGGCTGACTGAGTAGCAGAAACATGAACAATGACAGAAATCTTGGTGGTAGGATGCCCCTACACATGCTGGAAGAGATTATTCAATGGCACTTGACTAGTGGCCTGTTCCAGAGAGTGGAAATGCTATCTCAGAGTGCCTGGGATGCTTGGGTGACTGATGTTATGTGTGTAGTTTGTCATTGTTCTTTTCAGTGAGTTTGTATGTGTGTGTTTGGTGGTTATTGAAGGCAGATGAATAGATAATTCTACAGAGAAGCTCACTTGAACCAATCAGTTATCAGGTCACATAACAAAAAGCTGTTGCAATCACAACACATCAAATCAATTCTGGGAGCGATATACCTTATAATCACGCAATGCAAATAATCAAACCCAATAAGCAAGCAAACCTTCAATGTCATCAAGCAAAACTCCAACTACAAGTAGCTCTGATAGCCTTAAATCAGCTCTTTACCCCTTCTGCTCCAGGAAAGCACTCATTGATGTGCTTTCCAAGCCAAGCTGGATAATTTAGCATCCACAGAGATGATGCTCCAGTTAACAATTTATCTTTGCATAGCAAGTTGGCTGATTAAATTAACTGTTTAGTAATACTCTGAGATCAGCTGTGAGTTAGAAGAAAAAAAAATCCACTTGTATGTATAAAGGGAACTGTTCTAATATTCATTCTGACAATAATCTTTCCTGGTGTTCACCTGTGCCAGAAACCACCTTAGTGGGTTTGGATTAGAAGAAACAAAATAAATACAAAATGTGGTTCTTTCCCTCTACAGTGAATTGGGATAAATGGCATGCCCAAAACAAATAAAAATACAGTGTGGTAAATGTGATCTATATGTACTGATCAATGTCAGTTTGTTAAACACCTACTGTGTGTCAATCCCTGACAATTTGCACAGTTCCAGAAGGACAGAAAACAATCTGTGTCCTGAAGGAACCGGTAATCTACTGGAGAAATAGAACAGCGGAGAACATGGTGAGGCTATGAGGAAGGGAACATTAGGTGAAGTCTAGGAAAAGGGAAGCCAATTAATCCTGAATCCTGCAAATACATCAGGAATGTTGTGCAACATGCATGTGTGACAAATTTCCGTTGATAATCTTGTTACCCCTTGGAGTTGTAGGTCGTCAAACTTAACTCTGTTTTGCAAGCAGAGGATGAGAATCACCAAAGGCCTATGCGTGGATACCCACAGTAAAAAAGGAGTTGCAGAGGGGACTAGGTTTCCAATTTCCAGCACAGACATTCCACAATTGTTATGTTGTTCATTCTTATTGGTCAGAGCCTATAAGATGAATAAGCCACCCTGTAGGTTGATGAAAGGTACTTGGGTAGATAATTTAGTACTTTAAAACCATTAGAATGTCATTTAGTGCATTAGTAATAAATTAATAGTTAACAAGAGTGGGCAATTATTTCAATGTGTGGGCCAGAACAGCAGGGAAGAATAGACCAGGCTGCATATTTGGAACCTATCAGCACTGCATTTGTATGTGCCAGGTAACCTTCTAGAAGGTGCTTCTTTGTAAATGGGCCCTAGTGAAGCTTAACTTGTAGAGTACAGTCTGTTCAAAATGACCCACACTATAGGTAAATTGGATGGCATGACACAAGATTTATCCAGACAGGCTGTGTTGTAGGACATGATTTCGGACCAGAAATCTTTGAAAGTCAAATCTTTACTATTCTACCATGACTACCGACTAGTGGGTGCTGAGAACAGAGCCTTTTCTCTCTTTCTCTTTACAAAGCTCAATTAAAATGTGCATGAGCAATAATCTCCCATTTAGAGCTCCCGTGGTGATTGATAGAGTGATTTCCAAGTGTGTTTAGGCTCAGTGGAATCTATCTCTTAACCCATTGTGGGGCCAGCACAGAGGAGAAAGAAAGGAAGGCAATACAAATTAAAAAGCCAGAGGAGGCAGATTACATTCAGAAGAAAGGGAGTACAGAAAAGATGACCTACAACAATTAGAAAGGAAGGAGATGGGTCCTCTGAATTGTGCACTCCAGCCATTTTCAAAAGTAAAGAAACTTCTAGTAGCAGGGTAAGAAACAGTTTTTGATGCAAAGCTCACTGCATGTTTACCAACGTGAAGGTTAATTGTGAGGCAAGAAAATGCCACCACGAGGCTGAGGCTTTTCTATTGCTGCTTTTTGTAAGTATCTCCAGGAACCTGCAAACACAGAAGAGGTCCTTTGATAGCCACGTTGGCAGCCCACATTGCTCACTGAGATCCGGCAGGTTAATGTAGCGCTGCCAACCCTCCAGACTGAGGCAATCAGAAGCACTGCTTGATAGAAATAAAATGAAATGTGGTGGGAGGAGGGAGGGAGCCTATGGTTGGTATTTCAGCTACTGGCAAAGCCCTCCTCAAATCAAACCCTCCGTGGAGGGCGGGTATTAGCAGAGTGGCTGAGGGGCACCTGCAATGCCGAGATTAATCCCCTTTTTGTTTTCTTTGGGGTCTATTTAGGCACTGCTGAGTGGGAGAATTTATGTTGGCCTCCTTCCTGGAAGGGAGCTGCAGGCTGAGAAAAGAGGATGTGTCATCATATGTCACTTCTCAGTGTGCCTCTGTCGCTGTCTGTCTGTCGCTCTGCCATGCTAGATCTCTGCCCCTCCCTGCCAATCCATTCTACCTTCCTTCTGCTTCTCTGTGATTTGTTTCTGTGCCTTGGATTATTATCTTCTATCAGAGCAAGACAACTACAGTCTCTGATGACAGAGCCCCAAAAGGTGGCTTTCTTCTATCCTCCAGAGCCTGTCAGGTCACAAGTTCAGGGCAGGCATTAAAGTGATGAAGGGAGAAGTAAGCTGGCCTTTGATCACACTCCATCTTGGAGCCCAGAGACTCTGGCCAGGTTATGCAGATGTCGTTTGGAAATTAGCTAATGCTCTGAGAGATACCCTGGGGGGGTCATCTTGAAATGCAGAAAAACCCCATCTCTCATAGCAGCCTTCAATGCTTTTATTTAAGCAGAGCAGTAATTTTTTTTTTTTTTTGAAAATAAAATACCATTCATAACATCGATGTATAAAGCAGAAGTGGATGTGCTCTGACTATAAAGGGGTGAGAGGGTGTTTGGGAGAGCCTGGAGTCAGCCCAGTGAGCCACTCCATCACCCAGAACCCTCAGAGCCATCACATCCATACCACTATACAGATGGTATTATCAGCAAGCCCTGATCCTGGGCCTCTGACTGCAACATCCCAGAAGAAGAGTTTCCTTGCTTACATTCCCACAAAGTTACCCCCTATGAGCTGGCAGAAGCTATGCCTGATCTTTAAAATGCATATTATTACTTGCATGAGGACTCTCTCTGTCTCATGTTCTAAGGTAGGGTCACATTGGATTTTTACAAAGGAGCTGCTCTCTCTCCTGGTATATATCTATTAGTCACCATGGCAGGTGCCATTTTGTTGAGTACCTTACATGGGTTTCCAGACAGGTACAAGGGTACAATTTTAAATCTTATATCTTGGTAGCTACATTCTTCCTATTCCAGATAAGGACTTTGGCAAAATTAGTAGTTGCTAGATATTAACTATTCCTCTTCTTACTGTATCAGACAGAAGAGAAGGTGAGTTTATCTCAGTATCTTATCTTGCCCAGAATTCCATCCCTCATCAATGCAAATAGTGGATGCATTTTTTGATGTAAGAGTCAGTATTTTGGAAAATGGCATTTACCCTACAATGGCTATGCCCCAGGTAGAATTCTGGGCTTTGGGTTGCGTGGCTCAAATCCAGAGAACAGAGGGGGGGCAGTTGCTGGCTCACGCATGAGCTGCTTCAACATCCTGCCTAACTGAGCACAGCTATGCTCCATTTATAAGAGGCAGCGTTAGCGCCTACCTCATGTGGTTTTAAATAGACGCGGGATGTAACCCTTCTTTTCTGACAGCACAAAACTCCTTCCCGAAAAGTCACCTTCAGGAGATACGTTTTTTTGTGAAGAATCACTGTCTGTATAGTTAAGTCCAAGGGCCATAAAACAGAACTCTGAGTTTATAGTCTGAGTGCTTTCATTTACTTATTCTGTGGCCTTTGGGAAAATTGCAGTTCCTCCTTGTTATTGTTAATTGGTGAAGTCTCAGAAACTTGGGAATACCACAGATATGGGAGATGCTTTGTTTATGAAAGATGCCACATAGAGATATTGATGTGGTCACTGGGAATTTTCGTTGGGGGTCTTGGGAGTCTCAACATAAAATAATAATAATAATAATGAGGTCACATTGCTCATCTTCCACTTCTCACTTATTCCTTTTTCTGCCTTCAGAGTCCATAGTAGGAACAACTGGTGTATTTAACTGTATTTCTTCTGCTGAATAATCGGCTAATTGATTTATTACAGGCATGGCCTTTCTGTTCTCTGTTCCTTAGCATCCTGCAGTGAAGTTTGTTACCTTGTCGGCCCTGTTTATTGCATCCCCATCGTGCAAGTAACCAGAAACTTGGCACTAAGCAGATGGGGAAAAATGCATTCTATAGATATCAAAGCTGAGTGGTTAAATGTTGATCTCTTTGGAGGTAGATGGCTCCCAAGACCCTGGTGCTTTTTGAAATATGTTCTAAATAACCTATTTTTCTATGTGAACACAGGGCTCGGTGAATGGAGATTATTTTCAAGTAGCCCTCAAGGTTAAAGTTGGTTGCTCTTCCAGATGGTTTCTATCTAATGCTTTGGATTATGATATTGAACCACCCTGTGATCAGAACTCCTAGTGCCAAGAATAACAAGAAGTGGAAGCCAGCCGCAGCAAGGGCTGCTGCTTTGAGGGCATGCCGAGATGTAAGGGTCAAGTCCAGACCATATGGTCTATCAAGGTCCTGCTGCAGTAACCCCAGGAAATACAAATCAACTTGCAGAACTGCTCATCATCTCTGTTTCGTATTGCGTCCGTCACTGTATCTTCTGAGTGCCCCCTTCCCTAAACCCTTCTTCTGCTAACTCTTTCCACAGGCTTCTTTCTGCAGTAGCTTGTTTTATTCCAGCTGCCACAGATTCTAACAGACTCCTCAGGAACTTGATCCAGGAGGGCCACATGGTCTAACAGTATAATGAAGCAGAGGGGGCTCCTAGGTTGCAGATGCAAGAGTGAGACATTTTATTTAGCCTGACATTACAGCAGGTGATATGGATGCCGGGTCTCAGCTACCCTGCAAGGAAATCGTGTGTGAAATAGTTCCCCAATGAAAGGCTTACCATTTCTGGGTACTTGGACCCTAAAATGGTAAGTTGAGGACAGGTCCGTTGAGAGAGTAGAGATGTATTTGAGTTTGTATTGCTTTTCCTTTTTTCCTTACTCTGAAAGCAGTTATTTCAGCACAAAGCTAAGTGACTTTAAATATTTGCTTCCTTTTCAACAAGACCATAATGAGGCTATATGCGTGCAACTAAAATGCAAGTTCCATGAAGGCAGAAATTTGTATCTGTTTTGTACGGCACTATCTCCAGCATCTAAAATAGTTCTGGGAACACAGTAAATGTTCAATAAGTATCTGTTGACCTCTGATAATAAAAACTGAACCTTTTTCTTTCTTTAATACTCTTCAAAAATCAAATCTGAAAGATCTTGCTTCAAAATCATTTAAAACTGCTGTCAGTTCCTTACCTTTCCCAGTGTCCCTACCCAGTATCTGAACAGCACACCTGCCCAGGGTCGAGGCATTTATTCTATCTTTTCCCTGTTTCCCCAGAATTCGTCAGAACCACATCGAATGCTACTGCATTCACATGGGCAGGGTTTCAACAGCTTGGAAAGGTTTAAGCTTCCATAACCCATATTCCACTTATTTTATTTCTGTAAAGATGGTGGGGAAATGGATTAAAGTTGTGTTTGCCCCTGGCTTAGGGACAAGATAAGAGAGGAGCCAGCACTTGGACCTTTAGTTATCAAAATCAGCTATGGATTATCTACGCTCAATTTCATATGTACGCATGCCTTCATTCTGTTTTCCTCCCCTCCTCCCTTTTATATGTTGAGAATTTTTTTTAAGCTTTATTTATTTATGTATTGAGAGAGAGAGAGAGAGAGAGAGAGAGAGAGAGGATCCCAAGCAAGTTCCATGCTATCAGCACAGAGCCAAATGTGGGATTTGAACCCATGAACCATGAGATCATGATCTGAGCTGAAATCAGGAGTTGGACACTCAACTGACTGAGCCACCAAGGGGCCCCTATGTTGATGATTTTTATTGCTTGGCCATACTACTTAACTTTAACATCCACAGGCAACATCTGTTTGAGGGAAGAGGGCACACAACAAAATAGGAATTCTGTCTCGTGATGGACAATGGACTAGTGCTAGGGGAGGGCACAACAGCCTGATGCTGAGGAGGGTGTTTTCTCTTGTTGAGAGGTTCTAGCATTAAATTGCCACTCCTTGCCACTCCACTCACAGACTCTGGTTTGTGTAGATGTCTGGATGTTTTCCTTTATAGAAACCCCTTTGCATATTCATCCCTGAGTACCACAGTGGGCAGACCCACTTCCCCCACACCCATTCCTATTCCCAGTAGCACAGCAGCCACCACAAACCCACTCAGCAGAACAGCCTTGTCCCCCGAGGGAGCGCTTATGGAGCTGACCTTAAAGAGCAATTCCAGTCAGGAATAGAGAGGCTCAATTGTTCATAAACCTGACGTTTATTACTTGGAGATTCTTTCTCTACAGAACAAGCTTCTCTTTACAATTTTATCAAAGAAAGCGCTCCTTTCCTTGGCACCCAGCTTTCTCCTCTGGGCTTCCTCCTACTTCTCACCACTCCCACCCACCTGTGGGCTTTGCATAGGACAGCAAGGGAAACAGTGGGATTCATCACCCACGAAGCTTGTGGCTCTAAGGAGGGCCAGGCTGGCATGTGGAGCAGACGGTGAGCATCCTTTTCCCTCCTTTTACTTAGGCAGCAATTAGTGAGAGAGAAGAGAGATAATGATGCTTTTTCCACTTTGAAATGCATCAGCCTTTATGTGGTATTTTCTATGTTGCCAGGTCAGACCAACACTTAGAGTCAATTTATTATAAGCTTAACGAATGGAAGCAACACACATTGGTTGTTTCCTGTGTTGAAGAAGTAAAGGACTTAATGTAGATCCATGTGGTTATATTATTTTAATTAACAGATACTCCAATTGTAGAGATTCCTGATGCTCCCCATTTTGACTTAATTGGACTCACATTTTGGGGAATGGATAGGCCAGTGGTCTGAAGGCAAGAAGAGGAGTTAATGGATCACAACAAATCCTATTTATATATTAGTCAATAGCATCATATGTAGACAGAGAGAATCAGAGGCAAGTCCTCCCCAGTTCTGAATCATAGATGGCCTTCATGTAATCCAAGCCTGCTGGGCAGAGAACTGGGATGGCCCAGTCCTTTTTATATTTCATATAGGAAGAACAGGTGCTTTGTTATTGGGAAAAAAAAACTATGTACAGTAGTGATTCATAAACAATGATATAGGAACACTGTAAATTAACAAAGCATGTAAATGCACCTTCATTTGACTTCCAACAGAGTCAAAGCCTTTTCTCTAAAAATGATTTAGTTGACTGGAAATTGGTGTCTTCTTGCACAGACAATATTCAGAAGTCAACGACCATGATTTCTAGTTTGGTTTATTTAAAGTCAGGCATGAGGGTGATGGTCGTAGTGGTGGAGCAATGTGAGTACAAAACACTTGTAGACTTTTATGGTTTTCTTCTAATCTATTACAATTTGTTCTGCCATGTAATGAAACTATAGGTCTTTTTCCACTTGCTGTTACTGAATCTTTCCAAAGTATTCTATTTAGTTTTCATAGAAACAGTAATTCTCTCTTCATACTCATATTGATCAGTTTATGAAGAATTTAGGTAAAGGATGTAATTATATGGAAAAAGTACATCTGGTAAGAACAGATTTGGGAAAAGATGCAGCCGACTCTTGGTAAGCATATAGCTCAACAAGTGAATGTGTTAGTGCTTGGGTAATCCAGAGGGAAGGACCAGCATAGCAGGGAAATTCAGTGTGCCGTGGACGTCAGTCAGGATGACTGGCAGGGAGGACAGAGAATGCCAGTGAACTCAGCATTCCAGTTAAGTGGAAGTTAAGCAGAAATTGGTTAAGAGAGCTTTTAGTGCCTGCTTAACGTGGATTCCAGGTTTCTTAATTCATGTGCTAATATTAGTTATTGACCTCAGACAAATTACATAACCTCTCTTGAGCTTCAGCTTATTTACGCAATAATGAGGATATTGCTAACTAAACTGTGTGAATGTGTACCCACATACACACCACCACCACCACCACACCACTACTGAGGGCTTTTTTAAAATTATGATTTTATTTGAGTATAAATAATAACACCAAGGGCCCTTTTGAGAAGATCAAATAAATGAATATTTATGGTTGTTCTGGTAACTGTAAATGCTCTACAAATTTAAACTTCTTTTTAGCTTTTTTTTTTTTACTTTGAAATAATTTCAAACTAGAGAAAAATCACAGGAATAGTACAAAAACACTAACCTCTAAACAATTTGCCTACTGTTAACATTTTGTCACATTTGTTTTATCATCTTCTGTATGAACGGACAGATGAATGGATGGATGGACAGGAAGAGTACACATTTGTATATATTAACCTTTCTCTGACCATTTTAGTGCAGATTACAGACACCATGCCCCTTTGCCCCAGCACATCAGTGTGTATTTTCTAAGAAGAAAATAGACTCATATACTTACATAATTAGGATATTTAAACTTAGGATAATAACCTTGAATTATTATTAAAAACTTTCCAAAGTTCCCAGTAATGTCCCTTATAACATTTTTTTTTCCCCAATCTGGGATCCAGTACAGAATCACACAATGCATTTCATTACCATATCTCTTTAGTCTTATTAGCCTATCTTTCTCTTTCAAGGCACTGACATTTTTGGAGAATGTCTCTCAATTAGAGCTTGCATTATAGATCCTCATGCCCAGATTCAGGTTATGTAACATTTGATAGGAATATCATCTATGTGATTGTCCTTCTCATGTTAGGAGGCACGTGATGTTGGTGTGCCTCATTATTGGTGATAATAGTAATCACTTTCTTAAGTTTTTCTCCCAGGATTTTCCACTCTAATATTTTTCTCATTGAAATTGGTAAGTTATTTCTGGCAACATATTTTGAAGCTCTCTAAATAATTTGCCTGCATCAAATGTTTACCTACTGATTTTCACATCCATTGATAATTCCCACTTAATTGAATTGTTACTATATGATTGCAAAGTGTTGAATTTTTTTTATTCCATGATTCCTTATGCATTTATTAGTTAATATTCTACTGTAAGGAAGAGCTTTCTCTTCCCCATTTCTTTAGTTGGTTTCTTGTTTATTATTAGTATGGAGTCATGAAATTTCATTTTATTTTATTCAGTGGATTATAACCAGTGTATTATTTTTTTTCATGTTTAAATTGGCCTCAATTTGGCCACTTTGTGTTCCATCAGGCTGGCTCCTCAGCCCTTTTTTATGTGTCCTTACTGTTTTTTGCACACTTCCTTTCTTTCTGGCACAACACAATATTTTAGTCTCATCTTCTGCTTTCCCTTCTCCAGTCCTGAAGCCAGGTATGTCTCTAAGTTCTGTTGAGTGGGTTGTGGTATTTAGAAACCAAGATCAGGTTCCAGATGTGCTTGATGCTACCAGGGCATCATTGTTTCCAGAAAGGAGGAAAAGGGAAATACAAGTAATTTCTAATAATATTTCTCTGGGATTTTTTTCTTCTTTGAGAGCATTGCCTTTGCACTGATATGCCTCCTTGATAAGAAAGATTGTTGTAAATTTGGACTCTTCTCCTATGTATCCTAGAAAGATATCCACATCACTATTCTGGTTCTTCTGATAACTAAGAAATAAAAACTTCCCAGGACTAAACTCAGGAGCATGCAGCATAAGGGGGTGCCCATGTCAGGGATTAAGAGGAACTAAGCAGGGAGTCTTGACAGATAGCATTAAAACCATAATCAATTCTCATACCTTTAGTCTATCTAGTATCCCAAGTTTAGAGATTCCACATTGATGTTCAAAATTTCCTAGGACGACTCCTCCCTTAGGTGATATTTTGGATAATAAAAACATTATTATCAGATATTCCTAATTATGATGGCATTACAGGTTTTATTCAGTGATTACATTTAATTTGACTTATTACTCGTATCAGCCCTCCTCTTGAAGTCCTGTGACAATGAAGAACAGAAACAAGACTGTGGGTGTGGATCAAAGTACAGTCCCAGGTATATAACTGGAACCCAGGGCTCCTGGCCTACCGTCTTGGAAGATGCATCTGAGGCCTTGTGCCACCATATTGAGATCTGTGACCTCCTCAGGGAGAAGCTGGGCCAGTGAACCAATGATTAAACATGCTCACTCCTATCTCTGAGTGGAGAGTTGTATCCTGCTTAATAACCTTAATATCCTGCTCAAATGCAGGGGAGAAAAAGAGAGTGAAAGCAAAGGGGGCTTTAGAACCACATAGAAGGTAGGCCTTTGCCCCTGTCCTAGTGGCACTGTTTGTGCAGAAGCCCCAGTGAAGGGGCTTGGGGAAGGTCTTCCTAGCTAGAATGTGGACTTGGCAGAGCAAGGGGACAATACCGGGCTACATTTGAGCTTAATTGCCCTTAAATTTGGACCGAGGAATGCCAAACTCTTACCAATCAGTGAAGTCACTCCTCCTTCATTAGAGAGGAATGAGTGAGAGGTTTGAAAAAGCTAACAGGTGTGTTTGTCCAATCCTACTTTCTTCTGCTAAATGGAATAGAGGTCTATGGAAACACAAGAGGGGTAGAATTAGAGAATAAGTATTTCCCCTAAATTCTTACTGCGTGTCCAATTCTATAAGAGCTTTTCATACATTACTTGCTTTAATTCTCAAAAGAATCTAATAAAGTATAATCCTATAAATTAATATATCCATTTTACAGACAGAGAAACTGAGCCCCAGGGGTTTAGCCATATCCCATGCATGGCTCATACATGGAAAATGTCAAACCCAGGTCTTCCGCCTTCAAAGTCATGTGTTTTGCTCCTGATGTTACCAATTTTAGGGAAGATTACTTTTCCAGTAGGTAGGATAAGGCAAACCAGTGAGGAAAGGATCATAAGCTGAGCATGTATGTGTTGGGTTGGAGAATAAAGCCAGTGGGGCAGGGGGAGCTAAGAATGCCTCAAGATAAGAAGCATTAGGCACAGAATTTCACCCCCTTCTGGCTGGCCCTGAGTCACCTGCACACTAGTAACTACTCTTCATTCAGAACTTACTACCAAAGCGAAGATGATAAGAGGTATTTCTTTCATTTCCTTATAATTTTCCCCTCCCTCTTTAGAACATCTCTGTGCTGGGAGATCAATGCCTCCTGCTAATCAGTTATCCAGCAGCTTAAAGAACATCTCAAAATACTCATTTTAATTTCCTTATAATAGCGACTGTCATCATCCCTTTGAGTCCTAGAGATTTGGAGCCCTGGTAGTCTCCAGCCAAAGCAAACCTTCTGAGACTGGGAGATTGTTGGCTTGATATTCACAGACTGGTTTCTTTAACATTGGATTTCTGTGTTTGTGAGTAAAATGAATTCTCTTTGTTGTAGTATGAGAGCTGGGAGAGAACAAAGGATGACTCCGCAGGAGCCAGGGAGACACCAGCTTATGGTCGCCATGTTCCTAGGGATGACAACCCATCTACTGAGCTAAGCACTGCTAAAAACATGACCCAGTGACACTCTCCAAGGCTCTACCACACAGACACCTGGAACATTTAAGCAGCATGGTTTCTGTCTGCTTTTCTTCCTTCCCTTTCATTTTCTGTATTAATCAGACATTTACAACTCATGACATCAGATGTGGTCATTATATGTGACACTAGAACTATCTTCCTAGGGATACCCCCTTCCTCTATCTAACTCTTTCTGGATATGTTACTGAAAAGAATATTTTCTTCATAAGGAGCTACAGAGCATGGTGGAAATAGCACCACTTTGCAAGTTAAGCAGATATGGGCATAATCCCAATTCTGTCATTTATTGAGCTGTGAGATTACAGGAATTATCCTAACTGCTCTGGATGTCAAAGTCCTCCTCCATAAAATGAGAATAACACTTTCTTTTCAGTGTTATTGGGTAGATTAAATAGGGTAATGGATGTGAAGACCTTGAATAGGGTCTGGTTCTTAGTAGCGTACTCTGTAAATTATTTTAATTACCATAGAAATTATTTATGCAATTCTAATATCTCACTTATCCCATTTAAGGGGTGTGGTTTTGATCTTCATAAGAGTCTTAAAAACATTCATCACTTTATTTCTCATGCTGCAAAGCACAATGCCACATGCATGATACACAATGGGCACAGGTGTTTAAAGTGAATGAGCTAATCTTGTAGGTATTCTCTTTAGCATGAAATGTTAAACAAGCTTGCATCTGGTGGTGATGACAGTGATGAGGATGGTGATGGTGATGATCATGATGATGGTCATGGTACTGTCAACAATTTATTATAGAAGGAAGTGCAAGCCTGCAGGACTATGTGCTTATTGTGTGTCTTTTTGTCCAGGCTGCCAAGAAACCCAGGCTAATGCAGCATTGAAAAACATGAACTCTTTCATTCCAGATTCCTCAGTTATTTCTCACCTTTTAATATTTTCTGCTCCTTCTCTGTCCTTATTATAATGATTCTGTTCAGAGGGTTTTATTATTGGGAGCATCTTTGATATCTGTTCTTTTCTTTTCCAAAGACTAGATGGGAAGGCACACCTCCACCCAATCACATACATACAATTAGTACTATTAGGGCACTACACTCATTTACTTGATTCCTGCAATTGATTCTTGAGCCATAGGGCCCTCTCCACTCTAGTCATGGGGAAAACATGGTGACTTGTATTTGGACCACAGCATCTGACTGAAACCGAACACCCCAACAAAGGCTCGTAACAGCCCATTTATAGGATCCCAAAGGAGGGTTGCTTTCCCAACTGACTAGTTAGCCTGGGAATAAGATATTCCCTATATTTGCTTGGCAGCCTGAAAGACTTCCTTCTGTATGCTATCTGCTACACACTGTAGCACATCTCTATCACAGCCAACTCACTCTAGTTGAAGAGTGGTACATTCCTTACCAGAAATACCTATGAATAAGAATAACCCTAATTTGATAGTACCTCATATATACATGGTTGTTTTGTTGTTGGTGGTTGTAGTTTTATTTTAACTGTGCAAAGGATTTATAAGATAGTGACACATTAATTAGTTCAGTTTACCTAATTGAAAGAATGGGTAGATTTAGACTATGTTTAATTCTTATTTTACGAATGAATTCCTTAGTGATACAAATTATTCTGTCATTTAGACTATATCAAGATCCTTATTTTATGAATAAAATATAGTATCCAAAATCAACAGTTTATAAACTCCTTTTGCTTAAAGAATATAATAACTGAGTGCAATCTATAGTTCTTGAGAGGACCCAAATTTGATTAAATCAAGAGTGAAATATATGTTTTAGGCAACTGGAGATATTTGAATATCTGGACTGATTGTTACTTGATATGGACATTTGTTTATTGTGTTAAGTACAACTACATTGTGTTTATGTAGAAATATAGCTATATTTTAGAGATGTGTACTGCATACTTATGGGAAAAATGCCATAAAGCTGGAATTTATTTTAAAATATTTAGGGGAAAATAATGAAACAAATATGGTAAAATGTTAGCAATTGTTAAACCTACATGATGAGTATAGGACTGTTCACTATATTTAAAGTGAAGCCTATGAAATTACCTGTATTAGGCCATTTTGACCCCAAAATGGCAATTTAATATGGTCCAACCTTTTACTGGTCTCTAAGTTTATGTGTATTTGAATTTGTTGTTGTTAAAACAACAATTAAAAGTTCCTATGTGTCTGTAAGTAGAATTCCAGATATGCTAGTTATTATCGTAGAAAAGACAGCTAGTAGCCTGGTCTCCAACATGGAGACTGTGAGCCCACTGTGGAGGAAGCTTTGGTCAAACCTCCTTATTTTGAAACACTTGATTTTCCTAAGCAAACTAAGTCTTTTCCTGTGCCTTTGCCTAAAGTGTTCCCTTTGCCTGGAACATCATACTTCCACTTACCATTCTGAAAGCTACTTACATCCCTAACTCAGCTCACAAGTCACACTAATTTTGAGTTTCTGATCTCATCTCTCCCATAGTTTCTTTCTCCTTGGCCTCCACTGCAATAGAATCTCTCGGTGCTCATTATGCATCATTGCAGGGATGTTTTTCAAAGCTTTTCCCCAGTAGACTAAGTTTCTCAAAGGCGAGCCTAACCCCTTACTAGTCTTTGTGTCTTCAGGAAAGGTCACTTACTGTCCACATTCAGGAGGCTAAAACCAGAGGGTTGTCTTTCCACCTGTTGTGTGCCCTGCAGCTGCACAACATCTGGCTGGCCTTCCCTCAGTAGAGCTGATGAGCTTAGCAACAGGCACAGGATCAGACCCTGATAGATGCCAGCTTGTTGAATGAATGTGCACATGTTGGGTTCTGACTCCAGTAGGTCTTCTGGCCACTCGTCACTTAACATGACTCTTTCTTCCTGATAGGAAATAAAGTTAAAATCAATGGTCACAATGTGGACAAAGCCCAGGAGGACAGAGAGGTAAATGTGTAATCAAAGGCACCTGGGAATTAGAGGCTTTTCTTGATCTGGTGAAGGTAACCTTGGTGGCTTGATAGTTAAATAAAAGATTCTTTGAATCATTCTTCAAGTTCTACTGCCTCCTTAAGAGTTTTTACCGATCACACCACCTACAATGACTTTATTTTCCTAGTGGTGTGTGTATGCCAAGTACTCAATTTACAATTATGGTAAGCATTTGTGTCTACATTTTATTTTACTTACCAGACTGCAAGCCCCTTGAGGGCAGAAATGATAATTTACTAAATTGTATTCCTCATGGTACCTAGCAGTGTTTTTCTCTAGAATAATAATAATAAAGTTACCAACAGCATTATATGGCATTTCTGTGTACCAGGTACCTTTGTTAATGTTTTACGTATATTACTTCATTCAGTCTTCATATCCCCCATGCATCAGACACTATTGTTAGTTACATGAGAATATATTGTACATGAGAATATTAAAAGGGAAAACAAGACTTTAGTAATTGGCCCCAAATTATTATTCAGTTAGAAAGGGATAGAGGCAGGATTAAATACCAGACAGCTTTATTAAATGTGTGTATATATAGCTGCACACAAATTGTATACAATGGATACTACATTTATATTGGCCAAATAAGAAAATGCATGAAGACAATTATATTTTCAATAGCACTCTCCAGTATCTTATTCTGCATCTTTCATAATATTCAGGAATGCATTATGGAAATGAATGGGAATGAAGGAGATAGATTTTAAATTAAATGAATTAAAAATAATTATTTAATTGTGCACTCTGAAAGTGCTCAGAAATAGAAGTACCGAGTGCTGGCAGAGTGTATCAATCCAGTCCCTGCAATAGACTGGCAGCCAAGGAAAGAGGATGGCCTTCATGTCAGCTGTAAAAAGACCTGAGAGTAAGGGGGAGTGGTGAGTGGAGGGCTAGATGAGTCACAGGATGTGGAGACTTTTGAGGAAGGTGACCATGCAAGTTATCATACAAACTGGTCTCAGATCATATAAATGGAATTTGGGTGCTGTAAATTACTACCCTGTATCCACAAGTCAATAGTGGATGCAGGGAGCCAGAGACAGTAAGGCAGCTATTACAATAGTCCCTGAAGGAGATGATTAGTAGCTATGATTACAGAGGTGGTGATGAGAAAAAGACAAGAAGACAAATTGGGTATATGTTAGAAGGTCAAGTCAACAAAGCACAACCAAGAGACCTAAACAAAATTCTCAGGAACTCCTCAGGAAGTACATTATCTATCTATCTATCTATCTATCTATCTATCTATCATCTATCTATCATCTTTGTCCCTGTGAAAGCTCAATTATGGCACAAATTTGTTAATATATGCCAATAAGAGGAGCAAAGTCCATCCAAACTTACACTGAAACTGATTCTTTTTTTTTTTTTTTTTTAATGCGTTCAGTAGGTTGGGAGCTAAATTCTTTGTAAGAAATTAGATAGAATGTTAATAAATCTCTTACTCAAGGCTCTAGAGGATCAAGTTCTACAGATTCTTTATTTTCTCCGGATTTTAGTGGGGGATTTTTCCTACTATTCAGTTCTATGGCAGTGAATCACATTTCTCTCCAAGGCTCCTCAACAAACAATTTACAGTGTAAATATATTTGTTGGCATGCAAATCACTCTGCATTATGAGTCTTGATTAATATTATAATGTGTTGATGAAAGCCTGTAAGTGGTTCTTGGAACTAAGGTTTCAGACAAAGATGTGCTGTTTGGGTGCAGAATGTTTTTTGAATATTAGATTAGGTTTTTTTGTTTTGCTTTTCTTTCTTTCTCTCTTTCTCTGTCTTTTTATTTTAAGGAGATGCTTGGTGTGAAGTGGTAACAAACTTCAAAACACACAATTAATTAACACAACCCATCTATTGCCCAAACTGCATAAAAAACACTCCTCCCCCATGCACACATTAAGTCTGATCACACCGAGGCTGCTTTTGAGTCTGTGGGACCTTTGGTTTAGTTGTTTAGCCTCTTACTCATTGCCAACATCCTGTCTCTTGAGGAGTCTTGTTCTATAACATCATGTGCCTTTTAAATAGTGTGCATGCATGTGGGTTGATTAGACCCTGTGCCCAATTCCCAATCTACCCACTGAAATGCAAAGATACTATTACTGGGCTTTGCTTTTGTGAAGATGGGTTTCTCCTCATTAATAGGTGTAAGCAGATATGCCCAGAAACAGAAATGGACCCTCCACCTCAAGCGATGCAAGTATTGACGGGCACTTTTCTTTCACACACATAGCTTGAATAAACAACAATTCAGTGGAAGGCACACAGACTCAGAAAATAATCTGTGATTAAGAGAATTGGGTTTCGAATATGGATAGAATTTGGTTCAATTCCAGCCCTGCACTTAATAGCTGCCTGACCTTGCTCAAGTCATGTAGCCTCTCCAGGTTTATTTTGTCATTTTGAAAATGAGGTTAATAATTTCTATTTCTTGAATTTGGAGTGAAAGTTAAATGAGATCCTGGATTTAAAGTGCTTTCCTGGACACAAAGAAAAAAATATATACCCAGTAAATGGAGGCTATTATTAGCAGATTCCCAGCCTCTGGTTCACTGATACTAAGACAATGAAGCTAGTATTTGACCTCTCCTCAAGGTTTGTGGATTTTCTTATATCCAATCATTTTTGAGCCCTCACAACCAAGAATTCCGACTCTCATCTACACTGCACCCCGTTTTGCAGATGGAATTCTGGGGTTTTGTGTCAAAGTGCTTTGCAAAACATACTCCAGCAGCTCGGAAACAGAGTGCATATTGCCGCTACATGAGTGGGCACCCAGGTACATTCCCAGAAAGGGAATTCAAAACAGAACCAGAGGCCTTATGGAATAAAATAAGGAGACACAGAATGAGATGAGGTCCACAGGTTGTGTTTGGTAAAGGAAAGCACAAACAGAAGTGGAATTTTGACCCAAACTAGACACATAGGCATGCTCGGGTTTTGCCCTTGCCTTATGACCCATTGAAGAGATAGCATTTGAGAACACATGTGCTCCATCCCCTAAGCAACTGGTGAGTCACTAAAGCCTGTTGGCCGATTATTTGCCTCTTAAATGGATGTGAATATCCATCAGAAACATAGGATGTATGCTTTGTAAACAGCCCTGAGGCAGACCTGGAATGACTTTGGTGGGAGGGCAGAGTAAGACTTTTCCATGCATAGAATGTTCTGTATTGCCAAGGTCGGCATCATTTATAGGTGAGGATTATTGTTTCCACAGGTTAATATCTCTTGTTTTCCTTTTATCAATAAAATGTCATGCATGGATTGGTACAGAATATTCAGATTCATTACTAGACCAATAGGCATATGTGCATAAGTGAAATTCAATAAGATGATCCTCAGATCTCGACTGTTTCTTGCGCCTCCTCATTCTTGGCTTGTTGCTTTTGCGCTAAGAACATGGTTGCTGTCATAAGAGTGTGCACATACCCTTGCTACCAAATCTATTAACCTAGTACTTTGCCCGCCTTTCTTTGGGAATGGATGACCACCAAGTTTTATGTTTTGTTTTGTTTTGTTTTGTTTTAATCACAGGCTAAGCCCCTTATGCCCTGTCTCCTTCCTTTGTCCCTTCCTGCATCGCGAATGTTCCTTCTCTATGGGATGGTTCCCATCAGCAGATGCATATGTGCTAATATTTTCCATCTTTGAAACCTTTCCTGACCTCAAAACTGCCTTCTTGGGAAGACTCACATGCAGGTGATGGCTGATTAACTTCCTGGAGAGAGCCCTCTCCCTGGCTTGTAGACAGCCCCCTCTCACGGCACTCTCACATGGCATAGAGAGACAGCATGTTCCCTCTGGGATGGGATAAGAGCAGTAATCTCATCCTGAGGCCCCCACCCTCATGGCCTCCTTTCCCAAGCAACTCCCAAAGATCCTCAATCTAAAATATTATCACATTGAGTGCTGGGTTTCAACATATGAATGTTGGGGGGACACAGATAGTCAGTTCATAATACATACCTCTCATTTTAGCAAAACTTCACTTGACAGTGACACTAATAACTTCTTACCAAATTCTATGGTTCAGTTTTACACAACTTCCACTACTCGTTTTTTAAAACTATTTCTTTCTGTGGTCTCTGGGACACCAGCCACAAGCCCCTGCTTTTCCTCCTACTGGCTTTTCTTTACTGAGTTCTCATTTCCCAGTCCCTCCATTCCTTTGTCTCTGCTAGCTGTCTTGGTGACTTCATCCAGGTTCACAGTTTTAAAAACCATCTGTATGCTGAGGATATCCACATTTGTGTTTTTAGCCCTGAATGACCTCCTGAAATCCAAACTTGTATTCAACTGACTACATGACTTCTCTGTTTGAATGTCTAACAGGTTTTCCAAACCTAACTTGTCAAAAACTAACCTCTTGGGTGTCTAGATTATTACACCTCCACCACCCACTCGAACACCCTGTCAACCTGCTTCACCTTTGGTCTTCCCTGTGTCCTTGAACATCAACACCATTATTCTGATTCCTCAGGCCCAAAAGCCTAGTTCTATCTTTGACTACTCTTTTATCTCTACTTCCAAAATACATCTAGAAAGTTTACACTTCTTAGCTCCTTCATCCCAGCTTCCCTGGTCCAAACCCCTGTAGTCCCTATCTCAGAGTATATGACAATCTTCCACCTGGTCCTCTAGCTTCTGCTCAGTGTATATCTTCCTAGCAGAGCAGGAGGGAAATCCTGTCAAAATATAGGGCAGCACATGTTCCTCCTTTTTGTTCAAGACCCTCCAGTGACTTTCCATATCTCTCAGAATAAAGGCCAAAGTCTTAGCAATGGGCAGCTACCCCTGCAGAATTCATCCCTCCTACCTCACAGGTTCATCTTCCATCACTTTCTCTGATGTTCACTCTCCTTCAGTCACACTGGTCTCTGCTTTTACCCAAGCACAGTACAAACCCAGGCACTTTGCATCACTTTCTATTTTATTTTTCTTCATAGCCCTATGAACATATTTTTATTTTATGTTTTTAAACTAAGTCCCCACTAGAAGACAAGCTCCACAAAGCTCTCTTGAACTCATTATTGGCTCTCTAGCCCCTAGAACAGCACATCGCAGGTAGCAGGCACTTAAAAATATTTGTGAATGATTGAGGGTATAGAAAGAGAGGAAGATGTGGTGAACCAAATAGGATTCCATAAAGTCAGCTGGAAGCAGAATTGATATGGCTAACTATTTATTTCAGAATGAACAGAATTCCAAAATCTTGTGTTAGTGTTTCGGCAATCCTCTAATGAATCATATGCATCCTGAAACCAATCTATTATGATAACACTTTTGGAAGAATGGGTGTTGAACAATCTCAGGTTCACTTTTGCCTTCAACCTCTTCCTTTTTTTTTTTTTTTTTTTTCTTTCAAAAAAGGCAAGCAAGTTGAAGGGAGAAAAGAATAATAAGATGGCAAAAATAGAACCTATTGGAGTAAGGTAAGAGGTTGGTGTAGGATGACACAAACTCTTTTGAGCACTTGCTTGTTAATCCCATTAAAATATCACTAAGTCATGAAGACAGCATATTGTATCCTCTATTAACCTGTCTGAAATCTATTTCAGAAAATTAATTCTTCTTGACAGAGCTAATACTTCTTTATTATCCAAGTTGATCTAGTTATCTTTCTGTCACTTTATAATTTCCCCTCCCTTCTAGAGTTCTGTCTTCTGAGGTTCTGCTGGTCTTTTACCTGTGGCATTCAGTAAAAGATATCAGCAAACATAGAAGGCTTGAGGACTGAAAAATATGTTCTCTATCGATTACAAATGCTTACATCATCTCCCAGTGGGTCCTCTTTGGTCCCATGGTTTACTATGACAGGAAGTTTGTTCCTCAGGTTACTAGAGGATCCTCTCTATTGGGATCTAGTTGATAAAAAACAAAAACAAAAACAAAAACAAAACCTACAGTGATTGGATCTGATTTAGGTAATGAGTGATAGCTTTAGGACCTTCTGTAACCAGAACCATCATCTCAAGAAAAGTTTTTCTCTTTCACTGTCCTACAAACTACTGTTCTGTCACACAACAGACCTTCTTAAACCTACTTATTCCCAACTTCACACTTTTGCCCATGAGTTCCATAGCTGCCTGAAATACCTCTTGGTGGATTGTTTGTTTGCTTGCTTGCATCTAAAAACCCCAGCTCAAACTCAGTTCCTTGATGAATTTGTCCAGAATATCAACTCACATTCATCTCTCTTTCATTGATAGTTCTGCAAAATGACCCTCTTGTTTTCGAACTTCATCCTATTATATCTTGCTTTTCTGGTTCATTATTATCATTACAAATACAATAAAATGAAATCAAAATAGTAACAACTACCATTAATACCTAATGTATACTCTGCTTACATTATTTCATTTAGTCCTCACAGTAATTTGAGGAAGTCTTTAATGTTATTTCCACTTTACAAAACAAAACAAAACAAAACAGCAACAACAACAACAACAACAAACTAAAGCTCAGAGAACTTATCCAAGGTCACACAGCCAGCAAACGCCAGAGCAGGTAAGCATTCCTGGCTCTGTAGATTCCCAAGGTTCTTTTTCTTACCACAGGGCTTGAACCACACTTGAATTTGAAGGACAGTACTCTATCTCATGCTTCCTTCTTATTTTTTGGAGTGTCAAGCATATGAGAAGTCCTCAGTACCTACTCCTAAATCAAAAAATTTGAAAACTTACTTCTGTGACACTAAATTATTGAAATAATATCAGTAAGAAGGAGATTCTGTAGGATTCTTCTTTTCAGGTCAATGTCACTGAGATGGGTGGGTTACAAAAGTCTTATCCAAATCTATTTGTCATAAAAAATCTAGTCCCAACCACTGGTTGTCCTTGTCCTCTTTGCCTTTGGTAGGTGATGCCACAGAGGCAAGGCCTGATGGAAACAACATGACCTTTTTGGAGTTAGACCAACCTGTGTTTGAAAGCCAGCTCTGAGATACTGTTTGACCATGGGCAAAAATCTTCACCTCTGAGAGTCAGGGGGTGGGTGGTTAGGATTAAAGGCAAATGCAAATAAGAATGGTATCTACCCACAGAGCTGTGTGATTCCATGGGACTTGAGGGCACATGTGAAAATCCTTTAGCATGGTTCCTGACATACTGTTGGTGCCCATGATTTGCCCTTTCTTTCATGAAACTGGGTCTTTAACAAACAGTTCAAGAATGGTAAATCAAAGCCTCAAGTCGTGACCTTTGTTAGCTACAGTTTTGTTCCTAATATGACAGAGTCCTGTAAAACATCCTATCTCTTCTTTATGTGCTTCCTGAGGCCAGGAATCTTAGGGTAGGTGAGATAGGGCTATCTTCTGTTAGTAGAAAACACTTTACCAAAAGCCTGGGAAGGCAGGGCAAACATGAAGGTGCTGGACTTCCACAGTTCCTCAAAATAGCCACTCTTGTGCAGTCTACGCAACTCTCCTCCAGGCAGAACATTCTCATCCTTCATCTCTCTGAGCTGACTCCCTTGGAGTGGCAGCTGACAGCCAGCATCACTGCCTTTTACACAAGTCTCTTCCACAGATGAGAGGTTTGAAGGCAGGACAGGAGCCTTCTGAAATCTTCTGTTGTTATATTTCTGCTTTGAGTACCGCTCTCCCCCAGTCTCAGGGCCTTTTAGCTGACCTTGAACGCCTAACCATCATCTCAAAGAAGTAGCTTCCACCTGGCCTGGCACCCACCTCCTAAATTACCCCACAGTTGCTCATTCAAGGGGAGCCGGCACTGAAGACTGCAAAACCTCCCAGAGCCACAAAAGTACTGGGAAGATGGAGAAAAACCCTAAAGAAAGAAAGAAAGCTTAAGACTATTGTCCTTTCTTTTCTTTTCTTTTCAAGACAGCAGTGCCTTTTGCAGCACTTTTAAATGGTTGCCAGGGAAACAGAGCAAGGGAGAGGAGAAAGGTTATATGGATACTGGATAAAACTAATGCACTTTTTAAAAACATGAAGTAACAAGTGTTTAAGACTCTGGAGGTTCTAGTAACAACTCATTTTCAAAATTCCCCTTCAGAGCCTCAAGTTCCTTGATATCATCATTAACAATATCTTGATCGTTTGTAAACTCTAATTCATCTCCATCAAAGACCTGTGCTGATGGATTGTATGGAGCATGGCCTTATGAGTCAACTGTTAGGGGGTACTTGGAATGAAGTGTCTGGCATGTTGGACCATGAGTCCACAGGCTTTGACTTAAGAGAGTTTGGCTCCAAATCTCCATCCCTTCTCCCTGAGCAAGTGGGCAATCCCTAAAATAAAGCAAACTGCCAGGAAGCCTCTATTAATTGGTTAGCCTTATGTATGGTCATGTGAATGTGAGCATGGAAATGCCTGGTAGAAATAGACAATGTGTGTGTGTGTCCCCACTGGTCTGCTAGAGAACATTTATCCTGTGGGGTGATTGCTCAGGGACCCGCCTGCTCCTCCATGTACTGAATATTTATGAGAGCCTGTTCACTTCAGTGAGCATGCTCGTGAATTTTAGTTTACACTGAGTTTCGCCATTGTGACCTCCAGTGAGTATTTATAACACTTGCTCTCTGGAGTATTGTCCCACTTTATATTTTCTCTGTCCCCTAAGCATTTATTTGCTCAATTTGTACTATATTAATTTGCACATGGTTATTTATTGTCTTGGGTTCTTAAGCCTCTGTATGTTTCCCAGTTGAGTCTTGTGTGGTTCTTCCCAGCAGTGCCTAACACAGCTTAAGTCTGAGTCAGTGAGCAACAGACATGGGATATTCACTATATGGCATCTGCGCACCTCTGGTACTCATTGCTTCCTCAGTTGCAGGCAAGAAACTCTGCTTAACCAGTTGGCATTGGAGCTATCTACAACGCCATTGTGCCAGTACTCATGGAGGCCTGGCTGGCATCAGTCGTGGTTAGAAGGGAAACACAGACCAAATTCTTAGGAGAAGGCTAAGTCCAAGTATTCGGAAGAACAAGTTGAAGACTCTGGCGATGGACAATGAAATGATATTCTAAGAGTTCAAAGCAGGGAGCCAAAAGCATTAAAACCAAAGTAATGTGAGGCATACTTAGCCACTGGTGGAAATGTCCAGCTATAATTCATGGACTGTCTTTATGGACAAGGAGGTGCATAAGAGATGGACCAGGAGCACTTTAGACTAGAACAGAGAGGTTAAATTGGCTGGTCCAAAATCAGGAGAGAAAATGCAACACAGGTACACATTTTCTGTTATTAAATTATTTGCTTATGCTTTACTACTTTTATGAAAGCCATAATATATTTTCAAGTCTAGTGGATATTAACCATGGACTGAATAGTCAAATGGGGCTTTGGTACCCAGACCACAGTAGATGTTAAACCACAGAGATCGTTTAGCATCAAGTGGTTAGGATAGGTGTACATAACACAAAACATTACACACGGGTACACATTATTGCAAGGACCTTCTGCCTAAGAAAACCGTTTTCTCATCTAGTTTCTTAGAATATGAGCTGAGTTTGTGGCAAGGTAAAAATGACATAGTCCCCCTCTAATCCTTGGGGGATCCCTTCTGGGACCCTAGCGGATGCCTGAAACCAAAGATCATACTGAACCCTGTATATACTATGTTTTTTCCTCTACAAATGTATCTATGATAAACATGATAAAGTTTAATTTATAAAGTGGGCACAGTAAGAGATTAACAGCAACTAATAATAGAACAACATACTGTAATAAAAAAGACTATGTGAATGTGATCTCTCTCAAGTTACTTTATTATACTGTACTCACCCTTCTTGTGATGATGTAAGATGGTAAAATGCCCATGTGCTGATATGAAGTGAGGGTGAATAGCTGAGGCCCTGACATGGCATTGGGCTACCATTGACCTTCTGACACTATGTCAGAGGGAGGTCATTTGCTTCCAGACCATGGTTGACCATGGGTAACTGAGACTGTAGAAAACAAAACCACAGATAAGGGGGAACTACTGTACAAACTCTTTTGTCCCTATGTGTTGTGTAGGTGCTGCTGTGGTATAATGGGAAATATTTAAGGTTGCTTTTAATATGAGCATGGAGGGACATCTCGGTGAAAAGCAGTTATGATCTAACCTTAAGAGGGCAAACCCCTATTGTGAGGAAAGTGGAATGAAATGTTAAACCAGCATGCTTGGTCCATTCATGTTGCATCCTGTCTTCCAAAAGATAAATTTGAGTTTTCCTTTTGATTCCAGGACAAAAACTTATTTCGTTCCAACCTCACCAAGGAGAAGGGAAGGGTAATTATTTCTTCTCCTCTCCCTCTTCTCCCCCTCCCCCTTTCCATTCCTTTCTTCTTCTGATACTTCTGCTTCTTCTTTTGCTTCCTCGCCATTCTCTTCCTTCTTCTCCTTCCTCCTCTTCCTTCTTCTCCTTCCTCTTCTTCTTCATCTTCCTCCCTACTCCTTTTTCTCCCCCCTTCTCCTCCTCCTCCTTCTCCCCCTCCTCCTCTTCCCCCTCCTTTTCTTCTTCTTCTTCTTCTTCTTCTTCTTCTTCTTCTTCTTCTTCTCCTCCTCCTCCTCCTCCTCCTTCTTATTCCTTAACCAAACAGAAGCTTAATAACATGTATACCTCTTGCGTACATTGGAGCTACCCAAGAAAACTGAGTAACTCCCAAAATAGCTCAAACTATCAACTTAAATAGCACCTTTAGCTAAAGACAAAAGAAAGATTTGGGGTGTTGGGGAGGCCAGTTAAAAGAGGTTGTCAGGCAAAGTACAGCAAACAAAGGCAAGATTTTTATACAGATTTAAGTTTGGACTTTCTCCATTGATAAGAAAGATCAGATTTTGTCATCTTTCTGTCCCTGGCATATGTGCTGCCAAAGGAAGCATATCTTTCTGTTTCTGGTACGGAGAGGAAGACACCCTTATAAATGAAGATTTCCCTTATGAATGTAAATTTCCCTCACAAAAAAGCAATTTATTCTGTTTTCAAACATTCTCCTACACGAGCTCTTTTTTTAAGTTTTTATTTTAATTCCAGTTAGTTAACATTCAGTGCTATATTAGTTTTAGGTGTACAGTATAGTGATTCAACACTTCCATACAACATCCAGCGACTATCACAAGTGCCCTCCTTAATCCCCGTAACCTATTTAGCCCATTTAACCACCCATCTCCCCTCTGTAACTTTCAGTTTGTTCTCTAGAATTAAGAGTATGTTTCTTTGTTTGATTCTCTCTCTTTTCTCCCTTTTGCTCATTTTTTTTGTTTATTAAATTCCACATATGAGTGAAGTCATATTTGTCTTTCTCTGACTAATTTCATTTATATTATTTTTATCCACCCATGTTGTTGCACATGGCAAGATTTCATTCTTTTTTATGGCTGAGTAATATTCCATTGTATGTATGCCACATCTTTATCCATTGGTGGACATTTGGGCTGTTTCCATATATTGGCTATTGTAATTAATGCTGTTATAAATATATGAGTGCATGTATCCCTTGAATTTGTATTTTCATATTCTTTGGGAAAATACCCAGTGGTGCAATTGCTGAATCCTAGGGTAATTTTATTTTTAACTTTTTGAAGAACCTCTGTATTATTTTTCATTGTGGGTGTACTGGTTTGTATTCCCACCAACAGTGCAGGGGTGTTCTTTTTTCTCCATATCCTTACCAATGCCTGTTGTTTCTTTTGTTGTTGATTTTAGCCATTCTGAGAGGTGTGAAGTGATATCTCATTGTAGTTTTGATTTGCATTTCCCTGATGATCAGTGAGGTTGAACATCTTTTCATGTGCCTGTTCGCCATTTGTATGTTTTCTCTGGAGAAATATCTGTTTATGTCTTCTGCTCATTTTTTTTTTTTAATTTTTTTTTTTTCAACGTTTATTTATTTTTGGGACAGAGAGACAGAGCATGAACGGGGGAGGGGCAGAGAGAGAGGGAGACACAGAATCGGAAACAGGCTCCAGGCTCTGAGCCATCAGCCCAGAGCCTGACGCGGGGCTCGAACTCACGGACCGCGAGATCGTGACCTGGCTGAAGTCGGACGCTTAACCGACTGCGCCACCCAGGCACCCCTTCTGCTCATTTTTAATTGGATTGGGTTTTTGTTGTTGTTGTTGTTGTTGTTTGTTGTTGAGTTTTATATAAGTATATATATATTTTGGATACTAGCTCTTTATCAGATATGTCATTTGAACATGTCTTTTCCCATTCAGTAGACTGCCTTTTAGTTTTGTTATTCTTTCAGAAAACAGAAGCTTTTTTATTTTGATTTAGTCCCAATAGTTTATTTTTGCTTTTGTTTCCTTTGACTCAGGAGACCTATCTAGAAAAAAACTTGTTATTGCAGATGTCAAAGAGGTTACTGCCTGTGTTGTCTTCTAGGATTTTTATGATTTCAGGTACCACATTCAGTTATTTAAACCACTTTGAATTCAGTTTTATTTATGATATAAGAAAGTGATCCAGTTTAATTCTTTTTCATGTAACTGTCCAGTTATCCCAACACCTTTTGTTGAAGAGACCATCTTTTTCCCATTGGATATTCTTTCCTGTTTTGTCAAAGATTAATTGACCATATAGTTGTAGGTTTATTTCTGGGTTTTCTATTCTGTTTTATATTGATCCAAATGTCTATTTTTGGGCTAATACCATACTGTTCTGGTTACTACAACTTTGTAATATAACTTGAAATCTGTAATTGTGTAGCCTCTCCAGCTTTGCTTTTCTTTTTTAGGATTGCTTTGGCTATTCAGGGTATTTTGTGGTTTTATATAAATTTTATAATTGTTCTAGTTATGTGAAAAATGCTGTTGGCATTTCAATATGGATTGCATTAAATGTGTAGATTGCTTTGGGTAGTATAGACATTTTAACAATAATTGTTCCTCCAACCCATGAGCATGGAATGTCTTTCCATTTCTCTGTATCATCTTCAGTTTCTTTCCTCAGTGTTTTACAGGTTTCAGAGTCCAAGTCTTTAAACTGTTCGGTTAGGTTTATTCCAGGGTATCTTATTTTTGATGCAGCTTTAAATGGGATTGTTTTCTTAATTTCTCTTTCTGCTGCTTCATTATTGGTGTACAGAAATACAACAAATTTGCACATGGATTTTGTATCCTGCAAATTTACTGAATTAATTTATCAGTTCTAGCAGTTTTTTGGTGTAGTCTTTAGAGTTTTCTAAAATAATATCATGGTATTTGCAAATAAGTTAAAGTTTTACTTCTTCCCTACCTATTTGGATGCCTTTTATTTATTTTTGTTGTCTGATTGCTATGACTAGGACTTTCAGTACTGTGTTAAATAACAATGGTGAGAGTGGACATCCGTGTTTTGTTCCTAATTTTAGGGGAAAAGCTGTCATTTTTTTCCCTATTCAAGATGATGTTAGCTATGGGCTTTTCATATGTGGCCTACATTATGTTGAGGTATTCTTTTTTTTTTCTTAGTCAGCCTTAAATAATCCTTATGTCAAAGATGCATATTTTGGGGTAGCATATTCTGTTCCAGTTCAAATGAATATAAGGGATAATTTCCTTTTTGAAATAAGTTTTCAGGAAAGAAAATTCCATGATCTCACTAATTATTTTTGTGTGATTGCTAAAAATATTTGCTGGTAGAAAGACCCAGCTATGATCTTAAATTGCAAACTGAGTAATGATCAGTCTCTTCCATATTTAGTGTAATAAGTGCTATGTTCATAGGCTCTGGCTTCTTTTTTTTTAATAATTTTTTTTTCTTAATGTTTATTTATTATTGAGAGACAGAGAGAGACTGAGCGTGAGCAGGGGAGGAGCAGAGAGAGAGGGAGACACAGAATCTGAAGCAGACTCCAGGCTCTAAGTTGTCAGCACAGAGCCTGACTTGGGGCTCGTACTCGCACACTGCGAGATCATGACCTGAGCCGAAGTCAGATGCTCAACCGACTGAGGCACCCAGGCGCTCCGGATCTGGCTTCTTATTAGAAGCTCAGCTTTGTTCTAGTTTTGCTATTTGAAAGGTCAAAACAACATTTCAGATGAAAAGTGATGTCATAAGTTATCACAGGCTAAGATGTGATGAACCTAGATATGCCCAACTCTGACCTTCATGTAATCTCTTCATGGAGGACTTCTAAGGGAGATGTGAAAGGACTGATAGTGGGAGATGAGGTAGGATGTATCACTTTATTTTTGGATGTTCCAATTCCTAACGAATTCTAAGCAGATATCTGGTAGAATTAAGCTGGGGTGAGCATGTCCTTAATGGGGCCTCCTACCTCCTTTTGAACCTAAATCTTAAGTATTTGCCATTTGCCATATGGTTCAGCAACTGGAAGTAATAACCAGCATTATCAAGCAGAGAGAAAGGGAGCCCAAGAAAAAGGTCTTGGCTCAGCTTACCAATTCCTGAACATAAAGTGGAAGAAAGTCCCATCCAAGTGTATAACATTTTAATGATCCAGAACACTGTCTATTAGGAATATGGCCCCATCAGTGTTTTGTAATATGATCAATCACATTGATGACTCCATTTGTCTTGGGAGTTCATTACAAGTTGAGAAAAAAGCGTATGTGTAAGTGGGCAGAGGGCAAATTTAGAGAAAATTCTTACTGTGGCATGTCACTTCAGAATTTACCTGCAGTTGAGACCTAACTTGTTTTGGATTATTGATTAAAATAGGCATCTGAATATATAATATTCTTGCATTAAAGTACTTTACTTCAATGTTTTGAAAGAGTTCCTATTGTGTGTGTGTGTGTATATATATATACACACACACACACATATATAACACACACATATATACATATATATACACATATACACACACATATATGTACATATACACATATATACACACACATATATATACATATATACACATATATATACATATATATATACATACACACACACACACACACACATATATATATATGTATCACATGTGAACATGTGACTGGCAATTGCACTACCAATGCGATCACCATCATGCTTCTGTGGTGATCTGTTAGGATCTGTACTTGTGGGCAGCACATTGGTGCTATCGCTGATCAGACATTCACAGCCCAGAGAATCACACCATTATCTTGCACCATTAAATAAAGCAAGTCATTTTTAATTACTATAATGGCATGATTTTTAAATGGATGATCATCTTAAAATACATTTAGAACAATGCCATTGTTTGCATACTTTTAGTGATTAGAGTCAAGATCATGGTATTATATTATTAATGGCTTACATTATTATATGAATGGAGCAAAGAACACTTATTGAATAACTTCAGTCTTTGGCACTGTTTGAAGAGGATTTTCATGTGTCCTCATATAATTTTTTTAACAGTTCTAAGATGTTAGAATTAATTTTTTTATTATTTATTTATTTATTTTTTGTAGGAGAAATCTGGTCCTGTTGCTCACTATGCTCCAGCAACAGAGTTGGGATTTGAACCCGTATCTTTATGACTCCAAGGATTATGTTCTTTCTAATATCCTAAAGCATCAAACATGTTTCCAGATTTTTGACCTAGGTATGCTTGGAAGAAAGCAAGCATTTAGGTAAGGAAGTGGGTTTATTGATGAAGATGTTTCACTTGGCTCTGAGGTGCCTGAGTGTGGGGCATGCAGAATGTCAGAAGCTAGAGATAGCAAACTGAAGGTTGACTAGGTCTGGTCATCTCAATTTCAGCCTCTGCCACAGGAGTGAATGCATAAGTCAGGGTAAGTTCTATAAGACTCAGGATATACTAGGCTGCTTATATCAGAGGCTTCCTTAAGTAGCATTAATTATCAGATATATAGACACCGGGAAAAAGTAAGAAATGTAGGATAATACGCTCTAAAGAATCTCGGTTGATACCTAATGGGTGTTGGATTTGAAACTTTGGATCTTTTTTCATGTTGTGGCCTCATCACACGATCCCTTACATACGCTCCTTTAGAACAAATACTAGGTGCTCCACGTTATTGTATCTCAAGTATTTGGCATGATGTGTGACACAAAGTAAACACATAATAATTATTTGTTGAAAAAAACAAATAAGTGAATCAGTAATTGTTTTGGAATGAATGTAGATCCCTGGTTGCCAACTGCCCTGGAAATACTGTGGTTTAGAATTGCGTTCTTGGCTTTGTAATGTATTCCCTTCATGGACCATGTATATTTTTAAAAATTAAGTTGAATGAAAATTAATTTTATTTTCAGACTATTTAAAGACATTATGGCCCCACAGAGATACTCTGGAATATTATGAAACAAACTTTGGGAAATCACTGACCTAGATACAGTACCAAGGTGATAGGTGCTACATAAATATAATAAATTATACTGAGAGGGCTCCCTAGGCCTTTCTTTCCTACGAGTGCAGATGGTACAGAAATAGTCTGAAGAAACATTGAATAATGTCTCAGGGCAGAAAAACTTAACACCTTGTGCCGCTTTTTCCACCTATATTCAAGTTATTTTATTTAATATCAAATTCACACATTCAACAAATGTATGCTGATGGAATGTGTATGCTTATGATGCGCCAGACAAGGGGCAAGGGTTTGGGAAGGTAATGGTGAACCAAACTAGTCTGTTCCTCCTCCTTCCACAGAGTCTATGGTCAAGGGTCAGGGGAGTAATGGACGTTAATTAAGTGAACACATAAATAGATACATAATAGATGTTACCACTCATTTTACTTCTTCAGTTAAAAAGCAGGTACTGCAAATAAATCTGTTCGACTCTTAGCATTTTCCCTTAATTGTCCTTTGACACACACTTTCTTTTCTTTTTCTAAAACATCTGACTCTTCTAAGCCCTATTAAAATGTAGAAGTAAATGGTAGGTAATATTCAAATGCTGAGTTTGGCTTTAATTTTGTTTTTCTGAGGGGGTAGTAAATGAAAAGAAATAAGGTATCTTGTCTGATTTATTTTTTATTTAATTTTTTTTAATGTTTATTTATTTTTGAGAGAGACAGAGACAGAATGAGAGTGGGTTAGGGTCTGAGAGACAGGGAGACATAGAATCTGAAGCAGGCTCCAGGCTCTGAGCTGTCAGCACAGAGCCCGACACAGGGCTCGAGCTCACGAGTTCTGAGATCATGACCTGAGCTGAAGTTGGACACTCAACCAACTGAGCTACCCAGGGGCCCCAGATATCTTGTCTGATTAATAATTGTATCCCTATAGTAGAAGCTGAATCAGTATTTGTAGAAACAAGTTGAAGACACAAGACAGAGACCAAGTGACTGGGTTATACCATAAGTCAGTATCAAAATGGATGGAGTAGAGAGAAGCTTTGATATGGATTGTATCATGCAGCTTATAGAGACTTGTGGATACCATTGATGGTGGTGGTGAGAAGCTAGCTTTGGATTCTGGTACACTTGAGAAACAACATCATTTAAGAATTCAGAAGATGAGGGGCACCTGGGTGGCTCAGTCGGTTTCAGCATCTGACTTCAGCTCAGGTCATAATCTCATGGTTCGTAGGTTCGAGCCCCGTATGCGACTCTGTGCTGACAACTCATAGCTTGGAGTCTGCTTCAGATTCTGTGTCTCCCTCTCTTTCTGCCCCTCCCCTGCTCATGCTATGTCTCTCTCTGTCTCTCAACAATAAATAAATGTAAAAAAATTTAAAAAAGAATTCAGAAAATGAATCATGAGCACAAATTTTTACCCTCATCTTTCTTTTTTAATCTTGTTACCACACAACAATTTGCCCTGCCCCCAGTGTACACAAATGCACAGCATCTTTGTCATCTGGCTACAAGTTGGTGGGTTTTTCCAGGAGACAGCTGTTAGGTTGATATTATGCCTCATCCATGGCATTTTCTGTATCCACAGAAGCTCTTTCCTTGGCTGTATAGCTGCTGGATTGGTGCCTCTGGGAAGTTCTTTTCCAGACCATCGCAGCTGTTTGTGAAGCTGATTCCAGAATACCAGTAACCCTTCTCACATTTTCACCTTCCTGAGAGTTTACAGTGTAAGGTTGAATGCACCACATGCTGCTAAAGTTGCTTTTTTTTTTTTTTTTAATTAATGTAAAATAGTTGATTCAAATACAAAATAATTAAAGGGCTTAAGAACAGGCTACTTTCAATAAAAGACACATCTGGTATTTTGAACACACTGGAAGCAATGCATAACTACAGTATGACAAACTAGTTGGTAATCTGTAGAAATCAAAGTGGGCTGCTTTCTTACATTGTCTGTAGCCGGAAGCATAGCACAAGTTGAAGGATCCTGAGGCTGGTGGGGGACGGGTTTTATGTTTCTCACCATGGGTCACACTTAAAGCTGCACACTTCTGAAGTTAAAGAGCACCCTTTGCAGAAATAACCATTCAAAGTACTCTTTGGGCACCTGAAATCTGAAGAACAGCATAGGAAGATTACCCGAGAGAGAGTTTAAATTTCTTAGGCCAAGGACTAAGCTCTATACTTCATCAGGTAAGCCTGTAATTCTCTGACACTTGGGAATGTTCTGGTCCTTAAGTATGAGGTAGGAGATGCCACCATAGACTTACAATCACATTCACTAGAAAGATGGGAAAATCAATCCAACATTTAAAAATCTGATTTGCAAAAGAACTTTGACATAAAACTTTTTTTCTTTCTTAGTTTGGAAAGGAATCAACAAGTGATGTGTGGATTAGTTTTGATTATAAAACATTAAACCCCTGCTGACTTGATGTGCTGTGAAAAGAATGGACGTGTTGAGGTTTTGAGGTTCACTAGTTCTTCATTACTCAGACAGAGGCAATCTGCTCCACTTCCCAGCCTGTGCCTCTTTTCTAAAGTGAGAATAATTACATGCATCATTCTAGCACAATGCCTGCCAGATACTAAGTGCTCTCTTCTTAATTTTGTCCAGTAGAGCTATCTAGTATCTTCCAAGCTATAGGCTAAGTGTTTGGTTAAAACTGACCAATCACATAATGGGTGTGGTGGAAGGGTGGGGACATTTTATAGAGGTGAAATGTAGGAAAGCTTCCCAGCTGCATCCTGGGCATAGAGATGCTAAAGGCTTTGGTCTGACAAACATCACACAATTTCTCCCTGTGATCTGTGGGATGGTCGTTAAGTAGGTAGTAATTTTCTGCTGCCCAGCTCTCTTTTTCTCATTTTCCATTTTAGTTAATCCCCATAGCATCTTGGAGTTTATTCTAAGTCTAGACTAGAAGGAAAAAAAAAAAAAACTCGTTTTGTTACTATTTTATATGGCCAAGGGCCTTTCACCAAGTAATTTCAGTCAAGAAAAAAATTTACATGAAGAAATAACTCAAAAGTAAGAGGAAGGTCTCTACACAGCATAATTTTTAATTGGGGGAAAATGTAAAAGTAAAAGTCAGCAATATGAGAAGGGCTACACAAACCATTCTATATTCATTGAAGGAATTCTTTTAAATTGAAATTATGAAGAAAATATAGTGTCTGTAAGTTATTATAGTGGAGTAATCACTTAAAAGGAAAATGTTAATTTTACTTATGCAGTAACTACATAATTTTTCACATAATCAAAAATATAAACATATGTAAAAGAGTCTGAAACATGTAAAAAAGGTAGGATTGTATGAGTTTTCACACTTCTTGTCTTTATGATTTCTATTATATTTGTGAAACAACAAAAATTCAGGGGAATGAGTATTATGGGGCACTAAATTGAATCCTAGGAATTAATCATTCACCCTTGTGAAATAAAATAGGGAGATATCCATCATTTTTGAATTTCACTTCACTATGCTTTCTATCATCATTTTTATAATCCTTGACTTCCTTGCAACCCACCATACTCATTGAGGAATTTGGAACCTAGGCAAGTGTATTCTGTTCCAGGTCATACTACCCAAGAAGCATCAGTGTCCACGTGGAAACAATTCAACACTCTAACTTTGAGACATTACCTTCAAGTCCAAGGAACAAAATCCATCTTACTTTTAGCATTCATACTCCACATCCATAAACTGAATATTTTATCACTTGGGAATTGTAATAATGATCTATTATTAGATAAAAATTACCATTAAAATTAGCTTCCTAAAATAACAATAAACATTGATAATCTCAGTCAAATTCAGTGACTCAGGAACCCCAGCCTGGCTTACCTGGCTGGTTCTCACTCAAAGTCTCTCAAGAAGTTGCAGTGAAGATAGTGACTGTAGGGGCGCCTGGGTAGCTCATTTGTTTAAGTGTCTGACTTTGGCTCTGGTCATGATCTCACAGTTTGTGAGTTCAAGCCTTGTGTCAGGTTCCGTGCTGGCAGCTCAGAGCCTGGAGCCTGCTTTGGATTCTTTGTCTCCCTCTCTCTCTTTCCCTCCCCCACTCATGCTCTGTCTCTCTCTCAAACATAAATAAACATTGAAACAAAACAAAATAATAATAATAATAATAATAATAATAATAATAAGATAGTGGCTGGAACAGAAGCCATAAAGGCTCAACTAGGGCTGCAGGATTTTCTCGCCAGCATCCTGGCAAGTTGGTGTTGACTGTTGGCAGGAGTACTCATTGTCTTACCATGTCGACCTCTTCACAAGACTGTTTGTTTCATTGTCCTTACAACATGGCAGTAATCCAAGAGAGAGATCATGGGAGAAATTGCAATGTGTTTTATGACCTAGCTCTAGGAGTCACATACTCTTGCTTCTGCTGTGTTCCATTGGACACAACAGACAGCCATAATTCAGTTTAGGAGAGTTCTATCTAATTATAAGGAGGCAAGGATGGTTGGGGGCCTTTCAGAGACTGGCTACCATAGTTCACCCTCTGGCCCTTAATGCTTTACATCCTTTCAAGTTTAATATACACTCACCCCCTCTCAAAGCACTGAAGTGTCACCCAATTATAGCATTAGCTTGAAGTTCAAACTTTCATCATCTACATCAGGCAGGATGTAGGTGAGGATGATGCTCCTCTGGTGTGTTTCCTAGACTGTATCTCCTTGAGTACAATTTATCTCAATCCAAAGGCCTGTGAACTAAAGAGACAGTTATTTGTCTAAAGAGATAACTAAAGAGCCCCACCACCACAACACACACACATCCTCTCAAGTGCAGTTAACATGCAGTGGTGGGATAGGCATAGTGTTATTGGTATAGAATGCTCCCTTCAAAAAAGGGAAAACAGGATGTATGTAGGACTTACTGGTTCATAACAATTCTGAAATCCAGCAGAGGACTGCTGACGTTTCCTTGGTTTGGATTCATGGCCTGGGAATAATTCTCCATGGTTCTTGGTTTTTCCCACCAAGCTCTTCGTTTTACCTTATGAGTAATCCTAACCTTTTTCCATTAAAGGTGGCTTATGGTTACATCTGAGTTGTTTTTTTTTTTTTTTTTCTGCCTATTTCTAGTATGCAGAAGTTTAGGGATCCAAAGACCCCTTTTATTTTGCACTGTCTCTTTTTGATCCAACCTGTCAGAATTCTTGCCAATATGATTCTTTTAAAAACTTAGGTTCCCTTTGTTAACATTATTTGGTTCATTATATTAGGCAAAAGCAATATTCAAAAATATCTTCTCGGTGAGTCTTTGCCTTCCCTGGGCTTTTGCTGAGGAACAAAACCTTTAAGCTTCTTAGAAACCTTATTGTTTCACTGAATGGTTCTCTGCGTCACCAACCTAGATGTATCTCGGAACTTAAAGGATTTTGTAGACACACCTTCGGTTTCATCATTAATACCAACTTTTTCTGACAATTTCCCAGGCTTTTTTATTCCCAGAAGCTAACTTTTAATTTTTTTTTATGTATGTATGTATTTATGCTTAATGTTCATTTATTTTTGAGAGAGAGAGAGTGCAGGGGAGGGGCAGAGAGAGAGAGAGGGAGACACAAAATCCGAAGCAGGCTCCAGGCCCTGAGCTGTCATCACAGAGCCTGTTGTGGGGCCTGAACTCACAAACTCTGACCTGAGCCGAAGTTGGATGCTTAACTGACTGAGCTACCCAGGTACCCTTGTTTTTATTTCTTTTTGAGACAGAGAGAGAGAGAGAGAGACAGAGAGAGAGCAGAGGAGGGGCAGAAAGAGAGGGAGACACCAGTCTGAAGCTGATTCCAGGCCCTGAGCGGACAGCATAGATCCTTATGGAGGACTCAAACCTACCAACCTTGAGATCGTGACCTGAGCTGAAGTTGGACACTTAATCGACTGAGCCACCCAGGCACCACACCCAGTAGCTATTTTTAAATTTTAACATCACCTGACATCTGGAGATTCTAGGAATTTTCACCAGTGAGGCTTGGCTCCTTTACCTTTCACAGTCCTTGCTTTGGGGTATCTCTTTTCTCTCTCATTTTACTATAGACATGAAAATCAAATGGCAGCTTCAACAGCCTTCCTTGAAGTCTTAACTAGATCACCTAGGTTATAAGGTACATTTTCTACTTTCCTTGTTTTGGCAAACAGTGTTGCAAAATTTTTTTCCTTACATAAAAACAATTCCATCTCTTCCCATTTACAATAACATTTTCCTCAACATTTCTTTAAAGTCTCATGATGACTTTCTCAGTCTCATGCCTTGTGCTCCTCAGGCTCTCACTCACACCCATCTCAATATCCTTACAGTTTTTGCATTACCTGCATTTTTCTGTTTTTATTATTGATAACACCCCTTGTCTAGGTACCAAATTATGCATTAATTATTTGTTGCTATGCAACAAATTATTATAAACACTTAGGGGATAAAAATAATAGTAAACATTTATGGTCTCACATAGTTTCCTTGGATCAGAAGTTCAAAAGTGACTTAGCTGAGTGCAGACTTGAGTTTCTAATGTAGTTGTAGTCATGATGTCTGTATCTGAAGGCATGACCTTGACTGCAGGATTTACTTCAGAGATGGTTCACTCATATGGCTGAGAAGTGGGTGCTGGCTGTGTGTGGGATCCCCCAGGTCCTCACCATGTGGAGTTCTTGTGCTGCTTGAAAGATCTCATGACATGGCTGTTGGCTTCCTCCAGAGTGAGTGAACCAAAAGAGTCCAAGATGGAAACCGTGGTGTCTTTTATGGCCTACCCTTGCCAGTCAGATGCCATCATTTTGGACATATTCCACTGGACACATACGGCAGCCATGATTTAGTGTGGATGGGTTCGGCCTAAGGATGTGAGGATTATTGAGGGCGTTTTGGAAGTTGGCATTAAGGAAGATTCTTTGCCTCAAAATCTGAAGCTCCACTATGTGTGTGTATGTGTGTTTCCTGCTATTTACTGCATATTTACCATGTATCAAGAATTGCCATAAGTGCTTTAAATGTATTACTGTGTCTTCTCTTCACAGAAAACACTGAGATAAATGTTATCTTACAGATAATAACTGAGGCACAGAGATTTTAAATAATTTTCTCTGGGTCATATGTCTAGTAATGGAAAAACTGGGATTCAGTTTCAATTGTACCTAGTTCAAAATCCCGAGATTTTAACTTTGATTTGATACTTGTTTTTCTCCCCAGCCACAATCTCCTTTACTTTTAACTGTTTCCCAGTACATGGTCTTCAATCTTAGAGATTCTAGGTCCTTCTTTCTCCCCCGATCTATCAGCATTTCCTGGACTCATTTCATTCCTCACATAGCTCTTATCCAATGGTTGATTACCTCAGCTATTTCTCAACATGGCTCCCTCCCTTTGTAGCCTTGTCCTCCTACCACACTTTCCATAGAGGTTCAATATGACAGTCACATTCTTGGTTCTATATTCAGGTTACTGATCACAGCTGAAGAAAATCTCCTAACACTGGATTTATGCCACTATAAATTTGTTGCCTCCATACTTAGCTGGGTCTTCAGGCCTGAACAATTCTTTCTCTTGTCCTTGGCCAGACCTCTTTTTCATTCTTGAGATTACCATTCCAAACCTTCACCTCTCTCCTTGAAGCTCTAATCTTCACAAGTGGACTGATCTCCCAAGTCAACCACATACACATGCCAAGAAGTTTATCTGTACCCAAATTCTTTCCTCTGGTCTCTAAAAATGATGTTCATCTTACTATGCAAGATAGCACTCCCACGTGTCTTTTTAATCTTCTCCCTGCTCATCGACTATGGGTCATTGCTCCATTAATTATCTCCTCTGTCTTTTATCTATCCCTCTCTTCACCTTTCACTCTCTGTTTTCTCCTTTCCCTCAGTCCTATGCCTCCTGTGACTTTAAAACTCTCTAAAACAGGTTCTACCAGAGGCCTCAATTTTCTTTCATAGTCATCCATCTGTATTATGTATGTGCTCAGAGAATCATTTTATCTTTGTGGTGATTTTTATCTTCATTTGTGCTTATCTTTATTTGCGTTTTTAATTATAAAATCAAACATATGGTTCAGATAATGTGGAAAGGAGTGAAAATTTATACAATGTGAAAGGCTTCTATTCCCCGCCTTCCTACTAGCCCATCTCATCTACCGGAGAAACTACCTTTTGTAATTTACTGTTTCTCGTCTAGCCATGCTACATGCCATAATTTTATTTCTTGTACTTTCTGTGCCTCCTAAACCCCATGCTGTTTGGTTCCTGTTCCTCATGTAAATTTCCCTGATGCTGCCCCTGCAGAGATCATCACTGCCTTCCAAATACTGAATCCAATGGACACATTTTAGTCCTTATCATTCAAGACTCATTTGCTTTATTTCATGCAGTTTAGTTTTTCCCTGTCTCCTTCTTTCTTACAAATCAACAGTCTCCCATGGTTTTCTGTCCACTTAGGACATTTATTTCTTCTGTGTCTTTTTCAGAGATGCAATTTCTAGAACTTCCCCACACACACTGGGGCTCCCCAGGGTTCACTTTTGCCTCCTTATTGTTCCCACTCAGTCTACCTCAGAATTCATATCTATTGTTATGGTGTTAATGGCAAGTTTGTGCTGATGACCCCTGTATCTCTGTCCTGAGATGTGTGTATGGAAATATCTGAAACAGGAACATCAAACTCATTATGTTCAAAACAAACTCATGAAGTGCTTCCATGTTTGCTGCTGCACTTATAACCCCTATCTCTCCTAATGACACCACAATCCTACTCCATCACTTCTGCCGGAAACCTGGGATTTTTCCATGATTCTTCCTTTCATTTGTCCCCCACATCTATGTAGTCATCGAAGACAGACAGACTTGTGTTCTTATATGTTGTTTGAATCATTCACCTCATCTCTAAGTTCCCTACCAGACACTATCATCTCTAATCTGAACTTAAAAAAAAATATGTCTGAACTAGTATATCTGCCTATAAACATTCTCTCATCACCCCATGCCTTACTCCACCATACATCCCCATTTTCCCCACAAATAAAGATTCTATCATTTTCTGTGTGCAAAGAGTGTGATCCATTTAAAATAATAATTATAATACCACACATAGCTTTCCATGCTGCACCAAATTAAAGTTCATTTTCTTAGGATGTATGGTGCACTTAGTATGCATGGTGATTTTTCTTTCCTTACCTTCCACTTCTCCTTCTGATCCCACGACCTATACCCCTACCTAATCATCCTGATACACGTAGTTGCTTGTCATTTCCTGCATGTGTTTGGCCATTTTACTCCTTTTTGCCATTGCTGAAATTGTTTTCTCTCCTTAGAAGGTCTGCTGTTGTATCCCCAACCTCCTTAGCTGCCTACTCATCTTCAAGAATCAACTCAAGGGTCACATTTTCTGGCAAATGTTTCCTTCATCCCTTATCACTGTTAGAAACCCTTTAGTGTACTACTACTGCACATTCTGATTACTTCAAACACAAAGACACATAACCTTATAACGGCCTCATCCTGTGCCTTATACAGAGTAGATCTATCAAATACATGTGCCGATTTTAGTGAATGAGTTCACAATATAAAGGTAGCTTAGCTGTCAATCCTGGATGGACTTGTGTTATGTAGGATATAGGGCAATGCATTGTAGTTCATTTCTCTGCCTTAGTCTTATCTAAGAGAGTCAAGCCTTTTTGCTCTTTAGAGTGAGATGGACTGGGGTTGGCATCACTGTCAGATTTATTAGGACTGTTAGGTTCTTCTAGTAATTGCTTTTGTCTATTTGCTTTTGGTACATGCTCATCTTTAACCTCTAGTTGTCCTGAATTATTTGGATATCGTTTTGGTTCTTGAGCCTCTTGATTTATGCTCATGCGGTAGTCACTAGATATGGGTGACTATTTAAATTAAGTCAATTCAAATTTAAAATTCATTTCTTTAGACACACCATCCACATTTCAGGTAACCACCAGCACATGGTAGTTTCCTTATTGGACAGTACAGATTATAGAGCATTTCATTATCACAGACAGTACTAGTGGGCAGCACACCTGTAGATGTAAACAACAGCCAAGCAAATGAAATGAAACAAAACAAAACAACCATAACTTTATCTTCCACCAAAAGTTCCTTGCCTATATTTCAATTATCCTAAACACATCCTCCAAATTCTTTCTTGACATGTTGAGTTTTCCCAACTCATATTCACCAGCTGATCCTCTCTTATTGCATATGTGGGCTCTATGTGATGCTGTAAGGCAGCTTTAGGTTTTTATCTTCCCAGAACTGGGCTGAATGGAGTCTTAGTGTCTAGTTCCTGAAACTCTCTTTTGTTGCTCAAACAGATTTTCAGACACTTTCTGTTCACACGTAGTGCCTGTCTTAGAGTTTTTACTGAGGGACACTGTAATTTCCAATTTATTTTTGAAGTGGAAATAACATTCACTCTTGATCCCGTAAACATTCCACCTTCCCTTGGTCCAGTTTATCAGATCAACTCTCTTCCACAGATTCTCTTTGACAATTCATCACTCAGGTGCTTCTCCAGGGAATGATTTTCCTGAGTACCATCACCACATTTTTATACTATCAAAATTACATTTCACAGAGAAGAAAGTAATTGGCATAATATCTATCAAGGGAGAATCAAAGTCATTTTCCCATAGCTACTATACTCCATTTGCTTTTAGAGCATTTTAACCCATGTGTGCCATTTTATTAAGAAGACATTATTTGTTTTGGTTTTGTTGTTGTCTCTACCAATGTTGAGGTAATTACCATCAGAACATAGTCCTAAACTATGTCTCCTATATGGGTGCATTTGTGTTGTTTATTAGCATTCATTGAGTTAATCAATCAACTGCTATATGCCCAAATAGGCTGCATGAAAGTCATGATGGCAAATACAACATGTACACTCTTCTTCAAGAACTCACAGTTTGTTTGTCTTCATGGTGATGATTCAGGTTAGACTGTCTTGGGAAAGCATCCATTTAGCAACATAAGAGAGAAGGTACTTGCCTTCTGTAGGGGAGTATCCACATTTTTTTTCAACCCCTCTGTAGTATATCAGGAGTTGGGTTCTTCCTTTACTTGAATTCTGACCACTGCCCATACTCATCAACCAACAAAGGCAATCTTATGCTTTCTGACAAACCCCATGACTTACTCAGAAGGCAAACCATATGGACTAATTTCTAGAAGCATTAAGAACGAGCCTGATTCCTTTCTCATGCTGGACCCCTTTTCACTGGTTCTATGTAATGGCTTCAAAGTATTTCTCCAATGGGAAAGCATGATTAATCTGTGGCTAATAAAGTTTGGGAGAATAACGGAAATAACATATCTGTCAGGGAGACCCAGAATATGTAGGAATAACAATTCAAATCTTTTGGCACTCTGATCCTGACCTTGGTTCAACCTTGGTTAAACCATGTAACATTTGTCAGACTTTGAGGAGGGTGGGTATGAGTGTGTATATGTATATGTGTGCATAATCTGTAAAATGGGAATGTTCCTTTTTGACCTATCACAGCTCCAAGATGTAAGGAGATATGACAGTAGAATGCACTATTGCTATTTTTAGATTTGTCAAATGTGAAGACATGAAGAATCTGCAAAGTTGTGCCTAGGTATGCACACAGTGTGGTTGTCTTCACTTGAGTTATATAAAGATGTTTATAAAACTTGTTAGGTGCAATGTGAAGTGACCAGGAGTTCAAGAATGCAGAAAGCTCCCTGACCTTTATTCATATTTACTTGAGACTCGCCATGTCTCTGTCACCAACCATCTGAGAAGAGTGGCCACCCTCAATTCTCTCATCAGCAGTTCCTTCATATTGAAACTGTTCATTGTTATTCTGCTTCTTTTTTATCTCCTTTCTCCTTGCCCCTCATCCTCCTCCACCTCTTTTACCATTTTCTTCCTTTTTTGTTATTTCATTGATCACAGCATTGAGATAATAGGAGTAACACAGTCTTGGTGGCTGAGAAAATGGAATTGGATTTTTTTTTAAGTATTCTTTTTTTTAAAGTTTATGTATTTATTTATTGAGAGAGAGAGAGAGAGAGAGAGAGAGAGAGAAAGTATGCACATGCACATGAGAGATGGAGAGGACAGGGAGAGAGAATCCTAAGCAGTGCAGAGCCCTACATGGGGCTCGAGCTCACAAACCATGAGATTATGACCTGAGCAGAGAAGAAGAATCATGTGCTTCACCAACTGAGCCCCCAGGTACCCAGAATTAGAATCTTTACTCTGTTATATAGGCCCTGGATATTTGGGGGGGTGGGATTTATGTAATTCATAGCCTGCTTCCTTGGCCCTAAATAACATTAGTTATGTCTATCTTGCAGGGTTATTATGAGGATTAAGTGAGTTAATGTGGGGTAAGCACATGGCATATGAGTAGTATTTCATTTTAATTATTCAGCAAATATGTATTAGCATCTACACTGTGCCTGATACTGTTCTAGGCACTGGGGTTACAGCAAGAACCAGCCATGCCCTTTTAAAATGGAGGCTATGCCAGAGTGGGTAGAAAGGTCAAAAAACAAATAAATCTTACATTGTCAGCTGATGAAAAACACTAGTGAGAAACACAGTTGGCAGTCATAGTATTATTATTGCTATTGTTATTGTCTTAGGTTATCTACTGGTTTACCCCTTTCTCCTCTTCCAAATTCAGCTTTTCATTTTCCCTTGCAGCTCTGCTCCCCCACACCATGCCTTCGCGTTGATTCTAGGGCACAGGTTCCCCAGTGAGTTGACATTATGTCCCTTGAAAGAGAGATTAAGTACAGAGAAGGAATGATTTATGAGACTTCTGTCACCCAGATAGGACATTCTCAGCATATTCTCAAATAATTCACAACTCCTTTTCTGCCTAGGGCTAAAGGAGCCCAAACAAGGGAGCCAGACATTCCGGGTCACCCAGACAGTTTGGCTGCTACAGTATGGGCATTCTGAGGGAGGCCAGGGGGTTAAGGGAGTTCATATGCTTTAGTTTTTCACCAGTTTTCCCTGTAAATCAAACTTTGATGTTGTTCTTGGAGATCCCAAGTGAGCCATGCGGCCAACATGTTTCTTCCTCTTTCTTACGCCCGGCAAGAGCTGGGGACTGGGCTGCATGCAGATGAAGGCTGCCTCTGGGCTCTTCCTGAGCATCAGCAGATTCTGTACTTGCTCTCAGCCACAACACTCCTGGATATCAACAGAATGACTATCTTTCTTTTTAAGGGGTGACATTTTTAAAAATACGGAACTAATCTTCCTCAGGAAATATTTTAAGTGAGTGTAAATGATGTTTCATCCTGTGAAGTATGTTCCAGATTGGATATGCTAGAGTACAGGTTTCAACTCTCAGGAGATTTAAAAGAAAAAAAAAAAAAAAACCTAGTGTCCAAGACACACCCAGGGCTGATTATTTTTTTTTTTAATGTTTTTATTTATTTTTGAGACAGAGAGAGACAGAGCATGAGCGGGGGAGGGGCAGAGAGAGAGGGAGACACAGAATCCGAAGCAGGCTCCAGGCTCTGAGCCATCAGCACAGAGCCCGATGCGGGGCTCGAACTCACGGACTGTGAGATAGTGACCTGAGCTGAAGTCGGACGCTTAACCGACTGAGCCACCCAGGCGCCCCACACCTAGGGCTGATTAAATCATGGCTTCTGGATGTGTTTTTTTATAAAGATTCCCAGGTGACTCCAGTGTGCAGTTGAGGCTGAGGACAACTGTTGTGCGCTCCAGGACCCCAGGTCCAGCCCTGAGAGCAGCCTCAGGAGCAGCTTTGTAGCCAGGGGAACAGTTGGGGCTCCTGTCCATGAAGCACATCCTAGGTCTTTCCTCCTGAGGAGAGGTTTCTGGCAGTTTGGAGTACACAATACCTATTTGTTGAGGAAATGGACAGATAAACCCAGCAGCTCAAAAGATTCTGGGAGAAACAGGGATGGGAACCCCTATTGTAACAAAGTGCTATGTGTGGGAGGGAGGTTGGCTTGCATGGTGGTGAGTAGTGGCTCCACACAGACCGCCTGGGTATACAATCCACTAGCCCAGCTGTATGGCCTTGGGAAGGCAACTCCACCTCAAAAGGTTGAGGAAATTAGTTGACTGATGTGTATATACAGTGCTCCTGACAGTGTCTGACACAAAGGAAGTCCCCCATAAATGCTAACAATCAGTGTAATGGTGAGTGCTGATGCATGTGCCCTAGGTTGGAGCTGCTTCAGGAGCACAGTGGGTATTAGGCCAGCTCTGCAAGGGGTCAGGAAGGTCCATGTACAAGGGACATGAACCTTGGGTTAGATATAGGACTCTTTTATACTGACAAACCTGCCTGGTGATCGGGCAGAAAGTGTCTAGGGTTGGAAGGCATTCCAGGCATGTGGAACAATGGCCTGGAAGTTTGTTGAATGAGCTGTCACTTAAAGGAATAGAAGCAAGCAAAGCAGACTGGTCATTTTCTATCATGAAAGATTCTGGTGCCCGAGTCTCTGCTTCCACTTTCATGGACCTGAGTCTGGGCCACAACAATTACTTTGCCCTGGAGGAGACAACAGTTTAGTGGCAGATCCTGGATCCCACCCCAAATCTGTTTGGCTAAAAGTCTTGGACACTCTACTACAATGACTCACCTCACCTACAGTGTGGAGTTATGCAAGAAACCAAATGAAAATTCTCAAAATATTGTTGAGAAGTTGGCAAGAATACATATTTTTGGTAAATAAATGCATATTTTAAATGTGCTAGGGTCATTCTTTACATAAAAGCATCCTGTGGTGAATTCCTTTGAAGTGCAAATAACCATTTCCTAATTATCTGGCTCTTTGTTCTGTTGGCTCAGTAGATTTTGTAGATCGGGTTGTGTTGAGAGAAGATGTATTTTCAGGGTCTCTTTTTGGTCTAGAAGTTTCCATTCTCTGTAATCTAGTAGAGGCAGCTCCAGAACATCATCCCTGGAGGCACATTGATGTGATCCAACCAGCTTCCATTCCTTCTGGTTCTGTCCATGTATTTTCATTTAATTATAGGGTATGAAGAGTATGCTGTGAAATTGGCATGGATACAAAGGTAACAAAATACAGGACATTTTAGTAACTACAGCAGGATAATGCTAAAGCTCTTCCCCTTTAGATACGGGGCAAAGCCTTGAAGGTCTGTCCTGGGGATTTGCCTCCCCTTCCTGCTCTTGCTCCAGCCTTCTGGAGGACTGAGAGCCACTTACAGGTCTCCGTCTTCCCGCCAGATGCACAGGCAGGTGGCAAGATAAATAGCTGCCATAAAAGGCAAGTATATCAATTAAATATGATTATACAGTAAACTAGTGAGTTCTTGACTAGGAACTGTGTATTTCTCTAGGAGTCTGGACTGACCAACAACTGGCCATGTTTTCTTTTACCAGCTTGGATGTCATTTCTGTGGTTCTCCCTACATTTCAGACACACAAGAACATGCTAGGAGATTGGAGTCGTTTCTTGAAATACTTATGTTTTTATCTGTTAGGGTTTTTTTTTTTTTTTTTTTTTGTAATACAAGAAGAAATAAAAACAAACATTTTAGATTAGCATGCTTTTTTAAAATTCAGGAAGTTTCTTCACCAGGATGTCCCCTCTCTGGAAAACAACTTTATAAAATGGATGTGATATGAGTTTAGATACTTGTTAGAAAGAAAGATGAAAGAGAAAATACATTCTCTTTGCTCCTGCACATAAATGTCTCCCAACTTAAAAAAAAAAAAAATCCCCATATAACTTCAAACAGGTACCGTTTTCAGTCCCTGATCTCTCTCTCTCTCCTTCCCTTCACCTCCAAATGTCTTGAAAGCCGGGCTATTTTTGTTGCCTCCACTTCCTATTTTATTTCCTATTCAGTCTCCATTTACTTCCACCCAGACTCCCACCCACCCCCACTGCTCCTGGAAAACAGGCTTGCCATCGCCTCCTCGCTGACATGTCAAAAGTGCGCTGCCCTGTTTCATTCCCCACATTTTGCCTGGGCAGCTATCCACCTTCCTACCAGCACAGAAATCTTCCCCCAATACAAGTTGGAGCATCATACTTACTGGCTGAATTTTCTGTCTGGAGTAGCTGGCACCCAGAGGTGCATTAGGAATTCTTCATTCTGCATTGCAGGTCTTTGCCCCTTCCTCCAAAGGCCCCCTATCCTGCGCACCCTGCCACACCATGCTGGCCCCCTTGTCAGTGGTAACTCCTTCAAGGCTTTGTTTGCCCTGCCTACTGATTCTGTATGCAATTCCCTTGCTTTCTTTGTTTGCTGATGCATTTAAGCCACTTGAACTTTCTCCTCTTCTACAGTTTCTCGACTGCACTCACCACACATGACACACATGACTTGAACATGCATCTATTGTAACCTACATCACATTGCACTAAATGTCCTGCCAGTCACACACTCACACACACACACACACACACACACACACACACTCCCATCCACTATGGCCTCCTTGAGAGTTGGGACAGTATTCATTTCTCAGTTTTGTGTTTCCGGGGCTGAACAAAGTTGCTGGCTCATAATGTTAGATGAATGAATGGATGAATGAATGAATAAGCAAACTACATTTTAGATCTTAAAGTGTTAGTCTGTGTGGGATGACGTCAGAGAGAAGAAATCTGTATCATACGTGAGGGATTTGGAATTTAAATTTAATTGTAAATGATTACTGGTTGAATTATAAAAGAAGATAATTTTAATTGATTTATTCAGAACCATGTGATCATTTTGCCTTATGTTTAAAAACTATACATAAAACTATTAGGAGAAAAACACCAGACATGTATTGAATTGTAGCTATGAAGATCCATATACACAAGGTAATGATATCATTGTGTGACATTTTATGAAGAATTTTATAAATAAGCCACCTCTGACTATGCTGTGTCTCCAGCTAATTTTCTTGCTAGTTATCTCAATAATTGGATCCTAGGTCAGTCTTTAGTCATATAAGAAGATTTGACAATAAAATGAACATTTGGAAATTGTATCTCCATAATTCCAGCCAGAAAATATTCCCAGATAAATAGTGAGCCAATTAGGGAAATATATGTGTGCTGATGAGGTTTTGAAAGCCACACCAGTGAACTAGTGGGGACTTTTAAATGCCTGGATCCGTGAGCAACTTTGAATTGACAGCTCTTTTTGGCAAATCCAATTTTTAACTGCAAGTAGCTTCTTCTAGAGAGTTTAGGAAGAATGTTTGGAGAAATTCTTTCAGTATTTAAAATGGTGATCGTCTATCTTTTCCTGGCATTAAGTAAAAACCGAAAAACAAAGGCAGCCAGAATAAGGCTTGCTAGAGCTTTCAGGAAGACAGTCTGCAGTATCTTTTGGAGAATGGGCTGTGGCCAGAGCCTGGCTAACAGGCTAGATCCCAGGATGCCGACCAGGATCATAAATTTTGACCATGGGCCTTGGTTCAGGCTCTGAGCTTCAGCCCTATTGGGCTAACACCTGATTTTAACCATACACCCAGAGTGAATCGGTCTCTCTCATGTGGTCTAAATTCATAAAAGGGCTAATTCATCCATTTATCATGGGGTGTTTCTTTTTCCAGTGTGAGGACTCTAGTCTGCAGGCACCTTCAGCACAGAGTAAGTTTTGACCCCTGATGACATCTTTCTGTGCTATGCTTGGTCCTTGGAGGATGCCCACATAATTCCAATCAGTTCCAACCAGTTTGCCACATCAGACTTCTGTGGGAGACTACCCTAAGCCTTCTGAGAACTGCATGTGTGAGAAAGGACCATTCAAGGCCAAAACTTACCCCAGGAAATGGGCCTTCTTTGTATAGCAGGTGGTAGAACCCTGCTCCTGCCTATTCTGGCCCATGTAGTGAAGTTTAATAAGCATCTCCTCAGACTTTTTATTAGAAAAAGATACTCATTTTTATGACTTTTTAATTTCAGTATAAAAGGATTTCTTAAAGAACACCACTTCTTGCATCTTTCTTATCCCCTCTTTACCTCTCTCCCTGGAAGAAGAGGCTTTTCTGATAGGTAAACTTGTGAGAAGGAATCTTTCTTTGTGAAAACCAACCACTCCTAGGTTCTCCTTTGCAACATCCTGGCCACATCATACTGTCATTCAGGTCTGCTCTCTGTTATACCACAAGAGACTGGTTTCTGAATGAATATATGATACAGACATTATTTCAGGTCTGGGGTAAAGTAAGAGAAGGCCCCTTGTACCTACACCCACAATACCTCCTCTTACGTCAGCAATACAGTTGACACATTTGTCCCTGGCCTCTCTGTCAATCTCTCAACTCCAAACACAGAAGAGGAAGATGATACTGATATCCTGCCCCCAACACTGACCAAAACCAAAGAAACAAAGCATTTACCCTGTAGGATATACCCTGACTGCATATAGAGTATGACCTATTTCTCTGTCTTATCAAAAATGTAGGGGAAAATGCTTTCCCTCTGCCTATGCAGAAGGTATGCATGATAGAGGGTCCACCAAAGCCCCAGAACAACATGCCCATGGCAGGAAGCTGGTAACTATCAGTCACTGACCCCTTGCCTGGCTAATCTGGGGACCTGTGCCTATAGGGAAGCCCTCCCCTGCTACAGCGCATGTCCTGCACTCTGCTCTGGGAGGCGAGAAGACTCAGTGCTCTATGTGGAATCACCGTCTTGTGCTGCAGGCAAAGCCTCATTACCCTCTCATTCCAGTCAGAATGGATCAAGTTAGGGGAAGCTGCATGAGGAAAATGGAGATTGGTTTAGTAAACACACCGATCTGTGGCTGTTACAGACTTCTGTGCACAGTGAGGTCATGGCTATCCTGCAAAGGGCTGACCCCCTGGAGTTCTTCTCCCCGCATCCACAGTGTGGCCCATCCAGGTGACACATGAATGTCTCACCCAGTGCCTCCTGCTAAAGGTGTGCAGGGTTGTAGGAGAAACAAGCCAGACTGGAAGATTCATGCAGTCTTAGAGGGTAAATTAACAAGTGAAGGATTCCATTCTCACTGATGTCTAGTCAAAATGGGGGTTTTCTTCCTATTGGGAATATACACAATGTAGCACGTGCATTTATAAACATACCCTACAATGGTTTAAACTGTATAATATACTGTGGTTTATTCTATCCTTCTCAATACTCATTTTGTACTCAATTTAGGACTCATAATCTTCCATTTTCTTCATTGGAAAGAACTCTCCCCGATTTTAAACATTTCAGATATCACAAAATACAATTAACAACCTCATGTGCTCTACTCCTTGAGATAAAGGAGAATCTACTGAGATATCAGAGAGATTCAGCACCAAGTAATATTCAGGGACAGAAGAGGAAGCAGGGATAGAGAACATGTCACCAAATTACAGTGAAGCCGCTCAGCCCTTAAAGTCTGTGGACTTGAAATGATCTTTGTGTCTCATTTTCTTTGTCTCACCCGTTAGGCTGGGAAAATGAGATTTGCTATCACTCCACCTTGTGGAAAATATGAAAAGGAAGATTTTTTCCATGCAGTTCTCAGTTCTCTCTCCATGCATCTCCACAGGATGCAAAAGCCTGTGTGATTAGGCATCATTGGTGACTGCAGGGCCATCCATCTGTCCTTTGTAAACTTGACCCCTTAAAGATTCTCAGCCTGTACATAGCACAGCTCCTAGACTGTGGCTTTTATTATGTTTTGAAAGTTCCAAACTTTAAAAATTTAAACCTTATTTTTTTTTCCCTTCACACAGAAGGAAGCAATCATTGGGTGGGAAGAATCCATTTGGTGGAACTATCTCTTTCAAACAGTTATATTATCTGAGTCCTCTTGGTTTCTATTTATTTTCTGAGTTTGTTAATCTGCTTAGGATGAGGGAGGATTTATATAACTTTCAATTGTTTTTCTTATTGTAATATAATACATGTTAACTTTAGAGAATTTGGAAACTATGGAAAGTATGAAGAAGAAAAAAATTCAATAATTCTACCTCAGAGATAGCTAACTATTACAATTTTGATACATACCCTGCCCGTATTGTTTTAGGCATGTTTATTTCTCTTGTATAGTGTGAATAATATTTGTGTACTATTTTATATCATGTTTTTTATTCCTAATTCTGTGAACATTTCTCAAGTCATAAGATACTTTTTTAACACTAATTTGTAATGGCTGTGTAATATTCCATAATACTGATGTAATTTCTTTAGTCGGTGCCTATTGTTGAAGAGGGGATTGTTTCTTTTTTTTTTTTTTTAACCATTAGAAATTATACTCTGATATGATACTTGAATATAAATTTTTACTCTCATCTTTGATTATTTCCTTGTAATAGATTCCAAAATGTTAGATCATTGGACCAAAAGCATCCAATAAGGTTTACAATGTGTTCATCATCCATGAATGCTGGTGCCAGTTCCACTGGACTCTTCTCAATATTGTGCACTATTATTATTTTTTATTTGACTTAAAAAATCTTATTATTTGTACATTATTTTTATAACATGAGAAATGTCTAAAGTATCTTAATGTTTTAATTTCAGTTATTAGCTCAAGAGTAAGGCCGAACACTTTTAGGTGTGTTTATTTACTAAATCCTTCTTCTTGTCAAGTTTTTCATGCCATTTATCCATTTTTTACTGGGGTAGTTTAAAAAATATATATCTGTAAGAGATAACTTGTCTTATCTCATATCTTGGGGACATTTTAAATGTTGTTTATGTTAGGGACTCACTTTGCAATTCCCAATGTCAAGCCTATACTAGGTACTTAATAAATGATTATTCGATTTTAGATTTACCTGAAAAATTAATTTAAATTGTGGAATTAAACTGCAGACTGCTGGCTTTTTTTAATAGAAATTACATCTACCTCTGTGTTGTAAAAACTAGGTATTAAATGTCAAATAGGAAGGGTGCATGTTTTGTAGGGAAGTTCTATTAAATTGGATTTCCTAGAGAAGTGATTTAAATTAAAATTTCCTGATAAAGTTTTTATCCCTATACAACCCTTCATAGGGCTCATTTTTCCTGGGTCACTGAGAGCTGTTATTATTAAGACCATTATGGATGGATGGATGGATAGATAGGTAGATAGATAGATAAATGTCATAGGTGATAGATAACAAATATCATAGATTGATAGACAAGTAGATAAATGACAGATGATGGACAGATAGGTAGATAGATACACAGATGATAGGGAGACAGATGATAGATATCATAGATAGGCAGCGAGATGATAGATGATAGATATCAGAGAGGGAGTTTCTGTGTCTCCACTCTTCCAGCATGAAGCACCCTTCCTGCAGCATATATTATTTAAACCTGTTGTCTACTTCCTGGACAGGGTTTATGAGACTCAGGGATTCTCAGATTAGTGGCCCTGGGGGTCCAGGATGTGGTCGCAGGTCCTGCGCCACTGCCATTACCCACCTGGATTTGAAGGTGTGGGCTAGAGTGTGCAGACCTTCAACTAGCCCCAGGAGCAGCTTTCTCAGCTGGTAAGGCACTGCCCTTTCTTTCCATAGGTAGATACATTTGGTGTTATAAGCTACACTTGTGTTGACTGCCCTAGGGGATGGATAACTGAAATTAATTGGCACTGACTTTTCCTCTAAGAAACATAAACTTGTGGGGCGCCTGGGTGGCGCAGTCGGTTAAGCGTCCGACTTCAGCCAGGTCACGATCTCGCGGTCCGTGAGTTCGAGCCCCGCGTCGGGCTCTGGGCTGATGGCTCGGAGCCTGGAGCCTGTTTCCGATTCTGTGTCTCCCTCTCTTTCTGCCCCTCGCCCGTTCATGCTCTGTCTCTCTCTGTCCCAAAAAAAAAAAAAAAACAAAAAAAAAAAAAAAAAAAAACGTTGAAAAAAAAATAAAAAAAATAAAAAAGAAACATAAACTTGTTTGGGAAGTCAGGCCTGTCATTTAAAAAAAAAAATGCCTTCTGCTGAGCATTAACCATCAACCATGTCTCATCATGCACCTTACATATATTTACCTCTATTTTCATTATCCCAATTTTACAGATGAGGAAATGGGAGGTTAATTGTTCAAGTTCACTGAGCTAGCAGTGGCAGAGCCTGGAATGAAATCCCAGTCTCCCTAGTCTCAAAGTCTATGTCTTGAAACCCCAGCATACTGTCACATTGTGAATAGCTCATGGGCAGAAATTATGTATTATCCCTCTGCTTGTCTGCAACATTTAATATGGTGCTTGGCACATAGTGGATGCACAAGAAGTAGGTATTGAATAAATGAGTGAGTGGGTAAGTTAAACTATCTTCTAGGAAAAGCCACTGTTGAGCTACTTTCTGTCTGGTTTGAGATCAAGAGAGGGAGGGGAGGGGTCAGTAAGAGAGGAGAGGAACAGTGGGAGTAAAAGTTCCTCCCTGGGACTTGGTGATGTGTTGTGTCTGCAAGCTTCTGGCCCCTCCCTCCCCATGGGCAGGGAGTTGGCAAGGATGCATTAGGTGTCACTAGGACCTAGCAGCCCCTCCCACTTTCTCTCCCGGGAGCCCTCCTTTCCTTTGTAGTGTGAGCTGTTTTCTGCTCCATTTCCTCTTCAAGCCCTCAGAGCTCTCTGCTATCTTCCACATCATCCTAGCTGGAATAAAATATAACTGTGTCTGAAAAGTACAGAAATCAAAACTCCCCTTGGGGATTTTTTCCCCCGTATCACCTGTCGAATTGAAAACTGGTGTGTCCTTGAAAAGTTATGTATTTCAGGCCGCAGGGGTGCTAATTTGCAAGGCCCATTACTCAAATAAAACATTAAAACAGTCTTCGATAAGCCAGTGCTCTTGGCCTGTTTCCACTCCATCACCAACATCACCGACTATAGGCTTCCTGTCAAGCTTCAGAGCCCAAAGTCAAGATTTATCAATTGATATTTTGACTTTAACTTTTACGCTTTCATTATGTCACTGCATTGCGAACTCAGCCACAGTTCTCTCTAGCTTTTGCCATTTTCTTTCTCCTGTCCTTGAAGCTAGTGTAGAAGATGGAGTTTTGAAGCATCTTCCTAGGTCTTCTGTGTGAAAACTGCTGAGCAGCTAGTAGATGATTTACTTTAGACTTATTCACAGGGAGATAGTATTTCATGCAGATGCAGTGTCCACTAGTATTGCAGTATGTCCAACATTGTGGATGGCCTTGCAATGCTTTTTACTCAGACTTGTTAAACCAAAAATGGAAATAGCTTAATTAGACATGTCTTCATGTCTTCAAAAGAGAACAGAAAAAAAAAAAAAAACATAAGAAAATAGAGAAGTTGTTATTAACCACACCAACTGGAGAGAGGTAAGGAAATGTGTTGCTGGATATTCTTTCAGTCTTATATTGCTTTATAGGTTCTGAATTATACTGTCTTTATGCTTTTATGCTATAACTTAAATTTTCACATATAATTCAAAATTTTGTAAGCATTTTCTAAAATCTATATAGTCATCTGTCCTAAGTACATAGCATAAGTTAACTAACCAGTCTCCTATTACTGTTTCCTTGCTATGACTAACACTTTAATGACATTTTTTTTTCTATAAGACAGTTGCAGGGGAGATCAGAGGGAGGGTCATTTCATAGGAAATTTCCCCTGCTGTACAATTCCTGGGTCAATAATTAGGATTGTTCTGATGCTGTTACTAAACAGCTTTCCACAGGTGGAGGACATAAAAAAATGACACCTGGACAAATCTCGTTTCCTGCCTGACATTCATATTGGTAGCTTAGGGCCCAGCTGTTGACCCTGAATGCTGTAAGAAATGAGATGGAACACCAATTCTCTGACCAATTCCAGATTTCTAGCTGAGCCCATCTTGGATCTGGGGTCTGAAGTTTGAATATATCAAACAACATGGCTTTGCCTTAGGATAGGAGATTTGGGGCAATCGTTCCCCTGTGTGTTTTAAGTTATCCATAATGATATGAGATGATTTTTTTATAATTTTAAATATTTTTCAAAGGAAATGCTGTGCATTAGGGCCCAGGAAAGCAATTTCTATGTGTAATGATAAGGCATGTTTATTTTGTAAAGTTCTTAGATTTTCCTACTGCATATTGGTTAAGGGAGTGTAAAGATATTCACCTTAATGATAAATGAGATGATTCTTTACCAAAACCTTCCTGGAAATTGGAAAAGGTAATTGTAATTTAGAGCAATTACCATAAAGTATTGCACCTGTAGAATTAGAGGCCATTATCCCGGAATCTTGGATGGATTCATTAATGAATCGGCAAATAAAGCACATGATGAATTACAAAGCACAGTGTCATTATAATTTTATGATAAAGCGTCTTGTTCTGGGTGACATTACATTTTCAGAATGAAATAATGACTGGCTCTCTCAAAGTCTTGAAGGAACTCCCAAGCTTTTTCAGATAACAAAGGGAATAGGAATGTAGAAAAGGAGGAGGAAAAAGCAGATGTCTTTTTAAATGAGTATATGCTGAGGTGTGAAAAGCATATCCAGACCCTGGCCCCAGGAAGCAGAAATGAACTTTGTTTAAATGCCACACTTTTAGAGAGAGACAAGCCTCTCCTATGCCAGTAATGAAGAGAGATGTGCTTTAAGCTGATTCAGGCCAGTAGGATTTAGAATTTTATTTTATAACTTATTATTATTATTATTTTTGTAAATCACATGTTATTTCCCCTCTCATTCCCTGACCACCAGGTTGCCCAGGGCCAGTGCCCCACATCAAAACTGGAAAGCCTGCAAGAAGCAGGACCGAAATTGCTTTTTGGTGGGCCCGATTTCATGCTGAGCGGGAAGCGGCAGCTCAGAGATGAATTGGAAGGCCACGCTTGTCAGCGAATGAAATGTGATGAACCTCACATTTTATTGACATGCGGCGGCGGAGCTGTGGCAAAGCAGCTGGCACAGCGTCTTCTTAATCCTGTGTTCTTGGGGTGGGAGTTTGACCCAGTACTTTCTGTTAGAAGTGATACATATTTATTAGACTATACTGCTTAAAAGAGAGAGAAGAGTGTGCCCAGTGTCAGACACTATTGCAACCAAACCTTTCTTTTATTAAAATAAATACAGACAATTTCACTATGACAGTTCTTCCACCAAAGGGGAGTTTTATTAAGTGGTGACCTTCATTCTCTCCATGGAGACAGGCACGTTTGTGCCAGACCACTTGTTGGGGAGGAGGGATGTGGGGGGAGGGTGGGGGCACCTGTGGAACATTTTATGGGTTTTGAGAAAACCAGCCTGAAGTCCTGAGTAGCCTGCAGCTCCATTAATTACATTCATTCTCCCATTCGCCTCTACAAAACCAATTGCAAACAACATCCAATCTCATTTTCCACGGTACATTTCTGCAAGATATAGCTGTACAACCAACTCTTTCCTCCTCTCTAGGAACAGCTACCTGCCACCACCTTATAGCACAGGAGTTTTCAGATTGAGGGAATATGAAGGATAGACACATAATAATATTAAATCCTCCAGATTTTTCATATAGGCTACGCCAATTATATGTGCTAGAGCTTATGTACTTAAGGAAGACTGTTGTGATTTTGGTTGAATATTCACTCCTTAAGCTATCCCTTGTGTGTATCATTATTGATGTTAATTTTGTTATTTTAAGGGAGAGATGGTGAAACAGGAGTAGGGAAGAGTAGGGAGGATCTCTTTGCTTATGAACATGTATGGTACATAACCATAGGTACAGTATACATGTTCATATATATATATATATACATACACACACTACATACACACACACACACACACACACACACACACACACACAGCATGGGGCTGCTTGCTGTGACGTCAAAAGACCTCAATCTGCCAATCATTAGCTCTGTTTTCTTGGATGGGTCAATAACATTCTCTGAGCCTAAATGCCTCTAAGTTAAATAGACATAATCCCCAATTCAAGGGACTAGTGTGAAAAATCCAAATCAGGTAATTAATTTTAAATTGAGAAATTTGTGTCAAGTTCAAGAACCTTTCTAATATTCATACGCAGGAACCAACCCCCTTATGTTCTGGACAGTCCTATCTCTCCTTTAGGTGTGCTTACTTGTATTTGTCCTATTTGAATGTATTTCTTTTGGGTTCTTTCCATTTTTTGTATTTGTCAAATTTTACATCAGTTCACTGTCAATATTAATTGAGTGTCTTGGTCTTCAGAGAAACGTTTGAGGTATTTTGACAAATAAAAATAGTAAAAGATGGATTGTTTTTTACCTTCAAACAAACAAACAAACAAACAAACAAAACTGTCATTAGGCTATCCTTTTGATGCTCTCTTGTTTTATCCACATCAAGTTCGGATGCGTTATCTAGCTTTCAGTGTCCTCCCCAGCAGATCTCATTCATCTACCCACCTCTCTGTCCTGGTGGTGATTATGCCTTGAATCTTTTCTCAGGCTCTTCCTTCCCCCCCTTCTCCTCCTCCCACATTAAAGGTCCATCTTTAATCCAGACTCTTTACAAAGCCTCTCCTGATTTTCTAGGCCCTCCCTCTCTCTTTTCTTGATTCTTCAATGACTTTTAAAGTCAGTCCTAACATTGACCATACAACAACTATTAAACAGCTAATGAACTAATCATTTTATCTTTCCAAGCAGGCTGTGAGCAACTCTGGGCAGAGCCAAGTCTTACATATCTTTGTAATATCCTTTATAATGTGTGCCATCATGCTGACCGTGGCAAAGGTATTTTACTTAATGATTATTTGAGTGGTGGGACAGCTCTTATCTTCAGGAAGTTTGTATCCAAATAAATATCATAAACTCTATACATACATAGTATACCAGTTTATACTCTGTCATTGATTACTGTTTTAACTGAAAGAAAACAAAGACTCTTCCTAATAGACAACTGTCACTCTTTTGGTTTACATCAGATTCTAGTCCACTTAAATATGTTCTACATTAAATACATATTCAGCAAAAATATTTAAGGCCCATGGGGCACCTGGGTGGCTCAGTCGGTTAAGTGTGCAACTTCTGCTCAGGTCATGATCTCATGGTTTGTGAGTTCGAGCCCTGCGTCAGGCTCCATGCTGACAGCTCAGAGCCTGGAGCCTGCTTCGGATTCTGTGTCTCCCTCTCTCTCTCTCTGCCCCTACCCCTGCTCATGCTCTGTCTCTCAAAAATAAATAAATGTTAAACAAATTTTTTTTTTTAATATTTAGGCCCCAGGTCTCTGCATTTTTAACAAGCTGTATATATGACACCAATGTACACCGAAGCTGGAGAACGATAACAAGGTGTTCATTGTATCCTAGCTTACAAGTGCGGAAGGTTATTAGATTACTGGCTATTTTATGGACACCAGTAAACACTAAACATTTGCTTCTTACTAGAGATAATATTATATGGTAATTTATTTAAAACGTGTTTATGTAACACATTAAAGTAAACTTGTGTTGAAAATAATGCCTGTTCAGGGTGCCTGGGTGGCTCAGTTGGCTGAGTGTCTGACTTCGCCTCAGGTCATGATCTCCCAGATTGTAAATTCAAGCCCCATGTTGGGCTCTGTGCAGACAGCTCAGAGTCTGGAGCCTGCTTCATATTCTGTGTCTCCCTCTCTGCCCCTCACCCACTTGCATTCTATCTTTCTCTCAAAAGAAATAAGCATTAAAAAAATGTAAAAAAAAAAAAAAGAAAGAAAACAATGCCTGCTCAAGACAAGATGGACTGAGGAGAGTTCAAAATTAGTGGGCCAAACTTTAAGGAGAAATAGGATATTTGCATAACTTCAATGTATGTTTCCCCAATGAATGTTATTCATTGTGTTTGTTTTAACAAATCACTTTTTTTTGTTTTTGTTTTTGTTTTTTTGCTATTCTTCTTTCCAAGAAGTAGAGCTTAATCCTCTTCCCTTTCACTGTGGGCTGAAATTAGTGACTATCTTCCAAAGAATGGAGTGTACTTGGGGAAACATTTTAAATTTACGGTGGAGAAACCTGACAGATGCCATTTTCCCAAGTGACCAAAATTGCCATCACGAGTAATGTCATGTGGATTTCATGTTTTCCCAATATCATGCAGTAAGAAGGAACATAAACTCTGTGGTATCCTTACTCAGTTTAATCATGAGAAAATATCAAACAAATCCAAATTCAGGGACATTCTACTCTATACCTGTCACTACTATTTAAAATCAAAGTCATAAAAGAAAAGGGAAGACCAAGGTACTGTCACAGATTAAAGCCGACCTAAAAGACAGGCCAACTGGGTGCAGTATGGATTGATGGATACAGTCCTGGACATCAGTAAGAAAACCGGGGAAATGTGAATACAATCTGTAGTTTAGTTAATAGTACTGTACCAATGTTAATGTCTTAGTTTTGATTATTGTACCATGGTTATATAAGATATTAAGAGAGTGTTTACAGGAGCTCTATTATTTTTGCAATTTCTCTATATAAATCTAAAAGTATTTCAGAATAAAAAGTTCGGTGTTGTTGTTGTTATTAAGAACCCGAAAAAAGGCAGTGCCTCCTTGAAAAGCTTTACCTTTTATCACAAACCATACTGGATGCTGACCTGTTACCATCGTACAAGTAAAAGGGGCCCTACGGATGTAGGTGGAGACACTGGGTTATCCACTGTGCATTATTGATGAATATCACTGCAGGGGGTTAGAGCTTGTCAGAGAATTCCAGAGAAGGGAAGTGACAAAATGGCAAGGTTCTCTTTCTGTTTCTTAAATACCTGCCTCTCTTACTTGAAGGAAAGTGAAGCAATGTGTCCTATGAGGCTAAGAATAAGAAACTCACATCAGGAGACAAATGGCCATTGCATTTAAATATGCTCAATATCAAATGAAAGAAATTCAGAAAATAAGACCTATTAATATGTTAAGTCTTCTCACTTTATATCCTGAGGTATTGATGGCCATATTGTATGTGTAAAGGAAAGGTGTTATTTTTGTGTGTGGCTGATTTTTAGAGCTCTCTGGAACTGCTTTATTCTGATTCATTGAGAAAATTTCCAGCTTCATCCACCTCTCAATTAATGAACTTTAAATGTTTCCTGAGGAGCAAAAAATATATTAATCTTCTCTGACCTTTTCTTTTGACGGAGTCTGAGTAAATCACTTGTACTCCAATAACACCAATAAAGTAAGGGGGATCCAGGTGAGTTTTAGCTCTGTTACCTACTATGTCTGATTTTCAATTCTTTCATTAATAGTAAATTTTGCCCTTTGGTCATAGCTGAGTAGAAGGAAATAACAATGATTCTTTTAGCATCTCAAATTATATCCCAGATAGAGAGATCTGCACATATGGAAGTGATAATTGACTTTTGAAAGTTTTTTTTTTTTTTTTTCTTATTTTTCATGACACTTCTGTGCAAATAAGATACTCTCACTCTATTTGAGGGATCTTGGACTACAAAGGGAAGAAAGATAATGTGATTGGGAAAACAGAAAATGCTAATTCCTGTAAGTTAAGTCATTAGGTTTGAGATTGTGCGGATCAATAGTCATAGAATTATAACTGAAGAGTAAGAAGGAACTAGAGAAGTTCCTCAGTCTACCCATTCAGCGCAAAAATCTGTTTTCCAATATTTCTTGCACAAATGCTTATTTAGCACCCACTTTAAATATTCATTGTGACAGACACACACTATAAATAATAATGCCTCAAAATAGGAGGCACATTCTATCATGCCACGTCTCGATAGTTAAATTTTGGCTGAATATAAATTTGCCATTTCTATCATCCTGGAAACTCTGCCTATTGGTTTCACTCATTTCTTCTGAATAATTCTCTCTCTTTTACATGACAGACCTTCCTCTAACTGTCACACCTGCCCCACGTTGAAGTTCAGGCTCAATATCTCCAGTTCCATCAGGAGTCCTTCTATGACATGGTTTCTAGACACATGAGTATTTATTACTATTCCTCTTTGAAAGTGCTACCCAGACCTGAACACAATCTGAATCATCACCAAGTAGTGTGCAATATGTTTGTACATGTCAGAATTGAAAGGTTCATACACACTCATAGCATGGATGAAGAAGAGGCCTATAAAGCATGCTATGGATGGTTATATTAGGGCACTTGATCTCACTCCATTAAATAAGCCTACAGATTGATGGAAACAATCACCCCTTGAACCATTTCTCAGGCATATTCCTGAATAATGTAACAACACAGCTATACAAAAAGTCCTCATTAGTATGCCTGATTTTTGTTCTCATCAGCTTGCAGTGACTAGAGAGATATCATTTGGTATATTCACGTACAACTAAGATATGTTAAATTAGATCCTGTACCTAAAGTGCCTAGCAAAATGCTGGCAGATCCTAAGTATTAAATAACAATTAGTTCCTCTCCCCCTCCTAAATCTCTCTGTTTTGAGCGATAATGTCATTTATTCTTTAGTCTCTCACAGTCTGCTGGAGCTAACAAAAGGCTGGGGCATATGTGTCTGTTGCTGTCTGGTTTGGGCATTCCAATGAGCCTTGGCTCTGAAGCTCATGGATGCAGTTCCACATATTGCTATGCCGAACTTCTCTTTCATACAATGCATCATCTGGTTCATTAGCTCTGTCAACTTTCTAGTCAACTCTCCCTCAAACCTCCCCCCCCCTTGATCCTTTTACCTGTGGAAACAGTATCTGACTATTTTATCATCTAGCTATTTCAATTGAATTACATTAAAAAAGCATACTGTAAGGTTAAAAATGATCACTATATCACTCCAACTTTCTTCCATCCCCAGAAGGTTAATTGAAAGGCGGCCATCTTGGCGACGTTTAGACAAATGAGGATAATTATGTGTTCTCCAGCTCTTTGAGAGGTTAATTGCTTAGATGTACGAAGCCTTGAAGAACAAAGAAGGAATAAATCAGAAGCAGTACTATGATCTGATAATGTAATTTGGTATATTCATGTATAACTCAAACAAATAAACTCCTAATTAGATGAACTCATTCAGTTGCATGGACACACTGCCAGTTTACCAGGGTCAGGCACCCCAAATCTATGCACTTTGTTGAGAGGCCTCTGAGAAGGAGGAAGGTGCTAAGAGGAAGCAGGGTTCAAGTGGGGGCTCCCAGGGTGTGGTACAAGGGGCCTGAATGATGGAATTTTACTATACTATATGCACCTCTAAGTAGATTTTCATTTGTCACTTCTTGATGAGAAGGTTGACTTCTGCTGGCCTCCTCAGATACAACATCTATTTTTCTGAAGGCATCATTTTGAACAGCCAGGGAGAAGCAAGGAAATAGCATGAAATATTGCTCTGAAAGCAGGAACAGGCACCTATGTCTGGTCAGGAGGGCCAAGACTTTTCCATCACTTTTGTTCTCAGTGACAGAGTCTTAGAGTCCCAATAGGGGTCAAGTGATTGACTCTAACAAGTATGTACAATGTGTTCAACTATTTTATTTCATTTTAGCAAAGTAATACATCCAGTATCTGGATCTGCACTCCAACTTTTCGATGACATCTGTTTACTCACCACTTATAAGATGGAGCTCTGAGGCTGGACAAGTCCATTTAACATCCTTCACTCCTTGCATCTCTAGGCCTCGGTCAGTGAACATTAACCCTCTGTTTGTAACCATATTTCACTTCATGTATTTTGTCTCTAAGTTGATCCTAAAGATTTAAAGAGCCATTTGAATTATAGTTTTATAAATGGTGCTTTTTTGTAGGTTGACTTTCCTTCTCAATGGCTTAGTGGGGCAGTCTCTCGACCACTTGACTTGAAATGGCCTTACTCCCAAGGTCAAATGCATTGCTTTTCATTTGGAAAACAATGGAATACATTTCTTCTTCTTTTTTTAAATTTTTAAAAACATTTTAACATTTATTTATTTTTGAGAGACAGAGAGACAGCACTAGTGGGGGAGGGGCACAGAGAGAGGGAGACACAGAATCCAAAGCAGGCTCCAGATTCTGTCAGCACAGAGCCCGATATGGGGCTCGAACTCATGGACTGCAAGATCATGACCTGAGCTGAAGTCGGCCACTTAACCAACTGAGCCACCCAGGCACCCCGTTAAAAATTTTTTTTTTAATGTTTGTTTATTTTTGAGAGAGAGAGAGAGAGAGAGAGAGGGAAAGCATGAGTGGGGGAGGGGCAGAGAGAGAAGGAGACACAGAAACTGAAGCAGTCTCCAGGCTCTGAGCTGTAAGCACAGAGCCCGACACGGGGCTCAAACTCTTGAACCATGAGATCATGACCTGAGCTGAAGTTAGACGCTTAATGGACTGAGCCACCCACGTGCCCCAACCCATTCATTCTTGTTAAAGGTATTTTTGAGTACCCACTGGCTTCTGGTTCTTATTTGGATGGTTGCTTTCTAGGCTTGTCATTCTGCTCTTAATTTAGGTTTTACTTCCATTAATTCCTACTTTAATCCTATGTCTTTTATCCCACATCATCCTCTTTCTTCGTTTTCATCCTTAGGCTTTTGTACATAGTCAAGTAACCTCCTCAAAAAAATTATGTGGGAGTTAAGCTTTCTGGGTTTTTTAATATACATTTGATATTTTCCTAGAGGCAATTATAGAACTTAGTTTTAAAAATTGTTTTGCTGGGGGACCTGGGTGGCTCTGTCAGTTAAGCATCTGACTCTTGGTCTTGGCTCAGGTCATGATCTCACACTGGGTGGCTTCAAGCCCTGTTTTGGGCTCTACACTGGCAGCATGGGACCTGCTTGAATTCTCTCTCTCTCTCCCTTTCCCTATGTCCCTCCCTTGCTTGCACTCTCTCCCTCCCTCTCTCTCTTTCTCTCTCTCTCTCTCTCTCAAAATAAATAAATAAATAAATTTAAAACATTGTTTTGCCACATTTACCTTTGTTCATCCAGGGTTCAGAATAAGAAAATTGTTTCCAGCCCAGGTAATTGATCCTTTATAGATTTCCAATACCTGTAAGCAGACAAATATATCTATTTTTCTCTAGAAGCCATCAGGATGTTTCTTTATTCTTAAGTGTTTTGAACTTTCATGTATATGATGAATTTATTGAGTCATTTTTTTATTCATCCTGCTTGGTAGTCATCCCAATTGATTTTTTTTTTTGAAAAATTTTCTTCTATTATTTCTTCAATAATAATTTTCTCTTCTGTACTTTCTCCATTTTTAATTCTGCAACTTTTATGGGTCAGTGTTGGGCTTCTTGGGTTGAATCTCTCTCTCTCTCTCTCTCTCTCTCTGTGTGTGTGTGTGTGTGTGTGCAAGTTTTATAGTATTTACTATCTGACAGGATCTACTCTAACCAAACCACTTACACAAACTCATTCATCTTTACGACAATCCTAACAGGTAGGCATTACATCCTAACTCAAAGATAAGAAAATTGAAACACAAGGATAAGGAGAAAATTCTAGGTCCCAGCTATTAAGTGATGGGCAGATTTCTACCTGGTAGTCTGGCTCCCCAGGCTGTTCTCCTGACCATGTCAGTTTTTGCTCCCTCATACATATTTTCTGCCTTTGTCTTCTTTTTGCCTCTATGTTCTGGGATATTCCCTGTATTTGATCTCATACACTGTTAATGTTATTTTAATACAATAATATTTTTAATCCCTATGGGTTTGCTATTTGTTCCTGATTATTACTTTTTAGTATCTTGTTTTTATTTTATTGGTACAGTAGCTCAAATTTTAAATCTCTGAGAATTTAAATTAGAGACACTTGAAAAATACTTTCTCTTCAGTTTCCTGTTTCTTCTGAGGCCAGTTCTTTTTGTTTATCTTGGCTTTTTTTTAACTGGTTTTCATTTTATAATTGTCTTATATATTTAACCAGATACACATCTTTATGAGAAAGTGGACTGATATTCTAGGATAACCAGTGTGGGTTTTCTCTTCTCTTGGAAATGTAGAACTTTTTTTTTTTTTTTTTTAACATTAGATTTCTGCCATGAAATCCAAAGTTGCTGGATGTGATTAAGCTTATTTACTGGCAGGTCACACATTTGTTAATATAGATATGGAAATGACCTTTAGTCTTAGATATTCCCAAATGCCAGAATGCAACAACCTTCTTGACAGCTTGTTTAATTTTTTAAAAGAGAAGCCATGTGGCCTATTTGCCTGGGATAATATGGGGCTGCGTCCATTCTGTATGTGCAGGGAGGTAAAGGAAAGACTTAGGGAATACATTAGTAAAATTGCTTTGTGGATGAGCAATTTCTTCCTTTGTTTTCAACCGTACTCCTCATTTCTGCCCCCCATACCTCTGCCTTCAGTCCAAAGCCCCTCTGAAATTCTGTTTGAGGGGCTAAAAGCACCTTCCTGAGGTGTGACTGCTTCTACTCTAGTGTTCCTCTCTTTCTATGCAGCCAGGGATTGATTGAAATTCCTGGTCTTCTGATGAGCCCTCTCCTATTCTCTTTGATGTGATATGGCTATTTTTTTCCCCTTTACTATCATTTTAATGTGGTGTCAGGAAGGGAAGGTAACCAATGCATGTGCTTAGTAAGATCAGCTGAGGTAGTGGCTCCTAATTCGGGTTCTCCTACCTTGTCCAAGAAACAGATTCCTCTCATTCACTGTGTTATTGAATAAATATACTGAGTGCTCAGATCTGACAAGTTTCTCTGATGCATCAACTAAGCCTAGATTTGACTAGTGGAGTTATTCAGCCCCATCATGAAAACCATTTGTCATCTCACTAGCTCCTTCAAAATAAAGCCTGTGCTTCTTACTGTGTTGTACAAGCTCTTAGCACTTTGCCCCCACTTACCTCCTTTCCCCCAGCCTCATTCTCCTTATCCCTTTGAATTGCATGGTTTTATAAGACTCATGCCCCCATGTCTTTGATTATGCTCTCTTTGTCTTTGGCCACACCTTATCTTAACTCCCTTCTTTACCCAACCAACAATATTCATCTTTCATGGGTCACACAGCATATTATGTTTCAGGAAGATTTGCTTGACAATAACACCCAGAAAGGACAGGCAAGGTGCCAAAGTACAGTGCTTCCAAAGAACAGTCTCTCTTTCTGGCTGTCTCGTTATCTTTCTTGATCCTTCTTAATCTTTCTTTTTTTCTAGATCTTTCCCAACATTCACCACATTTTACTGTAACTGATTTGTGCATGGATCTGCAACCCCCTAAGAACGTCAGGGCATGGACATATTGCATCAGTTGAAGTTGTATTTGGCTGCAAGTAAGAAAATCTGAACCAAATAGGAGTTGATTTTTCTCAACAAAAGATTCTGAAGCTATGCTTTATGGAGCTAGGCAGAGACTTCTTTTGTGTCATTAATGTCCCAGATACTGTTTTGTTTTGTTTTGTTTTGTTTTGTTTTGTTTCCCTCTATGTCACCTTGAGTCTATGGTTTTTATTTTAACTCTTGTCACCTCCTGGTCTCAGGATGCCTGCTCCAAATCCAAATTTTTATCTTCATTATACCAGAATGGAAATAAGGAAAAAATGGGGAAAATAGCAGCATCCATATCTGGAAATTTAAAATTCATATAAAATTCAGATATATTCAGTAAAAATGCCAAAATTCCTTGCCCAACTTTTGTCTACTTCTCATTGCACAGAATTGAATCACATGGTCAGCTTTGGCTACAGAATAGTCTAGGGAGATAAGTGTTTTAGTTAGGCACATTGCCACTTGGGGCAGCACTGGGATTCTCTTAGTAAGGAAGAAAGGAAGACAGGATATTAGGAAGCTATTTGCAGTAACTTGCACACAGTGGTTGCTTATTTTAGTATCTTCTTTAGTTAGCACAGTATCTGGCACATAGCAGGCACTCATTACATATTTATAGAAGAAGATGTTGATTTAAGGACATAGAAAGACTCATTCTCTACCAAAGGGAAGTTGAACTCCAAAGAGTTTAAATGACCTCACCAAGATCCATCGCTACATGTGGCAGAGCCATGAGAAGTTCTAGGAACAAAATCAAACCTGAGCCTCTAGCAAGCTTCCTGCAGTGAGTTTACTTTGCATTCTAATTTATGGAACTAATCTGATATGATAAACCAGAATAATGAATCCTGTGGGCTTTTGTAGTTTAAGATTCTTATTATTGGTTCACAACAATCTCCAGCCAGACCCACATGACTCCTATTTTCATGCTGAAACCAAATCACTCAGAGACTACTCTTTAGATGTGTCTGACTCCCTCCCCTGCTGGCCCTTGATTATTTCTAACCCAATAAAAGAGAATGGAATTTCAATTTCTAAGGGAAAATAAAAACAAATTATAGTAAACCTTAACAAGAAGGAGAAGGTGGTGGCCTGTCACAACTCCACTTCCTCAAATGGGTTATTTGATTTTGCTTAATTGTTGGTGAAATTTTCTCAAATTGGCAATTATAATCTGGAGCTGATTGCTTACCCAGGTAATTTACAGATTTCTCATTTGGCAAGAATGCTTCATAACACTTCCCATGAAGTATGACTTCATCATCTTTCAGCTGAATTTTCCTTTTTGTATATATTCTTTGTTTGGAGGATGTTATTACTTTTGCCCACAGGAAGTTTAGGTGCTAATTCTGTTAGCTGAATGTTTCTGATGAAATCAAGTCATTGTTTTTTGTGTTTTTTTTTTTTTTTTTTTTTTTTTTTTTTTTTTTTACAATTTGTTTCAAATCATTTAGGGCACCAGTGGAATTGATTAGGGGTTTCCCAAAGCATACTAAATAATTAGGTTCAGATAGAAATTTGTCCAAATTAGTTGCAAAACATTAATAATAAGTTATTCTTTTGCTCTCAATGAGGGATTTTATGAGGTAACTACAATGCTGTCTCCCTGTGCTTTCTATTTTTAACAGTCTCTCCACTCACTCTCCTTGTCAGCCTAGTCTGAAATCAAAGTTTAATTATCCTTATTTGCTCTTGTACTGTGCATTAAGATAGAGTTTATCCAGTAGTCCAGCTGTTTTGAAGATAATTAGTCAAGAATTCAACCTGCTGTAAAATAATCCTTCTGGGCAAAGAACTGGGGACTGAGGGCATATTCTCCAGTGATACCAAATTCTCCATTACTTGTAAGAGTCACATATTATCTATCTCCAGTCAAGTACTGTGAATTGTACTTTCACGTTAAGGGTTTGAATTACAGAGCACAGTTTCCATTGTTAATAAGTGTCTGCTTTAGGATAATTACATTATTTCCATTTTGGGGAGGGGACATTTAAAGTCAATGGTAAAAGTTGATGTATTGTGAATTTCAATGCAATAGTCAATGGACACTTTTAAATTATTATTGTATGAACTTGAGTGGTAGAAGGCATCTTTGCATGTGGTGCCTGGTTGGCTCAGTTGGTTGAGTGTCCGACTTCAGCTCAGGTCATGATCTCGTGGTTCACTAGGTCAGGCCCCGCGTTGGGTTTCTGCTGACAGCTCAGAGCCTGAAGCCTGCTTTGGATTCTGTGTCTCCCTCTCTCTCTGCCCCTCCCCCACTCATGCTCTCTCTCTCTCTCTCAAAAATAAATACAAACATTAAAAAAAGAAGGCATCTTTGCACATAAAAATTGGTGTTGTCTGATTTGTTTAATTTTTCATTCAGCAAACATTCATGGAGCACCTGTTATTAGCCAGCAGCCATTCTAATTATCTAGGATGAAGTTGTGGGTAAGACTTACTAGTCCCTGCCTTCAGGAAGCTTAAAATGTAGGAGGGATGATGTTTCTGTGTTTTTTTCTTGTAGCACTGAAAGTGTCTCCCTTAGGTGATTTGTTAATTTTCGAGCAAACAGGCCAGCTTCTTGGTCTGAGCCTGCATAGAGGGCAATGTGGCCGGACCCCTTTTAACACAACCTACTGGTCTCATCTGTCCTATGTGTTCAATTCTGTAGCTTGGAGGGAAACCAGCCAAGCTCCAAAATATGACTGAGCCTATAGATGCAAAAGCTGGATGGCAAGGAATGCTAATTACCAGTACCTAATTTCTGTACTCATTTTATATATGTAGCACTGGACATGCCCAACCTTCTCCCACTTTCTATGCGAACAGTAGCTCACCCTTTCTGTAGCATTCCAACAAGAGGAAGAGGAGCAAAAGGCGAACCTGATCTTCCTATTGAACTTCAAGTTCTTGAATTTTCAGGTCTGCTAACATTGCTTGCAATAAATGATGCTTTTCTTCTGCTGCTTTTGATTGAAGAACACTAGAAATCAGTCAGGAGCAGGTGCTGCATTGTGTTAGATTAACGATGATTGAATTCTTACACAGCCAGCTGATTGAAGCACGTGTTCTGCAAGCTTATGATTCTGCAAACACTAGGTTGCAACCAGGAGGGTATTTTGCCATATCATGTCCCTTAATCAACACCCTCAAATCTGTCAATACTGTCAACTAGAGTTTAGATTCCTCCACCCACTCTGTGAAATAGCACCTTAAGCTGGTCACAAGCACAAAAATGGATCTCTGGGAGAAGGAATAGAGTTGGTTTCAAATTCTGTTTCCTTTTCAGGCTGAGTTAGATGAACATTTAAAGCATGAAAATAATCAGATGTTCATCAGACTTGGTAATGATACTGTTTGGACATGGGCCTTTATTCTCCATTTCAAAGCATCCAATTTGTTAACAGGATGAAAACACTATAAGTTATTAGCACAAAATCCTTGCAACACCCCCAACCCCACCCTGGAGTGCATCAGGTGCTGTCGCTGGGACAGCACGGCCAGCACCGGATGTATAGGAGATGCTCAATAACCATTATCCCACATTTTAAAAATGTGGCTTATGTAAGCTCTGGGACACTTTAGAGGCCATCCTGCTGGGAAAGGAAATGGAGTTAGTTGCTAGGAGAAATAATGCAGAAGTAGATGCAGTTGAAACAAGGGCTTGGATAATCCTGTGAAAATCAACAGACCATTTTCCGCAGGGACTTTGATCTACTCTTAAATTGTCCCAGAGGGTCCCCAGCAGGCTTGCTATAGTTCTGGCTGGGGAGTGGAAGACCACGAGGTATTATCAATGAGCGAATACCTTCTCACCACTCAAAGCATGCTAGTCCATCATTCATTCATTAATATTTCACATATTCAAATGTTCTTCATCACACATACATTGTATAACATATAAAATGATCTTAACAGTAAAGCAAAAAAATTATTTGTTCCTCCATTCTTTAAATGGGGGTTCTGATAGCACCTTACCTCATAGGATTGTTGTGAAGTTAAATTGACTAATGTCTGTAGATTAGTGTCTGCCATTTAGTAAGGCTTTCATAAATGTTGGATCTAGGGTGCCTGGGTGGCTCAGTTGGTTAAGCTTCCAACCTCAAATCAGGTCATGATCTCCTGTTCATGAGTTTGAGCCCTGCATTGGGCTCTGTGCTGACAGCTCGGAGCCTGGAGTCCACTTTGGATTCTGGATCTCCCTCTCTCTCTACCCCTCCCCAACTTGCTGTCTGTCTCTGCCTCTCTCTCAAAAATAAATAAACAAAACAAAATGTTGGATCTTATTAGTGCTTAGAAAAGAGAATGAATCAACCATGAAGATTCTGTAATTCCTATTTCCCATATGTCTTTATACAAATGAATTGTTCTTCATGGAAGTCTCATAATTTCTTATGACATTTCCCATTAAACTAATAGTTGTTTTCCAGCTAAGTTGTACATCATAGTTCAAAATCCTGTTTCTAAGTCTAGAGGTGAAGCAAGACTACCATCACCCCTGTTCCAAAACCCTTGTCTCTCTTCTAAGCTATAACCAGAATCTAGCACTGTGCCTGGTATGTGCACACACATGGGCACACATGCACACAATCAAGCATGCCATGCACACATAGTATTTAAATATATGATTGAATAGATAAATGCATTAGCAGTGGAATTATAAAAAAATGACTTGCTACACTACCCACGCCATTTCTCTTCCTCTGCATTAAGCCCTGGTTGGTATTCAGAGAGAAAGAAGTAAGCCAATCATTCCACACAATAAGCTCTGTCTTAACTTTCCTTTGTCACACTCCCATGGTCCTATTATTACACTAATAGGCACTGGAAGATTTCATTGAATTGTCTAAACCACTGGCCTCAAAGTGTGCTCATCATAAGAGCAGCATTAGCTTGACCTGGGAACTTGTTAGAAATGCCAGCTCTCTGGCCCCACTCTGGCTCTACTGATCCCCAAAATCTAGGAGTGGACCCCAGAAATCTTGGTTTAACAGGCCCTCCAGACTATTCTGATGTATGATGAAGTTTGAGAACCACCAACTTAAGTGATATCTAACCCCACATTTTGCTTGATGTTTTGAGCCTAGACAAGTGTGGTCCAGTACTTTTGGATATAAAGTCCATGAAATTTGCTTAGAATGCTACTTTTGTTGATTTGCCTACCACATGTCACAGAACAAGTCACTTTCTCTCAGTATGAGATGTGAACATTCCCATAACTTTGTTCTCTACAGACATTATCTGAAGGTACTGTGCAAATTTTAATTCCTTCTCAACTTCTTGATAAAGTTGGCTTGGCAAAAAGAAAATATACCATTTCATTGATACATTTTACGTAGCTTATCTCATGTGATAAAATGTGTTTTAAGGTTCAGCAACTTGCACAAGGTCTCACAGCTAAGTAAATGGCCAAGTTGGGTTTGAATGAAGATGTTCTGATTTTGTAGACCTATGTATTCCTGAATTCTATATAATTCTGTTTTTCATGGCTCATGACATCTCCTTGCTGCCCTTCAGAATCTGGTTGTTAAATATCATTTTATTAAATTGAACCATCTCAGTCAAAATACAGTTACTCAAATTTTCTTCTGAATCATCCCTGATTCTGAGACTACTTTTGAGCCAACAAATAAGGAAAGTTGTATATATATTTCTCTTCCAATACCCCTTGGGATTGGTTTGGTTTCTAGAATCACAATTTTCTCAATACACAGACAGTCTTTGCCCTACTCTTCAGAAAAAAACCATTTCTGTTAACTGCCAAATTTGGACTGTCAGGCATCCAAAGAATCATTGCTCTTCATAAGCTCGTCAGCCCAAATCAATGAGAAAACAAAGAGGGGTCTTATTCTAAGTGAGGAAACTTCACTGCATAATCCAGTGAAAATCCCAATGTAATAGGCAAATTACCCTTCACAATTTAAATGGCTTTATTGAGCAGTTTCTTTGTATATTTTGAAAATAGGCCTAGAAGTGTATTTAAAAAATAATTATGAAGACTGACATTATGGATTGAGACAGTCTCAGGATTCATAACATGTTGTGTATAATCAGTGGGACACCTCAGGAGCTAAAAAACAAAAAACAAAAAGCCATCAACTCATTTTATTAAAACTTTCTCAAATACACAAAAAGGAGCTCTTTTTTTGTTTGTTTGTTTCAGTTCTATTAGGCAGTATGCGCTCTTGCTGAAGTTGTACCCTGGTTCTACTTAATGTAAGGTTATCCAGTACTAAGTCCATCAAAAATAGTAATACCATCATTATTTTTAGGCTGTGTTAAATAGAATATTGTTCCTTAAAAGAAGTTAAAGAGACAAAGTTTAAATTATAGCCTCCAATTCAAAAGGTCTAGGAGATCATTGCATCTAACATCCTGGTATTCCGGATTGGATAACTGAGGCTTAGCAGCTCTGTTTTTTTTTTCTCAGGGCCATACATCTGGTTTGAGGCAAATTCAGGACTGAATATGGCCATCAGTTTAGTGGCCTTGTTCTCATTTCATTTAATACCTGGTCAGAGAGGATAACTAATGACAAATATGTTATCCATTCAGTATTCCCCTCCCGCCCCCCATGGAAAGAACTTCAGGCTGTAGCTTTATAATCCTAGAGGGGGTTTAAAATTTAGTTTTTTTACAAGAATCATTAAAAAGAAATTACATCATTCCTCAATTTAAAAAAGCAATAAAAGTAATTATTATATATGTTCTCCATCCAAAAAAGGGCAACATTTGTTAATATTTTTTTTTAGAAATTGTACAAACTTCTCTTCTACTGAAGAGATAGGTGGTAGGATCATCTTAGGAAAAGTGAAAACCAGAATGGTTAAGTGACTTTGTGTGAATGGCACAGCAAGCTTTCTCTTAGAATGCATTACACATGAAATCACAGAGAGTTCAATTTGCAAAGCAAATTAGTAGAATATCTGTTTTATATCAAACATTGAACTTAAAAAAGTCTAGCCCTCTGCTTTTCAGAGTGAATGGAAGCAGTTGCCTGCAAAAGAAAGTGACTGATGTAAATTAGACTGGAGACATTACAAGAACCAAATCACTTTCTAAATACTTGGTACTTAGTACTTCAATTTGGAAGTTGATTTTGTGACAAACAGGAGAGTTGCTTTCAGATGGAAAACACCATGATAAGACATAAAATGGTGAGATTAAGATCGGAAAAGCTGATTTAAATATGAGTTTGCTTTTTAATTCCCTAAGTATTTGAGAGATTAAAAGGCAAAAAAAAAAAAATAGAAAAGAAAGAAAGAAAAAAATAGTTTTCTATGCTGAAGAAAGGTTGTGTTTCAAGTTTTGCAGAAGAACATAGGATTTATGTCAGGGATCTCAAATTGCAAATCAATATGGCAGTATTTCTTGCTATCTAGATGAAAAAAATATATCTATATATGTAGCTTAAGGGAGAGTGGTTTGTAAGAATGACATAGATTGAGAAGTAGAAGTCCAACCCTTTAGCAGAGCATTCAAATCAACAAAATATTTAGTACAATAAAACTGGCCTTAATGGGGTAAAGCTAAATCAAGGAAATTTGGTCTCATAGTGAGGGGGGAAATTTCTTTATTATATATGAGACATATAATACATGTGATACATATGGGACAGTAAAATAATTTCCTAAGGGAATTGCCATTCTTTGTATTGCTCAGTTTATTAAGTTCCTACAACATTTACAAATCCTATTTAGAATAAAATTACAGTCAACCCTTGAACAATATGAGTTTGAACTATGTGGGTCCACTTATATGTGAATTTTTTTTCAAAAATACAGTACAGCACTGAAATATATTTTTCTTCCTTATGATTTTCTTGGTAACATTTTCTTTTCTCTAGTTTACTTTATTGTAAGAATACAGTATATGATACATATAACATGCAAAGTGAGTGTTAATCAGCTGTTTATATTACCAGTAGGGCATTCAGTCAATAGTAGGCTATTCATAGTCAAGTTTTAGGAGAGTCAAAACTTTGTGGGAATTATTTAATGCAAAGGGAATTGGAATCCCTGACCCTTGTGTTGTTCAAGGGTCTGCTATGGTTACAGTTTTTGCCCCACGAACTCATAATATTTGTGTGGCTGATGAAACTGAAGTAGGCTCCAAGCCAGCTAGAAATTTCTTGAGGGACAACTGAGTGGTATTGAAAAATACTCCTGATATCCAGAATGGATACCCATTTTCAGCAGAGCAGAAGCCCTATTTTTCAGCAGAGCAGAAGGGGATCCCCTATTTTTAAAGCAAATCTGTTTATAGGACTGATTTTATGCACCACAGCCTTTTATCTATGATCTCCTTCAAGGAATGTTTCCCTCTGAAAATGGGGTTTGAGCAGGAGGGTAATATCCATGATAGACTTTTGGGTGATGTGTCCAGACTAGGGCATTCTAGACATCCATATAAGAGAATAAAGTACGTAATGACACACACATAAACTTTTAACTGTCTTAGAAATTCAAGGAAATTTCTTGAAACACTGGATAATAAAAACAGAAAATGTTCCCACTGAAGCGTTTTGAGTACCAAAGGAATTAGAATAGTAAGAGGTATCTACACGTTTGATCTAGAGAATTCACGTGCTGACTATAAACTGAAACTGTTTGCATAAAGAGTTCTGGAACAACTTCACTTTTGGAGTAGGGGTTTAGAAGGGAAGAAGTATTTGTTCAATGAAGTCCATCAGATTCCATCATTTGCAAGTTAATGTGGAGTCAGTTTTGATAGACCACAGTATGTTTTCTCAGTAGCTCTTTTGGTGAAGACAGATCAAACTTTCATTGATTCAGCTAGTCTTAGCTTTCGGCTGAAAGCCTAGAAGATCATCCATTTTCCAATGCAAGGCATTGCAATTTCTGTCTTCATTTTCAGTGTTATTGTATTTGGAATTGTCATGTTCCCCAAAGGCAAGTTGCACAGTCTGAGTTAGAATTGATGATCTGCACACATCTGCTTCAGGGAACCTGGGGCCAGCACCTGAAGGACAGCCTGATGCTGATCAACCGGAAATAGACCAGAAGGTTTGGAGAGAGATCACAGATGGACGAGAATCAAGGAGTGGACAACTCTATAGGTTAGGTAGACAATAAAATGGCAATAGGCAGGAATGGGCATCAAGTGAACATGCCCCATGCCTGTGACTCAAGATAAATACCAACAAAAACAATGAGAGAAGTCCAAAGGAAGTTGCTCTTCCTTTTGGGATCCCTTGTTTAAAACCCAGAGTTACACCCTGCAGATGCCATTGAACCCCAGGCTAATTTAATGATTTACATTGTTGAGAAAGGATTAGTGAAACTTCTCATTTCAATGGTCTGTTCCTAATTTGCATCTTTAACGAGGTGGGATGCAAGCCAGGTTCTGTTCCTTTGTGTTTATTTTGCAGGAACCGTGTTTATTTCTGATAATTACAAATGAATCTTTCTTCCTTTTCTCAATTGACTGAATAAAAGATGTTGGGAGTATGTTAAATTCATAGCTAGAATAACTATCAAGAAAATAAGAAGTAAAAATCCAATTATAACTCCTTCAAAAATGTAATTAATGTTTTCTTCCCAAAGAGGATGGTTGCTACATTTCATTTTAAAACATTTGTCTTCTTCTTTGTAGTTTCTTGCAGCTTGTCTAAGAAAAACTTACTCCACAGGGAACAATGACTCCAAACCAGGATGTCATGACCGGGTGTGTCATGAAAAATGATAGAACCAGGGAAAATGTAGGTTAGAAAGAACTAGAAAAAAACCTAGACTTTAAATTTGATAAAGAAGTTTTCTGATTCATCTTCAAAGAACTCAGAAAACCAAAGCATATCTCTCAAAGTTGACTAATTTTAAAGGTCTGTCAAACAAGCAAGGGGGAAATGTCATATGTACTTCTGAATTCAGCTAAGACTTACACCATTCAGAAGTATTTAAGAGGCATTTCAATGACCACAGAAACTGAAAGGGAAAATCTGGTTCTCATCTACTGAAATGGACTTGGTGTAGGGGTGGTGGGGAAAGACGAAACCTCATTATGAGTGTTTCTTGGAGCAAATCTAATCCCAAAATTCTCACTTAAAAGTTCCATGGACAACAGGTAATTTAATCAGGTTTAGGGCATTAAACCTGACATAAAATTAAAAAAAAAAATCAGCCCTATATAAACACGACTATCACTAAGGTAATTCCATTATCTTTTACAAGGCAAAGATGGATTAATTAAGAGAAATATTAGTGACAATTGCAAAGACTGTGACTTTTACATATCTAATAGTTGTGCTAGTCTTGAGCTGTTATTTATTTATTTTTTCTATAGCTTTAAGACAAATGAGAAATTCAAGAGAAGAAAATCAAGCTGGGGGAGACATTCATCATCCTATAAGTGTCACCACAGAGTTATTTATTTGTCTGACTGTTTGTTGGTTTTAGAGAAATACATATCAACAGCCAAACTCTGTATGAGAAGACTTTTGCCCTTTTTTCATTGCTGGTTCTCTGTGTATAGATGTTGTTCAGCACATTGTAGGCACTCAAGAAATATTTGTTGAATTAAAGAATCCATTAAGTTTATAGTCTTTATTTTCATAACAAGAGTAGGGTCTTTTCTTTTCTTCTATGGAGGTAGAAAAATATAAAGTTCATAGAAGCCAATCATGAAATTTAATCTAGATTTAATATCTTTGTCCCCTATGAAAATGGCTTTATGCTCTGTGTGTCTATATATTTCTGCCTTATGTTAAAGTCATGGGATGTAACATGAATTAGAGTTAAAACATGAATTTTATACTCATACTGGCTCCACCACTTAGTAATTGTATGACCAAAGACAACATCTCTGACCTTTGTGAGACTCAGTTTACTAATATGTAAAATAGGAATAATTCACCTGTCTCATAGTTCTTGAAAGTATGCTTGTCAAGGATCTGCACACATACACACTAAGCACTTAAATACTGACAGTAGCTGACTTGGTTTTTATTATCATCAATATTAAGTTGCTGTTTTCCTTGACTAGGTTATATAATTCATTAGGGACAAGTATGTTAGGTTCTTTATTTTTCACCTCTCAGTTGGTTGTTTCTCTGCATTCTATAGCTGCTTGAACATGTATTTATTTACAAAAGTGATTTTTGAAAAATAGAGTTGAACAGCATTGTATTATTGGCTATTTAATGAAGGCTGATGGAAATAGAATAGCAGGATATTCAAAAGGGTTAATACTAGTATACAGTTAAAGACAGGCATTCAGAAAGAGACAACTCAGAGAGACAGAATAAGAAATAGCTGTGAATAGAACTCAGAATCACAGTCTATTAAAGCTGACAGAGATGTTTGATACAATGTAACACAACCTATCCTTTTTCACACAGTGACCTGCCCAAGGCCCCTTAGGGACCTGCTTTGCATTTTCCCGGGGACAGCTAACTGAGCCAATCCTTGATTTGGCACACATGTGTTTAATATCATTCAGAGATGAGGTGCTCTACTTCCTAAAGATATAGAGGAGGCACAATGGCAGGAACATCAGGCCATGGTAATTAGCCAATTGGATTCATGAGTTCTGACTCACAAACTTATGTTATTGTGGCTCAAGATGGGATCACTACGGTTTTAAAGATGTGGAAGTTGAGGTTGGGGAAAGTTATTTAACTTACACAAGGTCTTATGGCTGGTAAGTAGCAGGTTCTGCACTTGATACCTGACTCGAAATGGCCCACTTTTTCCAGAATGGGAGCCGTATTTTTTGGAGTTACATAATCATCTTAAGTTTTAAAAAATAAACCAACAGACTTCATTTTCTAAGAAAATTTCATGCCTATCAAATTTTACTTTTTTTTTTCTTTTTCATACCATTCTATTCAATACCTCCATTAAAGCCTAGCATAATGTATGTTAAAGCTTCTTCAACTAACGTATCTAAGTTGGTTGTTAAATTGACAGAAATATCCTGCCTAGCATCAGAATCAATGAGTGTGAGGCTTAATTCTTTTGAGTGACCTTGAAGACATCATTGTGCCTCTATTCCCAGTCAGTGTGATGGGGAATCTTTGCAAGAATGGTGTGTGTCAGTGAAAGTAGAAGAGGTAAATGGCACCTTCGGGGCACAATGTGAAAGAGGTCCACTCATTGTAAGGGCCTTGAGAACTGAAATTAGTATCTGACATTTGCTCTGTTGATAATGAGAAGAAAGTCTTCTTGGGGAGAGATCTTTTACTTTTATTTATGGCTGATTTAGGTTCCTTACATAGGTCCTGGCCCAGAAAATTCCCTTCTCCTCTTGGATGCTCTCTCGAGGAAAGGTTAATTACCTCCTTAGCACCTCTTTATAGCTCTGTGAGCACAACTGCATAGGCAGACCTTGGCTCTGAATGCATTTTCTCAATATGCAGGTGCCTAATTAGTATCCCAAAGTTGATTGCTTTCTCTTAACTCAGTTTCTATTCCCCTTAGCAAATGTTTTAAAGAGGAAGCCCTTTGTATTTTTAACTTACAAATGTTAAAAAAAAAAAACAAAAAAAAAACAAAAAAAAACAACAGGAAAAGATTACAAAAAAAACTGATATGTTATAAACTGTAAGCAAGATGTGGAGTTCTCCTCATGGCTTTCCTCTGAGTAACATGAGTTCCCTTGGTCTTTGCTGTCTCGTTTGTTAGTGACTGTCAGCTTAGGTAGATACACCACCAGAAAATGAGATTTTTGGGACAGTTATTCAGCATCAAAACATGATGGACATTTTTTTTTTTTTTTTTTTTTTTTTTTTGCCTCACTGTCTTCTGGTCACCTTGTCCTTCAGGCTTGGAAAGGACCACCAGTTCCAGGCCTTCCTGGCTGATGAAATCCTGGTGGTTTGGGAGATTACTTGACAACTTCAATGATGCTCTACCTTCACTCATGCTGGGCTGGCTCATTGCTTGCCTGAGAGCAGAGGCCACTGAACACATACAGGGAGGAAGCAGAGCAGCATGGGAGGGGAAGCAGACAGCCTCTGCTGCTGAATCTTCCTTGTCACAGGCAGCTTGTCAATATCATTAATGAAGGCCAGCACACACTGCCAGAGTGATTCAAATGGGGGCCTGGCTAATAGGCCTCCAGAGCGGCCACTGGCCAGTTTCTCTACTGGAATATAAAGAGCTTATCAACAGTGTTATCTGTATTGTTGACACTAAGTAAAATAATTCCTTGGAAAACTTCAAAATTAGTATTTAAGAATGAAGAATTGTTACAATTACAGCAGCGATAGAACCACCACTGCTGGCCCCAGCTCTCTGCACCATGCATCTTCTCACTTGACTGCACTCAGAGCCAGGGCCCTTGTCTCTTTAAGGTTCCTGAACCTGAAATTTTTATTCTCCTACTCTGAGGAAGATGTATCAGGTCTGTCTTTATGTGGGCAAAGGGAGCAACTGCCTACATGGTAGGCTTACATCTTAGAAACTCACAAAGGACTGGTTTCCCCTCCTGTTTGGGAGGAAATCTTGCCCATTACTATCATTTTTTTTCACCAGGTAATTCTGATAATTGCCCAAAGAAGATCATTACTAAGTTACTTGGATATGGGTTAATGAGAGAGACCCACACTAAGGTTGGCATTAGCCTGGATTAGGGCCATTGTACTATTTGGAGCCCAGCCCTAAGAGGATGGGTGAGAGGTGGGTCAACCCAATGGCTTGAGCATGGCCATACAGCTCCCTAGATAAACAGAGATGTTCACAGCACTCCAAATGTATCACAGTTACATGTAATCTTTCAGCCTGTAGACCTGAACACATTCTTAAAAAATGAATGAGTTTATAAAAGTATTTTAAATCCACAAAGGAAAAGAAACATTGAAAGAAGAGGAAATTGAGATCAAGTTTTCCCTACTGTTGAGTCTGCTAAAAAAATATGTATTTGTGGACGCACATCACCTCCCCTGCTTCCCCAAACAGTTTCCTGGGATAAACATCTAATAAAACTCACACATTCACAATCGTAGCATGAATTTTGATTAAATAAAGACCAAATTAAAAAAGCAATGAGAAAATCTCTTTCAATAATATCATCCTTCATGGTTTAAGCATGTTCTCCCTTTTTAATAATGACTTTATTGAAATACAGTTTATACACCATACAAGTCATTCATTTGAAGTGTACATTTCAATGCTTTTTAGTATGTTCACAGAATTTAGTATGTTCACAGCAACTATCTGCACAATCCAGTTTGGAACATTTTTATCACCCCCAAATACATGCCATATCTATTACCCATCACTCTCCAGTTTTACCTACCTTCCCTCCCAACCCGGGGCAGCCAATAAGTCATTTTTGCCTCTGTGGATTTGCCCATTCTAGATATTTCATATCAATGAAGTAATACAATAAGTGATCTTTTGAGACTGGCTTCTTTCACTTGGCATAATGTTTTCAGGGTTCATCCATATTAGAACATATGTTAGTCTTCCACTCATATTTATGGCAGAATAACATTATGTTGTATTACATTTCATGGACATTTAGATTGTTTCTGCTTTTTCTCCAAGATAAATAATGCTACATGAATACTCGTATACAAGCTTTCTGTGGACAAATGTTTTCATTTATTTTGGGTATATACCTAGTGGAATTACTGGCTCATATGGTAACTCATGTTTAACTTTCTGAGGAACTGCCACATGGTGTTCCAAGAAGCCCCTTCATTTTACATTCCCACCAGTGGTGTTTAAGTGTTCAAATTTCCTCACATTCTCACCAACACTTACAATTTTCCTTGTTTCTCTTTCTCTTTCTATTTTCTTCTTTCTTTCTTTCTTTCTTTCTTTCTTTCTTTCTTTCTTTCTTTCATTATACTCAGTTTAGTGGGCATGAAGTGACATTTCAGTACAATTTTCATTTAGATTTATCTTATAACTAATGATATCTACCTTCTTTTTATGTGCCTGTTGGCTAATAGTATATATTCTTTGGAGAAATATCTATTCAGATCATTTTTTTTAATGTTTGTTTATTTATTTATTTATGTTTATTTATTTAGCATGCATGCATGCATGTGGAAGCAGGGGAGGAGCAGAAAGAGAGAGGGAGAGAGACAATCCCGAGCAGGTTGTCCACACAGAGCCCGTCACGGGCTCACAGTTCCTGAATTCATGACCTGAGCTGAAATTAAGAGGCAGACACTTATTCAGATATTTTTTTTTAAAAGATAGATTTATTTATTTATTTATTTATTTATTTATTTATTTATTGGGAGAAGCAAGTGGGGGAGGGGCAGAGAGTGGGGGTACTGGAGGATCCTAAGTGGGCTCTGCACTGACATGCTGACAGCAGCAAGCCTGATGTGAGGCTTGAAATCATGAACTACCAGGCTGGGACTCACTAACCACAAGATCATGACCTGAGCCCAAGTCAGATGCTCAACCAACTGAGCCACCCAGGCGCCCCTATTCACATCATTTTTAAAATAGTTTACTTGTTGTTTGTGGTGGTGTTGATTTGTAAGAGTTCTTGATATACTCTAGAAATAAGTCATATTTATTGTTTGCAAATATTTTCTCATATTATGGAGTTTCTTTAACTTTCTTTATTGAGTTCTTTGATGCACAAAACTTTTTTTTTAATTTTAATGAACTCCAGCTTACTAATTTTTCATCTGTGTTTGTACTTTTGGTGTCATGTTAAAAAAAAATGACTAATTCAAAGTCTTACACAATCTTTCTTCTAAGAGTTTTAAAAATTATTTTTTAGTAACAGTATACAGTTAACATATATTGTTGTATTAGTTTCAGATGTACAATATAGTGATTCAGCACTTCCATATAACACCCAGTACTGATCACAATAGGTGTACTCTTAAGCCCCATCACCTATTTCACCCATCCCCCACCCACCTCCTTTCTGGCAACCATCAGTTCTGCAGTTAGTTAAGAGTCTGTTTTTCTGGCTTGTCTACTTTTCGTTGTTTATTTTGTATCTTAAATTCCACATATAAGTGAAATCATATGGTATCTGTCTTTTTTGACTGACTTACTTCACTTAGCATTATAGCCTCTAGACACATTCGTGTAGTTACAAATGGCAAGATTTCATACTTTTTAATGGCTAAGCACTATTTCATTGAATATATCATATCTTCTTTATTCAATTCATCTATCAGTGGACACTTGGGATGTTTCCATATCTTGGCTATTGTAAACAATGCTGCAATAAACATAGGAATGATTAGATCTTTCTGAATTAGTGTTGTTTTTTGTTTTCTTTGCATGAATAGGCAAGAGTAAAATTACTGAATCATATGTAAATTCTATTTTCATTTTTTTTGAGGAAATTCCATATCGTTTTCCACAATGGCTGCACCAGTTTGCATTCCCACCAACAGTGTACAAGTGTTCCTTTTTCTCCACATCCTCTCCAATGCTTGTTGCTTCTTGTGTTTTTGATTGGAGCCATTCTGACACATGTGAAGTGATATCTCATTGTGGTTTTGATTTGCATTTCCCTGATGATGATGATGTTGCACATCTTTTCATGGGTCTATGGGCCATCTATCTGTATGTCTTCTTTGAGAAATGTCTGTTCGTGTTTTCTCCCCATTTTTAAATTGGATTATTTGGGGTTTTTTGGTGTTAAGCTGTATAAGAGCTTTATATATTTTGAATACTAACCCTTTATCAGATATGTAATTTGCAAATATCTTCTCCCATTCAGTAGGCTGCCTTTCAGTTTTGCTGATTGTTTCCTTTGCTGTGCAGAAGCTTTTTATTTTGACACAGTCCTAATAGTTTATTTTTTGCTTTTGTTTCCCTTGCCTCAGGAGACCTATCTAGAAAAATGTTGCTACAGCCAATGTCAAAGAGGTTACTGCCTGTGTTCCCTTCCAGGATTTTTATGGTTTCCTGTCTCACATTTAGGTCTTTCATCCATTTTGAATTTATTTTTGTGCATGGTGTAAGAAAGTAGTCCATTGTCATTCTTTTACATTTACTGTCCAGTTTTCTGAGTACCATTTATTGAAGAGACTGTCTTTCTCCTATTGGGTATTTTTCTTGCTTTGTTGAATATTAATTGACCACATAATTATGGGTTTATTTACACATTTTCTATTCTGTTCTATTGACCTATGTGTCTATTTTGTGCTAGTAATATACTGTCTTGATCACTACAGCTTTGTAATATAATTTGAAGTCTGGAGTTATGATGACTCTAGCTTCCTTACTTTTTTTTTTTCTTTTTCAAGATTTATTTGGCTATTTGGGGTCTTCTGTGTTTCATATAAATTTTAGGATTGTTTGTTCTAGTTCTGTGAAAAATGCTGTTAGTATTTTGGTAGGAATTGCATTAAATGTATAGATTGTTTGGGTAGTACACACATTTCAACAGTATTGTTCTTATAATCAATGAGGGTGGAATATCTTCCTATTCCTTTGTGTCATCTTCAATGTCTTTCATCAGTGATTTATAGTTTTTAGAGTGCAGGTCTTTCACCTCTTTGGTTAGGTTTATTCCTCTTTTGATTAGATTTATGGGTTTTGGTGCAATTGTAAATGGTGTTGATTTCTTGAATTATCTTCTGCTGCCTTATAAAATGCAATAGATTTATGTATATTGGTTTTCTATCCTATGACCTTACTGAATTCTTTGATCCATCCTAGCAGGTTTCTTTTTTTGTTTTGTTTTATTTGTTTTTTTTTTTGTTTGTTTGTTTGTTTTTGGTAGAGTCTTTATGGTTTTATGTATAGAGTATCATGTCATCTGCAAATAGTAAATGTTTTATTTCTTCCTTTCCAATTTGGATGACTTTTATTCCTGAATCTTCTTTCTCCTTTTTTTTTTTTTCTTTTTTTATGAGACTGGCTAAAGATTTATCAGTTTAATTGAGCTTTTCAAAGAAGTAGCTTTGAGTTTCACTGATCTGTTTTATTGTTTTATTAGTTTCTATTTCATTGGTTTCTGCTCCATACTTTATTATTTCCTTCCTTCCACAGGTTTTGGGCTTTGTTTGTTCTTTTTCTAGCTCCTTTAGGCATACAGTTAGGTTTTTATTGGAGATTTATCTTACTTCCTAAAGTTGGCCTGTATTGCTGTAAGTTCCCTCAAAGGACAGACTTCCCTGCATCCCAAAGGTTGTGAACTGTTGTGTTTTCATTTCCATTTTTCTCCATGTATTCTTTTTTTGTTTCCACTTTGATTTCTTAGTTGAGCCATTCATTGTTTGGTAGCATGCTGTTTTTTTTTTTTTAATATGAAATTTATTGTCAAATTGGTTTCCATACAATGCCCAGTCCTCATCCCAACGTGCGCCCTCCTCAGTGCCATCACCCACGCTGCCCTCCCTCCCACCCCCCATCAACCCTCAGTTTATCTTCAGTTTTTAAGAGTCTCTTATGCTTTGGTTCTCTCCCTCTCTTTTTTTTCCTTCCCCTCTTCCATGGTCTTCTGTTAAGTTTCTCAGGATCCACATCAGAGTGAAAACATATGGTATCTGTCTGTCTCTGTATGCCTTATTTCACTTAGCATAACACTGTCCAGTTCCGTCCACGTTGCTACAGAAGGCCATATTTCATTCTTTCTCATTGCCATGTAGTATTCCATTGTGTATATAAACCACAATTTCTTTATCCATTCATCAGTTGATGGACATTTAGGTTCTTTCCATAATTTGGCTATTGTTGAAAGTGCTGCTATAAACATTGGGGTACAAGTGCCCCTATGCATCAGTACTCCTGTATCCCTTGGGTAAATTCCTAGCAGTGCTACTGCTTGGACATAGGGTAGATCTATTTTTAGTTTTTTGAGGAACCTCCACACTGCTTTCCAGAGTGGCTGCACCAGTTTGCATTCCCACCAGCAGTGTAAGAGGGTTCCCATTTCTCCACATCCTCTCCAACATCTACAGTCTCCTGATTTGTTCATTTTAGCCACTCTGACTAGCGTGAGGTGATATCTGGGTGTGGTTTTGATTTGTATTTCCCTGATGAGGAGTGATGTTGAGCATCTTTTCATGTGCCTGTTGGCCATTTGGATGTTGTCTTTAGAGAAGTGTCTATTCATGTTTTCTGCCCATTTCTTCACTGGATTATTTGTTTTTCAGGTGTGGAGTTTGGTGAGTTCTTTATAGATTTTGCATACTAGCCCTTTGCCTGATATGTCGTTTGCAAATATCTTTTCCCATTCTGTTGGTTGCCTTTTAGTTTTGTTGATTGTTTCCTTTGCAGTGCAGAAGGTTTTTATCTTCATGAGGTCCCAATAGTTCATTTTTGCTTTTAATTCCCTTGCCTTTGGAGATGTGTCAAGTAAGAAATTGCTGCGGCTGAGGCCTGAGGTCAGAGAGGTTTTTTCCTGCTTTCTCCTCTAGGGTTTGGATGGTTTCCTATCTCACATTCAGGTCCTTTATCCATTTGAGTTTATTTTTGTGAATGGTGTAAGAAAGTGGTCTAGTTTTATCCTTGTGCATGTTGCTGTCCAGTTCTCCAGCACCATTTGTTAAAGAGACTGTCTTTTTTCCATTGGATATTCTTTCCTACTTTGTCAAAGATGAGTTGGCCATACTTTTTTGGTCCAATTCCGGAGTCTCTATTCTATTCCATTGGTCTATGTGTCTGTTTTTGTGCCAATAACATGCTGTCTTGATGATGAAGGCTTTGTAGTGGAGGCTAAAGTCTGGGATGGTGATGCCTTCCGCTTTGGTCTTCTTTTTCAATATTACTTTGGCTATTCGGGGTCTTTTGTGGTTCCATACAAATTTTAGGATTGCTTGTTCTAGCTTTGTGAAGAATGCTGGTGCAATTTTGATTGGGATTGCATTGAATGTGTAGATAGTTTTGGGTAGTATTGATATTTTAACAATATTTATTCTTCCAATCCATGAGCATGGAATGTTTTTCCATTTCTTTGTATCTTTTTCAATTTCCTTCATAAGCTTTCTATAGTTTTCAGCATACAGATCTTTTACATCTTTGGTTAGGTTTATTCCTAGGTATTTTATGGTTCGTGGTGCAATTGTGAAGGGGATCAGTTTCTTTATATGTCTTTCTGTTGCTTCATTATTAGTGTATAAGAATGCAACTGATTTCTGTACATTACTTTTGTATCCTGTGACTGCTGAATTCACATATCAGTTTTAGCAGACTTTTGGTGGAGTCTATCGGGTTTTCCATGCATAATATCATGTCATCTGCAAAAAGTGAAAGTTTGACTTCATCTTTGCCAATTTTGATGCCTTTGATTTCCTTTTGTTGTCTGATTGCTGATGCTAGAACTTCCAACACTATGTTAAACAACAGGGGTGAGAGTGGACATCCCTGTTGTGTTCCTGATCTCAGGGGGATAGCTCTCAGTTTTTCCCCATGGAGGATAATATTAGCTGTGGGCTTTTTATACTTGGATTTTATGATGTGTAAGTATGTTATTTCTATCAGTAGCATGCTGTTTAACCTTCATGTATTTGTGATTTTTCTAGTTTTTTTCTTTTGGTTTACTTCTAGTTTCATAACATTATGGTTAGAAAAGATATATGGCATGACTTCAATCTTTTTGAATTTTTTGAGACTTGTTTTGTGCCTTACTAATGTTATCCTTTCTGGAGAATGTTCCATGTGCATTGGATAAATGTGTATTCTTCTCTTTTAGGGTAGAATGTTCTGAATATATTTGTTAGATGCATCTGGTCGTCTGTGTTATTCAATGCCAGTTTCCTTGTTGAATTTCTGCCTGGGTGATCTATCCATTGATGTATGTGGGAATCTCCCAACTATTATTATATTACTATCAAATATTTCTTTATGTTTGTATTAGCTGCTTTATGTATTTGGGTGCTTCTATTTTAGGTGCATAGATATTTACAATTATTATACCTTCTTATTGGATTTTCCCTTTATGACTGTATAGTGTCCTTCTTTGTCTCTTGTTAAAGTCTGTTTGAAGTCTATTTTGTCTGATATAAGTACTGTTACCCAGACTTTCTTTTCTGTTCCATTTGCATGATAAATACTTTTCCACTCCTTCACTTTCAATCTGCATGTGCCTCTAGGTCTGAAATGAGTCTCTTGTAGGCAGGATATAGACATCTTTTTTTTTTAATCCATTTGTCACTTGCATCCTTTGAATGGAGTGTTTAGTACATTTCAACTCAAAGCAATAGGTATATACTTACTCTCATTTTTTTTTACTTGTTTTGTGTTTGTTTTGTAATTATCTGTTTCTTTCTTCTCTTTATTTTTTTTTCATTTTTTAAATGTTTATTCATTTTTGAGAGAGAGAGAGAAAGAGAGAGAGTGTGAGTGGGGAAGGCGAGACACAGAATTCAAAGCAGGCTCTGGGTTCCATGCTGTCAGCACAGACCCTGAGGTGGGGCTCAAACTCAAGAACCATGAGATCATGACCTGAGCCAAAGTCAGATGCTTAACCGGCTGTGCCACCCAGGCGCCCCCCTTTCTTCTCTTGCTCTCTTCTCTCGCAATTTGCTGGCTTTCATTACTGCTATATTTGGATTTCTTTTTCTTTATTTTTTTCATATCTCTTACCAGTTTTTGATCTGTGGGTGCCATTATGTTTCTATGTAACAGCTTATGCAGATAACTATCTATATTCAGGTGATTGTTGCTTAAATTTGAGCCCATTTTTATTCCTTTCTTCCCCCATGTTTTAGGTTTATGCTGTCATATTCCATATTCTTTTGTGAATCCCTTGACTGATATATATATATATATATATATATATATATATACTTATTTTTACTGCCTTTGTCCTTCCTAGTTTTCTTACTCCTACTTGTAAGTAAAAGAGTCCCCTTTAACAATTCTTATAGTGTGGCATTAGTGGCCATGAATACTTTTAACTTTTGTTTGTCTGGAAAACTCTTCATCTCTCCTTCTATTATGAATGACAGCCTTGCTGGATAGAGTATTCTTGACTTCAGGGTTTTTCCTTTCAGCACTTTGAATATATCATGTCTCTCCCGTCTGGCCTGCAATGTTTCTGCTGAAAAATGAGCTAATAGTAATAGGGTTTCTCTTGTATGTATTTTCTTTTTCTTTCTTTCTTTCTTTGTTTCTTTCTTTCTTTTTCTTCTGCTTTTAAAGTTCTCTATTTACCGCTAGTTTTTCCATTTTAATTACTATGTGTCTTGGTGTGGATCTCCTTGGTTGATTTTGCTGGGACTCTCTGTGCCTCCTAGATCTGGATTTCTGTTTCCTTCCTCTAGTTAGGGAAGTTTTCAACTAATATATATTCAAGTAAATTTTTTGTGCCCCTTCTCTCTTCTCCTTCTGGGACCCCTATAATGCAAATATTATTACATTGATGGTGTTGTGTGTTCCTTAAGTCCATTTTCATTTTTATTATTATTTTTTCTCTCTCCTCTTCAGCCTTCTCAGTATTCATTACTCTGTCCTCCAGCTCACTGATCCATTTTTTTCTTTTTTCTAGTTTGCTATTTATTCCATCAGGTGTATTCTCATTTTCAGCGATTGAGTTCTTCATCTCTGATTGGTTCTTTTTATGTTTTCTACCTCTTTGTTAAGGGTTTCACTGAGGTTGTCCACTCTTTTTTCAAGTTATATGATTATCTTTATGGTCATTACATTCTCTCTCAGGCATATTACTTACCTCTGTTTCATTTAGCTCTCTTGCTGTGATTTTGTCCTCTTCTTTCATTAAGGACATATTTCTCTGTCTCCTAATTTTGTTTAAATTTCGGTGTCTGTTTCCATGTGTTAGGAGAATGCACTATGTCTGTGTCTCCTGCTCTTGTCTAGTTGCCCTCTGAAAAAAAGGTCCTGTAGTGCCCTGCAGTGCAGTGTCCACTATTCACTAGAACCTGGCAGTTCAGGTGTCTCCTATGTGTGTTGTGTGTCTTATCCTGTTGTGGCTGAACTGCTTTTGCCTTCAGTCCAGTCTTCTGTGATGGCTCTTTTTATTTATTGTGAGAAGAATTTGGTCTCTGTGTCATTAATGGGCCAGTCTGGGGCTGCTTTGAGCTTGAGTTGAATCAGACCAGGCATTTGCCAGAGATTTGCAAGGCATTTTGCCTGTGCTCTCCCTTGAGAAGCTTTCATTGGTAGGTGAGGCCTGTAGTCAGACCAGATGTCTGCTCCCAGTCCACTGCTGAGGCTGCAGTTGTACCCATGTGTGTGGTTACCTTCCCTTCTCATTGGAGCAGTAGTCACACTGGAATGGTGCCGGTCCCTGTCACCACTGCTTGCACACTATGAGGCTTGTGTCACTCCAATGGATGGGCTCAGACCCAGGGTGTACTGGAAGGGGCAGGTCCACAGAAGACTGTGGGGGTAGGGTGCATGGTGTTAGCAAGGCATCTGCAGGTGTGCTGTGAAAGGGGAACTGGAGCAAAGGCCTGACTAGAGGGGTCCTGTCCAGAAGTATGTGGGGACATGGCACATTGTTAGCAAGTTAGGTAGCAAGTGTTAGCACTGCACTGGTTCCCGCAGGTGTCTAGATGGGGGGGGGGGGGGTAGGAAGGAAAATGGCACTCACCAATTCTTTTGTTCCTGGAGAAGTCTCTGTCATGGTTATTATAATTTTGTAGTGGTTTTGAAATCTTGAAGTGTGATTCCTCCAACTATTTTTTCTTTTTTTCCCCAAGATTGTCTGTTTTGGGTCCCTTGAATTTCCATATGAATTTAAGGATCAGCTCATCAATTTTTGCAAAGAAGACAGCTGGAATTTTGAAAGGGATTTAATTGAATTTGTAGGTCAATTTGGGAAACATTGCCATTTTAACGATATTAAATCTTCTGATCCATGAACATTAGATTTTTTTTTTTGTATTTACATCTTTAATTTATTTCATCAACATTTTAGTGTTTGGAGTACAAGTTTTACACTTTTGATGTTAAATTTAGTTACAATATTTGTTTTGTGTGGCGCCTGGGTGGCTCAGTCGGTGGAACATCTGGCTCTTGATTTCAGTGCAGGTCATGATCTTGTGGTTTGTGAGTTCAAGCCCTGTGTCAGGCTCTGCTCTGGCAGTGCACTCTGCTTGGAATTTTCTCTGTCTCCCTCTCTCTCTGCCCTTCTCCTGCTCACTTTCTCTCTGTCTCTCTTTCTCAAAACAAATAAATAAGATTTAAAATATATATATATTTTTGGAACTAATGTAAATAGAATTATTTTATAATTTTATATTCAAATATTTTATTCCTGGTACATATAAATACAATTAATTTTTTCTATATTGATGTTGTATTTTGAAATGTGGCTGAACTTGTTTATTTATTTTAATAGTTTTTAGTACATTCCTTAGAATTGTCTATATAGAAGATCATGTCATCTGCATAAAGATAGCTTTAATTCTTTCTTTCCAATCTGGATGATTTTGGTATCATTTTCTTGCATAATTTTCCTGGATACTACCTTCCATACAATGTTGAAGACAAGTGCTTAAGCATCTGTTAATCCAAAATACACTTAACTACACAACTAAACATCACATTGGAGGGTGAGAGTGCTATTAATGTTATGCATTACTATACATGTGTATGTGTGTATAGAGCATTGGCATAAAGTGCATGTATGTGCTGTCATAACTCTAAGCATCACAAATTAAATCACTAAATATATTTTCTAGTTGCTTCCTAATATGACTCATCTTTCATGTCTGGTCTCGCTTCTTGGAGAGTATTGTTTTAGCCACACACACAGGAACTGACATATGAGTAGTACCTTATTTTAAAATCTAAATAGAAAAAGTTTAACCTCAAAATTAAATAACTTAGAATGGATAACATAATTTCTTTCATCTTCATGAAGGATTACCATAGGGAAGAAGCACTGGATGTATTTGCGTTAGAAGGGACAGAGCTAGAACCAGTGGGTAGGCATTAAAGACGTAGATTGTAACTCAGTGCAAGGTCTTTCAAAACTCAGCTAGTCTACATTGGAATGAGATCTTTGTTTAGTTAATAAACTCCTTTTCATAAGCTTCCAGAGCCATCCATATAAAGTGACAAATTTTACTCAGAAGTATTATGATCTTAAGAATATAATAAACTTTAATAAAAAGCAGCCACTATTACCCCTCAAAGTTATTTTTTGAAATTAATTTAATTTTATAAGACAAAGTGTTTTTGAAATTAATTTAATTTTATAAGACGAAGGTCACCCCACTTTGGTCCTCCTGGAGTATACCCATGGTTTTGGGGCAAATTTTCATCTTTATCATGAGATCAGTAACTTAAACTGGCCTATTTTCCATTTAAAAAATACAAAACAAAATAACTCTGATTATTCACTGGGGCTATCCCCTTGCCAAAAAAGTTCAGCCTTGAATGATGATGCCAGGTTTCCTCCAGGCCATCTGTTGGGCCTGGCTTAGCTTCCTGCAAATTTAAATGTTTTAGATGCTTTTGAATTTCCGTTCCCTAGGTGGCCCTTCCACCCACAGCAAAATTACAAGCTTCTCTCTTATCTCTTCTTCTGCTCTCCCTCTTTGCTCTGACACGAAGGTTTCTCTTTTGGATTTACAACAGTAAAATTTCTTCAGAGGTGAATAGGATGCCTTGAGGAGAATGATAATGTACGTTTGCCTTTGTTCTTAATTAGATTCCTTCAAGGGAAAACCTCCTGGCCTGGTTTATTATCTAGCTTTGTCAGAGCTTGTCTGCTTTATCTAAACACTTTGAAAAAGTCTCTTTACCGATATACCGTCTGTATGCTTACAATATAGATTTTCATAATACTGGTCAATTGGAAAAGTGTAGAAGTAAGTAGCACTGATAAAGGAATGCCTTAGGATAAATTGCTAATAGTTGAGAGGGAGGGAGGAAGATAGAAGGAGGGAAAGATGAAGAGAAGGAGGAGGGGAAAGAGAGGGAGAGAGCGAAAGAAGAAGGGAGAGAGAAGAGGGTAAGGAAGGAACAAAATCAAAGGAACAAAGGGAGGGAGGAAGGGAGGAATAGGGTTAAGCTTTACAGAATTACAGAGACTATTTACCTTTTAGATTCCTACTGTGTAGTTACTGTTCAATTTTTGGCCCTAACTCTGCTTCTGAGAAAATATAAGATCGCTGTTTTGACAAGTCATCACAAGGTAGGAAAGTATGGATGGAAAAATTCTCCCCACGGAGTTCTAAATGGGTAACGACAAGGGCCTGGGTGGTTCTATTGGTAGTGTCTGCTCTTGATTTCAGCTCAGGTCATGTCTCATGGTTTGTGAATTTGGGCCCCACATCGGGTCCAGCTAAAATCTTGGGATTCTTTCTCTCCCTCTCTGTCCCTCCCCTACTCGCTTGTGTGTGCTGTCTCTCTCTCTCTCTCTCTCAAAAATAAATAAACTTTTAAAAAAAAGAAAGAATAAATGATTCCTGGCAAGTGTTTCTTCCTGTCTACATCATGGCTCCCAATATCTAGTGGTTAAGCAGAATGTGGCTTCCCTCTGAGGGTGCCCTCCCCCTTTTAAAACAGGACTCCCATTAATTTCCCCTGGCCCCCACTGTAGCAAGAATGGAGCTAATAAACCTGGATTTAGTTGAGTAGCTTTATATGGTCTCTTGGTCATCAATGTAATCTTGAACTCTTGCTCAGGTTCTTGATTCTTTCTTTTTAAATTTTTTTTTAACGTTTTTTATTTATTTTTGAGACAGAGAGAGACAGAGCATGAACAGGGGAGGGGTAGAGAGAGAGAGGGAGACACAGAATCTGAAACAGGCCTCAGGCTCTGAGCTGTCAGCACAGAGCCCAACGCGGGGCTCAAACTCACAGACCGTGAGATCATGACCTGAGCTGAAGTCGGATGCTTAAACGACCGAGCCACCCAGGCTCCCCAATTCTTTCTGTTTACAAATTACTGGTGGTTGGTTCCTTCCCTGGGTTTTGAGACCAGTTATAAAGATATTCTTAGATGTTTGATGTCCCACCTACCCCAAGTCTCTTTGGTCTTTTCCTCCCTATATGTTCCACTGTTTCATCACCATTGTTATCATCGTGATGATGATCATTAACCATCTCCATGTTTTGTTTTGTTTTATGAGCCTCAGTTGTAAGTGTTGTCCATGTCCTATAAAGGCAAGCTAAAGGTATGAGTATACCATTAATTGCCCCAGTGTAAGAAAGGATGGAACCACTTACACAGGAATAAAGGTGAGTGTCTTGTGCAAAACACAACTATGAGCTTTAAAACATTAACTTTATTAATAACAGTATGAATAATTGAAAATATCAACAAGACAAATGACAGGACTTTTTATTTTCTAAAACTCAACAGATGAAGGCATGGAAAGAGCAAAATCTTATGTTGGGTAAAGGAGTGAAATCTAAGACCTCAGACTCTCTTATTCCCCTTGTTCATTTACCCTGACACACCAGTGATGGTGAGGCTCTTGGTGAGCATTTTCAAAATGCCTCAGCCTGTTTCCTTCTAAGCATGAACAAATAACAGTGACACTTAAATCTAGTAGGAAGCAGTGAAGAACCAAGCTAAACATGTTTTCTCTTTTAAGACGGGTTTGATCTACCCTTAGTAGATAAGAATCAGGGGTTTGGTGAACATGGTAGGTGCAGGGCCCTGGAGGAGCTTTATTGGTTTGGAAACAATTCTTACTCTCCTAACTCTCCTAATTACCTCCTGAGGATGGCTGCAGAAAGCAAAGTGGAGGTCCTGCTGAGCTCCTCAGGTTGCTTCAAGTGACTTTGGAGCTGCAATAAAATAACAAATATGTTATAAACAGCCTCATCTTTATGGGGAGCTGCACATTCAGAGCAAAGAGGGAGGTGGAAGTGTCTGATTTAAGCCTTTTATTTCCAACATCCCCAACTACCTAGTTCTTAATGAGGGGAGGAGATGGGTCTTTGGAAATGCATTAGATTGAGTATTTATAGGAACCCAGATGCACCAGTTGTGTCCCTTACGTATTACTGCCCTGATTCTTCAGTGCACAAGATGAATAATTTACCAAAAAGCACATGTAAGTATCTCTTTATTATTCATTATAATGAACTGAGACAGGAGTAATTCTCCACTCTGCTCGAATCCCCTAGGGCTTAACTTAACCAGACTCGGCTTGCTTTCCCACAGTTAATTTGAGTGGAAGAAAACTCTTTCTTGGACATGTGGCCTATCTAGCTAGGACTTGTGCTAGGTGAGGGGTGTGTGACAGGAGGAGTGTGGGGCACCCAGGACCACTGATGGCAAGGACAGTGTAAGGTCAGGCTTTAAGGGCAGATCTGTTGGATGCCCAGGAAATGAAGTGTTTCAAAGGAATTGTCAAAAAATAACTGGAATCAGTCAATGTGTGCTCAGAAAGTACATAATTATTTTTAACATTCCCCTGAATAGAACACAATTAAGCAGGCACATCCATCGGCTGAAAAGTATAAAGTAAATTAATTATATATGTTTTCAACCAATCTAAAGATTTATTCTTTTCTGTTTCTTCTTTTATCCTTCTTCCCTTTTCCTTTTTTCTCCCTCTTTTCCCCTCTCTCTTTTTCTTTGTCTATCCATTTATTTATTTAAAATTCGTGAATAGGAACCTCAGCCTTTCCACATTACAAGGAGTAATTGGGTTTCATGGCAAACCTTTCTTTAAGTAACAAGTGTCCATGAGAACATTCTCCTCTATACAGAGTTCCATAAGCTCAGCCTGGCTTAATGGTTTGCACAAGTGTTTGGAGTACTATCCATACAGGTTTCTGCCCTTAACACAGAAGTCAAATAGGGGAAGGCCAGAGAAATTCAGGGTGCTTTCAGATAAGACTTCCTATTCTTTTGGTTCCCTCTGAGAATCCAGAGAGTCCCAGGAATGAAGAATACCCTCTCTATCCCAGACTGGCAACCTGTGGCACAGAACTATAGATGATATAAATTAAAAGCAGCAACTTTCTGGGCCTACACTGGAAACATTTGCAAAAATTAACCCTGTGACTTTACTGCCCCCAGGGAGTAGCTCTCTTGGGCATCTCATGGCTCAAGGAAAGAGTTTGCCTGCCTTCTATTTTATTTTTTAAGGGGAATTCATTCTCATAATCTATACAATATAAGCCACTATTCCAGAAAAGATGATTGGTGTATTAAAAATATATGACATATATATTTTTAAACAGGCAGAGTTGACATTCTACAGGAGAAGTGCTTATAAGAATGGAGAAGCACTGGAAAAAAAGTATCACTTCCCATCCCTCCTCCTCCATCTGTCCTTGCCCATCTGTCTATTTAATGAGGGTGTTATTTTTAAAAACTCAAATAAGGTTTTGTTCAGATGTGTAGTCTGTTTAGGGTGGCACAAGATGAATCAAACAAACTTATTGGCCTCCTAGTTGGCCAGGAAGCCACAATTACTTGAACACATGCAATATCTACTTCCAAACTTGAGGCAGAATTGTATATGTGCTGAGATCCAAAAAAGTGCACTCCTTACTTAATTTTCCAAACTTTATAATGATGGATGTGTACATTGGAAAATGAGTACTAAGGGCAAGTCAAAATTATTATAATGTTTGGTATATCATTATTCTTTAGTTTTGAGTAATTACAGAAATGTAATAGCAAACATTTATTAACTACTAGGCTCTCAGAACTGTGATAATAGTAAAAGGATTATTTTTTAATATTTGCCATATCTATGATTTTAAATGTTATTTCCATTTCATAAATTAGAAAACTAATGCTCATGAAAGACCAGGAGTTTGATAAATTATAGACCTGTGATAGAATTAATATACCTCTTATTAAAGTATTTATTCTCTTAATCAGTATATTACACTGAAATCCTGTAGGATAGTGTAAAAGCTCATCTATTTCCAGCATAATTTTTGGTTTCATAAATAAGAAAGTCCTTTAGCAGTTTCTGATAAGTTTCACCTGAACTCAGAAGGGCAGGAGTTTGTTTATGCACAATTCTGGAGGAAGAAGAATGACCTTTGAGGTTTTGCCTGTCTTTGGGATTCCATGATCCCTTACATTATATGTGGGAAGGTATTTGCAGGGAAATCCGTGGGCTGTAATTTCTGCCTTGCCAGAGTCTTTGCTCCCACGATACTCATGCTGGGAGCCTGTGGCTGACTTGCTCCATTCTTCAAAAAGATATCAAGCTCCCTAGACTCTATGCTTTTAATTTAAAATTTTAATTTATACTTTTCCATGGATGATACTGAGACAGACATGGCCGTGAGTAAATATGTCAGGATAATCTATTGAATGGAATTAAAATGGTGTGTGCTTGGGAAACATTTTAATTTCATCTTGCTCCCTTCTTTTGCCAACTATAATGAACAAATCGGGAGGCTGAGTTTTAAAGCTGTTCAGGATTTGGAGGAAGGGACAGCGGAGTTGGAGCCAGGTGACAAATAAATAACGTGAATTGTTCTGAGTGGCTTCTCAAGGCATCCCTGTTCCACAACGGGGCTGTCTCTGTAACAGCTATCTCTGACAAGTGGGCAGGTGTGACAGTGAATACCCTCATTGCCTTTTACAACTCCACTTGGAATTCTGCACCAAAAGGGCAAGGGACATGGGGCTGGGTGACAGAAAAGGAGAAACTTTTATCATTCCTGTCTTTTAAAAGACACTTCTTCACCCAAGGGTTCTTAGCTTCTGAAATGGCTTTGCCTTATGCTGTAGCACTACTTCTTAAGATATAAAGTTGCAAGGAAAAAGGTAAATACAGAAGGCATCCCAGAGCCACACCATGATTCTGACTAGTAGATAACCATCCACCGATGGCTTGCCCAGTGCCCAGTTCGCCCTTTGCTAAAATCTGCACTTATCCTTCATCTATCCTAAGATGAATCCTTACTACTGTCTCTAAAACAATGCTTCACCAGCTGATGGTGTTTCCTTGGTCTGGAAGTGAGGCCTTTTGAATAATTTTCACTTTTCCTTAGTGTCCAGCAGTATCTGTGCAGTAGATGTCTCTTAAAAGAATTGAATATATTGCCCTGAAGTTTCTGACCTGAAACAAACCATTCAGCTTTGATCTTGCCTCCATTACCCCACCACTCTCCTGTCCTGCAGCATGCCTTAGTCTGCTCTGGGACCTGGTCTTCTGGACCAACGTTTGGCCCATTTACACAGTGAAGCTGCCCAAGACAAGGACACCTCCGCATGAGCTACTAGGGGCCTGCGGGGCAAATGAATTCTCTTGCAGGTGTGCACGATTGTATTGATTGATCTCTCAATTATGTATTTTTAGAAATACAGCATTTTACCCACCACTGGTCATCAATCTAGAAACTAGCCCATCAACCACTGTGTCAACACACTGTGGACAAGGCCTGATAAAAATACAAAGTTAGAGTTGTCTCAGTGGCTTTAGCTAAGAAAATAAACCTTAGAGGGAAATGAAATCCTATTGTAGAACTCTACATTGGCCAAGTGCAGAATACTTCTGAAGAGTTAGCAATTTCCAGAAAAAAAAATGAAAATATTGGAAGTGAAAGAATCTAGAGGTAAAATGTAAAAGCACTGGATTGATTTTCTAGGTAACACTAAAAATGTAAATCTCATGTTATTTCTGATCTATTAGCCAGTAGAATAACCAGTCTTGAAACTGTGTTCAAACAACCCTAAAGCAAACACCATTCTTTTTTTTTTTTCAATCTATTTATTTTGAGAGAGAGAGGGAGAGAGAACACATAGAGGAAGGGCAGAGTGAGAGGGAGAGAGAGAATCCCAAACAAGCTATGCACTGTCAGCAAGAACCCAACTTGGGGCTTGAACTCACAAACTGCGAGATCATGACCTGAGCCAAAACCAAGAGTCGGACACTTAACCAACTGAGCCACCCAGGCACCCCAGATACCATTCTTTATGGATTTGAAAATATAGAAAGAGAAGTCTTCAGAATGCCTTGGGAAATGATAAATAAATGGATTCAGTATCACTTGGTTAAATTAGCACACACTCCCAGATAATAGAATTCTAATAGAATTATAGTTTTCCAAATGAAGCAACAGAGCTCTTTGACAGTAGTAACAGAACAGGCTCTGTTTAAAGAATGCTTACTATTTGCCGGGTACAATTCTGACTCTTGTTCAGGCATTACTTCATTCAGGCTCATAATAATATTGAATAATACTGTGAAGTAAATATGTTCATCCTACTTCACAGATGGGGAAATGAGGTAGTGAGTGGTTAAATTAAAGGCTGTTCCCAGGGTTACCTGCTAGTAAGTAGCAGAGCCCTTAGCTGTTCGATGCCAGGGCCCTCCCCTTAACATTATAATATACTGTGTCTACAATGCTCAGTTTACATATCTCACTGAAGCTCATAAAGAGCTCTTGACTCCCACCATCCTTCTCAATATTGTCGAGATCCACCTGGATGATCCACCTAGATGATTAAATACTTTAATCCCTCATTGACAAGGGTCATGTTTATAATGTCACTGAATATTCTTACTTTCAATAATGTATAGTCTCTTCTATTTCAGCTCATTTACTCAAGGAACTTATTAAGTCTTCCAGTGCATCAAACCCACCAGGTTCTCTCTATCCACCAGCCCCTCCTATCTTCTTTTTTTACTCACATTTTCAGTTCCTCTGATCCTCATCTTCTCTCTTGCTCATCTGGCATACTCCAACACTGGATGATCTCAAATCATCTACATTCTGTATGCCTACAGTTGAACAGTGTTGGAGAATATCTTCAAAGCTGGCAGAGCACTGTCATGATAAATCCTTGGCCATGAACTGCAAATGAAGCTCAGCACAGCCTGGGAACCTAGTAGAATTCCCCAGTAATATTGCTCTCATTTTCGCAACAGCTATTCCCCTTTGTCTTGCATCATCCTTCCCCTATCTCCTACTCTCCCATTTACCTTCAGCTGATAATTTTGCCCTTTACTTCAGAGAAAATAGAAACCATCATTCAGTAACCTCCTTGATTTTCCATGAGCAGATCCACAAACATACCTATTTCCATTCTTTCTTTCTTTTCTTTTCTTTTTCATGGGTTCTAGATCCATAGTTTTTCACCTTTACAGTAATATCAATGAGCTATCCTCTTTTTCTTCCTTCCATCATCAGTTGCCCCATTCAGTAAGATCAGTCTTATCAGTATATACTTATATATTGGAATGTAAGAAGGTCCTTGTCTTATTCACAGTTGCATCTCTAGTACCTAAATTTGGGCTGCTCAAAGGGTGGTCCCCAGCACATCAGCATAATTACATAACTTGTTAGGAATGCAGAATATTGGGCCCCACCCAGACCTAGTGAATTCATAAGAGGCACAAGCAATTTGTAGGCATATAAAAGTTTGAACAGTCCTAGAACCCAGTAGGTGTTCAACAAATATTTATAAAATGAATGAATAAGTTCTCAAGTATTTCTATTCTGAAAAGAAACAAGCAAACTATCAAATGAAAAAACAAAACAAAACAAAACAAAACTCTCAGGAGACCCTTGTGCCCTTGTGGGCTCCATTTCTCTTTCCACCTTTGCTGACAACATTCTTGGAAGCATTGGCTGCAGATATTGTCAACACTTCACTGTCCATTCGGCCTCACTCCCTTTCTTCATTCTGGCTCCCTCACCCTTTCCTTAGGCTGTGGACTCTGTTGTCACATAACTCTTCTCTCATGTCTACAGGGATACAATAGTTCTTCTGCTTCTTGTCCTGCTACAGTTCATTCTTCAATGAAAGACTAGCATTTCCTTATAAAAAGCATCATTTAGATTATGTCATGCCTCCACCTAAACCTTTTCAAAGATTCCCCATGACAGCTAGAGTAACATACAGACTTTTTTAAAGTACAGGGGCACCTGGGTGGCGCAGTCAGTTAAGCGTCCGACTTCAGCCAGGTCACGATCTCGCGGTCCGTGAGTTCGAGCCCCGCATCAGGCTCTGGGCTGATGGCTCAGAGCCTGGAGCCTGTTTCCGATTCTGTGTCTCCCTCTCTCTCTGCTCCTCCCCCGTTCATGTTCTGTCTCTCTCTGTCCCAAAAATAAATAAACGTTGAAAAAAAAATTTTAAGTAGAGATGTATACCTGTCAGCCCCCTGGAATCTACCAATTTTCCCATCTGCCTTGCTTGGGCCACTGTAGCATCCATTCTCTTCCATACCTGAGTCAACCTTTTACTCAAGGCCTGCACATCTGCCCTGTCCTCTACCTAAAATGCTCTCTGTAGCCAGTACATTGACCTGGTGTTCTCAGTTTTCAACCTTAGGTTAATTGTCACTTGTTCAGAAAAGGCCCATCTGTAGACTGTATCTGAGCAGGGCTTTCCATGCCGTCCCCTGTATATGACTGTCCCAGAAATCATCCCAGTTCAATTTGTAGCAAGTATACAAGTATACAATTTGTTGATTGAATATTTCTCCCCCCATCTGAAAAATGCCATGAGGGCAGAGACGGGGACCAGTAGAGTGTCTGACACTTAGTAGGTACTTAATAAATATTTATGAATGGGTGAATTTACACTTTTTATTATATCCATGAAGATGAAGAATATCTTTTTAATGTTGTTTGTATCCTATCATTCACCTAAGATCATAAGAATCTTGAAGGCAGGCACTGGTCTCTTATTTTGGCCTTGCTCCTGTCTCCTTGGGAAACCAATATATTTTTAAACACATTGTGAATTTACAGAATAACTTGAAGTCTGGGAAGAAGCCAGCTCAATCTTTCATTGTTTTGCTCATAGAGCTTTCCACTGACCCTTTCTTTTCACAATTATGTTTAGCTACCCTATGTTTTACCTTCTGTTACCATGATAGGAATTCTCCTCCTCTCTCCTCCCACAGCCATGCAGTTTAACCCTCTTTTGTGATTGTAAGCGATTTCCCCTCTTTGCACAGCCATCTTTCCACAGAAATCACTCCCTTCATTTTCCTTCATCCTATCAAATGCTCTGTTCTGAACTGTCTTCTGCCTGACTGCCTCACTTGGGTGGTGAGGTGTGTGAAGTTGCTCTCTGCATTCAGGTAGAGCCCTCACTGTGTTTGTGGGGAAGGAAGTTCCCTTTGCTTCCTTCAGGACACAATGAGCACTGTTCTGATGGACTCATATATCATCGGTCATGGCTGAAACTACAACACATCATCATCCTGCAGCTGATTTTCTGCTTCAGGTGACACCATTTTCAGGAGACCCCACACCTTCCTTAGTTTGGTTTTAAATGCTGTTTTCTCAAGAGCCCCATCCTGCATGCATTTGTATATGTTTTCTCCTCTTCTCTGGAGGACACCTCTTCCCACTTATATACACACATGCACACAAACTGACACATGTATTTCTGTGTATTTAATATAACTCCCCAAATCCAGCCACTGTTAGTGTGGCACCATCTTCCAATTAGAAACAATCTGCAGATGTCATGTATCTGTCAGCCTTTGAAGTCAGTCTCCTGCTGGACTGAAATATTTCCATACTGGACCTTCTCTAAGTAGCTCTATTCCTCCCCCCCACCAAATCTTCCACAGAAGCTCTCATATATATTCTCCACCAATACCTTATTAGCAAATATTAGCTTTAGCAGAGTTATTACTTTCATTGAATTTTCAACTATCTGAATCATAAAGATTTCCTTTACATAATTTAGGGTCCTTGTTGATGCTCTAGAGTTGGCTATATTTGTAACTCAGGAAATAACTGAGTAGTTAAAGCTTCCCAGGAGAACAGCTATGTGCAATTTAGAATACCTTGGGAATTGAGCTGCAAATATTTCATTTTGGTTTGCCTCCTCTCCTCTCTTTTAAAAAATTCATTTATTATTGGTCTTTGAATTCTCTAAAACAAGATCTTCTTCCTCTCATTTTTCAAACTGGTATTATTAATATGTTTTGATACATGTAAAGTTCTTAACTGAAATTCAATTAACTCAATTTATGAAAAAGGACAAAGACATTCAAAAGCAAAAACAAAAAAAAATTAATATCATAGGTAAATATAAAAAGAAAATTCAAGGAAAATGCATATTGGGCTTTAACATTCAACTCTATCACCTTTATCAGCATTTCTAAATTGAATACTCTCTAGAAGGCCCTTTTGAAGGCAGGGGCAAGGGTGGACAAAAACAAGATTTCAGGATTTCCCAGTTGCAACATTATTTAAAAAAAAACATTTTATGCATAAAATCATAAAACTAGGTATAAATCCCTTAACCTTTATAGACTTACATGACTCTAAAATCTGGTTTTAAATCATACACATAGATAACCACTAAAATTAACAACATTAATTTAATGGAGCAGATGATATTTTATTAAAATTAATTTCCAAGTTGCAATGTGAGTATGGTCCTGACTACTGCCAGAGCATCACTTTTAACTTTGGTCTGTGCCATATGACAACAGAGTTCTCTTTCCACATGGCTTCATTCAAACTTTTGAGAATCTTCATTACTATAGTGGGTCCTGGGATCATTCAGCGTTCCTTGGGAGAAATGTACTGCTGAACGTTAAGTCCACCTCTGTATTTTTTGATTAGTCTGAAACAACAGAATACATACTCTTTTATGCTATTGTAATAATAGACACAAGTCTGAAAATTTAAATCTAATTGTAGTCATAAAACATCCAGAATATGTATATATTATATTTTTAAAGAATATTTTACAAATGAAAACACTAGATTAAAAAAATACACAAGTAAAAATCCCATGGGTGCTGTGAGTGTGTGTGTGTGTGTGTACATAACTTACAGAGTCACATACATAATATCTCCAAGGACATCTACTTCATCTTATATAGGTTCTTTTTTTTTTTTTTTTTTTTGAGCTTTACTGAGATTTAACTGACATATAACATTTTAGGTTTGAAGTGTACAACATGTTGATTTGATGAATTTATGTATTGCAAATGACTACCACCCAGCAAAAGCTAACACTGCCATCTCATCACATGATTAGCCTGTCTTAGTTGTGGTGAGAAGATACAAGATCTACTCTCATTGCAACATATCATTATTTATAATCTTTGTGGGCTTTTTTTATGTCTTTCCTTTTTTTAATGTTTAATAATTTTTGAGAGACAGAGCCTGAGTGGGGGAGGGGCAGACACACACACACACACACACACACACACACACACAGAACATGAAGCAGGCTCCTTGTTCTGAGCTGTCAGCACAGAGCTGGATGCGTGGCTTGAACTCAAGAACTGGGAGATCACACCTGAGCCGAAGTCGGATACTCAGCTGACTGAACCCCACTATAATCTTTGTAGGGTATTTTGACATCAGTTTGAAAAACATTGCCTTACACCTTTCCATCATTATAAATATGTACTGGTCACCTATAATAGATACCAGATCCGCTGTGGGAGGTTTGGTGTTAAAAAATGAAGACCACTGACATGATTCTTATCCATGTGGTATTTACAGCCCCAGAAAATAAGTGCATAAATAATTAAATCCAGTGTTATAATTCTATGAGGAAGTCCAGGATTTTCTCTATTAACATTGCATTACAAAGAGAGTGGAAGTTTAAAATGATGAGTCTGTATTAGAGGTTATTCACTCTATTCACTACTGTCTACTTATTAAAGCAGAGAGGCATGCAATGTATTTTAGGTATTATCCCAATAACAAGGGTGGAAATATAAAGACATTTTCTGGTAAACTTTAGTTTCTCAAAATGCCAGTTTTCAATTTTTTGAATACTAGCATCTACAGAGTTATCCATACAAGAGAGGCACTGTTCATGAGACTGGTTCAAAATACTTGTAATAATTAAATAGTCATGCTCTAGGTATCCATGTTATCTAGATGCTCCTACACCTATCTGTGTATATAATTGAGATGTGGCTTTTATTTTAAGTACACATGATTTTTATACATGCACTGTGCTGCATTCAGATGTAAGGTTGTAAAACTTTCAGCATCTAATATACAAGCCCCAGGTGGCATTTACTAACCCCTCTGTCTCAAACATGCTACCAGTCCCCATGGCACTCACCATTCCTTAACCTGCTTTGCATTCACCACTTGTCATCCTCCAAAACTAATATGCTTATTTACTTATATACTTTCTTTGTCTCACTGGACATAGCCTCAAGGATCATGACCTTTGCCTGTTTGCCAGCCAGCATTCTCAGCTCCTGGAATATTGTCTAGTGTACCTTAGATATTGATTAAATATCTGTTATGTGAATCACGTTTTTTTTTTTTTTTTTTTTTTTTGTATTTTCTGAGGCAAAATATAAAAACAAAAGCAGACCTAAAGAACACAAACAAAAACCTTAAAGCTACTTAATTTCACTTTTCAGGAAGATTTTATTTTGATTGAATTCCAACTTGTCTCTTATCTGATTTCTTAAAGGCGGTGGTTGTCAAAGAGGAGTCTTCAGACCAGTATCAATGGCCTCACCTGGGAACTTTAAAATGCATATTCTCAGCCCCACTTTGAACACACTAAATCAGAAGAACTTGGGAGTTGGGCTCAGCAATCTGTGTTTTAAAGAGCTCTCAGGGTGATTGTGATGCACAGTGAAGTTTGAGAACCACTGCCTGAAAGCATGGATTTCTTCTATCTGCACTTCTTCCTTAAAAACAAAACAAAATGACCCTGCATCTTAACTGCATGTCCCATGTTTAGTGGAATTGAAAATGACAACTTTGCCTGAAAAATTCCTTTCCTCCAATAGCTTTTGGCATTTCTTTGCCATTTCTGAGTATTTCCACTCTTCACAAATAGCTAGAGGTGGTTTAACGATGTACAAAAGTCATTTCCAAATATCTTTCCTGTTCTCCTAAGCTATTTTATCTCTTATGAGAAAATTAAATGCTAAAATTAAAAACTGAATACCATAAATTTGTGGGAAACTGGATAATACCAATGAACTCCTCCTGGTCTTATTACTTTGAGTCTTGAGCCACAAACACTTTCTTTTTGAGGAGAAGCCAACAGCCCTTAAGTGCAGAAATTCTACACAAGGCTGAATAGGTGTAAATTCTCTACACTGGTTGTACCAGCTGTTCAGAGTCCTGAACCTCTCTGTATCTCAGTTTTGTGATCTGTAAAGTATGATAATAATAAAGCATGTCTCAAAGGGTAGTTATGAGGATCAGGTTATTTAATATATGGAAAGTTCTTAACTGTGCTAGGCACCAATAAGCACTATGTAATTTGAGACATTACCATTGAGTTGTAATGAATTCTACCTTATGAAGAACCACTAGATAAGATTTGCTTAAGGGTAAGAATTTTAAAGACCTATAAGAGTTTTCAAAAAATTAGAAAGTTATCATTCATGTTACTTGATTTTCCTCTTGGATGCCCTTATTTAACATAAAAAATTCTCCTCCATGTGCTTCCTGTAAATGAGAGTTCAACACGGCCGTAAACATCAAGGAAGGAGCCAGGTTTGTAAGAACACTTAAGCATTTTTTAAAAAAGTTATTCTCTGAGCTCTTCTTCCTGCTGTTCCCTGTTGTTTCCTTCTTTTCCCTCAAACAACATCATCATTCTCACAAGTGACTTTATCATTCTTTAGGTTCTAGTACTGTACAGACTCAATGAATGGTCTCTGCCCCATTCGGAGAGATAGATTTATCCAGTTACTCCACTCTATTTGCCCCCGTCCATGCCTGCTAATGAAACCCAGGTTTGACAGCAGGTAAATTGGGCTGTGGGTATCTGTCTGGGGTATATCTACCCAAGGAGTGCACAAGGTTTCCCAAGGTATGTGTGGCAGGGCACTGAGAGTCTGTTTTGCCCATGGAGAATAGATTTGGACTGACCTGTTTCAAAGTCAGTCCCTGCAAGACTCCTGGTAATTTGTACTGGTTCCATGCACTTAAGAGGATACATTCAAGATCTCAGATTTCCTAAATCAATCTGCCTAAGAAAGGCACTGAGATTGAATTGTAATTCTAGTGATCCTTTTGACTGTTCCCATTTTTATAAATTGTCCAGGAAATAATTTACCTTTATTTGTCACCATCATCCAACTATTACAAAAAAAAAAAATCACTCTTGAAGGAGAATCCCACCAAACTAAAGCACAGATGTAATGAAGGGAAAGGACAAAGACATCATAGCAAAGCACATATCTTCTCTATCTTGTAATTAGAGAAAGAGACATTTTCTGGTAGAGAACAATGTGATTTGGCATATTAAAATAAACAGCATTCAATTTTACCCACCTTTCTGGGTGTATTGGGTTAAACAGGTCCTTCTAAATAAAAGAGAAATATACCTTAAAAGTCATTTGATAAAGCCTGGTAAAATGTTAACAATATACTGTCCAGATATTGTGAAATTGAATGAATTTAATACTGAGTTACAAAGCCCTTTGCAAGTCAGGTATTTTTCAATTCATTGCTTTAAAAAAAGCTGAAGGAGGAACTAATTGAATTGTCAGCTGTGAGATCATTAAAATAATTTTTGAAGCTATATTTCTGTGTGATTTTTGGCACATATCTTGGAAGAGGTTCAAAGAATTGAGTGGCACTGCTATACAAGATTTTCCCTCGCTTATGTGAACTAGGTTTCTCTCAAACAAAAATAGAAATTGAATCAGTCCTGAGCCCTATCTTATTCTAGCACTAAGGTTATTTATTCAAGGTATGATTTTATTTGTATTTATTTTGTTTCAGTTTATTTATTTTGAGAGAGAGAGAGAGAGAGAGAGAGCATGCGAGCAGGGAGGAGCAAAGGGAGAGGGAGAGAGAGTATCCCAAGCAGACTCTGGGCTGATAGCATGGAGCCTAATTCGGGGCTCAAACTCACTAACCATGGAACCATGACCTGAGTTGAAATCAAGAGTCAGACACTCTACCTACTGAGCCACCCATGCACCCTTCAAAGTAATTTTAAAAAACCTCACCTACCCCATTAAGTACTATATATCCAGCAAAAGGTTACTTTTTATGTTTAATTATTACTTAATAAGATGAACAATATATTTATGTTGTTTTATCAATACTGTCCTTGTAATAGCTAATTTTAAAAGAAAATAGCATTACTCAGAGCTTTATGATTATAGAACATATAAGAAATTTCAATTTCCATCTCTCTCTGTATATTTGCAAATAAATATGGTAGCTGATCAATAAAAGGTTTTAAGTATGAAAGTTTACATCAAGACAAAATCCTGCAGAAGACATATATTGGAAACATAAGTTCAAGTTTTAAAAAGGAACAATTCACAATTTATGACTAATAAAGAACTTTTTCATGATTTTGAAACTAGATAATCAAATCAGTATTGCATTTAAATTTTATTGGAAATATGTGTGTGTATATAGATATAGATATAGATATAGATACATAGATACATATATAAAGGAATATTGTGACATTTTAATTTTAAAATTGTGAATATTCTCCACAGGCCAGAAGTGCATCCTTTTAACTTAAATTTTAAAAATTATATGACTTAGGGGCATCTGGGTGGCTCAGTTGGTTCAGCGTTCAACTTCTACTCAGGTCATGATCTTGTGGTTCATGAGTTCAAGCACCTCATTGTGCTTGCTGCTGTCAGAGCTGAGCCCAGTTTAGATCCTCTGTCCCTCTCTCTCTGTCCCTCCCTGACTTGTGCCCTCTCAAAAATAAATTTAAAAAGTTAAATATATATATCAACTTAAAATTTTTGAGACGTTACATAATTGACCAAAATAAAAGCAAGAATATTTGTTTGCACTTTGTCACTTGGGTTTGTGTGGTTCTGGGGACTAGAATGTGACTCCCTTTACTCTGTCCCAGTTTACCATCCACTTCCAGGCTTGACAGTTCCTGGCACTGAACAATTAGAACTTCATTGTTAGAAGTTATTCAAATAGAAATTTGGTGTTTATGAAAACACAGCTGTTATAAAGAAAGGTTGCACAGGAAACTTCATCAATCATTTTCAACTGAAAGTGAATGAATGTGTTTATCTTTTTTGTTCTTTTTTTCCCCTAAGAAATGCTTTTGAAAGGGTAGAGTGCAAGGTCCATTAAGAGCTTTTTAGTTTGCATTAGGGAAATGGAAAGTTGCTGCAGAAGGACAAAACTGCAGAGTGAAGCTAGGGTCCCAGGATATGAAGGAAACTGCATACATTCAATTTTTTTTTTATTACTATAACACACCTGTGAAGGTGGCAAAGAGTCACTCAATGATACTTGAATTATTACTATCTAATTTTAAATGTGGTTGAGCCTCCAAAACTCATCTTGCTGATCTTAGACTTACTTAGAAACAATTACAAAAATAGGGGCACCTGGATGGCTGTCAGCTGAGCATCTGATTCTTGATTGTGGCTCAGCTCATGATCCCAGGGCTGTGGGATTGTGCCCCATGTCTGGCTTCATCCTGAGCATGGAGCTTGCTTGAGATTCTCTCTCCCTTTCCCTCTTCCCCTCTCCCCCACTCGTGCTTTCTGTCTCTCAAAAAAAAAATACAAAAATAGATCTATAACTACTGGTGTTAAGGGATACCTGTGATAAAGTTCCAAAAAAAAAAAGCTTCATAGGAATATTAGAGTATAATTCTATTTCAGGTAAATAAATCAACACAGTCTTTATTTATGTGAATATGTGTATGTAAAAAGTGAGATGTAGAAGGAGAGGTAACAAGAGTGTTACCAAATTAAGGACCTCATTTGTTCACACATTTAAATATGGTTATTTTATTTTTGTAGTTTGAAAAACAGCAAATAAAGAAAATTTAGAAGAGAAAGGTTTCTTCCTGCCATCCTGTGAAAGCATCTAATTATCACCCCACCCCTAACTCAAAGCTGCCGGAACCTGCTGAATGATAGGTGACCTGTACATACAAAGACTTCTGTGATTGGAAGCTAGTATTATTTCTATGTGTCCTACCAACCAGGGAGAGTACTTTGCTAGACAGAGCATTTTCCCCTTTCAACAGAAGCTGTCATTTTAGTGCTCCAGTATTATTCTGCTCCCATGGCCATTCAGGCTGTGTCTGGCTGGCCATTTTGCTAAGGGAAAACAGCATGTCCAAAAGTTCATGCTCTCTCTTCCATTGTCAGTGTCTTTGGTGTTCTTGTCTCCTGAGCCTTGTAGAAAGATCTCTGCTTTCAGTCAAAACGGGATCAGATTTGGTGAGATGAGGCAGTGTTTTTTGTTTGTTTGTTTGTTTTGTCTTCTCATCTGGAGGTGCTGGATTGATGTTCCTTGTGCCCAGAAGGTGGGCCTCAGACCTGTTTGTTGGGACATCTTATGGGAATAGCACAGCTATAACTGGACCTCACTATTTGCCCAGATACCGCAACTCAGGTTTAGACTAGAGGGGTGAGTGGCAGGTGGGCATATACCTGGGGCCCTTGAAACACACCCTTCTTTGCAAGCCCACATTTACATGGGATTCTCTTCCATTTTCTTTCAATGGATTGTAAAATCCTGGGGAACATATGCTAATTTTCCTTCTGACCAGCAGGCATATTTATTTCTTCATTAAACCTAATAGCCTGCAAGTCATTCATACCAAACAACAAATTCCACTTACATTCACAGCTTCCAATTGTTGACTATGTGCGAGGTTGAGGAGGTAGAGGTTAGCTTTTTTTTTTTCAACGTTTTTTTATTTATTTTTGGGACAGAGAGAGACACAGCATGAACGGGGGAGGGGCAGAGAGAGAGGGAGACACAGAATCAGAAACAGGCTCCAGGCTCTGAGCCATCAGCCCAGAGCCTGACGCGTTTTTTTTTTTTTTTTTTTTTTTTTTTTTTTTAGATTAGCTTTTTACCATAATGATAACCCATGTGACATCAGCCACTTTGTTTTCTGGGCTGGGGGTGGGTAGGGGGTGGCAGTAGGAGGGAAGAGGAACTCTGATCACTTTCTTCTTACCTCTGCTGACATCTTCAGAGGCAGCCAGGACTTCCTAAAAATTGATGGCTTTCTAAGGTGAATTTTATCAATCCATGTTATAAATTATAATTTGCAGGATTTGGGTAGCTTAGGGGTAAAAGGAGATTATCAATACCAGGGAGGGCTGGTGGTAAATATGTCCAATTTTTGACTAACAAGTTAGGTATTTGATTTGTAGATTATCTGTGACCTATTTGAAATACTGATCCACTTTCTTGCCCCTATGCCCCTGGGCCATGTCTCCCACAAGGTGGTAAATGTGCTCAAGAAATATAAACTAATTTTCATATAAGCCTGGGGGGAAAAATAAGATGAAAAGCAAATATATGGCAAAGATCTTCACATAATATGCTCCTAAATCAAATAGAAATGATTTTGTATCATCAGTTCTTCAGGATAATTCAGGCCACTGTTACCCTATACTTAGGAAGTTTCATCAATAATTGATTGTTTCCTTTTAGCATGGGGCTATTTTGTTCCATTTACTCCTCAGAATACAGCAACCACATTTATGACACAGCCTCTCAACACTCTCTTCTCCCTTTCCCCACCTCCATTCCTCATTGTTTCCCTCCCCTACTCCCCTCCCCTCCCCCAATGTCCTCCATCTCCACTCCCCACCCTCCTCCCTCACAGGTGTACCATAGATGACCGAGTCACCCGGGTGGCCTGGCTAAACCGCAGCACCATCCTCTATGCTGGGAATGACAAGTGGTCCATAGACCCTCGTGTGATCATCCTGGTCAACACACCAACCCAATACAGCATCATGATCCAGAACGTGGATGTGTATGACGAGGGCCCTTACACCTGCTCTGTGCAAACAGACAACCACCCGAAAACTTCCCGGGTCCACCTCATAGTGCAAGGTGAGTTACAGCTGGATTCGGGGCTTGGTGGACCTGTCGATGATGGAAGGGAAACATTATCTCAGTCTTTGCTTCTATTCTTGTGTGAAGACATGAGAAACATTTTCCTCTGTGGAACCCAGAGACTGAGTGTATGTTCTGGATTCCTTCCCATCTGCTGAATTCTTGACTAAGTACTGCATATCTTCACAGTCTCTGAATTGTACCTTTGGTCCTTCTGTTCTTGTTAATAAGTTGTTTGGCATGTGCTTGTTGAGCTTTCTTAAGTTACTTAGCACTCTAAAGTAGGGCAAGAAACATTAAAAAAAATAGAGGTGGTATTACTCTCTGTGCCTTTTAATTATCTTTCACGGGATTATTTCATAATAAAAGGTTAACACTGATTTGATGTTATATGACTTGTGACTAGTTTTGCATGGTTGTTGGGTGTGCATATTCCAGAAGGGGTTCTGGATTCTGCATTCGAGTCCAACCCAGCATGGTGGCTGGGTCTGTGCATCCTGTTAGCCTCACAACAGAGTGTATATTAAAAGGGATACTAGTCAAAATGCTATCTCCGGGTCTATGTCAGAAATACATCCATATAATTTTTAAAAAGGGGAGGTTTTCCTTAACATCCCCTCTCATTCTCTCTTTTAAAATCTGTGTCAGGATACCCAAACATATTATACAATAGTTTTTCATTAGAATTTCACATTGTAGGAAAAAAACTAAGGCCGAAGAAATGTCAGAATCCCAGATATTAACTATTAAATATTAGGAATTAAAAGCACATTCAAATAGCAGCTAAGAGAATTTGGGAGCCATTTTAAAACAAGGAAGCAATACAAATTAACTTATTTTGAACTACCGCTAACTAACATCACCCCTCTGCCCCACCATTTCTATGTAAAGTAATTTATCTCAGGTGTTGACTTATGGTAACAATGAAGTACTAAGGATACTACTGGCCATCCCCCAGTGACACAGCCTTCCTCCACCAAATGAGAGACTTGGGTGGACCTTTCTCAGAGTCTCCTATACTTACCTCTTGGAGCTGTACACTGAAATCTCAGAAAGAGTCCCTGTGTGTGATTCAAGTTTTAAAAAGTGCCTTTTATCAATTCCCATCTGTAGTATATTTGACGAATTGTTTTCAGTTTATGAAATGTTTACTGCATCCTCGCTTAGATAATGTGGATGTTTTCACCCCTACTTTACTAAAAAAAAAAAAAAAATACTTTACTCACATCAGTTGGTTTCATGGAGAGTTTGAATAGGGGTTAGTGTCTTTTCACACTTCATTCACTTGTAAAAATCAGGGTGGCCATTCTTTCTTTTGGCTAAAACAGCTCTTTGCTAGCTTAACATCCAGGTCTCTGGTTCTTGGGACATTTGTAATGGCATGTGCTGGATCAGAAATCATTCTGCTGCAGCTTTCTTTTCCACCAGGCCCTGGGTGCTGCCATATTGCTTGAAGCCCAGCCTCAGTTCAGCCTCCAAGCCCTTGTCTCATCCCCAAGTGCTTTCAGACACCCACATTGGCCTGCATACCACAGATGTCTGTACACTCTGCTGTTTCCATTCTCCACTCATGTCCCACCCAGGGGTATGGCTTGGTGATGATCACTGCTTTGGAACTACAAGACGGCCTGCCATCTGGAGATAAAGGCAGCTGTCATGTCTGATGCTTCTTCTCAGAGGATGGTGGAGGCACTTGGTGAGATCAGTTATCTGAGATGAGCTGGAATGTCTGTTGAAAGTTTCTGGGGGTGCAGAAAACAAGGGGGTGTGAGTTCTCACTACCCCGCCTGCCACCTGGGCTTAGTTCCAGAGGAGCTGAAATTCTCAGCTTTGGAAGTGACGCCTCCATGGCACCTTCGTGGCCTTGACAGCAAAGTTATCTTCAAATTCAGGAAATGCAGCACTGAACTAAAAAAGAACTGTCAGGCACTGTACAGAAACAGACTCAAACAGAACAAGGCTATCACTTTTCAGGAAATAAGACAGATTGTGTAAGCATGTCAAAGTCAATACAGGCCATAAAGTGCTAGTGATGGAGAGCTTCAGGGATAATGTGCTTCATAAGGCCCTTGGAGCAATTCGTTGGGCTGGATATAGAACCCAGTGGTGTTTCCCTGTGGGCTTCATAGGTTTGGGTCAGAAAGAGTCCAAGAAGAGGCGAGAGCAGAGCCATGGAGTGACTGCAGTTTCAGAGGTCAGTTCCTCACAGTCTCCACATTGCAGACCAAGTGACTCTTATAACTCTGGGCAACTGAGGTGTGAAATCCAATGCAAAAGATCAGGGTGGGTGGAAGTGGGAGGAGACGACCTTCCCTTGAACACTTAGCAGATGGGCCTTTACATTTACTGAGAGGTAAAAAGAAGGCACTCACAGAGCTGCATTCTCTTCTGTCTTGGTTAGCAATGGGTGACTTGTTCTTTCTTTGGAGACCAGTTGAATTTCTAGTGGGAGGAAGCAGAGACCCCACTGCTCAATTAGAAAGAAGTCCAAGAGTCCTCCTTCTTCCCAGCAGCTATCGGCTTTTGTCCAGTCTATAGATTAATTTTTCAGACTTAGTGTTAGTTCAGGTTAGATAAAGATAATGAAAGTTTCCTAATCCTCTTAAAGAAGATTTATCTGACTGAGTAGAAAGCTTTTGGAATACAATAAGGCATGTATAAAACTGAGGCCTAATCTTGCCTTTAATTTCAAACTGCTGATGGTTATTGATTTTGCAATGAGAAAAACTGAAAAATTTCCGAGCTGCAACATGTCTGTTGAGAGAGAGAGAGAGAGAGAGAGAGAGAGAAAGAGATGTTTATTTATCTTCTGTCCATTTGAGAATGTTAGAATCTCGTCACCTCTGCCAACCAAGTGCCATTAGCAGAAGGGAGAGCAGTCCCATGGGGCCCTGGCTTTGCTGCTCCCTGTTGCCGCAAAGTGAGGAACTCAGAGAGGCTCTGTCACTAACCTCAGAGCCTGTCCCTTACTTTTTTATAAGGTGGCCTTTGCCACATACCTGATAGCATTAGTTTCCAAGTCCTCTTCAAGAGAGCTGCATTCGTTAAAATACTATCACTGATACCCATGACACGTCTTGGCCTCTGAGGGAATAATTTTAAAAAGCACCATGTGAATATGTATGATAATGTGACCTAGACTGTATACTTAGGTATTAAGAAAATCCAGAGCAAGAGAGAGGTGTTGCTGTGGAGTCAGATTAGTCAGGTAGGAAAATCAACCTGGCAGCTCTGTTGGGGATGGAGTGAAGTGGAGAGAAGCAGAAGTATTGGGGAGGAGGTTACTCCTGTCACCCAAATGTGTGATGTGGGTGGGTTGTATGTCTGCCTGTGGAAATGGAGAAGGTTCAAGATATTGTCCAAGGGAAATTGAGAGGATTAATCTTAATGCCTTAAAAGGGGAAGAATTAAAAGGATATCGTTTCCATTTTTGAGTTTGGGGAAATATCGACAGCATGGCTAATAATCATGGAATTAGGATCCTGGGCCTCTAGGATAGGAAAGCATTAGTCTTGCTAGGTTTAGGGACAAGGAAAGCACAAATATCAAACATGTGCTATAGAACTAAGGTGTAACTCAGGATCAGAAAAGGTATATTTGAGATCCATTATGAACGTATTAACATGACAGTAGGTAAGATTTCTGAAATTAACTATTCCTACAGAGCAGCAGAGACCATAATTTATTTATATCCAACCCCAGCACATAGTACACTGTCAGAGGCATACTAGGCATTCGGCAAATGTTTGTAAAATGAATGGAAGAACAGATTGATACAGCTAATGAAATGGCATCTGAAGGCAGTGATCATAAAGCCCCTTGCAAGCAGATCGGGGTGGGGAATGAGCCAGACACTGTCCAGATAACTTGGAATGGACAGTAATTGGGAACAGTTCCCTGGAGGGATAAGGGTCTTCAGTGTCACAAGCTAAGAGATATACCAGGGATAACATGCATTTATTTAGCACTTTACAGCACTGGTCACAATCTTTGTCTCACTTGACCCTTACAACTAGCCCTGGGAGGCTGAAGTGCAGTGACTGTTCTCCTTGTTTTGCAAGTTAAATAACTGCAGTTCATGGAGGTTAAGAGAGCAGCCAGGGTCTCCTGTGAGTAAGTAGCAGAGCTGAGTCTTGAACCATGGCCATATGACTCCAAGATCAATGTTTCTCCAGCATGCTCCAGCATCCCCACTGCCAGCCATGTCTGAGGTTATTTCTCTAATTTAAATCCATGGGAATTTTTCAGTTATCCTTTCTTTCCACATACCCCTCTTTTTTCCCTGCTACTGATATTACATTGTATCATCAGAAATTGAGGACAAAGCTCAAGAAGAAAATTAGCAGTGGGGGTGGGATGCCAAAGCTACAACAAATGGTATAGAGATGCTGAGTGAAGCAAAGAAGAAGATAATTAATTTACTAGTAGCTCATCACTCCAGGGATACACGTTTTAAATGTTACCTCTTTATCCTATGTAAGTACTGAAAACTCTGGCCCCTCTGAGAATCCAGTATCTAATTGTGATTCTAATTGTCATGAAGTCTTCAGCACTCTGAAATTCTGTGGATATCTGGTGTCACCATGGTCATAATCTTTGTCCAGGATGGATCGGCAGGAAGATGTGCTGGCTCTTTGCTCCCTGGATGTTGACATTTTCTGTCTGCTTTCTTGGCTAGTTCAGAAATCTGTTTACTACCAGGTATTTCTTTGCATGGAACAAACTCCTCTTGCTCAGCCTAATTTTATGCAAATTGCAAGAAATGCCGAACTATGTGAATTTCTCACATCTGAGACTCCACAGCAACATCATGCAATTTCTGTGTCTGCAAAACACTTTGAGTCTTTGAGCCTGGAGTCAATTCAGGTGAGACTGGTTGGTACACAATGTTGAGTTTGGAGAAGTCTGATTTGCGAACCAGTCCAGTCCTAGATTCTGCTGAGTACCAGCCAACTTCTGAATTGGGCACATTAAGCATAAACCTTAGCTCAGTTGATCCTCACACCAACCTTACAAAGTCTACATCAGATTTACATTTTAAAAATAAGGAAGCTGAGGCTTAGAGAGGTTAAAACTGCCCAAAGATGATGGCACCTACTAAATGCTTTAAATTCTCTTCACTAGATTTGTGTCTGGAAAACAGCTATCAAAATAGAGTAAAAAAGCATGTTACTTACATAATCTTTTGATTAATTCTTCACAAAATCCCTGGGAGACAAAACAGAAAATTACCATATTCTAAGAAAAGAAATTGGGATTCAGAGTTGAAGTCATTTGTCCAAGTTACCCTGGCCAGTAAGTGGCAAAGCATCACTTAATAAAAAATGCCAGATGATATGATTCTAGATCCAGTATGTTCACACACCAGACTGCTAATTCATAGCTAAATAAAAGGACAGGTAAATGTCACTATTAGTGAGAGAAATATAAAAAGTTCTAAAGTACTGCTAAGAAGAGTGGATACCAAGGAGACTTGCTGGGGTGGAGTGGCAAGGCTGAGTCTGAGGCCGGGGAGCAGATGTGGGGCAGGGCTCTGGGGGAGCATGTGCAGCAGGCAGGGGAAGCAGGCCCTGCAAGTCACAGTTGTGCCAAGGAGCAACCTATTTTCAGATTTTCCTTTGTAACCAACCTCTTTTCTTCTGCTATTTTCTCCTCTTCTCCCAAATATTACAGTCATTTCAATTAACATGTGTAATTTTGGGCCTAAAGAAAAGCAGCCAGTCAACCTGAAATAAATTTAATTTATTCAGTCTCTATTTTAAATTATAATCACACTTGTTCTTCACAGAGTCAGGGTGGAAAAGTAGAAAAGAGCAAGATTGTGCATCAGAAAACTCACTCCCCAGCCTCAGTACTGCTCTTGACTTCCAGGCCTGTATTTTTAGGATGTTCCCTTCCTGGCTTCTGATCCTTGGGTGAATAATAAAAGTCAACGTACTTAATTTTATTCAGATACACATATGCATACCTTGATCTTACATATTATGCAGATTATATTTTGCGTTTGAAAATAAGATACTGAGAAAGGGTCTATAAGTTGCAAATTCTATGTGCAGGTGCAAATAAAACACACAGGCCAAAGAGTCCATAGTACAAAATAAGTTAGAAGACTTTCTCTGGGCTTCATTTTCTCTATTTTAAAATGGAAGTGTTGAAGAAATGGTAAGGAAGTCCTTTCTAGTTATTATATTTTAGGATTTATTAATGTAATTTCTTTGGAGGATTTTTGTATAGCCATGCATCTCTACTCCCCGGCTTTTCCTCCTTCACCCATTGATGGGGAAGTCAGAAAGGTTTGCTCTTATCCTCTTTCTCATTTGTATTTTCTTCAGAGACCTTAAGATTTGAGGTCCCCTTGCTCAGACCATTTTTAGTGGTGACTCTGAGCATTGCTCACCCACAGTGGTTGTGGCTCAGAGGATGGAAAAGAAAGACATCCTCTCCTTCCCTGTTCCACTCTGATATTTGTAAGCCGCTATAACCCACATCCAACAGTGTAATATATGCTAACATTCTTTTTTCTTTAAGGATTATTTTACTTATTTGGGGGCGGGGAGAGACAGACAGCATGAACAAGGGAGGGAGAGAGAGACATTCAGTGAAGAGCCCCAACATGAGACTTGATCCCAAGAGCTGTGAGATCATGACCTGATCCAAAATCAAGAGTCGGATGCTTAACTGACTGAGCCATGCAGGCACCCCTATGCTAACATTATTAGTTTAGGGACTGGATAAACTAAGAAGGCAACTACAACTTAGAGGGGATAGGAATGAAGTTCTTGCCCTCAGAATACCCCCAGAATACAATACAGGAAGGTACCTCAAAAGCCTTCTTTCACAAGAATGGTATCCCCACGCAGGCTCTCTTCACACTTGACCTGGTCTCCTTCTGCCTCAGGGTTGGAATGAAGCCCATGCTCTCACTCTCCATTCAAAGATTCTATCCCTTTCTTCAGGCTGTGTTACTCAACTGTTATCTGACTTTGTCAGCCATGTAGCTGGAGCTGGATTGGTGTTCACTCCACCTAGTCTCCCAGGTTGCTACACCTCTCGTGACATCATGTGTAGTTGGCTACAACACAGTCCAAAACACGTTTTGTAACAAAGAACATACTTCCTTTTATCAAGTTTCTACTCCTTCCTGTCCTTGTGAGGAGAAATATGGGACTTTGTTCTGCTCTGCTTAGAAGCTAAGATCATCACACACACAACACACAGAGCACACGCACACACACACACAGCCACTCATGGTCACACATACATGTACACACAGTTTTCACAGACTTCATGGGTATTTTTTGGCCTGTCGAATTCCGTCCCACCCTCCATTAAATATATAGGTTCAGCCAAGACACCTGGTTGGTTCTGTGGGTTAAGCATCCTACTCTTGATTTTGGCTCAGGTTATGATCACACAGTTCATGAGATTGAGCCCAATGCCTGGCTCTGTGCTGACACCACAGAGCCTGCTTCAGAATCTGTGCCTCCCCCCCCCCCGCCCCTCCCCTGCTCATATGTGTGTGCTCTCTTTCTCATAAATAAACAAATGTTTAAAAAATATGTAGGTTTAGCCTCCCTCTAGAAAAGGCTGGGAGGGGGAGTATATGCTCAATTTCTCTTGTAACGCTTAAAATCTTTGAGTTCTAGGAATAGGAAGAGTTGGATTTTCCATGGTGAATGAGACCTGAGAAAAATTAGACACTGGATGAACACTTTCTCAGGGCTGGAGATGGTATGACCCTGTCTGCCAAGGGGGCAACATTTTCATTTGAGAGTTCTGGCTTTTAAAATGTGTGGGCTTGTACTGAGGCACAGACACATGATCTAAGACGGTGCTACCAATCCTGGCACCTAGTGATGTATACAGTAGCCAGAAAGAGAAGTGCCAGGGCCTGGGGCTGTCATCTGCCTTATTTTCAATAGAATTAAAGAAATAGGGGGTACCAATTTGGCTTAGTCAGTTGAGCTCCTCTTGATTTAGGCTCAGGTCATGGTCTCACAGTCGTGGGATTTAGTCCCAAGTTGTGATCCACACTGAGCATGGAACTTGCTTAAGATTCTCTCTTTCCCTTTCCCCTTTCCCCTCTCCCCACTCATGCTCTTTATCTAAAATAATAATAATAATAATAATAGTAATAGTAATATAATAAATGAATTAAAGAAACGGAACAGTCATAAAGTCTGTTCTCAAAATCATCACTAATGTGGAGATGGAGAAGAAAATGAAATGCCTGTTATGTTCTACTTAATTTTCATGGTGAGCTCAGCTCATTTCCTAAGAAGCTAGTCTATCAATAGCTCGAGTAAATACAAGAGGATCTTTACTGTTGTGGGCAGAGGAAGCAATCACACTTTAGAAGAAGATAAATTACTAAATGTTCATAAATTCTAATAGATTAAAGTTCATCATGGCTCTCATATAGTCAGGATCCTACATAAGATTTCAAACTTCACCACCCACAAGATTAGTCATAGCTTAGAGACAGAGTAATATGTAAATTCAGAATATTGATATTTTCCTATATGTAGTGTGTGTACACATATTTGGAGAGCCTGACTTGTGTTCTGAAACGTGGAGTTGGGTCCCTAGTTAACAAGTTTTATCTCACACACAGTGTCTTGGCAAAAATAACTATTTTCTGTACGTATCCTAGTTTGGCTTCTCATAAAGATACCAAAAAGCCTTTGACTATTTACTCACTAATAATTCTCCTCCATAGGTATAGAAATTGAAAAGTAATAGTAGTGAAGTAAAACAGGATTTTTTTTAAATAATCATAAATCATGGCTATCATGCACTGAGTACCTAGTATGGCAGTCATTTTACAGACATAGTCCAATTCTATTTTCCAGTTAAGCCCAGAAGGTGGGATATATTTTCCTACTTTTCTGAATAAGGAAATAGTCCAGAAGGCTAAGGAGCTTGCCTTGGATCACCAGCTGATAAGACCTGTGATTTCACTGTGTCCAGTCTGTAGGGAGAGCCCACACTAAACCCCCACTTGGAACTTCCTCTCAATTCCATCCCTTTTATACAGGCAGGCCAGACTGCCACAGCAATTCGTTTACAATACATATGCTTTCCTTGCCAGATTATTTCTGGTTAAAGGATTTCAGTCTAATATCTCTAGAATTAGGGTCTCTCTTCCTTAAATCTTTTTCTATCATTCTAGTTATCTTAGTAATTACAACATCCTTCTCAAAGTTAATATCAGGTTTATATCATCCTGCTAAATCAATATTTCTGGTTGTGAATTGCTTCCAAAATTCTATCCTCTAATTTCTGATTTGTCCCTGAACTCTTCAAATTGGGCATCCATAGACATTTTTGGATGTCCCATGTTGTACTTAACCTTCTTTGCTCAAAATCTTGTTCTTCCTCTTTTAGTTCATATTCCTATTCATAGACACACCATCCTTGTACAAAACTTTTGCATAAACTTTGACCCTTCTCTTTCTTTTTCTTCTCTATCAAAGCAGATATGTCCAATAAAGTTACTGTCTTCCTTTCTGTTCCATCAAAGTGCAAAATCTTACTCCCAAGCCACTTTTTAGTCACATCGTAATTGCTACACAATCCTGTCTCTGTCACCTCTTAATTGAATTTAACACCATTGTCTAAATATTCCTGATGCACACATCTGATCATGTCACTCCCCCCTCCTTATGATTGTAATGACTCCCTATTGATGAAAAAGTCAAACCCTCTTAGATTGCTTTTCCAACTGCTAAACAATTAAAAGCCAAGCCTACTTTCCACTCTTGCTTTCTGTTATTCCATTTGTGTATCCTACACACAATGTAGGCAAACTTGTCTTTGTAAAACCCCTACCCACAGTGCTCTGCCTTCTTTTCAATTTCTCACACCATCCGTCTTGAATGTTCTTTTCTCTGAGATTCCAAATTCTGCAGACCCTTTCAAGCAGCACTGTCCCATAAACCTCTTACCTGCCCAATAGCCCTTTCAGTGATGATGGGATTGTTCTATATTTGCACTGTCCAACATGGTAGCCATTAGCCACAGGTGACTATTGAGAACTTGAGATGTGGCTAGTAGGACCGATGAACCAATTTTTTAGTATTATTTAATTATAATTAATTTAATTAAAAATAGCCACACATGCTAGTGGCTATAATATTGGACAGTACAATTTTAGATTTGTTAAATATCCAAAACCAAAGGCTTTCTTTGGAATTCTAATACCATTTTACCTACACTCTCTTAGGATAACTGAAACTTTTTATTTTATATTTCAGCTATTGGTGGATTTCACTCTTTTCTATCTCCAGATTATAATTTCCTTGAAGACAAGGGCCAGAGTTAGCATCATATTTTTTTTTATATGGGTGCAGTTTAGGGATCACAATCTGAATTGGCATGACCAGTTACCACATTTATATTAAATGTTTCTAATCCATAAAAATAAAGGCAAAATATCCTATCTTGAAGGTTATTAGAGACCATATCACAAAAAGCAACATCCACCTTGGATTTGTTACCTTTGTCTTCGTGTGTTTAGGGTGGATTGATGTCCACTGTAGGCACTGAAAATATTCCTATTGAATAGAGTTCTTAGTGAAACATTTTTTTTTAAATTTCAGAATTCAGAGCTCAAGGGGAAAGATCTGATATAACCACTTTCTTCTGGTGGATTTGGAAATCACCTTTAAACAAGATGCCTCAGAGGGCAGCCCTGGCAGACAGAGCTGAAAGTGTGTGCACCCAGCTTGATGCAATAAACATAATGGGATGGGCGATGTCTTCTGATTGGCCAGCAAGCAGACATTAATGACCAGTTAGCAACTGTGTTCAGGTCAATTAATTTATATTTGTATTTTGCAAACTAAAAGTTGCCCTGTTAGATTATTGATTCTTTGTCCCTGTATTCAATTTGTTTTTAATTGCACCATTGCTGGGCCAAGCCCTCCCTCCTGGCAAGCTCACAATAAATCTGCCACCATCTCAACAATCAACAATAAATGTGTCTCTTCATGTCATTATTAATATGTCTCTTGGATTGGTTCATTACCACGGTTAACAGTTTATAAGAGCAGGATGGCACACTGCCAGGAGGATTCCTTTTCCCAAGGGCTATTTTGTCGTGACAGGATTGATGTTCTCAGGGCTGTGAGTGCCTAAGGAAGGCGGGTTTTAATTCAATATAGCAGGAATACAGGCTACCTAATCCTCTTTTTATCATAAACAGCTTTAGAAGAAGATATTGTTGGAATAGATTTTACCCTCTCTTACAGTTCTCCTTCTCCTCACTTCCTATTCTCTTTATATCTTCTTAATTCCTTCTTAATTTCTGTTCAGATGGACTCTTCCCCCTCAAAAACAACATAACAGGTACCTGGGTGATCTAAAATCCTCAAGTAAGGGTATCCTCCAGGAGTTGGATTTTTATGATTGTGTTATTTATTAGTTGAAAGCAGAGGGGAGTTCCCTGTATTTGATGTGTGAATTGTGATTAACAGACCTACAGAAATACTGCATTCAGAATGTCACCTTAATTGAGGTGAGTGCTGAAAAAAGAAAAAGCTCTATCTTATAATAGAGATAATCATTAATTATCATATTGTTATTGGCTCTTTTAGGTAGTAGAATTTTTCAGGGAGAAAGCACAGATTTTAAATGGATTTGTAGCTTGACAGAAGAGATTCTCTGTGTCCCAGAAATGCCAAGTGAGAAATCTGGATGGAGCAGAGTGCTTTATAAAACTCCCGCAGTGGCCTAAGATCTAATAACAGTCCAGACGTTTTTCATTTCCAAGGCACAAGTTGCTCCAGGACAAGAACTGTGGTCTCCCTCCGACACAGAGTTAACAGTCAATTTTCAGTTCAGAATATAGATTTTATGCTTAATTTACTACTAACAACACCCACACACATAACTTTTCTCCTTTGCACAAAGTTCTCCAAAACAGATCACACTGAGCTTATTGAAAGAGAGGGATGTGGGGGGGGGGGGCGGTTACACCTCTTGTTTCACTGGATAGGAGTTTAAGTAGCCCATGGAAGTGGAGGGCAGAAGGAGTGGGGCTTGGGCCAGGAATATTTAGGAAAGAAAAAGGTGACAAGAGAAGAGATGGAAGAAGATCCCAAGGATGTCTAAGGAGGGCCACAAAGATGCAAATAGTGGATGCCTTTGTAAATGAAGGAAGCCGAGAAGGGGGAGAGTGGTCAAGAGAAAGGAAAACAGGGGAGCCCAGCCCCAGTGTACTGAAGACACCTACCCTTATGGAGGTGGGGACACCATATGCCAACCTCAGCTGCCTTTGGTTCCTGAGGCTTTCCATGTGGGCTTCTCCAGTGCAACTCATACTTCACATTGGTTCCCAGGACACTCCATGGCCTCTCCACGATGCCTGCTCTCACTTGTTTGTCTGCTACTCTGCTTTAGCTCATTGAGCATGTCCTCTGCAAGAGGCAGAGAGAAACTGATGCAACAACTCATGTGGAGCATCAGGCTCAGGCAAGGTTTCTGAATCCTACTTTCTGCCATCTTCCTGTTCCCCAGACACCAACAGTGAGAAGTGGTCACATCTCAGGCAACTGATGGTTGGGTTTATGTTTCTAAAGTGCTGTAAGACCTAGAGAAATCCAACAGAAAAGGCAGTGTTGATAACCAAACCTTCATGAAAACATACACAGAAAAGAAACCCACTCACCAGGCTACTTGGAGGTAAGAGGTCTGCAAAACATAACTTATGGTTTGGCTGCTTGTTTTGTGACCTTAAAAGTATTACTTACCCTAAATTTCAGTACCTTCCTCAGTAAATTGTGGGAAATAAAGACTGTTGAACCTCCTTCTTAAGACTGTTGTGCATTAAATGGATAGCACTTCATACTTTACAAATCTTGTACAAAGAAAATATTAAAATTTTAAAATATTAAAAGTATTTTAGGATACTAGGTTAATTTCTAAAAATGCCTCTAGGTTTGCATGACAGGCATTACAGAAGGGTGATTCAGGAGTACTAAGAACTACTTACCCTCTATTCATCCTGATACAGTTTTAACACATAAAAATATAGCCCATTGGCCTCCTATGTTTTAATAAATTATATTGGATTTTATGGATAATGATAGAATTATGTCATCTTCTGAATATATATAAATCTATGTTTGTGTGTGATGTCTCCTTTCCTTGAGGTTTTATGTTATTCTTATTATTTTTAAGTATTCTTCTCTTAACTATTTTTGATATTGTCCTAATATTGTAGTCTCACATCAAATAGGTACTTCTGAAAAAAAAATATATATATAGTTACACTCATTGAGAGAAAATTAAGAGATGAGATAGACAACTTTGAAGCCAAAAAGAAAAAAAAAATCACTGATCATCAAAACTTTCATCAAAGACTGTGTTTTCCTTAAGAACCTTCCATCCTTGCATAAATATGACTTATATAAGGAAATGCAAAACATGGGTACCTTCTGAAGACTCCATCTTTTAAGGGTTCACTACCACATACAAAATAGTATTCATTTGTAATAGCTTCATTTGTAATTAATTCCCCTTTTTGCATCACATCCAAAGTAAAGTAAAATAAAATAAAGTAAAAATAATATAATATAATATAATTTAAAGTAAAGTAAAATAAATAAAATAAAATAAAATAAAATAAAATAAAAAATAAAAAGTTTATGCTCCAGTTTAAAAAATAAGTCTGTGGCTCCAGCTCACCCCCCTCAAATGCCCACTTTTAACACCCCACCTGTGTGAGTGTTGAATGACAAGCCCTGAGCCCTGACGACAGCTAATCCAAAGCACCAACAACCAATAACAGAATCAGAAAACGCAAAATAGCTCCTTGAGGAATAAAGCTTCCCAGTCCTTGGTTCTGCAACAGCAGGGTAGAAAGTGAGGGGACAGGAAAATCAAAGTTTGCTTTTAAAAAAATGATCACACATAGAGGCAAAATGTCCCCACAGCAGGAAGGAAAGTGGAAAACACACCAAATCAATCACCTTAAAAATAAAGCTTAAAATCTTCTACTACATAAGATGTAGGTGGGGAGGGAAGAATGGGCACAGCAGCTTGAAAATCTTTTATTAAACTGCATGCTGACTGCATGGCACAAACAGGAAAATGCAATTAAGGTAAGGCCATTAAAAAGACACCCAAGGATAGCTCTGAGAGAGACCAGGGATCAATCAGCAGGCACTCAGGCAACTTGCAAAGGAAACTCTCTTTGAGAAAGTGCCAGGCAGAGGATGGAAACACCTCAGATGAGACATTCCTGGAGTAAGAGCACTTTGGGGCATGTAAGAAGTTAAGGTGTGACAGCCTTGATGGGGGAGAAGGTGGAGGTGAGAAGGTAGGGCCTCCCAGTACCCTCCCTCCAGCTGGTGGAGGACAGGCTCTCACCAGTATCATCAGAAGCCTTTGGTGCCTCTGGGTCTATCTTCATTTCAACTGCAGAGCCCTCGATGAGTTTTGGTTCTTGTGCTCCTAAGGAACTTATGTGAGCAGGAGGTGATGACATTTCAAATACAAGTCACTTGAGCCTCCCCATGGGCTGCCTTTCCCTCAGACTGGGTCCAGTCCAGGTGGTAGGACTAGGAATTGGCAGATGGGAAGCCCTGGGGAGTACACTCACCAACCTGCTCTGAAGGCACAGAACTAATCTGTTAATGAGGAGCTTGACTTCTCATTAGAAGCTTTCCGGAAATGGTGTCAAGAGAAGTCTCCAGGTTCAGGGGCCTTCACTAGGCAGTGCCATTTCCCTGGCTGGTTACAGAAGGCACAGCCTGGTGGGGACCACCTCTCTCTCTGTCTCCACCCATGAAGCCCATTGTATCTCACTTGTGTCTGCTTAGTTCAGGGGCTTCCCCTATGTGTCGCTGCAGTTATTACAGGATCCGAGACCTTCTAAATTTCACCCCCTGCCCCAGGCTATTGTTCTGTCACACTGGGCTGGAACCATGGAGCTACATACCTGATTGCCCCACCAAAGTATAAGCACTGTGACGATGGGGACAAAGTTTGCACCTCCCTGTGGACAAAAATTTTTACTTCCCATGTGTGGCACAGGACCTGACATAGATTAGATGCTCAAAAATGCTTATTAAATGTATCTGGCATGTAATGAGCAATCAATAAGTATTTAATGATAAGATAAATGAAAATATTGGTTGAGGGAAACTGAGAAATATTGATTTTGGCATGTGTGTACAAGCAAAAATAAACTATGAATCACATATTATTCAGGGATAGCTGTGGTATGAGTCTGGTGGTAAATAAACATCCTTCCTTCCTCCATAGGCTTTAAAAGAATTCTTCAGTCAAGACTGGTTAAGGCAGTGTTGATCTCCATTGCAGCCCGGGCCTGTCTCTAATCTTGTGCTAATTTGGGGGCTCCTAATTCTTTCTTCCATTCTCCAGAGCCCAAACCACTCTCTGAGATTTAGCATCCCACACCACAATGCTCATTTCCTTTGGCTAAAGATGGCATGCTAATTGCTGTGGGTTTTCAGTGTGTCCTCAGTGCTCAGCCTCCATGACACTCAAGAGTTCATCTATTAAATGTATCCTGCACGAGTCCTTTCTTTCTTTCTTCTTCTTTTAATGTTTATTTATTTATTTTGAGCGAGAGAGAGAGACCCTGTGAGCAGGCGGGGACAGAGAGAGATAAGGGAGAGAATCCTAAGCAGGCTCCACACTGTCAGCTCAGAGCCTGACACAGGGATCAAACTCACAAACCGTGAGATCATGACCTCAGCTGAAATCAGGAGTAGGATGCTTAACATACCAAGCCACCCAGGTGCCCCTGCTCTAGTTCTTTCTGATTCCTACTTGCTACTGCAGAAGTCTGTGGAGTACCTTCCCTGCCAGTGTGAACAGGTTCTGGTAAGGTTTCTAGCAGAAACATCAACTACAAAGTGCCCATTTCGGCTATGACAAGAAGGGTTTTATAGACTTCTCTGACTTTAGGAAGGGGAAAATAATTTCTAGGTATAATACAATTTGGAACATGCTCTCATTTTCCTCGGAAACTATTCCCTTGCAGTGATTTTCTGTCTCAGAGAGTAAATGTTCCCTGGGCTGCAGCTACTGTGAATCAAAGCAGTCCCGGTGGTAGGTGAATGGGGTTGGTTGCTCAGTCAGTTCTTGCCCACTTACTTGTGGCCTGTGCTAACATCTTCTTCCCTCATTCTACTGCTTTTTGAAGGTGCCATTGTTCCCTTTCCTCTTCTACTGATTCCTTAATCCCTTCCTTCTTCCTTAATCCTCTGCCCTCCAAGCAGGCAGTGCTCACCTACCTTCTGCAAGCAGGTAAAACCTCTTCGCAAAGGCCTGAGGGCCAGGCCAACTTTGCCAGTACATTTGCATACATTTACATTTAGTTGGCCTGCAAACATGATGATTATGCAAAGTTCTGCTCCTGGCAGGAAAGGATTCTGTTTGGATTCAGGAACTTTCAGTTCCACAGAACACAACTAGGTGAGAGAGGAGCTGCAGTCATTGCTATTCCACAGGAAGGGTGCCTGAGTGTTATTGATGGTAATGAAGGTTGGACCCAGGTGTCAGTGGGACATCTCCAAGTACAAAAGTCACCCAGCTGGGTTCCTGCTTCTGTATCCACATCTCCCCAGTGTCATTTTGTCCATAGTTAGCTTAAGAGTTAGGGGACTGCCTCTCACATTTTGATAGCATGCCCTCTGGCAAGCTGCCTGAGTGGCTCTCAGTAAGGCCTATGTTCTCAAGGCTCCCCTCCTCTCTTCTAGTAAATTCTGCATATCTCTGCAGAAATCAGCTTTCAGACCACCAACCTGCTCTTTCTTCATGTGTTGAAAACCTTACTGGGTCCCTGATCCATTTTCTTTCTTGTGAGTAACAAAAGGTCCTTAGGTACCGCTATGGTGCCAGCATCTTTTTAATGCAAGGGTCCAATGCCTGGTTTGTAGAAAATAATCACTTGGTTATAAGAACATAGTATGATGAGTCAAAAGACATAGAAACTACTTCAGCATCCATTACTTGTGCTGTCTTAGGCATATGAATTAACTTTCTTAGATATGTTTCTTGCTGTATAAAATAAGAGAGAAATATATGATCTTTGAAATCCATTCCTGCTCTGAAATCCTAGATTTTTATGCCTGGAGTTACATATTTTATAATCACAGATAGATTTATATTGTAGTCTATCCACTGTTTCATCTGCTTGTTCACTAAATATTTAATACCTACTAAGTGAAAGCATATTCAATGAGAAATACGTTGTCATCTCTGCATTAAGTGCTTTGCTACAACACCAACGATAAAATAATGTAAATCATCAGTCTGCCTTTTACAATGATATCCACACCTCCTTCCTTGGGGTTTTTACACTCTGTCCTTGGGGAACAAAAGATTGATTGTGTCAACCTGAACACCTAAAATGTGCAATGTGGATAATAGCACTCAATAATGTTTGCTTGAACAGAATTAAGATGAACCCCACTTGAATTCTAAAATTTGTCCTTATTTTTACATTTTTAGTGGGGAGCAAGAACAATGAACAGGAAGACAATAGTCACAAATAAATTATAGTTTTCTTTTGTAGTAATTAAAAATGTATTTGGGGAAATATTGTGGCAGGTAAGTTGTTAAGCCACCAGTCTAGTCTTACCTTAAAAATTCCAAGGTAGTCTGGGTAAGATTTTGTCCCTTGGACACCAGTCACTTCTTAAAAAACAAATTCACCTACTTAATCATTAATTGAATGTTTTTATATTCATGATATGATAGGAACTATGGGAAGAAATGGGGGAAGAGTTCAAGGAGGTTTTCATTCCTGAGGGAAGACAGAATATACCCTCCTAAAACAATTAGTGAAAATTGTTTGAAGTAAGCAACAGGTAAAGTGTATATTTTTCCAAAACATATATTTAGTGTTTAGCATTAGCCTGTGAGTGTTCATTTACTTTACAAGTAGACTGACTTGATATCTGTTCTTGGATGTCTGGGGGACACTGCAAAGTCGAGATGTCCAGAATTGAACTCAAACGTTGCCTACACCAGTGTTTGGCATCACCATACACTGAGTTCCATGAACCAGAAATATGATTATTTCCTTATATACCTCTCTCAGTCCCTTTAAACATTGGCACTATTTTAATTAGTTCGGTACATAACAAAATACCGCAGGCTGGATGGCTTAAACAATAAAAATTCTTTTTTTTCACAGTTCTGGAGGCTAGAATTCCAAGATTAGGGTGCCATCAAGGTTGGTTTGTAGTGAGAACTCTCTTCCTGGCTTGTAGAAAATGGCTTTCTACAAGCCAGGTGTAGGCCAGGTGTCCTCACATGGCCATGTCTCTGTATGCATGTACGGAGACAGAGAGAGAGAGAGAGTGAGAGAGAGAGAAGCGAGAGAGATCTCTTATAAGAACACTAATTCTATCAGATTAGGATGCCATGCCTGTGGCCTTATTTAACCTTAATTACCTCCTTAAAGACCTTATTTCCAAATACAGTCCCATTGGGTGTTGGGGCTTCAACGTATGAAATTTGGGGGATCATAATTCAGTCTTAAACAAATAACAAGTAGGGTAGCTCCAGCTTCTCACAGCTCAAGCTATTAGTGGCTTGACACAATAAAACTGTATTGCTTGTTCAGATATTCCAATTATCTAAAGTTGGGAGAGGGCAAAGTGCTAGGTTCCAGGCAATCATTCAGGATATAACCTGATTGAGGTTCTGCCCCTTTCAAAGCCTGGCGACAAGGTCAACTCTGGTCCTAACAGGCTGACTGGCAAGGAGGTTAAAGACTGAACATAAAAAGATGTGGACTGTTGTTGTTGTTGTTGTTAGAGAGGCTTGTTTTCATATGTTTTTATTATTTTTTTTTTAATTTTTATGGGCGAGGCTTCTTGGAAGTGGTATATATGACTTCTGTCCACATTCCTTTGGCTAGAACTCCCTGACATCTAGAAAATATAGTCTAGCTGTGTTCCCAAGAAGAGAAGAATAGGTTTGGTGAATAGCCAACTTGTCTCTCACATATGAAGTCCAATTCACCATTCTCCAAAAATACATCTTAAATCTCCCCACCTATTTCTGTTTCCACCACCCAATAATCTAGAATAAGATATTGTTGTCAATCACTTGAATTACTACAAAAACCTACTAAGTTTTTTTTTTAATCTATATCTTTTCTAAAAAAAAATTAAATGGTAAAATATACACAAAATTTACTATTTTGTACCATCTTAAAGTATATAATTCAGTGACAATTAGTATATTCACAATTTTGTACAACAATTACCACTATCAATCTCTAGAATAATTTCATAATCCCAAACTCAGTACCCATTAAACAATAACTCCTTATCCTTTCCTCTCCCCAGTTTCTGTAACTGTTGTGCTTCTATTTTTGGCCACCTCAGATTACTCCTGCAGTCCAAATTATTTCCTAAAAAGTCTAATCACACACACACACACACACACACACACACACACACACACAGTGTTTTTGTTTTTTAAACTTTTATTTAAAATTCTAGTTAGTTAGCATATAATGTAATCTTGATTTCAGGAGTAAAATCACTTACATATACTACCCAGGGCTCATCATAATGAGTGCCCTTCTTGATGCCCATCACCCATTTAGCCCATCTCCCACTCCATCAACCCTCAGTTTGTTCTCTATTGTTAAGTGTCTCTTATGGTTTGCCTCCCTTTCTCTTCCCTGCCCCTTCCCACATGTTCATCTGTTTTGTTTCTTAAACTGTGTAAAATATGGGTGAAATCATATGGTATATTTGCCTTTCTCTGGCTGACTTATTTCATTTAGTATACTACACTCTAGCTCCACCCATATCATTGCAAATGACAGGATTTCATTCTTTTTGATGGCTTAGTAATATTCTATTGTATATATTTGCCACCTCTCCTTTACACATTCATCAGTAGATGGACATATGGAATCTCTCCATAGTTTGGCTATTGTTGATAATACTGCTATAAACATTGGGGTGCATGTACCCTTTACATTTTCATTTTTGTTTCCTTCGGGTAAATGCCTAGTAGTGTAATTACTGGGTCATAGGGTAGTTCTATTTTTAACTTTTTGAGGAGCCTCCATACTGTTCTCTAGAGTGGCTGAACCACTGTAACCTGTTTGTAACACACTCTATATTTAGACCCTTACTTAACTCCCCATTGGTCCTAACAAAATTATAAAAGTCCCTAAGCTAGCCTTCATCCCATGGGAGCTCTGATCCACAGCTGCCTCCTAGCCTGATGTAAACACACTCTCCCCTTAAGATTCTGTGCTCTCATTTATTTTTTTATTTTTTTTTTTTAATTTTTTTTTCAACGTTTATTTATTTTTGGGACAGAGAGAGACAGAGCCTGAACGGGTGAGGGGCAGAGAGAGAGGGAGACACAGAATCGGAAACAGGCTCCAGGCTCTGAGCCATCAGCCCAGAGCCCGACGCGGGGCTCGAACTCGCGGACCGCGAGATCGTGACCTGGCTGAAGTCGGACGCTTAACCGACTGCGCCACCCAGGCGCCCCTCTGTGCTCTCATTTAGAACTTCCTGGCTCTCAAGTCCCCACTCACCTCTAGGTCTTTGCATTGGCTGCCTTCTCTCTAAGTGTTCTCACCTCCCCATTTGCCTTGTCAACTCCTATTAGCTTCCAGATCTTATCTCAACTGTCTCTTCCTCAGCAGTTTCCTCTCAAACTCCTGACTATGCCAAACCTGCCTATCATAGAATTTCCTAGCATTTCAATCCTCTTTTCCAAATGCTTCTTGCATTATTGTTCATACTTTCAAAATTTTGTAGTATATACATCTCCTCCCAATGAACCTTAAATTCCATAAGGGTGGATACTATACGGTTTATGTTCAATGTTTTATTTCTAGTACCAAAATAATGCCTGGCATATAATAGGCACTTGATGAATAAGTTATGAGTGAACAGATGAATGCTATCAGCACCATAAAGGGTTGAAATCAGAGTGACACAGAAGATGACTTGGAAGAAAGGAGCATGAAAACATTGGTAAAATTGGCCTACAACAAGGAAGAAGCCATTCCCTGCTGGATGAAGTAGCATAGTTTTGGTTGTTTTTTTTTAATTATATTATTTATTCATTTGCCATAAAGTCTCTTTAGCACATCACTTCTTTTTAAATCTTGGTGATAATGATTTGATGATCAGGATAATATTGCAAAAGAAGAATCTTTCTTAATTTTAAAGCATGCCTTTCTTTGGAGAGAAGAGAAAGAAAAACAATATTGTTGAATGATAACTACTGAGCAAGCAATTTCACATGATACTATATTTGATATTAAAGTTCCTTTAATAGAGTATCTTTGACATTTCTTTTTTTTTTTTTTTTTAATTTTTTTTTTCAACGTTTATTTATTTTTGGGACAGAGAGAGACAGAGCATGAACGGGGGAGGGGCAGAGAGAGAGGGAGACACAGAATCGGAAACAGGCTCCAGGCTCTGAGCCATCAGCCCAGAGCCCGACTCGTGGCTCAAACTCACGGACCGCGAGATCGTGACCTGGCTGAAGTCGGACGCTTAACCGACTGGGCCACCCAGGCGCCCCTGACATTTCTACTATATCCTTGAGAGCTTTTAAAAGAAATGAAACTATAGCCTCACAGCCATAGAGAAATGCACTGAAATCACAAATAGGAATGCCAAGAGTAGAACTTAATTGTTCAGACTCTCAGATAGGTTTTCTTTTCCTTTTTAGTCTTGGTGTCCCCCATTAACATCCTCATATTTCAGTTCTCTAGAAATTAGATGAATTGATAATATCAGTCAAACTGATTTAAAATCTTAAGAAGTGTTTTAACCAAGCTTTTAGTTATGGGTCCCTGGAAAACAGATCCTGATTAAATGTCGATGTTTCATTTTTGGGGTGAACTTCCGGGGCAGAGAGTGAAAGCAAAGGGAAGTGAGGAAGAGAAAGATGGGAAGCAATAGGAGATGTTACCTTATCAATACTGACTGCAGATCGATGATGAGCAGTGAAGATCTGTAGATGACCACTTGGCAAGTGTTCCCACTCAGCCATGTAAGAAGTGTACAAACCGGCTCCAGGGAGAGACTCTGCTTTGAAACCATCCATGATCAGAAGAATGAAGAGAGGACTTACTGACCTGATTCGCTCCTTGACTCATTTCCTATCTTCCTTTGGTATAAGTTTATAGGGAGTTAACTACTCAGACCTCTGAGTTTCATTGCATGGGCCCTGCAGCAACCACTAGGGAAGCTAGATCTTGTGCCCTGAAGGATGGCATTTCATCAGAAGTTGAATGTGGTAGAGGATCCAGAGACTTTGCATGCTCAGCTGGTCAGCTTGAGGTCAGCCATGGGAGCTGAGGAAGCCGAGCAAGAGACCAAAGATTTGGGAGTTAAGGAGGCCAAGAGAATTTGAGCAGTATATATATCTTACATATCTGATACACAGGCTTTTGAAAGACTGCAGGATTTGGTGTAGTTGCCTTTTCAACTTGAATCTCTCACACTGGCCAGATGGCAAAAATGAAAAGACTGATAACATTTTCTTTGTGAAAATGGGTGTCAACTGAAACCTCAGACACTGTACTGGGAGTTGCCTCAACTACATTAGAAAGTTGCTTTGTAATTTCTATTAAACCTAAACATGCATCTATTTTATGCCCCCCAGATTCAACTTCTAGGTATTTTTCCAAAAGAAGTTTGTATATGTACATATTAGAAGAAATGAATAAGAATGCTCACAGTGGGAATTTTTTTTACAATAACCCCAAACTAGAAACCACTCAGTGCCTATCAAGATAATAGATTAATAGGTTATGGGATAAGTACAGTGAAAAACTACACAGCAGTTACTAAAGAACAAACTACAAATACGGACAACACATGGGAATCTCACAGATATCATGGTGAGTGAAGGAAGTTACACACAGAGGAGTACTGCTTATAGTCTTCCATTTATACAAAATTCAAGAGAGTCATATTAGTGGCAATCATTTGAGGAGGTATTAAAGAGGAAAGAGCATTAAACTCTGGAAGGAGGAATGTTTTTTTATCTTGATCTGTGTTGTGGTTAAATGGGTGAATACATATATACAAGTCCACTGACCTGTACACTGAAATCTATATTCTTTGCTGCATCTAAGTTAAACCTCAATTACACACACACACACACACACACACACACACACACACACAATCTCAATCACTATAAAAACATACGGACAAATAATATCAAAGCCTGCAGCTTTGGGAATTGTTGATTAAAGCCTTTTGTTTAAGAGACATGAAGCAAGTTTGTCCTCCATGGAATTTGTAGATTCTACAAGAAAAGAACTGTTTTCAGTTTCTGGGAAAGGGACCATCCATTGTCTTCTTCCACCTCTAGAGCCCTGACAGCTATAATTAAAATAATGAATGATCAAAGGAAGAACAAACATTTAGGTCAAAACATGATCCACCAAATGGATCATATAGACTGGTAAAAGATATTTTCTTTTTGCTCCAAGAAAAATGATGAGGGGAAAAAAAATTGACTCACAAAGAAAATACAGAAGGATGACAAAGCTTTAGTCCAGCAGTAAAGATCAAAATTCAAGTCCCTAGAGCTACAAGAGAAGAATCTCAGGGAGAATAACAATGAATAGAGGGGAAAGGCATCCTAGAAAGAGGAGTCAGACAAACAAAGAAAGGAAGAAAGAGGGCCTTTTACAAAAGAACCAAACATGAAAAGAAGAGAGAAAGGCACAGAAATCTATAAAAAGGCTACTGAAGAAGCGAAAAGCACACACAAAAAAGAAGGACTTGAGATGAAAAATAAAAATAAAAAAGATTAAAAGGAAGGGGTGAAATAGCAGAGGGAAAAGGACTCACCGATTGCTCTGAGGAAAAACATGGCTGTGCTAGAAAATCGATGTTTGCAGCAGCAGGGGCTGAGCCTGATGTGGGTCAGGAGGCCAGCTGCCATCCACTGGCTCTGATTTGGCGTGGACAGCCCCGGCAGATGGAGTACAGGACCACCATGGAGAAGAGTTCCAGGGACCTGGAGCCATGACAGGTTAGATTTCACTAGCCCTGGGATGGGCTTTAGGGTACTGATCTGAGAATTCTATCTCCAAGGTACCACATTTTGTTTGGGAGGTGATAGTATCCTTGTCTTCTGTTTGTCAATGGTGAAAGCATTAATCTTAGTTAATTGGTGTTGGAAAAATATTTTCATACAGTGGAACAGGAAAAGGAACCAGAAACCTGGGCTTGCTAACTAGCCCTCTGCTTATTGTGGAGCCTCAGGCAACTGATCTTACCTCTTTGAGCCTCTACTTTCTCAACTGTAGATTGGGAATAATGTCACTTGGGCAATACTGCAAATGGGATAGCAAAGAAGAAAGACTTCATCCATCATAAAACACTATAAAATTTAGTCATTTATATTGTTATATTATATTATATTATATTATATTATATTATATTATATTATATTATATATATTATATTATATATATTATATTATATTATATTATATTATATTATACATATCCAGTTATCTGTGTTAGTTTTGTTATTGAAGGATGCTATGTGGAGACCTCTGGTCATTTGCTAATAAACTTAACCAGGAAAAGCACATAGATTCTGCAGGAGTGTCTTGGGTTTAATGGTTGTTGCACAAGGGAAAATGCTGGCATCTGTTTCTGAGTGCTAAACCCCTGAGACAGTGTGCATAAAACCAAGTTTATTGAGAAGTGTGACTACCTATGCAACGCAAAACATCCTGGGCTCTAAGCTTCACTTCGCCTAGAAATTTTAAATGGCTCCTTCATGGCCTGCAGTTGTGGCTGTCTAGTGCATTTTGAAGAACTGAAACATTAAAAATCAACAACAACAAAGCAGAGCTGATTAATTACTGCAAAAGCTGTTTTAGGGGGAAAAAAGAGAAAAGTTGTTGTCCTATTATATTTCTGGAAAAAATGAGCATTTTATTGCTTCTACAAATTGCTCCCTGGAAAGTACTTTCATTTTCTAATTGTTCATAAATTTTCTGACAGGTGGTTACACAGTAGGTGTAACATCGTTATTTTCATTTTATTATATACACTGTTTTAAAGAGAAAATCTGGAAGGGCTGGGTATTGTATATCATTTGATGTACCCTGAAAATGTGTGGGTGGGAAGGTGTAGCCTAAGGCTGCTACTTCCCCATATATGTCTAGGTCTCTTTTCCCTCACACGGGGTCAATCTAGACAGTTGTGACTGGTTAGAATACATTAGGATGGTGACAGTAAAACTAAATTGTTTTTCTGTGGTTACTCTTTTTCTTAAAAAAAATAAAAGATATGAGTAGTCTTCACTTTCACTGAAGGATCTGTCACAGGTTTTCATTACCAGGGACAAGACAAATCTCAAGTTCATATGGACACTGAAAAGTTGGTATTTGGTGACAATTAGCTGTGTTGGACAGATTGCTCTGTTGAAATTAACATATATTGGTACATCTACTTGAGACTGTTAACTCTGTGAAGCTCGGAATTATCCAGCATTGTTTAGCATATCTGTAGCACCTAGCATTTTGGCTAGATTATTGCAGGTGCTCAATAAATATTTGCAACTTACTGTTGCAGTTGTGAATCATAATTTATTTGCAGAACTTAATATATAATTTAATAAAACCATCCTCTTGTGGAAATAATAACCACGATTTACATAAAGACAACTATAGGCAAATGAGTTCAGCAGCTAGGTTCAAGGGTTTATGAGCATACAGCAGGTGGAAAGAACATGTATAATTGGTTTCCATCCCCACCTTATTGAAACTTAACATATCAAGGTTATCATTAACATCCAAGTAGCTGGACTTATTTCTTCACACACTTCCTCCCTCAATAGATTTGGAAGCTGTTAGCCACTTTTTCCTTATAGAAATACTCTTTTCTTGTTTCTATGATGTTATACCACATTGTTTACGTGCCTTTACCCACTCCTTTTCATTCTCTTTCAAGAATATTTCCTCAAGGTTTAACCTGTCATGGCAGGGCTCACTGTAATTCCATTAATGCCCTCCTTTGTGCATGCTAATTCCCTGTATTGATCTCACTGATTCAAAATTTTCATCCTAGTTCAACAGTCTGGACAATTCTCGAACTCCTAAAGCAGTCATCGGCTAGATATACATGCTGAGTATCCTGTCAGTCACCTCTACTCAATAGGTCAAAAATGAAGCTCTAAGTTCTCCTTATCTACTCCTCCTGTTCTTCCTATTCAGTTCACTATATCTATGGCTCCATGAAAGTGGCCAGATTTAGGAAAAACAACAACAGGACACTCTGTTAAGCTCGAAGTTCAGAGAGGCAGCAAATCATTTTTTAGTATTAGTATGTCCCCTTCAACATTTTTTAATTTTCACTTTTTCAGTTTTATTTCTTGCAGCTTTATTGATTTACAATTGACAAATAAAAATGGTATGCATTTAGGATATAAAAACGATGATTTGACCAATGTCATTCAATACTTAAAAGCAAATATACCTGAGTGTCTTGTATTTTATCTGGTCACTGTGTCTCCTTGCTAATTACCAAAGACTGAAACAAGGGGACCATCTTTGACACTTCCCTCTCTCTTATGCCTTCAAAGACAATCATCCGTGGGTTTAAGTCCACTTTTCTAGTAGTTTATTTACCTGAATAATTTTCTTTATGTTCAGAACCAATATCTTAACACAAATTCTTTTCACTTCTTACTCAGATACCCCCAATTTTCCTGTTCTTCCTCCTGCCTCACTTCCCTTCAGTCTATGCTCCACAGGACAATCAGAGTGACCTTCTAATGTCATGTTAAGTTATATGAACAGTGACCATCACAGGAGAACTAATGCAGGCTTTGATATAGACCACTGGTATGAAAAGCACATTTTAGAAAGCCATCCATGATGTCAGTAGGACTTGAAGACTTCTATCAGCTCATATGCTTCCTCTTCTACAGACTCTAAAATCAGCTCTGGTATTTATTATACTGTCTCTAAATCACAACCATGATCTTCACATCTCCAGGCCTTGGCAGTTACTTGTGACTTTGGCAGAAACATCTCTGTTCATGCCCTCAGAATGCAGATTAGATGTCATCTCTTCAGGAAAACCTTTCTTAAATTTGAATGTTAAATAAAGTGTCTTTCTTACACCACTGTGGTGAAACTTATGTGCATTGTAATCGTCTGCTTATTATCTGTTTTCAAAATCAGACCATGAGCTGGTCTGATTTTAGACTCAGACATAGTCTTTAGTCTCCATCTATCCAACACCTAGCAAAGTGCTTGGCATCAGTGAGCTCTCAACTCGTGCTTGTGATGGGAATATAAAGGAGGCCAAAATCCATGCCTGCAAATATCTTTCACAACCCCTGTTATATCCTTAGGAGTCCTCACGGCTCCTGGCCATTTTGAAATGCCCTAATAGAGCTGCTGGAACTATAGGCTACCTTCATATCAGACATACTCTTAGAGTAGCACGTATATTGTATCTTATTTATATATTTAAATACCTGTCTACATTTATTTTTTTCTGGAAACATTCAGGGAGCTCCTGTGAGGTAGAGAGCAGGTCCAATTCAGTCCCTTTCTCCAGGAAGTTTATAATCATTAGTATAAATAAACCAAAATACTGATAGATAACCCATCTTGGGCACTAGAATATATGCATGAACCAGGTACAATGGGGCTAAAAGAGGAAATGGTAACCTTCTTATGGGGACAGCTGGAAACATTTGATAGAAGGCTTGACACTATACAGATCCTGGAAGAACAATGCAGAATAACCCCAACTAACAAGGGAAAACAGGCTTGGGCCAGTAGACTAGCAAGCCCTATTCAAGATACTCTAAGGAGCTATGGATGGCTAGAACATATTAGGGGGGAGATAAAGTTGGACAAAAGGCAAAAGTCAGATGCCTTGGGGAACTAAATGCAAAGATAAGGAATTTGGAAACCACAGAAGAATTTTAAGCTGGGAGAGAATTATGATTAATGTGACCAGATTTTGATTTAAAAACTATATGTATGTTATCATGAATGCAGATAAGGTGTACAGAAGATATGGGAAAGACTGGTAGAAAATGAAAAATCAGCTTATCTGTATGAGTAGGTTTTCCTCTTAGAAATAATGATCACTAAGGGCGTCCTGACATGGCCCAAATAAATGAGTCTACCATAAGAAGTAGGAGTGGGCCTAGGATTCAAATAAACTGGTTTATTGCTATATGGTATGAGATTCAAAAAAAAAAAAAAAAAAAAAAAAAGGAGAGACAGAGAGACCAAGAGTTACTAATCAAGCTGCCTGGGTTTTGGATTATAGACACTTTCACATTTGTTTTATTGCTGAAAATATGTCTTGTGTACAGAACATTTTTAAGGGAACATTCCCTCTCTCTCTCTCTCTCTCTGTGTGTGTATGTATGTATATATATATATATATATATATACTTCAAAAAAAAACTTTTTTATGATATAGTCAAATGATGAAACATCACACCTGCCAGCCCTGAAAGGCTATAAATACAGAGTGAACTATAAATCTAGAGAGAAAAATAACCATATCCATTATATATTTATTGCAATTAGGAGATAATTTTGATGGCAGACTAAAGATAAATGGTTATTGATTTGCTTAAAACACATAAGAACATGAAATATAAGATATGTAATAACCAGAAAAACTATACATCTATTGGAAGAATTATTATTATAAATTAACTGGATTTATTAACTTGTATGTGAAATGTAGTGTTCTGCAAGAGTAAAAATAGACAGAAAATAAAACAAAGAATAATCCAAACCAAATTATCATAGCAATCTGTACAGCAAGAATATTAGAGGTGGTTATTGTATTCAGGATTCCTAGTCTTAGCTATTCATGCTTCAGATATAGAACACCTTCTGTGTGTGTACAACCTGTCAAGGTATGAAGATGTGGCCACGTATAAATTTTGGCTTCTGCCCTTCCACAGTTTACACTGTGGTAGTAGAGACAGACATCGAAAGTAGATAACTATAATCAAATGCTGAAGTACAGTTGTGTTCCAGGAGAACATTATGGCTTTTTATAGAGGAGAGAATGACTAACTCCCTGGTGTGGTCCTGGAGATCTTTAATGAGCTGAGTTTCAGATGATAGACAGGTGATTTCCAGCTGGGTAAACCCTAGGAACATTCTCCCTGGAGAGAACATTATGCAAAATCTCAGTTGTGATGAAGTATTGTCCTAGCTTAGCAGTGGAAGCAAGATGCAACACTTGCCCTCAAGGAGCATCCAATTGGAAGAGAAGGCTGATGAATTTCAAATACACACTAAGGGAGCAAATCCAATCACAGTTAATCCGTATAACTGTGGGAGGAGGAAATTGGGGAGAATAAGATATTGCTTTGAAATGGAGATGGAGCTTCCACTGGGCCTTGAAGAATGGATTGTACTTGGAAAGAGGGTGGTAATTAAGAAAAAGAAAATTACAAAGAAAGACTCTTTTAATCTAAATTGGAGACTTTGACTTGATATGAAAGAAAATAGGGGGTCATTTAGAGGTTTCCAAGTAGATGAGTGGCCTGAGAAAAACACTATTTAAAATTAGGCTGTGGCAGATATGCAGAAGAGTTGCCCAGGAGGAAAGGATTCAGGAAAGTCTCATGGGAGGGAATTGCTGTAACCAGGACAGAAGTCATGCAGGTTGTAAAAGAGAGATGAGCAGAGAAGGAGAGGGAGAGAAAAATATAGAGTACGTTTCAAAGAGATTGTTTGGATAAAGAAGTTAGAAAAACATTTGGAAACTGTGTGAAAAGGAATGTTTTTCAAGTTCCGTTTGCAGCATAAAAATATTTGAGAAGGGGATTCCTGTTAACATATGTATTAACCCTGATTTTATTTTCTGCAATTGGCATCAGGGTTCTTGCTGACACTGGAGGAACTGGATCTGTCCTGCCCAGGATTAACCAATTCCTAGAGATAGTAAACTTCTGCTTTGCAAACAAGCACATCTTTTTTATGCAAACCAACCAATCCAGATCCCACACCTCCCAACCACATCTTTATTGGGGTCTCACACTTAGGGTCACCATCCACCTGCCCTAATAACCCCAGGACCAGGTACCAGACAACATGTGTAATCTAGATCCTGCAGAAATTATTCAAACTACCCAATCCTAAACCTGCTTCTCCTGCTTTACTTTGCCTTTCCCATGGACACCATAATACAGGCTCTAACCAAGATTTCCCTCATTTGGCCTTCTGACTGACCCTAGTGCTTCCGCATGTGGTCTCGTGTGCTATGCTGTGACCTATGGATTTGTGAGTATAATAAACTTCTAGGGACCTGTGAGTATAACAAACATTTTTACCTTCAAATCAGGTATTTCCGTGTTTGTGTGTCTTAACATACCTGATCAAAATGAATCCCAGTTATCTGATTAAAACAATATATTGCCTGCAGTTGATAACTCTGGGCTTGCTTATACAGCCTAACTGATCAGAAGAAGAACATAAATATCCGTGAGAAGTGTGTACATCTAAAGCATTGCGGTCACTTTTGGAGTATATAGATATGACCTTAAATATGATCAAGTAATTTATATTTAACCTTAGTGTGTTTTTATCTGTATTAGTGATGTCTTTATTGTATTTAAAACTAGGGATGATTCTAAAGATACTTGCAAAAATTAGTAACAAAATGCTTCTACATAACCATTTTTTTCTTTATACCAATAAAATCCTCTTTAAAAATGTCAGTAACACCTAAAAATGATTTTTTGCTTTATTTTGCTTTTTCCTAGTTGGCCCCAGGTGCAGCATTGAGTATATCATATTCTTCAGTTTATGACACGCTGTCATCTTTGCTCTGTAGAAAGTTGTTCTATTTAAAACAAAATCGAACAGTTGAGAAAACTGGAAAAATTAACTGACTGCAAATATGTTAAGCAGAGGGTTAAAATCATTATTCTATAAATAGGAAATAATTAATTCAAGGAAAATAAAAAGTACTAATAGATTAAAAAATAAGAATGGGTATTTCAAAAGAGGATATAAAAATATTAATACAAGTGTGTTCATAAAAATAACTTAATTCTCTTATTATAAAGATATTACACATTCAAATGCCATTTTTCAGCTACTATATTGGCATTTAAACAACATTAGAACACTCAGTAGTAGGGAGGTTGTGATAAAAAGGTCAAACCATATCAGTGCGGTGTAAGTTATTGTAGAAAGCAATTGGCAACATGTCCCCCAAACCTTTAAAACATTCTTATCCCTTAAGCCAGTAATATCACACTTGTTAATTTTTACTATAGAAATAACTAAGCACCGCATGACAATGTATAAAGATGTTCATTTATTTTTTATTTATTTAAAAAATTGTAAATATTTATTTATTTTTTAGAGAGAGAGGGAAACAAAGCATGAGCAGGGGAAGGGCAGAAAGACAGGGAGATACAGGATCTGAAGCAGGCCCCAGGCTCTGAGCTGTCAGCACAGAGCCTGATGTGGGGGGCTTGAACTCAAGAACTGTGAGATCATAAACTGAGCTGAAGTCAGACGCTTAACCGACTGAGCCACCCAGATGCCCCTCTTTGTTATTTATGATTAGTGAAAAATGTTTTTCTAATTACTAAAACAACAACAACAAAAGGTAGTTTTTATACAGCCATTTTGTTTGTAAAAAACATTTGGTGATATGAGAAAATGTGTGTGTTACAATAAGTACAAAGGCAAGACAACTAGATATGTATATTTGTAGGTATGATAGGTGTGTGTGTATATTTGTGTGTGTGTTCTCATGGTTGAAAGGATATACCACTAGACAGCTACTATAACAGTTAAACTTGAAAAGACTGGCAATATCAAGTGTTGGTAAGGATGGAGAGTAAGTGAAATTCTCATCTACTGTTGGTAAGAGTATACAGAAGAACAGGGATTTTAAAACCATTTGGTACGTTCTTATAAACGTCAGTGAGCATCTCTTCCAAGACCAGCAATTCTACTCCTTGGTATTTACCTAAGAGAAATGAAAAAAAAAAAAAAAAAAAAAATTCCACAAGAGATTAGTATAAAAATGTTTATAACAGCTTTATTCATTATAACACAAAACTGGAATTACCCCAAATGTACATTGGAGAAGGATAAACAAATTGTAATATATTCATACAGTGAAATACTACTCAGCAAAAAAATTAAAGAAATAATCAACTGCCAGCATATACAACATAGAGAAAAATTTCAGAAACATTAGGTTAAGTGAAAGAAGCCAGGAATAATAGGTATATACTATTTGAGGCCATACCTACAACTCAAATAAGCAAAACTAAAATGTGATAGAAACCAAAATAGTGACAGAAAATAGAGAAAAGTCACAAGGGATCTTTTCTAAGGAAATATTGTCTACCTGTTTTAGACAGTTACCTGAACGTATAAATTTTCAAAACTCACCCAATTGTACACTTAAGATCTGTGGTTTGTAAATTTTATCTCAACAAAGAAATCCAGATGAATTTAAAAATGGATTAAATCCTTCAACATTTAAAAAAAAATAACTTCAAAAGATCATTTATATGTATGTTTACCTAGGCTATAGGTATCCCAAATTTTAGGAAGAACATTTACTTATTTATTGTTTGTTTGAAAGAGAGTAATAATGTGAGTGGGGGAGGGGCAGAGGATGAGGGAGAGGGAGACTTAGGCTAGCTCCATTACCAACATGGCAGACAGTCATGGGGCTTGATCCCATGACCCTGGGATCATGACCTGAGCTGAAATCATGAGTCCTAGGGGTCGTCCAACTTACTGAGCCACCCAGGTGCCCCTAGAATGTCTGTTTTTTAATTCAAGACTAGAAGTCTAAAAATGAGTTTAAAAAGGAAAAGATATTCATATTTGACAGTGTTTATTAGAAAAATTATCCTATGGCAATAGTATAAAAAATGAGTTGACTAACAGGAGGAAATATATTTAAAAGCATAAAACAGATAATCTATAAATAATATAGCATAAGGAGATGTATCAGAGTATTTTCTAAGAGCACAGGTCAGATAATACTTTTGTTGTTGTTTTTTCTGTTAACGACCAAGTCATTTTTGAATGTCGAGGATCTGTCTATGGAAGGTGACCAAATCGTAACTTCCGTCAAGGTTTGCTTTGGCAACAAAGCACCTTACTGGAATGAACATCTGGTAGTCTTATTGACCTGGATGAGGCTGTTAAAATGAATTCTATCCTGAATGTGTCCCTCCTATAAATATCCCTAGGATAGGGAATCTGGACCCAGCTGAACAAAACAGAAGATAATCATGGGATGAGCACATCATGTAGAGATTTAGGCAGTATCCTGATAGGGCCCTGAGGGAACGTCCGACATTCTATATGAGCAGCTGTGTGTGTGTGGAGGGGGGAAGGAGGAGGGGCAAGAATGAGATCATAAATTTGCGGAACTGCCATCAAAGCAGTATCTGACATTTATATAATACTTTATGATTTGAAAAGTTCTTTTGCATTCATTAACTCATTAGACCTTCACAACTCTGTGACATAAGAAGAGCAGGTAATACTATTTCCATGTTAAAGATGAGAACATTGATATTCAGCAGTATAAAGTAATTTTTGTAAGGTCAGATATATTTTAAGTAATAGAGCTGGGACTTAAACTGAGGTTTGCCTCTCCCTATGGCTTTATTATTTCCACTGTGTCAATCTATCTCCAGGACAAAATCATAGCCTCAGAGAAGTCTCTTCCTGAAAGATTCCATGATATTCAGCCTAAAAGTGTCTACTTCTTTCTGTCTTTTTCTGTTTCCCCACCTTCAGCAAGGCTAGGTAATCACTCTTCTTAGTATGTGAAACATATATCTACTCTGTCATATCCGCCTCTCAGTTGTCACTTAGCCAAACTATGCAAATTCCTCTGTCTGCACACCTCTGTGTCAGCCATTGCCTTCAGCAACACTGTTGTTCAACTCTGGATTCCTTCCAACTGTTCAGATGGGCAGGGAGGAGTTTCACCATCAGAGAATATAAAGAAACATGACTATTCAGCCCTTTTTATGCACCTATTGGATACCTAACTAATGATGTTCTCGCCATATTGAAAAAAAAAATCGAGGATGACAAATTTATTTCAAATGTCTTCATGACAAGTCAGTCAGTTCATCACCAGCCAGAATTACGTGTGAGCTGGATGCTGACCTCTGAGCTCAGGTAACAGAGGAACCTGAGGAAATGACGTTTGTCTCAGCTTTAAAGGGGGTCCTCTTCTAATCACAAAATCTGTACACACAACATAACAATATGTTTTCTGTTGCAAGTAACAAAACACCCAACATTGGAGGGGAGCTATTAGTAATATCTCTTTTCCCTGCCCTTAAGTTTCAGAACAACTTAAGAGATAGATATGGGGAAAATAGAGCTAAAAATAGCACCTTCCTTTGTGACAAAAGTTGAAAGTGGATAATGTGGTTTATATCTTCAGGCAGATGGCCATTTTAGTTCTAAATCTAATAACCCTAGTGACAGGAAGTGCTAGGGATCTCTAGGCCACCCAGGCCAGGCCCGGTGTCTTGTACTGCACAACTCCAGACTTCTGTGAAAATATCAGCTCCCAAGAGAAAAGAAAGGCCTGACAGTTCCTTCTTTTTTCCTTACCAAAATCACTCATTAGATTGAGATATTCCTCCTCCTTTAGTGGTGAGGGTGTGTATGGGAAAGTCCAGGGTTTCCCTCAGATATAAGGAACAACAACAGTGGTAAAGCCGGGCGTGGGGGTGGGGGAAGGGTGGGAGGGGTCCTTCCCAACACCAGCTGAAAGGGATTTAACCAAGAAAAACATCGTGTTATCTCAAAGTCAGAGGAAGGGTGTAAATCACGACCAGAATTGTTGCCTTAAAATCCGGACTTTTTCTGTCTTCTGTCACTATGTGTATTTGGTCCTTAGGTTTGAACCATCACAGTGAAGAGATGGTGATAGCATTTGCAGACAAACACAAGGAGACAACAACATGTAGGGGAAGAAAAAAGAATGGAGATTTTGCTCTTATATCTCTTTTTGTGAAGGAGGGAATGTTTCTCCAGATATCTTCCCTTAAACTTTACCTCAGATCCTGCTAATTAAGATTAGGTGACATTCCCATGCCCTGCCTGCATGCAGGGGAGGCTCAGAAAGTGAGTTTCTGGTATTTGAGCCTCTTTAGGGGAAGGTGGCCCCTGTCATACAAAAAGAAGGCAGTTCGGTGGTGGTGGTGGTGGTGGTGGTGGTGGTGGTGGGAATAGTTATTGAGTAGGTAAAAAACAATAGCAGGCGTAATTACATGTAAAAGCTTTCCCAAAAAGATCTGCAAATATAAAAAGTTTCTGCACAGCAGCTCTCTATATAGAGCTCCTAATAACTAAATATGCTTTTGGGTTCATATTATATTTCCGAAAAAAAAATAAAACACAAGTAAATCCAAACTTAAATGTTATTGTTATTCCTGGGCCCATGACCTATTATTTGCTTCAGGAGCAGGATCAACCATTGAACAGATTGATAGGGTATTAGATCTATTCCTAGATGGTTTCTTAATCCTGCTTCTTCATCTCTAAAGATGTCGACAGGAGGTTCCAGAAAATTAAATCACTTTTTTTTTTTTCCATTGTCACCAGCTCCTTAGTGAGGATTAATTGAGCCTCTACACTTAGGACCAGAACACAAAATTCTACCTCAGCTTTATATGCAAGTTAGGAATATAACACTCCTTTACTTATATAGAGATCTTCTTCAGGGAGGTACATGTTCAAAGAAGGACATTTTCCTGGAGATCTCAGGGGTTCAAGATCCATACAATTTGGCAATTCAGTATAATTTTCAACTGTGAGAGAGAAATATCACACATGAGTTTGCAAAATGGAGCAGCCCTTCGGATCAATTTTGGGTGTAGAACAGTGATGAGCAATTATTTAAAGGCCTTCCTCCCTCTAAACATCTGTAAGCACTGTGAAAATCCAGATTCCCATGTTTAAAACCATGGGATCTGCTGAATTTTCTGGTACAACAAAACTTCCCCTGTCATTGCAAAATGAAAACTGGTATAGATTTGCAAAGTGCTAAGAACACTTAATTTATTTCCAATCTATTTTCTTATATTCCTTGTTCTTGCAGGCAGAAGGAGACAGGGAAGGAAACAACTTTAGACAAATGCTGATAGGGCTCAGGAATGATTGATGGCTCACATAAAAAGTCCTCTTGGAAGCATAGGAGTTTGAAAGAAAAGTGACTCATTTTTTTTCTTTCAGGATATTTTGTCACAGACTTTTTTTCTTTCTAAAATGGTGTTTTATTTAAAAGAATAAAAGCAAGGACTTATAATGTATGTCTTGCCTACTAGAGAAATTTGACAAAAAATAAAAATAAAATTTTTGTTGCCCCAAATCTAGCTGTCAGACATATTTAATCTATTACCTTGATAAAATCAACTTCAGGGAAGATCTCAGATTGTGCTGTCATCAAAATTGATTTTATCAAACAAGATAATCTTCCCTGTCAACAAGCGGCATTTTCTTGAAACCCTTAACTTTTCTTCTATTCACTCTACTCCACTGTCCTTGGAAGCCAAAATGAAGGTTGCAAGACAATTATGATCATAAGTCATCACTTAGAATCTCCCAAACAGAAACAAGCAGCAGGAGGTTGAACTTGAGCTAGCAGCTTGCAGACCACACTCACATTTAAGGAAAAGAAAGCTGAAATGGTAAATGTATAAAGCTACACATTGAAAATAGACACCCAAGATACAGGATGTCCATTGTTTGAAGCAATCAGGTGCAAATGAAACCCGCCCTTGCATGCACAATTGGGCATTTTCTTCCATAAATGCCTGATTGTGTATGCAAATGAGTGTTTTGTGCAACCGGTTACCTGTTTGCTATATTCATATTTTTAGGGTCGATGTAAGTGCTTTTATTATTTTGTTTTAATAAAATTGTTCTAAATTGTCTGTGGATGAATGATGCTTTGTTATTTCCTTAAAATCCAGATTTAAACAAGCATCTCTGAAACCTTTCAAGGAATAGATCTGTATTAGTAAAGTGAAGTACAAAATTAAAGCAATTATATGGGTGATTCAAGGTAAACATGCTACCATGAATATATTTGCTGAATTTTTCTGGAATTTTAGGTTGAAGAAAGGCCTTAGATCACCCCATGCATGTGGCTTTGCACATCCTTTAACCAGTCCAGCCACAGCACCAGCAGGGCTTGGGTATATGGGAACTTTAGACTCCTCTTAGAATGTATTCTGGTGTAGAGAAGTGGATCCATTGCCCCCAAAGTGATCACATGTCCAAGCAAATAAGCTTTCCATATAATTCATCCTGACTTGCATTTCCAGCTTTTCTCAGAAAAGAAATCGCGAATGTGAGGATACACCAAATTAGGTTACAAAACTGTGAGTTGAGAGAAAAATTTCTGAATAATTTTCTTGACACCGCATTCAACTCCTTCAGGACCCATGGTGATAAAGCACTGAAGATTTATTTTAATGTGTAAAAACCCTGCTTTGTTCCTCTGGGAGATTGTAAGGAAGACACTGGGAGGCTCAGGAATAGTTTATATTTATCAAGTAAAGTGCTGTCTGCTTGCTAATAAGCTTCATAAATATTTCTCCCTTATGCTGAAAAGAACTAAAAAAAAAAAGGCCAATTTTGTAATCTTTAAGAGTTTTTTTAAAGAGAGAGAAAAGAAAAAAAAAAAGGCCCTAAATTTTGAAAAGTTCTAATGCCTTAGTATAAAAATGTAACTGAGTCACTAGCTGTCTTCTCGGCAAGACAATATCAGTGATGTAACCCTGGCTTCATCAGCACACCACTAACTAGCCAAGCATTTCAGCACCCAGACAGATGACTAGCTCAGGCTCATGCTGTATATTTATGTATTTCTTATCTCTGTAATCATTAAACCTAGAAAAAGACCCAGATTTTTTAAACCGGATTTAAAGCTGATTTCTTCTGTGGTTCTATCTAGGTGAAAATCTCAGTCTCTGAGATGTACAAAATAGTCCCTTTAATGATGTGCCTGCTCCTTCCTATTTCTGTTTTTTTCTAATGCTAGCTGATTAGACCTTCTTAAGTGTCATTACTGACAACAGTCCACCTCCATATTTTATGCCCAATTCTATCCCTAAGTGGGAGAAATGTCTGGAATTGTATGCCAGCCTTTCTCTGAGTCAGTATCAAGTCAGCCTTGCTGATAAGGCTGTCCAGCCCTTGGAAACCTCAATCTTTCAGTGGCAACAGTCACTACCCTTGAACCTCAGCTCCAAAAAGAATGTAGCCCTGCAAGTCTGTACCTGATGCTATGCTCACCACAAGGGTAGCTACTGTCTATTTCCATATAACACTATTACAATACCATTGACTATAGTCCTTGTGCTGTGCCTTTTATTCCTGTGACTTAATCATTTTATAACCGGAAGCCTGTATCTCCCACTCCCCTTTACCCATACTGCCCATCCCCCACCTTCCTCCCCTCTGGAAACCATCAGTTTGTCCTCTGTATTCATGGGTCTGTTTCTTCTTCTTTTGTTGCTGTTCATTTGTTTTGTTTTGTTTTGTTTTTAGATTCCACATATAAGCAAAATTATGGTATTTGTCTTTCTCTGTCTCAATTATTTCACTTAGCATAATTACTATGTTGTACACCTAAAACTAATGTAATGCTGTGTATCAACTATACTTGAATTGAAAAAAAAAAAAAAAGAACAAGAAAAAGGAAAAGAATTTAGCTGGTAGCCTTAGTCCTACATGTTCAGCAGTTTTACATCCCCAACTTTTGCTACCAGTTCTCTCTGATGCTGAATTTTATTATCTTAGCCTGTAACTACTTCCAGACTGACACCTTAGCTTTTGGTCTTTGCTTGGAACTATGTTTATGGTATTTAAGTTCCACCTGCCATTTCCCCTCTTAATTAATTAATTACCTCACATTTCCACTGACATTTATTAAGTGCCTTTTATGTTCCAGGCAAGTATTTGGCACCACCAGTACACAGAAAAAATAGGCTCTACCAGCATGGAACTTGCCTTCACATAGATTCACAGTGACTGATCAGATGCCTACATTTACAGCAGGCTCTTCCAGGATCCATAGGTCAGTCTGGCTTTACAAGCCCACTTTGCCATATTATGCCATTAGGTGAGTCCTGTTCAGGATATTTCATGACTTCAGGGGATTTATAATCTTGTTTGGGAGGTCAGGAAGGTTCATTTTGTCAGAGTAGCTATTTCTGTCCCACCCATCTCATTGGACATATTGTTGGAGAGGAACACAGGTCCTAGGTGCTAATAATATGGGACCCTAAAAGTGAAAGTGGCATGAGGGAAAAGCATGAGTTTCTATATTCATTTTTAATAAAGGGAAATAAACAGAGAAATGCAGAGATAGATATCAAAACAGAACAACTTTTCTTAAGAAAACAAAGTAGCTACAGTGTGTAGTATGGGATAGATAATGTTCAGTAACTCAACAAACATTTATAGAGTGACTCCCATTGGTCTGGCATGTATTAAGTGCTTAGGAAAACAGAAATAAAAGAAATAAATAAAAAGTCTTTCCTTGAGTGATTAGCAATGTAGTTGTATCACACTTTTAACTATATTACTATGTTTAAAGGCCCACAGAAGAGATGCATGTGAGTGCCTCTGTCTATACAAGGCTTTATAAAGTGAGGCAAGTATAAGAAGCATGTAGGTTATAATCTACTTTTTTATATTGTAGAAATACAAATTAGCCAGTTTGACCTAGTCCCTATATTAATATAGATCTTATAACTTCTGTATTCAGACCTCTACGTTTAGTAGATATAATAGAAATCACCATGACTGGCAAAAGAAGTCATGTTCTATAGCTTTGTGTCAAGAGAGAGCTAGATTTCAGTAGCACAAGCTATGAATTTTGTACACAGTTGTGCATTAGTTTAGCCACTATGTATGTATAAAAATCTGGTGGGTTTCCTTTTGCTGCCCAAGGCCTTTCCTTAGCTAACACAGCTCATATCCCATTTTAAAACATGCTGCGAGGCATATCTCCAAAGATAAAGGTAAAACAACATGGTAAGTACCCCAAAACATTTTTGTTGAGCATAAGTAGAATTACTCTGGATTGGTCAGCATCCTAGAAAAGATGTTCTAAGAGTTCTCTTTATTCCTATCCAGCTAGGTGTTAGAGAACAAGGTGCTGTAAATAGACTTATTTCTTCAAGTGTAGTCACTGGTTCTTCTTCTTCACATCACTTGGTTTTATACCACTAACAATTGTGGCTTTTGTCCTCAACGATCTATTTCTCTCCCTCTCTCTCTCCATCTCTCTGTTTCTTTTTTTTCTTTCTCTCTCTTGGCTGCCATCTTGTTCTCATTTCTGAACATAGACTTCACCTAAGGTTCTTTTCTGTGTAGACTGCATTCCTAAAACTAATCATAACTTACATTTATTGAGTTTTTGCAATGACTTTTGTGAAATATTTGCATGTGTTACCTCATTTAATCCTTACATCAATTCTTTGATGGCAAAACCATTATTAGCCCTATTTGACACATGGACAAAAACAGAGAGATAAAGCAATTTTCCAAAGATTCTACTACATATAAGATGGAAGAATAAGGACTTATGCAAATTTTAATGAGCTCTATAACTTGGAGTCTTTCCCCTTATGTTTTAATGATTTACTCAGTCTCAGTCCACAAATATCAACTTCCTAGAACCTTAGCAGAAGCCAGTAGTTCACTTATTCTTTTTAAATCATTATTTTCAACCTATCTAATCTGTTCTACCCCACACCATAAACACAGTAATAAAAAAAGTAAGCTCCTTGAAGTCTCAAAGACCATTTTTCCCATTTTAAAATTCTTTGTAGTATCTAGCTGTCCTTTGAATAAAATATATGTACATTATTCATATGTGCAATAAATTTGTCATATTTTAATTTGAATTGAACACTCCAGCTAATCAGCCCCTTGGCAATAAAAACTGTCAAAAACTCAGTGCAGTGGTAAAAGTTAGGAAATGCTTGTTAAAATAATCAGATTTAAAACATAAAAAATGTAAACCCCAGTATGCCGTTGGACTTTACAGTTCATGACAAGAACAAATAGTTTCCAGATACCTAATTTCTCTCAGTTTTAACCTCTAGCTTTTGATATCTCTGATCAAATTTTATTTGGGAAATGCCTGTGCTTTTAACAATGCCATTCTAAAGATCTTACCTCTAACTGCTAATCAAATTTGAGGGAAAGGTTTTGTTTTCTATTTATCCCAATAAAATAGACTCATATGCACAATGGTTTTCCTCTGGGGTTTCAAGAAATCAAGATTTCAGATAGATCTTGTCCTAAAGAAGCATAACATTCGTGGTAAGAGAGCAAGGGTTATGAAGAAGATGATGGCATGAATAAAGAATTGTAGTGTAAGAATACTCACTGCACGTGACTAAGAAGGGCCAGAAGAGGAAAATGTCACTGCTGCCAGCTGCTTATATAATCTTGAGCAAGTCCAATGTCTTTGGGTTTTCAAAGATACTAAATGAGGGGTGTGGCTAGGGGTGACTCCATTCTTTTAGCTGAGAAGCAGTATGATTTTAATGATGACAGAGTTTCATCAAGGAGGTAAAGTTTGTGTTGGAAAGATGTGATGGGAGGTGCAGCTAGAGGGTGGATTGTTCACAGCAAATAAATGTAAAGAGAGTAAGGCAAGCAGGTAGAAAAGCACATACTTTGTGTCTAGGAAGCACAAGTAGGTAAGTTCAGTTGATGGAAGAGAGGGTCTTTGAAGAAGACAGCGGGAGGTAAGGAAGAGGAAAGCCAGCAAAGGTCCAGATGTTGGAGGGCTTGAATGTGTTTTTTCCACTTGGACACAGTCATGGAATACCACTTCAAGTTTTTATTAGGTCTATTTTAAAGTAAGAGTGTGTTGATTTTGTTGACTGGTTATTTGGTAAATAGATTTAAAAAATTGTGTTTGGTAATGCACTTCATCTCTAAAATTAAGTAATTGAGAAGAACCCAACAAACACATCAAGTACCCCCAGAAGAGATTTCAGGAGACTCTTCATTCCAACATTACATGCAAACATACCCACATACCATATGACACCAGGAATTTAACCAAATCCATCATTTGCTTTTCCCAAATTCTTCTTTGCCCAACCATTCTCATGCCTTTGCAATACTATTTCCATTTTTCTAAAGTGAAAAAAAATATGTCTATTCTCCCAATTCAGTGCAAAGTGTTTTATGCTGCTCACTCTCCAGACCCATAAAAAAGCCTTTCATCTTTATGTTTCACCATTTGCAGATACTCCTAACAGGGAGGTAGGACCAACACCCAAGATTCCGATATCTATTTCTATGACTTTCTTTAGGATGTTTAGGAACAGTTTCAACTGTTCAGTAGAGGCGTTTCCCAAAAGATTTCTCTTATAAATGAATACCTACGTACATAAAATCAATTAGCTGTTTTGTATTGTTTATGCATATTTTGAGTTTATACAGTTCTCACAACACCCAAAAACATAGCTGACTTTGATGTTTGTTGGAATTGATCCAAGGTTCAGTGAAGATGCCCTGATTTAGATTCTTGAACAATGAGCCCCTCCTTTTGTAAAAGTGTATATATCCTGTATGTAAACTGGAAAAAGATTACCCAATATGCCATTTTTTTAAGAGCAGGATTACGATGTCTTTTTGCTTTTCTCTGGGATAATGGCAATTGGCCAGGTCTTATGAGGCTCTTCAGGGGGCCTAGATGTGCACAAAGTGGAACATTACTGAACAGCAGCTTACCCCATGCTGTTGCCTCTGCAAGAGAAAGGGATGATTTTTCTCCAGTTTCTTTTCATGTGTTCTACCTTTTCTAATTTTAAATGACCCTTTTGGAAACAGGAAATTGTCCAGGAGTAAGCTTCAAATACATTGCTTGGTCACAGAAGTCCTCTAAGCATCTTCTGGTTGGCTGTCTAGAATGAGCTGAAGCTGTGCCTTGAAACCTGTGAGAAGCCACTTCTGGAGCATTTATGGCTCTCCAGGGCCAGAATTTCCTATATAAAATAACAACAAAGAATAGGAGAGTAGACAGCAGACTCCAACCAGCTCCCAGCACTGCTGTAGGCCCTACACAAACACGTTCGCTCTGGCTGTAAATGAGACGCTTCCCTCGGCTTCATTTCATCTTGATTGCCTACAGTCCCTCAACCTTCCCAGGATCATTTGTTTCTGGTGGTGCCTGCTTTGGCTTCTGAAGTCTCTGCTTTTGCATGACCACTCATGCCCATTGTGACTCATTTTATCTTGCCAGCATTTGTCTTTTGCCCTTGCCTGTTAGCAACTCCCAGCCTCCAGCCTCTGTTATACTCTCCCCTCCCACAGCTCCCCAGTTCTGATGAATGGAGCATGACTGAATTGGCACACTGACAAAATTCCAAGGATAAATCAGGTTTCAGAATCTGCCTTTCACATAAAACTTGAGAAAAGTCAGATGAGGTAGGTTGGCTCAGTTTGCAACTTGGACTACAACAGAAAGCTGTATTAACTTTTCCAGTTAATATCAGTTATTTGTATCACATATGCATACTTAAGTGCATGTTCATTATTGAGTACAATTAATCCATGCATAAAGTTAGTACCTCTATGGTTTTTCAAGAAAAAAAGAGTTTGGATATAAATGACTCATTTTATTTTCTAGATACTTTAAAGTCAGAAAGCTCTTACTGAACTTCCTAAATACTTCTTGATAAAACATAAATTAATCCAATTAATTCTATTTTTTAACATTTATACATATATAATGTTTATTTATTTTTGAGAGACAGAGAGAGTGTGAGCAGGGGAGGGGCAGAGAGAGAGGGAGACACAGAACCTGAAGCAGGCTCCCAGCTCTGAGCTGTCAACACAGACCCCGACATGGGACTTAAACTCACAAACGAAACCATGAGATCATAACCTGAGCTGAAGTCAGAGGCTTAACTGACTGAGCCACCCAGGCGCCCAAATTAATTCTATTTTTGATGTCAGTAATCATGTAAACAGCTGGCTACCATAGCCCTTAATAGCCATAGAGAAATTTGGAGGAAATAATTACACACTTTTTTGACAGTATAAATGATCAAATGTCGAGGTCAGCAACTCTGGGCTATGGCTTTTCTGCTTTCCTAAAGGGAGACTCTTCATTCTGCATAAGCAGTAGTTCTTTCCAGTCCTGGCTTCCAGACATCCTGGCCCCTAACATGGCATGTTGGCCTCCTCAATAAACAGGTAAACAGCAGTGCCTGTTGTGATGTTCAGAGGTGCCCATTTGGAGGGCAGCCAAGTGGTATGAATAAGAGTGGTTTATGCCAGCCCCCAAGCCATTAGCTTTCCAGACAATGTGCCTCGTACAAGATCTACTGTCATCCTCAATTTCTCTTACCTGCCCATCGTCACAATCTACTTAGTGAATTTGAAACTTTTTGAATAGAAAGGGAAACCAGTTCTCTAATGGCTGATAGACACCGAAACACTGTTTCTCTCTAGAAAACATGGAAAGGACTAGGGGTTGGTGTTATGATAATGGTAAAGGGAAGTGTCAGAAAGGGGCTGCCCACCAATCCACATAAACTGTTGGCAAATGTCCCTCCTCCTGCTCTCCATGTCTCCCATTTCTGGTGAATGGATTTATGAAGTTCTTACTCTGATCTGTCTTTACAGAGCCTATCTTCCTTTCTAGGCTTATGTCCCACTATATACTTGAACACAGTTTATGCTTATGAAACCAGTCTATTCAGTGCTTCTTCAAAGAAGCCCTGTAATATCCTCCTCGGGCTTTATACAAGCTGTATTCCCAGTGGGATGCTTCCTCCCACCCCTTTTGTAAGTAAGCCTCATCCTTGAGTTGGTCAATGAACCCATGAAGATTTCCCAGGGACTTTCTCAGTGATAACATGAAAGTACCCCATCCTGTGGAATCCTTTAGTCCCAGACAGTTGGTCACCCAAACCTTGACATATTACTGGTTCTTCTAATTACATTACTATATTTGCATTTGAATCTGTAGAACACTTGGCTTTTCTCTTCAAATAGTGATCATTCTCCACTTCAAATTGTAGTCTTCCCCCTCTATCTACATACACACCTCCATCACAATATAAATACTTTGGTGAAATTTTTCTTTCATTAATTTAACATTGGGTTTCAAAAACCTACTGCGTGCTTTATCATAAGATAAAATTTTGTCCTCAATTAACTTAAAATCTAATTGGGAATAGAAGGAAAAAAAGCAATAACTATACCATGAAAACATTCTGGAAAAACAGCTGTTATGAAATTCAGTAGAGACATGATCATTTCCAGTTATCATGGGAGGCTGCATAGAGAAGAAAGGATTTGAGTTAATTGCACTAGATTTTGGTTAGGGAAATAGGTAAGGACACATTCCAGGTGAAGAAACCAGAGGAGTCAGAATTTGTGAGGATTTTCCCACAGTCACTTAATTTCCCCTCTGGGGCTAAATCTCGGACCCCAAATTATTCAGTTATATTTGCCAAATGAAAATGAACACATAACATTGTTAGAAACAACAACCAAACCCATTAAAAATGATCATAGCTTCAAGCTTTGCATGCAAAACCAAAATGGACTACGCCTTCAAAAAGCCCAGAGAAACACCACAGAGTTCTCCTAATTAAAGTCAGAACCTAATTTTCAGGTAATTTCTTAGGAATGTAGCAGAAACAAAAATAAATCTTGAGGACGTGGCAGGAGATCAGCAGGACCAGAGAGGCTGTATCTGGCTGTGAAAGGGGTCTTTAACTGGGAAATCTCCCCTGAAGTATAGATCAGATCAGAGAACAAAGCCATAGGGAAGACAGAAAAATCATTTTAAATACAAACTGATCAAACCACTTTAATTTTCTATGTAAAATGTTTTTCTTTCCAGTGACTCAAGGAGGTTGAGGTTGATAGCTTCTTGCAGGACAGATCACAAATTTGCAGTCATCCTTTGCATTTGAGAAGTAATTAAACATTTGTAAAATGACAGTTTTCAAATGAAATGTCTGACCAGAGTCTCCTTCAGAAATAATGATGTGGTTTCTTTGGCTGCAAGTATTGACACAGGCAGCAGAGCCTCTCCTCACCCTGTCCTCCCTGCCTTAGCTGCAGTTTTCAATGGCGGTCACTGGTGATGCTCCTCTCTCTGAGTTTATTTTCTCCACACCCCCACACTCTGATAGCCCACTCTCCCTTGAGATAGCATGATAGGAATACCTGCATTTTGCCATGGTTTCAACCTCTTCCTTTCAGTGTGCTTTATTTTAAATGATGGCATCAATGGAGATGGAAAGCCTGGAGATGTGCAGCTGAAGGGTCAAACTGACAGAGCTTTCATCTATCACCTTGTGTTGGGAAAACTTTAGCTAAAAGCAACTGGCAAGGGAGTTCCAGCCAGATATCTGTATTATAGAAGTGTGACTCCTTCAGTGCTTGTGGCAGCGCATGATCTTAAGAAATAGCTAGAAATCCCCCCTTGATGCCAGCACTTTGTTATATTATTGACAGGGGGCTTGAGGATGTGGTCGTAGGTGTGCTTTGTCTAGTTCATAATTTAGCTGGGTGCCAGCACGTCTATGATTTTTTTTCCTTTGGAAACTGGGATATCAAGTAATTGATTCTCATGTGCATGCATGATTGTTTGATTCATATAGAGCTGATTTAGCCTTTTTCTTGTTATATTTATTTGAAAAATGTTAACTCAACCGAACCTGAATTCACAAGGAGAAAAATGTATTTTTGTGATGGTTGCTACAGAGACAGACAAGTGTCAGTACAAGGAAAAGAATTTCTGGTATTAATGCTTTATTATCGTGCAGAGTAGATTTGAGTACCTTCCATATACCCCTTACTGGGCCAGAAAGAGATACGGATACAGATCAGCCAGTTCCCAGGCATTGAGTAGATGAGGGCAGGCTACACGTAAACAAAGGCAATGATAATGTAGCATATATGCATATGAATATGAATGGGAGGTATGAATGATAGGATAATTCCTACTGTAAAGTAGCACAGAACTAAGAGCAGTTAATATACCTAATAGAAGGTTTCCTGGATGAGGTGACATTCCAACTGATCCTTTCAAGGAGGAGTGGAAATAGAGGCATAATGAGAAAGGATGATGGGTAATGGTATGATAGGCATACAACAGTCTGTGCAAAGGCATGGAAGGCTGGATATTAATATCTTGGTGGGTAAGTGTGCATTGTTTAGAATGGCTCCACCACAGGGAGAAAGAAGGCAAGCAAAGGAAGAAGTGAAGCTAAAAATGTCACAGATGGTTTTGAAGTTCTGGTGGAAAGAGTACAGGTTTGAAGGTTAGACAATATGGGTTCAAAAATTCCCTCTGAAACTTTCTGATTCTCAGTTCCTTTAAAGTGGACCAGAGAATAAAAATAAAATTTATTTTGTTACACCACTGGATTAAATTCATGACACTGAGTTAGTACCAACTGGTAGTTATCTTTGGCACTTTTCCTTTGCATACCATCCATATAAAAGTTTGGGGTTCAGGGTGCCTGGGTGTCTCAGTCGGTTAAGTGTCTGACAATGGATCAGGTCATGATCTTACAGTTTGCGAGTTCAAGCCCTGTGTCGGACTCTGTGCTGACAGCTCAGAGCCTGGAGCCTGCTTCGGATTCTGTGTCTGCCTCTCTCTCTCTGCCCCTTCCCCACTTGGGCTCTGTCTCTCTCTCTCTCAAAAAAATAAATAAACATTAAAAAAATTAAAACAAAGTTTGGGGTTTATTCTGCATGTAGCAAGAAGATAGTGAAGAATCTGAATTAGAGAAGTCACAGGGTGGGGTACTTGGGTGACTCAGTAGGATAAGCGTTTAACTCCAACTCATTTGGTGATCTCACAGCTTGTGAGTTCAAGCCTCACGTTGGGCTCTGTGCTGACAGCTTGAAGCCTGGAGCCTGCTTTGGATTCTGTGTCTCCCTCTCTTTGCCCCTCTCCCACTTGTGCTCTGTCTCTCTCAAAAATAAATAAACATTAAAAGAGAGAAAGAGAGAAGTCACAAGTTTAGCTCTTGGCTTATAAAATTATCAGTGTCACATTTCTATGAAAGAGGGCTTACCATGTGGTGACACAAAAGACAAAGAGATCAGTCAGAAGCCTTTTGCAATTTTCCAGAAAAGGACTAATAAAGGCTAGAACCAAGGCTGTAGTGGGGATAATGATGAGAAAAAAAAAAAAAAAAAAGATTCCAGACATGTCAGAAGTCACTTGAATGGAGATCTGTAATTGAGCAGGAAAAATCAAGAATGAGGTGACTATTTAGCAGTGGCCAAAGGAACTCCTTGCACATTCATTTGGAATACCCAGACACCTACTGAAGGCCAGGCAGCCCTTAGAAGGGCTCAGGAGGGGCTGGTTTCCAGGAATACACCCACTGGTAAGGGGTAGTCTACCCTCCAGAAGCTCTAGCCCTACATTATTATCATTGATTATTTCTGCTGCAATCATATTTGTGAAGAGTGATATAATCATTTTTTATTAATTCTCCTCCACAACAAGATGCCTAGCTAGATTGCCCAGCAGCATCAGCAAAGCTGGGACTAACACCCTGGAGTCCAGGTTCAACCACTAACCTCTTCTCTATTACTTGAGCTTTACTGAAGTAAGTACTGTAAAGCCTTACTTAATTAAAATCAAGAAAACAAGCTGCAGTGACAGGACTTGAACAGCTTCCAATGTAAGGAGGAAATAAAAATATCAGTTCCTCATCCCTGGACTGGTCAGAATTATAAAAAAAAAAAAGACGTGGCAGTGTGTCTCTGAGCAGGATGCCGATCTGAAGATGCAGGAGGCTGGCTACTTATGAAAAACACATATAGATCAATAATGGCATATACAAGTCAAACAAATAGAATACATTTGAACAATTGCTTCCTGCCAAGCATTGTGGTCTATATTTTATACACAATTGGTGTATTTAACCCTTCTGATAAGTCTTTATCTAATCCTTCTGGTAATACCATCAGTCATGTTGATTCACAGAAAAGGAAACTAGAATTTAGAGAAATTAGATACGTTACCTAAAATCGCACAGATAATGAGATCATAAAGTCAGAACTGGAAGCCACATCTGACTTTAGAACCCATGTCCTTCACCAATGTATGATGTGTCCTTAGTTCAGGAAAGCAAGTGGTTTAAGGATGTGCCTTTATTCTTTGTGTGATTAAAGTATATACTTGTGAACTTCTATTACCAGTTCCTTATAATGAGCATCAGAGACAAAAGCAGAGGCTATGGACCTTACCGAACTCAATTCAGCCCAATCAATATTTATTGGGTCCTTCTTACTGTTTATGCAGACAGTATTTGGCCATTCAGGAAGAAAAGCACCCTGGGAAATATTCTGACCTTTGTATTGTATATATTTACACCCTAATAAACCCTAGAAGCAACCCCAAAATTTCATGATGCCAAACCTTTACAAGCTGGGTACCCCACCATTCCAGAGAACACCCCCCTCTCTGACAACAATGATAAAAGATAAGGGGCTAATTGACTTCTAAGATATTCCCCTCCTGGCCATGTTATAATCTTCAAAATGATAACAATAAGAGCAGCATGATATTATAAATAATAACAGCTAGCGTTTGTTGGGTATCTACTGGTGACTCAAGCACTCTGCTGGTAACTTTAGTCACTTACTTAATTAAAGATGGGATTTGGAATTAAAATTCGAGTCTGCCTGAAAATAAAATTCCATTACAACTCAAAATGTAACCCTTTCTTCCAAGTTACCTCACTCTTCCTTAGGGAACTAAAGCCTGACAGATCAAAACACCTAGGAAGCCATTTCTGCACACTGTCTCTCAAAATGGGATCTAAGAGTATTAATAAAAATAGTAGATAAAAAGGTGATGTTCTTCTGTTCATTCATTTATCAAGCTTAGTCCAAGTCTAAAAGATTTTTCCTTACTTTACTTGCAGCTTTTTCTTTCATTCCAATTCTCAACATATTTTTCTATTTTTTTTTTCCTCCTAAGCTAAGGAACAACTCCAGCTTGGTTCCTGGTTGGAGACATAGTCCCATTGTTCCAGAAACAGGAAAGGGAAAAACCTTGGAGATTGACACAAGGATCCCTGTAAAGTGGCTTTGCTTCATGAACAAAGAAAAGGGAAAGTGGTAGGGGTGGTGCTGGCCTGTCTGCTTGGATCAGCCCTTCTAGGAAAAGGCTCTGACTTCCTGCTTTATCCCCCAAATTACAAAGCCAAATCAGCCAGTCATTATCCTGTGAAAGAAGATGCTCAGACAAAAGGAGATAGGCAGTGGAAGTCTGAAGATAGCCCCATGGAGGTCAGGGAAGTCAGAGCCCATCTGGGTGGTTTGAGACAGCTGCCATTGTTGGAACAGGAAGAGTGTCTCCCCAACAGGCCTTTTATAGGGCTGCTAATTACGCATTTCTATGTATATATCCGGCTTGAGCAAGGGCAACTGTGTCCAGAGAGAAAGCCAAAGAGCTGGTGATGGATTTAGGAAGGCACAATAGATCCATAAAAGTAGATGAATAAATAAAGACATTAACTTTTAATGTAAATAGAACTGAAGCATTCTTATTACCTTATTTCTTGAAGATATAAGAGGAAATTCCTTTTGCCAATTTGAACAGCTTCAAAGTGTACTTGAAAGCACTTGGAAGAAGAAAAAGGACCCAAGTACCAGATAATATCTGCTTACAGGTGCCAAGGGTAACTCAAAAGTGTTCATAAAACTGGAGAAGTGTACTGATGTTCAAATAGTCATAAACATTACTAACTGCATTGAAAGGATGCCAGTCACTAGGAGAGAAAGTCCAACTATGGACTTTGGCTCATTCATTCATTCATTGGATACATATTGAGATCTTTCTATGTGTTAGGTGCTGAATATGTTTTGTCGATCTAGAGATGAACAAGCCATGACTCTGCCCTCAGGGAGCTTGTGGCCTAAATGGAAGGGAGCAGACAGAATATCCCTATAGAACATTGATTGAGGCTGAAAGTGTCCAGAAACAGTCTCATCATTCTTTGGGGCTAAGTTAAGTTGCAGCCAGAGCTGAAGGCCAAAGCATCAAGAAATCAAGGAAGGCTCCTGGTGAGTAGTAATAATTTTTGAAGCCCTGAAGACAAGTTATTTAGTGCTTCAAATGTGCTGGCACTATCGTATGTACTTTTGGGTGCACTATCTCTAACCCACAGAATGTTCTTATGATAACTATTATTCAATTAATTTCTAGAGAGGACACCCTCAGAGAAACTCTGCCTTAACAAAGTCACACAGCTGGTGACCAAGCCATGGAACTAAAGCCATGATCCTTTGTGCTTGAAATTTTTATTTTATTGTTTTTTTTTTTTTTTTTTAATTTTAGAGAGAGAGTAAGAGAGAGCATGAGCTGGTGAGAGGTGCAAAGGGAAAGGGAGAAAGAATCTCAAGTAAGCTCCATGCTCAACGCTAAGCCACACGTGGGGTTTGATCCCACGACCCTGGGATCACAACCTGAGCCAAAATCAAGAGTTGGATGCTCAGCCCACTGAACCACCTAGGTGCCCCTTGTGTTTAAACTTTAAATAGCACTCTACCACCACCATCCCAACCCTTCTGCATGCCTAGACCAGATTAATTTTGACTAAAACTCATTTCTTATATTAGTATACTCACCACCTCCAAAGTTTCCTTTCAAAAGAATTGCCAGTTCCTTGGCTTGGAATTTAAGGCTGTATGGCAGCTGGTTTTGTTCTAGTATTTTGGTTTTACCTTTCATCAGTGTTTTAACATATCCTGCACATCAATTAAACCAAACTACTTGTCATGTCTGAAAACTTCATTAATTTCTCCACATCCATATTAATTAAAAAGGTTGTTGTTACTGATTAAATGTGGGAGGCCTAGAAGGAGAAGATGACAAAGTTGATTCTGCATTTTCAAGGCTGAATGATTCAGAATGCTGGTGCCATCAGATAAAACAGGAAAGTCATAGGGAGGGGTATTTTGGGGGGAAAGGATAAATCTTGTGTTAGTGTCTTCTTTGAATTGACAATAGAACCTTCAGGACAGCAGCCTGGCCTCCAGTTAGAAAATTGGCCCCAAGTTCAGAAGGATAGTCAGTGCAGGAACTGAATTTGGAATCATCTGCAAGGAAGTAATAGGTGCAGCTATGGGTGTGAAGGAAGTGACTCAGGAGGGAGTGAGATGGGAACAGAGAACCACGGACTGTATCTTGGGGGAGAAGGTCCAAAGGCCTCTTTTGGTTACAGGTGGACAGATAGACATTGGAGTAAATAAGAGGAAAACTTCAAGCAAAAGCACAAATTCTTCCCAACATTTGTAGGAAAATAAATACAAGCAAGAGAATTAATTTGGTTCCCAAAGTGAAGCTCTTCAATTTTCCCTAATTACTCTTAGGAGCTTCTCTTAACCATTGAAGATAGAAGCATGGGACAAACATATTATATGAACCTGAGCTATTGCTTATCTTCACATTGTGGACCTTGTTTTTTAAATGAGTGTTTGGAAATGCTCGCTATCAGAAATGGAGCAAGAACCTAGAATTCTAGGCACTGGGTATACAATGGTGAACAAGATAAAGTCCCTGCTCTGATGGAGTCTGCTTTGCAGTGGATTATAGCACTTGCAATTATACCACTGGGGTTGGGGACAGAGCTGGCACACAGCATCACGAGTGTTAGGGGAACTCTATCAGGGAAGGATCCTGGAGCTGGATCTTACAGGGTAAAAGATAGTTGCTAAGTCTGGATGTAAGATGTGATTGAGTTAGGTAGGGTGGCGTGATGAAATTAAAGAGATAATAAAAGCAACATCTATGAAATTACCTTCAGACAGTTCAGTTTCCCAGGAAGGATGACAGTCTTTAGGCATATGTGAGATTACAAGGAAAATCAGGTACCAGGCTGTATACGATGCTAAAGAGTCTTGATTGTATCCTTCAGATGATAAAAAGCCACTGGAAGGTTTTAAGTTGAGCAGCCACATTGTTCTGATATGTTTTAGAAAGATCTCTCTCATAGATGGAAGATGAACTGGAGAATGTGAAAATGGGGACACTTTAGGAAGCTGCTTCAGTTGTCCAATGATGATAAGGGTTTGAACCACAGTAGTGATGGTAGAGATAAAGATGTATGTATGGATTCTGAACTTCTTTTGGAAACAAAATTGCTTGAATTGGTGATACACAAGATGTGGAGGAGAGCCAGAGCCACAGAAGACATGTGCAAGTTGATTTGGAGTGACTGAGGGCATTGTAGCACCAGCTACAGAGATGCCAGCACAAAAAAGGTATTATGGTCAGTTTTGCTGGTGTCAATTTGAGATTCAACAGTATGTCAGTGGGAAATACCTGGCAGATATGCGAAGATACAAATGTTAAGTCTTGGCAAAATCTAGGTTGGACATGTAAATTTAGGAAGAAGAACACTGATCCTTGTCCTACACTAGCATTTCTGTGGCAGCCAGAGAAAGAGCAGGCTCTGATGGAAATAAAGGAAAAGCTGTCAGAAAAAAACTACAGTTTGTAAAAATTTTATAGGAGTGAGGAGAGCATTGAACTCCAAGAAGGAAAGGATAATCGTCCCAAATAAAACAGAGAGGTACACTGAAAAGACAGTTGAATTCATAAATGAACATGGTGGTCTCCATGATGCAACTATCCTCCCTCCATGACACCAGCACTTAACTATGGGTTCAGGGCATGAGCACACTGGTATATGCAAGCACTGTCTGGCCACAGTAGGGTTTCTACCATCCCTTCCACTGTAATTCTGGACTCCAACAGACCTTAAGATTGTTCTACATTTCATCGTGGAGTGGTTTTAATTTACGTGGCACAGAAGTGCCCTTAGTTAATAGATGTGGATGAATCTGCAGACAATGCAAACATCTTCACAGGCAAGACTAATTTTAATGAAGTTGTAGAGAATGGGAAAATGTCTTAAAAGTGAGACACTGGGGACCCCATACGAAGGAGTAGGAAGGCATTACCAAGGCTCTGTGGTAGCACCTTCTGATCATGATTATTCGTTATGTCTGATGAAAGTAAACTCTTGCTATCTGGGACTTAGAAACAAACATATTTTTGTAGTAGTAGAATGCACACTGGTATAACACTTGCTTCATATATTAACCTATAAGTCCAAGGTATTTCTAGATTTTTTCAGGGGGAGAATTAAATGTATACTTCATGAGAGGTGTAGCATAAAAATCTATAGGTTTGAGCTAAGTTTCTCTTGTTATTTCTTTGAAAATAACACGTCTTGTAGGTGAGAATATATTGTATAGATGGTAATTGGTTTTTTGCTAGAGCTACATTTTCATCCTCCTCCCTTTCTCCTCCAATATTAATTATCAGGCCTAAAAATAGTCCATTGTGGGTCTGTGTGCCTTGGGGAGGCTTCTACGGAAATCTGACATCTGTGCAGAAGGCTCCACTGAGATTGTGTTTCTGTGAAGCAGTCTCATGTTTGTGAATTCAGTAAACACTTGCATAGTGAATGCTGAAGTGTCTGTCTCTCACAATGGCTGTGAGTGGCAGCCTGTGAGAACAGTGTCTTTCTGAGTAGACATGACTCACAGTGCCTGGAGGGAATAGAGAATGCATGGAATATTTATGATTCAGACCATTAATGAAGATAGAAAAATATCAATACAGTAACATACCACAATGTAACTATTGTTTGCAAACAAAATGCCATGGTCTTTTGTAGTTTCTTTTTTTGTATATACCTATAAACAGATGTTCACAACCCATATCTCATCTGGAGAAAAAGCATATGAGGAAACTTAAAAAAAAAAAAAACAGAAAAAAATAATGAGTTGTTTGTATTCACAGTGAGTTAAGGTGTAGTTGGATACTAGAAAAGTCTTCATGGACCAATATGGATCTTCTGGAATTAGAGACTCATGGCTTTTCAGTATGCCTCTTCCTAAAATTACAACTATCACTCTTGGTAAAATTATTTTCCACTTGGTAAGATTTAATTCCATTAGATATTCTTTACTTATATTTCTGGAATGAATGGTACTTTGATAAGGTGTAAGCTGATATGAAGGAGAGAGGGATAACTTTGTAGTACGGAAATATCAGTCATGTTTCCTAATCAGGACACATGTTTTGACAAATGAGTGTACTGCTAGTGAAAGTAAGATTGATTACTTTAAAATTGGGATGTTCCTGAAAATCTGAGACCACTCAAATATGGGGGAGTGTCTTGTTAAGAAAGTTTAGGTGGAGTCTCAAAGTGGGGAGCCCTATATATCGGGGTGCAGATGGGAGCCGCACAGAGCATTCTCAGAGGAAGGCATGAGATAAGAAGAGGAGGTAAAGGTGCAGGAAAAGGAGGCAGAAGGTCTGAGCAGAAAGGCCTATTTCACAATCATGTTCATATGAGGATAGTTTATGGACAGTTGTTCATGCTACAGAATTTTTTGTTTTAATATTTAAGCTCAAAAGATCACTTTACCATCAACTTTTGATCAACTTTCTGGATAGTACCTAATGCCCTCACATTGTTTTAATACTTGTGTGCATTACATACAATTATATATGACATACAATTTGTGTATATATTACATACAGTTGAAAACAAAATTTCATTAAAATTAATTATTTGATTCAGCAGGTATTTTCTACTTAACTATTAAGTGTAAAATGATATAAGTCACTGAGAATTGTGGAGTATGTTTTGCATTTAAAAGTTGAGGAATTTCCCCATTATAGAAAATAATAACTGGGGTATTTACCTACTCATTATTACTCATTTAACAGAATATGAATATAGTCCCATATTGTTTCCTTGCTGTCATACATCATATATCAGTGTTGCTGGCTCTTTTTTTCAGTTGCTGTGTGTAGGAGTTGAAAATGCACTTTACTTTTAGCCTAAGGAAAACATAATTTGGAAGACAAATTTGTTGCAATTAATTTTTTTTCTTACAGTTCATCTCATATCAGATAAATTACTGCTACTCATCATCCTGAATACTAGGAGAGGTACCTCCACATGGAGAAGCTGAAAAGACTTGCTTTGGCCTTTGGTCCTTCCACAGTCTACCATATGTGAAGACTATGTCCTGAATGTTACCCTAGTTGTCATTTCCAGTCTTCAGTTTTGTAAATATCTCAAGTTGGAAGATTAAGTATAATCACTCCAATAACATCTTTACTGATCTCTGGACCAATTGGTCAGATACCTTTATTGCTTAGAACAGAGAATCCTTAGACTTTCTGCCCTGGTCTTTTAGTTTTTCCAAGCCTTATTGTGAGAGCACAAGGATTGGGTCAGGATACCTCAGAAGCTGTTGCCGTAGCATGTGGGGCAGAGCTGTTTAGGGAGAAACCCCCAAACTTAGCCAGTGGGGTCCAGACCCTACACACACTCCTGCCCTGAACTTAACTTTGACCTACTACATTCTGTATAAAATTTCATTTTTAAATAAAAAGTGATTATTCAGTTTTATAAGTTTGAAAACCATTGACTGAGATGATCCATGAATATCTCTGAGAATAACCTAAAGGTTCACCTAAAAGGGAATATTTGAATAGGTCATAGCTCAATATTACTATCTAAAAGAATATATGCTGTTGTATAAGATGGTATAGTAATAGTGTTAAGTTTTAAAAAGATAAGCTGCAAAACAATACTTACAGAATGATCCCATTTGTGTAAAAATACGTATAAATCAAGACTATAGACTCCTTTACATACAACTAGGTGTAGGTATTTGGTGGGATCTTCAAGTTAACGTTTTGGTAATGAAATAAGTGGGAAGCACCAAAGTCTGCCTGGGAAAGTGAAATGTGATTCTGTCATTTGTTGTTGTTGTTGTTGTTGTTGTTCTTCTTCTTCTTCTAAGTAAGAGTCCATTGGTTTGTACTTGGCTCAGGTTTTTACCTGCTAACAATGAAATTGATCACAGAATTAGTAAAGCCTCCTTGCTTGAAACTTGGTTCTGAGTGAAAGGGGAGAGAACAACTTCTCACGTGTAAACCAAGTTACATTGAAGAAAATCTTTTAAAAGGTTGGCTTCAGTATAAAAAAGAAACTAGAAAATGCGCACAAATATTGACCAAACTGTGGGAGAAGGAATAGTAAATGACTCATATTTCAATTTATAAAGGACGATCAATCAGGGAGTTATTTGTATTAAATTCAGCGTCAGACCATTTTCATTGCACTTCTGTCCATGGCCTCTCCAAGAAACAAATTATAGTGTAAATGTATTTTTTGGCACACCAAACATTATGTACCAGCTTATTCTTGATTAATATTACAATGTGTTGATGAAATTTTCTAAGCACTGCTTAAAGCTGAAATGAGAGGTTTTTTTTTTCTTAAATAAAATATGTTGATACTTGTTTTTGTGGTGACTATTAGTTGCATATTCAATTTCATGTTCATAGAAATGGTGTTCTGGGAAATTATTTTAATCATTGGAAATATTGAGCTTCTATATTCTTCCCATGCCTCAGCTTTCTTTTTTTTTTAAGTTTTATTCTGTTTCAACACATTTATTGAGACCTACTATGTTCTGGGTAGCACACAGGGATTAGAATGCAGTGGTAATTTTAGAAAAAGCTGTTTCCCACATCAAGAAATTGATTATCTAGTAGGTGGAATAAACACACATTAAAAATGGTGATAAAAAGTGATAGGTATAAAAAGAGGTTGGCACACTGTGACATGGGGGAAGAGGTGAGCTAGACTATGCATTCCACATGGGCAGAGAATATGCTAGGATCTTCTCCACTCCTGTATATCCAAGCCTCTGGCACAATGCCTGATACCTGGTATATGTTTAATAACTATTTGTTAAATGAAAGAATGGTAAAAACCACGAATGAAAAAGACTTGTTGGAACCAGACTCATGGAAGATATGACCTTTACGCTTGGTCTGAAAAGAGAAAAATAAGTAAGGAAAGTGGTAAAGGAACAAGAAGTTATTCCAGGTAGAAACTTGAATATATATACCTACTGGTATGTGAATAGAGTAAAAGAAAATTCTGCAACATTAACATGCATATACTTAACATGCTAAATAAAACACACATGTGCATATTTATAAAGCATATTTTTGTTATATTTATTTTATCCTTGTGTGTTTTATCCAAATATGCTGTATCTTATATATACAAACTCAAAGATTCTGCAGTTGTGAAGACATCCATTCTGTATGATTCATTGTGACCAGGTCCTACTTCATATACTTTCTGTTTAACAGCATTTACCTCCTCTGTTGTCACTATGTTCTATGTAAACCTCATGCTTTTCAGCCCTTGGTCTTAATCATTTATTTTAAAAGTCACTGTCAATATTAACCACAAAACCTTTTAGGATCTCAAAGCCGTGATGGGATCTTTTCTTCTCTTTGTCTTGGTTCTGATAAAGTTTGGGGCTATTCAGAAGGTTATTGGCAGGAAGAAATCAAGCATAAGAGGCCAGTAGGAGCCCTTGAATCATCACAGGACAAACAGATGTATGTGAACCATATGTTGAAAGCCCTTCTAAGTAGGTTAAATATAGTCTCTTTTAAGTGCCTTGATATCATCCTCTTTTATTTTAGCTTTATTCATATTCAACAATAAGAAAAATGCCTCTGTTATTAACTATCTTTGCATATGGCATGTTATGAAAAGAAATAGTAATAAGAAGTCTAAATCAAGCTGTTCAAAAACTAGGGTAGCTGGGGAAAAGTTACTAGAAGAATAGAAGGAAAAACAGGTTAGACTTCACAGACTAAATGGCATATCGGTTCTTTCTTTGATTTTATATATTATCAAACACTTTGAGTAGACATTTCTTGTGTTCTATATTTAGCCAAAAGGATAGCGCCTCAATAAATGCTAAATGCTGTCTACATAGGTTCTATATCAGACAGAGGGAGCAGAGGGAGCATGGAGGGAATGTGAGGCAGCTACTGGAACTTTGAGCCATTCAAGGGGTGGGTGTGCCGGAGACATCTATGTGAGCAAAAATACCAGCTATAGCTCTGCTACCTGGGCCGAGGGAGGGCAGCCTGCTATTCCTCTGAAGCAATCTAGTCCATTTATGATGCTGTTATTTCAATGGGAAACCAATTCCTATGGATTCATTTTGTTACCCTTTTTAAGCCAAATGCCATTTCCACATACTTTGGGAAAGGCAGATATGGTGCTTAGGACTCAAGAGTAAAGGAGAGCTTTTTTTTTTTTTTTTTTTTTTTTTAAGACTTAGGAGCCCTGTTCAGGGTAAGTGACATGTCTGCTAATCACAGAAGCAAGAAAACCATCCTCACATCCTGGATATGTTGTAACATGACCTGGCTCACACATCTCTCTAACACACACAGTCTTGACCCTTAGAGGTTGTTACTCCACCCTTTGAGGACCACAGGAGGGGATGGATATGTGAATTCACTCAGTTTCCTTGTCATTTCCTCTCCTTCAGTTTACTTTCTTACCATTAAGAAATTGCTTGCTTTTACAGAATAACTGTTGTTTAAGAATAAACAAGCAGAACTTGAACTGGTAGTTTTTGTCAAAGAAGAAACAGAAGGAAGGGGGAGACACAAAAAAAGAAACACAAACAGAGGCAGACATACATCTATTCAAAACTATCTGGTCTCTTAGGCATTTTTGTAATTGATACTTTGTCCAAGCATAACAATAATGCCCAAAGTTTATTGATTACTTAACTATGTGTTAGACACTGTAATAAGCACTTTACAATCATTTTCTAATTTAATCTGCACAAAACTCTATGGGCAGAATGTTATTATGCTGATGTTACATATATGAAAATTGAGTCTTAGGGAGGTTGAATCACTTGCTCCATTGTCACATAGCCAAGTGATTGAGTCAGTATCATATCCATATTTGACTTGTTCCAAAGTCACTTCTCTTAATTATAAAAATGTACCACTTATTGTAATTATAGCCTAAATACAGTAGAGGGTATCTGTTAGGAAAAGCTATATTTGATTCACACACCAAATCAAACAATGCATATGCTATCTATCACTCTTAGCTGATCCAATTTTTTCATTCCCTGGGAGAAACAACACAGGCAGAGGGTAGACATAGCTCAAGAAAGCAAGTCAATGCTCACATTCCATGGCTGATTCCTCTACTCTGTCCTATTGATGTTTAAAGCCTTAATAGCCTAAGTGCTAGTGTTGATTTCCTCCAAGACCTTTAAATATCATGGAAAGAAATTTCAATTTTGCTCTGGATGCACAGGTCCTAATTCTGTGGGGTTCAGAGAATTCTGTGGAGTCCATGCAATAAGCTCATGTCCCATCTCTCCCAAATGCCTTTACCTTTTAAATGCTGTAGTTGCTTGTCTGTAGGCAGCTTCCAGAGCTGAAATGGATTTCAGAATCTTCAGAGTTTTCATTAATGGAAACCTGCAATTCAGCAAAAAAAAAAAAAAAAAAAAAAATAGAGGAAGTAAAAGGGTTGTGATATAGACAGGTGTTAGAGAGAACCATCTGCTTGTTAATAACTTGCCCACAGATTTTCATGCAGCAGGATGGGTACACATTTATTATGTGATGCTGGGCCCCATTCCATCTCACTATCATTTTTGTAGAAATATTATTACTTGCACAACGTGCTATATTTTTTAATTTACTTTTTAAAATCCTCCTCTCCCTGGATCATGTTCTCAATATGCTTTTCTCCTTCCTCCCCCACCTCCTCCTCCTGTTTCCTGATGCAGTTTTCTTTTCCAACCCTCCTACAAACCACAGCACAGGCTGCAAATAGAATCCATCACCCACAACAGTCCCTCAGTTCACTAAGAAATGAAACTCTGATTATATATATTGAAAATGGTATTTTCCAATGCTGGTCAAAATTTATCCCAGTGATTTCAAGTAAAGGTTTTTTTTTAAATGTTGATTTAATTTTGTATTATGTGTACATGCCTTGAGACAGATACAGCAGTTGCTATACACTGTTAGGAAATTTGAGTGATAAGAACATCACATGTTGTTCTGGCTGTGCCATTAACCAACAGTGTGGAATTACGTTTTATCTGTAGAGTGAGTGCCTGGTACTGGGTTGATGAATTGATTGATTCATTTATTCAGCAAATATTTATGTTTGGCTTTCCATGGGACATACACGGTGCTAGGTAGTAGCTGATAAAAGTACAAGGTATGGGTTTTGTTCTCAGGGATTTTCCTCAGGAAAGGAAGAAGCAGAAAATTGCAAAAGTGATGTCTTAGGTCTTGTGGTTGACATATGTAAAAGGTCATATGGTCCATATGCAGATTGGTTCAAAAATTCATAGAGCTATTTTTCTTGTATTGAGATCTGTTTTAGTGAGATTTGTCCAGGGCAGCAGAACCAGTCTTTGGCATCTTTGATGACATGGTGACAATAGTAAAAGGACAATTCTTTTTATGATCCCTATCATTCAATTAAAGGGAATGTCCTCTTGGAAGATATGTTGGTGTACATCTGAAATAAAGATTAGTTCATGAGGATCAGACTGTGCATTATTTTCTCCAGACTCAACCAACTTAGACTTTAACAACTTTTCTGGACTTGGTGATGTAATTTGATATTCACCCAGAATTAACAGAATCTTTTGAGTGAAACCAGCCCATCCTTTTGGACACTTACACTATTTTTTTTCCTAGTTCTGACTATATGATATCTATTCCATAGCTTATTTTCATTAGCTTTTCTGAAAGAAATAGGATACTCATGATTTGACAAAGTTTTTTTTTATTGGAAATTTATAGATATGAAATTTCTTATAAAGGTGTCTATTAAAATGCTAATTTGTTTATTTTAGAAAGAGAGTACACACCAACTTGGAAGAAGGTTGAGGGGGTGGGAACACAGAAAGAGAATCCTAAGCAGGCTTCATATTCAGCACAGAACCTGAGGCAGGGCTAGATCCCATGACCCTGGGATCATGACCTGAGCCAAAATCAAGAGTAAGACACTTAACTGACTGAACCACCCAGGCACCACAGAAAGTTAAGTTTTGAATTTTGAAAACATATCTCAATATATTTTTAAAAATACAAATATTATTACCTAATTATCTCATTATTCTATTACAACTATTGCTATTTGCTGTAATTCTTCTCAACTTTTTTTCATATGCATATTTTTAAGGAGTATAGTAATTACCAATATCATTAGTTACGATATTCCCATGTCTGTGTGAAGAGGGGATGATATTACAATTTTTTTTTTTTACAAATCAGTGAGTGAAAACTGTTATCTCAATGTTATTTACCTTTCATTTATTTAAGCACTCATGACCTATGCATTGCCTCTTTTTATATGCCTTTTTGCACCAAAGGTAAAAAATATTAAATGTCAGCAGAGTATGTATTTTCTCATATCACCATTTGGGTAGTCAGCAGCTTTGTGAACTCATTGCTGGGAGACAGTGTAGAATCATGGTTAAGAAAACAGGTGGGGGTACACCTGGTGGCTCAGTTTGTTGAGCATCTGACTTCAGCTCCCACATCAGGCTTTGCACTGACAGTTCAGAGCCTGCTTTGGATTCTCTGTCACCCTCACTCTCTCCCCCTCTCCTCTCTCTTTCTCAAAAATAAATAAACATAAAAACAAATTTTGAAAAGGTAGTACAGGTTGGGGACATCCATCCTTACTTTCCTCCTTACTATTTGTTTGGAATTAATAAAGTTCATTAACCTTTCTAAGAAGTGGAGTGACACACAGCTTTTTTCATTACTGTTATGAGAAAATTGGATGAGACAATATATTTATACTCTTGGCACACTGTTTAGCACTGGCAAATCCTGTTAAAATGTTAACTATTGTAATCATCATCTTTTCCCCCCCCCTTAATCTAATAAAGCTTTCTTTCTCCTACAATTGATTTTGCATAGTTCCAGGACAAGGAAAATTAATGAATTAATTAGTTATGTGACTCATTAAATAATTAATTAGTTCTTGTTCAACCAATCCTAGGGGTCATCTCAGCTGTCTTCCCCAAGTCGCAATCCACAACACCAAATTAATTGTTGGTCTTGTGACTACACTTCTACACTTGATCTCAAATCTTACCACCTCTCTCCCATATTCACTCTTACAATGATTTATCTTTTGATTTATCTAAGCAGTCTCCAGGCTGGCCTCTGGTTCACTACAACTTCCCTTGTCCAGCCCCAATAGTCCATCCTCTGCTCTGCATGCAGATTTCTTTCAATTTGAACCAGGAAGCATCACATTGCAGAGTAAAGCCTTGAATGTGGTCTCATTGTGTTTTAAATGAAAAGCAAATCCCTGCCATAGCCTGCAAGATACTGAGTGATATCCCCCTGCCTATTCTCCCACTTCATTTTCTATAGCTCTCCTCCACAGTTGCTTCCCACCAGCCATGCTAGTATTTTTGCTGGTACTTAAACATACCAAGCTCTTGCCTTCTGCATGGCTATTGAAATTTCTCTTCACCCTGCCTGGAGTGCATTTCTCTCAGACCTTCACACAGGGTCTACCTAATTCCACCTCTTCCCAGATTTTTTCCCTGACTCCCCTACCTAGATTTCAGATACGTCATGTACTTTTAGACTCTTATTTTCTTAATTGACCCATAACTATCTCAACTATCTCAAGTTATTTTCATAACTATCTCAAGTTATTGTCATTTTTATGTATCTATTCATGTGCTCCTTTTCCGTTCATCTCCCATTCTCAAGAAAATACATGAACATGTTTTCTCCTCAAAGGGAAACACTATGTTCTATTTATTGGCGTATGCCCAGCACCTGTAACAGAGCAGATTGTTAATAACAATTAGATAAATAAATGGGCAGCTATTTTGTATGTCTACTGTATAACAGGCACATCAGAATTACTAGGCCTTGGGCTAAGTGGCCCCAAGGTCATAAACGATGCATGATTTGGGTCAGTCTTCCCTTGATCTTTGCCCTCTCTGGAGCACTCCTTTGTTTTGAGAAACACACAATGAATGTAGGTTGTTGTGTGACAGAGAGGAAGCTCTGGAAGCTCTGGTATAGGAATCCAGACTACATCCAGAAAATTCCAGCAAAGCACATCAGGGGGATCAAAGGGCAGGGTCTCATGATGTCCAGCCAACCCTTCAGGGTTCTTGCCATCAAGATGCTCAGTGGGCAGCAACTTGCTCACTGAGGGAGAATTCCAGTTGATATACATCAGGTAATTCAGAGCCTCTTCATGGCCTGAGCCTGGGCAATAAAACGTGTTTCAGCAGGGTAGACCCCCAGCCCTCTTTTGCATCTCTTGTACACAAAGGGTAACTCAGATCCCTTTACTTGTCTGTCTTCTCTCCCAGGGCAAACCAGGCCTGTGACTAATTCTGGACTGGGTTCTTTCTCCATCTGGGTTCCTACTTGTCATTGCCCCTCCCCCAGTCCTGACCCAGGTGGCTTTCCATCTCTCATGATACCTCCACATATGTCCTAATGTGACCAAAGAAAATGCATGTTATTAAAAGCAGCTTATAGCTCCTGCTGCATTTGGAACCTATCCCTTACATAGACAAACTACAGAGTGAGGATTTGCTCTTATTTTAGCTTGATGAGTTGATATTGGTCCTTGTATAGCTTTCTATTTGGAAACAACTCTGTTTATGTAGCACACATTTTCTGTATTTCTACTCTCTCATTTTTTACTATTAAGGACACTTGCCTGGAAACAGAATCTGTATTTTTTTTCAAGTGTTCATCTCCTCTGGCTGCCTGTTCCTCACCTGAGTATATCACATTTGATTGCTATGCCATAGAGTTCTGCACAGCTTTATCCTGCACTATATAATATCAATCTGTTTGCCCATCTATCTTTTTTCCTATCTTTATACACACATGAACACATAAATGTCTCTGGTGAAATGTATGTGTGCTAATGTATCTTGGAAATGCAGGAACAATACTTTCTTTTATTTTCCTGATAATACAGAAAATAATACCTAGCAGTTATGGTAGCATCTTACATATTTAAAGTAATTGATCCTCACAGATACCCATAGAGACATGATCCTCCCTTGTTCCCATTTTAAAGATGAAAACACTGAGACAAAAGGAGACGCACTTACTGTTCAAGGAGGTACAGAAGCCACTCAACACAGTGGGAAATTAAAATTCAGAGTGGTGAACTCCCTAATCCTGTGATTAGATCATCAGACCATGATGCTGTGCATCAAACCTCTTTTAGAACTTGAAGAATCAGGTGCTTAATATTGCTTAAGGAAATTGATGGAAAGGTCAAACATAAAAGATACAAAGAGCAGGTCCTCTTCTACTCTACACATAATGAAGCAGATTTTTCAGTGTTTAATTTAAGAACCACTCTATATATGAAATACATTTCTCAAAAGAGAGAGAGAATGATTTCGTGTCTGGACTCCTACACTTTGGGATTAAGAGCATTGTCTGGCGGGAGGACCTGCATCTCTTCAAAGCTCCTGTCCTCTTGATGCATCTCCCATTTTCCAAATGCACCCTGCTGAGTTCCTGTGGAAATGGTTACAGAACCACAGACAGGAGATTATATAACCTCAGATCAGGGATAACTAGCAGAAAGAGATAGATTCTTACCGAACAACAATCTTGCTTTGTGCAAATCTGAATAGGAGAGAAGAGGGAAGGGAGGAGAAATACAGGCTACCTCTGATCTAAGGGAAATTGGTTTTAAATAGTTTGTTTTTTAAAGGTTTCTGGGAGATATTTGTTCTTCCAGAGAATTACAGAAAGCATTGAGATAATTACCATAGCCTTATAAACTTAAAATTTTAAAAAAGGGCTTTTCTTTATATAAAAAGTGTGTTTAGGGCTCAGCAAGCTGTCAGAGGAATTACCAAGGAAACCAGAGTTGAGGAACGGGCACCCCACAAGCAGAGCACACAAGGAATGTGCTGTCTTGGATAGTGACCACACCCTGGCTCTGGCCATCACTCAACTGCTCTATTGTCTGTGCTGGGATCATGTGTGCAAAAGAAGCAATACACACATAGCTACCATTTGGCTAATTCTCATACAGTTGTGCTTAAGAGCAGGGCTTTGGAGTCAGGGGAAACCAGTGCTGTCAACTTCCTGAGCTGTTTTTCATCAGCTATAAAATATGAAATTTACTTATCTCATGGCATTGCCATACAGTTTAAATGAAACAATGCATTAAAAAAACACTTAATTCATTGCCTGGTAAGTTGACAGATGATTGTCCTGGTTCTTGTTGTGGTCATTACAAAATAAAAACAATAGAGTGTTCAGCAGTCTGCTTCACATGCTTGTTCCTGTTCATTGCCTGCCCACTATATGGTGTCTGTGTGGACATTGTCTGGAAAGAGACACTTTTGCTTTAGCCTTAGAATTATCCATTCACCCATTCATTCATTCATTCATTCATTCATCCATGTGCACTTAATTCCAAAAAATATTTGGAGTATCTTAGGGAAAGATATAAAATAAATCAGATCCTTATTTTTAAAGATGAAGAGATGTGGGTAAAGAAAAAATAAAGTTTGAATAAATACCTGTTTTGGTAATACTTTTTCCATCGTAGCAATAATAGGAATATGAAATTTCTCACTTGTTCACCCACTCACCCATTCAGTTGTTTGTTTAATTCTTCAGTGAGAATAGGCCCAGGATTAATTATCCAATATCTAACCTAGTGTTGATCACAACATTAACAGTAAATAAGTATTTTATGAATGCAAAACTAATAAAGAAGTACAATTCTCCACTTTTTTATAGCATCTCCATGTAAAGTGAGGGCAAATATGAATGTGTTCTTTATTAAAGTGCTCTTGATGGGGTGCCTGGGTAGCTCAGTCAGTTAAGCGTCTGACTTCTGCTCAGGTCACGATCTCACGATTTGTGAGTTTGAGCCCTGCATCAGGCTCTGTGCTGACAGCTCAGAACCTGGAGCCTGCTTCGGATTCTATGTCTTCCTCTCTCTCTGCCTCCTACCCCCCACCCATGCTTTGTCTCTCTCATTTATATATATATATATATATATTTTTTTTTAAAGAGCTCTTGGGGTAGGGATACAAAGTGTAGAGGAGATTTGGAGGTTGGAATACAAATAGTGGGTTCTATGCATTCTGGTCTGGCTAGGTCTAAAGTCTAGAAGGCCTAGGAAAGTGGATAGACTGCATATCTGTTAGATGATCTTTTATTACCAAATTTTGATAACTGTTGGAGGTCATATTCACTGTCAGTCTACAGATGTTCTTCATTGGGAACAAAATGGATATCAAGTTACTTTGTGCTAACAAATGAATCCTAAATTATAGCAGCTTCACATAATGAAGGTTCATGTCTCAGCTTTGCATTGCAGTTATGCAGGAGCCTAGGCTGATTATTTTAGATTCTGCTGTTTGGAAGCAGACTTTGAGACAGAATTGCATGCAGAGGGTTGACTGAGGAATACTTTTGGGAGATACATCAATAAAGAACTGAAGACAGGACTGAGAAGAAAGAGAGCTGATCTACACTTTGTTTGGTCTCAATCAATCTATGGTAAGACCTTTGTTTTGTGCTCCCTCTTGAATGCACACAGGCTTAGGCCAGGCAGGCCACATCTGATGGCAGTTCCCAGTGAGGGACTCAGTCTGAGTTACCTTCAGTGGGTACCCCACTGGGTATTCTTACTAGTTAAGTGACAGTTACATCAGCCCTAAAGAAGGGAACTGGGCAGAGTAAGAGGGTCCACCCTTGTGCTGTATACATTTACTTGCTACTTAGAGTGATAACATCCATCTGGGGACAGCTATTCTAGGTTTTTGGGTGGTTTTGTTTCTTGGGTTAAGGGGATGGGTTTAAAAACCCACTTCTGTAGTGATATGAGGCTGAAATTGATGCTCATTATTCACTTCCACAAACACCCATTCTAGATTCCTCCCACTGTAGCCAGCACATCTGCTGGTGTAGACACTTGGCCTTGTGGGATGACCCAGATTCTCAGGAAAGATTCTACCCTGGTTTCTATAAACTTCTTGGGCTATGGTTGCTACCATTGTCCATTACCTGTAAAACTGGAAATGGAGCACAAGAGATGCCCCAGTGGACCACTGAACTCCAAACATAGTCTTAATTGATCTCCCTGTGGGGTAGCAGCAGCATCCCTCTGGATGATCAGAATCAATTCCCATTGTCAATTCGGTGACTTCTCTTCTTGTTTACTGATCTACTGGCATGAAGGTCATGATGTGATCTGGTGGCAACCATAGCATAAAGTCTGGTAGGACTCTTGCATTCTCAGTTACCAGCTCTTTATCTCTGGGAACCAACCTTGTATACCTCTGTACATCTAAAGTTACAAAAATGGGAAAAATTGATTCTCCATGTGGATCACTGGGGGTGATGGTAAGCAGGATCACTCCTCCTTCTAATTCTTGGTTTCTGTACCCATGTATTCCACCTCTTAATAAACCAACCCCAAATTGATACTTCAGTTCCAATTTTAAGAAGTCATCTACAATTCCGTTAGATAGAGAGGTTCAGGAAAGTTCAGAATGTGATAGAATGAAAGGATCCCCTTGGCCTTATTCCCATGGTTGCACTCCCCTTTGTTGTAAAATGGGTACTCTGGTTGAAAACAACATTGTGTAGAGTCCCTATCAATAGATGAAATATTCAGCTTCATCTATGAACCATGCACGTCTTTTGTCTTCTTTCTGCAGCTGGTCACATCCGCAGCACCATTGGTGTGAGCAATTGAAGGCACAATTGCAGTAGAGATGGATAACTCATGACTCTGAGCCACTAAATTGTATGTGTGATACTGCCTGTGCCTGGTCTTATGATGGATTGCTGTTGGGTCACCCAACCTCATGACTTCGTGTGTCTGCAGAACTCAAATCATAATGGACAGCTTTGAAAACATGGACATTTGATATCCTATGGGCAGTTGGTCTGTTTCTTCCAGAACCAAATGGCATTCCTGAAGTTGCTTTATGAATGGTGTATAATTTTCTATTAGATATGGCATGGTCTTTTCCAAAACTCTAAATGTCTTTGTGGTGATTCTTCTACTGAGGCTTGCCATAAGCTTCACATTGTGATTCCCCATATTAGGTAGCTCCAATACCATAGGACCTGTTGGTCTTATGGTGCGTGCACTACAGCCAGAACTTGCCAAGGAGTACCTTTCTATTCTGGGCCTCAGCCAAAGCTGGCAGTCTTCCATGTCACCTAATAAATAAATCAGATTGGTATGACCAAGTGCAGAGTATGCTCCTTTCAGAACCTACAGAGGGCTCCCAAACCTTGTGTTTCTTTATTAATGGTGAGAAGTATGAAATGCAGTAATTTACCCCTTATTTTTTAGCGGATGTCCCATCATGTCTCAGAGTCCCTAAAAATTTCAGCAATATTGTACACCTCCAAGTCTTTTCAGGACTTATTTCTTTTCTATAGAGTAAATTCATCTTACCAGGATCTCTAAATACTTTCCGCTCCTTGATTCTCTGTTCTGATGAACATGGTGTCATTAATCTAGTGGATGGATGTGATCCTCTACCTTATGTCCAAGCAGTCCAAGACCCTTCAGAATATGTCAGGGGTTATCATAGACAGGCAAACCATAAATGCATAGCTGCTCATTCCACAACAACACAAAATATTCTGATTCTTCTTTTTGATAGGAAAGGAAGGGAATGTATTCACTAGATCACTGGCCATATACCAAGCCCTACAGTCTGTTTTAATCTGTTCTAGCAAAGATACCACATCTGACATGGCAGCTGTGATGGAGATTACTACTTGGTTAATTTTTTTTTTTTCAACGTTTATTTATTTTTGGGACAGAGAGAGACAGAGCATGAACGGGGGAGGGGCAGAGAGAGAGGGAGACACAGAATCGGAAACAGGCCCCAGGCTCCGAGCCATCAGCCCAGAGCCCGACGCGGGGCTCGAACTCACGGACCGCGAGATCGTGACCTGGCTGAAGTTGGACGCTTAACCGACTGCGCCACCCAGGCGCCCCACTACTTGGTTAATTTTGTGGCAGTCCACTGTAATCTGCTGTGATCCATCTGGCTTTTATAAGGGAAAGTGTCATGAAGTAAATGAGGATGTGACAGGAAACACTCATATATTCTTTAAGTCTCTGAAATTGAAACTCTCTTATTAGTACCTGGGATGTATGTTTTTTACTTGAATGGAATGAATGGCATTGGGGTGGGAGCAGGTATGGAGATTCTCACTTGGTCTTTTCTATGGTAGCCCTTAGTAGGTTAAAGAACCAATGTGAGGGCTTTACCAGCTACTTTTTGTTCATCTTATTAGACACTTGGGGACTACTGAAGTGACCATGATGTGGTTCTTTGGACTCAGAGTACCTGCTCAGAGCTGGGCATGGGATGGGAGGACATTTGTCCCCCACCACATTTCTATTTTAAGAGGCAGGCATAATGGTGATTTGGATCCTGAGTATCACTGTCAATTCATACCCTGTGTCCAACTATTCACTTTTCTCCAGATACTTAGATGTCTGAACAAATGGCTTGAGATCCCTTTAGGAAGGACTGACTGAATTACTATTAAATATATTGCTAGCATGTTGCAGCATCTTTTCTTACTAAAAGCTGGATCTGTTTCCTTCAATGAGTTCTGAATCTGAAAGCCATTTTATCCCAGAACCTGGGCAAAAGATAGTTACTTTTTCTAATGGTAACCATCCAGACTCCTGATCATCTGTATTTCATTTCCTTAGACTATACATATTAAGCAAAATGTCTCTACTTATACCTCTAGAAACTTCATGACTTAACCCACATCTCCATAGCTTTTGGAAAACTGGACCCCTTCCCCTCATTGCCACTGAAATCTTGTCACTTACAGCAATAATTGTTCCCATTTTTCTATTGACGATTATTCACTGTTATCTGGCTCCTTTTATTTGGGTGTCCTGTCATCTCACAGTCACTACTTTGGGATCTGATCTCCACTGTTATCAGGGAGTCCAGTTCTGCAACCACATTCCATGCATTATCCCTGGTCTACAGAGAGCAACATTTGCCCATCAACAGAAACTAGGTCCATAGATTAATGTACTGTTATACTTTATAGAATTGAAACCCATATTTTATTTTTTTAGAAAAGTGTTAATGTGCTTCTCATTTGAATTTATCAAAAAAGGAAAAAAAAAGAAAAGAAATTTAAGTGCCAATGAAGAGATAGTTGATCTTCAAATAAATATATTACTTCTGAAACTATTCCTCTACTGTTAAGGAGATATAACTATGAAAATTATTTTTAAGTTGGCTTCACTGTATCTAGGTTTATTTTTTAATGAAATATGTTTTATATTTAGGTTATATCAATTGACTCATCTTCAGTGAAGATGAGGGCACTACCATATTTACATTTTCTCCCATCATCACTCCTACCATCACTTAATATCTGTTAATTATATTATGTTTATATATTCAGCCACATAAATTGCTTATTTTGTTTTGTAGCCATAATTTCCCATAGTTATTTTTTTTAGGTTTATTTATTTATTCTGAGATAGAGAGCAAGGAGAACAAGTTGGGAAGCAGGGCAGAGAGAGAGGGAGAGAGAGAATTCCAAGCAAGCTCTGCACCATCAGCATGTAGCCTGATGCAGGGCTGGAAATTACGAGCCTTGAGATCGTGACCTGAGCTTAAGAGTCAGAGGCTTAACCAACTAAGGCACCCACAAGCCCCTCCCATAGTTACTTAAATGGCCTTACCTTACCATTCTGTTTTTTGTGGGTTTTTTTGGTCATGTTTTCTCCATTGTCAAGTTATTCATTTTGATTTATGAATCCACTGAATTTTGTTGTCATGTAGGGATCTCCCCTATGCATGGGCATTGGTAGATGGGATGCAGTATCTATCAATGTTTTTTTTTTTTTCCTGTCTAAAAATGCTTGCATTATGCTTAATTGGTGAATCAAAGAAACTAGACTGAGTATAATTGTGTACTAAACATATTTGATTTAAAAATTTTAAAGACATTACCTACTGTCTTTTACATTGAATATTGCTATGGAAAAAGCCTAAGGTCAGTCTGAATATTTCCCTCTTGTTGATGATTTGCTTTACTGCCTCAATAACTAAATAATTACTTTTCTATCTTTAAAATTCATTAGCTTAAATGAAAAGTATGTTTCAGTATTGACTACTGAGACATATTAAATTTTTCTGGAACTCTATGTGATCTTTCAATATTTAGATTCAGTTTTTCCTTCATTTTGGTGAAAATTCTCTTATTTTATCTTTAAAGTTTTTTTAATGTTTATTTTTGAGAGACAGAGTACAAGCAGGGGAGGGGCAGAGAGGGAGACACAGAATCCTAAGCAGGCTCCAGGCTCTGAGCTGACAACACAGAACGTGATGTGGGGCTCAAACCCACCAACTGTGAGATCATGACCTGAGCTGAAGTCGAACACTTAACCAACTGAGGCGCCCCAATGTTTTATCTTTTAAAACATCTTCATTTCATTTGCTTACTTGAATATTCCAGGAGCCCAAATTAACCTAACTATAGATCAGCATTGCCTGACTCTCATATATATTATTGCTTTCCAACTACTTTAATGTATTAATGTTTGCTGTCATTGTTGTTTGTTTGTATGATGGGGATTAGGTGAACCTTTCTGCCATGCTAGAATTTTTATTTTCAGCGCTGCTTATTCTATTCCTTGATAATTTTAATTTATTTTCTGCAGTTTTACTGTTTGGTCTTCAGCTTGTTTACTTATATCTGTAATCTTTTTAATGTCATTATCCTCATATAAACTTCCATTTCATTGAATAAACATTCTTTTTAGGCTGTTCTATAGTAGAAATTATAAGAAAAGTATGCTCCTTCCCTCTTATAGATAGGATTATTTGGCTTTTACATGCAATTTCTTCTCTATCTCCCACACACACATACACACGCACGCACATGCACACACATTCTCACACACCTTTATGTAGACATAGTTGTCATACAACTCTTTTTCATTTTGTTCACACTGGGACAGCGGTGTCTGGGCATGGAGGTATGAGTGATTTATTCCTAATGAACCTGAAACCAGTTTGTTTCACTGAGAGCTGCAGTTTGTGAATTGACTGCTTACAGATATGCCCAGGTTTCTAGGGCTGGGGATAGGATGGTCCCGAGCATAAGGACCATAAGAAAATCTGGAATTTTTCAGCTATCACTGCATCAACTTGTGATGTGTGTCCCTTTCCTATGAGATCATACGCTGAGGTTTCAGGACATCTCCTAGTATCAAGTGCAAGAATTGTCACCTCAGTCAAGCAGAGGTAGCCCCATTTTTCAATGTCTCCAATAAACGTTGCTTCTAGTCTTCTATCCAAAAGGAAAAAAAAAAGATTATCTGACCAAGTTAGGATTAGTTGTAAAAGATCGCTGGGAACCCTGTTCATGTTTAAAGGGTGGTGGAGACATGAGTAGGAACTGAGCCTCCCTCCTCTGCTTCAGTTTTCTGCCCCACCATTGGCCAGCAAAATAATTCAGTTTTCAAAATAAAGTTTGGTGAACAGAAATATGTAAGATACAGTTCTCCCTCTGGGAGATTGTCATCCAGTGGTATGTGACTTCATACGTAATCAGAAATAAGCCAAAGCACTGGAGAAGGATAGCCCCCAGTCTTTGTGATCTGATTGGATCCTTGCATTTGCTGGGACTAAAAGCATGCGTAGGTTAAGGGTCAGGATACAGTGAGCACAGGTGATTTGTTTAGCTCTATTGAAGCATGACTGCTTTTGATATTAAGAAATAGATGGGCATACCTCAGAAATAATAACTAACTACACTACGTATAAAGGAGTTATTGTTGTACTGTATAATGATCCATAGGAAGCAATATATAATTCTTGGTATGAGGAATTGAATTTTTCTGAATTTAGACAATTCAGACTTAGTTACCTCTCTATAATTGTATCATGTCAAAGGCCTGTTCTTACACAGACTTGAAATGTTATCGCCCTAAATGTGTTGTCAGTCCAGACCCTCTTCCAAAGTACCTACAGAACCACGTGTACTAGTCCATGGTCTGCTCAACTCCTACCCACTAATATGATTTAATCAAATTTTATCCTTGTGTCATCTATCTTTTACAACTTTATTTGAAACAAAACAAACCAAAATAAAATGGAATGATGGCCCCTATGGAACAAATGCTTCTGCCAGACCAGTACGTATTGACATGGTTAAATTAACTTTAGGATAGGCAAGAACCAAGTTTATTTCTTACAGTGCTGAGAAGTGAGCAAAGTAATAGAGAAAGTGACTGAATCATGGGTGTAAGAAATGAAATGACTTTCCTCACAGTTGTGCTGTGACTGTAGCTTTGGAAGAAAATTAAGTGTGTGAGCTAAAAATATCAGTATGAGGTAATGACTAAGCAAGAAAGGCAGAAGGTGTTAATAAATTAAGTTAGCTCCTGGGGCGCCTGGGTGGCGCAGTCGGTTAAGCGTCCGACTTCAGCCAGGTCACGATCTCGCGGTCCGTGAGTTCGAGCCCCACGTCGGGCTCTGGGCTGATGGCTCGGAGCCTGTTTCCGATTCTGTGTCTCCCTCTCTCTGCCCCTCCCCCATTCATGCTCTGTCTCTCTCTGTCCCAAAAAAAAAATAAACAAACGTTGAAAAAAAAAAAAATTAAAAAAAAAAAAATTAAGTTAGCTCCTGTTGCCCATAGTTTGCTAAAAGTATATGCCTTAAGAATATAATGTTACAACAATGCTAAAGAGAATTTGCCAAATGAAAAAAAAAATCCCACATAATGTATTTCTTCTTTCATAACGAGTTCCAAGCTCACATGTGACTTTCCAGTCATGAGCTCTCTAAATCTATAGTCTTCCATCTACTCTAACCATGTCATAGTCTACATTTTCACTGAACATTAAACATATATATTCCCCATGTTTTTTTTTTTTTTTCTATTTGGTCTGTATAATCATTGCAGTAGATTCATCACATTTCATCATGCAGGCATTTGTTAATTTATCAAACCATTTCCATATTATTGCATAAATAAGTTGTTTTCTAAGGAGACATACAAAATTGTTCTCCTAGCAGATATGGAGGGACAGAGACCTGGGGGAAAACAGATCTGCAGGAAGACAGACCCTGCAGGATCCCACAGGACCAAATAAGAACTTCTGAACTGTTCTTCTCCTCCCCGTCTGCAAAGACTTTGCGATTCTGGGGAGCCTGGGTCAGGTGATGTGGATGTTGCAGGACTTGTGGTCTCCAGGAGGGGCCTGCATCTGCCCTTGATGAGAACTCCAACCAGGTAAGGCAGAGAGCTTCGACACTTCAGCTCTCAGTGTTAACTACATTTTTCACAAGACACCAGTGAACACTTTTCATTTTTGGATTGCTGGTTTCCCCTTAAGGACTGAGACAATCTCCCTTTGATATAACAGACTGTACTTCTATATTAATGTGTCAAGTTGCTGTGAAATTTACTGCCTCGCTGGGCCCATTAGACTGCTGAGATTCAACTCCGTCTTCAGTGCGTCTCCGTCTATCAGAGCGTGATCGCCTTTCTCAGAATGGCTCGTCCTCCTGTGCCACTGTACTGAGCAAAGCTCTTAATAGGATGAGTGCAGATGAATTCCTCAGGCTCCGGGGATCTTTGGAGACAAGGCGATGCACTCTCCCTGTGACCCTAGGCAAGCAAAACCTCTGGCCTCCAAAGGGCTTTCAGTCAAGAGTTTTGCCTGCTATTTCCAGACACTTCTAGTTATCTGCCACTTGTCCATAAACCATCTATCACCACTGTGGCTGAAAATTATACCTGACCTGCTACTAATCTCACCATTCCCAGCCTCCCCTATTCCCTACACATACACACACACACATGCATACACACACATTTTAAGCTGCTTGCCACCTTGAGAATCCCACCCAAGTTATGGAAATATGTCACTTTGTAGCTGATTGTTCTAAGGAAAACACCCTTTGTAGGAGAAAGCAAAGTCCTTATCGCACTGTAGAAAGTGCACAGAAGTGCTTGATGAGAAGGGGAGACAGACACATATAGACCACCTGGAAACTTGGATGGCACATGAGACACTGAATTTGTGCTTTATATTACCAGATTCTTTTGCTTAATATAGGCTCCCATTCAGTCCTTACTGTATACTCCAGAAAAAAGGCAGAGATAAAGTCAGGGTGGATATTTGGTTTGTTGCTATCCTTTTAGAATAAGTAGATAACTTTATCACTTAGAATGTTGCTTTTATTTTTTTCCCTCTAGTGTGGTAAGGTGGGGGCTTGTTAATTCAGAGAGGAGCAGGAATCAAGGCTGCAGAGTGATTTCCACAGGGTAAAACCCAAGTGTGACTTCACAATCTTGTTTTTTGCCAGCCATGCATCAATTGTTGTCAGTTCCTGAATATGTAATATTGTGTATGATAATACTCCCTAATGGGTGTTTGAGATAGAGTCAGAATATTGTACAGCAGCATGTGTCATTGGGTATTGTTAGCAAGCTCAGATGAACACCGTTGTTTTCTTTATTCAAAAATGATCTGTATTGCTTTGGCACAATGTGGGTAGAGCTACTGGTACAATTTTATTTTTAACATTCTGAACCATTGTAAGCCTAGTGAACTGTTTAATATGTTACATTCAGCAAGGATGGCTTATACATTACCAAGGCTTTGGAACTGTCATACCTCAAAATGAATACAAGTATGGACAAAAGCTTTTTGTTATGAAGCTCCACGAATGCAAACCAGTTACCATTAGGACTTAAGAATAAATCAGGAGTTGTTTTTCTTGTTTATGTTGTTGTTGTTCTATATTTTTCATTTTTTTGTTTTGTGATGGATATGTAATATACTATTCTGCTTCTAGAAGAATTTACTACTTTTATTTTCCTTCGAGCTCTTGCTATGATTTGGTTTTTGGTTTTTTGTTTTGTTTTGTTGTTTTCTCTAGGAATGTGATTTGCAAACCCAAAAGAATTGGTGAAGAATATACTTTTAACTCAGCAAACTCAATTTGGAAAATAACGTTCTCTAATTGCACTTGTAAACAAACATGCAAGACATTGCAGGAAAAGCTAAGTGGGCTGGGCACTTCTATGTGGAATCTAGAGTAAGTAATTCATTATAAAAGCCCAGAAATTCAAACTCAAGGGGCATTCACGCACACATAAAATTTAGATGGATCGTGGGTAAAATCCTCTCTTAGAAGACACGGTTAAATACCAGTATTAAGTTACATATTCATCTTTTCAATGTGTCTTTTATACCTGCTTCTATATACAGAGTAGTCTTTTGGCCTGTCGGGAACATTACCCGTTTGATCACCTGTTATGTAATGGTATTTGTATAACCACGAACATAGCCAATGCACCAAACGATGTCCCTTCCTAAACGTTAATAAGAAGGGGACCTAACGGTCAAAACTTAAACTCAGAATTTTAGTGAAAGAAAAGAATTAAAAAGAAACAGAACCCTATTATAGGCTTCTTGTAGAATAGGTTTACCAAGTAGCCAATATGGCTTCTTACATATTATTACAATCTGAACAGCAGAGATGGTATTTACTAAACTCTCACCAAAGGACATGGGGTTGTCCAGCCCAGGGGGCAAGTCTCATTTCTGGTCTGCTTCTTGACATCATCACATCATTTTTCAAAGGGAATAAAATGACCCATAAGTTATCTCTCTGGGCATTTCCGTTCCCTCTTGGTAGGATATTCATTGCTGTGCCTGTGTTTTATATGCTAGGGCCATGGAAGTACTGCTGTTAAAATTTGATATATATGCTTCCAATCTGCTGTTTATGTGTGTGTGAGCATGTGGTCATGCAGATCTAGCTGAATTGCAGTCACACTACCCTGTAATCTTTATTCAAGGTCATTGTTTTATTTTGAGAAATTAAGATTAAGGATAACCTTGAAACAAAAACTGTAATCCCCATGCCTAGAATTGACAGCAGTTGTCATTTTGCTTAGAGTAGTTTCTTCCTAATATGAACAACCATTAGAAAAATATGGTGATTAAAAAAATGACAGCCCCTTCAAACTCTTCCCCAATACCCAATCCCTTTCCCTCAACTCTTTCAGTACTCTTAAAATACTTTTAAATACATATATGTCCATGAAGCACATTATATATTTTCTATTTACTGTTATTTTTCCTGATTTTTCCCTGACTTTCTACTGATTTATAAAGTTTTTAAATTTTAATTCTTCTGCTTTTTTTGAATTTGCAAGTTTAATAATGATTTTTTTTCTATTGTTTTAATGGTTACCTTTAAGGTTTTCATATGCATGCATAGTTAAATTTATAGTTGTTAATGACATTAAAGAAAATCAGCATGCCATGCCTCCTCTCAAAAATGAGGACCTCAATAAAACTTCATGTCTCCTATGTCCTCCCATCATCTCCTCAGATATTTCTGTGGCAGCGTGATCTACATCAAGGATCCACAACTTTTTCCTGTAAAGAGCCAAACAGTAAATATTTGAGGCTTTAAAGGTCATTCAGTTTCTACTGCAACTACTCCATTCTGCTGTTATAGCATGAAAATGACCCTTGGCAATTTGTAAAGGAATGAGTGTGGCTGTGTTATAATAAAACTTTATGAAAACAGAAGAAGGGCAGATTTGGCCTATAAGATATAACCTGCTGATTCCTTATCTAGGAGCTTAGATTCACACATTTTTTATTTAAAATTATTATGATTGCAGTCAATATTTAGATTTGCTTGTATTCAATTGGTTTCTTTTTTCACCTCTGCTTAAATCCCATTCTTTCATCTTAATTCATTATTTTTGTTGTTGTTGTTTTTCACTGAATATATCTTTTAGGACTAAGGTCTCTGGGTGATAAAATCTATCATTCCGTGTGTGTGTGTGTGTGTGTGTGTGTGTGTGTGTGTGTGTTTCAGCAATGGAGACATGTAGTGTATACAGTCTGTAGAACATGCACATGGAGATATCCATTAGCTAGTGGCACAGGCAGGTCTGGAGTTTGAGACTTGGAGGATAATAAAGATGTTGATGGTAACATGTAGATGGCAAAGGTGAATTTATGTTGTTTATTCTTTTTATGTTTTAATATGATTTTATCTACTCCCCTCCAGATGATATTATAGCTGGATATATAATTGTACTTTGGCTGTTGTTCTTTCCTGAACCTCTGATTGCAGTAGGTCATCGTCTAACATTATCTATCATTGCTGCTGAGAAATCTGCTCCTTGTCATTCCTTTGCTGGTAATCTAAATTCTCTCTGGAAATTTTAAGATTTTCTATTTATCTGCGTGCTATATTCTGAATCTTTTTGTTCCTCCAGATTCATATGTTGAAAACTAATTGCCAATGTGATGGTATTGGAAAAGGGAGCCTTTAGGAAATGATTAGCACCCTATAAAATTGACCCCAGAGAGCTCCCCTGTCCCTTCAGCCACATGAAAACACAGCATCAAGGTTGAAACAACATAAGTTTATTCTGTCACAGTTCTGGAGGCTTGAAGTATGACATACAGGTGTTGGATGGGCCATGCTCTCTCTGAAGGTCCTAGGAAAGAATCCTTCCTTGCCTCTTCATAGCTTCTAGTGTTTGCTGGCAATCTTTGGCATCTTTTGGCATACAGCTACATCCCTCCAATCTCTGTCTGTCTTCACATGGCATTCCTTCCTTGGGTGTGTCTGTTGTGTCCACATTTCCCTCTTTTTAAAAAGCCACCAGGGGCGCCTGGGTGGTTCAGTTGGTTGAGCATCTGACTTCAGCTCAGGTCATGATCTCAAGGTTTGTGAGTTTGAGCCCCGTGTCGGGCTGTGTGCTGACAAGTCAGAGCCTGGAGCCTGCTTTGGATTCTGTCTCTCTGTCTCTCTGTCTCTGTCTCTGTCTCTCTCTGCCCCTCCCCCACTACTGCTCTGTCTCTCAAAAATAAATAAATGTAAAAAAAATAAAATAAAAAGCCACCAAATCACTGAATTAGGACTCACCCTAATCCAGTATAAGTACATCTGCAAAGACTCTTATATCCAAATGTCATGCACTGAGGTTCTGGGATAGACATGAATTTGTGGGGGATGCTATTCAAATGAGTACAGCTGTACAGTATTCTGTGTTATAGATATGATTCATATAACCAATCCCTAACCATTGAAAATACAGGTTGGGTCTAGAGCTTTAGGTTTTTCTCTTCCTTTTCTCCTTCTATTAATAACATGACAGTAAACAACCCTACACAAGGAACTCTATGCATGCGACTGATTATTTCTTAGGGTAAATTCCTGGCAGTGAAATTACTCAATTAATGCTGTAGTTTTTACATCCATCTATAACCCTTGGCATTTGTACACCTATGCAACACATTTTAGTGCTAAATAGAAAAGTGGTCGCTTTCTTGTTCCTCCTGACTAATCAAAACATGAGACAGAGAGAGAGAGAGAGAAAGAAGAGTGAGAAGGAAGAAGCTGAGAAAGGAATTGACCCTCCTTTGTTCTGTGCTAAGGGCTCCATTTCCATGTGTTACATTAGCTGCTGAGTTACCTTCCCCTGCACATCCTAATTATGCTAACATTTGTCAGGGCTTCTGCCTGTGGATCCCACATACAGGACCAAAATAAAACAATATAAAACACCAACCTCCTGGCCAATACTGTCATCTTGCACCAAAGCTTTTTAATTGCCTCCAATATATCCCCTGAACTACAGCAAGAGTGATCTTTCTAAAGGACAAATCAGATCTTACCTACTTCTCAATCCAACTTTAAAACAAGAACAAAACTTTACCTGACACTCTCTCCCACCTCAGAATGTTTTCTCATTGCCTCAAGGGTAAAAATCCATTATTTTAAACATAATCTCTTAATTCTTTTATAACCTATAATATTAAGCAATATATAAGCTTCTAGTAATATAATAAGCTTCATGATACACATCATAACCATGTATAACAACTTGTAGTTCTCTATAGTGAAAACCCACCTGGCTATTTTTCTAGCTCACAATGTTTTCCACTTTTGTAATAAAATCACCCTCCTCCCCTGCTCCCCTGCACATCATTCCCCAATCACCCCACCCTGTGATAGGTTGCAATGGGAAAATCATGTTTGTCCAGTAGGGGACTTTATCCTTCCATTATAGTTTATTGGACCTTAGGTACCACCTGACCTGGGTTAAGCCAATGCCCTCTTTTCTCAAAGTATTTGAAATGGGAGCTGTAGTACACTTCAACTGTTTTCAATGATGATGATGGCAACTCGGTGGCTATTGGCAGTGGTAACAGCTTCACCAGGTGAGCTGAAAAGCCGTAAAAGTTTTGTTACCAGCAGAGAGAAGGAGAATAACGTGGTGAGAAGCAGAGGTAAGAGATGGCAAGAGAGAAGACTCTCTGAGTCCCTGCTGAACTCTTGTCCCTGATCCCATTGCATTCCTGAAGAGACTCTGTTTCTGCCATTGGGACCTATCATATCCATCTATATCCTCATCAAAATGTTCTCCTTTTGCTTAAACTTGTTCCACTAGTCACTTGGAACAACTTGTTCCACTAGTTGTTGCCAACAACAACAACAACAAATTCTAGCTGATTCGCTCAGCATAGGCACTATGCCCTTCTTTTCCTCTGGGTTTTGCATATTCTGGTCTCTGCACCTGGGATGCTGTATTCATCCAATACCTTCACCACTAATCCAGTTTTGCCCCAGTAATAATTACTTAATTTTGCATTTGTCTCAAACATGGTTCTATTTTCTAGAACATCTTCCCCCTGACATTCCAAGGCTGGTTGGGTTTTCCTCAACTGTGCTTCCATAGTACCTGCTGCCAAACTCTGTAAGAACACCATGCATAGCAATAAATGGAAAATAATAATGCAGCGTGATGTATTGTCCAGTAGCACATAAGCTTTTTGTGGGTTGTCTTTCTCACCATTGTTTCACTCAACATTATCACAATGCTTGGAACAAAATGATCCTTCAACAAAAATTGTTGATGTAAATTGAATAATTCATTTGTGACTATTCACACATTTCCAAGGGACTGTATCTTAATCTCTGTGATAATTTGGAACATTTTAACCCAGTAAGTTGGTCTATTAACAGCTGCATTTTTCTAGCTGTCTGCCTCTCTTGATGTACTATTAGGGTGATTCAGGGCCAAACACCTATAAAAAGAGCTATGCTGAGGGAATAGAGGTTATAACAGATTAGCATTCCAACACCTTACTTGTCTGTGCTGTGCTGACAAAGACAACGTAATTCAAATTTCAAGCCCTATGTTAGGCAACTCTAAGTTCCTTTAATTATACATTAACAATGGTATTGTCTGAATTTGGACCCAAGTGTTTCACCAAAGGATTAAGCAAAGTAAAAGAAAAACATTTTAGTTTATTGCTTCAAATTATTCACATTTTTCTTTGCATTTCTCCCTTACCAGATTCTATCACCTGCAGTGACTAGCACCATGCTTTGATACAAGTAGTGAAAATGAGGGGCACCCTGGTTTTCTACATATCTAGAGAGTTAAATGCAATGATGGATTCATATGTAACTGGGAAATGTCAATCACAACTATTGAGGTGGTTTGGGGAGTGCTACCAAATTCTACTCTCTCTGGTGGTCAGTGTTGAGCTTGATTCATAGTTGAGGTGAGGGCCTGAACAGGGACACAGCCAAGGCAGGTATTTTTAAGTGGGTATTGGAGATATTTGCTCTGAGAACCCCTGTAAGGTTAGTGGAGTCATGTGAGGGCTGTTTGGTTAAAGTCAAATTTGGAGATAAGAATGAGTCTATATGGTTCCTAAGTTCACATTCAAGAGCAATGAGTAGCAGGAACTTGTTCCATGTGTGGGAATTATTTTAAAGTCATCCAGCAGATTTTAAGGTATATATCAGAGATACAAGCCGGAATTGAGAAAGTGAGCATAGCATGTATGTTTTGGAAATATTTTGATAATATGGAAAGAGGGATACTTGGGTTGAGGTAGAATCTGATAGGTAAGGGAGGAGATTTTGCAGAGGTCTCTATGAGGCAGAAAAGTTTGGTGGTAGATACCTAAGTGACCCTTTTGATTTCTGATGTTTAATGGTGCAAGTTCCAACAGATTGTAGTGGTGTGTTATGATTATTTAATAACAAAATAATTTCACAGTTCAAAGCTCTTCCCCTTACATCTTGTTGGAACCTAACCATGACATTCCATGATTAGACTTGCTATCATTATGTCCTTTTTACAGATGGGGAAGGAGAGTTTCTATAAGATTAAGTGACATGCCCAGGACCCTATTAATAAGTGTGGAGGAGTTGGGGGTAGAGACTGATCTTTTGTGTATGAATTATATGTTTGTTTGTTTGCTTATCTACTACACTCCACTGGCTTTGTCTAGTCACCAGCATTGTGACACCTACTGAGCTACCTTAGCACGTATAACCCAACACATAAAACACAAACACAGAGACCAGAAGTGCTGTTTTTTTTTTTTTTAACACTATGGAGTACATAATGTATAAATGCATGCACACAGGGGAAAAATCCCTTAGAAGGGAGTGCAAATAAATTCCTTCACATCACAGCATTTAGGCAGCCCATTTTTCTGTCACACTTATTAGAGAACCTTGGGTGATACTTTACAGTGGGGTTATTTCCTCAGCGTAACCAGTTTATACTGTGCTTCTGAAATGGCAGCCTCTACTAGTTACTCAGTGAATAATATTTACCAAGCCTTCAGAAAAAAAAAACTGTGGAGAGATTCAGAAGAAATAAGAGATTAGATCTTTGAATGAAGAAAACAGACAGTCTTGGAAGAATCATCAAAATATGCCCACATTTATGAGGTGACACTAAAGCAAATCCTGGGCTCTATTATCAGGCCTCTCACTGTGCTTAGAGAAGCTCTTGGCAATCTTTCGATACTCACAAGTGAGGGCTGTGGTTTAGAGATTTATTTCACTACAGAACAAAGGAAGAGAGGGAGGACATCTAGACTCTTAGAGACTTTATTCTTACCACCCCAGAGTCATAACAACACAGTTAGTTCAAGGGAGCCTCAAACTGAGCTCAGTCAGGATATCTAGCTTCAATAACCATGATCTTTCTATATGATTTCAACCAAGTTGCTTCATATCCCTTGACCTCAGCTTCCTCAACCATGTAAGGAATCAGTAAGTTGATATCCCTCAAGGATTTGATGTTGTAAGTCTCCCTCTTTAGATGGTAGTAGTTGGCCACAGTGTGGTCATCCAAACTTACTCACCTAGGGCATTACTATCTGGAAGTAGTAACATTTTTGGTTGCCATCAGCATTTTGGATGTAAATCATGCAACATCTCCCTGACCTCCACTAAAAAACAAAAACAAAAACAAAACAAAAACACCTATTTAGAAACTGCAAAGCAGTAAAGTTTTATCATAATGCAAAAGCTGACAATAGCACTTCAGTGCTTTAAAATAAACTTGTAAAAATGGCTTCTGCAGATTGCTTTTGTAAGGGATAAGTGGACACTGAAAGTACAACTCCTTAATCAAGTGGTTCTAATCATGGAAGGACTTTGGAGAGGGTGAATTGTAAAAAAAAAAGTTTAGTGAGGTGAAATTTACATAACATAAAGCTAACCATTTTAAAGTTAACAATTCAGCAGCATTTAGCACATTCACAATGTTGAACAATGATGAACTGTATCTACAATTGACTCTTAATACAGGTTTGAACTGTGCAGGTCCACTTATACATATTTTTTTTTCAGTAAATACAGTACATGTACTGTAAACATATGTTCTCCTTTTTATGATTTCTCAATAACATTTTCTCTCTTTATTTTAAGAATACAGAATATAATACATACAACAAGCAAAATATGTGTTAATCAGCTGTTTATGTTATTGGTAAGACTTTTGGTCAACAACAGGCTATAAGCAGTTAAGCTCTGAGGGTGTCAAAAGTTATACAGAAATTTGTTTTATTATTTTTTTTTTAATTTTTCTTATTTGTATTGAGAGAGGCAGAGACAACATGAGTGAGGTGGGAAGAGTGAGAGAATCCTAAGCAGGCTTGGTGTTGCTAGTGCAGAGCTGGACACACGGCATGAACTCAAGAAACCATGAGATCATGTCCTGAGCTGAAATCAAGAGTTAACAGCTTAAACAACTGAGTCACCTAGGTGCCCTTACACAGGTTTTTGACTGTGCAGGGGGTCGATGTTCAAGGGTCAACTATAATTTTAAAATATATCCATCACTTCAGTGGAAAACCTTTTACCCCTTAAGCATTTTGTTTTTGTTTTTGTTTTTGTTTTTTCAGGAAGAAGGTCAATTATGAAAGAGCCAAAAAGTAACCCAGAGACAATGGGAGGTGAGAATGGCACCACCCCAACACACACACATACATGCATACTCCCTTCATTCTCATTTACAGCTATGAATTCAACAGAAATTCTTGAAGCATCTTGGCATAGTGTTGTCCCATAGCATAACAGAGTGTTAACAAGTACACAGTGTGAGGTCAAACTTCACACTTCAAACCCTAAATTTGCTACTGACTGTCTGCATAAGCCTCATCTCTATTCTGGGGTAATAATTCTGTATCTCAGAGGGATATTATGCCTTAAATTAATAATGTGTATAGTCATTTATTTTAGTGAATAAAAACATAGCTATACCCAAAAAAATAAGGGTTGTTTGCCAATGAGGAATAAAGACAGGCACTTCCTGTATTAGTGAAAAGCAACAAATGAATATAGCCTATATGAGGTGATCTCCCCTATTAATGTGTTATGGGACCTCTGTCTCCACTTACTGAGTTCAGTGTATATTTGAAGGCACTTCCATGTCTGAGGCCATCATAGATGACATTTGCATTTTGCCAGTTTCTAGTTTCACTGTTAGCCAGTTGGTTTAAATTTGCTCGGTCTGAATCAAATGATTAGCCCTATGATGAAATGAGAACCCCAACCTAAAGGTCTTCTTTCACTTCTACTTGGGTAACTTCCTGCCAGGACTCATCCAGATCAAAAGTTTCTACTTCATAGACTATGGTTTCCCTCTCCTCACATGTCCTCATTATTTCTCCCTAATTATATCCTTAAGCACACCAGGCTATTAAACAGACAAGAAAAGCTTGGAAGTAATCTGTACATAAATCAGATACAGTACAGGCTTACAGTTCTGGATTTTATCAACCACTCCAGTTCCATTTTTTAATTTAACTGGCACTTGACTTTAGTTACTCTGGACTATTAGGAAGAACAGGTCTTTCATTTGGGCTACGGATTCCCTCTTAGTCAAAAAAGGTCAGGAGTCACTTTCTTGTAGCCACCCAAATTTCAACAACATCACTCTTTGGGTTTACCTCTGATTTTTTTTTTTTCACACAGCTTTTCTTTTCTTTTCTTCCTCTCTTTCTCTCTTTTTCTTTCTTTCTTTCTTTCTTTCTTTCTTTCTTTCTTTCTTTCTTTCGAGAGCCCTAGTTTCCAAGTAGTGCTTCACAGAAGATCTCTGTGCCCCTACTTTCTTAATCCATCATTTCTCTTGAAGCACTAAGTAATGACAGCCCTTGCCCTGAAAACATCAATTTCTAGTGCTGCACTTCTTTAATTTTGAGGGACCTATGTTGCCAAGCCCTACTTTTGGAGTGTTAATCATCTCTTTTCAAATAAGAGTCCATATTATAACTCAAATGCATTCTTCTCTTAGTCTCTAAGCCAGGGATTTCCATCCATGCATGACTGGGAGAAAGGAAATTTACTACAGATTCCTTCAAGAATTCCCTTTAACACTGTAACCCTTCAGTTTTGTCTAATCCAAGTGCAACTGTTTTGTAACTCTGTTTTTGTCAAAGAATTGCTGAGGATGTGGCTATGTGGGCACCAGACTAGTAGCTCTACAGCCCAGTGATTTCAATTGGAAAGGGAAATATGCTGCAAAATGAATCATAATTTGTTACAAATTTTAGCATCGCTACATGTATTTGGCTGCCCATGGCCTTACTCCCCCATGCTGTCATTGGCCACTGAGTTACATGTGGTGTTTAGTAATTATGTCTCTTTCTAAGTGAGCTCATGATTCAGAATTTAAATTCACAAACTGATTAAGAAAGACATGAATTCATTTTACAGTGAAGCCTTGAATAATTTTCACAGTGGATTGGAGCATGAGCTATATCATGGCTTCCATTAGCACAGTGAGGTAATGAATCCTTGCTACTGGCAATCAACAAGCATTTCTTGAGTGCCTATTTTTCCAGGCACTGTCCCAATACCTAAAGAGACCCAGCCAAGCAAGATACAGCTCTTGCCACCAAGGGGCTATTTAGTGGGGGTAACAGGGCATCTTGTCTTGGAACCCAGGGCTCATGCAAGAGAAAAACAGTTGATGAGTCAGTAGAGGGGCTAGAGGGGAAAGAGTCTCATCCTAAAGAGTTTGGAAAAGAGAGAAAGAACCAGTGAAGGATTTTAAGAAGCAGAGCTCAGTGGTCATATTCACCTTTTAGAAATACTGCTTTCTAACAATATGGAAGATGGAATAGAAGAATCTTGAGGCAGGCAGGAAAACCATTTAGGAGTTAGTTGGAGTAGTTTATGTAAGAAATGATAAGAGCACCATTCCGTAGTAGTAGAATGAAGAGGAATGGGAAACTGCAAGTCATTTTAGACCATGAATATCACCAGATGTGATCACCTATTGGCTGTTGGAATTAAGAAGCCCTGAGGGGACTAAATTGGCTTTTAGGTTTCAGGGATACAAATGAATGATTAGGTATTTACGTGGGTAGAAAGAAGTGTTAGATTTTGATTTTTGATAATTACTAATAATTTGATATATCCAAGAGACATAACTTTATAGGCAAATGGAAAAAAGATGACCAAGTTCTGAAAGGTGTCTGTGTGGAGTCAGTTACTAACCCCAAATTACAATAGAGATTTTTATTACCCAGGAAATGGTGATGAGTCCACAATGTGGGATGAAAGCTCATGGAATTATAGTATATAGGTATTATTAATGTCATTAGCATTTCCCATAAATATGCACATATAAAAACAGCTTATTAAAACCTACATTTCAGATATGTATATTTGTGGGAAATGATGCTAGCTTTACATAAATTTGCTTTAGAATTAGCCTATAGCTAATGTGAAGTGAGGGATACTTAAAAAATGGTTTTCTTTCCTGAAGCTTCAAAGCCTCTTAAATGGCTCCATTTAAGGGTCACTGTCTGGGTTTAAACCAGAAAGTATACACTGCCTTCTGTGGGTTTTAACACAAACTTCCAAGATGCAGCCAAGGACAAGAGTGGCTCTAGGAAGAACAGGACATTTATCCCTCCAGGTGTTCATATATTGTTGTTTCCTTTTCGTCTTATCTTCTGGAAATAATCTCCTCTCACTTTACGAGTTGACACATGGGGTGAAGTTTCCCTCATGTGTTAATATAATCTCTGAAGGAGTCAAATTCCCTTTGCTTCAGCTTCTATTAATTTGTTTCTCATAATTCTAGTGATGTGTTTAGATAGGGGGAAAAATAGAAGAGAAAAAAGAAAAAAGAAATAATAATAAAAAGCAGAATGCCCCCCAGCGGCAAGCTGGTGGCATCCAGAGGTTGCAGATAATGGATTAGCTTTTACCTATTTCCATAGCAACAGCTTAGCTGCTCTTAAACACTTCTTTAAAAGCTTCTGATAAATGTATCCTGTGACCCTGAAAACTTTTCCATCTCCCTCCTGACTTCTTTCATCTTCAACCCCTCCTTTTCCTTTGCCCCACAAAAACATCAATTATTACCCATAACCTTGTAGCACTTGTCTTGGTTTTCTGCAGACCTGCTTCCTTTAACTGCCTAAACTGGATTTGAAGACAGGAATGCTTCTTTCTCACTCCCTGACTCTGGCCTCTTGCTTCTCTCTCTCTCTCCCTTACTTCTTTCTTCTCCAGCATTGTTCCTTCTTCTTCCTCTTTTCCCTTCTCTCTTTGTTCTCATCTTTCTCTCTCCCACCTCCCAAACTAAATATACATGGAAGTCTTTATTTATATGAATCTCCACCTGCAACTGAATTGGGAATTCTCAAACAGTTGAAGTTTTAATTGAGCACTTTCTTATGATGAACCCTGAGCTAGGGTCTCTGATGGGGGAGTGGGCCATGTGGATGGGATAATATCAAGAGTCTAGAAGACTGTCCTTGCCTGAACCATTCATACATAAATCAAGGTTCTAGCTGAAGAGACAGAACACTCAACAATGAGACAATAATCAAGCAGGATCATGGGGGAAAATGGATTTGGAATATGAAGACAAGACTTTAGCTTCTGGCTATACCACTTCTGTATCACTTAGAACAATCACCTATGGTTAGCTTTTTATTTATCATTAGCCATATTCATTTGTTTTCATCTATAAAAGGAGGAGTTTATAATCCAAAAAGGTATTATGGAGATTGAACTGGATGATTCCTGTAAATTTCCTTGTATCTCATATAGGTCAATTTTATGTTATTCTTGTTGTTGATGTTGTTGGCTTAATATCCATTAAAAACCAGAGAAATTAGAAGTAATTATGGGGCAGAATGGTCACAGAAGTTTTCAGGAACAATAGGGAAATTTAAGCTGGGTCTGAAAAAAAATAAAGAGAGTTTAAATATGTGGAAGAGAGGAGAGAATTCAAATAAAAGCAAAAATATCAGGGACAAGGGAGGCAGGCAGGACCTAAGCTTCTCCTCACAGAAACTTCTTTATCTACTGACGTGCCCAGCAGATAGTAGGACTAAATAACAAGGTGCTTGTATGGGTTTTCCTTTTGTTTCATTTGTTCCACCCAAGAGAAAGAAAAACAACAACAACAGCAACAACAACAACAAAAACAAGGGGAAGTAAGTGTGGAGATTTTAAACAATAAATTAAAGCTAGTTATTCTATAATTACCTCCAACAAAAAACCACAGTGTCTCCCCTTCTGTGAAGCCTTTCTTGAGTCTATAGGTACACACCATACCTGTGTATCACACTGTGTGTGCTTCTCACATTATCCTCTTACAAATAATGTAATGTAAGAATTGAGCCTTATCTTCATTTCTTACCTCAGTGTCTGGCACTGTGCTAGGATATAGGAAGGACCTCAGTTGATGTTTGTTAAATGTAGGCACGTTAAGGATTGCCATGAATCAGACAAGGTTAACCGAGAAAGGTTTTCTTGAAGAGCTGAATTTTGAACTGGATTTTTGATGAAGGCTGTGGATTGAAATAGGCTTTGGAGGCCCTTCCTCTAATGGCTCAACCCACCAAATGACATAATAGGCATCTCCCTTCCTCAGAGCAGGGGCCATGGCAGCCAGAGAAAACATCCTGTTGACCAGGCTTCACAGGGATATAGTGAGTCATCTCTCTTTCTGTCTGCAGGGTTAATAAGGAAGAAAGAAGATCTAAAATCCCCAAACCCTGATTTTGCTCAGCTTAGTTTATATAGATACCTCTTTAGCTTATTTCTATGGGACGTAACACTACTCTCTCCTTGACTGAGGAAAAAACACCTTGGAATCCACCACTACCACCCATGGCCTCTTGTGCAGAATTTAAATGGTTTTTTGGCTCCCAGAATCTAATCTGGCACTTCCCCCGTGCATTATATTTAATAAAAACAGCTGTAAAGACAATCAAAAAGGTAAAAATAGTGTTGTTTTATTATTATTTAGTCTCCCTAAGTTTCATAAGTTTAATCCTTGACTCCTATCAAAGATTAGGAGTTTTATTTTAATATTCTTTTCCACAAAATCAGTTTCATGTATAAAATAAGGAACTCATTCTCAACTTGGGAAATACTGAGGCCTAACTAAGCACATATTTTGTGAGAAGGAGACTGACCTCTCCTCCTCATGGGATTTCAAGTGGGTAAAATTCCAGGTTGAGGGTAGTTTAGAGGAAAAAGTAAAGTCCAATATGCTTGTAGGAGAGTCTGGGCCCAATTCAAATCATGCTTTCTCCTTTCCTGCAATACTTTGTGCAGGTAAAGCTAATGTCCAGAGTATCTTTGAATAGGAAATGGAGGTATAATAATGGTGCTATCACAAAGGTTACAAAGAACCTCAGACCAGCTAAGGAGAGGATCAATGGACAGAGAAAGGGAAAGTGGGAGATATATGTCCATCAGCTTTTTTTTTTTTTTTTTTTTTTTAAATTTTTTTTTTTTTTCAACGTTTATTTATTTTTGCGACAGAGAGAGACAGAGCATGAACGGGGGAGGGGCAGAGAGAGAGGGAGACACAGAATCGGAAACAGGCTCCAGGCTCTGAGCCATCAGCCCAGAGCCTGACGCGGGGCTCGAGCTCGCGGACGGCAAGATCGTGACCTGGCTGAAGTCGGAAGCTTAACCGACTGCGCCACCCAGGCGCCCCTGTCCATCAGCTTTAACTCTGTTTTACTGGCAAGAATCTGCTGAGCCATCTCTTCTTCCTTCTTTCCTAGGAAGTTTTGGTTCTGCTGCCAAAAGCTTGTTAATGACATGCAATTCCACAGGCTCTTGGCTTTCAGTGACTTTGGAGGCCATGTGTGTCTGAATGTTTGTGTCCTCCCCAAATTCCTATGTTGAAATCTTGACCTCCAAAGGGTATATGGCATTAGGAGGTGAGGACTTTGGGAGGTGACTAAATGGTGAGGGTTGACCCTCATGAATGGGATTAGTGCCCTTATAAAAGACCACAGGGAGCTCCTTCAACCCTTAACTTGTGAAGACACAGCAAGAGGTCTGCCCTCAGAAGAAAGCCATACCTGGCCACCCTGGTGCCCTGATCTCAGACTTGCAGCCTCCAGAAATGTGAGAAATGAATATCCGTGTTTTATAAACCACTCAGTCCATGATGTTTTATTACAGCAGCCCAAATGTACTGAGACAGGCAAGCGTTTTCTCTCTGAACCCTGGTTTTTCCTCATTTGCAAGATAAGAGGATTTGATCACTAGGAGATTACTAATGTTACCTTCTAGTCTAAAATTCCATGATTCTGTAAATTGAAGGAAAATCCCCAAATGTCCTAAATGCTTTTGAAGATCTATGGGCAGTGTTGTAATACCAAGAGAAAAATCAAATCAGAATTGTGTTTCTTGCAAGTGATCTTAATTCATTTTTTAATGAATACGTTCTGGTTCCCTTCATATTAATACTTATAGTTTTAGTAGGATGGGGAACATTTTTGTTGAGTCCTTTAAAATTGTTTACATGGAAAGAACATTAGAAAGAGTCCATCTGGGGGCATGTGGGTGACTCAGTCAGTTAAGTGTCTGACTTCAGCTCAGGTCATGGTCTTGTGGTTCACGGGTTCGAGCCCAGCGTTTGGCTCTGTGCTGACTACTCAGAGCCTGGAGCCTGTTTTATATTCTGTGTCTCCCTCACTCTCTGCCCTCCCCCACTCATGTTCTGTCTCTGTCTCAAAAATAAATATAGAACGTTAATAAAAAGGTGTAAAAAAGAAAGAGTCCATCTTTTGTTTATTTCACTTTACAACAGTTGGTATGCAGCCTTACAGCAGATACAAGGTTGGCAGGAAGAAGATCACAGAAACTGTTACGTGTTCAGACTGATGTGCACATGGGCCCAGAATTCTGATCAACAATGACCAAAAATGAATGGGGGGCATGGTTGCTCACTGTCTAATCTTCAGAAGTTTATACACCTTCATCCTTCTTCTCTTCTTCAGACTCATGAATATATCAGCCATGAGAGTTTTCCAAGACTTTCTAGAGATAAAACCACCTCTCCAGATAAATATAAATTGAATTTCCTAGTTCTTCCTAGTCAAAAAATTATGTTTTTCTCTCAAAAAAAGTTGAGCTGACTTACCAAACGTGATTTTTCTTTACATTCTATTGTTTGCTCTCTACCCACTCAAATGGGTCATGTTGGTCTGAATTTTTCAAGGATCCTACCATTCTTCCATGGATGAGTTGATATTCATGGACTCATCAGAGTGTGCCCCTGAGGGTCCTGGAGTAGGAACAGTATTCTCATTAGGTATACCCCAAATAGTTCACAGAACACTCCCAAATAGATAAAAACAGTAGATCTCAACTCTAGGGCTATCTTAACTGTATAGCTTGAGGCAAAAAATAATATTTTACCCCATGCTTCCTCTTCTTTTTAGTTTCATTTATTTATTTTTTTTTTAATTTTTAGTGGAAACTATAATCAAAGAGAAACTGGTACTTAGTAATGTAAGTACATGGAAAGAGACTTCAGTGTCCTTCCTTTTTACCAGGCTAACACTTCAGCTAAAGCTCAACACATTTGGGACTTCCAGTGAATTATGAAACTCAGTGTGAACCTGATCTGGGAAAAGTGGAGGAGGGTCATGGACACCAAGACCCTCAAACCCATGTGGTCTGGACCTGACAGTGCTGAGAGACCCCACTTGCCCTCAGCAAACCTCAGCCAGGTCACCATTATGTGACCAGTTCCTGCTCTTCTCCTTTATGAGTGTGTCAGTGGTTCTCAGGAGTGAGCTGGCTTCTAACTCTTTTGTTAACAACTTGCTGGAAATGACTCTTTTGCTTATGCCTTGGGACTTACTCTACATCTGGGAGACTTTGGTTTGACTCTGTATTGAAGAGTAACTACTAGGCTTATGCCAGGGTCAGCTGCTTTTAGGGTGAAGCAAGAGACAACAAAAGATTCTGTAGCTTTGGCCGAGAGATTTTGCTCAAATTAAAGCCAGATATACTTTATAAACACAGTTTGATGGCTGTGGAAACAGCTGGATATGGAAATAAGGAGAGCAGGTTTTGGCTGATATCTGTCAGCAGAGCTGCGGAGGGGGCACTTTCATCCTCAAGTTTAGAAACATAAATTTCAGGTCTCAGCATGTTCTCCTTTGCTCTAACATCTGCAGCCCCCAGGAAGTTACATCAGGACAGAACATTCCCACAAAGGTCACTTGCAGGCTTGCTTTCCACAGGCAAGCTCTTCATTGCCCTGGGCACTGGGCAGAGATGGCAAGGAGAAAAAAATGGTGGGAGAGGATGGAAGGAGGCCGTGGATGGTCATTTCCAAATTAATATCTTTTCTCCTCTCATTCTGCGTTCAAATCCAAACATAGTGGATCCAATTCTGCTTCAGGCACTTTCATCTGTGAAGTCAGATCAACAGAGTCTGGAAAGGCGAGAATATGGGGGAATCCAGGGAAAATGTACAGGAATGCATTATTCATTCCACAGTATCAGATAATGAGATGTTCCAAATGAGTGAATCTTCTAGATAACTGCATCTTCCTTTCTAAATATTAAAACTTTCTTTACATTTTAGACTATATTTATGTACTTTTTAAAAAGTGTGTTATAAGCCTTTCTGTCTTGAAATAGAACACCTTATTATAATTTTACCAAATCTTGCTTAGTTATCATCATAGTTTAAGGAGAAATTAATTATATCCCTCTGCCTCACAGAGGTGCCACCCAGGCATGCTCTTCTGTGGCCCCACATTTTTTATCTCTTTTTACTGGTGAATCAGCTGTGTTCTCCCCTGTGGGGTGTCACTTGTCAGTGCATCAGCTTATAGCACTCTGTCCTCTTCTTACTTCTAATCTTTTGTCCACAATGACTTAGGAATAAATGGATGTCCCCGGGGAAAGGCAAATAACCAAAGCCTATTAAATTGGCAACTTTATTTCCTGTATGATTCTACATTGCTATTCAGTTCAGATCAACAATTATTCCAAGTCAGTTAAGTGAGGATGCTGTGTTTGGTACTGAGGATTATCAAAAATGCCCTTGAGTGGTTGCCATCCATTAGAGGAGGCAAACAGATGCCTCCCATTTTCCAGGGATATCAAATAGGTAAGGACCTTAAGTTCAGTTCAGTATGTGAAGTGTATCAATGGAAGAAAGTACAGGGTAGAGAAGTAGAATAGAGTATTTAATTCATTTTGGTTAGAGAGGGTCCAGAATGGCATTAAAAAGGAAGTGATACCTTAAAAAAAAGAAAAAGGTGTTATTGGATCAGCAGGAGTTCTGTATAAGGGGAAAAAAAGGAAGATAAAATATGTCCTAGCCACAAGGAACAAGAGCTATGTTCATAAATTTGAGAATGCTAAAGTCTATCTTTGTTTCTGTCAGAGTCAACCACAACAGTCAACCACTGTTGATTGCATTCAGGGTGCTTTTTTTTTTTTTTTTTTTAACTCTATTTATCAGGGGAAAAAATGTCAAGTAAGTGAAGTTGCTATTTAGTTACAACTTACAGTTAAATGTGGGGGATATTGGAGAACAAGAGAGGGATCAAGTCTGTGAGGAAGGGACATGTCCATTTCCTCCTAAATTGGAAAAATCTTACCTATGAATGGGGGAGTGGTCTCAAGTAGTATTTTACCAGCCAATTTTAACAAAGGTGCCTTGTGGGTTTCCAGTCCAGAGATCTCACAATGCAATCCCCAGAATGGCAGCATCTGTACCACCTGGAACCTGTCAGAAATAGAAATATTCCATCTCCACCTGACACCTGCTGACATGACTCTGGGGAAATGACCCTTCCATCTGTGTTTTTCCCTAAGTCCTCCAGATGACTCAGATATACCACTGTTCAGAGAATACAGAGATTATAAGGGAAACCCTGGAAAATCAAGATCTGAATTGAGGAAAGTACTGACAAAGCCATTTCTTCTCCCCCTGCATCCTATTTCCTGATTCCAGAGCACATGGACTGGCGGAAATGCCACACTGTGGGGAGGAAGAAACTTCTTAGGCAGGGCGCACATTCCTCTTAGTTTTGAAGTTTCAGAAGCTTTATTTTGTGGTACAGTAAGAAAGGGTAAGAAGGGGCCTGCCTCTCAGGAAGGCTCACAGTCAGGCTTTTCCAAAAACTGGGGAAACTCAAATGCTAATTTATTTATTTGCAAATGAGCCAAACCTGCTGAATGGGCTAGCGCAACAAATCTCTCCAGGAGTCCACTTCCCATTAGAAGGCTAAATGGGAAACTAAAGTTAAATCAGAAGTTGGCAGAATCAGGCAGAGGGGACACAATTGTTCTATTCAAATATTTTATGGTATCTGGTTATTCTGCCTGATCCACTTGATCCATAGAAATTATTTCTGATGCAGAAACCACGTGGGTGGATTCTACTAGTCAGGACACTCCCTTCCCTTGGGCAGCAGTGGGTGGAAACTGCCCTCATCCTTCTCTCCTCTGTGCTTCTGGATTAAGAGATGCTAATATCATACATTAGGTTGGGTTCAGGTTTCAATGCAGCCTCAGGAGCTCTTGTGTGTGTTTAAACTGAGTTTATATTGATATGATCTCACCCATTGTGTGTGGCATTTATTAATCAAGTTCACAGAGGAGGAGAGGTGACTGTCCAGTATACAATCTATGCATTAATATGACTGTATTCCAATTACACTAGCCATTGTATTATGATGATAGAGGGCTGAAGGAGAGAGAAAATGAAAGATAAAGAGAAAATTGACATGGCCTGAGATGCCTTCTGGAAAACACATAAGGGATTAAACACACACACACACACACACACACACACACACACACACACAAAGACAAAAACAAAACAACAACAAACCTTCAGTTTTGAATTCAATGTGATTCAAGTCTTAAAGTGATGTACTTCATTCTTTGGGAGTTAGGTATTTTTCTTAAACCAGGGGATACCTTGAGATCTCTTGATTTTTTAAAAATATTTTAAGAGAATTGTATAGAGAAGAGTTTCTTCATTACCAGGGCCCACTGTGTTGCCATTGTGTAAATACTGTTACTTTATACATTATTATTAATACTACTTTGTTGCTTTCTCTAACTTTTAAATGCTGCTTCATTCAGGAGTAATATGAGCAGATTAATGTAAATGTCTTTGGGGGAGGAGGCCACTGAATCCCTGCCTTAATAATGCTCTCTCTGCCAGAGTCATTCTGGTCCCAGTATTTACCTCCATCTTTGTTTTTGAGTTAGGAGTGTGTGTGTGTGTGTGTGTGTGTGTGTGTGCATGTGTGTGTTGAGTGGAGCAGGAATTGTGTACCTGATTCTAAATTGGGACCAATTTTTGAAAATATCCACTTTTATTTTTGCCTGCTTCCTTTCAATCCTACCCTCTTCCTCTTCCAATCTTTTCATTCCACTTATTTCATGGACACTTCTCCCTGCCCTGCCCACCTTCTCCCTCCTCCCGCAGCCCCTGTAACAAGCCCATACCAGCTTGGCAGGTTGGTAAGCCCTGGTCAGAATTAGAGGCAGAATGTAGGATAAGTGTTGAGTCTACTGCACACACATGCAGCCTATTTATAAGCCTGACTCTCTGCTCTGAATTTCCCAAATGCTCTGTGTTTCTGCTTCTGGCACTTTCAGTAGAAATGTCTCCAACTGTAATGAGTTTTTATCACCTTGAGAAGTACCACAGCAGGTTCCAGGTCTAAGCTCTCATTTTTAAACCCGTAGGAGAAATGAAATCCATTGGAAATTAATCATCCATCGTTTGAGGGCTACTTTGGGTCCTTTCCTCCTCCTGCCATCAATACATATTGCTCCATAGCATCTCCAGTGAAGGAGGGTCCTCCATGTACAGTGGATAAACATGCGGTTGTCTTTAGGACTGATAGCACTGTCAGGAAACTTTCTTCATGGAGGTTTTAACTTCCCCACTTCAAAAAAGTTAGGAGATAACTAAGTTAAAGATTAAAATAAACCCCTCCCAATAAAGTTGATGATGTGTAAGATAATAAATCTGATTCATCATTACACTTGAAGGAGATTTTTTTTAAATGTTTATTTATTTATTTTGAGAGAGACAAAGCCTGAGCAGAAGGGTGGAAGAGAGAAAGGGAGAAAGAGAATACCAAGCAGGTTCCCTGTTGTTGGTGCAGAGCCAGACTTGAGGCTCAATCTCAGGAACTGGCTTGATCTCAGGAACCTTGAGATGATGACCTGAGCCGAAATCAAGAGTCAGATGCTTAACCAACTGAGACTCCCAGACACCCCTCACTTAAAGGAGATTTTTCTTTTCTCTCAAAGTAACAGGCTGTTGTCCTCTCTATTGGATTGGGAACCTAGTGGTTCACTTTGCCAGGTTCCCTGCCTCTGCTATTTCTTTTTTTTTTTTTTTAACGTTTATTTATTTTTGAGACAGAGAGAGACAGAGCATGAATGGGGGAGGGGCAGAGAGAGAGGGAGACACAGAATCGGAAGCAGGCTCCAGGCTCTGAGCCATCAGCCCAGAGCCCAACGCGGGGCTCAAACTCATGGACCGTGAGATCGTGACCTGAGCTGAAGTCGGATGCTTAACCGACTGAGCCACCCAGGCGCCCCTGCCTCTGCTATTTCTAAGACTCTCTGGTTGTAGCCATTCCCTCTGCCTACCATCTTAATATATCTACAGCCAAGGGGTAGGATTGCCCCATTCCTGATGGCCCAATGTCTATGGGCCATTACTGTCTAGTTCATTGCACCCACTTTGCCTTGTCTGATAGAGGAATAGAGACACAATAAATGCCTACGTGTCAAGATCAATTTTGCTGCTACCATCCTACCTATTTCTGCCCTTAGTTATGGCATCTCCCCTAAATTGTAGTATTTCTTCTCTTATATTTTCAAGGAAAGAGAACAATTTTATCAATTGTAGCTCAAATAAAATGGGGGCCCCACTGCCTCACTTGAGGACATGCCAAACATGATTTCTACCCCATTCACCTTACTGTGTCCCACAGTATCTGACATTTACTCTGGTAACGCATATTTAAAGTGGTCTCTATGTTTGGTGCCCAAGCTTATAGGAAGTGCCAGTCCACAGATATGTTGTTTTGCAGAGACTAATTATTATCCTGACTCTTATGAAGTACCTCTGGTCCCCAGTCATTTCTCCTGCTCCGTGGCAGTAGGATTGCACAGCCATTCCTTTGCCCAATGCTGTCATAAACCAGGGCACCCAATTTACGAGACAGGACTGAGCACCTGGAGAAATTCATAATGAGCAGAATCTGAGACCAGTAGTGTCTATAAGATGGCCTACACCATTGTTACTTAATATGTGTTGACTCTTTTACTCCTTACAAAACACTCCTGCCATTTGGGTACTAATTTTATGTCTATTTTAGAGTTAAAGAATATTGAGGCACGATAGGTTGAAAAACTCCCAAGGTCACAGAGCCAAGAAGTGGTAGCACCAAGAAACAGACCAGGCCCCCTGTCTCCTGAGGCCAAGCTCTAACTAACACAGTAAATTAACTCTGATGTATAGAGAAGGGTGATTTATTAAAAAGGACACTGGCAAGCCCAACAAGCTTAGGCAAAGGACACAAGGAGAGAGTTCACAGACAATGTTTTACACATGTGAAATGATTCAATCAAAACCACACAGAAATAACATCTCTCATTTATCATATTGGAAAAAAGCCAAAAGTTTATTAATACATGGTGCTGACAAGATGGTTGGGAAACAGGTAGTCTCATAGGTTGTTCCTGGATGTGAAAGATAGTAAAATTCCCGTGGAAAGAAGTCTATCAACAACCATCAAAACTACCAATGCATCTACTCTTTAAACCAGTACCTATTCTGGGACTCTATTATTCCATACACACATTTTCCCATGTCTAAAACACACATGTGGATGCACACACATGTGTACATACACACACGTGTACATACACACGCACAAATACAAGGTAGCTTGAGTGTCATTGTACTAGCAACAGACTGAAATAGAGATTAGCCCTCGTATCTGTGAATAGAATGCTAGTTAGATAAAATTTAATACATGTATACAAGGGAACACAGTGCAACTCTGCAAATATATTAGGTATATTTTTATAAATATAGAGACAACAGTATATATACTCTGCTACCTTTTGTATCAGGAAGGGTGATAATGCAATTTTCTTATTTGCTTGTTTTGCACAAGTAAACATTGGACAGATAAGCAAAATACAAATAAATTATGGGAGTCCATAGGATAAAGGGGTATAGAGGGTAGAGGTGGGCATCAAAGTTTTCCATGTATACTTTTTAAAGTAGAATCATGTTTGAATCATGGATATGTACTAATATTTCAAAAGATTAAATTAAATAATTTGAAAACAGGATGCTATGTAGCTCATACTATCCTGAGGTGCTGAATATCTGATTATAACGTATCTCTTATTCTAGGCAAAAATAAATGTTCTCCATCAAACCCTTCACCATGTTACCCAGATCTTCTGACACCAGGCTATGGAAGTGAAACTTAGTGAAGTGAAGCTTACTGCTTGTTCTTCTTCACAATAAATGAAATAGTGGGAGTGGGGAGAAGTATTTTCGTTTCCAAATATCCCCACTTCACAGCCCTGCAATCAAGTTCAAGTGTAATAACATTACTTGATGTGCCCTGGAGCAAGAAGACTTGTACATATAGTGTGTTATTAGGCTCCTGTGAAATTATAGAAGGTGATTGCTCCCTTCCCCTGACAATACATATGTGACCATTATCTGGGAAGTGAAGTGCATAAAAATAGACAATGTTAATAAAAGGATTGAAAATATTATTAAAAGGTGCATCAAATTAAGCTGATTTAAAGGCTGCAAGAGTCTGAAATTTATGGTGAGTATGCCATGGGCTCATTGGGATTTTAATTTGGAGAATCCCTATAAAACCTGGACTGGAGCCATCCTTTCCTACTCAAGGCAATTTTTCCTCTAAGCTTCCCTGAATACAAGGAGAAATGTCTTGGTGTGTGACTTTTTTCTCTTCTACATGAGTGCTGGTGTGTCAGATATAATGTACAGCATACTGATTCATATGAGTAGAAAGTAAGGACCCAGATTTTCCTCCTTCACACAGCCCTGGAGGTTCAGGGAAAGTCAGAGAAGAGGTTTTTTGTTTTGTTTTTGTTTTTCAGGGAAAGTGTCCTCCTTTTGCACCAAAAGTACTGAACTTGAAGCTACTATCGTAAATATCAATGCCTTTTTACCTGTCATGCTGGTTGAACCTTATTAACCTGAAATATTTTCTGGGCTAGTGACACTGGAACCTCTAATAACCTTTTAGTCCACTGCCTTGGTACTTAATGTGTTTTAAACATTTTTGGCACAACTGCTTTCTGAAAAGGTTTTTGCACAATACATTCAGCCCAAGCTGTCTACGATATTACAGAGCACTTGTTGCTGGGAATAATATTTTCCACAATAAAATACCTTCATCATTATGACATGTTAAACATTTAAAGATAGTTTCTGATGTGTTTTGTTTTTGAAGGGAACAGAAGTGTAAATTCCTTGTGGGTGAGTGGTGAGCACAGGAGACCTGACCCCTCAGCAAATGGCGTGAATTATTCCATTGGAAGCATCCAATGACACTGCATTCTGGAGTACTGGAAAGCCACATTTTTTTTTCCCTAACGTGCTTTAATTGCTTTTTGCTGGGGCCAGGGATATTTATGGGTTAGGAGAGTGCCAAGTTATTTATTAGATGGAGTATCTAGGGATAGACTAATATAAATCACTTAGGCTGGTATTGAATATACCAGACACTCAGTAATTTAAAAAGCTTTAATAAAAATGCTAAAATATGAGACTTGTCTTTGGCTGTAATGAGACTCAGTTATCATGTTTTCATCAGCGATATTCAGTCATGGGCCCCTCCCCCTTTTCCTAGTGTAAGAAAATGAGGATGCAACCATTATTTCCAGACTCTCCAGATTTGTTGGAATTGAGAAAGGTTTTACAAATTTGAGGAAAGATTCAAATGAGAATTATATTGAGTGTCTAATGGCTGACTTCCTCATACTAAGAAATCTAATATGTTTTTTTCATAATAGAAATCTTGTCTTTTGTGGATCTAGCATGTTGGGAGATAAGCAAAAAGAATATATAAGATTCACTTAGCCTATAGAAACCTTACGTGGTGTATCTTTTCTGTGATACAAATCACATTATTGTGAAATCTGTAGCCAATCCCTGCTTTGCAAAAAGACAGAGTCAAAACTTATCAAGTTTAGAACCAGTGGAATTTTGGAGAACCAAAGCAGTAGCTTTTATTTTCTTTAGTGGGAATACTGAATTTTAGGTATATAGAATTCTATGGTTTTTATAGTGTAATTTTTTCATATTCTTCTTTTTTTAAGTTTTTTATTTTAGTTTCAGTTAGCTAACATACAGTGTTATGTTGGTGTACAATGTAGTGATTCAAAAATTCCATACAATACTCAGTGCTCATCATGATATGTGTCCTTCTTAATCTAGTTCACCCATCTCCCCACCTCCCCTCTGGTCACCATCAGTTTGTTCTCTATAGTTAAGAGTATGTTTGCCTCTCTCTCTCTCCCTTTGCTCATTTGTTTTGTTTCTTAAATTCCACATATGAGTGAAGTGATATGAAGTTTGTCTTCAAGTGTACTTATTTTTATGATCTTATTTATTTATAACTGGAAACTTTTTAAGGAATTTTATCATCCTTATGTCACAAAAGACTGAAAAGGTAGGTCATGGAGGTAATTGCCATTTTCATAAAATTAATGAATGGAAGAGAGAGAGCCGTGTTTTCTCTACCCTCTTCCTTCCACAGCAGCATCCAAGTAGGGATGAGATTATGTGCAAGTGCCCATTTCTTCCTGATTTCCCAATTGTCACCTTTCTCCCATGATGAAGAGTTTTTGCATGTGATTCCATGGAACTCCTATCTTCAACTCTGTCTCAGACCTGTGGGTTGCATAATGAGTGCAGGAGTGAGTTGCAATGACCTGTCATAGTGGCACAAAGCAAGTGGAGAAAAGTAGAGAAGAGGGAACATCCAGTTAGCTGGTGGGGTAATTATTGGGGAGAATGTGAGACTGATTCCTGATGGACTTCCCTAGGGCTATGCCATGTCCAAAGGGGTGGCCAGCTTAGTTGAGATACCACCCATGCTCTGAGGTTACTATTCAGTTGAACAGAGCATAGCAGAAACTTGCAGCTCAGCCTTATAATCAGAAAGCTCTGGGGTGGGGTGTGGGTTGCACAGAGCAGGGAGAGAGCAACAAGGTACTAGTCTTTAATATGGAACAAGTCAGGAAGGCTTGGAGAGGTTGGGTGAATGTGCCCCAGGCAGTTGCAGCCATCCATAGGGGTGCTCCAGACCTATGTGGAGCCTGGGTATTGGATAAGGTTATGGGACACACTTTGAAGAAGGGCATGAAACAAACCCATTTCCTTCTCCTCTCCCTGTTTAAAATGAGACATGTAAGATTTGGGATAGGAAGGCAAGTTGGACACACAAAGGTAATATCAGAGAGTACCTGATGACAGGTCTGTTGAGCAGAAAAGAACTCACAAAAGACAGGAGTTGATGGTAGGGTTGGGGTAAGGTCATTAAATCCTAATAGTGGACAAGATTGGCCTAATTCTCAGCCCAGCCATGCCTCTAGCCCCACCTGCCCCAGCCAGTAAGGGCCTAAATAAAGCAAGACTGGGGCTGGAGCATCACAGACTCTGTGGTGAAATGTTGGGGTAAACACCAGGTGATATTGTCCCTTTTCAAACTTTTTTCTGTGGTGATATTCTGTGACATGGGAGAAATAAATAAGGAGTCCAGGAACTTGAGGCAGGAAATGGGAAGAAATCATGGTTAAGAAGATACTGGAACATTACCTGCATTATCTCATTTAGTTTTACCACTTACTCAGTGAGGCAGGAGTTTTTGGTATTATCTTCCCTTTCAGATAATCAGTGTGAGAGACACTTCTCCAAACCCTACAAGAATTCTCCATTGCCTACCATGCCATGTCCAACTGGGGGAAAAAAAGAAAAAAAAATTCTGCTAGGGGGCAGAAATCATGGCTTTTCGATCCAAGCAGACTTGAATTGTGCCTTTGTACATGGACTGAGACCTTGGGTTCTGAAGTCCGTCAGAACCAGGTACACAAATCTAGCTTTTCCTTTTTCTGGCTGTGTGTCATTTGACAACTTATTTATTTACCCTTCCTCTGCCTCTATTTCCTCATCCTTAAAATGTGAAATAGTAATCTGGCTTCATAGGGTTTTCACAAGGATAAAATAAATGGTACATGACAAATTCTTTGTATGGTGCCTCCTGACATGAAGTTCTCAGAGAGAGAGAGAGAGTTGCTGATAAAAAAAGAAAGAAATAGAGAGAGAAGAAGGAAGGAAGGAAGCATGATTCTAGAAGTGGAATTAAAGAGTCCATTATATTGACATTTCCCATGTCCCAGGCACCATAATAAAACACTTTTCCCCCTTTTCTGTTCATTTGCCCTTTATTCCTCACAGGGCCCTATGAGTTACCTGTGATCACCACCCTGCTTTGCAGTTTGAAAACTGTAGGTTAGAAACCTTTAAACACTTGTTCAAGGTCATGCTATGAGTGAACAAGCGGGGAACCCCAGGTTGCAGTAACAAAAGAAGCTATGACATAGTTAAAGAGGGAAAATAGAGAAGGGAAGAGGTCTGAAACCAGATCCTAGGGGTCCAGAAATTCCAAGGGGTTCTGGTGTGAGAGACATGTGGGTTAAGAGAGATTTGGGGACTTCCCTACACCTCTTGGCAAATACTTGACAGAATTGGGGCTAGAACCAAAGTGAGCTGCAAAATGAGGAGGTTGTGCTAGATGATCCCTAATGTCTCTTTTTGACTTTAAAATTGTATGATATAAATTAAACCCTGTGGTTGTGTGTGTGTGTGTGTGGCGAGCATTCTTAGGGGGAGGCAGCATGTCAGCAGAGCAAAGAACAAAAGGAGCCTCCCAGAGGGAGGGCATCTCCATGCCTCAGAAAGAACAGGACCATATGAGAAAGTCTCTTTGACTGCATGTAATGTCTCTGATCATGGTCAGTTGCTGGAATTGTGCAAATTAAAAATAGGAGATGTGTGCCTGAGTCTATAAATAATTTCTGTAAGTGATGCTGTAGAGACAACCCTTACAAACAAACACAGCAAAGCTTGTGTGGTTTGTGATGCTTCCTGGTTCCTGGTGTGTGTTTATGTTTCCATAATTCATAATCATTTCTTCTCATTCCCCACCATTTCTCTCATCATAATAGAACCAAGAAGAGGAAAGCAATCAGAGTATAACAGGTCTAATCTTATCCGGCATAATATAAAACTCTATCACACCGGGACATGTGGGGAGGCTATGTTCACACTCACAGTCTATAAAACCAAACAATATGGATCTGGCCCTGCTTCCCAAGCAATGGGATGTGACCTCATGCAAATAAGACTAGTTCTTACTCTCTAGCTTCCCCCACTGGATCCTGAGAGGTTGCATTACCTGGAAAATCTCTTGTACTTATCAGTTAAATTCAGCACACATTGAGCACGTACTAGATACCAGGCATTAAACAATACCAGGGATATTGAGATGAACAAAATGTAATCCTGGATCACAAAGATCCCCCAGTCCAGTGGGCAAGAGAGATGTAGAAATGAATAGAACACCTGAGAAGTGCTTTGAACTGAACACATAATGATATCAGTCACCAAGATTTGTTCATCTTACTTCTTAAGTAAGACATAAGATGCCATCTCTGCCCATATCTCCTGCTTGTACACTTGTCCAAGCTGCTACCACCTCACTGCTGGACAACATCCTAGCTAGTTCTCCTGTTCCTATTTTGCTCTAGCTCCTTCTGCTCTCTGTACTGTAGCCAACAACAACCTATTTTCAATGAAAATCTGTCCAGCCCCTGGCACACACCATCATCATCATCATCATCATCATCATCATCATCATCTTTAGACATCATCTTTAGACATTCTAATGCCTTCTTCAATTTATCTTATAAAAAGGACCCAAACCTTAGCATTTCCTCCAATAAACTATAAGGTCTGGCCCTGCCCATCCACTCTCCATTTGTGTGATTTCACTCTTTTGACTTCAGCCACAGGCACCCAAGTGAACCATATTCTGTGTCTTTGCAGAGCCTGTACATACATTGGTCCCTCTGCCCAGCTCTGCCCAGAACAAACTGTTCACCCAAACTCATTGACCAGGACAGACCCTCTATTTGGGGCTGTCACACTTTGCACCACCACGTGTAGCACAACCACACATTGATTCCTATGATTATTTGTCAACATCACTTTACCCTTCTAGACATTAAGCTCCATAATTCACACAAGAGAAGGACCTTTCTGTCTACTCTTCTACCCAAAGATAATGCCCAGGATACAGTAGACAATAAATAAATATTTTATAACGAATGTATTACATCATTATGTGCATGTAGCCCTGGGGCACAGACTTACATTTGTCTTTGGAATGGGAAGAACTGACAGAGAGAGGATTATATCTCAGTATCAGTTTTCAAGTAAAAGTAGGTCTTGTGCAGGCAGATGCAAGGGGAAGAGACACAGACACAGAGGGTACAGCGTATGCACAAATGTGGAATTGTGCTAAGCAGGGAAGTTTCAAGAGTTGCAAAACAGGCTGACATGGGAAGGGTAGCATTAGCTGTCTTGACGAAAAGAAAAGAAAGGGGAAACAGTGGGCACTATTGAGAGACAAAGAGATTAGCAATTGTAGGTTAAGCATAATGCAATGAACTAGCAATACTTAAAAAAGGTATTTTCTCAGAACCCACAAGTAGCAGGTTGCCTTTTCTCCTCATATAGCACAGAAACTTTTGATTCTTCCTATCCACAGCTGACAAGCCATGTTTCTTTTCTTTTTAATAACATTTATATCAGGGTTATGATTTATTTACCAGAATTATCTTCCATAGATCTTCAAGGTTTTGCAACAATCACCCCCCTCCAATTCTAGAACATCTTCATCACTCCAAAAAGAAACCTTGTGCCCATTAGAAGTCACTCCCTATTTGCCCCTCTCCCCAGCCCTGGCAACATATTAATGTACTTTCTCTTTCTCTATAGATGTACCCATTCTGGACATTTCACATACATGGAAATCACACAATATGCAACATTTTGTGTCTGGTTTCTTCCACTTAACATGTTTTCAAGGTTCACCCATGTTGTAGCCTGTATCAGTACTTCATTTTTTAAATAGATGAGTAATACTCCATTGTATGAATATACTACATTTTTTATCCTTCCAGTCATTGATGAACATTTGCATTTTTTCCATTTTGTGTCTATTATGCATAACGCTGTTATGTACATTTGTGTACAAGTTTTGTGGGTTTGTATTTTCATTCCTCTTGGGTGTATGCCTAGGAGTGGAGAATATGGTAACACTATCCTGAGCCCATTGAGGACCCACCAGACTGTTCTGAAGGCAGCTGCAACACTGTGCAATTCTGCCAGCAGTGCATGAGGGTTCCAATTTCTACATGTCCTCACCAACTTCCATTGTTCTTTGTCCTTTTGCTAATTACAACTATCCTAGTGAAAGTGATGTAGAATCTTACTGGAGTTTTGATTTGCATTTTCATAATGAATTATGATACTAAACACCTTTTCATGTGTATAGTGGCCATTTGTATATCTTCTTTGCAGAAATGTCTATTCAAATCTTTTGTCTATTTTTAAATTAAGCTATTTGGCTTTTATTATTGAATTGTAAAAGTTTTTATATAGTTTAGATACTAGTCCTTTATAAGCTATATTATTTGCAAAAATTTTATCTCATTCTGTGGCTTCTCTTTTTCACTTTTTCTATAGCACTCTTTGAAGCACGAAATTAAAAGCTTTCTTTCTATTTTGATGATGTCCAATTTATCTATTTTTTTCTTTTGTTGCTTGTGCTTTTGCTGTCATATCTAAGAAACTGTTGTCTGATCCAAGGTAAAAAAGATTCACACCTGTGTTTTCTTCTTTTAGCTCTGACTTTGAGGTATTTGATCCATTTTGAGTTAATTTTTGTGTAGAATGTGAAGTAGGAGCCCAACTTCATTTTTTGCCTGTGGATATCCAGTTGTCCCGGCACCATTTGTTGAAAAGACTATTCTTTCCTCATTGAATTGTCTTGGCACCTGTTGAAAATCAATTGACCATAAAAGTATGGATATATTTCTGGACTCTCAATTCTATTCCATTGATGTATATATCTACCGTTAGGCTGATTTTTAAAAGAAGGTGCTTCCTAGGAATATGTTCATGATTGAAGGAAATAATATATACAGAGCAATTAATACTAGGCTAAAAGAACTAAACACTAGCAATTTTGTGACTGCCGCTGGTGCTGTTACTGCTGTGTTCCCAGTAAACACTCCTGGACTGGTAATGTTGCTAGAAGATCACCAATTGGCAGAATTTTAAACCAGAAAAGACCTGAGAATTCGCAATTTATTTTTTTCACTTAGAACCAAGCAACTTAAAACAAACAACTGAACACCACCACCACCACCACACACATACACATGTGTATATGCACATGTTAGCCAGAGGGGTTAAGCGATTTACAAAGATCATACACCTATGGAGGAACCAAGATCAGATCATTTGTCTGACACTTCATGTCTTGCCTTTGGCACCATATAATTTCTGTATACAAAATATGGCATGACCTAGCCTATCATGTATGCTATAATTCCCAAATTATTCTTACCTACACTTTATGAAATAAACTTGCTTATTAAAATACAAAAGTTAACCCTACAAGAATAAAACACCAATTCTTTTATGTATTATTATTTTTTAAATCAGCTTTGAGTATAATGGAGAACATTTCATATTTATGTTAGCTTTCACATGGTCTCTTAATATTTTGTTATTCCCTGAGGATAACAAGAAGGAGAAGAAGGAGGAGAAGGAGGAGGAGAAAATAATAGTAATAGCCATTTAAGTCTCCTTAAAACATTCTCTCTAATCTAATCTCCATATTCCTGTGTGATGTATCTTTTTATGCCCATGTTAGGTAGGGGAACCTGAAGCTTAATCACATCATTTTTTTTTTTTTTAATCACACAGAAAAAAGTTGGGGAAAAAGGTATTCAAACTTTAGCCTCTATTACTCCAAATTATAATACTTTTTAAACGGTGCCATCCAGTCATAAATAAAACACTTGCAAATACTGTGGCTGGACAGAGTCAGAGTAGGTTTGAGATGGGTGAAATTAATGTCCTTGAAATAATGACACATGGTGCTAAAGCCTGTACTCAGTTCCTTCTACAAACAGAAACAGACACCCCCTAAGAGAAAAGAGATAAGAAAAAGCCAGGCAATATCTTTATACAAATCTGTGATTTGTCCCACTCATTTGCTGAGGCTCAATTATTCAGCTAAAGAGGAAGAAATTGATATTTATTTAATATATACTTTTTACCCTGGAAGCATATATAATGAAGTCTTCCCAGTTATCCAAGGTGAACATCAACTATATATAAGCCCTGATTTAAAGTTGAAGGAACTGAGATTTAGAAAATGAGCAATTGGGCACAGACTAGGCTTATTCTAAATGGCATGAATAATATCAAAAATGAATATATAAAAATAAATAATAACAACTAACAATTATTAAGTACTAATTTCCAGGCCCCATGCTAGTGTGCTATATACATTGCTCCTTAATTTTAACAGCTAGAATTAATTATAGACAGAGAGAAAAATGCTGTCTTAATTTTATAGATGAAGAACTGGGGGTTCAGAGGAGTTAACCCAAAAATATCCAAGGTTGCACAGGTCTTTTGGAGCCTGGAACCTAAGCTATGGTAATGGCCTTCTCATAAGCTGTTTCAACTATTATAATCAACTTTATGTAAGGTGGTGTTAATATGTCAGAATGTGTGCATTTTAACCCCTAATTAACTCAGGTTTGCTCTCCCACAAATGCAAAATAACATGTATAACAAACTACAATTGACCTTTGAATATGAGGGATAGGGGCGTCAACACTCCCCCAATAAGGTCAAAAATCCACATGAAAACTTTCAACTCTCCAAAAATTTAACTATTAAGAGCCTAATAACATAAAACATTGGTAGCAAATATTTTATATGTTATATGTAGTTTTTACTATATTGTTTATAATAAAATAAGCTAGAGAAAAAAATGTTACTAAGAATCAAAATGGAGAGGAAATATATGTATAGTACTGTACTGCACAAAAACATTATATGTGTACTCAAATCTGTGTTGTTCAAGGCTCAACTGTATATATAGTAAGCATTTATTTATTCAGAAACATTTTATTAAGCACCTGTTGTATGCTTTATTAAGCACCTGTTATAGTTCTAAGTACTAGTGATATAATGGTTTATACAGCCTATAGTTTTGGACCAGAGAGACCTTAAACAAATAATTATAAAAATGAATATAAAAGCACAAAACTATATAGGAATCATTAAGGAAAATTTAAGGTTGAAGAGAAATTATAACAAAATAATATGAATTAGATAAGTTGGGGGTAGGACTCAGGTCAGTAACAAAGACTTCTCTGAGGAAGCAATGTCAAAACTGAGCCCAGAAGGAAAAAACATAAGATTAAGGTGGGAGGGGTACTTCAGGTAGAGGAAACAGGAAATGTCAGATCTCTAGGATGGAAAACACTTGACAGATTATAAGATATCCAATTTAAAAACTGATTCATTCATACATTACAGTTAGAGGGGAAAAGGATGTTACTACATGTCAGGTTTTGTGTTATATAACAGGAATACAAGGATAGAGCAGATTTCTTCCATGGAATAGCTTAGTTGCAAAGATAAATTGTATGATAAAGACATAAACAAGAATGCCTAGGGAACAGAAGAGAAAACAGCTAGGGATCATAAACGAGCTCATATGTGAGTTGAGTGTTGAAGGATGAGGTGTTCAAATGGCTCAGAAGTAGGCAAGTGCTTTCCTAGCAGAAGGGACAGTATATGTAAAAGCACAAAGATGAGAGAATGATTGTAGCCTTAGAGAAGTATCTGGGGTCAACTAGTTAGAGAAGAGGCTAGTAGGCTATGGCCAGACTGTGAATGGTTTTGTAAATCCTGCTAAGAAGTTTGGATTTCCCAGTCTTAGCAAGGGGCAGATTGTTGGAGGTATTCGACAGAACAGAGATATTTAAGAAGTGATTGTGGTAGGTGTATGGGGTTTGAATTATAAAATGGAGGCAGGTTGAGAAATGAAGAGTTTTGTAACATTCAAAGCTATAGACAATAAACTTCTCATGGCCATGTGATTGGAGAAGATGTGCCAGGTTCAGGACTCACTGGTATGTTTAAGAGCAGCTGGCCATTCTGAGGGTAAAGATAGAATTTGTATATACCTTATGGTAACCCAGAGCCCAAAGATACTTTTGCAAATCTGCTTCTTCCTCAAGATAATTCATTGCTATCTGATAAAATATTATCTGTCTGTCACTTTCTGTGTGTGGTATGTGTATGTGTATATACATACATAGACTGGCAGACAACATTTTATTTATGTCTAATTATACATCTAAATGTCTATATCTATTTAACTATTTTTATCTATTTATGTTAAATAACTACAATTTGAAATTCTTGTAGTTGTCCATTGAACAACATGCACTATGGAGACCCTATTGTATGCAACCCACCACCATCAAGGACAAGATAACTGGATGCATTCATGATCAGCAGAGGTGGGGCTCCTAATATCTGCAGATCTGACTAAAACACACTATGCTATTTGTCATCTTTTAATTAAACTTGTGTAGGTCCTGTCATTTTCAGTGAATAATATTGGTTTTTGGTTAAGATTTTTGTGTTTACCTATATATATATAGGTAGCTATAGATGGATATAACTATATATAGGATATAGATGGTAGCTATAGATGGATAGATAGATAGATGATAGATGGATGGATACATACATACATACATTCATATATACATAGATTGACACATAAATTTCATAGATACTTAGAAACAGATAGCATTTGCCACAGATTAGTGTTTGCAAATGGAACAAAGGTCTCCTATAAAAATATGTAGAAACATTTATTCACTTCCAAGAGCTCCTTCAAAAAATTATCATGCTAACGAGGGGAGGGTCATAAAAGTATTGCCAAATTAAATTCAGATTTAAAATTAAATTAAAAGCATTGAGAACTTTCCTTGAAGATGCTGCTTGTCAAAAGCACACCCTGGGGGAAACAAAGATGTCTAAGATGGACTCCTACCTTCAGTGTAAGCAGTGTGCTGGGGAAGCAACAGGAATGAGGTGGTTTTGTTCCTTGTGGTAAGTGCTGTGAGGGAATTTTTTAAAATTTGTTTACAAAGTTTATTTATTTTTGAGAGAGAATGAAACAGAGCATGAGCAAGGGAGGGGTAGAGACAGAGAGGCAAACATAGAACCCAAAGCAGGCTTCAGGCTCTGAGCTGTGATCACAGAGTTTGACACAGGGCTGGAACCCACAAACCATGAGATCATGACCTGAGTCGAAATAAGACACTTAATCTACTGACACACCCAGGCACCCGGGAATTTTTTTTTTTTTTTAGTGTTTATTTATTTCTGAGAGAGACAGACAGGCAGACAGAGTGCAAGCAGGGGAGGGGCAGGGAGAGAGGGAGACACCGAATCTGAAGCAGGCTCCAGACTCTGAGCTCTACCTGGGGCTCGAGCCCAGGAGCCATGAAATCATGACCTGAGCCAAAGTCAGAGACTTAGCCTACTGAGTCACACAGGTGCCCTAAGTTCCATGAGGGAAGATGCACTGGAAGGTCATTTGAAGCAGAGGAAACAGATTATGCAAATATAAATATTGTGTTTGGAGCATTGATAAGATGTTGACCAAAGAAGCAGCTTAATGGAAAGAATTCGGCCATTTACTAACCATGGCATTTTGGGGAGTTTACCTAAACCTCCACATGCCTTAATTTCTTCATTTTTCATGGTGAGAATATTTGTTTTATTTTTTTTTTTTAATTTGTGAGGAAACCATGAGATAATACATGTGCAAGCAATTTAAAAATAAGCATTGTGTATTAACACACATAATTACATTTGCATATTAATAAGGTTATCATAATTGAGAACATAAAGAACTTTTCTTCCTCTCAATCCCTTCTCTATGTTTCCTTTCTTACTGGTATCCATACCCTTGAAACTATGGTTATCTTTCCTCCTTTGAGAAAGTGGCAGCACCATTCCTGAAGTGCGGGGGGTGGCAGTTAGTGATGCCTGGGGCTTGGTGGAAATGTTTGGATTAACCTTTGCAATGCCATTCCAGGAACCTGCCTCCTAATGGGTGACATTGACTGAGCACCTGGAGAATGAGGAGTTCATGCTAAATATCCATGGAATTTTACAAATACCTATTAATCCAGGACTCCTTGAACTATCAGAGGGAATATAGCATGTACAGAACTGATGATTCAGACCTGGGGGTCATGTTGGGAGATCTGTCCCTCGGCATCATAGCTGCAATGCACTAAATTCTCCTCCACTAACTTGACTGTATGAATTCCTCTCCTGAACTGTATCTACCTTAAGACCAGCACCAGGGAGACTCCTGGGTCCAGAGAAAGAAAACTTCAGATGGTCTAACACAACCAGCTAAAGCAGACATTATTCTGAGAATATTGTGGAAGGTGCACTGAAGTTGTTGCTTTATAAAAGTGAAAAAAGTATTGACATTTCTAAGCCCAGAACTATTTTTTAACAAGCTAGAAAATACTGAAAAACAGGTAATACAGTTTTCTCAAGAGAATGCAGTGTAGTTAGAATGCACACTATTTTTTCCCAGTGTGTATTTGGGTAAAATATGTTCAATGAAATTTCAGGCCAAATCCTAATGCAGAAATAATCCAAAATATGGCAGATTTATAGGGTAGGCAATTTTTATTTATTTGCTAATGGGGATTCCCTTAAGAAGTCCAATGTTCTACTTGTTACTTATGGCTTCTCCTTGAAAAGACTTACCTCTAAGTTCTCCGCAGCATAAAACTTGAGGCTGCAGAATTGTCTGCATCAAGCATCAGCCATAATTCTCCTTTGCCACTGACTCAGGGTGGTTTGGAATCTACCAGCACTCTACCTGTTTGGTAATTAATAATTCATAATTAAACTGGCAGTTTGAATAAATCAGCATAGCCGTAGGCTTGGAGCCTCTCTTACCGTCCCTTTGAGAATGTGAATATAACAGAGAAGAAAGCTTTAGGTATCTGAAATCCTCCATGAAAAGGTTTGACCTCATACCCCCACACCCATCTCATAGTTTTTGGATTTGTTTAATCTGTTCTTTGGATCTTTCTTTCAAAGAGGAATTAAGCAGGTACCCTTGTCAGCCTTTGTGCCAGACACTGTGGAAATAGAGATGTATGTGACTCCATCCTTATCCTCAAGCAACTAAGTCTAGGTAAAAAGACAGGCATGAAACAAAAAAAAAAAACAAAACAAAAAAAAACAGCTGTGATACCACATGCTCAGTCCCCTCCCCATGGGAAGTTCAGACAAATACAGTGGGAAAGACAGGTGATTATCTTTTTTGGATTTGGGGAAAGTTAGGGAAAACTGTGGAGAGGACATGATCTTTGAGGTCCCTTGAATGAGGAGTTGTATCTTTTCAGGTAGACAATGAAACAAAGAAGAGGAAAACAAAGCTATGCAAGTACTTGCACTTTTGCCACACTCTGGGGAGAGCCCGGGTTGAGCAGCTGAACACTAGCAGTGTGTGGTGTAAATGGCCACATCCTTGTCAAATCAATCAATCTGAATATTATTACTGAGAATAATACTTACCATAAAAACATGCTATGCAAATATTTATAGGCCAATACCTCCTTTTGAGTACAAGGAATCATCCTCATGTATTTCTTTTCTCCTTTGTTTCTTTACAGTTCCTCCCCAGATCATGAATATCTCCTCAGACATCACTGTAAATGAGGGAAGCAGTGTGACCCTGCTGTGTCTTGCTATTGGCAGACCAGAGCCAACTGTGACATGGAGACATCTATCAGTCAAGGGTAAGGCCTTTACCTGTAGGAATTTTTCAGCATTATTCTATTATTCTATTAAAGACTCTGTTCTAATACACAGCAAAATTTTGGGAAATCAGAAAGTAATGCTGTGTTTGTAGCATAGTAATGTAAAAGCAAACAGACCACATGCATCAGTCACCAAGTACTCCATTAAAACAAAAGGATTTATAGAGATAAAATGTGCTGAATTATTTTTCTTAGTCCTTTTTATGACCATAGAAGACTTTTGTTTTCCCAACCAGGAAGAACAGAGGTGCCATAAGAATAACTTCCAACAAAGACACAAATTTCTCATCTGGAGACCCGTGGGTTAAATGGTAATTTGCCCGTTCTCTAAAGAAAATGCTAGAAGGCTAGAATGCCCATTATAAATGTTGGTGTCACTGTGCATCCAAGAGAGAAAGGATCTCCTCATTCAGTACTTTTAGAACATTTCCCCAGAGCTGTACCTATTTGACGTATACATAAATAGTCCTCCTGGGTGGAAGAAGGAGGCTAGAAATGGTGAAGCACCCCTAGATATGAATGTCCTGGGTACTCGATCATTGGTATTAAACATCAGTTATGATCATCTCCACCTTCATAGGAAGGAAACCAAAAGAATGGTTCCTTATCCTTTTAGAACTAAAACTTACTCCAAGTTGAACTTGAAGAGATGAACACAGAGTCAGTTGGTATATTTACACATTAGTAGAAACTATGATTAATTCTAGAAATTATTCAAAAACAAATGTTCCCTCAGGCATTAGAAAATCCAAACAGAAATTTCAGTGAATAGGAAAATGTGTGGGGTATGCCTGTGTGTGATGAAAGAATAGCCTAGATCTAGAGGAAAATGTAGGAACAATCTTAGTAACCTTGAGATAGAGAAAGACTTACTAGGACATCAAAGGCTCTAATCATAAAAGAAGAAAATATGAATAAATTTGGTTTGGCATTATTTTCTCACAGCTGCTGTAACAAAGTACTACAAATGGCATGGCTTAAACAACAGAAATGTATTTTCTTATAGTTCTAGAGGCTATATGTCCATGATCAAGGGTAGGGAGGGTTGGTTCCTTTTGAGGGCTGTAAGGGAGAACCTGCCCAATGCCTGTCCCCTAGCTTCTGGTGGTCGACTGGCAGAAATTTGTGTTTCCTGGCTTGTAGGTGCATCACCCTGATCCCTACCTTCATGGTCACGTGGCCTTCTCCCTGGGTGCCTCTCTTTGTGTCAAATTTTATCTTTTTATTAGGACACCAAGCATATCAGATTAGAGCCCACACTAATGATTTCACCTGATGTTGATTAACTTTGTAAAGACCCTATTTACAAATCATATTCTGAGGCATTAAGGTTAGGACTTCAGGGTATCTTTTTTGGAGGAGGTGCAACTTAACTCATAATGGCTTCAACAAAATTAAAAACACCATTAAGTGTAAATGAAAAGACAAGCCATAGACTGGAAGATAACATTTGCCATACATATATCTGACAAATAATTTATGAACTTTGTCTGGGCTATATGTTTGGGCTTTACCTGGGCTATATGAAGAATTCTTACAACCTAATTCTAACAACCCATCTTGAAACGAACAAAAAAAAATGAACAGACAATTCACAAAATAAGATATATGAATAAAATAAGCACATGAAAAATACTCAATATATTTACCACAGAAATGAAAATTCAATCATAATGAGATGCCACTACACTAGACTGCTGAAACTTTAAAACAAAAAAAAAAAAAAAAAAACAAACAAAAAAAGAAAGAAAAAGAAAAAGAGAAAGAGAAAGAAACTGACAGTATAAAATGTTGGTGAGGATGTGGAACAACTGAAAATCTTACACATAAGTCCTGGGACTGTAAAATGGTATAAGCACTGTGGAAAAGAGTTTGGCACTTTGTTATGAAGTTAAACATATACTTAGCATATGACCCAGAAATTCTGTTTCTAGGTACGCACCAAAGGTAAATTAAAATGTATGTCTACAAATATGAACATACACATTCATAGCAGCTTCACTGATAATAGTCTCAAGCTAGATATAACCACAAACCCTCAACAATTAAATAGACAGATTGTGTATATTTAAACAACAAATACTTCTCAGCAAGTAAAAGGAACATATCATTGTTACATGTAGCAAAATAGATGATTCTCAAAATCAGGCTGAGCAAAAGAAGACACAAAAGTACATAGTGCATGAATTCATTTATAGAAAACTCTAAAACAGGCAATACTAATTTGTAGTGACTGAAATCAAGTCAGTGCTTACCAAAAGCAGGGATTTGGGGAGATGTGACTACAAAAGGGCCCAAGGGAATTTTTTTTTTCAGGTGATGGAAATGTTTTATATCTTGAATGGGGTAGGGTGCTGGTTATGTTGCTACTTACATAAGTCAAAACAACAAAGTGTACACTAAAAAGAGGAACATTTTAGGGGCGCCTGGGTGGCGCAGTCGGTTAGGCGTCCGACTTCAGCCAGGTCACGATCTCGCGGTCCGGGAGTTCGGGCCCCGCGTCAGGCTCTGGGCTGATGGCTCAGAGCCTGGAGCCTGTTTCCGATTCTGTGTCTCCCTCTCTCTCTGCCCCTCCCCCGTTCATGCTCTGTCTCTCTCTGTCCCAAAAATGAATAAACGTTGGAAAAAAAAAAAATACACATATAACAACATGGGAAATAATGATCTGAAAATTTGCCCCTAATTTGTAACATCATTTATGGAAGCAGTACTTCCTACCTGAGAGACTGGATTTTTTTGTTACTAAGAGCATCAGTTAAGTGTTCACTCTTTCATTTCCTCCATGTAAACCAAGATACATATGTCAGTCCCTGCCTTGTGGTAGGGAGATAATAAATAAATCCACTAAACATTCTTTGTATACAGAACTCAGATATCAAAACATAAAATGTCTTTATGATAGAGTAACATTAACAAGAATATTAAAATATACATAAGAGACATCAGAAAGCCTAACTTTAACATAAATGGAGCAATAGCTTATGTTACCAAAGGCACAAGCCCCATGGGAATATTGCTTGGACTGAGTGACAATTTTGGATTTAAATTACATACAAAACTATGTCTAAACACCAGACCAATTTTTATGTATCTGGTAAATTCAGATGTTTTTGTAAATGCTTGACATCCAAGAATGCATTGATTGAATCCTAAATACATAGTTTTCTGAGCCTAAAAATTTTTTGAAAGGCATTTCACCTTTGTGTAAGTGTTTTGAAGGAACTCCTTATAACGGTACACTGGTAAGGTTTTCCTCTTAAAATAAAGGAGATTCGTCCATATTCCCAATCTTTTATACAACATAGTAGTTACAAGTCAGTCTCAAAAAAGCTCAGAAAATCCTACATTTAAATGATGCCTCTCCTCTTCAAATCTTCCAGGCTATGATCTACTTTCAGTTGCCTTTCCTTTTCTCATGGCTTTGGCCTTCACTTTGCTGTCTTTAGTTCCCTATTGTCTCTTTCCCCCTCTCAATGACATTTAAGCACTTAAACTCAAAGCATTGTTTCCCAAATTCGAAAAGCTTTGGAACCTGGAGGATTTGCAAGTTTAAAATGTGCATCTGCAGAGTGTCTACCAATATTTACTTTTAGAATGCTATTTCTTCTCTCACATGGAGTTGAGAAGGCCTTGGAAAGTTGTTTTAAAGGTCTAGAAGAGCAGCCAATAAAACTTGAATGTCAAATAGCATTTTTTTAGAACAATGTGGTGGTTAATTCAGCATGTAAGAATAGGAAATAAAAGTTGCAATGACATTTCCTTTGAAATTCCCATAAGATTACAGTTGAGAATTTAGCTAACTGGACAGCCCTGTTCCCAAAATGCTGATGCAATACTTGAAATCTGTTGATTAAATGTGGGGATCTATATAACAGAAATGGATAACTAAACTTTCATTTAGAAATAGAACATTTTAATGAGCAGACAATTAAAGATCAAGAATGGTAATGCTTATGGTTTAAAAAGACAGACCAAACACATGCCACCAATCCCTAGAAATTATAGGAAAGAGGTAAAGACTAATGATCCAACAAATCCATTATCACACTGGAGAATAATCCAAAGCTTGCATGTATCAGAATCTATATGAAATCTAAAATATAAAAAATAAACAGATGTAATGAAAAGAAAAAAAAATAGTTCAAAATACATGAGTATGAACTATACCTGAAATGACATATAGTTGAAAGTGGAAAGTTTTAGGGAAGACTGGGTGGCTCAATCAGTTGTGTCTGACTTTGGTTCAGGCCATGATCTCATGGTCCCTGGGTTCAAGCCCCATGTCAAGCTCTTTGCTGAGAGCTTGGAGCCTGGAGCCTGCTTGAGATTCTGTGTCTCCCCTCTCTCTCTCTGCCCTTCCCCCGCTCATGTGTTCTCTTTCTCTCTCTCAAAAATAAATAAACATTTAAACAGTTAAAAACAAAAAAGAAAATGGAAAGGTTTTAGGTCTTGGTACACTGGCAGATGTTTAACACTGATTGGGGCTGAGGTAGGGAAGGCAGGGGTGCCTGGTAGCATTTGCCGATTTCCATGGTGTAAATATTCCCATCATTGCCACTTTCCTGGGAACCCCTTTGAAGTCACTGTGTATTGTAGGCTCATTTTCACTTAAAAGTGAACAAACAAACCACAAAACAGTCCTTCTTATGAAAGTAGGCTGAAATTTTTGGAAAAAGTCACCAAGATCTCAGATGTAGATCTAAAGTCTCCCCAGCATCTGTGTTCTCCAGACACGGATACCCCATTGGAGACCTCTGGCCTTCCAGCTTCCTTTGCAATCTTGGAAGAAGAAACTAGGTTTTCCTGGAGGACATCTGCCTCACCTCTGAGGAAAACTAGAGATTTTTTTACAGGATCATAATTATTAAGCATTGTAAATATCTCAAAGGAAAGTGCTGTGCAAACATACATTCAGAGGTTTTGCAACTGACATGGAAACCACTGAACATTTGACCATGTATTTATTCTTTATCTTCAGATATAAAAAGGTATATTTAATTTGTTTTCAGAAGCAGATAATGGGTCTTTAAAAAAAACATTTATTTATGTGGATTTGTTAGAGAGTATAGTGCTTGTCTAACAACCTTCATGCACATAAAATCTGTACTGGGTGACCTCCATCTTAGGAATTACAATAATGATGGAATCACAGGCTGCTTCCTCAAAGAATTCCCCCCCACACCCCGTAGAATGGGCAGGTCCTAAAACAGGCAAGCAAAGTGGACTGACAAGTGGCCAGTATGTTTGGAAAACATTGCAAAACAGGTGAATTCCAAGGATGGTTTTCTTTTCTTCTCCTAAAGGACAGGAGAAGGGGCACTAGGCCAGCATTCACGTCAAGTCCTATGAACATAACACCATGAATACTGTGAACCCAAAGTTTCTTAGTGTCTTAATCTTAAGTTGCAAAGATGGGTGTGGCAGAGGAGACAGTACAGGCCATTGTGTTCTAAGGAGGGTTGTTGTTCCCTCTTACAATGCCTTTGGAATCCACTAGAATGTGTTACACACCTGGCCCCATTTCCAATGACATATTTGGAAAGGCCAGATGTTCTGGGAAAATAATAAAGTCTTCTTTTCTGTTTCCTCTCCATGGAGATTTTAAGATGACAGCTATTCACCTGTGAGTGAGTTGCTCCTACAATCTACTCATATGCAGTAATACCTCAGGGAGCAAGTGAATGAGTTATTTCACAGAAGTGAATTTTCCAGGTAACTGAAGCTGACTCCTTTATCATTGACTTGAGTCATTTTTAATGGAAACGTTTTAAAAATGTATTGTGTTCTCCTCTGTTTCCTTGAGTACAGTGAATGCTATTTGGCCTCATCTTTATAATGTAACACCAACATCATGCATATCAATTATTTGTATCTTAGCATTTGGGAACTGGGATAGCCAGGAATATAGCCCTGAAATATTGTTTAAATTTTTGTGACTGTTTTTATAGTTCCTGTATCTTTCCTTCCTTCTTTCCAACTGACTATTAATTGCAATTCTTCCTAAACTCAGCATACCTGCCTTTTAACAGCCATACTTCTTCTGATTATTTAATTCTAATTTGTCATAGGCAAGAATCTGTATAACCCAGTTGATTAGTCCTGAATAAAAAAGGTAGTGATGGGACAGAACCTTCTCAGAGGAAAGGGCATGAGCATTCATGAATGTGATAAATGGCACTGAGCATAGCTATTCTGGGGAAAATCATGTTTGGCTTTTGTTTTACATATATGAGGTTCCTGGATGAGTGAATTGCATGTAAGCCAGGAGAGCTAATGCTCGCTAAATCATTTTCCGTGATTCTGACCTTATTGGGCAGCTTTTTCTATCTTGTATTCACTTTGCTAGCTGTTGAGGTCATAAAATGTATTGGTCCAAGACTGTTTCTACTACAGCCCTTATTTTTTATGCTAGACATTCCTGAGAAGAATGTCTTAAAAGAAATTGCCAAATCCTGAACATTCCAAATAAAAGGAGTGCTAGCCTGTGCTCATGTGTGAGTGTCAATTCTGTTTGGCTGGTGGTTCTATCTTAGACAGAACATGCACTTCAGATTCTTACAGACCTGAGATGAAGTCTGGCCCAAGCAGTTAACAGTCTGGGTGACTTTGGAAAAATCACTTCCTCTGTCTGATCTCCTGGGCTACAAAATGGGATTATTTCAACTCATTTAATTCCCTAGCAGTCCTGAGAGAAAAGTGCTCATATTTATTACTATGCCTCATTTTATTGTTTATAATTATTTCTATTATGGTGTCTATCCTTACCTCTTATCCCTTGACAGTCTTGGGTCATTCATTAGTGATGCAATGTCTGTCTGCTTCACTTAAAATCCTGGAGTGACATAGTTTTATTTGTAATTGCTGAACTTGGCAACAATCCAAATGTCCTCAAACAAACTGTGGTACATGCACACCATGAGATGCTATGTAGCAATAAAAAGGGATGAACTCAAAATACACTCAAAAACTTGGATGGACCTTAGGGCATTTGTGAGTGTTCAAACAAACTGTGGTCCATGCGCACCATGAGATGTTATGTAGCAATAAAATGGGATGAACTCAAAAACTTGGATGGACCTTAGGGCATTACACTGAATGAAAGGAGTCTGTCTCAAAAGGTTGCATACTGATGATCCCCCTGTTGTAATATTCTCAAAATGACAAAATTATAAAGACATGCAATAGATGAGCAGTTGCTGGAGGTTGGGGCGGGGAAGAGGAAGGAGCACCATGAGGGAGTTGCTTTGCAGTGATGAAATGTCATAGAATTATACACAAAGACAGTAACAACGAGTACATATAAAACCTGGTGAAATGAAAGGAAGTTCCATAGTGTAGTTAATTGCACTGTGCCCATATCAATAGCCTGGCTTGGATAATGTACTTTATTATATAAGATGCCATCACTGGGGAAGCTGGTCACAAGCACATGGGACCTGTGTCTATTACTATTGCAACTTCTTATGAATCAATAATTATTTCAAAGTAAAAAGGTTTTTTTGAATAGAAATGATAAGTAAAATGAACCTATAGTTTTCTACTAACACACTTATATAAGAATGTATTATTTATAAAATATTGTCACATGCACCATTTCAAGTGAGTTTACAGCAACTCTCCTACAGGTCAGCATGAATACTGTGCCTGCTCCACAGGTATGGAAAAGACTTGGAAAGGTTAAGTAATGGTGAATGGTTCTCAGCTGACTAAGGTGGTGAATATATGAAAGGAGCCTATTTCCTGTTGTTTAAGTCTAGAGCTCTTTATACTGTACAAAGATGGTGCCCATGGCTTGCCATTGGAACAGGTACAATATAAAATGATATATTTTATCAAATTTTCCTTGTTATCTGGGGAACCCAAAAGTGCTCACTAGCTTTGAGCATCACCCATGCTATTATATTTCCCTCCCTAACTCTTCACCTACCTTCCTATACATAGGCACTTTCTAGCTATCACTCAGTATTGTTCTAAGGAAAGCACAGCACAGCCTCCAAATGAAACTCACACCCGTGCTGTTGTCTGCTGTAGGTCCCTATTGTTTCTCTCCTTCAATTAAAATCAACCCGCTGAGACCTACCAACCTCATTTCTCTTCTAAACCATCCTAGGTACAAGTTCCAGCCACTAATAGGAATTGCCTATTAGTTGGCCCACTGCATCATCCAGTCATGCTACTACTTCTTTGTCCCTCTCCAAGGCAGCCAGGATCCTTGTTTCTAATCTGAAGTCATGTTTCGAGCCTAATTAATCCCCAGAGTGTGAGAAAGAGGTGTCTGAGATGAGAAATCAAGGTTATACATATCTTGCTCAGTGGAACAGTTATGGGCAAACAAGCTGTTCCTCTCACATTTTTGCAAAGCAAATTTATGTTCACTAACTTTGGTTCTTGTTGTAAATGAGAAGTGTATGAAGGTCTAGCAATGCGCTTTTCACCATATGGGTACCCATATGTTTTCCCCCTTTGCTTGCGTACATTTTCGCTTTGGCATGCACATATGCTTGTATTTTTGCAACTTAACAATATTAAAACTAATCCCATTTATGCTCCTTTTGGGTGAGTTGATTGAGTCATAAATTCCTGAGAATCTCTTCCTTGGGAGGCTGAAGTTCTTTTGTGTGAACAAGGGGAGGGCATGGCAAGATATCCTGGCAGACCAATGCAGGAAGCCAACATCATTTTGTAGCTGATACAGCTGATGGCCCTGACCCTGGCTCCAAAGTGGGGAAACTGACTGTGGAACACTAGGAAATATGGGTGCATAATGCCTCAGTAGTGTTCCTCTCTGTTCTTTCATATGAGGGAAGGCACTCACTATGAAATACACAATAGTTCCCTGGGGTTGGTTCTGTTCCTAAGGGTATGGGTGACATAACTTACCTTAGAGCAAACAGTCAGGTCTTGAGTTCTTGATATGTGACTGTGCTTCATACTACTCACACTCCTTACACAGAGATGAGAAACTGTATATCAGAAATGGGGCAGCTGGAAATGAGGCTTGCTGTGAACTAATGTTTAGCCTCTTCAGTAGGCTTTTTAGATTATAAAAATAAGAATGGATATTAACATGTATCATACCAAGTGAAAAGCCCAACTAATTCAAATGTAAAATTGGAGCTGGAAATGCTGTTTGATGTCTTTTGTAAAGCCGCTGCTATTTTTATCTCCTCTCATGAATTCATTTATTCATTTGATGTATTGTTCGCTTGCTCTTATGACAACAATGTGTAAAATAGACATGATCCCTGCTCTTATGAAGCTTATAGTCTAGTCAGGGATAGTCATTAATCAGATCATCAAGAATATATAAGTTCAACATGTGGTAACTGCTATGACAATGGGCAGCAGGAAGGTGTGAGCTAGTCTAGGTTGAATCTCTCCTGAGATAGTGATGCTTGAGCTGACTGACATATGAAGATGAATGGAAGTTAATTAGGGAGAGGGATTGAGATTAGAATATGTGTATATGTTGGTGGTGGGCTATATAGAAACCTTCCGGGTGAGGGAGGACAGGGTGTGAAAATGCCCTGTGGTGAGAAGGAGTATGGGTCCTCAAAAAACAAAAGAACTATATCTTGAATGTATAGAAATGGGAGACATTGGCCTGAGATGGGATAATTAAGGGTCATATCACACAGGGCCCTTTAAAGTTTGGTCTTTATTCTATGAGCACTAGAAAATACAAAGAAAGTCGCAAGTGAAAGAACTAAGAAATGAGATGTTTACGTGTCAGGTTTAACTGGGAACATTTCATTTCTGATCTACTCATTCTCTGTGTAAATCTGGCAAACCACTAAATCTCTGTCTCCATTTTCCCACCTGTAAACCAGAAAGGAGTTATTAATAATATGCTCCCCTTATGGAGGAAGAGAGAATGGAATTTGATAGTATCTATTCCAAATACTTTTTAGATTATAAGAATGGATATTAAAATGTATCATAGCAAGTGAAAAGCCCAACTAACTCAAAAGTAAAATTAGAATTGGAAAGGCATCCAATGCTGCCTGCCGTCTGTTGTAAAGCCCTCTCTTTGCAATTGCTATATCAAATTATGCTATTGAAATCAGTTGGACACTGATAAAATTGAGACCAGCTTTACAAGTTCGTAGATCTAATTGGCCCCAGCAGTGGGTCCACAGTGACTCTTGCTGCTGAATAAAAATCATAGGCTTCAATAGAAAATAATAAGCAGCCTTGTTCCACACTAACATACTGCAGCCACCTCTGGAGATAATGCATTTAATTTAGATACTGGGCTCCTTCATCTGGCCAGATGTTGAAGGAAACTTAGAGAAGTTTCTCCCCTGCCCCTTACCTCCTGGATGAGCACGTTTGATAGTAGATTCAAAGGACTTTCAGGGCCAGCTGTGTGTACCTGTAGTCCTTGATATTTCTTTTCTCACAACCTTTTACATCTTCTTCTAAAAACTTCTGCATCTCTAGGGCAAATGTTCCTGTAAATCACCTTTTCTTGCACAAGCTATTTTAGTTGGGTTTCTGTCACTTACATCAAAAATAGTTCTGATTAAATCCACCACGGGATGTATGAGGCAACATGCTACTGAGGTGAATAGAGCATAATCCCAGCTATAAATCAGATGTGGGGTATGGGAGAGACATGTAAACATAACATTGTCATGCAGTATGGTTGGAGACAAACCACCTCTGAGAAAGCCTCTTTCATATATGAAAGAGACAGGGAGGGCACTGTGTGGGGTCCTGATTAAATTTATAAAGCCATTGTATTTTCCATGTATTGGAGAAAACCCTGGACGTTGACCAAGGAACTCTGGGTGGGTTGCTGAGGGGATTCCACGCACACATCAGCTTGAATCAGGCCAAGACAGACACATGGACACTGGCTATGAATTATGGAGTAATCAACACCAGGCCATCACCGCCTCAGTATATCCAAGTGCACAACATTCATTTAAGCAATCATAATTAAGGTTGAGTGAGCCTGCCTTAATGGATGCACTGAGAATACAATGAGTGTCATAAACCTAGCCTTTGCCCTCACTGAGCTCTGGCTACTCTGGGAACAAACAACATGTGGATTGTCCTAATTAATTGACTCATTAATTCACTAAATTTCCTTGAGTTGATGTGCTCCACCCTGGCCAGCAGTAATTTCTCTCCTCTCTGTATGTAGGCCATTTGAGAGCAGGTACTGGGCTTATGCAACTGTGATGCTCTGTAGCACCTAACACAATGTCTTGCATTTCAAAGGTGACCAGAAAGTACCTACTGAATGAATGCATGTTTGTCTATCAATCCTGTACTGATTCTCCAGCAAGCCAGAAAAGAATAAAGGAGACAGACAATAGGGATCTGTATAGACTAGTCTCCAGCTCTATGAAACACTATCTGGTTGACAAAGGGGAATTTTGATGTGTAGAATGATGGCCTGTTTGGGGAAGGCATTCAAGTTTGATCTGTATCAGAAGGTTGCAACAGCTTGCAGTCTTATCTCTTAAGTGCTTTTCTTCCCCTTTCCCCACCATCTCTCTTAGTTCCTCCTTCCCTAAAAATTGAATGCTGTACTGGGTACCAGATATTAGTACTGCTAAGGTTTTTATTTATATCATATTTTAACCCAACAGTGAGACTCCGGCCCAGGCTTCCAGATGATGTTAGTTGGTGATCTGAAAGGTATGCCTCAAATCCTATCTAATCATGTTCTTAGGGGAAACCTGTGAACTTGTGTGGAAAACCCATTAATTTTATAAAGGGGATACATACGAAGAGTTGGGATGATTTGTCTCAATACATTCAGTTCAATTTGGACAAATTGGGTGAGCGCTTTTAGCATCTTATGTTCAGGAATTTTCCTGTGACACCATAATTTTGAGCTTCCCTGTCTCTGCAGGCTCTTCCTTCTGTCTTCTTTCTCAGAGCACCTGCCATCATAAGCTTCCAATGGTGCTGCGTCTTATCTCCAACATGATGGAGGCTGAAGTATGAAATGTTGGTAGTGGGGGAAAATTCTTTCCTCCCCCTTGTTTAAAGGTAGTGAAGATGTTTAATTAGCTGCCTCTCTTCCTGTGAGATCAGAGCAGGAAAGGAAAGGAGAAGGAAATAGGTGATTGCTTGGAGGATTTTAATTGGAGTGGGGCCCTCCAGTCTTGCAAATGTTCTAGTCTCTGAGAGGGAATATCCACTGGACATAAGCAGGATCAAGGGAAACTGATCTCATTAAGCAAGAGTAGTTCATTGTCACTTTGAATCTGGGCTTCCCAGTTGGAGGTTATGATTGACTCATACTTGAAGGGGAATTGGAGTTGAGTGAGGAGGTGAGGAGATTTGACCTCCCACGGAACACCTAAAGTGTAGCCCATGGGGCCCTCATTCTGCCCCTCCTGGTGGCCTGCAGAGCCTCATTAGCCAAAGGAGACAATCACATAAGCCTTTTCCTTATGCTTACTCTTTTTTCACCCTTATCCTTATTTCTTTCTGACACTATCAACAATTTCCTCACTCTAGAATCACTTATTGGTGAGAGTAAACCCTCCTGGGGCACTGGAAGTGGTATGTGTTTAATGATACTCTGGATGATTTTGCTTCCTAAGAGAAATGTTTATAAAGTACCTGATATAATCAGAACTAGCAGCTCTCTGCTTTCCCCCTTCTATTTCTTTCCCCACAAGCTTTGCTCCCCTCAACCTCTGTTCTCCACACCATTGCCACCTGGAAATGCTTTTTTCTTGGGCCTCTCTAGAGTCTTCGCCTGATCCACTGAGCCTACACTGATTTGTCCGCACACAATTGGAACAGGATGCAGTAATTACATCTGCAGTGAAAGGTTTTTTTTTTTTTTTCCTTAAGGGTGGTAAGGAGGTTGCCTGTGCTGCTAATGAAGAAATAAGCTTTCCTTTCAGAGCCTCAGGGGGCTGCAGGGAGCTCTGGGACATCACACAGTAAGACATTTGGAGCTTCATCTTCCTGGGCTAGGTTGTACCCCCAAACACTCATTCTCTCCCTTCCTCAGCACGCTTTTCTTAAACTTCTTACTCCTGACTTAGCTCCACACTTCCCATAACACCCCAGATATATTTTCAGAAGCATTTCCTGTCCCACAGGGCACGAAGACAGTCGGAACAAAGGCAGGTTGACCATAACACTTTGAGTCATGTTTGAGAATGTCCTGTATTCTGAGCACCTCTGGTTCTGCCCAAGGTATAATGTACCTAGAAGTCTCAAGTGTCACCTTTAGCTGGAATGACAGTCCTTAAAGTCCAGGCCCCAGAGTTTCTACCAAGAATGCAAAAAGAGGACAAGGAGATAGCACTTGTGCTGGTGCATGGGGCTGGTCTGCATATCCCTGTTTCCTGGTGTTGCTGCCTCAGATCACCTGGTCTGTGTATTCACACTTCATCTTCCTTCACTCTTAAGACCTGCTGATTCTTCCCAGCTTTGTTTCACTGGACTTCCTCCATGGCTATGTCTAATCATTGGAACTTGCCACACCTCCCATTCTTGCTGGACTCTCTGGACTCTCCTTGTCTGTATGCTTTGACTATAAGTTTCCATCCAATAAAACACAGTGACATTGTCCTCATTGCATATTGTTGTCACCAGTGACATCCCTTAAACTTACTGAGTTGCCACTTCAACTTAATCTCATTTGGCTTTCACAAAGGTCTGTCAAAATGCAGACAGAGAAATAAAATAAAGATGATAAAATGATAAAAAATAAGATAACATAACATAAACACAATAAATAATAAAAGACAGGGATAGGAATACACATTTTACATAGGAAGAAACAGAAGCCTGGTTAAATTGATTGCAGCTGGAAACAATATTCTTTCAATTATTTATCCATGCACCCATTCAACCATTTAAGAAAGAATTAGTGGGTGCCTATTACATGTCAGGTACTGTTCTTGACACTGGGGTTAGAAAGGTAAATAGCATTATACTTTTCATCAAGGATCTCACAATTAGACACAGATATAGTAACATATAGTTGCATCACAGTGCGGAAGGTGGATGAGTAATACATTCAGAATGTTGTGCATTCCAAGAGAGGATCATCTAACCCCAACTGGGATCCCCAACTGGGAAATATGGGATAATCAGAAATCACTTACTGGAAGAGGTGGCTATTAACCTGAATCTTAAAAACTAACAGTTAGCCAAGGAAAGAGAACATTATGAGTGGGGTGGGGGGGAGAGGAATATCTCAGGCAGTGGGGAAGTAGCATGATGTCATTGGACATATAGGAACAGTTTAGTGTTGCAAGGACATAAAGTGTGAAATTATTGTTACCCAAATAAAATCTTTGGATCACTTGCAGCTTGTCCAACTATGGCATTGCATCATAAGGACACAGATTTAGTCACACTCATTGAGGGAAAAAAAAAAAACATTCTATGTAAGCTAAATCTTTACCAAATCTTTCAAAGTGACCCTAACATGTGTTATATAACAGATAATAAAATCATTGAATGATGTGTTTTACTGCTCTTTTCTCTACATTTCACTCCACAAAAACACTAGGTGATCCAGATCTCTGATTTCTTACCTAAACTATCTCTCTGGCCTCATCTTTCAGTAGTAAATTTCTCAACTATCTAAGGTCAAAAGATATAGTTTTTCAACTCCATTCTGCAGCTTTGCTGATTATTTGATCAGCATAAAGCCTAAGAACCAAGAAAGCATCTATAATTTGTTATACTTTTTTTGTCCTCATGAACCTGATATGGGATGAGATTTAGATAGTGTATGAGAAGCAAATAACCAACTGCTAAGTAGATGGTGAATAGAAGATAAAAACAGACTTTTTATAAAACCAATTTTTGTTTGATCATAATTTACATAAAATAAAATGAACTCTTTTAAGTGTATACTGGTGAGTTTTTTTTTTTCCTTCCAGTGTTACTAAGATGTAATTTAAGTACATACCACACTGTGTAAGTTTAAGATATATGCCATTATGAATTGACATACATATTTTGTGAAATGATTACCATGATAAATTTAGTTAAAATTTAGTTAAATTTAGTTAAAATTTAGTTAAAATTAGTTAAAATGACTTTTTTTTTAAGATTCCACGTATAAGGGAGATCATACAGTATTTGTATTTCTCTGATTCATTTCACTTAGCATGAGCCCTCAAGGTCCATCCATGATTAGTGAGTTTTGACAAATGTATACATCCCTAAAACCACCACCCTAATTAAGATATAACACATTAGTACACTACTCTCAATTCTACTAATTCCCTTATTTTCAGACTCAAACCTCACCCACAGTTTGAGACAAACACTGATCTGTACTATATACTAGACTTTTTCTGGAGTTTCATACAAACACACACAATATATTTATACTCTAGAAAATATATAACATTTATATACTCTTAGGACATGCACTCCTTTGTAGTCAGCTGCTTTCAGTCAGCTTTTGGCTTTCATTCATGTTGTATGCAGTTCCTTCCTTTTTATTGCTGAATAGTATTTCATTTTAGAACCATACTAATATTTTACTGATTTGCCAGTTGATGGGAATTTGGTTGTTTTTACTTTATGACTATTGTGAACGAAGCTACATGAACATTTATGTAAAGATCTTCTCATGGACATATACTTTCATTCCTCTTAGGTAAATACTTAGGTGTGGAATTGATGAGTCATATAGCAAGTTTATACTTAACTTTGCAAGAAATTGCCAAACTGTTTTTCCAAAGCCATTTTACCTTTGTAAATTCCCTTCACTATTGGATGAGAGTTACAGTTCCACAAGCTTGCTAATATGTGATATTCTGTTTCTTACATGTTATCTCTTCTTATAAGTGTATAGAGTAAATCACATTCTAGTTTTAATGCATTTCTCTGATGATTAATGATGTTAAGAATCTTGTCATGTAATTTTTGGCCATTGGTATAACTTCTCTTATGGAGTGTTGGTTGAAATCTTTGACTATTATTAATTAGGTTATCTTCTAATTATTGTGTTGTAATAGCTGTTAATATATACCAGATACAAGTTCAATGTCATATACTGAGAATACTTTCTCTTAGCCTGTGTCTTGCCTTTCTCATTTTCTTAATGGTGCTTCTCAATGAACCAATGTTTTTAGTCCAATATATTAATATTTTTACATAGATATGGCTTTTTATTTCTTATTTAAAATTCTATGCAATGTCAAGTTAGAAGATAATCTTCTATGTTTTCTTCTAGAAGTTTTAGAAATAAATTTATTTATTTATTTATTTATTTATTTATTTATTTATTTATTGGTATAAGATTCACATAAGCTATTTTGTGTGCATGGTGGGAGATCGGGTCTCAAAAGAAAATGAGATTCTTTTCCCTTTTTCTTCCCTGTATGGCTATCCAGTTAATTGAGCACCATCTGTGGAGAACACTACTCTTCCTAATGAATTTTCTTGGTTTCTTTATCAAAAACCAATTGAATACTATTGGGTTTCTTTCTGGACTCTCTACTTTTTTTTTTTTGTTGTTGTTGTTGTTAATCTATAAATCTCTCCTGTTTTATCAGTATTGATTCATAATAAGTCTTAAAATCAGATAATATATCAATTTTGTTCTTTTACAAAATGCCAGCCAATTCGTGCCCTTTGTATCTGCATATAATTTTAGAATCAGTTTGACAATATGTTCTGACAAACAAACAAAAAACTTGCTACGAATTTGATTGGAAATGCATTGAAATTATATATCAATTTAGGAACAATTGACATCTTACCCATATTGATTTTCCAATCCATAAATGTATTCTTCCACTTATTTAAGTCTTGTTTAATTTTCTCAATAATATTTTATAGCTTTCATTATATAGTTTCAAAAAGTTTCATGTTTTTGAATGCTATTGTAAAGGTTGCTTTTAAAATTTCAATTTCTTCTTGAAAATAGAAATACAATTAACTTTTGTATATTGACTTTACATGTGTGGCATTGGTAAATTCATTCATTAGATCTAGTAATTTTTAGATTAATTAATATTTTTTACATAAATGATTCTATCTTCTGTGAATAAAGACAGTTTTACTTCCTCGGTACCAATCATTTGTAAGGCATCCCTTACCATTTCTTTATCTTGTCTTATTGCACTAGCTAGATTCTCCAACAATGTAATGTTAAATGTAAATGATGAGAGCTGGCATCCTTGTCCCTGATTAGAGGAAAAACACTTTAATGTTTTCCTATTAAGTATAATTTTGTCTGTAGATTTTTCACAGATGGCTTTCATCAGACTGAGGAACTTTTCTATTACTAGTTGCTGAAAGTTTTTGTGTGCTTTTTGTTTTGTTTTGTTTTCATTATGTGTGAATGGATGTATCATTTTGTCAAATCGCTTGTTTGGCCCCTATTGAGATGATCATACAGTGAATTATACTGAGTGATTTTTTTAATGCTATAACAATTTGCATTCCTGTAATAAACCCCATGTGGTCATGATACACTTTACTTTTTTCGTATTACTGGATTGGATTTATCAATAATTTGTTAAGAATGTTGCATCTATGTTAATGAGGGCTGTTGGTCTGTGATGTTATTGTCTGGTTTTCGGGTCAGGGTAATTCTAGCCATGTAAAATGAGTTAGGAAAAGTGTCTTCCTAATTTATTTTCACAAAGAATTTGGGTATAATTGGTGTTAGTGGTATTCCAAAGCAGTATTTAATAATACTAATGGTTAATGGGATCTGCATCTTTTCAATCTTTGTAGAAATATTTCTAGTGCTTTTCTATTGGGTACAATGCTGGTTTCAGAGAGGCCCTTATCATACTAAATACTCCTCTTTCTATTTCAATAGAAATATGTATACAATATATATAAAATTGAGCATATATATGTATCCATACACACATGCACACTTAGCTATACATACTTCATATAGTATAAAATACTTCATTAATACCATATAATGGTATAGGATAGATATACATATATGACCAAACAGATAGTTCTATTACTCAGATTATCAATAGTCATACAGAATCATTTGAAACTGAAAGAAATTAATACCAGATTTTAATACACTATTTTCATGCATTTCTGATACTTTTTGCCTTGTGTGTATCATGTACAAAATTTAAAAATAATTAAAAATTCACAAGGAATTGCTCCCTTTGTCAGTATAAATGCCTTTTTTACCATTTAATGTTTTTAGTCGTGCATTTAACTTTATCTGACATTAATATTGTTTTTTTAAAAAAAAAATTTTTTAACGTTTATTTATTTTTGAGACAGAGAGAGACAGAGCATGAACGGGGGAGGGGCAGAGAGAGAGGGAGACACAGAATCGGAAGCAGGCTCCAGGCTCTGAGCCATCAGCACAGAGCCCAGACGCGGGGCTGGAACTCACCGACTGCGAGATCCTGACCTGAGCTGAAGTCGGACGCTTAACCGACTGAGCCACCCAGGCGCCCCATCTGACATTAATATTGTATTCCCTGCTTTGATTTTGTTTGTTAGTACTAAAAATATATTCGCCCATTAAAAAAAAAAAGAAAAACATGCTTGTATTATTCTGATTTAGGTGTATCTTTTGTAAATAGAACAGTAATATATTTTTTTTTCTTTTTCTTTTTCTAATCCTATCTCAGCCTCTATTTCTTTTTAATGGGAAGTGTAACCCACTTGCAGGTATTATTAAAACTGATGTGTTTGTTCCCTGTCATCTTTTTGTTTTCTGCTTTTGTTCTGTCTAGCAGTCTTCATGTTCTATACCTTGTGCTATTTGAAACACATTTTCTTTGCTTTTGTCCTCTATATTTTTTTGAAATGAATATATCGTGTTTATTCATACTGGTACTTACATTTAAGTTTCCCAGAAGTATTTTTAACATATGTAAATCTAATTATTCAAGCTGAGTAAAGGGATTTTTTTTCATGTTCTCTTGTTTGTGACAAAAAATGTGATAGATATCCCTCCATCGTCACTCATACCTTACCACTTATGTTTCTTGGACTTTATCAAAATCACATTTTGAACTTGTAATGCAAGATTATGTATTGAGACATTTGTACTTTATTTAGCTTGTGAGATTTATAACAATTCCTGAGCCTCATCTTTTTAAGTCAGACTCCACTTAGGCCTTTCACAAATCTCCTGCAGGTATCTATCATTCATTAGGTTTTTCTTTTGTTTCATCTTGAAGTTGTTTGGGATAATTTTCAAGAAGTTTACCTAAAAGATAGGTGAATGGTGTAGTTTCTGATTCTTGGATTATATCCTATTTCATGTGATAAATATTTATTGGAAATGTGTTTTGCAACAATAGCTATGGTAGGTGTTAGAAATATAGGAATATATGACATAGATAACCCATCCCTCAAGGAGTGTATAACTATAAAGATATTTTTGTTGTCACAAAATATGACTGGCATTTTTTTCTGAGTGTAACATCCAAAGGTCATAATCTTTATCCTGAAAACTCCTGTAGTTACTCCTCCCTTATATTTGGCATTAAGTGACAAAGCAGAGCACTCCAAGGCTTGATTTTCTGATTTTTGTAACTTTATGAGTAACTCATTTACTTCTTATGGGGATGAAGATATTCCTTTCTTTATCTTTGGATTTAGAACTCTTCCCAGAGTGTGGAATTGTCTCTCACAATTGACCTCCTCCCCTAGCATATGATGATGACATCATTACATGCATACAAGCCTTTTGCAGCACAAGAAAGTGAGTCTCTATTAAGCAAGATTGTTGGTTCTGAGTAGTGTGTTCTGAGGAATCTTAATTGGTGGCTCTTCATTATCTTTCCCTCATAACTGTAATTTCTCTCTCTCTCTCTCTCTCTCTCTCTCTCTCAATAATTCCTTGATCTGTCTTTTCCTGTGTATCCTGGGAGAGCTTCTCTGAGCTTTGGTCTTTATATTCATTTTATTTTTTTCAGCTTCACATTTAATATGTTTTACTTCTAATGTAGACTTAAGATGTAATGTTGATTTTAACGCCTTGCTTGTTCTCCTTTTTGGATTGGACTCTTTATTTCATTTTGTTAACTTCTCAGATCTATGTCATTCTATTTTCCAGCTTTGCCTCCTTAAGACTTTTAATAGAGAGAGGCCATCTTTTTTTCTTCTGTTGAGGTTGTCAGATAGTCTTTTAAAATTTTTATTAGGGTCCTGGAAGTCAAATTTTTAATGTGATAAAATATACATAGCATAACACTTAACATTTTGACCATTTTTAAGTGCATAGTTCAGTTGCATTAAGTAAGTTCACATTGTCATTCAATGGAAGGGAATTTTTAACTATGCTTTTCCTAAAATTTTTGTGAGTGGTCTTCCTTTTTATTTCTACATTTTTTTTTCTTAATACATATTCTCAGACATGATACGACCTGTGTGGAGAGTGAATACCTCCTTGCCCTCTACTCGCTGATCTTTATGTAATGCTTGAATCCCATTTAGTTCTATTCCTGAAATACATATTGAGATGTAGCACTCCTGATTCAATTCCCAGCCTCTAGATGGCTTCCAGTTTCTTATGCTTCTGTTTTATTGAAATGGTACTTTTTTCTTTGTCCGCTGGGATTTCTGATACATAGTTGTGGTTGAAGAAATCAAATAAATGAAGGCTTAGAGATGGTTATTTGCTAATTTAGTTTGAAGCTGCATTGGTAAGGCAAGACCATAGTGTTTCTTTAGATAATCTGTTATAATAGCTAGCTTCCTATAGGCCCACAATGTTCCCCACCTCCTAATATTCATGGCTTTGTGGAGTTCTCTACCCTTTTTGCATAAGCATTGGTCTGTGTGACCATAGCACATAGCGAAATGATGACATGTACTCCCAAGGCAGTCATAAAAGGCATCCTTGTCCTCTTTCTTGGACAAGTCACGCTGAGGGAAACCAGCTGCATTGACATGAGAACATGGAGAGTCCTTGCGGTGAGAAGCTGATTTCTCCTGCCAAAAACCAGTACTAACATGCCATGCATGTGAGTGAGCCATTTTGGAAGTGAACCCTCCAGACCCAGACAAGCCTTCATAAGACTGCAGCCCCAAACGATATCTTGACTGTGGCCTCATGAAAAACCCTGAGATAGAACCACCCAGCTAAGTACTTCCCAAATCTCTGACTTCCAGAAAGGATGTGAGATAATAAATATTTACTGTTTCCAGCCACTAAGTTTTAAGGGGACTTGTTATTGAACAATAGGTAAGTAACTAATGCACATATCCATTTGAGTTAGCTTTTGTATTACTAATGGATGCTCAGGTCTCTCTTACTTGAAGTCTTATTACCGAAGTAAGTAGAAAGATATTACTGGAGGTGTATGCATTCTTCTTGCCTCCTTTGCAATCTTGTTCCATAAAGATAAGTTATGCCAATTTTCCAAAATGTCTGTATTTACTCAATCCAATTCCATTTCCCTTATAAATACTGCAAATTCTGGTTAATTTTAGGAAATACATTACTCCTCAATCTTAGTTTTCCTAAAAATAGGAGTATTATTTCTATTTCTAGATGTTTGTTAGTTATTGTACTAAGCAGCTAGGGAAGATGCATTTGGGTCTTCTACTTTGATATTTTTTATCCAATTGTTTTTAACTTCGATACCTTTTTGAAAGAGATCTTTCCTTGCTCTTGAGAAGGGTACAGAAAAAATACTTTCATATCTTTAATATGCTAGATTATTTTAACAGATATCCAATGTATAATATGTATAATACTATATTCTTCAATTTTTCAAATAAGGTAAATATCCTTGGGTTCTTGAAGTAGAAAATTATATCAGATTTTTTAAAAGATTTTATTTTTAGGTAATCACCACACTCAGCTGGCACTCAAACTCACAACCCCAAGATCAAGAGTCACATGCTCTACTGACTGAGCCAGCCAGGCACTTCCCCAAAATTATATTTGTTTTAAGTAATATGATTTCTGTCTTCTTTATGTATTCCTTGTATTCCTTTTCCTGTCTCATTGCATTGGCTATAAAGTCCTAAAACATGTTGACTATTAATAATTATAATTGGCATGTTGTGTCTGTTTTCTGCTTTCATACAATTGCCTCTAGTGGTTCTTTCCATTCAGTATAATGGTAGTTTTTATTTTCAGAGAGCTCTTATTTATTGAAAGATCATAAATAAATGTTTATTTCTATTAATTCACTCTTTTTTTTAGGATTTTTAGAATGATTCATGCTGATAATACTGGCACATTTTTGTATTCTTAGAATTAATTTCAGACACATTTTATTTGTTTAATGCATTGTTAGGTTCTATTTGCTAATAGAATTGTATTCTTATAATTAAAGCATTATTTGCAATAGTGGAGACAAGAAACTGTACATTGCCTGACAATACATAGATGATCAATACATCCTAGCAGTAATTACTACTGCAGTGAATGCTGCGAATTATAGTTTTTCAAGTAGAGCATCAGTTCAGAGCACTAATAATGGAACAAAGGAGAACCTTGGAGGTAGGGTAGCAATTTTCCTGCCACCAGGCTTATCCCCCAAAGTTACAATTAAATGTCATCAGCAAATGGAGGTACAAAAATTATTTTTTAAATCTCAGGTTCTTCACACTGTAATCAAACCTTTTTCGTTAGTGCAGCTATCCTGATTCTGGCTGTGCAAAATAGGAGAAAGAGCCCCAGGTGACTCTACTATTTACCAGCCAGGAGATCTTGAAAAGTTACTACAATTTTTGAGCCTCTTTCATCCGTACAAAGGAGTTAGCCAAGGCGTGTGACCTTGCATTTTTTGGAATATTTCTGAGGATCAAATATGATGAGAGGAGTGAAGTACTTTTGAACCAGGGCACCATACACACATAAAATTGGTGTGACATCATCATCATCATCATCACCATGCAGAAATAATATTAAGCCAAGTTTCACCACTCCCTACATAGAACAGGATCTTTTGCTTCCATATGTTATTACAGGCATTGTGAAAGATTAGTTTACATTTCAGTGCTACTTAATTACCCTTCCTCATCTCCCAGCCATTTTTACATTTAAATAAAACTCTCATTTCACTTAACAATGGAAGGGCTAAAAATTTGCATATTAAGTGTGAGTCAGTGGCACGGATATCTAATTAAAACCTTCTATTTTTTTTTCCTTTTTCCCTTTTTCATTTTTTCTCCCCTGAGCCGCTGACATTATTGTAACTGTATTCAGTGTCCCCATTCTGTCAGGCCTGTGTGCTCTGAGGAAAGCAACCCAGAAGAGTACCAGGGAGAGCAGGAGCTTAAGAGAAGCAAGGAGGGTGGGGCAGGAGGGAAAGGGGCCCAGCAACAGCAAGACAATGGCAAGCACAGAAGGGATGTGAAGGAAAGAGCATACGGAAGACAAGCACATTGGTAGTGGCTAGGTGAGGCTATTGATTTTTAAAAAGAGGGCAGGGTAAGGAATGGAGTGTGTAAAAAATGGAAATTTATCAGAAAGGAGAGAAGGGTAAGAATAGAAAGAGAAAAAAGGAGCGAGTCTTATGAAGCCAAGAGAGAAGGAGAGACTGTTATTAAGGGGCACATATAGTCGACCCTTGAACACCATGGGTTGGAACTGCATGGGTCTGCTTATACATGGATATTTTTCAATAAATACAGTGCAGTACTGTAAATGTATTTTCTCTTCCTTGTGATTTTCTTAATAACATTTTATTCTCTCTAGCTTACTTCATTGTAAAAATACAGTATATAGGGGGCACCTGGGTGGCTCAATTGCTTGAGTATCTGATTCTTGATCTTGGCTCAGGTCGTTTATATCAGGGTTCGTGAGTGTCAGGTCAGGCTCTGCACTGATATGACACAGAACCTGCTTGGGATCCCCTCCCTCCCTGTGTCTCTGTCCCTACCCTGCTCTCTCTCTCTCCCTCTCTCTCAAAATAAACATTCCAAAAACAAAAAACAAAAAAGAATATCGTATATAATACATATACAAAATCTATGTTAATTGACTGTATATGTTATCAGCAAGGCTTCTGGTCAACAGTAAGCTCTTAGTAGTTAAATTTTTAAGGGAGTCACAAGTTATATGGGGATTCTTGACTGTGCAGGTGTTCAATGCTCCTAATTCCTGCATTGTTCAAGAGCCAACTGTCCTTCAAGGGGGGTTAGAAGAATGGTATCAGTCTAGAAAATTGCAGTAGGAAAAGGTCTTTGGATCCTTTGGGAAATCACTTATAGAGTTCTGTGAATAGTGTCTATCACACAATAACATGGAAACATGTAATAAAAAGTAAAGTCTGTTGGTCTCATTTGAATATTTGTCTTCTCCCCTGCAAAAGCTTCAATGGCATCACTTAATAATGCAGGTATATTCCACAACGGAGATTTTCTTTGTTTTTCCTCCATAGACTTCACACAGAAACAAGACTCAGAAACAGATTCCTCTGAAATTGTGTATCTTTAGGACATAACCAAATATAAGCCTTGTTTCTCTTTTTGCTCCTTCCTCAACCCCAAGACCACACCAGTATAATGAACTAAGCATTAGTTAAAATCATCTGTCCAATATCTTCCTTTGCCCCCTCTATTCATTCAAACATATTAGTTATTTCTTTTTTTTTAAGTTTATTTCTTTATTTTGAAAGAGAGCAAGCTGAGCAGGAGAGGGGCAGAGACAGTGGGAGAGAGAAAATCCTAAGCAGGCTTCACACTGTCGTTGCAGAGCCCAATGTGGGGGCTCAAACTTACAAACTCTGAGATCGTGACCTGAGTTGAAATCAAGAGCTGGATGCTCAATCAACTGAGCCCCTCAAGTGCCCCCAGATTACTTATTTTTAAAACTATACAATTATGAAGCAAATCAGTTATTGGTAATGGTATATGGTGAGAAGTGTGGCTCAAGCCAGGAGTTAGTACAACTTTGTGGTGCTGTGATTGACAGTCATGCCTCTTGGCATGCAAAACTGTCCATCTGTCTATATCCAGTTTCTTGGGAAAATATGGACTAGATCAACTGAGAGATTGGACTGAATTAAGACCATTTGGCAAATGAGAGGTCCCAAAGGGTAAAGTAAGGAGGAAATCTTGCTATTGAAGTACAGGCCCCAGCACTATGGCACCAGGACCTGGAATCCAGTTAGATGAAGAAAACCATGTGAATCTAGATTGTAAAGGGACTAGACAACAGAACCAAAAGAACAGGTGGTCAACTTCTTCAAAATCCTTTGGTCACCATTGAAAGTTTGCAAAGCAATTCCCACAACTCATGGTTAAGTTCAAGGATTACCTGTCCTCCTGGTATAGTGTTTCCCACATGGCTTAATCATAGGAATTTCTTAGGCTGTTGTAAAATTATACATTTCAGGCCCCACCCCAGACCTATCAAGTCCAATTTTTTTAGGAGACAGCCTTGAGGATTATATATTTAATAAACAACCAGGCAAGATTGGTAAATACCAATTCTTAGAGGAGATGAACAGTCTCTGGTGAAAAGGAGTGCTGAGCGTTAGAAGACCAAGACCTTAAAGCCCTATCTAATGAGGAAACTTAATATTCCTCCCAAACCTAGTTTTCACATGTTCAGACTTTAACAACAGTGTCCTGACTCAATCTTGGTTTAAAGCATGAGGTAATTAAGCAGCTCCAGATTCATGTTTCATAACTTATTACCTCCATCTTCAACATTCTCCAAACTTGGCTTTAAGTTCAAGACAGAATAGATGGACCTGCACTTTGGTTCTTTTGGTCCCCCCCTCCCCTAAAACCCTGCCTTATTATTTCCATTCTACTTCCTAGAAATTAGAATATTGTCCCTGAATATTGGCTTGGTGTTTGAAAATAGCTTCCTATTGACAGAGCATACCTTGATGCAAACTGCCTGCAGTTAAGACAAAAGCTGGCAGGAGTTTAGCTCTTATTGGGTGCCAGCACGTCCTTGATAATGACAACCCATTTTTTCCTCAAGATAACCTTATAGCATAGTTACTGTTAGTATCTGTTCTTCAGTTAAGGACACTGAGGTAAATCAGAGTATTTTAGAGAGGTAACTCAAGTGCCCAAGACCACCCAAGCAGGATGTGGCGCAAAAGGATTCAAACCTAAGCATTCAAACTCTGGGGTTTGAGGTTTTAAACATAAAATTATTCTGTCTCACCTTAAATGTCTCATTACTCTGCTTATCTCACCTGTGTGACATGAATGGTTTCCAGTTTGAACTGTTTAACTCCTCCACAGACAACTGGAGGACTGTTCTTGGTGATCATCATACTGTGCCAGGCTTAGCAAGTGTAACTACAACATAGTACCAAGGAAGGACTCTGGCCTCTGACAAGCCCTCAATCTCAGCTTCCTCAGGGAGCCAAGATGATGGTCTTCAGAAGCCAAGCTTAGTCTTGGTGACTATTGACTTACCCTATCAACTGAACTTCAACTGCTTTTACAGACTGCCCGTCTGCTTTTTCCTTGGGTACTGCTTCTGCTTCTGTACCACATTATAGCTGGCAGAGGGATCCCTCCCTCATCTCCTTATAGCTGGAAGCATCCCATCTTTACCTTTAGCCTGAAGTGACCTTTTCTAGTTCTGGTTCTTGTCTTTCTTTATCCTTACTTGCCTTGCCCTATGTCCCTAGTTAATTTCAAGATTTGCTATCACCCACAAGGGAAACAGAGTCACAGAATTCTGAAAGGGTAGTTTTTGCTTAAGACCCCAGAAGGAACAGAGTATTATCTCTGTAAGAAATGCACTCACATTTGAATTCAAATCATTTGTGTAGCACATACATACCTCTGCTGGTTTTCATTTTTTCTGAGATTTGGAACAACCAAATTTTCTCAAAGTGTGAATTTTCATTCCTCTTCAAATCTACAGGGTGCCCCATTACCAATAAAGCAATCTACTGCATCTTGATATATATCATTTTTAAAACATCAGGACCCTCTTCAGATTCCCTCCCAAAGTACTAAAAATGAAAATTCAAACCTTTGTGTACTAAGAATATAGCCAAGTAATCTGGACAGTTTCCAGCATCCTCAGACATTGTTGTTGGACACTCTCCTGGATAAAAATCTTCTAATTCCTCTGTCTTAAATTACAAAGACAAATCATGAACCTGAAGCTGTGTGGCAAAAAATTGTTTCATGATTGGTGGCTCTTTGAATATAATAAATGCACAGTTAGAGCCCATTTAAAATGGGATGGAAAATGTGGACACCCATGGATATATACTGGGGCTGTGAGACTTAAGAAGAATAAAAGCTGATTGGTGACCTTTATTCTTGATGTCTAGAATTTCAGTTAGCCCATTAAATCTGTGTGCACAATCTCCTAGTTTATTTTCCTTGAAACTCTAAGCAGTGTAAACTTACTTTAAGACATTGTTTCAGTAATGCTTTCAATATTTTTCTTTTGATTTGCAATGGAATTATTTAAATATAAATATTTTCCTTTCTGTTTTGTAACTTTAAGGTACAGGGTTAAAATAAAATCTAAAAAGCCCAGATAGTATATTTAGACGAATACCTTATGTTCCTAAAAACCATAAACTTCATATTCCACTTTCCATTTGATTAAAGAGGTAGAGTCCTAATCAATCTATTTGGAAAATTTTCAGAGAGATTTGTTCATGTCTGTTGACTACTCACAGGGATATTTAACTACCAAGCACCGGTATATATATATATATATATATCTCAATATTGATATCAATATCTAGATATATATATATAGAGAGAGAGGGAGACAGACAGAGAGAGAGAGAAAAGAACAGAATGTTTAGCCTCCCATTTTGGAATAATATTGTAGTTTTTACCTGTATCTGTAATAGTTGTTTCAAGGAATGAGAGTGTAGAAGTCAAAGGCTTCACAATGGCCTGAAATACCCTGGGTCATCTGGCTTGGTTACCTCCCTGACCTCACCTTCTGTCATTATTCCCCTACTCCCCTAGAGTGAAAAAGGGTTTCTTTCTGTTTGCTAAGCATGCTCCCACTTCAGGATATGGGTACTGGGTCTGAGACTTTCCTCTGTTTGCAAAGTTCTTCCTCCAAAAGTCCTCAAGGCTCATTCCAATATTTCTTTCTGGTCTGAATCAGTGAGACTTTCTCTGATCACATCCATAGAATAGCTATCTTCACAGAAATTACCATCCCTTTACCTTGCTTTATTTTTCCACCACCACCACCACCACCACCACCACCACACACACACACACATGCACGCACACCCACATTTTCTTTATATTGTCTGTTTACTGCATAGTAGGATATGAGACATTGAATAGAGTCTATTTTGTTTACTAGGCTCCATCTCTAGTCTCTGGAAGAATACCAGAAAACTAGTATACATTCAATAAATTTGTGTGTGTGTGTGAATAAAGGAACATGTGGATGTGTTTGACTACAAGGAACAGACAACTAGGAAGTGGCTTAGAGATTTATTGGTTTCACATAAGAAAAGTAGAGAGTCCCAGGAGTGGGGAGGGAGCTCACAGCATGTCCTTTTCATGACTTTTTACTTCATGGTCACAAGACAGCTATTACCTTTACAGACATCATGCCCACATGCAAGATAAGAAAAAAGAGAAAGGGGAACAAAGGAAAAAGGGATTTTCCCTGAGGGAAACTTGTCATTTTATTCATAAAGTGAAGGCATCCATAGCACTTATGGCCATGCCCAGTGGCAAGAAAAACTGGGAAATCTAGTGGTTAGTTTGTCTGGAACACAGCTTGTGAAAAGGGATTTGAGATTGCATGTTGAATAAACCCATGCAACATCATTGTTAGCCTTAAATGAACCATTGTTTATAAGATACACACACATAGTAATCATTGAGGGAATGACAACTCATTATTGTCATTGAAGGCTGTATAAGATACCATTGAATCCATGCAGACTACCTCTTTGCTTTTTCCTACAGAGAATAATTTCCTATACCCATTCTGAGAGTTTCATGGCAACATTTTATGATATCATACTGACACACTCTTAGTCTTAGAATTGTAAAAATTATGGTTTTACTTGGTTCCATATATTAATAAATTCTGAGTGGAGCTAACCCCACAATTCCTCTCTTGATACTGTTTTCATGATTCTGAACTCATTCAAAGATTTGGATTTTGGAACTACTTGGCCCAAGTTGATGAGAGCATATCTGGGGCTGCTTGGATGGCTTAGTCAGTTAAGTGTCTGACTCTTGGTTTTGGCTCAGGTCATGATCTCATGGTTTCATGAGTTCAAGCCCTGCTTGGGATTCTCTGTCTCCCTCTCTCTCTGCCCCAACTCATGCTGTCTCTGTCTCTTCAAAATTAAATACACTCAAAAAAAAAAAAAAAAAAAAAAAAAAAAAAAGAGAGAGCATATATGATTAGTCAGATTCAGAATTTTCACTGTCCAATGTATTCTGTTTTTGTTCATGCTTTTCACATCTCAAGAGGAGTATACAAGTGTCTTAGGGAGAGCCAAATTTTTCCTCAGTAATAAGAATCATGAAACATTGGGATGAATTTTCAGAATTACATATATATATATATATATATATATATATATATATATATATAGTGTGTATTCACCATAATTCTGACACTTCTCAGAAAAGTTACTGTAAACAAAAATAAATATTCTAGGTGATGCATATCACCAACATGCTTTGAAATGCTACCACAACTGATTATAATAAACCCTCACCCTTCTTGGACTTTCACATCTCTTAGTTCATGCCATCACACAACCAGGAGAGGGAGGAGAGCTGACTCCTCTTCCACTCCATTGAGGCCCTGAGGGGTGTGACAGTCACCCCTTGGGGCAGGACTGGGATGAGGTGTGCATTGTTTAGGGGAAGGGACTATTTTGGGGTCTTCATGACTACCTCTTGTGCCTGGCACAGAACCTGGCACAGCGGGGGTACGTATGTTTCTGTGAAAGGAATCAATCAAAGGAGACACAGACTGGATGGCTTGGGTTAACTGTTCACTTAAAATGCTTATTTCAAATGACTATATAATATCCATCCCATAGAGGCCACAAGGAATTTCAAAATTTAAAAATCACGTGTGAGTGTGTCCTTGTCAAATATGAGTGTGGTGAGGCTGCAATGACCCTGAGCTATCCTGAAGGGAGTTGAAACACATATTCTGGTTTGATGCACTCCTGATTAAAGCTTCACTTTTATGGGTTTGATTTCTGAGCAAAAATCTGTATTCTAATGTCCCTGAACAGCCTATCCACAGCTGTTTCAACTTCCTCCTCTTAATCCCCAGAGTATGTTTTGCACATCTCTTTTAAAACATTAATATTCTATTTGATGTTGTCGCTGCCTTATGACAGTCATCCATATCAGTGTTATTGCCCTGTCACTCCTACTTAATTGAGAGCCCCTAAAAGTCAGAGACAGAGTCCTAATGGATGCAGGCTGAATAAATGTTTGTTGAGAGAAATGGAACAGAACAAAAAAGGATGGAAGGAATAGAGTGGATTGGAATAACCTAAATGCAAATTGAATATATAGGTAAACTACAGAAAAGTGACAATGATGTAGGACTTTATGAAAAGTGTGGTATTTGGTTGGCGGGGGGCGGGGGAGGGGAAGTAGCCCCAATTGTTGAGAGAAAAAAGAAACCTTTTTAGTAGAAATCTGTTCCCCATAGTGTTTGAGTTCCATTATCAAAGCACAGGTTGTTTGAAATTGAATCTGAGCCAATTAAGAGCTTCTTCCTCTTGTTTCTCCTAAAGGAAAATACCTTACAGGGTATCATGTTCTGTTTCCCCCAGGACACGTCCTGGTCTGGTGTTTGTCTAGAGGTAGATGAAGGGATGTTTCTGAAACAAATGTTTTTTTAAAAAACAAGATTATTTGGTCTTTGGTTGGGGCGCTTTCATAGAATGGCCATGTCCTCGACGCTGGATTTAAATTACTTGTCAGAAAAAGCATGGAAATCGCCCAAAATGAAAATGCTAGAGATTTTTTTCTTCCTTTCTGCTGACTGAAGACACCAGAGTTGTTGAGCTTTTTGTCGCTCGTCCTCATGCGGAACGAGCTTCTTAGAGAATGATTAGGGTTTTGCTGACATCGATCGAGAAAGAGACAGGACGGGAAAGAACATGGGATTGGGAGGGGGAAAAAAATTCCTGTTTTTCTTCTGCTGTCAAAAAGAGAAGAAAAAGAAATACCCTAAGATCAGTTTTCCTTGCAGTCACTCTGAAAAGAAACAAAGTTTATTTCATACTTTTGCAAAATCCCCAACACCATGAGCACTACTGAAAACAAGAGAAAATTATCTCTTTTTAAAAGCATAATTGTTACATTTTTACTGTAAGTAGGGGCTCTCAGGGGAATGGGCATGATTCATGGCTGTACTGGAAGACAAACCAACACATATCAACTGGCATCTTCCTTCTTATATCTAGAGAAATATGATTGAGAACAACTTCTTGGATTTGAAAGAAAGCTGGCAACAGGCACGGCTACTTCCTTGGGTCTAAGGTGACCATAGCAAGCAAAAGTGAAGTAGATTGGTGATCAGGAGGTTTGGCAGGCAGCCAACGGCCTAGCTGGGTGGGGAGGGCAGAGAGCACAGCTGGCAACAGCTGGAACACTGCTCACAGTAAGCTCAAGCTGACGTTGCCAGTGCTCCCACAACCAGCTGAAATTGTTTTGCACCCGGAAAACAAAACAGATGAGAAAAGAAGCATAGAGGAACAGGGTAGGAGCAATCATCCTGTTATTTGTGAAGCATGGGATAAACAAGCTCCGATCCCTTGCATTCCAAGTCCCTTGGATCAGGGTAAAATTGAATTGAACAAAGCAAACTATGTATTATTAATGTTAGTGTTTCTTTTAAAGATTTGATACGGGCAGGCTCAAAACATTGCAATAAAAAGGGAAAGGCTCTTCAAAATTGGCAACCCTTTTTCTTCAGTTCTCTCTCAGTGGGATGCAATATGCATCTTTTCTCCCTTTTTACATTTTTGGGAGCTTTTTGAACAATGAAACGGGAATCCAGGAAGCAGAGGAAAAAGGAAGCAGCAAGGCAGAGCGGGGGAAGGAAAACATAAAAGCTACAAAGGGACATAGACAGGGAAGCAGAAGGTGAAAGCAGTTTGCATTAAAAATTAGAGAGAGGGGAATAGTAACAGGACAAGACATTGATATATTTCTAGAATATTCATCTTGCACCCTGGGGACTCAGTGTAGACATGACATTACCCTTGGGGAAACATTGCACATTTCTTCCCTGTGTGACCATGAAGGAAGAGTATCTCTGCAGTTGTTTAGGTAGGAGGAGGGGATTGCTTCATTTCAGGGCCTCCATTTCAGGGCCCAGCTCTATCTGGCCCATCCTAGTAAGACCAGTCATGGCATATTTTAAAACTCTCAAGTTCTACACTAAGCTGTAATTACCAGCCTGATCCAACTTCCTGTCTACCCAGTTTCAAAGAATCCTCCACCAGACTCACTATAGCCCTGAGAAAAAATGAGAGATGAAATCATGATATTCTGTAGCTTTTTGTTTTCAAATCTTGTCGTGAGACTCCACTTCCTTTATTGGATCATGTTTAATCTGTCAGTCATTCATTTTGTATGTACTGAGCAATTAGCATTTACTAAACACTAGTCCCTGCATGCCTGGTGCTATGCTTGCCCCTCTGGAATCATCACTCATTCATTTGTCCAAAATACTTACTGAGCAACTACTATGTGCTAGGCCTGTTCTGAGAAAATTACAGAGAGAACAGCACAAAACAGGGTTCCTACCCTCATTATGGGGCAAAAAAGCAAATAAACAAACAACAAAATAACCCATGAATCTGGTGTCATGGCGCTTCATGTCATTTATATGTTGATGATGCGTGAATCTCTCCCCTGAACTGCTGAATCATAATTCAACTGCCTACATGGTACTTCCACATGAAAGTCAAATTGAGCATCTTTAACTTAACTAATGTTTCAAAACAAACCATTAACTTTCTGGCCCCTTCTCAACCTGTTATGTCTTCATTCTTCCCCATGTTAGAAAAAGACAACACTATTTTTCTAGGTTTTCAGACCAGAAAACCAAAACAAACAAACAAACAAACAAACCCACAAGCAAACCAAGGACAGATATCCTTGATTCCTCCTTTTTTCATACCTTGCACCCAGTGCATCAACAATTCCTGTTGATTCTACCTTCAAAATTTATTGAGAACATGGAACTTTCCCACTGCATTCATGCCCATCACTGCAGTGCAAGCTTCTATCATCTCTCCTAGAGGCTGGCAGTGGCTGTCTAACTGTTATCCTTGTTTCCATTCTTGGGTCCCTCTATATTGTACAATAGAAGTCTGATCATGCCACCTTTCTTAGAAAAGCCTTTCAATGACTCCCTTCTCCCTCACAAGAAAGGCCAGAATCTTTACAACAAGGATTGGGATCCCACATGACCTGGCCACTGTTCCTCTCTGACTCCACTTTCTACTACTCTCACCTTGATTCCTTGCTTTAGACACAGGGGACCTTAAACTTTCTGAATATACTTCTTATTGTCTCCTTGGATTGTTACCTTCTCTCCCTGGCTATACCTAAACCTCATACTCACTCTCACTCCCTTCAACACCTCTCCTCAGATGTCACCTTACCTACGAGTCCCAGCTTGTCCACTAGATATTTTAAAAAGCATGCCCCCAGACCTATATTTCATATCTCTTTTGCCTTGAATCATTTTTCCAGCATGTACTGTCCCTAGCATGTTATTTATTTACTTACTAGGTCAATTATGATCTATCTTCCTCTAGCAGAGTGTAAGTTCCTTATAAGCAGGACCGTTTTGTTTTTGATCATTGTTTTAGACTCAGCCACTAGAACAATACCTCACTCAAAATGGGGGCTCAATATATATTCATTGAATAAATGATTGAATGACTGAATTAATTAATTAAATATATAATACAGTTTCAGGCAGTGATTGATGCCATCAATAAAAATAGAACAGGGAAAGAGAAAGAGAATGCATGGATAGGATTCTAATTTAGATACTGTGGTCAGGGAAGCCCCTCAGAGGAAGTGATACTTGAGCAGAGATCCAAGTGAACTGGGACAGTGCACCAGGCAGGTGGGTATTGGAAATCAGAGAAGTCCAGCAAAGGAAATAGGATGCAAAGTCTGAGGAAGGAGTGTGCTTGGCAAACAGCAAGGAGACCATTATGCCTAGAACAGTGAATGAGACAAGAGTGTAAAAATGAAACAAAGGAAGATCATGTGGGACTCTGCCTTGTGAGGGATTTGGATTTTATTCTAAGTGTGATATGAAACTCTTAGTGGGTTTTGAGCAGGAGAAGGACATAATCTGACTTCCATTTTAGAAGACTCAGTCTGCAAGGACTATGGTGAACACACTGAGGGGAACAATTTGGAACCAGGAAACTGGTGAGGACACACTGTGGTCAGGGGAACATGGTGTGGGCTGAGACACGTTGGGCAGCGTGGATGCAATGGGAAAGCCAGAGTTAAACACAGGGTGGTTGTGGGTTGTAAGGAAAAAGGAATAGTCAGGGATGGTCTGAGGTTTTTGACTTGAGTTACTTTGGTGAATGTTGGTGACTTTTACTGAAATGGAGGAAATTGTAAGGGAAAGGTTTGTGGGGGAAAACACACAAGATTTTGGTTAATACAGGATAAACATGAGGCCCCTTTTAGACACTGGAGCATAATCAAATTTGGAATATATAAATCTATATATTTATATATTTCAGGGGAAAGGTCAGGGCTGAAGATACATGCTTGGAAGTCATTGGTGTATAAAACATATTTAAAGTCATGACACCTGGCAAAAAATACCACCTAAGGAATGGTTACAGAGAAAGGATGGCTGAGTCATGAGCCCCAGAGCACTTCAACATCCAAAAACTGGGAAGAATGTGTAGACTAGCAAAAGAAAACTAAATGGCAGTCCCAGTGAGGTATGAGCAAAACCAAGAAAGTATTTTCCCTAGAACATGGGACACAAGTTCTTTCAAGGAAGGATGGTGATGAGTAGAACACAATACCTCTTCTCAACGTGTTCTCAGACTTGGCAAAAAGGATCACAGTTCAGGAGGAGAAACTCTGTAAGACAGGTGAGAAGAAAGTACTGAGGATTCTCAGTTCTTTGATTAAACTCTGCCTCTATGGTAGGAGGTGATCAAAGAATGTTTCACATAAGAAGTAATATTTCAGGGAGACATCTCAGGAAGGGTAGACATTTTCTGGGTATAGAAACCCTAGGCTTTCCTGATAGAAATGTGAGCATGTACAAAGGCAATGTGGTAGAAAAGGTCTAACATGCCTGAGGCATCAAATGTAGAAAGTCATGTGGCAGAAAATGAGGCCCAAAAAGAAGGTTTGAGCCAGTTTGGGAAGACCCCTACACATCAAGTTAAGCTTAGATTTTATCCTGGAAACAATGATAGAACAGAATAAAACAACCTATATCAACAGAAGTGTTCAAGGCATAGTAGTGTGTACTAGAATGCAGATTAGAAAACAGTAATGCATGTTACTATGTATAAAGATAAGAATCACGGACATTCTGGGGCTCCTGGGTGGCTCAGCCAGTTAAGTATCTGACTCTTGATTTTGAGTCAGGTCATGATCTCATCTCAGGTCATGTGTTCAAGCCCTATATTGGGCTCTGCACTGGCAGTGTGGAGCCTGCTTGGGATTCTCTCTTTCTCCTTCTATCTCTTCTCCTCCCCTGCTTGTTCTCTCTCTCTCTCTGTGTGTGTGTGTGTGTGTGTGTGTGTGTCTCCCTCTCTCTCAAAATAAATAAAATAAACATTAAAAGAAAGAATCATAACTGTTCTGGAATGATGTATCTAGCCCCACCCTTTAAAGGTTCTGATCATGAAATGTCCTTGGCAATAAGGTGAGACTGAATTAGAAGATTTCTGAGATCTCTTCCAGCTCAGGAACATTTCTATAACTATGTGGTTAGCTAATATGATCAGGGAATGTTTCCTGAAGACATAAATGCAAAATTTGGTATTGAATGAAATGTAGACATTTTACAAACTAAAAGAAACAGAAAAGGTAGTCTATCAAGGGAAACATCATGAGGAGAAAGAATGAGGTGGTCTTTGGTGCAAATAGTAATCTCTATGTAGATAGGAGCTACATCTGTTATTCATAGTTATCTAGCACCTTCCTGGTCCAGGGTCTGATAAACAATCAGTTCTGGAGAAACGTTTGTTGCATGACTGTGGGAACAGATGAATAAATGAAAGAGGGATGGACCTGTAAGTATATTGGAGGCTATGGCAGATGATGCCTCCAGGTCTGACAGGACCCTGTCAAGGAGGACCTAGAAGTCAATAAGGGAACTGTACCATGGGGACTCCTAAAGAGGAAGCCATGATGTTGACCATCATAAACATATTTTAGAAAATCCCCAAATTAGATTTGTCTCTAAATACATGATGAGCTGAGCAATAGTCTCTCAGTGACCCAAGACAACCTGTTTTTCTGTATGTAGCAACTGTTATTTGTTTCAGGGTGAAAATTCCCCACTGGAGACAAGAGAGCCCAGCTGTGTTTGGGTTTTACAGGCTGTCTCAAGATTTCTCTCAGATGTTTTGGTTTATGGAAAAGTTAAAAATGCAGCATTATCATGATCATTATTACCATAATCACTTATTCAACTACCACTAATAATTAATGTTTACTGAGTACCAATAATATGCAATGGGATTCAACAAGCATTGAATTAGACTTGGCCTCTATCCAGTGGGCTTCTGGTAAATAGGAAAACACAAACATGGTTTATATATTGGCTTCACAGGCTCCCCTTGGTTACCACTTTGCTAAACTGACTGAAACCAAGAAAACCGACTTTAAGGTTGCTGTCAGTGTTTTATACTAACATTTCCCAAAATATATTTGGTAGAGAGAACATTGATAGATTATATATATATATATATATATATATATATATATATACATATATATACATATATATGTGTGTGTGTGTGTGTGTGTGTGTGTGTGTGTGTGTGTATAAACCCAAATAAATTTGGAAGACAATACTTTGAATAAAAGTAAAAACATTCACAACTGTAGGATTTTGCTGAGGTTTAAATGGACTAATATGCCTTGCAAGCACCAAGAAAAGTAAATAATACATAGCATTTCCTAAACTTATTTGGGCATGGAACCATTATATAAAAGACTATAAAATTGCAGTTCAAAAAATAAATTCTAAAAAAATAATTCTAAAATTCAGAATACTTTTTTTTCATTTAAAATATTTATTTATTTATTTATTTATTTATTTTGAGAGAGAAGAGAGAGTGTGAAAGCTAGGGAAGGGCAGTGAGAGAAGAAGACAATCCCAAGGAGCTTTGTGCTGTCAGTGCAGAGCCCCATGTAGGGCTTGATCTCACCAACCATGAAATAAGGACCTGAGCCAAACTCAAGATGCTTAACCAACTGAGCCACCCAGGTGCTCCTAGAATGCTTTTTTGTTTGTTTGTTTGAAGTTTATTTATTTTGAGAGAGAGAAAGTGAGAGAGGGAGAACACATGAGCAGTGGAGGGACAGAGAGAGAAGGTGAGAGAGAGAGAGAGAAAGGAACAGAGAGAGAGAGAGAGAGAGAGAGAGAGAGAGAATCCCAAGCAGGCTCCCTGCTGCCAGTGCAGAGCCTGACACAGGGCTGGATCCCACAAACCATGAGATTGTGACCCTAGCCAAAATAGAGTCAGACACTAAACAAACTGAGCCACCCAGGTCCCCCAGAAGGCTTTTTTTTTTAACAAGAAAAATATTTTATTTCCCAGATCTGGTTGGGTTGCTGTTTTCTCAATTCACCAACACATTAGTAACGTGTCACCAAGGAGCCATTGTGGAAATGTGCTTGATCCAAGAAGTGGTCCCCAGAATCCCCACAGCATTCGGACACCCAGGAAATTGGATGATAATGATGACAATCTTTTTCAGTGCAGCATAAAGATTTGAGGACCATGCTTTAACAATTATTAAGACAGTTGGAATTCCTGACACACACAATGGTTAAATAAGTAAAACTGATCATACATGTTGGTAAGGATGGAGAGCAACTGAAACCCTCCTACCATAAGAGTTATTGCTGGGGGTGTAAGACAGGGAAGATACTTTGGAGAACCATTTTGCACTTTCTTAGGAGGTTAAACACTGTACTATACCAGAACGATTCTGCTCCTAGGTATTAATTTAAGAGAAATGAGTAAACATGTCCACAAAACATTTTATTTTTAAAATCCCTAAGTGGAAACAGTGTAGATGTCTATCACTAAGGTAATGGATATACAAATTATGCTATATTCATCAGCAGAATACTACTCAGCACTATAAAGAAACAACCTACTTTCCTACATAAGAGCATGGCTAAATCTTAAATAAATAAATAAATAAACAAATAAATAAATAAATAAAATAGTAATAAATTAGGTTAAGCAAAAGAAGCCAGATATGAAAGATTTTACATTGTTTGATTCTGTTGATATCAAGTTCTCAGAGTCAAAACTAATTCACAGTGATAGAAATCAATCAGTGGTTGCCTTAAGTTAAAGGGGAGACAGTGGCAAGGTGAGTGGAAATTGGAAGGACCTTGAGGGAATTCTGTGAGGTAAAGGAAATGCTCTATTTCTTGATTAGGGTGTTAGTTACATGAGTGTTTAAAATTGTCAAAACACATCAAATGAAACACTTAACATCCCTGCATTTGATTATATGTAACTTAAAGCTCAATGAAAACAAAGAAACAAAACTATTTGGAACCCAAGCCCCAGGCAGCAGCTTTGTGTGGGATATGTCAGCACAACAGCCATTAATTTCACAAATGCTTGCCTATGAAATATACAGAAAATTGCAAAGTAACCCTTTTGTTATGACTCAAAGGATAGTGCTCATGCTAATCTTTTGGGATGAACGTGGTTAATGTCAACACCCTCACACTTGGATAAGCTTGGACAAGTCTCCTGAGGAGTGAAATTAAGAACCAATTCCATATATGTTGTGTCCATGTGCTCCAGCATGTCTCCTTATGAAAGAACATATTTCTGATATATGGTCAGCTGATGAGTAGCACTTTATTTTTTAATTAAGATCATCACTGACTCTTGGGGCGCCTGGGTGGCGCAGTCGGTTAAGCGTCCGACTTCAGCCAGGTCACGATCTCATGGTCCGTGAGTTCGAGCCCCGCATCGGGCTCTGGGCTGATGGCTCAGAGCCTGGAGCCTGTTTCCGATTCTGTGTCTCCCTCTCTCTCTGCCCCTCCCCCGTTCATGCTCTGTCTCTCTCTGTCCCAAAAATAAATAAACGTTGAAAAAAAAAATTAAAAAAAAAAAAAAAAAGATCATCACTGACTCTTATGTTTAGACCATATTTTATATTCTTTATCTCAGCCTGGCACTTTGTTTATTCATTGGTGGCTGCTGTCCTTAGACTCCTAAAGCAGCCAATCAGCATTAAGAACAACACCAATTGGAATGCTAGGGTGGCTCAGTCGTTATGCTTCTGACTTTGGTTCAGGTCATGATCTCATGGTTTGTGGGTTCGAGTCCCATGTCAGGATCTGTGCCGACAGCTCAGAGCCTGGAGCCTGCTTTAGATTATGTGTCTCTCTCTCTTTCTCTTCCCCTCCCCTGCTCATGCTCTGTCTCTGTCTCAAAAAATAAATAAACATTAAAAACTATTTTAAAAAGAGCAACACCAATTAACCTTAGAAACTAAAGAGTCAACACAAGCAAAATGAATAGCTTTATCAGGCTCTTCTAGTATCACTGTGATGAGAAGGCAACAGTCATCAATTATTATTTAACATGTCATTAAACTAAGAATAAAAGAATCAGCATAACCATAGTCTACACATAAAGTTAGGATTGATGAATAATTCTATGTTTTGATTTTTTTAAGAGAATTATTCCCTCAATATTGCTCTTAGATTCTCTGCTTGGACTATAAAATCCTTGATTCAGTGCCTCTTCGGGGAGCACATACATCCCCTTCTCTATCTCTAGACTGTTCCCTCAATTTTCTTCTTTCCCCTCTTCTTCTTCCTCCCACCTCACCATCACCACACTTCACACTTAGTGAGCACTTACTGTGGACCAGGTACTCTGTGCTCTGTACTTTAATTTATATACATTTATTTAATTATTTCTTAACTTATAGTTGGAAGTGGTGTTATTAACCCAATTTACATGTTGAAAAGTGAATTGGAAAACACATGTAACTTATGGGAGAATGCAAATTTAGACTTAGAAGTTGGTGTTTGTTCCTAGGTCTGTTTGATTCCGGCTGAAGTTCCTATACACGAGAGCATATCACTTCACACGCTTTGTCCTTTACTTTGGTGTAGGTATGTTTTTTTTAATGATTATTTATTCTTGAGAGAGAGAAAGAGATGAAGGGAGGGACAGAGAGAGAGAGAGAGAGAGAGGATCCAAAGTGTGCCCTGCGCTGACAGCAGAGAGCCTGATGATGCAGTGATGAACCCTGAGATCATGACCCAAGTCAAAGCTGGATGCTTAACAGACTGAGCCACCCAGTGCCCTTAGGTAATGTTTTAACATGTATGTTATTATATCCTGTATGGTTGCTGGAATTCGAACTGGCTAGCATTCCTTAACTTTAAATACCTGTCACTGTTATGTTTGTTTGCTTTTACTTAAAAGGCTTCCATGCATTTAAAATTGAATAAACTAACTTCCCAGTGAATTATTTTATTTTATGTCACCTCAGATATAACAGTGAACTTCATTTGATACAGTATTTGCTTTTTAGAAATGTTTTCAGGGAGTTCTTTGTATATCAAACTTTTTCAAGTGAATTACTTTAGATATCCTGAGAGAGTTAACAAGTAAAAGGAAAAAAAAAAAAAAATAGAATCCTCTTCCTGAAGTAAGTGATTGCTTGAATACACCAGTCCACGCTCCCTGACTTTCTGAATCTTTTCACCCCACCCCTCACCACACCAGGCACTCTGAGAAAAAAATACAAACATCTTCCAGAAAAGTGTGTGTTCTTTATTCCAGGTGAGATTTGCTTCAGGCTTGACCCCCAGCCCCATAGTCTGTGTTGGAGATTAAGAGTGTTCCCCTTCTCTGAAGTTTGCACTGACAATAACACGGAACAGACTTGACCACTTCTCTAAGCCACATCTTGGCCTTTTTTAGTTTTCCAGAATCAAAGCTATGTTCAACACAGAAGACATCCCTAGCCCCTAAAGGCCTCCCTAAGACAAGCCTCCAGCTCCCAGTTCAGTTGAACTAATCTCACTCCTTCCTGAAGTCCTTGTCCCTGTGTTACAACCTCAATCTGAGAGGGATGGGGGCATCTACTCTCCCTCCACCCTGAACAATGGGTCCTCTTTGGCTGTGATGCCTGTCACTATCTGGTTCTGTCCAGAAGAGGGCAGGCTGGCTGTCGAGGAGGGTATGTAGCCAGGAGAGGGGTATGTAGCAAGGAGACTGTAGTCAGAGAGCTTCAGGTAGCATTTGGAGACTTGGCTTTAGGAGCCATCTTAGGCAGGGCAATCACTCTGGCCCTCAGCATCGTCACTGGAAAACAAAGGGTCTAGACTCCATCAGTGGCCTTCAGCCTGGGGAATGTGGGTCCACAGGGGTCCATGTGGGGAGCATCAAGGTTCATGAATTGTTTTTGGTATTTCAGAAGCTCATCAAGGTCCACAGATGGTTGATTTACCTGTTTTGAACTGAAATCATATCAATTAAGCATAATGAATACTCAGACTAAAAGGACACCTGCATCTAAAAATTAAAAAAAAAAAAAAGGGTTGGAAAAACTAATACAATTTGTTCAGTAAGAAAAATATTTTAAAATATAAGATCCATGGGGGAATACTTTTTGAAAGGAGGCTTAATGCTGAGAAGGTAGGGAAAAACTATATAATTTCTCAGATTCCTTCAAGCTTTAAGAGTGTGGTTCTGTGATTTGAAGTTTACATATGGATATAATATATATGGTAAAAGCATGAGTGTGTGTGTATATACTATTTGAATCACTTATGCTTATAGTTTCAAAGATTTTTAAGGGCTCTACACATCTGCACAACAAACACTGAAGTAGATTCTCTTGCCATCCTTATTTTACAGAGGACTTGGGGAGAGGTTAGGGCACTTGACCAGGGCCACACAGATCTATTTGTCTATGTGTCTATCATGAATTTATATAGATGCAAAGACCTGTATATCTATCTGTTTGTAACGTGTCTATATGTGAGACATAGAAGTTTCACTTGAATTCAACATGCCTACAGTGTATGAAACAGTATTGCACAGTGCAAAGTTTTTTGTGCTGAAATGGTGGTGCTCAGGCATCCATGAAAAAATAACCACAGCCTATGTGGCATCAACAACAAAAACTTATTTTCTCACAGTTCTGGAGGCTTGAAGCCCAAGGTCAGGGTGCAAGCAGAGTTGTTCCCCTTTGAGATCTATCTTGTGGTCTTGTGGATAGCCACCCTCTTGCTGGCCCTTCTTCTGGTCTTTTCCCTGTTTTTCTACATTCCTGGTGTCTCTTTGTGTGTCCTGATATCCTTGCATAAGGACAACAGTCTGATTATATTAGGGCCCATCCTTGAGGCCTCATTTAATTTAAGTACCTAATTCAGGGTCTCACCTCCAAATTCAGTCACATTCTAAGGTATGAGGGCTAGGGTTTCAGCATGTGCATTTGGGACAGAGGTGGGTAGGGAAGCCATAATTCAGCCCAGGAAAGAGGTGAATAGATTTCCCTAATTTGTGCTTTACAGCTACACATACAAGACAAATTTAAAAATCCCTGTAAGTGACACTTTTGTTTCTATGAACTCAGTGACCTATTTAGTGGAAAACAATAGGAGAAATGGGAGAAGCAAACATGTCATAGTGCTGGGATTAAGGCCAGTCTCAAGATCTTTTGAACTTTCACACAGACTCCTCCCAATCCATCCTGTGTTCTAATCCCATGGGCCCTGCTGTGACTCAGGAAGGGAGCCCAAAAGTGAGTGGAGAGAGGGAAATAAGAAAGCTCTAGTGGGCCAAGGCTGATGAAATAAAACAGCAGTGTGGCAAACAGGAGCAGGACCTCCAACCATGGTCAGTGGGGAGACTCGGCAGACAAGTGGGGGCTAAGACAGACTTGTGCTGGGAACCAAGGATTATGGCTGCTGTTCACTCAGGACAGGTGGCCCACAAAGTTGAAGTGCCAGGTACAGCTATTCATTTTACCTGTAGTGGCAACAATTGAGGACTTTGAAGGAGAGATCCAAGCTTGGTAGGTATCCTGGTTCCAATAATACATTCTGAGGTGTGGAGTGGAGTTTTGCCCTGGTGAGTCATGAGCATAAAAGAAACATTGAGACAGGAGACTGATCCTGTGAACTAAGTATAACAACAGTGAGCTTAGAAAGAGAAGCCACAGGATACCAGACATTTTGTGGTCACTACAAACAACTTTCTGTTCTGCACATTAGTGGGAGGCTGAGATTTTGAGTACACAGTTTACCTTGATCAGGTACAGGATGGGGCTGGGCTGGGCCAAGTCTGAGGATCCAGGTCTTTTTGCTCCTGGGTATGTCTGGGACAAGCAAGGACTAACAGGGATAGACCATAGGGACACTGAGGTCTGGTGGGGGTTTGACCTTGTTGCTTTCCTGTATTTGCCTGGATTTTTTTCCCTCTACTTTGTGTACAAGTCCAGTTCCTCTTAATTTGATCTCTCCTTGACTGCAAGTTCCAGAATGCATTCTGCCCTGGTGCCTTCTCACTGAAAATTATAAACAGGATAAATACCAGGGCAAGGAATTTACTCTGGGGAGCAAAGCTGCAAAGGAAGAAGGCGGGCTACCTGACCCAATTGGTCTGTTTCCATCTCTAATGTTTCTGACTCTGTGATTATGGTTCTATGAATATGATTGCTGCCACACATTTGGTCTGCTTGCTTAGATAAGGTAGGCCACTTTGCCCCTCCAGAGAGCAAGAGCAGGCTCCTCTCCCTCACCTGAGGTCACCCATCTCTCCCATCCTTTCTGCTGCTAGGCCCAAGGATAAATCAGGATGTGTGACACCTGGTACGTGCACTGATGGCTCTTTCTAATGAATTGGCATTGGGTTGCAGGGAGTTCTGTTGCTGTCTCCAAATAGAGGGTCTGGTTTGAATCTCCCCTTCTTTTGTGCCTTCTGGGTCCCTTGCAAAGTTATTCCTTAATGTAGTTCTAGATTATGAATGCTAACTTGAGTGATGGCAGGAAAAGACTGACTCTACCTTTAGGAAATTTCTCCCTTTCAAAATGCAATCACCTGGGCTGTGCCATAGTTTTGCACAGAACACAGGGGTCCACAGTCATGTCCTCCTCCATACCACCAAGAGGGAGGGAATTGGATTATTCATACAAATAAAGTTCCTTTAGGGACAACCTTTTAATCTGTGTGGGTCTGTGAGATTGCCACCGCCTCACTTACAGAGTAGGGTTTCCTATAAGGGAGGGCCTGGAATAGGTGGGTTCTCTGTCCTTAGTTGCCCCAGGACTCTCCTGCCCTTCAGCTAATTACCCACTTTGTGTGCCTTGCATTGGCTGGGAACCCTGCTCCTGATAATGGCTCTGCTAAAGGTCATTCATTTACTTGGTGGTTGCTGTTTGGCACCTCTTGTCCTTGATGGAGGGGTTACTGATTTGCATGTGAGATTGCTGTGCATTAAACAGCTGTTCCCTCTAACCAGATGCTTAATCTGGTTCCCCTTCCAAGCTGAGTAAAGGGAACAGACTCACTAGCTTGCAGTTGAGAGAAATGATCTGAGAGGCTAAGGACACATGAAAAGAACTCCTTGGTGGCTTGGGGTAAAATCTTCTTGGGTTAATTTTGAGGACATAAGAAGCATTTTTTAAAAAATGGGTGTGGGGGGGCGCCTGGGTGGCGCAGTCGGTTAGGCGTCCAACTTCAGCCAGGTCACGATCTCGCGGTCCATGAGTTCGAGCCCCGCGTCAGGCTCTGGGCTGATGGCTCAGAGCCTGGAGCCTGTTTCCGATTCTGTGTCTCCCTCTCTCTCTGCCCCTCCCCCGTTCATGCTCTGTCTCTCTCTGTCCCAAAAATAAATAAACGTTGAAAAAAAAATTAAAAAAAAAAATGGGTGTGGGAATAGTTGATTCATTGGATTGGTAGCCTATTGATGTGCTGATACTGAGCTCTCAATGCAGCACTTTGAGGTAGTGAGACAGACGCCATGTGGCCATGCCTTCACTGCCCCATGGCATAATGAGGCAGGGAGTCCTGTTGCTGGGGGCTGTGGTACCAGTGGGGAGCCATGGTTCAGTGCAAGCCCACTGCAAAGCACAGTTCCTGTGACTGGAAGTTCACCTCTGCTTATTCCATTTATCTGAAATCCTGGCCCAGGCTGTGTGCTGCAGTGATATAGTTGCCATGGAGAACTTGTATATTCTTGGCTTCCTTGCTGCTTTTACAGGCAGAATTACAGAAGAGAATGTCTTTGCTGCTAGGAAATATAAATATTACACAGAGATGCTCATTTTCTCCCTCTATGATGATTATTACCAAAGATATGCAAGAAGACTTCATTACAGAGCATTGTCCTTCATAATGAGCCCTCCGTACACTGTTACAGGGATGAATAAGCCTGCAAGGAATGGATTGTGTTAACCCTCAGCTATCTACTATACAGATATTAACTAGAACTATTTATATATTTAATAGATTCTTATAGAATGCTTACAATGTACAAGACCCCAGGGATACAGAGACAAATAAGATGTTACCCTGCCTTCAAAGATCTTATATTCTAGTAAAGGAAAATAGAACCACAAACAAATAAATCTAAAAAAAAAAAAAATTAACATATGTTACAATAGATTCCTGTACCAGGTGCAAAGAAGAGGCCTAAAATATTTATTTTTTCCCCTGGGGGATTTGTCAGGAAGACATCCTGAAAGAGGTATTCCTTGAACTGAGTAACAAATATTCCATAAAGCATCCTAGATATATCTTTAGCACATAAGTTTTGCCCTCATCGTGTACTGGTACTCCTCCTCTGAACATTTATGTCCATAATTTATGTCCATGTTCCAGACAAGGAAGTAGGGGAAGGTGAAGGCAAAATCTAAAGAGGTATATGTCAGCTGAATCTGCTCTCAGGCTTTCCTGGAAGTCCTGTTAACTAACATGACCTACCCAACTGCAAGACAGCTAGAATTGCTCAGTAATTTTCAACTGGGCACATGGATATTCTGAATATAATTGTAGTTTGGTTAGTAAGGCTTGGTAATCAGATGGTATCCAAGAGAGAACCAACAGTCTTCAACTCCTGGTACTCATGTTCTTGTGTAATCTTCTCCCCCTCTGAATAAGGCTGAGTTGTGTGACCAATAGGTACAGTGGCAGTAATGGTGTATGTTTTTCAAGGCTGGGTCATAAAAGGCTTTGCAGCTTCCACCTTGACCTCTTGTTGTGAGGACAATTAAGCAGCCCTTTGGAGAGATCCATGTTGAGAGTAACCAATTTCTAGTCATGTGAGTGAGCCCATTTGTAGTGGATCTCATAGCTACAGGCAAACTTTCAGATGACTGCAGCCACAGTTGACATTTGACTACAACCTTATGAAAGATCCCTGAGCTAGAAACATACAACCAAGACACTCAAATCCCTGACCCACAGAAACCATGAAACAATAAACGATTATTATTGTTTCAAGCCACTAAGCTTGGGGTCATGCAGCAAAAGATACTTAAATAATAAGGAAAACAGGAACACTAGCTAATGAGCAGACAACTAAAAGGGTTGACCATACCGACCAAATGGCCTCTATATGCATTATATAGATAAGGTGCTGCACCTGCTATCAAAGCCTCCTCCTCCCCACCCAGCTGGGAGTTTTGGGCCTCCTCCCCTTTTGTTTGCTCAAGTACATTACCACTCTGATGAAATGTTTATCAAGGTCAATATTGAATAATGTGTTACCAGATCCATTGACCATTTTCCATGAAATATTTTCCATTTTCCATGGAACAGTTGACCATGATGAATCACTCTTTTCTTGACTTTTAGTACCTTCAAATTCTCATGGGTTTCCTACTAACTTCCTAGAAGCTTTTTTTCTGTTCTATTTGAGGTTCTTCTTTTTTAGTGTTCAATTGATAAGTGTTGGCATATTGAAGATCTAGGTCCTGACCTGACACAAGTTTATTTCTCAGTCTATACCTTTTTAAACATAATCCCAACCGGTATTCTGACTTTAAAGACCAATTACAGTATTTGTAATTATAAGGTAATGATTCCAAAATTCATATAGAGAGTTCAGTATACTGGTTTAAAGCATCAACTTTGGGATTAGACAACCCGGGTTTCAATCCTAGGTCTGTTACTTGAAAATTTGAGTGACCATGGACAAATTACCTAATCTCAATTTTCTCATTTATGTAGTTAGGGCAAGCATAGTATCTATAATCACACTTAGAAGGCACTCAAACATAAGCTGCTCCTACTACACTATTATTATTACTTTTGTTACTGGGCGTCTCTACTGGGTATCTAGTGGATATCTTAAATTTACATCAAAAACAGAATGTTTGGTTTGCCATGGACCTCAACTGCTTCTCTCTATTTACTATGACTTAGCAAATGGTAAAACTATCCATATGGTCACAGCAAATATTAAAAACATCGGAGTCTTCCTTAATTCTTCACCTTCCTTTATTTCAAATAATAAATGTAATAGGAAGCCCTGGTGTCCCTATATCCACAGCACATGCTCAATCTATTCATGTCTCTCCATCATTCATGCTGTTACCTTCATCCTAGCTACTACCATTTTCAGCCTGAATTACCAGCCTCTATCCTGGTCTCCATGCTTTCACTTTTGTATCCCTTTCCCAATAATAATTTCTCAATACAGCAGAGTTATCTTTTTAAAGCATAAATCAGATCACATCACTTATATGTTAAAAATCCTGAAATGTCCAAGGGCATTTAGCATAAAATTCCAGCATGTCTTCTATAGTTGTGCTCTCAATCCAATTACCCATTTTTTTTATATACATTATCAATTTTGTTTCCATCATCATATATTTTATTTTCATTTTTCTATATTTTTTGTCCTGGAATTTTCTGTTTATTTTATTTGTAACTCCCCCTATTAGACTATACATACAATAACAACATGTGTCTTATGTCTCTGATTCATTGATATATCCTTAGCACTCATAATTCTAGATATCTGAATTTGAGGGGAGTTGTCTGCATGTGACTGACTCAGTATACAATTAGACTCATGATTTTGGAATGCAGAATAGTTTTGGGAGGTATATACAGTTTCGAGATCCATTTGTATTTATCATAAATGACCTAACTCAATATTAGACTTACCCTTCACATTAGTCCCCAGAAAAGGGAAGAGCTGTCTTACCTTAGAGTCCATGTGGAGCATTCTGTAATCCAAAGTGCTCTCTTAGTTACTTATGTAGAGCAATAGAGTAATGTTTGGGCAGACACATTAACCTGAAACTACCTCAATCAATGTTACTTTGGGATACTTAGGAGGTCATTTAATAGAATCAACTGAGAAAAAAAGTTAAAGATTTTTAACACTGATTTAAATATTTTTTGAAGCTGCTACCTAATAATTACAAGTGTTAGAAATTATTATAAACAGAATTTTAGAAATAATTTAAAAAAGGAGCATAAATAGGGATCACAAATATATAGTTTATGAAAAAAAACAAAACAACATTTTTATGCAAATGGATACTAATGGTTCAGAGTTTAATTTCCACTTATGGCATTATAAGGAGATTCAAAAGGTCAAAATGTGCTCTAGCTCAAATATTGGAATAAAAATGATATGCCTTGGAAAGCTGTGTTGCATCCAACATTACTTCCCTAGGGATATCTAAGAGACAAGATATCATGATCCATGGGCATAGCTGAATTGGCCATGTCAGAAAAACAGTGACATTTCTGAATTAGTGTATTGGTTTATATGTTATTTTACTTTATTTTTATTTTTTAAACTTTTTCTTTTTATTTATTTATTGAGAGAGAGAGAGAACAAGAGTGTGCAGGGGAGGGGCAGAGACAGGAGAGAGAGAATTCCAAGCAGGCTCTGCATTATCAATTCAGAGCCTGATGCAGGGTTCGAACTCATAAACTGTGAGATCATGACCTGAACTGAAATGAAGAGCTGGATGCTAACCGACTGAGCCATCCAGGCACCCTGGTTTATATGTTATTTTAAACACATATATTAATTTATTTTAAAGAATTAAATATGAGTACATAAACATTTGATTATATCATTTACTTTCCTAAAAATAGTCAAAATTCTGTTTTCATTTGAAAAATGTAAGGTTGTATGATAGTCGTGGTAGTTTCATTCTGATCTGTACAGTAAGTGGTAGCTGAAACAGGAAGAGGGTTTCATGGGGCATAAAAACAAAAAGGCTGAGGATAGAGTGTTAGGGGTTACAAATACTAAGAGATCAGGAAAAATTCTATATAGAAGAATTGACAGAAATGAGAATTTTAGGTAGGAAAATTAAGAAAAAGTAATGATGTTGAATCTAAGAGAAGAGATCATATAAAAATAAGTTTTTTTTTAAATAACAGTACAAATAATGGAGTGGTCCATGATGTCCTGGCCTTTTCTATGGAGAGGTCAAGTGAAGGCAAGGCTGAAAGAATTTGTTGCATTTACATAGTAAACTCTCTGATTACCTTGGCCATGACAGTTGGACAGTTGAAATGGAATGAACAATAAGGTCAGAAGCCTGTTGCAAAGGTGAAGAATAGAAGGGAGGGGAGTACGGATACAAAGTGTATATTCTTTTATAATTCATTTGACTGTAGAGAAGGAGAGGTATGTAACTTGGCTAAGAGGAGATTTATAGTTTAAGGAGGTTTTTGTTTGTTTGTTTTTTATTTTGTTTTGTTTTTAATGAGGGGAAAGTATTGGATGTCTATATACATTTCTTCAAGAGCCAGCAGAGAGTGAAAAGTTCAGAAACTAAAGAGGGCTGCAAGGTCTGAGCAGAGAGAGCAGGAGAATGGATTGGGCGGCCAGATGGGGAGATTAGTTTTGTCTAGATGAAGGAGCACTTCTTCCTTTGGGCCAAGAGGTAATGAGATCAGGTACAAATACAATTTTGTGAGCTGGGAGGTCAGAAAGTAGAGGATATCACTTGGCTCCTAGAATTTACCTAAGTCAACCTTGGCAAGTACCTTGAAGTCAAGTACATTGTTCTGAAGTTACCAGCACTCCTGTATTTAGAAGCAGCTTGATCAGCAGATGGAAGAGTCTGAATTTTCAGTTTAGTTGCACATAACATTGTTAATAAGATTTGAGAGAAGCTATGATCTCCGCCATGTTTTAGTACTTAGTTCCCTTTCCACTTGACCCAGAAACCCCTTTCTCACAGTGTTGCCTTGGGGAGAAGGAGGAGAAACTTCATTTCCCTACCCAATATTCTCAGCTGAGCATAGTCTCCGTGGCTTTCTGGGCTTCCATGTGCCAGCCTATTAAAGGGAGTGTTAAACTTCATCTCTAACATTTTATATATCTATAAACACTTAGCTCATATGATGCCTTTAAATAATAAAACAAGGTGGAATATAATTAAGGGGCAAAATGAGTTGTACAGACAATTTGTGCTGTGAGCAAGTCTTTTTAAGTTGACTAATGTGACATTATTCTCAAGGAAAAGAAAACTTCAGCATTTTATTTTCAGAATTACCCTGATCCAAATTAGGTCATGGATGTGTGAGGGGGGAGGACTGGAAAAGTCCCAGAGAGCCTCTTAGGTGATATAAACTCTTGATTTTCTTTGTAATCCCACTGAAGGGAGAGGAAAGGCCAAAGCAATATGGCTGTGGCTGAGAACAACTTTGCTTCTGTCTGAGGCACTATTTCTGCTTGCAGAACAATAAGCCTTCAGGCCAGTGGACGAGTCTGTTATCAGTCTGCGGCAGGCTGAGAAATAATCTCCAACCACTAGCAACAATGGGTGCCGTATCTCAGGCCAGGTAATGAGTAGTCTTTAAACTGCATCAGCTCGATTGTATTATCCTTTGGTTTTACACTTCTCAGCCTAGAATAGTCTTATCTTTTGCTCTTTTTGTTGTTCTCTGGAGCCCCTCCCCCTCCACAAAGGAAAAGATATTAGGTGACCTTTCTTCCTTTCCTTCCTGTTTCAAATTTGAAGCCACAGCAGTATAATAAGTCTCTATAAAAATACACATATGTTCTTGCATAATTAAAATTACCTGCCTCAGTTTCTTTTGTTCAGTATCTGAGCCAAAATAGCCAAATGCATATCAGCTACATATTAATGACACAGACTCAAGGTGACAGCCCTGGGTGCTTATTGGGGTCATGATCTCTGAGCAGGCAAAAGATTAATCTACATCTAGGCAAATCCCTTGGATCCTGTGTTGGAGACACTTAGCACACCAGCTTTTAAACACCCTCACAGACAACTAGTAAGAACTAAGATCCTGGGCTGCCAAAGCCAACTGTTTCCACACTGCAGATGCAGTTCAAACCATTAATTGGTTCTTTCAATTTATTCCATTTAAAAGCCATTTCTTATTTCAATAGGAGGTGGCCATGCCTGATAAAAGTTTATTTTTTCAAACAGAGTAACTTAGACTTTCTCCCCTGACCTCTCCCTCTGCTATTGTCTTGTATCTATGAGGCAGTCTTCCTGAGTCTGAAGGGAAGGATGGCTCAGTGGGAAGAAGGGAAGTTAACATACTCAAGAAGATCGCAATTTCTCTCTCTAAGTGAGTGTGTGTTTGGTAGAGGCCAAGTCAAAATTATTTCTTTTTTTAAAATGTTTGTTTATTTTTGAGAGAGAGAGAGAGAGAGAGAGAGAGAGAGATAGCGTGAGTGGGGGATGGGCAGAGAGAGAGGGGAACAGAGGATCTGAAGCAGGCTCTGCACTGTCAGCAGAGAACCTGATGCAGGGCTCGAACTCACGAACCATGAGATCATGACCTGAGCTGAAGTTGGACCCTTAACCAACTGAGCCACCCAGTTGCCCTCAAAATTATTCCTAATTCACAAGAAAGGAAATGACAGGAATGTGAAACAGTGACCCAAATATGTAAAATGAGTCTACAATCAACCTTTTTTTTTCCTTCCATTTTTAAAGACATGTGTAGGTTAGTGGTAAAAAGCAAAGAATTTTGTTTCATTAAAAAAAAAGGCATTTGGAATAGTTTCTATTCCAAATGAATTTCTAAAGGAGTTAAACAAAAAAATGCGTTTGAAAATATGTTGGATATTTTTATAACCTTGAGTTTGGGAATAACCTCTTAAGCAAGACTCTAAGTGCAGATGTGATAAAGAAAAGGTTGACAGATTTGACAATGTTAAAACATATTACAATGAAATAGAGACTCATCAGTGGAATAAAAAATTACAAGGCCGCCTGGAAGAAAATATACTCAATATTTATAAGGAAAAAAAGAAACAAACACAGAATATATACAGAATTCTCATAAATCTAATACAAGGGAAAAAAACACAACTCAACAGAAAAAAATGAGTAAATAAATAGGAAATAGTAGAACGAAATAAATGAAAAATATAAAAAGATGATTTATTTCAGTAGAAATAAGTCATTACAAATTATGACAAGGAGATATTTTAAAGCAATGCTATTGGCAACATATAAGGAGATAAATTACATTTGATTTGGGTGAGGACCAGGGAGGTGGGCATCCTCACGAACTGTAGGTAAGAGTAATAATTTGCAAGCCCAAGGTAGGCCAATTGGGTAGCATTAATCAAATTTTATTTCAGCGTTTCTAAGAATCTTTTCTAAAGACATTCTTGTAACATGACCAAACAGAGATGTAGAGGGGTGTTCATGGAGGCATAGTAAACTGAGGGAAGTTAGAAACAATCTAAATGCTGATTAAGATGGGGAACATTTAAATAAAATATGGTATGTCTTTTTATACAACCAATAAAAAGAATAAGTAACAGCCATAAGGACACAGAAAGGAATGTCCTGGAAAAGATGCAGAGTAGTAAATATATTATTATCCCATGTATATAAAATTAAAAAAAATCAATGTGTGTATATGTCTTTCTATCTGTGTATCTGCACAGACAATGTAATACTAAGGATGTAGCACACATTGTGAACCATGCTTTCCTCTGGGGAAGGGAACGAAGAGAGAGTATGAATAGCAACTGATTTATATCTTACACAACATACTTCTTCATTATTTGAATCTTTTACCAATGAATCTATTCACCTATTAATTGCATAAGAGGGAAGAAAGAAAAAAATTCAGATCCCAGTCATAAGGTTTACTTATTATTAATAAATAGAGCAGTTTACTCCACATGGAGTTAATTTAGAATGCCCTGAGAAAGGATCAATGCTTTGGTTATCTTCCCAGATAAAAGGTTAAGATAAGGGTCATCAAGATAAGAAATAACTAATGAAAATAGAGATATCTGTTTAATGGAAAAGGCCATATGCTCATTCATTAATTTGACAAATAAGTATAGAGCAACTTTCGAAGCATGAGAGACACAGAAGAGAGCAAAGCAAAGTTCTTGACTTCATGGAGCTTAAATTCTAGTAGCCAGGTGGAAAGCGGTGGTGGTGGGAGTGGGGGTCAGACAATACATAAGTAAACACGTACATATATAATGTCAGATGGTATGAAGCCCTCTGGCACAAACATAGACAAAGTAAGGAGGCTGGGAAGTCTGATGGTTGGGAGTGTGATTCCATGTGAGGTAGTTGGTTAAGATCTCACTTCTAAGCAGAGGCCTGAAGGAAGAAACTAGCTCCATCTGGAAGAATTTACCAGACAAGGACAGCAAATGCAGAGGCCTTGAAAGAGGAAGTTTCTTGATGTTAGAAATGCAGAAAAACAAACAGTGGTATGGAGCTCAGGGAAATTACAGGGAGATTGGGGAAATAATGAAATGAACTTTGTTTATGTGCTAAGTGATTTATATAAATTATTTAATCTTCTAGACTCCAGGGAGATGATAATAATATTTCCATGTTCAGGAAGAAGAAACTGTCATTCAAAGCAGTTAAGTAACTTTCCCAAGGCTACATGGCCTTTCCTATTGTATGACGGAGCTATATTTGAACCATGGTCTCTTTGAATTTGGGAAATATGCCCAGGTCTAGAACAGTAGGACCCAAGCTTATCTGCATTTCAGAAACTGTGGAATTAGAATTCCCCAGAGAGAGGCCCAATAATCTGTATTTTTAGAAATCTACTTAAATGATATAGATGATTGTTCTGCCAAGTTTAGGAACCAAGTACCTCATCTAAGCACCGCCCTCGTGCAGATGAGAAAATGGATGTCCTCAAAGGTTTAATGGCCTATGAGTTAACCCTCAGTGTGTCAGAGCAGGGACTAAACCCAGATCCCCAGACCTTCAAAGTTTCTAAAAGTTTGAAGTGCAGAAAGGTAGGTCTTCTCAAAGGGTAATATGCCTAAGAATCACCTGGAGTCTTTTTACATTCCAGAAGCTGTTCAGTACACCCAGGGAAGGACCTGAGATTCTACAGGTTTAGCCAGCAACCTAACAATGCCAGCGCTTCTGGTCAGGGGCCACATTTTATTTTATTTTTTTTTAAATTTTTTTTTTCAACGTTTATTTATTTTGGGGACAGAGAGAGACAGAGCATGAACGGGGGAGGGGCAGAGAGAGGGAGACACAGAATCGGAAACAGGCTCCAGGCTCTGAGCCATCAGCCCAGAGCCCGACGCGGGGCTCGAACTCACGGAGCGCGAGATCGTGACCTGGCTGAAGTCGGACGCTTAACCGACTGCGCCACCCAGGCGCCCCAGGGGCCACATTTTAAACAGCAAGAACTCAAAGGAACCTGGGTGGCTCAGTTAAGTGTCTGACTCTTGATCTTAGCTCAGGTTGTGATCTCACAGTTCGTGAAATCGAGCCCCACATCTGGCTCTGTGTTGACGGTGTGGAACCTGCTTGGGATTTTTCTCTCTCAGTGTCTCTCTTCCACTCCCTTGCTTGTACTTTCACATTCTCTCTCTTAAAATAAATAAATAAACTTAAAAATGTTTAAAAAAGTAAACAGTAAGAACTCAGAGTTTCCTGGAGAGTCTGTTAGAGTGGTCTGGGCCTCATCCCTAGACTTAGAGATTAGAAAATGAAGTACTTTCATTTGAGTATGTGACAAATACTATCTTTGACCAGTTGTATAAGTGTGTGATGATCTTAGGGGAAAAGATGGTGGTTGAAGGGGACAAAATGAGAAGGGAAGGAAATGAACTGATGTGGGCCAAGGAGGTAATGAATTCTCTAAAGCACAACTCCCACATTATGGTTACACAGAAATTGTAAGGAGAAAGTTGAGGCAATTATGCACATAAGTCAAACATCCCAAAGTTCTTACTTCATGGATCTGGACAAGTGGATATTTTTAAACCTGATTAATCCAGATAATTGGGGTGGGGAAAATCAGTTAATCAGTTCCTATACTTGCCCCACCAGACAGTGAAGCAGCATGCCGGAAGAGCGTTAGAGGTCATTTCAAAATGGTTGGCCCTACTTTCCTGAGGTCTAGGAATTTTGCCATCTTTTCTACCCTGGCCTTTCCCCCTGTGTGACCTTCAGGGAAAACTTCCATCTGTGAACTCAAGCACTGCTTTCCAGCAAAACCTAATTATCCAGTCCTGGTCACTGGCCACCCTCTCTCTGTGGAAATTCACTTCACTGCCATGAATTGCATATTTGCCTAAGAGATGGGTCAGGCAGATTAAGATATATTGTCTTGATTGTTGGATCCCTGTTCCTTCTTCCCTTCCAGGGAAGTTAGGAAGCAAGGTAATTGAGGGTGTGTTCTTGTGTGTCTTGTGGCAGAGGAACCCACTCTCAGGGCCCCTAACAAGGTGGCTCTGTCCAGGGAGCAAACCTGACTGCATTATTTAGATATTATAAATCATCATATCTCCTTCAGTGCTGCTGGCTCCCAGCTCAGGATGACTGATGGGCAGAGATCACATACAATGTCCCCGAACACCCAACTTCCCTGGGCCCTCCTGGGTGGAGCTCGAATACTTAGATGCTGAGGTTTGATTTCACAGGTGGTGCATCACAGTCCACTGGGCAGCTTCAGGAGGTGGGGGAGGCAGTGGCTCATGTATGGGACTCAAGATTGGACCCTCACTGTATCTTTTGGTTCACTCAGTATCCACATGGCCATCATTAATCTCCTTCAGTCTTACTGCCCATCTATTAAGTGAGATATGTAGTCTTACCTAATTCATGGACTCTTATTTAATTACTGAGATGCTTTGTTTTTCTATAACCTGATATGAGCTAGTTTACACAATAGATACCTTAATAAAACCTCAGAGCAATTTTAAAATTTCAGTGATTGCTATGGGAATCTTTTTGAGGATTTGTTTCTGAGAGATATCTTTTCTTTTCTTGGCTTCTTAAACATAGTATATTTAATGTTTTTTCACATTGTCTTAATGACCCAGGGTCATCATTGTGAACAGCGCCTATTGAAAAATGCTGTATTTTGAGCATTTTGGAGCTATTGAAGTGCATGATTATTTGCTCCTATTTAAGATAACCCCCAGTTGCAATGCTGTTGAGTTCATGTGTCTACTCTTTATAGTTTTTCCTTATTCTTCTTTGCTGTGAGAATGCCAGTCATCATTTTTTGCTGCTGAAATTTAATTTATCTTTACACAAAGTATGTCTTCCTGCCCTGCCCACCTCAGTGCCTCGAAGTTTCCATTTTGGCAACAGTTCTGAAAGTGTGATTCATTTACCCTTTGATCCGTTGATCCCCAAGATGCTTTCAGGGGATCTGTGAGGTCAAAACTGTTTTCATAGTATTAATAAGACATATTTTGGCTTTTCAAATGTGTTGATACTTACTCTGATGGTACAAAGGTAATGGTGGGTATACATGCTGGAATCTTTATTTTTAATTTTTGTCTCATTTTAATGTTTAATATAGTAAATATCAAGAGATATAATATAGTAAAGCACATTCTTTGAGGCCCTAAATCAATTTCTAAGTGTCAGTGGATACCGAGACCAAAAAGTTTGGGAACTGATATATTATGGTGACAGATTAACTCTTACTCCTTACATACTATTGCCTCATTGGAACCTGAAAACAATCATGAAAGAGAGGCTGGTAAGGAAATAGTGTCCTCAACTTTCTGCAGAAGGAATGGAAGAATAATTACGTTGTAAATCTAGATTTGAATCTACTTTTTCCAGACCCTGGTCAGGATATGCTGCACTACAGTTAGCCCAGGGAAGGTGACACAGCCAGATTTATGCAAATTTGTCTGATACTAGTATTAAGTCAGGTCTGAGTGGCCTCCTGAGGTGTTCTTTTAGTTGTTTATGCTCTTTGATGCATAGATTGTATGTCATTGTTTTTTTTTTTCCTTTGTCTCCCCTACGACCCCCACATCCTCTTGTATTATTTTCCCACTCCCTGTACGTCTCCTCTTAAATGCTGTCTTACCAGAGAGGTTGTCTCTGACCACCCAGGATAGAATAACATGTACTTATAGCCCCCCATGCACTTCAGCCTGCTGTGTTTATTTTCTGTGCACCACTGGCACATCAGTTTGTTGACCAGTTCTCCTCTCTGGAATCTAAGCTCTTAAGTGTGTGCTCGGGTCTCTGTGTGCCCCCATGTATACAACTTCACCTGGCACAAAAAAGGTGGTCAATATTTGTTGAATGAGAGAATTAATATTTTGAGATGTTTGGGATTTTTTTTTGGAATCAGTGGTCATGTCAGATAAGTGCCTTCCAAGAGAAATTCTGGATTACTCTGTATTGGCTGCTATACATCTGTCACCACCTTCCTCTGAGGAACAATAGCAGTAATTGCCTATCCTGCTTAGGAAAGAGTAAAATGTGGGGATTAAGAGCACTCCTTCTTAACTGTGTGACCCAGGTCAAGTAATGACCTGAGCTTCAATTTCTTGAACGATTGCAAGATGTCTTAGATTGCTTTCCTCAAGAAGCAGTCTCTGAGACTGAAATAGGAGTTTTATCAGGAGCCCAGTCAACAAACACTCTGTGAGGGGATGAAGAACCAGATCAGGTGGCTTGGAGAATTTGAACTGAGCAGCAGTCGTAACAGAGGTGTGGGCCCATCTTATGTTGTCTGTGGTGCCAAGAAAGCCTTTGAAGTTCACCTTGATGAAAGCCAAGGGCCCATCTTCTGGAACAGCCAGTGGTTGGATGCATTCTGCCAAGGAAAGGGGCATAGCATTGGGCAGGGCCACTCACCACCCCAATTTCCTGAGGAGACTCAGCAGACAGCACTCCTCACAGCTGAGGAAATGAGTGTTTCAGTCCAGAAGAAGGAACCTGCGCAGTCACACCACGGCCTTCACCATAGAACATGAAATGAGAAGATTCATGGCAAGTGCTTGACAAACAGTAATTACTTGATACATTTTAGTTATTATTACTGTTGTAAGATTTCTGCACAGTTCTTATTACTGTCTGATGTTATTGTTCCTCCACTAGAAGACAAGAATTTTATATCATTCACTGAAGTATGATCAGTAATTAATCAGGCACTGGAACATAGTAGGCTTTCAATACATATCTCTTAAAGGAACAGATTGTGTTATGATTAATGCTATGTGTTTGTGTGTGTGTGAGTGTGTGTGTGTGTGTGTGTGTGTGTGTGTGTGCATGCCCTTACTCACCCACTATAGTGTAAGCTTTTTAAGAGCAAGGTATGTGTCTTATATCTTATTATTGTCCTTGTTACCTTTTGAAGGGACCATTCCTTAGGTGCATTCAAGGCTATTCCCATCTGGCCCCATCTCTTTCTAGGCTTTCCTAGAGGTCACACTCCCTCCTGTGTCTGTACATTGAACACGGCACCCCTTCTGCTGGGACTGCCATATCTGAACTTCCTGGATGTGCTAATTCCTCTTCACTCACCAGCTCTTGAGTCATATAGGACCCTTCCACACCAGTCTGGTTCTGTCCTTCCTGTCTGCTCCCAAATCCTCTGGCTTCCCCCTTTGATGCACGTACCACACTCCATGTTACAATCATCTTTATGACCCTAAGACTTCAACAAGGATTGTCTCATTTGTCTGTATTCCTACTACCTGACACAGGCATTGGTGGTCTAACAATGTGATTAATATGCTTTTATATAACCAAGGAATTGTAAAGAGTATTATAAAAAGTATTGTTTAAAACTTCAACTAATTTTAACTGGACTATGCTGAACAATACAACAATAATACCACAAATTTATTTGATAACTTTCCCCTGACAAGTTCAAAGCACTATGCATGTTCACTATTGTTCTGTCCTCCACACTTGATGACTTAGGTGAATTATGTTGCTTTTTGATGGAAGTCAGCTGGGCTTCCACCCTCAGCACTGTCTGTATGAAACACAGGTAGAATCATTTATCATTACTGAATAAATGGATGAATAATGTAGTTATGGGCTAACTAGGAAGACCTAAGGTCTTTTTGACTCTTTCCTATTGCTCCTGACAACAGCATACTTGGAAGTGAACAAGATGTATCACAACACTATTAGACTAGATATAGGGAATTTTCTTCCAAGTAAAATCCATAAACCTTAAAATAATTAACTAAATCTTAAAATTTCCAGCCTAGTGTGTGACCTTTCCTGCCTTAAAACTCCTTTAACAGTTATCAGAATTCTTAGCTGTTTAATTCACACAGTTTTGGACATCTTTCTTTTGTTCTGACTTGCTACTTAAATCTTCCATTGTCATTTAATATTATATCTGTTTCTGTATTGTTTCCCCTTTATGCTGTGTTCTGCATAACAGTGGGAACCTGTTTATCACTAACTGCAGTTCATAAAAGGCCTAGAAATTCTCTGACCCCCTACAGATGCCTCTGTGAAGGTTAGAGAAGGAAGGGAGATAACAAGGGAAGGAGACAGAAAGAGGATACAAAGGGCTGAGGATGGACCCTGCACTTAGGTCCTGGGCTCCTCCACAGTCCCTGCCCCAACCGCAATGGAGCAGCTCAGCTTTTATAATTCAGTGAATTTCCAGTGTAGGATTTCTTTGGCAGAGAAGGTTCTGCCACTTAAAAACATGTTTCATAGCCACAAACAACGGACACATATGAACCGATGTCGGTTCTTTCCCTACTAAAATCTAAATTCCATGAGGGCAGGGATTATAGTGAGTATAGTAGGTAATCTTTCATATATAAGATGAGAGAATAAGTTAATTTGACAAAGAAGGAGTTATACAAAGATGGTCTTGATTGATATCTGATTGGCTTAAGATATTTAAACATAAGGGGTCCCTGAGTGGCTCAGTCAGTTAAGAGTCCCACTTCAGCTCAGGTCATGATCTCACAGTTCATGAGCTTGAACCTTGCATCAGGTTCTGTGCTGGCAGCTCAGAGCCTGGAGCCTGCTTCAGATTCTGTGTCTCCCTCTCTCTCTGCCCCTCATCCACTCACGCTCTGTCTCTCTCTCTCCCAAAAATAAATAAACACTAAAAAAAATTAAAAAAAGATATTTAAACATAAGAGGGTTTTGAAATTGGGATGATTTAAACATGGCATTATCATAACATTTATTGTTTACATTGAAACCATTCATAATTACATCAGTCAACAGATGTAGACAATGGCTGCCTCTAGTAGAGTAGGACATAATTGACTGTCTTGAATGACATGTCAACGGGATCTTGCTTGAGGGAAAATTTTAAGATTTAACCTTTGGCAAAAAGGATTTCAGGTCCTATTAGTTTCTGCCTTGTAAGAGTGGTTATTACTTAGAGGACACATCCAGTGTTGGTCTTGTTGCAGATTACTCACTTCTCCCAATGTTTAGGTGTCTGAAGATTGGAACTACAACCAGAAGGATAAAGGTTCCTTTTGGGGCTGAATGAAATATCCTATCAACAATCCCTGGCTCCTGTCTCTCTGACACTGAGGGAGGCAGCAGTGAATATGCTTTCAAGCTGACAGGGAGAGTAGCTATTATATGCCATCTCTGTTACCATTCCCCTCCCAAGCCCTTCATAGAGTCCTATCCATGAAAGTGGATTGGTTATTCTAAGGGCAACACCAGAGATGAGAAGACAGAGTCAGGGAACCACCTTCGCTAACAAGGACATTACTCTGGCAATGGGGTGACTGAGGTAGAAGACCCATGGCTGTAACATGGAAGGTATCTAGATTCAGGGGACATTCATTTTCCAGCATTTCCCAGGCACCCTCCTCATGTGTGTATGACAGAGTGTGTGATCATTTGCCACATAAAGCATTGTGGTTGCCTGTGCTGAATTTAGGGAGTTCACAATAAAGTAGAAATGAGATGAACAAGCCCAGCAAAACTCCTTTTCAATGTTGGTATTAGGATCATAGGATTTAGATCAAGCCATTTCAGAATGCCTCTGTCATGTTTTAGGAAACGGTTTGACCTGTAATATATCCAAGTTTATGTGATACATTCTATTATAATCCTGTTACACTCTGTTCATAAAATTACAAATGTCTCCCAGGAAGAGGGTGAATCAGATGTTTTATTGGCACTGCCCCTGGCATGTTTATTCGGTCTGGGGTCAGTGCATGATTATTAAACCCTACTGGAAAAAAAAAATAAATTGACATTCTGGACTGAAAATCACATCATTGCCAGGTGGTGTGCATACTAGCTGTGTACAGATATTATATGTCCCTGCAGTCATGAAGCAATTTATGTGCTGGTGTGGATTTCTTACAAGTTAGTTCATCCTGTTTCCCATAGAGCAGCTTGATTGGATGTGAAAGTAGCCTCTCCCTCCTCTCTGCAATAGGCCTCCTAGAAACTGGTTACACAAAACCACAAACCCCATTTCATCCCAGCGGGGGACAGCTGCCATCACATCCCCCAAAGGCGTGGGGTGCTGGCTCCCTCCTTCCTATCTGCACTCTGTCCTCATCCCAGAGCCTCTCTGAGGGGCTGTCACTGTGAGCAACTTGTGGAAAAGGCACTGGAGCGTCCCGTCCCCACTGTGGAGGGGCCGCCTGGGGGGATGATGAGGTGCTTGGTGGCTTCTGATTAGATATTAGCCCACTGAAGCCTGACCTCAGAAAGGTGGCCTCTGCCTCACTGAGCACCCTTCCTCACCCTTCCGAATCAGACTTTCACAATCAAACTTTTAAGATGATTTCTCTTGTTGCTGATCTCTTGGAGTCCTTGGGCACAAATGTTGATTTACTCAGACCGTGTTTTCCAAGAACAGGTTATGGCCTGAAAGAAGCTGGGTCTGTAAAGCTAGAAACAAAGTGAAAGGGGAATCTAGTCATTTGGAGTCTAAAATTAGAGACCATACAAATGAGACCAGAATGAAATGATGTGTGCAAGAGTATTCGATTCAATAGATATTTACTGAGTGATTTCAATTTGCTAGGCCTGGTGCTTAAACCTCACTCCACTTTACCCCATCTCTGTCCCCCCAAAAAAACCCACCTCTGCTGCCTATAATGTGATTGGCACACAGTGGGCATCTTTTCTTGCTTATCGTAAGAAAATTGGGAAAAGTATGATGAGAAAGCAAAACATGAAAATATCCATTGGCTCCTAACTACAATTTCCCTGAAGTCGTTTAACAGGGCAGAATTTTCCCCTGGAGCCAGAATCCTCTAACCGAGAGCCATCAGTAATTTTCCTCAGAAAAGCAGTCAGAGTGATAAAATAACTTACAATTCACTTTCCAGAATCGTCCTACCTCCTCCGCTTCCTCATGCTGTTTCCCTGCCTTACATGCTGGTCCAACTCTGCCTTCTGAAATGACAATATTTCAAAGTTGCTTCAAGTACTACCTGCTCTACATCTTGAGTTCATCTCTTGGCACCACCGTCCCCCAGCTAAAGAGTACAAGATATTTCCTTTAAATCCTGATGAGGGGTTCAGACAGCATGCTTTTATTGTGTTATTTCTGGCTAGGTTTATATGTAGGTATGACTCGAGCTGTCTTATCCTCGGCATTGGACAGTTAGATGATGAAACACAGGAAACTGGGTTACATTAGTGCATTAAGTAATTGATTTTTAATACTTTTGAGCCACTGTGTGTGAGGCCCTACTGTGTGTCAGCAATGGCACAAGGCCCTGGGGAAGCCACTGTGCATGGCATGGATAGTCTGGTATTCACTGAGCTTCCTTTTAGAGGGAGATTCAGGTGACTGAACAGGTGTTTACACTCTTGCAGTGTTTGCAACCTTAGCACTATTGATATTTGGGGACAGAAAATTCTTTGTTATGGGAGACTGCCCTATGTACTATTGGGTTTTTAGATCTCTACCTCTGACCCTGAACTCTACTCCCTATATCTCAGTAGCACCTCTTTCCTGACCCCTAGTTTGACAACCAAAAGGGTTGCCAGACATTGCAGAATGTTCCTTGTGGTGTCAAGTCACGAGGTTGAGCATTACTGCTCTAAAAAGATAAATGTAATGAGAAGTACAGGTTCTATGGGAGCCTGGAGAAGGGATATCTAAGATTTTAAGGGTCAAGGAGTCAGGGCCCCAGCAGGAAAGAGACAACACATTGCATTGTGAAGAATTATAGGCAGATTTAATAAGGGGATTATTTACAAGTTATGGAAAGGGTATAGGGAACCCACACCCAACGCTAGTAACAGCAGGATTGTTCTTACCCCAAGGTTAGTAACAGCCAGAGGGGTGAAGTTGGCAGTTGCTGGATAAATGGGGAAGAGTTATGTGGAAAGGGCTGACTGGAGAGAAGCCATGCTCTTTGGTGAAGTGACTCAGGCATGGGACATGACCCTGCTGGAAAATTCACATTTGAGCTCCCTTCCCTTCCTCTACTGGGCTTCCTAGTGGTCACCCCAACCAGAAACCAATGGCAAAGACCCAGTTCATGGAGCCCATGTAAATCAGACACTCAGAGAAAAAAGCGGAGCAAAGAAGGCTGACAAGTGTTTCGAGAGGGTTGAAGAGGAAATATCTCTTGTGGCAGCCTTCCCTGAAAGAGTCAAATCTAGGTTAAGACCCCAAAGGATAAGTCAGAGTTAGTTGGGAGAAGGTAGGGGAAATAACACATGTGATTTCTATTCCATAATATTCAGTTATAGGATCGTTGCTACATTTATAGTTAGTCTCTTGAGCCCCTGCTACCCTGACATGTGAGAAATTCAATCTGAGTCATGTTTGGGGAGACACCTTTCTTCTCTGAAGTATCTAGAATGCTCAGGAGATGGTCACTAGTTGTCAGTCCTCGGTGGTAGGAAAAATTCATTCCTTGAATAAAGGAAAAAGAAAGGGAGGGAGGGGGGACAAGTGGATTTCAGCTTCTGGATCCATCTTCATTATCACCTGGGTGAGGTGCTGTCTATTACTGGGCATTTGCATAGGAATTGAATACGTGATCTGCTTTGGTGGAGATGCCTCTATAAACCACACCACCTGGCTGTCCATACTCCCCACTCACCCCCACCTGGCTGGCCTATTCCCGCCTCTCTGAGTGAAAACTCTTTGTTTTCCGGTTTCTTTAAAACAAAAACCTGGATGGTAATCATCTTCTAGGTGCCTAGCAACTGCTTGAGACCCCACGGCACAAAAGCCATTAACAATCCTGATGTAAGAAGCTCAGAATGGAAAGCTCAAAAAGCCTGGCACCTTTTGGGGATTGGGAACAGGGAACCCCTTTGATTCCTTCTAACCTTCTATGGCTTTGAGGACAAAGCACACATCAGTTTCTTAGCAGACCAGCCTGCTGTGCTACAAAGTGGGGGATTGAACCAACCTTTGGCAGTTTGGAGGAATCAAGGCCTATTCATTATGGCATAGAAATCCACTGGGGCCAGAATTTTACAAAATGGTAAGACAGAGGAAGATAGAATACAGAGGACCAGAGAACCTAGTAAACCACTAGAGTGGTAGAACTTTTTATTGAGACCTGTACCATAACCCCAGCACAGTAGAGGAGTACACAAAAGTCTTTTGTATGTGCTTTTTTCATCCTCCACAAAGGTACATGAGATTCTAATGAGTCAGGCAGTTTTTACTTTACACCAACACAGAAGCACCCAGATGGTAAGTATGTAGGTGGGGAGCACATGAAAGCCAGCAGTCAGCCATGCGACCCAAACCCAAAGCTTCCTCATGGTTAGGCCCCAGTGAATACAGTAGTCCTTACAGAGCTCCTTCTTGCACAAAAATTAAACAGGCAATAAATTGTGCATGGCTTTCTTATTTATTTGTACCTGTTCATATGTTGACTCTTTAGAATGAAAACATGGGAGCCAAGTGTTTTCCTCAACACAGCAGGAGCACTGACTCATCGCTGGCTGACCGCAGGTCTCCTTCTCAAGTGCTCTGTTCTTCCATCTCAGGAATTAACCTGGCTACCTCCTCCTGTCTTTTCTGTATCCCACTTCCCCATCATCTCACCGGTGTCCTTGCTAATTCGACAAAGTTAATACCTGATTAATAACTCCTATGATAGAAGAGTTCCTGGATGAGCTGTAGCCCCCATTTACAATCTGCTGGTGATTGAAAAATTATGTTCAGTTCAGTAATAATTGATGGAAATGGTCTCTTCTCTTCTGCAGCTGATTGGCTTTGTAATTGTGATTTAATAATGTAAATACCACTTGTTTTCTTCTCAAGATGAATTACCTTCTGATTTGCTAAGCTTAAGGCTCATTGCACTTTCTTATATCTTTGTCCCTTATCATGGGATTATAGGTGAGATCTATTCATTATTTTGCTATATTTTCTTTGCACACACACACACACACACACACACACACAAATACACACTGAATCAATGGTTGGAAAGAAGACATTCTTTTTTTCAACCAGATATTGATTATCAAATGTTAAACCTAATACTTTTAGAAATAATTTAGAGCCAGAAGGCCTGGGTGGGTAAGCAGATGTACACAAATGTATACAGAGTTAGAGGTTTCTCATGAACTAGTATTGTGCTATTTCCTAAATGATGAGGAAAGCTTGAAAAAAAATAGCTGTTATTTTGTGATTTATGATAAGAAAAACATATTTGGTCTTTGCTCAGTTTCTGACACAGAGCTCCTAAAACCCTTGAAATTTCCTGTGATGACAGAAAAAGTATCTTCTGTTATGCTAATGATGTGACTTTGGAAGCACCTAAGGATGGAGGATGGTTGCCAGGGGAGCCAATCCTGTTGTTAGAGGGCTGAAACTCTCAGTGTCCCCCATCCCCATGACACCACGTCAGGCAGGGGACAGGGGCTGGAGACTGAGTTCAGTCATCAATGGCCAGCAATTTACTCACTCATGCCTACATAATCAAGACTCCAGAAAACCCCAAAGGACAGGGTTCATAGACTTCTGGGTTGGTGAACACATGGAGATTCAGGGATAAGGGAGCACTGAGAGGACATGGAAGCTTCGTGCCCCTTTCCCCATGCCATGCCCTATACATCTCTTCCATCTGGCTGTTTGGAGTTACATCTTTCTATGATAAATAAATAATCTAGTAAGTAAAATTTTCCCTGGGTTTCATGAGCCACTTTACCAAATCAATCAAACCCAGGGAGGGGTCACTGGAATCTCTGATCCATAGCCAGTGGGTCAGAAGCAGAAAGAACAGCCCAGACTTGCAATTGGCCTCTGAAGTGTGGGATTAACAGTGTCTGTGGGACTGAGCCCTTACCTGGTGGGATCTGATGCTATCTCCAGGTAATTAGTGTCAGAATTGAGTTGAATTGCAGAACCCCCAGCTGGTGTTGAATTGCTTGGTGTGTGTGGGGGAACCCACACAATGGAATTGGTTTCAGAATTGCAATGGCTCTGTATTTTCCTTTCTATATTGAATGTTGCTCTATGCATGCATACCATATGTGTATCTGTGTGTTCGTATGTGAATAACATGCATACCATATGTGTATCTGTGTGTTCGTATGTGAATAACATGCGGCATGAAGTAAATACCACACTGTTATTTACATTAATTTTATGATGTACCATTGGGATACAATGTTCTATAATTGAGAAAACCTCTAGAGCTGTGTGTAACTAGAGCAAGCTTAGGGCCACAGAAAGAAGGTGGCTGACACTATGCACCCTGACTCATTCTCCTAAGAAGCTCCCTGTCTGGATAGTCCTGGAAATCCACGGGCACCATCTGTTTAGCTACCAGGCTCTAGGCACCTGCCCTGCATGGCATGGAACACAGCAGCCCCTTCCAGTGTCCTCATTTTTGTACACGATCCTTCAATCCAGGCCTGCCCTGTTGGAACCCAGTCACCCTTACAATCCTCCTTGCTTTATAATATATGTATATATATATATATATATATATATATATATATATATATATATATATTTCAGTACTCTTCTCCCTCTCCGGATAAGATGTGTTAATTTTGACCGAGGCCTGCTGGGCTTATGTGGCCACTAAGTACAGGGAAACCCAGCAAAGGCAGGCAGGAAGGGTGGCACAACAGGGGCATGGTGAGAGTAATTTTAGAGGCTGGCAAGCCTTGCTTGAGCTTTCACATCCCACCCAGTGTGCTGAGCTGTGGCATTTCCCAGAACTAGAGACAGCCCCAGGTTTCAAGGGTAGAAGTAGGATTCACACTCCAGACTTCCCTACCCAGGGGCTTCAGGACTTGATCAAATGCTGGTTGCTATCCAGAGACTGATGATAAGAGCCCAGCATCGCTATGTACTGGGCCAGAAGGACTGCCATGAATTAAGTTGAGAGAAGAACTGTGGCTAAGGGGCTAAGAAATAAATGGCCTAGTGCCCTCATTTTGTAGATAAGGAAACTGAATTTTCATGAAGTGAAGTGGATTGTCCAGAACTCCTGGCTAATTAGTAGTGGAGTGAAGACCAGAATGACCTCATAGGGTTCCAATAGGCCTGGGTTCTCCAGAGAAACAGAATCAATAGGGTAGAGAGAGAGACAGATAAGATTTGTTACAGGAATCAGCTCGTGTGGTTATGGAGATAAAAATCCCATAATCTGCCATCTGTAAACTGCATACTCAGGAAACCTTCTGGTATAATTCAGTCTGGTCTGAAGGTCTGAGAACCAGGTGAGAAGATGGTGTAACTCCCAGTCCTGAGGCCAAAGGAGCCACTGGTGTAAGTGCCAGAATCTGAAGACCTGAGAACCAGGAGCTCTGATGTCCAAGGGCAGGAGAAGACAGACATCCTAGCACAGGAAAAGAGAGAGAATTTCCCCTTCCTCCATCTTTCTGTTTTATTCAGGTTCTCAATGGACTGGATAATGCTTACCACATTAATGAGGGCAATCTTTACTCAGTCTACTGAATCAAATGCTAATCTCTTCTGGAAACACCTCACAGACACACCCCAAAATCATATTTACCAGCTATCTGGGCATCCTTTGCTCAGTCAACTTGATACATAAAATTAACCATCACATGGCCCCTCAGATCTTGGTTCTATTCTGGTGTAGCCATAGATCAATTCTGACAGTGGAGGTGCAAGGCAAATTTAAGTTGTAGTACTGAGTGTTGGGCCTTTCCTACTGCCAATGCCCCTTTCCTTGTTTCTCAGTGTCTGTTTTCTGGTTGAGAAGGGATAGCAAGATGAGCCACATAACTAAGAAGGGATAGTTTTAGCAAAGGTAGGGGAGGACAGAAAGCAGAGAGAAGCGTCATTTTCCTGCATTTGGAGTGTACCCTCAGATCCACGAAAATGGGTCTCAAATCATATAAGTGGATGATTAGTTATACCTGTAAGACATTACTCCAACCTACCCATCGAGAGGAGGGAAACAAGAACAGCTACTTGTCAAAATCTGCATGAATAGGATTCTTAGAAGGGAACGAAAAGAATTAATTTCCCCCATTAATACAAGACATTACCCTCAGACACACACAGTCTTTCATAATTGTCAAAACCTCTTTCCTCCTCATCACCGAGCAGCAACAGCACAGTGACAGATGAGAGCCACCTTGAAATTGCATGGTGTCTTTATTATTGTGCCTGCATTGTCAAGACCCCAGATAAAGCTAGGGTGGCATAGGTCAATTCTGCAGTGTGCATGCCTGACTGCAGGAAACTTCTTATGTTTCCATATAGGTCAGTGACCCTGAGTTTCTGGGTTGGAACTTTGCCTATCAACACCATGGTCATAAGATTTCTAGAACTTAAAGAATTATGCAGGATTCCTGGTCATAGACTCTATTGCTAAGTTATAAAAGACTATAAATGACCTTAGAAATCATCTAGAGCAGGTTTTTATTTGATAGGAGATAAATAGTTAAGGCTTGGGGTGCTAAAACACTTACTCAAAGTCACATAGCACATTAGTGGCAATGCTGGGGTTAGATACAGGTCTTCTGATCTCTAATTCAGTAGTTTTCTCCACTTATTCCTGCTCTTGGCAGAGTCATAGAAGACTGTGTGTATGGTGACTTCTATGGGGACTAGGCTAAGAAGGGAAGCCAAGAAGATAGATGTCTTTTGTGAGAGGTCAGGTTAATAAGAGTCCAAGTTGGATGATAAGAGGCAGACAGACTTGCCTAGAATAGCACAAGGTGCAGATGTAGAGAGCCCTTGACAAGAAAAGTTTCCAAAGGGATCCAACCTCACAATAACGGCTCTTGGCCCCAAAGGCAGAGACATTGCCCATTGAGTGCCCAGTTCCTAATTCTTCCTTTTCAGCTGCTGCTCTGAGTGTGTGAGCAAAGCTATCTCCTGTGAAGCTTCAGAGCTCAGGCCCTCTAATTCTGTGAAGTGTGCAGAATGTCTCAGATGCGGCCAGCATGCCAAGTGTGCTGCTTGGCTTAGTGGGTGTTTTGCCTGGAAGCTAATACAACGATTTCAAAAATATTAATGAACATTGATAATTAGCATCATTGTCATGTGGCTGTGCTGTTGGGAACTAATACTGGGAGAACATAAAAGGGAGAGAATAAGAGAAGAGGAAGGAGGAGAGAAAGTGAGAAGAGTCAGGCTGCATCAAGGCTTCAAGTGTAGAAACTGGGCTACATTCTTCCTCAAAAGAGCATCTCCCCAATAACCTGAAAAGGCTCTGGCACTGTGTCCATGAATTCTCTGGGCCATCCTAACCATTTTAGAAGGTGCAGGTATGGTAGATGACATGCCAGGAATTTGAGCCAGGATCTGTTAAACCCCAGATGGATTTCCATCCTTTGAGCTGCAGTGCTGATCCCCTTGTTGCAGTTGATTTAGTGTCCAAGCAGCTGCTCTAGTCTATAATCCCATGGAAAACTGTAGTTAGCTCATGGGTCTCAAGCTCCAAGGAACAGAGCACTTGAAGTCATTCTTGACCTTCATCTAGCAGAATCCTACATCTGAGAATGCACAATCTCCTTGGGGACCAAACCACTTCTTATTGACTTTAAAAGTGTGAGTGTTGGGACAGCCCCATAGGCAGAGTAAGGTGCAATCAGCAGCCCAGGCCGATCCTGACGGCAGGACTTTCCATGCCCTGGTAGTACAGTGGCCACATGGATTATCATCCAGAACAGGATACTTTTGAGAGCAGAAGGTGACCATTAATAATTAGGCTTGGAAAACAGGTGTCAACTGACAACTTGTCCCAGACAAACTTAACTATAAGGTCACCCTACTTATAAAAATAACAAAGACATCCTTGGTGTTGCTATACAAAAAACATTAATCCCCAGGGAAAACAAGCCATGTGCAGTTGGTATTGGAAGGAAAGGTTTAATTCCCCTCAAACCACATAAAGAGCACAGCATTCAGCCGATGTGCTCTGTTATTAGAAATAATTTGAAGAGTTTGGACACAAGCTGAACCCCAATGGATTTTGACCCTCTAGATTTGCTGTGGGCTCAAAAAGCACATTTTTCAAAGCACCCTTAGGTAATTCTGGTGTTGGATACTCACTGACCACACAGTGGCATGGGACATTTCCATACCTCCAACATATTGTTTTCTGGGGCACCAGGGTGGCTCAGTCAGTTAAACATCTGACTCTTGATTTCAGCTCAGGTCATTATCGCATTGTTCATGGGATCGAGCCTATCAAGCTGCACACTGATGGCTCTCTTTCTCTCTCTCTCTCTCTCTCAAAGTAAATAAATAAACTAACCAAATGAATTATATATATATATTGAAACTGGAGCTGGGTAACTCATCATTCCTGCTTAGGCTAATGCAGGCAAGATCAAATCAAACTTTCTTAAGACGTCTATAAGACATACACAAATGAAACAAGTAGTATCTATTCAGTGCTTTGATTCGTTTTTTTAATTATTGATTATTTTCTTTTTAATTTTTTTTTCAACGTTTATTTATTTTTTTGGGACAGAGAGAGACAGAGCATGAATGGGGGAGGGGCAGAGAGAGAGGGAGACACAGAATCGGAAACAGGCCCCAGGCTCTGAGCCATCAGCCCAGAGCCTGACGTGGGGCTCGAACTCACGGACCGCGAGATCGTGACCTGGCTGAAGTCGGACGCTTAACCGACTGTGCCACCCAGGCGCCCCTTATTGATTATTTTTTAACGCAGTAGTTTATTTCAACTAAAGTACAGAATTTATTCTCCTTTTAGTTGTTAGTAATGAAATAGCCTTGTTGCTTCAGAGTGCAAATAATGGTAATGAAAGAAGAAACCCTGTAATAAAAACTTTTCAAATGCTCTTAATGTTTTGTCAATAACTTAGCTGTTTCAGCTGTGCTTTCTAAAAGCAATGATTTTGTTTTCTTCAACCTCTATGTCTTTTTGGTTTGAACTGTTTATATCTGTCTACATTTGGATACTTTGTAGAATATAAATGTTAGCTACTTCTTTAATTAAATAGTCTGCTTTGTTCTCCAAATGGATTTAAGCTTCTGCCCTCAGTCAATTGTCTGCCTCTATGGGAAATCCCGGAGTTTTGCATTCTGTATCCTCATGTTCTCTGTCTTCCTCTCTCACTGTGTGTGTGTGTGTGTGTGTGTGTGTGTATGTGTGTGTGTGCCTGTGTGTGCCTGTGTGTGTGTGTGTGTGTGTGTGTGTGTGTGTGTGTTCAACTCCTCTCTTCTTTACCTGTCATGCACTCTGGACTTCCATTGCAAGGCTATGGGCCACATCTTTGCCAGTATCCTGACTCTTTCCATATCATTCACTCAAGACTACTCCCTCTGGGTCAACAGTATCACCTAGATTATAAAACTCTCATGTCCTGGTTCTCCTTGTGGCTAATGAACCAATCTCAGAAAAGAGACACAAGTAAAACCAAACTAACCACATGTTTTCACTGTACTTTCAACAGGAGCAACTCTTGCCTTGATTCTTTGTGTTAGTAGATCTGGGCATTCCCATCCATTTTGGGCTGATGAAGGGCATTTGACACTGTCAGGCCCAACCCTGGCTGCCAATACCTTGCAGTGTGGCAAGGTCCCATTTGCCAGACTCACTTGCTGGCATTCCAACTGTATGTCTCTCATGGAGGCCAGTGGACAGTCAACAGAAGGCCTGAGCACACTCTGAGTATGCAGAGCCTTATGGACTGCTAGGTCTTGAGTGCATTCTCAGCAGAAGAAGGCTGGGAGCGTATAAGTAGAACTGGCACTTGGTAGATAAAGGCCACAGGAGCCTCCCAGTCTACCAACTAGGGATGTAGTCCCTTATTGTATGTCAGGGTCCCCTGGACAGTGTTTAGAGGATGCCAGTGATGGCACAGTTCAGCCAATCTGTAAGCATGGGCACAAAAGTATGTTTTCATAGTGCTCCTTGGTTGATGCTATGTGCCACCTGGGACAAGACCTCTAGGCCCTCCCTCCTAGACCTCATTGCAAAAAGGTTTCTTGACACTGTATTCTCCTGTCCCCACATACCAGACAAAACTCTTCATATCCCCTGTATTTGGCTTTCCTCCTTCTGATAAAGTGCCCATGTACCAGAATTTATCTTTCTGGATAGTCCTATCAGATGAGTCATTTGAGCCCTTCTCTTCTTGTATCATCCCAGGTGTTCCATCAGAAAAAGGGAAAAATTTAGGAAACTCACCACTGCCAGGCAATTCCTTTGAGCCCCCAGTTCCCCAGAGCATTATTAATGTACTCTTTCCCCCACTAGAAGCTCAGCTGACTTTCCCAGTCACACATTGATCTTGTCATTAGCCAACTTCCTGTCAGCCTCAGGGAAGACAGCCAGCAAGGCAGTCTTGGAGAGGAGCACACCATCCTTCCCTCAGGCAAGGTCCTGGTGGCCACAGTCTGAGAAAGGTTGTCTGAGCCCAAGACAAAGAGCTTCTGTCACCACCAGCAAGTGAGACATTGACCCAGAGGCTCAGTCTCCAAAACAAAATGACTTTAGCACAATTCAATTTCTTGTATTAATTAAGGGAGAATGAAACCATGGGTTTATCATACTTTTCATTAACTCCAATGCAACAAAGGGATGTATCTGGGAGTTGGGAGCAAGTGAGGACGGAATATACTGCTGTCCATACTCCCTGGTTTAATTAAGGAGGGGTAGCTCAGAGTTGCTTATTGTCAGCAGCATTCTAAAGAGAGTCAGAGTGTCAGGGAACAAAGAGATGGTGGAGCAGGCCTGGCAGAGAGAGAAATTAAGTGGAGAGAGATAATTTGGTGACGGTTTAGTTTCCAAACCTTTGGCAATTGGATGTAGAATGAATAGATACTGTGTGTTCATCCTACATGAGATGCATATACAGCTCAAGGGAGTGGAAGGTGTAATCTCATCTCAGTGTGTTCGCAATTTAGAAATGGAACACCTACCTTATCAGAAGCAAGTGCAGGCAATACAAGACTGAGGTCACATGAGCCAAATTGTACCAAGTGCTGAGATTTTACTCCAGTTCCCACTCAAGCATGTTTCTAATGCTTCTGTCATTCAAGAGGAGGCTCTTATGTTGAGAGGTATGTGATTTGAGAATGAGGCCAGGAAATCCCTAGGGAGGGTGAAGAAACCTACTCTCCAGCTTATAGGTTTCCAGAAGACAGTTCCCCCTGTACTTCCTAGGAGGAATAAACCCCTCTTCTAAACTGGTCACTCTTTGTCTCCACGGATGATGGGTGACTAATGTCACTGTTAAAGTTATTTGCTCAGCAGCCCTTGGACCTTGTCAAGCAGGGATAAGTCCATTATCTAGAAGTGAGGCAGCACATCTGATTCTCCATCACCTTCTTAATCTACCTCTGCTTGGGTCAAAGGGTTTTCCTTACCCTTGATTCTCTATTCCAATACAGCCCTTATTCCCAGGTCCAGCATTGGGCCTGTAGCTGAATACCAAAGGCAAGTACTCCTACTGCGGTAGTCCAGACACCTTTAGTTCATAGGGAGAAAGGCAAGAACCTGGGTCAGTCTTGGATGCCAAGCCCAGATTGTAGGCCAGCCTGACAGCAGTAAAGCTGGTATTTTGATCTACTTGTGGCTCACTTTATGTGATTATGTTCTACTACCCAGGATCCTGGAGAGAGAAATGGATGAGTGACAAGATTGTGGCACATATCATCACATGCACTTCTGATATCTACCTTGCCCTACATACCTCAAGGGCACAGAAGCCACTGGGAGGGAACTACTCCAGGCAGTTCTTTTCCTTGACCTTATCTTGCTCCAGACCTCTAGGGTAGGAGTTCCAGAAAATATACAACAAGCCAGCCAACCCACACCTTGTTTGATATACTAAGCGCTCCTTATAGGAGCAAAATCTCAGTTCCTTGCTAACTTGAATGGATACCTAGTTTTGGTGAATGGACAAGAAGCTATTGTCTAATATAGATCAAAAAGCCTAGGTGAGTCCTAAATAGGTCAGAAGCATTCACACAAGCACCTGGACTTTGGATTCCAACTTTGCAAGTTTAGTATTAATAAGGAACATCTATAATAGCCCTTCTTGCTGAGGGAACAGGGAAATCCTTTTCGAGAAATCCTACCATGTGAGCCAGATAGATCCTGGGGTGTCTACACAATTCCCACTCCCAATGGCTTCCTTCTCTTCCTCTTTCTCTTTCTTCTCTTCCTTTCTCAGCCATCTGAGTCCTCTTTCCCTCCTCTGGCTGTTCTCTTCATGATGCCATTTTCTCTGTGTCAATACCTCCTTAAATTCTTAGCCCTCCTCCCCCTTCTCATCTCCTCGTATTAATTTCCTCTAAGACACCCGCCCCAGGCATGTGCCACTGTGAGCCATCTCCTGACAGATCTCTTGGCAAAAGCTGTGACAGGTGCTGACATTTAACCTCACAAAGCAGTTTCCCTGGATAGAGCGTCAGCTTTCAGCGGCATATGAGGAGGGACTGGGGTTGGGGCACCCAGAAGGGGACTTTTTAATTATTTCAAAGGGAGAAGCCAGGCAGAGTTTGCCTCAATATGAGGATGCTTGTTTTTGATGGTGTGAATAGTATGGCAACGGAATAGACTTCCCTCTGAAATCATCCTTGGGGATATTTGCACAGAATGGGGAAAGATATTCTGTCAGGGACAATAATCCAAAAAATGGAAGGCTAAAATCTTTGATACTCCATGGTGTTTCCAAATGAAATTCTAAAGAGTTGTGTGAGGAAAAGAAGGAACGATTAGGCATAGGAATGGTGACTGAGATACAGCTGGCATGGGAGGACAGGATGTGAAGGGAAAAAGAAAGAAGAGGAACAGGTCAGAATCCTTCCAGATTTTACTCTGGATTTCCCATTTGGTCTCCTCAGAGATGAGGATGATGTTTAAGTTTCTTCCAGCTCTAATAAATCTTTCTGACCCACTGCACCTTACGAGAGGGATCTAAAAATGATTAAGAACACTGAAAACTAAGCTGAGGGACAGAAAAATATACAGTGCTCCAGTTGTGGGCTCATGAAATTATAGACTGCCCAGGGTCAAGGACCTTGTCTTCTACATCATCTCCACCTCACATACAGTGTCTAACCCAGCCCTTCTCTCACGGTACATGTGGGTAAGATAACTGCAGGTGATATCAGGGAAAGCAGATCATGCCAAGGATCCTTCCCTGAAGCAGTTTCTTGGTCTGCCCCTCCGTTTCTAAGATGCCAGACCCTATGCGTGGACATTGTTTGTTCTTTGCCTTCTGTGACTGTGTTAAGTCAGAATACGCGTCTTTGTAGAAGAAGCCCCCTTGTGCCCACAGAACCACGGGGCTTGCTTACTCTGTCCCCAGGCACATGCCTTGCATCTAAGGGGCCCTAGTCCAGGGACCTCCCACATCCCATGATAAATGGCCCCATTTGTATTCTTGAAGATCTTAATCTCACTAATACAGTGTATTGACTTCCTTAAAAGTACTCATCTAAGGAAAGAAATAGCCCATTTTTTAATTTTTTTAAAAAATATTTAGTTTTCAGAGAGAAAGAGAGACAGACCATGAGTAGGGGAGGGGTAGAGAGAGAAAGAGACACAGAATCCGAAGCAGGCTCCAGGCTCTGAGCTTTCAGCACACAGCCCGATGTTCGAACCCATGAACCATGAGATCATGACCTGAGCTGAAGTCGGATGCTTAACCAACTGAGCCACCCAGGCATCCCAGAAATAATCCATTTAAAAAAATATATTTCTGCCAATGGCTTAGAATTCACTTACTTTTCCTCCCAATCATGTTATATTGGGATGCCTGAATGCATAGAGCAGGTTGATAATGCTTTTGGGTTATTGGCTTATTAAGAGACATCTCACCATAAAGCAAAACTGTGAAGCAGATTTGGAACTCTCATTTTCATGCATTTTGTCAGAGAAAATATTGTAGCCCTTTAGGCTTTAGTCCTTTAGTTTTTTTTCTTTAATCCCTTTTGAAAGTGTCTTCAGAATCTTTCCTGTGGCACCTGGGCCATCTTGCTTGCACCCCCTCTACCTTTCTTTCCTTCCTCCTTCTCCTCCTCCTTCCTCTCTTGTTCCTCCCTCAGGTGTTTCTCCCTGCCCAGTTCCCTTCCTCTGCTTCCACATCAGCAGTTTGTCTTCTTGGCAGCCAGCAAAGAGGATTAAAACATGTGTTGCCTTCTGCCCTTTTCTCTGCAGCATGGAATCAGGATTTTCCATTGCAACCAGAACTGGAGAGGGCAGGGAAAGCATTAAACCCTGCAGTTTCCTAGGTCTCTAGGCATTTAGCAACCTAGATTTGTTCACCTAGTATTCAAAGCAGTAACAAAAATAACATCTCAATTACCTTCAGTGGGCTTGAGATGGGGAGGGATTTCGACATCCTCTTTCCATTTCTTAGCAAAGAAATCCGTTCAAGAGAATGAACACTTTGTAGTAAGATCATAAACACTCAGTGAACAGTTCGCTTCAGGGGTCCAGATGCCCGGCTTCAGTGCACCTTACTGAGCGCTATACCCCCAAGAGGGTGTCTTTTGAGATGCAGACTCCACAAGAATCCCCTTACTGAGGGGCATTCAGTAAGCTCTGTTGACCAAATGGCCACTTCACAGACCCAGACAGTTAGAAATGTGTGACAAGAGAGAGCTGAGAACAGCACGTGGTGGTGCCTTGTAGCTTCACTGCTCACTTTGTGGGTCCCAGACCTGCAGCATGGAGATACTCAGGCATCTGTTAGAAATGCAGAGTCCCAGGCTCTGCTCTAGACCTATTGAATCAGAGTCTCTATATTTTTTAGATCCCAGAGGAATTTATATGCAAATTAAAATCTGAGAAGCACTTACTTTATGGTACAAACTTGACAAAATTCATTTTATCACTTAACGAGGTAGTATTATCGTAACGATCCCTATTTTGCACAAAACACTCTCTTCCTTCTTCCTTTTTTTGCTGTCATATAATTGTTCCATAAAAATACCATTACAGATAGTGAAAATACATCCCCGCATTCCAAAGGGTGGTTGTGTTGCCCTGTAATTGCTTCATGAAGAATCCAGAATCTGCCCTACTCATACAAATGCAGAGAATTACTCAGGGCCCCAGCACATTGACCACCTTCTTTGAGTTGGTTATCCCTTCCCTTTGCACAAACCAACACTTCTAAGTTGACTGGCATCCATAAACTTGCCTTATCAGGGACTTTAAGACAGCGCTGTCTAGTGTATACTGTGTAGCATGATATAGATCTATCTCATTCTCTCCAAGGTAAGCAGGTCAGTAACCTTGCCTGAGGCTCCTGCCAGGCCCTACTGCAGGTGGTTCCTTTGGTCAAATGAAGTGGAGTTTAATTACTTGTGGTAAATGCACCGCAGCACATTTTGAAAAAATAATGGCCTGTTAGTAGTACCAAGGCAGACTTTCAATTCTGCCATATTTATTCACTTCAGAAAAGGTACAGTGCATTTGGGAAGTTGTTTTGGTGTGATATCATTGTTGTTTGATCCTTTAAAATACTTAGATTGGTCCACCAACATAATTTCAATAAGTGAGGCAATTTTTGTCTTTATAGACTTCCTGAGATAAGTGATCTCAGAATCTTCTTCAACTGTGAGATTCTGTTAACCCTAAGAGAAATAAGGGGGAAAAAAAGATGGGAAGATGTTTATATCCCTCCAATAAATCTTGAGGAATTAGTATATGAATTAGCGTGAATGACCAAATGTCTGCTGTGGTACAGGGCTTGTGACCAGCACCACTACCTTGGGATCCTGGTAAATAGGGCCCTACGACCCTATTTCTCCCATTCAGGGTGCGTTTCCAACCTCTACCCTCAGCCATTCTTCATATGGGTTCAACTAGATTCCCCAAGATTCCCACACTTATGCCTGTGGGCTTGTACTGGGACCCAATCAACAGTTCCTGGTTCTAGGAGGGTGGCAAAGGATTGCTCCTGCTGGAAGGCCAACATTTCTTTCATGTAATTACATTATATTGGGCTACCAGAATTGGTGACTGCAATTGTTTATATATAGAGGGTCCCCTTGAAAAATATTTTGCCAGGGGCTCCACACCTTCTTGGGATATACTTGGTAACTAATGGAAGAGCCTGGGTGTTTGGGACTTAGGGTGGGAAGAGGAGGCAATGAAGGCCACATGAGGTGAAAAGCAAGTGGTCTGGGGAAATGGGCAGGGTGGGGGAAAACTCCCCAAGGCTTAGACTTGAATCAAAATCAGGTTGTTAAATCACCTGTCTCTCTACCCACTGCCCATCACCCTACCCCTCAACTTCCTGCTGTGTCACACCCATAGTGGACCTAAACTTAGTTGATGGAGCATCCATTGGATAGGAATATGTTTATATGTGTGTTTGAGGAAAATTATAATGAGTTGTTATCTTCCTAAAACTGTTTTCACTCTAATGTCTGGAGCACAAAAAGGAATCAGGCAACAGGCAGAAAAGAAATGCAAATGGCTGTACTTCCTCCCTGGCCTTTGTGTTGGCTGGGTTTTCATGGGAGCCTAGTGCTTTGACAGAACTGAAAACATTTGAATTTCAAGGCAGAGGGTCGGGGCACCTGGGTGGCACAGTCGGTTAAGCGGCCGACTTCAGCCAGGTCACGATCTCGCGGTCCGTGAGTTCGAGCCCCGCGTCGGGCTCTGGGCTGATGGCTCAGAGCCTGGAGCCTGTTTCTGATTCTGTGTCTCCCTCTCTCTCTGCCCCTCCCCCGTTCATGCTCTGTCTCTCTCTGTCCCAAAAAAATAAATAAACGTTAAAAAAAAAAAAAATTCAAGGCAGAGGGTCTGTTCTATTTGTGCTGAACCACAGGGATGGGAATAAGGGACAAGACAGAGGGACCAGATTTTTGTAAAACATGTAATGGCTGCAAACAATATACATTTTACAAACGCACAATATTTTGTATCATGAATTCCAATCTTCACAAGTGCCTAGGAATAAAGCCTCCAGAATGTCCCACAAAGTCAGGTATTAAATCCATAAGGCTGTTCTAGTAACTCTGGATCCATCATTTGAGGCCACCACTGTTATTTTATGTTGGCAAACATTTATTGAGCACATCCTGCAAAACAGTCACAGAGTACTTCTGTATTCACTCTTTCTCCAATTTTTCTTCTCTAGTACAATTTGAAAACAAATCAACTGCTTTACATCTGTCTATATTAAAATATTAATTTATTTTGCTTATTTATTCTACAAGTAGTTAGTATTTTGTGCTCTGTCTCCAAGGGAATTTCTACATAATAAAAAATTAAGATGCCCACACTAACATACCCTAAAGTTATCCTTACATTTTTATTATGTTATTAATCATAACAATTTTCTTTAAAATATCAAAGTTTGCTAGTGTGTTGGGCATTTCACGTGTATTCTCTTAGTTAATCCTCATAATAATCATATAGGAAAAACAATGAAAGCCTCTTCTTTTCAAATGGTCTAAAAAGTTAAAGTGACTTGGACAAAAACACATTGATGCAAGACTCAAGCAGAGAATTTCTTTCTTCAAATGCCATACTATTTGGTCAACATGGTGTCTTATAATCTTTGACTCGATGTTCAAAACCCATTATTACAGCTTTTTGTATTCCTTTCCTTACAAGCTCAAGATATGAATATGGTTCTGTCCCTGGTTTCACAGTTTCTTGATTGTTTCTGTCTCTTTCTTTCCTCCCAGAAGGCCAGGGCTTTGTGAGTGAGGATGAATACCTGGAAATCTCTGACATCAAACGTGACCAGTCTGGGGAGTATGAATGCAGCGCCTTGAATGATGTTGCCGCACCTGATGTGCGGAAAGTAAAAATCACTGTAAACTGTGAGTTGACCCATTGTCAGGAAGTTTCAGAGGAAAAAATAATATAGGTATTAAGAGCACAAGTTGGTCATGACAGTGCCATTTTCTGATAGTTCCAAATTGTTTCCAACAGGAAAATACTTTCTCAGATTGTTTTGCCACCATGAGTGTCCCCATTGCCATTTTGCCCCTGGAGTCTACCTGTGCCTGTCAGAACTTTTAGCTAATGGGGAGAATTGTTTACTTTGAATTGATTTCAAGGCTTAAGAAGATGCTGGGGTAAATGCAATATCTTTAAGCAAGAATTATTTTCCTAAAATAAAGGGTTATTTAACTGGGAAGGTAGGGTGTCACAAGAAATCCATTTGCATAACAGGTGACTAAATTTCCCTTTCATCTGCTTCATGAAATCACTCTGCATTTTCCTTCCACAGACCCTCCCTATATCTCAAAAGCCAAGAACACTGGTGTCTCTGTTGGTCAGAAGGGTATCTTGAGTTGTGAAGCCTCTGCAGTGCCTATGGCTGAATTCCAGTGGTTCAAGGAAGATACCAGGTACCCTGAAAATGGAAATAGGGCATATCTGATGCAGAGCCAATGGATCATTCCCCACATGGAAAGAGAATGATAAAGTAAAGGAGAATGATATGGCAAAACCAAAATGTGTTAGTCCCCTTTATAACAGTGTCTCCTTTTAGAACCAGGAATGAAAAAATAGAGGAAGCTGGAAAGTGGGAAAATGAATTGACCTCATTTCACAACCTGAGATTAGTTGTAGACATGGCAGCCATCAATGACTAGACACCAGTAAATTTCACCTTTGAAGCATGAATATTCTCTCTTTTTTCCTCCTGTGGAGGCTGTGGTACTTATGTTTTGAATTAGAGACACTGGGTCAGTTAGAGGAAAGGTGTCTGTGAGGAGGGGAGCCTCCTTATAAGATTCATCTCTGGTATCTATCACTTTCCCCTGCTTCTCTGTTTGCTGTTTCACTCTATCTGTAGAACCAGACCAGCAATACCTTCTCTTATTGCAGGCTAGCCACCGGCCTGGGCGGCGTGAGGATTGAGAACAAAGGCCACATATCCACTCTGACTTTCTTCAATGTTTCAGAAAAGGATTATGGAAACTATACTTGTGTGGCCACAAACAAGCTTGGGAACACCAATGCCAGCATCACACTGTATGGTGAGTGCAGGAAGCCTGGGTGCAGTGGGATCGGGGCATGTAGAGGGAGAAAGGCTGGATTTGCTTGGCCTATGTTCATCCATACTGTTCAACCCACCACCCTTAGATATGAAATGCTTCTCCCTGTCATTCTCCTAAGCATGAACAGTGATGTTTGCAAGGTAATTAATATTTCATGGTCTACTGAAAGACAAGGTTTGCACCTCACAAAAGTAGTAAACCTAATTCTGAACCAAGTTGAATGGTGGTTGCCATAAAGAGCATAGAACCAGGGAACAGTTTGATTGTAGTATCTAAAGGTCTGAGGGGGTAAGTTAGATATAATTTTAAGATACCTTATATGGTAAGAGTCTATAATTCTGGGGGTTATATTTATGGATTTGAACTAAGTCAACTGCAGCCATCATGATTCTCATATCGATTGTCATGTCATGTTCTCACTCACTGAGTGGACAGAGCAGTAGTCTGTGTCTTCATCACGATGGCTGCTCTGTCCAAAGCTGGAGCATCAAAACCTTCCCTGAAGGTCTTTTCCTCCCATATAAATGGAGAGGTCTCCAGAGTCCTGACTGGCTCCCTTAGAAGCCCTCATTTCTCTCTCATCCAGCCTTCCCACATTGTTGTGTCCATCTCTGTGTGTAGCATTTCACACCATGGGCCAGGGCCAGGTTGTTGTGATATTTCGTGTGTGTATGTATTTGTTTATTCGCTGAGATTTGGTTAGAGGTGAGTGGGATGAAAAGGTATTCATCTTTCCATGTGTACCTCAGACCCTGAACAAGCTTTCAGCACTGACATTAACTAAACTTTGTCCACCAACCATCTGAAATGTGTGATCTATGTCTTTTGTTTTCTCTCTGCATTGTGTGTGCATTGTGCTGTGTGTGTCTTAGAAATAAGCCCCTCATCAGCAGTGGCAGGTGGGTACAGCATGTTCCTTCCTTCCTCTGCCTGCCTGAATGCCTATGCTTTTGAATATAAGCCTACTTTAAAGATAGGCTTGCCTGCTCGACCTCCCTGACTTATTTACCCTTAGTAGATAGATTTCAGGGAGTTTGGTTTGCACAATTTAGGTAACAAGCATGTAGAATATGATGGCTTTCACATAAACACTCACATTATTATACATTTTTGGGGAAGAGGTTCCCCCCAAAATCAATACACTTTGACTTGGTGGCCTGTAAAATAAATGAATATTCTGCTATTTCTGCACGTAGCAGCACCAAGAGGAATGCAACCAAGAGACCAAATGGATTATCAAATGATTATCTTCATGGAGAAGTCACCCTACTATGAATATTTTATTCTTTTAGATCAAGGCAAAAGGGGAAAATGATTTAATTCTATAAACTTCATTTTAAAATAGAAATATTTGGGAGTCATTATTCATAATAATAGTAAGAATATTTACCATTTACCAAATATTTACTGGTTTCTATGCATTATGTTAGCCAGTACTGTGCAACATAGGTTACTAAGTCCATTTTAAAGACGAGTAAAAGGAAGACCAAAGAGGTTAATTAACACTGAGGTACACATACCAGTGAGTAGGTACTGGATGAAACCCAGAAGTGGATGCTCCTTCAGATCCTGGGTAAATAGCATTCAATGAACACATGCACACACTCACAACGATGCAGCAGTACGTGCTCATCTGTGCTTCCAGAGGCAATAGCCTTACAGCCCTATTTCCCTATGCTCAATCTCAATCACAAAGAAAGTGGTGACATTTAAATTTTTCAGTCCTGGAATCAGCTCTGTAACTGTCACTTTTTATAGCTCTGGATCTAGGACAATTACAGGCCACCAGCACTGCCCACACTTTAATGTCTATGAATGTCCACGTCTTGGTCTTGATTAAACAGAGGGGAAATGGTGGGATGGGTGTGATGCTCTGCTCCTCAGCCTACCATGACCCCCTCAGAAAAGTCATGAGGGGTAATGAATATGACTAAGAGAGGGAACCTAGGACTGACAACTGAATAACCTAGGTTCTTGCACCTCCCAACCACTAATGAAAGAGGTGTGTCATAGCAGATAACAGCAATGTATCTTAAGACTGTATCACCATGCCAGGGCTGCCATAACAAAATATCGTAAACAATATAAATGTATTTCCTCCCAGTTCTGGAGGCCAGGAGCCCAAGATAAGCCAGGAAGACCTATCATCTGGTTTTGATGAGGGCTCCCTTCCTGGCTTATAGATGACCCTTTTGTCCTCACATGGCCTTTTTTCTGAGTGTGTGTGGTGTGTGGAGAGATACAGGCAGAGATGGCAATGGAGGGGGTGAGGGAGAAAGAGAGGACTCTCTCATATGCCTTCTTACTAGGGCACTAATGCTATTGAATTAGGGCTCTAACATTATAACCTCAGTTAACTTTAATTACTTCCTTATAGGATCCATCTCCAAATACACATTAGGGGGTTAGGTCTTCAACATATGAATGTAGGGAGATACAATGCATTCCATAGAGAAGACATAGCTTCCATCTCCCAATTCGGCAGGCCACCTGACAGCTACTTAACCTTGCTTATCTTACTTTCCTCAGATGTGCTATCAGTACCTTCCTTTAGAAAGCTGGTGGGAGGACTGTATAACATCTTATAGACAGAAAGCCCCACAGATGCTATGTTTAGATGTGTGACTTAGACAACACACAAAGTCTACAGGCCTCAGTTTACAAAGCTAAAACTGGGATGATGTTTCCAGGCCTGCTGACTGTCATTGGGAATTGTCAATAAGACAATGTTCATCATGGAGGCATAACAATATGAAACAGCTGAACAATATGAAACAAAAGTATTTTTCAACACTTTGTGACACAGCCCATCTTCTCACTGCTTCCCTTGGTATGGCTGCCAATATTGTTGCTCAACTGGACTGTATGTTCCTTTCTTCTAAAGTCTCTTGTGCCCTTTACTACAGCAGTACTAATCCCCAGGATCCTCCCAGTCTGCTTCACCTGGTTAGTACTCACTCACCTAGGATCCCTTCCTGAGGAAGTCTTCCCTGAGTAGGTCAGTGCTCCATTGCACACTTTCTCATACAATGCTTCTGGAGGTTGCTCTCACCACAGTGCTTTCCCTAGCATTCGTCCAGTAAGTATTTGCCAGTATCTGCCACAAGTCAGATGCTGTCCTCAGTGATGAGGACACAGGGCTGTGCCATGGCTACAATCCTTTTCTCTGTAGACTTCACTTGCTAGTTGCAATTTTACTTCTGCTTCATTTATGTAGTTTGATTAAAATCTTCCCTCCCTTTTAGTCTGTATGCTCCATAAATGTAGGGACAATGTCTGGTTTGATCCTTAGAACCTAGCACAGAGCTCCATACACATTTGTGGGTAAGGAAAGTCTTGTTGAATGAATGGATAAACAGAGATTGGACGGTTGCATTGATGATGCCAGCAGCAGAAATTCAGCTGTTCAGGAATGAAATGTAGAAAAATGCAATAGGTCAGTAGTTTCAGAGCCTCTCTGAGGCCAGGCTCTGCTGCTCATCAGCTGAAGGACTCTGGGAAAGTCAATCTCCATGTAACTTATTTTTCTCCTCAGTGAAAGCATTTTAGAAAATATGTCCTGTAATTATCTGACACTATGCCTGAGTGTAAATAACTTGACACAAGATCAGAGTGACATTGTCCAGCTGACTAGCCCTTTCTGCGGCCACGGGTGTTCCTTCTAGGCCTCAGTATTCCCATAATTGTGTCTAATTAGTGTTACCAATGATTTACTATGTGCAGAGCCACTAAACTAAGTGTTCTAAATAGGTTTTTTTTTTTAGGTTTTTTTTTTTTTTTTTTTTGACAGCAAGAGAGTGAGAGAGTGGAGGTGGGCAGAGAGAGGGAGAGAGAGAATCCCAAGCAGGCTCCATGCCTGCCATCAGCACAGAGCCTGACATGGGGCTTGAACTCATGAACGGTGAGATCATGATCTGAACCAAGATCAAGAGTCAGATGTTTAACTGACTGAGCCACCCAGGCACCCCTGTTCTACATGTTTTATCTCATTTAATGACTCTAAGAATTAAGTACTATATCCTGATTTTACAGAGGATGAAACTGAGAGATTAGGCAGCTTACTTACTCATACTATCTTACAAATGTTTGAGCTGAGATTAAAGCCTATGTACTCTTGTTCTAGTATCTGAACTCTTTTTACTGCTTTGATACAACTCACCATACTTGGCAACTCATCATGGACATTGGTAGATGACTTTCCAGATAGAAACCCATATCAACAATTAGCCTATGTGTGTCTGTTACCTATACCAGCATCTCCACTCATCCATCTAAATCTGATCCCATTCTTCAGTAAACATAAGGGTGCATATATCTTTTTGAAAAAGTGTTTTCATTTTCTTTGGGTACATACCCAATAGTGGAATTACCAGATCATATGGTAATTCTATTTTTAATTTTTTGAGGAACCTCCATACTGATTTGCACAGTGATTGCACCCCGTTTGCATCCCCCCAACAGTGCATGAGGGTTCCTTAAAATAATTTTAAAAATTCAAAAAAAAATTTGATTGCATCCTTTTAAAAGACATTTTTTACATTTACAACCCATATACTCATACTTCCCAAATACACACACCTCCACATTCTCAGGCATGCAGCGGTGTTTGGCCTCAAAGAATGTAGAATTGTTTTTGGAGACCCTTTTGACTCTGCACTGTGACCCCATCACAACACATACTCAGAACAGGGCTCTCACACAAACATACCTTTATCTATTTCCTACCTGCATGCAAAGAACAAGGGAAAATGGGATGAAAGCAGTTTCAAAAGAACACATAAGACAAAGCTTGTGAGACAGTAGGTTGGGGAGTGGGGTGAGGCAGGACACGATGGGGCAGACTGTGAGAGCCAACATAGGTGGGTGGGCAACGCACAGAGACAGATCAGTGGATGGCACCCACATGAGGTGATTCTTCCCTCCACACCAGCTGCTGCCCTTCAAAAGCCACACTGATGAGATAGGTCAGGCAGGCAGAGTACAACTCACAGTGGCATTTTAGACTGCCTGGAAGTTTCTTAGTGTGGGGCAATGGCAGGTACTAGAAAGACCACAGAACGCTGAGAGACCAGGAACAAGAAAACAGAGTTCTGGTCCCGACCCTGGTTCAGACAAACTGATGCTCTCTGTTCTCTGGTTGTCTCTGAAATGTAAGAACAGAACAAGATGGACTCTCAGCTGACTGCCAGCTAAGTTTTCTAAAGTTAAGAAACAATGGGGAAATAGTATTAAAGACAGGTCTCCAAAACTTATCATTCACAACCTTGGAAATGGCAGCAATCAAAATGCTTTTTTAATGGAAAAGCAACCTGCTCTAAATATAAGTAAGTTTTATTGAGTGGATGCAGCTATTTGCAGGCCCACCTGGAGGGCTGGCACCTTGAAGTCTTGCCAGGCCTGCAGCAGCAGAGAGATGGCCAAGCTCAGCCTGCTGGCCCCAGTTCTGCCCCTCCAGGAAGCGACTCACTTCTCTCAACTTGCCAACCCACTTTGCCTCCACTGAGTCCTGAGCCAGAGAGGCCTCATCCCCCTGCCTTTAAAGAGTAAAGAGGGAAGACACTGAACTTGATTACACCCAGCACTGCAGAGAGTGTGATGCGCTTAATGAGCCATATAAACGCCTGGATTACTGGAACTGGCAGGGGAGAGGGACAGAGAGCGCATACAATGCCAGAAAGGATGGGGGGGGGGGGCTGCAGAGAGAAAAACAGATTTCTCACATTTTATCTGTGAAATTGTAGTGACACAAATTAGTTTCATTAAGAGTTAAGTATCAGGAATAGGGACAACTGATAGGAATCTTGTCATTGCAAATGAAAATGGCAAAATATTCCAGTTAAGGCAACATCTGGGCTCTGGATTTTTTCCTCAGGCAATGCCTCAGCCCCCCTCAGAGCAGCCAGGACTCCAGCTTACCTCAGTGGCCCCTGGAAGCCATGAGGACAAATCTATATTTTCTTTTGCTAATGGCCATTCCTCCAGAATAAATATATATATATATCAGGTTGGCTCTTCAAACTGGATTTTCTACAACTACAGGCAGCACCAGCCAATGACTCTCAGCCTCCACCCTTTGATGATTGCCCCATCCACTGTGCACCCCACCGGTACCTGTAGGCAGAGCCTCAGAGCCCCTGCTCACCCCACACCAACACCCTCCTGCCTCTACCGGCCTTCTCCACTCCTTTATTAGGGTGTGCTAAGAAGCACACCTTGCCCCCACGTGCCTCCAGAGGAGATCTGGGGAATGGGCATGAGGAGTCTGGGGATTGTCTTTACTGTGCCCTCTGTGTACCATCCTACATCTTCTTTGGCCTTTTCCTCCAGACCTCTGACAGGGAGATTCCTTGTTCCCTTCTCCACCTCTTCCAGCACCATCACACCTCAGTCTTCCATGTTCTGTCTCCCTCCTAAACCCAGCTGAATCTCAGCTCCAGACTTCCTGTTGATCCCCAGCACCCACTCCTGGCTTCTGTGATACACCTGGGTAGTGTGTTTCTTACCTTTCTGGATTGCTCTGCTCCTGGCCCCTCCTCCACCTGCCCCATGAGTCTGTCCAGGGAGCATATCATCGCAGTGGGAGGAGAAGGGATCTTCTATGTCTTCAGACATCTTACAAAGCAATATCGTAGCCTTCACTGCACTTGCTTTGGGTGCTTTAAAAATGCAGATTCATGGGTCTTCCCGCAGACTCATTTTATCAAAGTCTCCAGGGAAGGTCCTGAGAATGTGCTTTTAAAGCAAGCACTCCAAGGGAATCTTTTGCACACTGAAGACTGATGGTCTCTGACAATAGTCTGATAACTACGAAATTTGTATCTTTATAACTTTCCTTAATTCTGAGCTACAAACCACTCTCCGTACTTGTATGCACCATTGGAATCACAAATTCAATCTTTCTCAGACATGCCTCTCACTCAATTGTATACCTTGTCTTCTCACCTACACACTTTCACTAGAATCTGTCTGGTGGTTCTGACTTCTTCCTCTCCCTTATGTTTACACCTGGTACCAACTTGCAAGTGGGCCATGGCTCTTCTTCTGGACTGTGGGCTCACCATTCCATTCTCACTTACACTAGGGTGTGTGCCTTCCCTGAAGAGTCATGCTGTTCTCTTACCAATTCCTGCGTGTTTGGTGAGCCCTTTGCCACTGTGGGGCCAAGTGACATTTCCAAAACTTAAACTGCACCTGTTTATGTCCTGATGAAAATTGCCTACAAGGAAAGAATGGCCTTGGCGTTTGTTTTTGCTGTAGGATCCACCCACCCTTATACTTCACGCTCTCCTACTTCCTTGTATTCACCCATCATGCTAGACCACCTGTGTCAGAATGCCGATCCTATTACATATATAAGACTTGGACCATGCTTCTTCATCTCTTCTTATCCATCAATCCATTTGGATTGAGTTACAAAGAGGAACAAAGTCCACAACTCCATACAAACAAGTAAATAGACAGTTACAGTAGAATAATAGAATATACTAAATGAAAAGGCTACTAACTATTGAGTGTCAGCCAGACATGTATTAAAGAGCTAAGAACACTTTGAGGTAGGTACTGTTATTATTCTCACTTCAAAGAAGAAGAGAACAGAGCTCAGAGAATTCAGGTGATTGGACCAAATTCTCACAGACAGGAATTCTACCACAGGAGGAAGTGGAAAGACCAGGTTTTGCATCCAGGTCTGTCTGATCTTAATCTCATGTTTCTTTCTAAACTATACATATATTATGTCTTCCAGGATGCTATAGGGTCACAGGTGGAAGCTTTTGCCCTCTTCTCTGATAAAACTGCACTTCTCCTTTAAGATTGTACTCAATGTTACCCCATTCATAAAGTGTTTCTGAGCCCCATTGAAGAATCACTTTTCTCTTGGGATTTCAGAGTAGCTTACACTTAGGCTTATATCTTGTGTGTATTTTTTTTCTGCACTTACAGGATGCAGCACTGTATCTTGCAATGTTTTTTCCCCAGTAAACATTTGTCAAATTAACAAAACTTCCAGTCAAATGGGGGAACCAATGGTAGTCTGTATACAGTGTGAAACTCAAATAGCCAAAGAAAAGCCTAATACACAAAAGGACTTGTGGTCTTCTCCTTCCAGGGAAGTCAAATTATTATTTCTCTGACACTCTCCCCTTGCATTCCAGCTTCCATATATCCTATTTGGAATTTAGGTATCCCTCCCAACCCTGGGTCTTCTTTCTGAGAGAGACTCTATTAAACATTGAAATTCACCATTTAGGAAGATGTTCATCAAGTGACTTCTTCTTGCAAAGACATCTAAAGCTGTACATATTTGTCCATTTCCTGTTGATAATAATGTATATGATTTTTATTTTTCAAATCCACAATTTAAATCCAGGTGGGAGGGAATGAGTCAGAAAGAAATACCAATTGCTTTTGGCTGATGACAGCAGCGTAATCATTTGTATTTTCCCCAACCTGCAAAATGTCAACATATTAGAAAAAAAATGCAGACATTTCACATTTCATTCCTGATGAGGTTCCTTGTTGTTCCCTCACACCCCACCCTCCTCTATCTGAATCATTGACATCTGGCTATTAGCCTAAGCATTTAGAACATAACACTGAGCATTCAGGGTGTGCTGATGTCAGCACACACACAAGAGCTTGTGGTTCAGCATAGACCAAAGTCTTGTCTCTTTCAAGTTTGTGATGAGCTGACAGATTGGAATTAACTTCTGATATTAACTTCTTCAGCTCTTGTCTTTGTGGTAAATACAAAACAGGGAATGCTAAAGAGAACAAAACAAAGATGGCTTCCTTTTTTGGCCTCTTTATCCACAAGTCTTTACTCTGTAAAGCCCAGTTAATCTTCCTTGTAAAACAACATAGTGCCATGTTTTCCACTGTAATTAAAGACAATGGAGGAAAAGTTCTCTTTGAAGGGGAATGAGGTGCCTTCATCAGCCAGCACGGCTGAAAATAGGTTCCTGTTTCACCAACAAGTGTAACACATGCATCCTCTAATTAGATTTCCTTGCTCCTCTTTTAATCACCAAGAACATCATTATCCTTTTGGTTCCTCATTAGGAAGGTCACCTAGTTCATATTCATACTTGTAAAACCCATCCAAATTTCAGAACAAAACTGTATCTTCTCAGACTTCAGATACTTCATTGATCTCATTGTGCTATCACCAAGTTCAACTTGCCTGTGGGTTTTTTTTCTTTCTTTTCTTTTTTAATGTGATCACCCTACCATCTGCTATTTTAGTAGAATTACAGAGATACACTGTAATGTTGCTGAAGAACCATGCCATATTTTCATGGCAATCATGGAAAGGAAAAAAAATAACAGTGACACCTTTCAATACCTTTATTACCATTTTTAAGCTTCAAAATCTCTTGCAAGGCAAGATCTCATCAGTAAGCTTAAATATATTTGAGGGGAGCTTTGCGCTGAGTTTGGGTACTTTGATTTTCAAAACCTGCTCCTCCAGAGGGTTATCATCCACCGCTTGAATGCGGCAGCAATGTCTTTCTTCCAGAGCAGCTAGCTAGGCCTGTAGTCTGATTCTAGGTGAAGCCCTCAACCAAATTTGCTTTTTAAAATTCTAATATTTAATATTGAAAAGTTAACCACCCTCTCAAAAGTGGACTTTATTTTATTTATTTGTTTGTTTGTCTATTTCTTTATATCCTTCTCTGCTGAGCTTCACATCTGGCCATAAAATCTTCCCTCTGGCCCAGAGGGCACATGTCAATTGACCTCCATGCCATTTACCATTTCTTGAATTTATCTCTTGTTCATTTACGTGCTCTGTCTCTTCTTTCTATATTCTGAAGACTAAAGAATTTTTGTCTGCATATCTAGCCCCAAGGTATTTTGTAGTTGTCATTGTTGTCATTCATAGTTTGGTTTTCGGCTTTGCATTATCATTAAAGCTTTTTTTTAACAACAGTTAGCATTGAAAGGGTGGAGAAGGGACTGGATCAGGGGAAAGGGCAAAAATCGACGTTCTCACTTCCAATTTATGCCTGAAAAATATTTAATTAAACCTGATATTTGTATTAACCATTCTAATTGAACTGAGTCATTGTTAACCATAAAAATGATTCCTTAAATGTGCCAGTTGCCCAGAGGGAGTTGGGCCTCTAAATACACTTGCTTCCCTAGGAAGCTTTAATCTATGATTTGTAGCCACTTCAGGTCTTTTAAGGAGAGAGCAGGTCACTTGCTTGCTCACCATAGCCAAATTTGCTTTCAGCTGGTGTTTGACAGTTATCCTTGACAACCTAGGGTTCCACAAGGTCTCTTTATTTGAAGCAGGATCCCCATAAAAGATCCTATTTTAAGGATCAGCTGTTACTGTCCTGGTTTTAATTCACCTCATATTTATTCATCCTTTACTTCAGTGATCTTATACATCATCTTTATTTTTTTTTTTTTAGAGTACGTAATTTGTTTATTTAAATTCAAGTAGTTAACATACATTGTAATATTGGTTTCAGGAGTAGAACCCAGTGATTCATCACTTACATATAATACCCAGTGCTCATCCCAACAAGTGCCCTCCTTAGTATACATCACTCATTTATCCCATCCCCCAATGCAATATCTCTCCAGCAACCCTCAGTTTGTTCTCTGTATTTTAGAGTCTCTTATGGTTTGTCTCTCTCTCTGCTTTAATCTGATTTTTCCTTCCCTTCCCTATGTTCATCTGTTTTGTTTCTTAAACTCCACATAGAAGTGAAATCATATAATATTTTTCTTTCTCTGACTTATTTCGCTTAGCATAATACACCCTAGTTTCATCTACATTGTTACAAATGACAAGATTTAATTTTTTGATAGCTGAGTAATATTCCATATATATTATATTCCATATATATTATATTCCATATGTATACATATATGTATATGTATGTATATGTATAATATATATATACACAAAACCACTCTTCTCCATTCTATACATTAAAAAAAAATGTTTTAGAGAAGTTGATTTTCTTGTCCAAAGTCATCCTGCTAGTGAGTACCAGCGTCAGAATTCAAATTCAGTTCTCTCTGACTATTGAATTAAATTCTCTTAATACTTCAACGGGAAGGGTATTATTGAGATGAAAGCAATTTTGGTTATTTGTTCCAAATGACTTTCTACTCAGAATCCGGGAGGATTTAAAAATTTTCCTTCCTTCCTTCTTTCCTTCCTTCTTTCCTTTTTTCCCCTTCCTTCTTTCTTTCCCTTTTTCAATTGTTTGTTGACTGATTTAGACTGGGAGAAAGGATATTCCAGGTCCTATTAAAGTATAAGCTTTGTCAAAGCACAGACTGTGTCTGCCTTTCTCTCTGAAAACAGAGACTGGCTCACATCAGCCTCCAACCAATACTTGCTGAGTGAATGGCCGTGGCTTTCTGAAGCTAGTGTGGGGTCCCTTACTCTTGCAAGGCTGATCCTTTGCCTTTGGACCATGCATGGAACTTGGCTTTGGACTTTTCCTATCATTCTGCTCTATGTCCCATATCTTTCCGTGGTCCTCATGGTCAATGGCCTCTCTCAGCAACAAACCCCCAACTCAGGATCTCACCTCCTCTCTTTGTCACCAGCAAAACCACATCTCAGGTTTAACATACTTGGGAAAAATTGAAATGAGCCAATATTAGCCTCAACTAAGGAGTGGAAGGTAGCAGGTGTGGAGGCACCATAGTGGTGGTTACCATGATCACATGACTGGCTTGTACCAGGCACTATGCTAACCAGTCTGACTTTTTAATTATTCTGTAAATTCAGTATTATTACCTCTATTTTCAATAAGAAAAGTTAAAACTACCTTGTCTGAGATCACATAGCTGGCATGCAACAGAGTCAGGATTTAAACCCAAATTGGTCTGATTCCAAAGTTTCCAGGATTGGTTGCACTTTTATAGTGGTCATTGCCTTTATCCCAAAGGATATTTAGGGCTGCAAAGATGAGACAGCAAAGCCAAGGGGTACAGATGCATCTAAATCCTTTCTTAAATTTCATAGAAGATTTCTATTTTACCTGTGCATCCAGGGATTCTGTTCCTTAGACATTTGGTCCCATCTTTCTTTCAAACCTTTGTCCTTTATCCAAATGTATTTCAGGGTTAGTTTTTTGTAGTAGAACACATAATTGAAAATCTACCTCATGTTTCCAAATTCTGAATTCTAAGTTTGAGATAAGAACTAACTTTCTCCCTATTTCCACCAAGAAGAGGGGGGGGAGGAGGATGAAGAGGAGGAGAAAGAGGAGGAGGAAGTGAAAAGGAGGAGGAGGAAGTGGAGGAGGAGGAAGAGGAGGAGGGGAGGAGCAGGAAAGCACCATTTGAATTCCTGACCATGTTTATTGAAATTAATACTAGTATTACTTTGGATGCCAAGTATTTGGAGAAGTCCATGTAGCTGTTGTTACCTGAAAAAACCAAGTATAGGAAAACCATAGCCAGCTTGACATCTGAAGATGTGTGTTCAAGCTTTAGTACTACCACTGCTAGGCTCAGGTGAACTTTTCCTCCAGTAACATGCCCTTCCCTTAACAGATTCACTGAGCTAACATTTGCAAAAGCCTCCTACCAGCCTAAGGGACCAAACATAAGTCCTGAGTGATCATGGAATCACACCAATTAGCTAAACAGTGGTAATCTATATTAAAGCACAAAGAAGCACATCACTAATCAGGTGAGTGGCCTCTGCAAGAGGAAACCCTAAGGGAGACACCCAAACCAAATACTTTCTTCATTAATAGTAAAATGAGGGTTACTGTAATGATGATATTAAAAAAGAAAACAGCTCATAGCTGATGGCTTTTATTTCACATTCCTCGAACCTAGAGAGTGGTACACAGATGTGAGCCTCTGTTCCTGCTCTGAACAAGGTACAAGCGCCCTCCTATATGTCCCTCTACTGACATTTGGTCCAGCTACCAAAACTTTTTTTTTTTTTTAACGTTTATTTATTTTTGAGACAGAGAGAGACAGAGCATGAATGGGGGAGGGTCACAGAGAGAGGGAGACACAGAATCTGAAACAGGCTCCAGGCTCTGAGCTGTCAGCACAGAGCCCGACACGGGCTCGAACCCACGGACCTTGAGATCATGACCTGAGCCAAAGTCGGACACTTAACCTACCAAGCCACCCAGGCGCCCCTAACTACCAAATCTTAAATGTGTGCAGGATCCATGAGGAAAGAGATGCTAATTTTAATCTCCATTATAGTGGATTAGATTAACTCATTGGCCAGACTAGCTCAGCCACTCCTCATAGATTGGCCAAAGGCAGTTTGGCGTTAAATTACCATATTGTCTGATATATAAAGCAAGGCTTATCACACCTGCTGAAGAGTAAAGCTCCTTGGGGCTGCATAGAAAATGTGGCCACAGAAAAGGAAGCCCTGGGGTCCAGGAATGTTTGGTGCCCTCTTGCTGTTTTAGGAGATGACATGCTGACGTGCAAAAAGCCACAGTAGTGATGGTTTTGTACCAACTGGAAAGGGCCATCTGGTTGCTCACCAGCTGCCCCTTCTAGTACCAGATGTAAATTTTCCATTCATACAATTACTCAAAATGCTAATAGGAGAAGAGCTTTAAAGGTCTCTGACCCCAACCTTCTCTACTTTTTTAGATGGTAGAACGAAGGCCAGAGAGGGGATGCCGGTCAGCTAGGGAGCAGCAGAGTCATAGAGAGAAATTAGGTCCTCAGATTCCTCACCAGTTGTACTTACCAATTCATGTGGCTGTGGTCCTCAGAAAACATGCACAAAGGGTCATTTTCCACAGAAAGCAAGTCGAGTGGAAACAATCAAGGGTACAGGCTCTACAGAAAGAGTGACTCAATTCTAATCCAGCTTTATGTGTATAAGTTGTGTGACCATAGTGAGGTACTTAACTGTTCTGTTCTTTAGTTTCTCCATTTATAAAATGGACATGCCACTAGTCCATAACTCATAGCCTTTTGTGAAGATTAAATGAGTTAATATGTGTGTAGCATTTAGAATCCTGCTTGCAACTTAGAGAACACAATGCAAATAAATGCATGTTACCATCATCATCCTAAGCAAGCTGAGCAGTCTCTATGTCTGCTAAGTCACACTCACAGTTTGGCTTCCACTCTACGGAACACTCAACTGAAGTTTAACTGTGGCTATAAACCCTCTGCCTGATCAGTAATGAACATCTCATTGCAACTGCCACACACCACCAGAAACATTCATTTCTCTTTATGATTCTGCCTCCTTCTCTCTCTGTACCTCACCCTTCATGCTTTGTCTTCCTCATATACTGTTTTTCTTTTCTGCTTTGTTTTAGCTATATCCCACCTTGTGCTGGTAGCATGGCATCTACAGAAATGCTTAAGTCCACTGGTAGAACTTGGAATAAAGTGATTCCTACACTAAAGATCTCTGTCTCTTTAGTGTGGAGCTTATTAATCTTTCAATTATTTCTTAAGTTAATATCAGCATCATGAATTAGACAAAGATACACACAGACACATAGTTTAATGCATGTCCTCTCCATATATAACGTTATTATTATAATAAATATTATATTAAATATATACATAACATATAAATAAACATATAAATAACATTATAAATATTATAAAATATATTTGATAGATACTCTTAAGGAGACATATATATCTTACAAATCTATATTGCTCATTTTCTTATAAACTCATTTAAAAAATGTAAGTCTTTCATTTTTTGAAGAACACAATATACAGAATTGCTTTGGGCTCCATCTTGGGCATTTTTCAACTCCGTACATTCTGTAGGCCAGTATGGCTCCTTAGGATATATGTCTTGACTGATGGAGCCTCCAGAGTCAGGCTACTTTTCATAAATATGTATGGAGCCCTCCTGGAGATGATAGCACTGGGCTTGTGACTGGATCCTGCCCTTTTTTGTGAATGCTCTATAAAAAAAGTGCACAGCAAAATGAACCAGACTCTCAAGCTAGCAAGTAAATGTGAATTTTTAGTCAATAGGAGAATTGTGTACATTGTAAATCAGAGGAAGGAAATATATCCATGTGAAAATCTGTGGACTGGGAACAGTTACATGCTCATTGCTAAAGTGAAGGGCCTGTACTTCCCAAAGCAAAAGGTTAGCATCAGTCCCTTCCTAGGCAAGGCAGGGATCCACACCATCATGCTGTCTTGAGACTCTGTACCAACTGTGCTTCTTAATCATGTCTATTTCCAATAAGCCAATTTGCTTCTAAAAGGATCAGGGAAGTCCTGTCTTGAGAAGGTAAAAAAAAAAAAAAGCCATGCTTGTCTTGTCTGCAGCTCCCTTTCTTTGCCACTGGCTCTACAGGAATGACTCTTGATGGCTTCTCACCCCTGTCTTATACTCGATTCCATGTTCCCTGGAATCCTCTCTGCCTGCAAGCTACTGGTGTCTTGCTTATGACTGCAGTTTCTTATGCTTTGCAAATAAAGGTGATGGAGGAATACAAAGGTGAATTAGATGCTGATCCATGTGCCCTGGGTCCTTGAAACAGACTAGGACAATCCCATTTCATGTGGTTTGTTTTCTCAAAGGTGGCAGATTAAGTGAAAGGACCAACACTTGTGACTCAATGGTCTTGTCTTACAGTGGAGCATGGATGACTCACTAGGGGCATTTAAAAGAGCCAAAGAGGCCAGAAGAAAGGGCAAAGGGAGAACTCTATCAGGCCACACCATTAGGTGGCAATGTGGACAGAATACAGAGTCTTTGTGGCCTTTGGAGAGGCACTGCTACTGCTGGGATAAACCCAATCATAGTCTCTAAAACTCTAGAGTGTAACAATCCATTCTTCCTCAGCTACCTCAGGAGGAGCTTCCACAATACCTAAGTTATACAGGATAAAAAGTTGGCCACACCAACACATAGACTCCTGTTGCTCACAAAATGTTCCCATTCTTGTCTCCTCCTTTCCTCTACCTGCTTCTCTCCACTGTGGGCCATCTCCCTCCCCTGTTTTGCTGCTCCCATCCCTGTCTGTTCTGGACACCTTTTCCATAGTTAGAGGTGCTGCTTATGGAGCAGCAGTCAAATCCTGCCATGCCACTTAGCTCTGTCTGCTATTCTAACTTTTCAGCCAATAGGCCTAATGACTGCCATTGCCTCTCTCTATCCCTTTTATTTTTTAAACCCCAGTCTTTGAAAGCAGGCTGTAGTGGTGGGTATGTGAGCGATTTGCCCCTTTGAGTTTCTAAATATTCCCAGTGGGTGCTTTCCATTTTTCCAGATTTCGAGGGATCAATGGTGGGAGGTGGGAGATGGGGGAATGCTCACAGAGAAGCATGTTTGTATATCTGCTTGTCAGGGAATAAGTATGGTATCCTTTGAGTGTATGCTAATGGGTCTGTCTCTCTTTCCCCTACACAGGGCCTGGAGCAGTCATTGATGGTGTAAACTCGGCCTCTAGAGCACTGGCTTGTCTCTGGCTATCAGGGACCCTCTTTGCCCACTTCCTCATCAAGTTTTGATAAGAAATCATAGGTCCTCTGAGCAACGCCTGCTTCTCCATATCACAGACTTTAATCTACACTGCGGAGGGCAAACAAGTTTGGGCTTCTTTTTGTTTGTTTCTGTTCTTCTTGTTTTTTTGGGGGGAGGGTTGGTTTATTTGAGTTTTTCTCCAGTTTGAATGAGTGGGGTTGGGGGGATGGGTGGGCTGGATTCTACCATGTTTAGGGTAATCATTCATTGGTATGTCCAAAAATGGAATCTATCCCTGCTACCTGGGCCCTTTCCTTTCCTCTGCTCCTCTCCCCATCATCATCACTATGAACCTCTCCTCCCCTAACACACCAAACCATAAGCTCCATTTGGGCAAAAAACGTGCCTCATGATAAACACCCTGAAGACACAACTTGACTTACAATGTAGTGCACAGCAAGAGTTATATCCAAGTGTCCTATTATCTGTGTCTTTTAAGCTTTGGGCCATTTTCTTTATTATAATGTACATATCCCTCCCTCCATGTTTACTATTATCTAATTACATTGGGGTTCACATCCTTTCTTTCTGGGAAGGTCTGAATACACCCATATCCATATATGTGTATATATACACATATATGGATATTCTTGTCACCTTCTCTAACCACTCTGTCCTATTCACAGGCTCTATCACTATGTGGGTTAGAGGTTTGGGGCTATTCACACAACCTAAAAGTAAAAGTTTAGAAGTCACTTGACCAAAAAAGAGGGGAAGCATTTTGACGACAGTACTTCTTTTTTAAAACTGCTAACTCATAAAACAAAATGATCTATGGATGACTGATTATTTAGGGCTTATCAAGCTATCACAGGAAACATATGGTTATCCATCTACTTGACTGTGTGACTTATCTCTCCCTCCAATTATCTACCCACCCATCTTTCTCTGTAGCAATCTATTTACTCTATTTATCAATCTATCAATGTAATTATCCAACACTTCTCTATATTTCTTCCCTACTACTCACTATCAATTCATCACCATATTAATTTCTAATCATATTGTGTCTATTTCACTATATTCATTTTTCCTCTACCTTCAGCAGACACTGGCATCTTCAAAATTACCTATCAACTTTCATATGAAAGCCAATGGTCTCACAGGCTAACAGCATAGAAAAGCAATATGTCGTGGACTCTTTGGAAGGTGATATCCCATCCACCTTCCAAAGTAGATGCCATTAACAGATGGACCAAAGTAGCAATCTAAGGATCAGTCCCTCACCATTCCTGGAGTACTGTGTTTCCAAAAGCATCTTCTTGGGAAGCAGATCAGCCCTGGAAAGGCCTTGATCAGTGCCATGTTTTGTTTTGTTGTTGTTGTTTTTTTTTCCTTTCATATTTGAAGGATCAAGATGCCAAACTTCATGTTTCCCTCGGCCTTCCAAGAAAGTGTGTGTCAGAAACCTATGGGATTTACTCCATGGCTGGCTTTTCTTAATAGCAAGAACAGAAGGGAGGAAACACATATCTGTCTCTGCAGTGAAGAGAGAAGTCTACCTGTCTGAGTGCAATGAATTCAGCTATTGTCTCCTCCCTCTTCCAGTTTTGGTTTAATCTGTTTGAAAACTATCCAGTAAAAAGCTGATGAAAACCAATTACATGGCGGGTGTGTTGACAACTCTGGTATTTGTTTCAGGAAGCTCTTCTGAGCTGAGGGCACTTGAGCAACTGACTTAATTTCCAAGCACTTGATTAACACAACACTGCAAACAGGAGGGGAAAGTGTAAGTGACACACAATTTCCTCTGATACAGGCTGCTTCTCCAGTGGCTTTGGGGAAGAATGTCCTCAGTTTTCCATTTTCACAGCAGATCCAGCAGACAAACAAGAGCTAACCTGACGTTTATGCATCATTTCCTGAGACAAGAAAGATTCAGCCAACAAGGGTGCCTATAATCCAAAAGAATGGCATTGAAAACCATGCAAGCTTATGCCTCTCTTTACTCGTGCTGCAAGGACTGACCTTCTGAGATGATGAGAAAGGAAAGAAGCATCAACAGTGACTATCTCACAGACCTGTTCTGCCTCAGTGGGAAGCTTTCAGGTCCACAATCTAAAAAAATAATAAATATGAGCTTTATAGAGCTCCATTCCCTTAATGCTTAATTGATCTTCTGCCTCCAATATAAATGGCCTCTTTGTTTTGTCCATAGTGGCACATGAACATGACATACACAGTGGGGTAATATATACTTAGATATGTATGACATACATAGATACCTACATGTATACAAAGGTAGGTAGTCTTGGCATACAAAATGCTAGGCACTTTTGTAAGAGTTGGAGATGGTGTGAGTAAAATTAATATTACATTTGACAGCTATAAACAGACATCTGCATTTCCTAGTGAGCTGCCAGGAGCCAGATTCTGGGAATATAAATGATGTGCCAAAAGCAGTGTATTGATTCCAAGTTCCAGGGACAATCATGAGCAGACGCAAAGTCAGAATTAAAGGTCGGACATCAGTGTTTCAGATCTGTCATCACATTCTGCACCTGGAGTCAGGTTGGTGTCAGACATTGTATGGGGATTAAATTCATCATTTGAGTGTTCTACTGATAATAAATGTTACTTTGGAGTAAAATAAATGTGGAGGCTCTGGGGAGTAACACAGTGCTTGCTGTCTTGGAGAACACAGTGCTTGAAGTGGACAAGCTATACATGTTCTTCATGTCAAGGGTTGTTCTAGAGGAAGGGACCCATCTTCCTCTGACCAGAAAGATCACCAGAACCTTTTGAACATGATGAGGCTGGGTCTCAGAGTCACTATGGAATTCTATGCTGCCCTCTTCCACTGGATACCAGGAAGCACCTCTGGTGTTTGCCTATTCCAACCATGTTTTAGAGGGAAAAAAAAATCCTACAGTCAATACTCATCTGTCTGGGATAAAGAAAATCAAGTAAATAAGTAAATAAACCAAGTAAATAAACGAAGAAAACTGGGCACTAGGAAAGAAAATGGCTCTTCTTCACTATAGACATACTCCAGCTTCTGTGTTGTTTGGGTTACTTTTGTGGGGATGGCTCCATCAAACAGGAGCTGTTACCCAACATTTGAAGAGTATAGAACATTAAATGCTACTAAGGACAATATCCACACTCATACATGCTTTTTCAGCTTCCAATATGGAGGGTAGATGGATAATGCCTGTTGTATAGATTTTTTTTTAAGGTGCCAGTGCCAAGAATGGGGTAGGGGTAAAGAAGGAAGGTAAACAAAACTCTGAGCAACCTATAACTCTCCATGGGTTTTTCACATGGGAAGGAAACCAAATAAGACTTATCATCAGATTAGGTGTGACAAATTCAGCAATGTACTTACTCTGAAACCTTCCCCCTTCCTAAAACACAGTTAATATGTATGGCCACCAAAGTAATGCCAATGAATGGGCTAGTGTTAAGGCTCTGGTCAAGCTTGTTTTTCAGTAGTTTATTGTCAAGTGCCTGATACAGTCATCTGCAAGTCTAAGCAAATGTGTTTAGTTTTTTTTTTTTTTTTTTTTTTCATTCTTGTTTTAACTGGGGGAGAGGGGACATTTAGGTGAGCAGTGGTCAAAACATGCACATATGTTATGCAGGGAGCATTGTGCACGGCTGTTCTACTGCAATTGTGCTAGCTGAAATGGAAGGAAAGTTAAGGCTTTCTATGAAAAATAGGCCTTGGTCTTTGTCCCCTGAAACCTATGTCTCATACTAGATGATACATTCCACAGGTTGGGCAGTTTTTCTCAAAACCTGGGTGGGAAGTGTGCTCCACTGGGTGGAAGTGGACTCCAGAAACTCCACAACCAAGGCTAAATTTAAAGGCCTGTTTCTGCATGGATCCAGTAAACTTGATCTCAACATGGAGATGTTAACAAGTTCTCCTTATTTTGGAAGAACTCTTATGTGAAAAGAGCAGAGAAACTCCAAGTGGGCAGTCAACATCAAAGAAAGCTTATCATTGCCATCGCGTCCAGAAATGGAATGCTCTAGTTTTGGTTGGTGCTTCCAATGCCAAAAGGAATGTTCTTTCCTCTGTAGTTGTGTATGGATGTCATCAGAGCCATGGGGAGAAAGAGGGTAGGAGTGGCTCAAGATAAGATGGATTATGGGGGGAGGTTATCTTTTCCAATTTGACCCTGAGTCCTCACCCGGAACCAGCCCACTTTCCCTTCCCACCTACCCCCCCCCCCCCCCCCCACCGCAAACAAACAAACAAACAAAAGCTTATTTAAAGTAAAGTTTAATATATTTGCAATTAGGGAAAGGAGCATAAAATTCTTCTTGTTGGCAAATTTACTTTTTTGTCCTTTTCTCCAAGAGCAAGGATGTTTTGGTTTTGTTTCACCCAAGTTATATTCCTAGAAACTTACACCCAATTGCCTCTTCTACCATCCAGAGCTTCCCTTTTGGTTTTAAGACAAATAAGTTTGAGCAGTTGCAGTAAAACTTCACAGGTGTGTAACTAGGAAAGTAACATTTTCAAAAGATACCATATGATGAGGACTCCTAATGATCACTAAAAGCAAACAAATAAAAATGCCACTCTCATTTCCCTCATTTCTTACTTAAAAGAAGAGAAGTAAATGAAAGGAAGAAGAAACAGATTTGCAATTAAAAGATAGGGCAGAATGACAGAGCTGAACCAGTGCAATTGAGCCTTCAGGTACAGGAGCCTCAGAGTCCAAGGGGATATGGAGTGGACTTAATTAGGTGCCATTGTCTTCATCCTAAAAGTAAGCAGCTAAGCCTCATTTCCAATATTTTAAAGAGATTCCTTTTTGTTTCTTTCAATGGTGCCCTTTTAAAGGCATACAATTGTTCCATGCCACTGAGTGGAGAAAGAAAGATTGTGAACCCTCTACTATCCTTCTAGGGTCGCATTCTACATTATTGGCAGATTTATAAGGATATCAATAATAACAATGATAAGTAATAATAGCTGCCCTTGTGTTAGTTAAAGGGAGCATTTTTAATCATTCAAAAATTTTTGTGACCTGTAAAGTGCAGTTGTGAGGAATGTGTGGGTGTACGAAAATGTATCTGTCAAGTTCAGAGTCCTTTAGATTAAAAAAAAAATATATATATATATATATGACTTATCAATGGTGCCGTTATAGCTGTGTCAGACAATGGGTGTGCCCATTCTCACAATTATCCTTAAAACAAACCTATGTTTAAATGCTTTAAAAATTATCACATGATACAAGAGTATAACTTCTAGAGTTCTTTTTCTTTTATTTTCTTTCTTATTTTTTCCGTCAAAAATCAATGAAGACTTGATTTCTGTCAATAATTGTATTAAGGGTGAATATACTACCTGAATTTTGTGCATGTTACATTGTAGTTGTAACCTTTTCTAATTCAGGATGAATACGAGATGGTTGTGATTGTGCAGTGTATCAATAAAGTTCAAAGAAATTTGTAACATTTGGGGGGTTGTTTATTAGGACATCTTGTTAAGTATCCAGGAATGGAGAAAAACAGGCTATGCTTTTCCCATATGCTTCTCCCATATGTGTGCTTTAAGCTTTGGGGAGTAGATGCAATCAGAAAATTGAGTAGTCTATTTATTTCTCTGTCTCTCTCTCTCTGTCTCTCTCTGTCTCTCTCTGTCTCTCTCTGTCTCTCTCTCTCTCTCCCACACACACACACACACAGAGTAGAAGGAAGTCTAGGCACTTTGCATATTATACCTATATATTTGAATATCTATGCCATTTACAAATAATAGAAAATGTAGCTGCAGCCTCAAAGTCTAAATTATGTCTTGACCTAATCTAAAATGAAATCAATAGAGAAGTTGCAACAAAAAAAATGACACTCCTTAACAGTTCCTGTGACTTGATTCCACTGAATCATAACCGCTTTGACAAGAGTACATATGTAGAAAATATGGTGGCTATGATGTGCATTTATTCTTAAGAGTGTATGTAATTGGATTGATTGTTTCTCTATCTTAGGTTTTTACTATAGTATACATATGGGAAATAGCATAAGAAAGGGATCGGGAGAAGAAGCTCCCTTTTTCTGATTGTCTTTTCTAAAACATCGTTCTCGTTCAACAAAACTCCAACACCTCTATCTTCATCACTTGTCCATCTGCTTTTCTGAAGGGATGGCTATTAACCTCTTTCTTACAACTCAGCTTCTCATCAATCATTTATACATCAGCTAACCCTTCCTAATTCTGCCATTAACTATGTGATCTTGGACTGGACACTTGACCCTCCTTTTCTTTGACTCCTCATCTGCACCACTTTTGAATTGATTCTTGTTGGTATGTTCTATTTCAAAATTTTTAGGACACTTTTTATTTCTCATTCAGCTATTGGATTTCTCAAGACTACCCCCACATGAAGCCTAGGGCCAATGTCTAACTATGGTTTTGAATACAGCAGAAAGTGTGTTAAAATTCTCCAGTTGGCTTTACATCTTAGCTAGCTCCTCTGGCTATGACCCTGAGCTAGATTTATGAGGTTTATTTCTTATTGGGTTCATAGGTAAACAATGGGTCATTCCTAACCTGTTAAAACTTAGTCTCACCCAGGATGCCTGGGTGGCTCAGATTAAACATCCGACTTCAGCTCAGGTCATTATCTCACAGTTCTTAAGTTTGAGCCCCACATTGGGCTCTCTGCTGACAGCTAAGAGCCTGGAGCCTGCTTCAGATTCTGTTTTCCCTCTCTATCTGCCCCTCCCCACTCAAGCGCATCCTCTCTCTCTCTCTCTCTCTGTCTCTCTCTCTCTAAAATAAATCTTAAAAAAATTAGTCATCCCAACAGAAGATGGAGCACAGATAGCTTGATAAACTAGGTCATGTTCTTTGTAAATTAAAATACCAAGAATATGGTGGTACCAATGATTGAGAGTTTCCAATTTCCTCGGACTCATTGTAAAATTATGACTTGTCAAGGTAACAAATTCCAGTCCCCCTTACCATCATAATACCTTTAGTGCTACCCTTTCCCTTCTCCTCTTTCTTCCTCCTTTTAATCATCCTCTTCCCATCCACACCTGACCATCTCCTGCTTCTGTTCATACCACAGCATTTACCCATCTATTGGCTCTCCTGCTGAGGCATAGACATTCATTGGTCTTTCATTCCATCTGGCCACTCAGTTCCATCAGTCTTCTATGTACCAATTTATTCTTCCATTAGCAAACCATTCATCTCTTTATTCATATATTATCTCCCCATTTATCTAACTCCTATTCTATCTATATACTCACGGAACTCCCTAATATTACTATTCTCATTTATTTATTTAAACCATGTATATTTCCCTTACCTGTCAATCCATCCACCAAGATTTCTCCAACTAGCCTTTGGCAGACATACCTATTTACCAAGCCACTTCAAGGTAATGAAAATCTTTGCTGCTATCTATTCATTCTGCAAGGGAGCCTCTATCTAGTTATTCTTAAGCTCGGCAGCTAAATTATTGGATACATTTTTGTTATCTTCACCCAAAATACACCCTATTAAAAACATATCTACAGAGAAGGGCTTTAGTAAATATATTAAGGGCATACTTTGTTCCTATCAGGATATTTTACAGTAAGAAAAAAGATGGAGAATCAGGAGCTGAGTGGAAACACCCAGATGAGTAGACATTGATGTTGAATTTTCTAACACTGGGAATGCAGTCTTGCAATGAACATAACAAATGGCTGAAGACAGGAGAGATCTCAACTGGCAATTCTGCCTTCTTTTTTGTTTTTCTGTTAAATAATTTTGATGAAAATGGTGGGGGGTGGCATTAATTGGTATCAAATCTTATCAGCTTTAGAAAACAAAAGTTTCAAACTAAAAATGATGCTACTTTCATGGAACATGTTCATTTGATCAGTAGGAAATCTTTTTTTTTCTTAATTTTTTTCCATTTATTCATTTGTTCATGCATTGCATTTAGTGAAGAACTCCCTTTAAGGAGCTCACATCTAAGATATGGAAACAGCTATATGAAGAGAAAATTACAGTATAATATTGCAAGAATTATAATACAGATATGAGAAAATGAGTATAGCAGAAGCAAATATTGGGAAGTGATTAGGAAGCTACTTTTATCCCCCAAGGATGAAAAGCTGAGAGGTAGAGAGCTCCTATAGGCAGTGGATGTGGTGAACAGATCTATTAATACAAAAATAAATGGGGTACCAGGGCCAGGGCACATTCAGTGTTCAAGATTTTATTGATAGAGTGAATGATATCAGTTGGATAAATTAATACCATGAAAGGCATTCAACTATAAATGTCCAAAGGGCCACACGACCCAATTGGTGAGAAAGTTAACAAAATTTCCCAGAGAGGGAGACGAACCACCTATAATGTCAATTCTGGTTAGAATATAAAGTTTTGTTCCCACATGGGATTATTGAGCATATTGTCTTCCATTGGATCTCAAAGCTCCACGATACTTTCTGGTGGGGACAAGAGGAAACAACAACTGTGAGTATGAGCATAGCAGAAACTTGAAGGGTGACAGGCAAAGATAGTGTGAACTTGCTGAATAGTTTCCTCTAAACTGAGTTCCTCAGGACAAGAATTTCCTAGAACTCTAGGATTTAGGATGGAATACCTGGCTCATTTGCATCTAAGTGTTCCACAGCAGCTCTTATTTCAAAATTAAGAATAATTTACAGTTTTTATCTCTTCACTATTTGCTATATCCTGTGAGACGTATTTTCTTTTATTTAGTTTATATGCTCAAACCATGTATTTTCTCTTCAGAGACATAATGTGTTGTAGTTTGGGGGAACTTCTTTTACACTCTGACATCACAATTTACAAGGTATGTGGCCTTGGACTAATTTCTTATCCTCTCTGGGCTTCAGACTTATCTTTATTAAGATGGTGGTCATCATATCTACCTCAGAAGACTGACTGGGACATTATTGGGTGTGAGTAGGTAAGGATGTTCAAGAAATTACATAGTAGATATTAGTTGCAAAATAAGTAATCCCCTTTTCTTCCTATTCTTCCCTCAGGCTTCCTTCAATGCCCTCACTTCCCTGAGCTCTTTATAAAATATAATTTCAACTGTGTTTGCTTCCTTCAAAAAATGTAAATTATATTTATATGTTAGTTTTTAATTTTTTTTAACATTTTATTTTATTTTTTGAGAGAAAGAGACAAGAGTGTGAGCATGGGAAGGGTAGAGAGAGAGGGAGACACAGAATCCAAAGCAGGCTCCAGGCTCTGAGCTATAAGCAGAGAGCCCAATGTGGAGCTCAAACCCATGGACATGAGATCATGACCTGAGCTGAAGTCCGATGCTCAACCACCCAGGTAGCCCTATGTATTATTTTTTTATTGAAGTTTAAAAAGGAGAAACAAACTCTCTGAGTCCTAGATCACGCAAGGATGTAAACCTAGAAAGTGGAAAGATTTTTGGTAGAATCCCATGGGAATTTTGAAAAAAAATAGAGAAAAACTTAAATTCCAATCTAATAAATATGTATTGGAAAGCTAATATATGGCAAGTACAAAGGATGCATGTAGGAGAGACAGAGTGTCTATCTTCAAGAAGGTCTAGGTCCAGTGGAGGATTTAAAACTATAGCACAACATAGTAGGTGTTGTTCAAGGCTAGAGGTGCCCAGCAGAGAGCTCATAACCAGACACTAGGGCTACACATGCACTTTCAGAAATGATTTATGAAGGAATAGAAGAAAAGCTAAGAAAAGGGAGGGAAAGGGAACAAGTGAGTCATACAGAGGCTCATCCTTCCTTGATGAACCAGTGCAGGCATGAGAAACATAGCAAAGTCAAGAAAATGCAAGTGCAGATTATCTCAAGACAGTTGAGGGCAAAGGTTAAATGGCAGGAAACAAGGTAGAATGAATATGTAAGGGTGATATTCTTAATAAATTTACAAGAAATAATTAGATATTGGGATTTGTCCTAAAAAAGAGAAAGAGGAGACAGAAGGATTTCATCAGAAGAATGACTGAATTGGGTGGCAATTTGGAAAGCTTGCCATGACAGAAGGGTCAATTCATGTTTGTTGGTCACACTGGCAAGGAAGACACAAGTTAGAGGCAACTGAAATAATTTAGGTGAGAAATAATGAAGAGTAAGAAGAAGCAGGCAAGTTGGGATGATTTTTAGGGGGTGAATCAGAGGGACTAGATACATAGGGTGATGGGGAATGTGAAATATGGGGAATATTCCAGGTTTCCAACTTAGCCAATTAGGTGGAAGATAATACCATTCTATGATGCTAAAACTTAGGAGGGGGATGTTCTAACCAGTTTTTGATACATCCATTTTCAAGCACCTTTAGACTCTCCAGGTGGAGAGGTTTAAGCTCTCTCAGCGTTTTCCTGAGCCATCTAATTATATCCATCATCATCAACAAGGGATACTTGATTTCCTTCCTGTGCCTTCCACTTTAATTCCATAGGAACTCTAGCTCCTTGGATAATCTGCAACTTATTCTGATCCTCCATTTTCTCTGTATCCTGATTTTGTCTTACAAAGGTACTGTTTTTGTTGCTTGTTGTGATGGAAGGGTAGAGAGTAGTTCTCTGATTAGGCAGCCAGGAAGTAACAGATGATTTAAGCAAGGAAGGGGGGAAATGGCACAGCTGTCCCCCTACCCAGATGGGATTTGGCACTTGTCAAGTCTGTTGCAAAGGGCCAAACCACTATTCACTGGAAAATGAGAGAATGTTTGAATGTGTTTTATTACAATTCATCTGTTATGTTACAGTGAGGCAAGTCCTCTTTGTGTTATCATATTATCTGATGCTCAGTTGCTTGCAAACACATTTCAGAAAGGTTCTTAAGCTTTCAAACCTCATCAGAGAGCCACTGTCAAGAGGAATACATTCTATTTGAATGACTTGAGGATATAGATATAATTCTACCTCTGTTCAATTTTTTCCCCAATGATCCCAGAGAGGCCCTCTAAGTCTGGGAAGGCTGCACCTCAACAAAAAGCCATTGGTGTCTGGCTGCATCTCACAGCAGCATGATTCTGCAGGTGGGTCTATCAGTATATGACAACACAGAGCCGTGTGAGTTTGCACCCATCTGTACATGCTGCTCTGAGGTGAGGCAGCAGATCTGCAAGCAAAGAAGAACTTAGTTTAAATCCTAATTCTCCCATAGACTAGTCGTGTGCCTATGGGTTTATAGCACAACTTTTGCAGGCTTGGTTTTACTCATCCGCAAAGTAACATTAGTAACTATGCCATGACACTGCTGTGAGGTGTATGATAGAGTACAGTGGGGAAGTACCTGGCAAGTTCCTGGCCTGTAGGTGCTTGACACAGAGAAGTCGCTGATAAGTAAATTCTCTTCATTCACCCTCTGCTCTGTCTTACCACACTTACCACATATGATGGCCAGAAGGCATAGTGTAAGGGATGGTTCTGCTTAAATATCATTCTCTGATTTTGTTGTTGTTGTTGTTGTTGTTAAGATCACATGAAATAAAACTTGTAGAGTGCCTAGAAAAGTATCTAGCTCCTTAGTGTTAAATAGTAGACATTTCCTTCTCCCCTTTCTCCTGTGCCTCCATGCCATCACTAGAGTGTCAACAATCCAACTACAAATGCACAGAGGATGTCTCTTAACTCCCTGATGCCTGGACCCTGTGGGGTGTGGGGTACTTTCCGGGTTCGTTGTTCCTGAGGAAGAAGGCAGGCTGGCACTACCCTAGGAGCCTACTCCTGTGCTCTTGGCACCATTCCCTGTTCCGTGGCTTTGCAAGGATGGTTGCTCTGGTTACAAGACCAGATTACTTCAGTTTCTGTCTCTTCATGGGTAAAGGTCTCAGGGGAATCCGCTTATTAGAGAAACCGTTGCTGTGTGGTTAAGTCAGTGAGGACAGTAAAGAGACTCATCGGAGGTTCTCACATACAAAGGCACCAGTTCTCTTGATGAAGCCAGGGTTCCAGTCTCAGTACTGCAGCAGGCAGCTTAGACACCCCCATTTGTGATTTCTCCCTGTCTGTTATTTTCCACCTCGTGCGACGGTGCCTCCAGTACCTGAGTTAGTCTGCTTGTTTGAATGTGTCCCCTTTGATGTCAATTCCTTGTTGAGTTACTCGCAGAATTCTCTATTGTCCCTGCCTTGCTCTTTCCTGTACTGATCTGTTCTGTGGGCAGTTTCAGCACTGCTCAACCGGTCCCCCTCCCTCCTCTTAATTCTTACCTTAAGGAACTTGTAACTGCTGCAGAAGAGAATAAGACAAGAAGTGGAAGGTGCCAGGGGGGGCGAAGAATACTGTCTTGTGAATATGCTTTTTGTTTTCACACAGTGCAGTTCACAGGTTAATGATATTTTAGCAGACCCATTCCTTGTACAATAGCATTACAACAGCAGCAATGTGTGCACAGGGGCAGATAGCAGGAGGCAGAGCAAGGGCAAAAAGCCTCTAACACTGATATTTTTATTGAAATCACACAAGGAGCTGGGAGCTTTCACATATACTAATTTATATAATATGCAAAGCAACCTCAGGAATGATGTATTATCTTCATTGCAGCTCAGAGGCACAATGCTGGAGATCAGCAGGGTTAGGAATCCAATGCAGGTCCATTCGATGTCCTGCTGCATGCTCTTTCCAGTTCAACACCAAAATGCCCCCTCCCCCATTCTCAGGCTTGACCCCATGTTCCTAAATGCACTGGAATCTATTTACTGAACCCAAGAGCAGGTCAGTTAGGTCTTTTGTAAGTCTACCTTCTTTGTGAGCTTCCATGATCAAAGTTGAGGGGGTTCTGTCTCATGTAAAAAATGTCACTGAGTCCCTAGACAATGCCCTGTGATCTTCAGCACTGACCCTTCCCACTTTTCCATTGAGGAACAAGCACATGGTAGTGTTGGCTTATGTGTGTCTGACCCTAAACTATGCACAAGTCTGAGAGTAACAGAAAAGCAACATGTAGGAGGGAACTATAAATTGTACAAAGAACTGAGGAGAGAATGTAATTCCAGGCTCCAACTATATGATACAGTGTCATATAAGTAATAAGGAGTAGCTTTTCTTGGTTATCCAGTTTGGATAAAACAAGAAAGATCCACAAAAATCTGCCTAGGAAGATAGATTATGGACAATGGAATATAGACCCTATTCAGTCAAATATGACTCCATTCAAGCAAATGGGAGCCATTGACTTTAAATAAATATAAATGGATATGTCTATGTCTAAATGTCTCTCTCTCTCTCTCTCTCTCTCTCTCTCTCTCTCTGTCTCTTACTTCCTCTCCTTATCTATCATCCTTCATCATCCTCCATGAACCTAATTCAGTGACAGCAGGTCATTTATGTCTTTGCAGTTTCCTAAACATGTACAACAGTGTCTGGCACATGGTAAACTCAGTGTCTATTGAATGAGTGTATCTATGGCTTTTGAGTTGAGAAATACCATGAACAAAATGTTCCTGTGAGCAGAGGCCTGGTAGAGATCTGCTGGGAAGAGTGAAAGAGTGTCAACACTTGTAGGGTGGGGAGTAGGGGAAGTAGAGAGCTCTGTGTGGTCCATATTTATGATCATGAGTGTCTGCTGTAGGAGGTAGTCATGGGTTGGAAAGGAACTTACAGATATGAAAGATATTGAGAAGGGAGAATCCATTGTTTTCATCTACATTACTTCTTGTCTAAAGGGAAATAGAACTGACTAGAAACAGGTAACTTATTTATTTATTTATTTATTTATTTATTTATTTATTTATTTATTGCTTGTTTTGTTTGTCTTCAATGGCAATACTAATATTAAGTTTTTATAAGTGCTCACGTTTTAAGCAGCTTGGGTCCCACCATTCGTACTTTTCTGACAAAGCATATACACATTGGAGGCCAGTGACTTATCCTAGGTCTCACAAGTAGTTAGCAACCAGATTTAGAACTGGTGTTCAGGTTCCCTGGTTACTGTTCCTTTCCTGGTCATCTCTCCTCCCCTGATCTGCTTCTGTTGTCACTCTAGAAATGCAGTGTCCTTGAACCCTATCTCTTGCTCACGGGAAGTCCAACTTCTATTTCCTCAATGTATTTTTCTTCTCAGTCACAGGTAAGCCCCATGACCCCCAAAAGGGGAACATATGCTCCACTCTCATTTCCATTCAGTTTATACTGCACCTTTGTATCTTAATTAAACATTAGGGAGAATTCAATAGGAGTAGAACATTCAACTGGCTTCACTTCTCACGGAATATCATGAAAAGGGCAATGCAGGGAGGAAGCAGATTGGATTTCAGCCTTTGGACCAGTGGATTCCTAATATCCATGCCCTCCTTTTAAGAGCATCTACAGTGTGCCAGCACCATACAAAGTCCAATAAAAAATCTAGTGGTATTAAATGTGGTCCCTGCCTCCTGGGAGCTTAGGCTAGAATTAGGAGGACCACAAAAATTGATGCACAAATTCATATCATTAAATCTTTCAGCAGTGAGGTGCGGTTCTCACAGGTCACATCCCACTGGAAGAAACTCCGAAGAATGATTAAATCACAGATATTACTTTAGATGAATAAATGCCTTACTTTTCTATACATAGGCTCTCCCACCTAGGCAAGCTCAGGGAAGTCTACTTTAGGGAGTGAAACTAAGAAGGAGGGCTAATCCCCTTCTCTTCCCCACCTAATCCTAACAGTAGCCCTCAGGGCTCCATTGTTCTCCCCTAAACATTAAATAGCACTCACAGAACAGAGGGAGGTCCAGGGACTGGAGTGGGTGAGCACCCAGCTGCTGCCCTGTCCTCAACAGCCACATCAGTAAACAGCACCACAGCAATCAATTTGGCTTTTTTGATGAAGACAAAACCATAGAGGAAAACCATTAGAAGAGGTAATAAAGGCCCTTCTTGTACAGTTAATAGAGAGCCTCCTGGATGGAACAAGCCCAGCTGTTGCTGCTGAAAATTTACTTCTGTTTTCAAGTTCAAATAGAGCCTAAAACATTATCTTCGCGGGAATTGATTTTACGTCTTCCAAACACATATGCCACCTTAATTGTGATTTGTGTGATAGTTCAGCTGCTGAAAGCTTTCGTTTATCTCTACCTGGTTAAACAACTTTAAATAATAACAAGTCAATATATCTGTCTATTGACCAGGGTTCTTCTTGCATCCCCAGAGCATACTGTTGATGAAGAAAAAGGTGTTTAACCCTTCATAGCCCCAGAATCTGTCCTGCATCCATTCCCCCATGCTCCTTTAAGTGGAGAGATATAATCGTTTAACAAAGGAAATGAACAGAAATATGCAGGACCTGCTCTGATATACTTTCTCTGGCAGAGGCTGGTTTTTCTTTTGATAGTTTGTTTTTTAATTTGTTCTCTTTTATTTTAGCCTCAATACATTCATTAAAAGAAAAAAAATTCTGATTTTTTTCAAATTGATTTCCTCATTCATTTTAGTTACAATGTTTTGGCATTGAGTTCATGGAGAGGATATTAAAGATGGCAACTTGTTTTGGAAGACCCACCTAAAAAAAATCCATGGGTTCTCCATAGTGTTTCTTATAAGATATACTTTTTTTATAGGGGTGCTTAATGGTAGATAAAGTAGGGTGAGGAGGTGAGGGCAAAGGGGGTTATTTTATTCACATGAATTTAAGCCTAGAGTTCTTTGGAGATTTGAATAATTTGGTTAATTTGGTGATAATGGTGGTGATGGAGTAAAGTTTGGGGGTGATATATATATATATGTATATATACATGTATATATATATATATATATATATGTATATATATATATATTATGAGCTAAATCACTTGTCAGCCAATAGGAAGGTAAGAATGGAGCAAGCCAGGAACATGAGAGCTCATCTAGCCCATGGGCAGAAAGTAGCCAGTAAGTGGCTGTCCCCCTTTGCAAGGGTCAGCAGGCTGTCCTCTGTTAGTGGTGTCAAGGGCCAATAATGAAAGGGTTGGAGTCCGTCTTTCCCCAAGCTGTCCCAACATTTCAGTAGGTGGCAAGGAGGGGCCCTGCCTGAATCCCTAGCTCTCCATGGAACTAGAATCCCCAGCTCCTCCCCCTAGGGTTGGTCTTGCTTCTGTATCACAAGCAAATAGGGAGTGTATGTGGAAAGGAGGTGATGAGATTTCACATGCATCTGGCCTGTTGGGAAAAGCATTCTGGTGTCAGCCCAGCATGAGGGTGCAGGGAAGACCAGCATGCAGTTTCTTCCGGGGGAAAAAGAAATGTAAATCAGACAAAACATACCATCATTAGGTAGACTGTCCTGGGTATGGGAGCTGGAGGGAGGCTGCTGGTAGCAGTGGGTGAGTTTAGTATTAATTTGTTTGTTGAGGACTCTTTTCAAATTTTCACAAACTCTATTTTAGAGCTTTGTTTTTGTATTGATAATTGTAGACCAGACCTCCATTTAAAATACACCCTCCCTGCCAGGTCCTCACTCTCCTTTCTTCCTCCTGCTTTTCCCAGAAAACCCTATACACACAGAGTAAATACTAATACTAATAATAATACTACTCCTCATAACTGACAGATTGCTTATAAACAGTGAGCTGTGAAGATGGGAAGTTATCATTAATTGTTAATTAAGAAAACACTTCTCTTGGGTTTGTGTTCATCTGATAAAGAACATTTCTTGACTGTTTCCTGTTTGTTCTCCCTGAGTTTTCCTCCAGGGCATGGACTGTGTATTAATTATCTGTGTATCTTCAGCTGTGAATGACTGACTGAATGAATGAATCTATTTATTATTTTTTTTTATTCCATAGCTTGCTTCACTGGGTGCATGAACTTCCTCCTTTAATGTGGATATTAAAATGACATGCCTGGCGAGACTTTCTTGCTGGGGTCGTAAACGTGACTCTGTGCTTCCCCCTGTCTTATGGCAACCCTATGTCTGATACACCCGTTCCATCTATACACCCTTGTGATGGTCTGTGTGTCTGAATAGACAACATTATAACACTGCACGTTGCTTACTGCCAGCTTCCCAATACCCTATTAAATCAGCTCTTGTCTTACTTTTGTATTTTCTATTCCTCTCCAATTCTTGTCCTCATGCACAGATAGTCTCACAGAGATGTAAGGATAACAGAGATATAATTTCGTATTACAGTTAACTAAGATGCAAGTGGATGTCTTCTCTAGGTGATTCATTCGGCTGGGGTGGGGTAGCAGTGAGTTCAGCAGTATCGTGCTTGGCATATAATGGTCACTAAATAAATGTATGTTGTTGAATTAAATTAAAGGAACAAAAGTGCTGCTCACCTTCTTGGATAGGAACTGAATCTCCTTACATGGAATCTAAGGCTGGAGCCACAGGAACCTCAGGAAATGTCTCCTTCAGTTTTGTAATCTAAAATAAACGATCTAACTCATTAAACTTTCTGAATTCTTTGCTACTGACTCCAAGGGAAAGGTGAGATGGAGGAGCAGCCAGGGAGAGGAGCTGAGTGAATATCATTGTCCTGCAGAGCTCTGGAAGGACCCAGCAGGGGGCAGTGAACACATGACAGGCAGGTCAACTCCCATATGATTCAGTATTTATTTTGCAGATGGAGAAATTGAAGTCCCAAGAAAAAAATTGTGCAGTGACACAAAACTAGGCAAAAACACTGACATCTTCAGCTCACACTTTCTAGCCCGGGGCTCTTTCACCTACATCAGGCAGCCCTTGCACAGAGCCCTGGCCAGGGAGTGAAACCCTTGTTCATCCTCTGGAGGAATTCTCAGCTCTTCCTTGTCTACAGCACACCCTTGGAGGACCTCTTGAGATCTTGTGGATCATACCCAGGACCAGAGACACTCACTGCAGCAGGAGATGAGAAGGGGAAGTCTCATTCTGGGCATGGAGAACTGCTTAGTTATTTTTTACTCAGATTAAAGAAGCCCTTGCAAAATTTTTCTTTGGGGAAGTCAGCAATGAAATGCATGCTCCTGGTGGAGGGCACTGGTAGCTGTGGTGCCACTCCCCTTTACCCCATAAAGTGCTCCACTTCTTCCTTTGTGCACAGGGGGGCACTAGCAATACACCAGCGGCAGCCCCAGAACCTCAAGCTCTGCAGCTGCTGGGGAAAGACTTAATTACACCCACTTCCCAGTGAGCCTAGCTTGCTCTTCAATGAGCCAGTTCTGCATTGCAGACCTGCTGGCTATGCTGGCTCAAATGCCACCTCTTTTAGGAAATCTGACCTTCTCTGATTAACCCCACTTACCCAGGTCACTCCTAATCCTCCTGTCTCCCGAGCTTATTGGGTCAGTGGGCCCTTTACTTGTATATCAAACATGCTGCTGTTTAAAGCATCCCTAGACATTTCTCTTTGTCTTCTTTCATTGTAAACTCCCTTTGTGGAAAGGCCATGTTTTCTCGTGTTGGTCTGATAGAGAGCTGTGTCCATGCTGGGGCAGTCTGTAAATGTGATGTAAAGAAAGCATAATCCTAACACCCTCCATTGCAATGTAACCTCAGGCAAATCCTTTTACCTCCCTGAGCCTCGGTTTCTCTGTCTGTGGAATTAAGAATAATAGTATCTCAGGGCTGGTTTGAGAATTACTGAATGAAAATTATGTGTAAGTATTTTGCAAGGGGCCTGAGCACAGAGGCACTTTATTCTGTTCCCTGGATCCATGTAATGCCAGAATTATGCCCTCACTCAATAGTGAAAAGAATGTGTAGTTTCTGTGCCATTCATTTATAGTCAGCCCTATGCAGGGCACCCAATGCAATGAGCTCCCTAAGGAAGACACAATTCCTGTTCTCAAGAAGCCCAGTGGGGGGCAATTTAAACAAGGGCAATTAAATGTAAAATAATCTTGCTAGGGTCAGGATGCTAGGAGAAGCCAGTGGAGGGATGTATCTGTACCCTTCTTGAAGAGAGAGGGGAAGGAAGAAGAAAAGTGTAGCCACTCCTTTTCCCCAGAACTAAGGCAACTGAAATGCGAGTAAGGAATGTGTGGACAGCTCTCTTTGGTTATTTTCAAACCCCACCCATCAGGGCCCTTAGAATGCTGCTGACAATAGGGTAAGACAAAGAAATCCAGTGTGGACTTCACGCCCTGTCTCTGACCCTAAACAGTGTTTCCCCTTGACACACACTCTTACCTTTGTAACTGCAGAGAGTCCTGACACCCACGGGGTTGGAAAAGATTTCAGTCAGGTACACTCTGGTAATATGCAAGGCACATAATTAGTTTCCTTTCCCTTCCCTGATGAGGACCAAAGTTCACAGCTACAGCATCTCCTTAGATTTTCCCTTCTTAGTGCCCCACACTCAACAGTGCTTCCACTTTCTTCTAAGTGCCTCACATGACTGCAATCATTTTTTACCCCAATCCTGAGAACTGGAGCAGAGAAAAGGCAACGGGATTAGTTTACAGAAGACACATTGAGGTCAGTGAATGACCAGTACATTTGCTCTTTCAGGGTTTATTTGCATTTCAGACAAATAATTCTGCTAACCTTGTGACTCTCTAAGGGGTAGCATGTAGACAAAGATCATGTTGAGTTGGAATTTTGGGGTTTTCCATCACTTTAGGTCAAAGTCTTAGACCACCTGACTCTCCACTATTGTTCCAATGTCAGAAGAAAGTGGGCCAATTATTTGGATCCTCACATCTAAAAGGTTGATTGCCTTGTCTTTATGTGAATTGCAGGAAACTTGAATCCATTTGTGGAAAGATACCTTTTTTTTCCCCTCTGATCTCTTCTATCTTCCAAGAACATTCCTATTGTGCCTAGTTTTGAAGAGAAGACAGAATTCAGTTGGATTTTAACTTGACATGAGCGACCCCCTAATCATTTCTTTTGACCAGAATGAATGTTTTAGTTTAGTGAACTTTGTGCAAACCCACCCTTCTTTTTAGGTGACCCCAAGAGACCAGGGTCTTTTCCACTCTGCCTCCCAAATTTAGGAAATATACTCTTCCTGCAGAAAATGTCTCCATTTATTTTAAGGGACTTCCATGGACCTTTGGTTGACCTTGGCAAACTGGAAATGAATCTGTTGATCTCTGCCTGACCCCATTCCCCAGGACCCACTTGCTCCTTCTGATTCTGGCATTGCTGAAGAAGGAGACCATGACATAACAAGTGTGCAGGTTTATTCCATTAGCCACTCATAGTAATCACAAACTGTTTTAATTCCAAAATGCAAACTTGTCTAAAATTTAATTGAGCTATGGAGAATTGGGATTGTCAAAGCTTTGCCATCTTCCTTGTCCTAATCTTGTCCCTAGAATTTTCCATGGAACAAAATCATCTCAAACTAGCATCTCCCTGACATGCACTTCCCATTGTGATTTGACTCAACTTCTTTTTAGCTTCCTCCATATAAATCAGTTCTCCTGGTCTTGGCTTACTTGTTTTCTGTGAGTCTTGCTTTCTCCCTCTGAAATTGTGGCTTTAGGATGCTGGCAAAAAGTGGATGAGTTTTCCCATTTATACTTTTCTGTGATAGGTTGGGGTAGGTTGAATAATGATTCCCTAAAAGGAAACCCCTGAAATCTGTGAATTTACCCTCAGATGGAAAAAAGGGTGTGTCTTTATAGATGTAATTACATAGTTAAGATCTTAAAATGAGGAGATTTTCCTGAATTATTCAGTGGGTTCTAAATGTCATCACATGTACCCTTATAAGAGAGAGGCAGAGGGATATTTGACATCCAGAGAAGGTAATGTGAAGACAGCAGAGGGAAATTTGAAGATTCTAACCTTCAAAGTTGAAGTGATGCAGCCGCAAGCCAAGGAATACTGACATCCCCAGAAGCTGCATGAGGCAAGCTAGGAGAGCTGGATTCTCCCCTAGAGTCCCTGGAAGGAGCATGGACCTGCCAACACCTTGATTTCAGCTCAGGGATACTGATCTCTGACTTCTGGCTTTCAGAACTGTAACAGAATAAATAGGTGTTGTTTTAAATGGCCAAGTTCGTGATAATTTGTTATAGCAACAATAGGAAATACAAAATACTGTCTATTACTTCTTTTGAACATTTGGACATGTTTCCCAATACTAATTGCCTTTTTAACCTCACCACATTCCTAAATGATACACCACATTTACACCACTGCCACCACCATAATTGTGATCTTTGAGCCTATGATGTTATCCTAGGTATTTTTAAATGAAGTTAGAGATTTATAATTCAAAGTATACTGAATTATAAGAAGCCATCTTCCACTTCAAACACATAAAAACACTACATAAAAATATTTTTAAAAGAAATAAAATATGTAGCCAAATGTGGAAATAAAAAAAAAAGGACTAACTACATTTTCCAGAGGAAAGATGGAACACATGGTAGAAAGGAGATGTTGAGATCATAGTATCCAGGAAGGAAAATGGACAGGATATATACCATTGGGGTCTTAATGTATGTGTTGAATGGACATCAACTTCCAGTCCTATGTGTGTAGGGCAGCTGAAAACATGCTCCTTGGAAAAAGCCAGGAGCCTGGAAACTGTGCCTACTTAGAAAAACTTCACTTCCTGGCCTGAAGAAGGCAGGGAAACGATACCTCCAGCTAGACCACTGGGGGATAATGATTCAGCTGCAAGAAGTCAGAGACCTACGTCTGAACTGTACTAAAATATAAGACCCCAATTTTTATATGAAGTAAAATTGGTCTGGGATTGCAAAGTTAGCAATAATTTCAGAGGCAACTAGGAAACCACCTCTGTGGATGCTTCTGTAGTCCCTAGAATATTACAAAGCCCCTACAGAAGAAAATGTCTGGAATAATGAGCTCATAATCCAAAATGTTATAACACATATGGAAATCCAACATCACAATATTTAAAGTAAATAATACAATGATTGGGAGATACCTAAAATTCCTAAAGTGGAAAGACATTGTGAGCACACACCAAAGAACAAGTAGTTTAAATAAATAAGTGTAAATATGAATGTATGTTTGAGTATTAATGGTAAAGAACAATTAAGTCATTGTATTTACTCTCCTATTTATTCAACAGATACTTATTGAATACCAACTATGAGCCAAATAGTCTTTTAAATGCTGTGATGCAATGATAAATAAAACATTACTGCAACCTTTGTGGACCTCATTTTCTAGTGGGAAATACAGGAACTATTTAAGTAAATATGTAATAAGTTGCCAGTTAGGGATCAACTGCTATGAGGAAACATAAAATAGCTTAAAGGAGACAGACCAAGCAGAGATGTGAATGTTGTGAAGGAGCAAGCCAGAAAGGTCTTAGAAAAGAGCACTCCAGACACCTGAAATAGCCAGTGCAAAGGTCCCAGGGTAAGCACATGGGTGTGTGTTGGAGAAATAGCACAGAACTCAAGCTAGATGTATGTGAGTAAGATAGAGAGGTAGCACATGAAATCACAGAGGTCACTGGAGGCCTGGTTATGTAGGACCTTGTAAGTAAAACTATTTATTTATTTATTTATTTATTTATTTATTTATTTATTTTTACCTAAGTGGGTTGAGAAATCACTGGAAGCTTCTGAACTAGAAATGACATGATCTGATTTACATTTTTAAAGTAGTATTTCTGGTTGCTATGGGAAAAGTAGATTACAAGGAAAAAAATAAAGGAAGAAAAGGAGACCTGTTGAAGACTACTGAAGTCATCCTGGTTGAACGTGTTGGTGGCTTCTCCTAGGTGCCGATCTGGGATGATCGTGAGAAACACTGGATTTAAGATTCATGTTTAAAAAAAGTCTAACAGAATTTGCTGACATGTTGGTGTGCCAGAGAAAGAGTAATCAAGAAATCAAAGATGTGTCTTAACAACTGTCCTTTCTGAACAACTGGAAGAAGGGTGATTCACCGTGTGTGTGTGTGTGCCCATGTGTGTCCATGTGCATCCATGATACATTTGAGGTTTCTCTCGGATATCCAGATGTCGAGTGGCTGAATATATGAGTCCAGAGCTTCAGGGGAAATCGGAGCTGGAGACACAAATTTGGCAGCCATCAGGATATAGATGAGATTTAAAGCCAAAGTCTCAAAAAAAAAAAAAAAAACCACTAGGAAGAAATTATTGCTAGAGATGAGAGGAGGTCTGGATTCCAACCTTTAGAGATGAGGAACAAGAGCATAATCAAGTAAAGGAGAGTGAGAGTGAGCTGACACTGAGGTCAGAAGGGAACGGAGAGGGACAGAAACCAAATACAAGATGTGTTTCAAAGCAGTGACCAATTAGGTGAAATGCTGCCAAAAAGTGTAACAAGATTAAGATTGGGATTAGACTGACATATTTGGGGTAGAAATACATTTTTAAGAGGAAGGACACTGATATGCAGTTTCAGTGATATGAAGCAATGAGGAGAATTCCTGGCATGTGTTAAAGAAATAATAGATGAAGAGGAAGTGGAGATGATAGTTACTTCACTAAATTTTGCCTTGTCTTTATGAGAAATAAGTAGTAGCTGGAGGAGGAAGTGAGGACAAGGGACAGGTTTTTGAAGATGGGAAATGCTGGCATGTCTGTGGTCTGAGGAGTGACTCCAGAAAGAGCAAGGAGATAATGCAGGAGACAGTGGAAATAGTGGCAAGACAAAGACTTGAGACTAAGTGGGAAGATAAGGGACAGATTTTACTGTCCCAGGAGAGATGCCTTCAAATGGAAAGAGTGGTAACTTATTTCTTGGGAGGGGAGATAAATCAGAATGTGTGTGTACAGAAGAAGGCTCATCTCCTATCCAGGATTCCTTAGAAGGCAGGAACTGCCAATGCTTCATTTGGGTAGTGCAGGCACAGGGCAACATGGATGAGGAAAAAGGAATTGTAGTGGTAAGAGACCTCAAAAACAAAACAAGAGGATGCTTTACTATTCTGGCTACCACTTCACAGTGAGCCCAGCAAGGAGGAAGCAAAGCAGGTCACTTAGCAGTTGCTGCTGCTCAACATGTGGGCTTTCTCTAGATAGTTTCCATGGAAGAACTTTGCCTTGCAATAATCCATGAGAGGGAGAGAGACGAGGGGAAATTATTTTCCCAGCTGCATTTCATCCTCTGCTTTTCGTTAAAGTGTTCTGTGTGCAGTGTAAAGTCTCTTGTACTTTTGGGTTGTATCACCTGACCCCTTTGGCGGCTTCTTGGGATATGAGATCCCATGCCATGCAGTGTGGTGTTTCACCCAAGTTTGGAAGTGTTACTAGTAGCTGTGAAAAAGTTGGTGTGATAGTGGCTAGGGAGCAGGGCTTGGTAGGAGGGCAGTAGCAGAGGCAGGAAGCGTGCTTACCCGTTACATACATCTTCCTCCTTACAGTATACGACTTCTACCATATATGCACGTGTGCATATGTGTGTGCAAGAAAATGACATGCTCACACCTTCCCCAAAGGACAGGGAGTTGGGGCATGAGTCCAAGTGCTCACAGAGTCTCATTTAAAATTATAGCCAATTGTGAGCTCTTGCAACACTTAAGCAGAGTCAGTGATGTAAAGAACAGTGCTGACTGCTACGGTACCTGGCCCCAAGACTGAAGTTGTTCATCATCTCTCTCCTCTGCCAGCAATGCTACATTTTCTTTCATTCTTGGAAAGCAATTAGGTTGGTCAAGGGTACATGTCTGGTAGGGCGATCCAGACTCTGACCCCACAGTATCTAAGCCCTTAGTTTCCCTATAATTTTTGATTTGTGGTTGCTATATTTGCTCCTTGATGGTTATTACCAAGTCTGGAAGTTCTAAGAGACACCTTAGTGAAGTAACTCTGCTCTTTTACCTCATCTTGTAGTGACAATTCTAACTCCTCACGGTAAACAAGACCTATTAATTCCACTAGTTACATTAACTCCTTTCTTTTCCTGTTTATCCACTTACATGAGAAGCCCAAATCAACAAGGTGACAGTTGCAGCTTCTAGTTCAGTGGAACATTTAATATATCCCCTGGCAGCCTTATTCACACTCTGTGAGCCCAAACTTCTCTCTCAGCATATCTTAAGTTTGACTAAATAGAAAGCTGAAACTCTGTGACTGAGCCACTAGGTGTGATAGTGAGCCAAACCGTTTCTATTTCCAATTTTGTCTCCTGATCCCACGTATTCTAGCTCTTAGAATTACAGAACCATATATTGGTAGTTGATTTAATACACCCGCCAAGTCCTGGAGGCATAAGCCACAATGGGCAACTGTTACACTATTATTTCAGGCTGGCTACTTCTGGGTAACAGTATAGATAAGGGCAGGGAACCTTGTAGTTCCATGGGACTGTTGTCAAATCTCCTTTGCTGTTAAATGTGTCCTTCAACAGGAAGCACTGTGATATGGTAGCATGTCTCCTAATGAGGTATTCTGTAAGGCATGGATGGTTGTGATGGTAGAGGCACATGTACATATTACTATTTACTCTCATAAAAGCTAGCTTATACTCTTTCATGATGGAAACAGTCCAATGGAATTGATCTCTGCCAAATGGCTGGTAGGTTCTTCAAGGTGTAATGTCCCATGTCTATTTCTGCTGCTATCAGTCGCATTAGTTAGAGAAGTCTTGATAAAGACAAACTTAGATTGCTGGATGCATTCATAGTCCCATCTCTGTCACCATGGCATACTGGCCATGCATCAGGTGGTTGAGGAAAGAAGCTGACTTACATATGTCAAAGAAGTCACCCTCTTCACCTGGTTATTGAGCAGCTACTCTATAATGCATGTAATGGGGCACTGACATGAGACAGAAAGACCTCTACACTTTGTTCTACACTCAGAGATCCATCCACACAATTTCATCCCCCCCAGGTCTCCTCATCTGTATTCTTCTAGTCTTGCCCCTTTCAAGCCTTTGGTGAATCATTCAAGCCATTTTGTCACAAGTCAGTCTATATCTTTTCTTCTCCCACTATACCAGATGGATGGGTAGCTCTGACCTAAAAGGATTTGCTTTTACTACTGTCCATCACCGCTTTGAGACCATGAGGCAGTAGTTCATTTCATTTTAGTGCTATGATTTTGTGCTGACCCATCTAGGAATCAGGTCAAATTTCAGTAAATAATTTCAGTAAGTTGGTCAAAGGAAACTGCTTACATCACAATGAGGTTTTAAGTATAGACTGAGGGAAAGGAGAATAGCAAATGCAGATAACATCTGTTCACATAACACATTTGTACTTCTGGATCTGTTTGAGATTATTCATAAATGTGCCGCTTCCATTCCATGATGGTTTTCTGATCAGCTTGCCAGCTTAATAGTTTAGTGGGTGTGATAGATTGTGTTATTATTTCCTAAGTTTTTTTTTCCTTTTTTTTGTTTTGAGAGAGAGAGAGAGAGCAAGCAGGGGAGGGACAGAGAGAGAGGGAGAGAAAGAGAATCTCAAGCAGGCTCTGCTGTGGGGCTCTATCTCACAAACCATGACATCATGACCTGAGCTGAAATCACGAGTCAGACACTTAACTGACAGAGAAACTCAGGTGCCACTAGCTTGTGTTATTTTAAAGAAATCATCCTCCCACTCCACCTCCATACATCCCAATTCCATTAAAGTTTGACCAGGTCATGTGACTTCCTTTGACCTCAGAGTGGGCAGAATATACTTTCCTGCCCCTTGAATTTAGGTTAGGTTGGCGACTTTCTTTGGCCAGTGGAATGTTAACAGATGTGACTGAAGAAGAGCTTGAAATGTGCCTTTTTGTTTGGGCTTGTCCTCTGGCTCCTCTGACATTGCAGGTTAGAGTCATTTCTTTTCTACAATCAGGTGCTCAGTATTTACTATACCCTAATATCCCACTAGAAGCTGTTTTTCACGTTGAAATAGTTTTCTATTAGAGAAGTCATGGCTTTGGGCCAAAACCTTAGATGTCTTCTCTATGACTTCTAACAGAGTTCAGCAAAAACTTCTTATAGCATCTTTATTCACCATGGGTCTTCTACCACATGAATTATATGGCCCAAGGGGAAGAGCTGTATGTACTGTAGTCTGAAAACTACTGAAATCCCTTTTATGACACTCTATGGATGACTCAATAAATACTCTGAGGCAATATTCCCAAATGAAGTTTATCTTACCTCCAAAATCCAGAGAGAACAAACAAATGCTATGCCTCTTGTTTGGTTGAGGGAGATATGAAATGCAGCAAGTTATAGTATAAAATGTCACAGTATATCCCAGATCACAGGATAGCTAAGATCTTCATTGATATGCCATGTTTCTGAGGTTCTTAAATTATTTTATTCCTTTTTCTACGGTTGATGCATGCATTTGTGTGTGTATACATATGCATACATACATACACATGTACAAAAAGCCAGATAAAAATACATATATATTATATATGTACATGTATATGTACATATGTGTGTGTGTGTGTCTTACTCAGGCATTTAGAAGGGTGCCACTCAAAATATAATCTTCAAACTGCTGCTAGTTTATGAACTATTAGATGAGTACAAAGATAAATTAACCAGTCCACAAGATAACTGAGTAAGTACAGACAATGACAGTGATTGGACAATTTTATATATCATTCTGAATTTTCTACAACATCCAGGCTTTTGGTTCTGTATTTTACAAAAGTATCGGTTTATGAATAATTTTAAAAATTAAAATAAAGCAAAGCAAAGACACAACAAAAACTTTTTAAACTGACATTTGCTACAGATCATATGAGAAGCATGCTTCAGGGACCCTACCTATGATTCTGCTCATCAGCTTGATATTCCACAGAATATCAGGACAATGAAAATCTCTGTGAACTGACTACATTACAACATAAAGCATACTATTTAACAAAAACAAGAAAGTAAGGTATACTGGTTTCCTTGCCATGTAAAGGCTAACTGCTTTTGATCCTTTTCATTATCAAAATTAAGACAACAGACAATAGCATTTTCCAAATTATTACCCACATACCAAGTGGCAGAAACTGTGTTAATCTTCTCAATAAAGATGACACTTGAAACAGCTGGGATTTTGACGGCCATCTCATTAAGTTCTCTTTTATTCTACAACCATCTGCCACAATCCATTTTTCAGGGTCAGACAGATAAAAAGGTATGATAGTGACTATCACCCTTGCATCATTTTATGTCTTCAGTGGTGATATGAATATATATGTTTCCTCAAGGAATACAATATTTTTTGGGGGTAACAGGGAGAGGAGGAATGATGGGGAAATCATTTCAGAAGTTTCTGCTTAATAGTGCATACTGTTATACCAACAGTTCAGAGAACCAAAGCAAAGGTTTTTCTAGATGCTAAAAATATCTACTCCCAATTACACATTTTGTATTCAACAAAATAACCACAAGATGAATCTGCTGACTCAGTGAAGCCACAATGGAGATAATCTCAGGCCAAAATCTATTTATCAACTGATTTCTATGAGCCCTCACCACAATTATAGGGTCCCTATTGGTGTTTTTCATTTCAGATGTAAGTGTAAGTTCAGACTCAATAGTTAGCAAGTCTGGAGATATCTATTTCCCCACTGCATAGAGAAGATTTTTCTTAAAATCTTTTTGGGAAAAAATCAGAGAAATATTTACTGAAAATACTTACAGTAGCAGGGCATTTCCTGATGGGGACATAACCTTGTCTATAAATAGTGAGTTCTGATGCTTAGAACCAGTTTAGATCTGATAATGAGACAAGGAGCTGTGATTTATTATTTTATTGTGGCAGTTGACATCAATCTGCTACTTGCTATCTCTCTGAAGTTATACCCTAGTCTTCTATCCTTCTCTCTTACCCTTAAAAACACCATACTCTATTGGCCACCTATATTCCTGTAAGTTGAGGCAGGCTTACTGCCTATTGCAGCAATTATATTCACCTTGATTATGGTGGTTATGTGCTTCCATGAGGCCTTTGTCATTTCATGATCCCATTATTGATGTTGATTTGAAGAAGGCCAGTTGAAAGGTTGCAACACTTAAAATCTACAATAGCCTCCAGAAGGTAGCTGTGACTCAAATTCTGAGCAACGTCCATACACCTATAACCAATGCATCCATTACTGCCCTAGTGAAGTAAATGTCTTCTGACCTTCCTAAGAAATGCAATCAGATGGTAGGATCAAGGCCACACATAATAAATTAACTCTAACATTCCTACATCTCTGTCTTCTTATCTCTTCTTCAAAACTGACATATATGCATACTTTTGTACAGGTCATTGCTGAGTCCAGGTTTCAATAAACCAATCCAGCCAATCACTGTAAGTTTTATTCCAGAAGTCCTTGCTAAAATATTGACCCTTGAATTGTGGCACAATAGGCCCAATTTAGTGATTTTCCAACTATCTTGTTTGAAACTTTATCCCAACCTTGTTTTAGTACCTCCAAGACCTACTGCTGGGTGTGTTCCTCTGGTTACTTCTATACAAATCACCAGATACTGAAACTCTTTTGGTATGTAGATTACACCTTCCTGAAGAAAAGACTGTTTTCTTCCATTTTTTTAGTATGTGCTTTATTATCAGTCTGGAGAACACAGTGAGGAGGGATCTTGTGGAAAGTAAAAGCATCCAGTGAAGTTTATTCTTTATACAAGATTATCACATGGTCTCTCAGTAAAGGGAGGATATGTTTTATTCAGGAGAAAAGGGACTTTTTTACTCTTGAGAATTTTCCAGTCACAAATGTTCAGGAAAACTTGTGAATTCAATATTTTTAGGTTCATGGGTAAAAATGACCCCATCTGACATCTCTAGATCCCATCTCTCTCTGTCAGGACACTGACATCAATAGTGGAAGACTTCTGTGGCTATGTGTTTAATCTTCTATGCATCTTTGTTACTTTACATTCAGATTTAGGGTCTGATTTTCAATTTAGTCTACTCTGAAACTTTATAACTTAAGAGTCTCTTTTAAAGCTACCAAAGAATCCTTCTAGTTTTAGGACATACTAAGGTGTTGAAAAACTGTCTTCAGCATGGTATTTTTTCAAAGTCTCTACTGACATCACAATCACCCACCTGCTCCACAAAACTTGTAATGCTCATAGTTCCCATTATAATTGACTTTGAAGTACCCTTCCAATGCTTTGCATTGTAACTACATTTCATCCCAATTAACCAGCAATGAATGTTTAGATCAATTGTGAAGTTACCCCATAGCAAAGTGTATCATACCAGTAACTACCAGCAATAAAGTCTGTATTAATTCTAGACAGGTAGACAATCTGACTCAAAAACAGTCTGAAGGATATGCTTTGCAGATTTTACTTGCAATATCAATTGCCTTAGTCTGGTATTCCTAGCCAACAGAACCTGAATTAAGCATTAAAGTGTTGACTTTCTATTTAAGTGTTGCAAACCAAGGTCAGTGAGAGTGAGGTAAAGGAAAGTGAAACAAGGAGAAGAAATGCAAAGCAATGCAAATAATGTTTTACTGACCTGCTTCTATTTTGCAGTGAGACAGGAGAAAGATACATCCTGTTTCTTAACAGGTGAATTTGCTCAGCACCTGGTACTTCTTGGACTGCTCACAAAGAAAAAAATAGTGGAATAGCCCTAGGGAAAGAGGAAAGGGGACTGAAAAGTTAGGACTTGTTGGGGTGCCCACAAGTCTTGCTGCACAATCCAAGTCCAACTCAGTCCCAGCTTCATTTTTGAGCTACCAGATAACACTTGTCAGCTCTACCTGAAATGTCCATGGAAATAGGACTGGAGCCTGACATCTGGATCCCTTCCCCCACCCCCTTGATTTCCCCAGGAGGCTTCATGCTACCCCTTCATATCCCCTCCACAACTCCAGCACAAATGCCTTGTAAGAAAACACCTACTACTATATAGTCAAATTGCAGGTTGCAGCTAAAGTAGTAATTGGAGGGAACTTTATAGCTTTAAATGTAATTTTATAGCTTTAAAAACACAAAATTAAAAAATAGGAAAATCTGAAACTTGAGTTATTCATTGATGAGTTATACATTCAATAACAAATCTACACCAATAGGAATAAAACACGGAATAAATGAAGGAAATAATAAAAAAATAAAACAAACATGATTAAAATAGAAAAAAACCTAAATGGATCTACAGAGATTTTCAACAAAACCAAACACAGATTCTATAAACTATAATGACATAACAGAAGACTTATTGTAAATCTTCAAGAAAGAGGGACAGTAGAAATAGAAAATATCTATTTTCTATTTCTATTTTCTATTTCTAATTTCTATAGCTGTTCAATGAACCGCTATACATTGATTCAGCCTTAGTTAAAATTAGAATACATCATAGGCTACTAGTTTCAATGCTAAATAATGAAAAATTTCAAGTAGAGGGATTTTAAAGTAGCTGGCTTTTTATCCAGCTGGTGTAAGGTTTTAAAAAATTATATTTATATTATATTATGTTATATTTTGCCACAAAATTGTTTTTATGACTAGTTTATTTGTAAGAATTCTCCTAAGAGATTCTCACCAAAGTGGTTTGTATTTATAACTTCAAGTTTATGATCAATACAACACTTGTTATAGTTGTCAGTTATGAAAAATTGTATAGACTTACTTGGTATTTGTTATGAGGGTTGAATTTACTCATAAATCTTGTAATGCATGTACACTGATTAAGTTTTCAAAGACCTTTTAAGAATTACACTTAAAAATGTAGGTTTCTTGGAATTAGGAAAAGTCATTTGCAAGTTATTTCTTCTTGTATACATCTAAGTAAAAGTAAATGTTTATGATAAGATTCATTTTTAAAACATTATATATAAATATAGATCTTCCAAGACAATGTACATGGGAAAAGGTGACATACTTATAGGTTTAGTTAAGACAGTACTTCAACTATTACCACCATTAAAAAAAAAGAAAGAAAAGGAGTATGAAGCATATAGAAATAATCACAAAACTGACTCCAGAAGAAGTGGAAAATTTGAATATATCAATAATCATGAAGGAATTAAGTCAATAGTCTAAATTTTCTTCTTATATGAAGGCATCAGTTGCAGATAATTTTACAGATTTGAACAAATCTGCAAGAAAAAAATAGATGATCCCTGTCTTTTAAGAATTAGATATTCCTGTCTTAACTCATTTTAAACATTTGTATAATATCAACCAAAAATGAAGAGTGACCATATGAAATTATAAGCTTATGTAACTTATAAACGTAGAAGTGATATTCTTAAAATATTGAAAATAAAGGGCATTAAAAATGCATTATGTCTAAGTATATTTATTCCATATATGCAAAGGCATTCAACATGAGATAAGCCAGTATTATACTACATTAAGAAAAGAAGGAAAATACTAGGGACACGTAAGTAGGTCTCAGAGAATACTATGCAATTTAATGCTCAGTTATGATTAAAACAAGCTCTTGGCAAAGTAGAATCGAAGGACATATACATGACTTGATTAGAAATTCCTTATTAGCACTACCAAAACTAATCTCTGTGCCTATATACTCAAAGTCATTACCTTTCACTTGCTCAAGAACTTCTACAGTTCTTGTCTCCTACATCATTAATTTTTCTCTTGCTATTGGATATTTTCCATCAGCATATAAACACACTATTTGTACATTTCTGTGTCTTTATTTTTCTTTCTGTAACTGTCTTTCACAAGTGTGCTCTCTCTCTCTCTCTCTTTCTGTCTCTCCTCCTCCTCCTTTTGGCTACAGCCTCAGTTTTCTGCTCTCCTTTATAATGAACTTCTAAGTTATCTATGTTTGCTATGTCATACTTCTCTGTCCATTTTCTCTTCAGATCTCTCAAAGGGTGTTTTATCCCCATTGAAAATGAACTCATTAAGTTCACTGATGACCTCCATATTATTACATTCAATGGTTAATTCTTAGATCCATTGTATTTGACCTGTCTATAGCATTTTACACTACTAACCACTCTCCTCCTTGTCACATATTCATTTAGTTTCCAGATTGCCATAGTGTTGGCTTTCCCCCTAAACTGGCTGTTCTTTCTCCCTCACCTTTCCTGCTTCCTCATCTACTCTACGATCTCCTAATTTTAGAGTGCTCCAGGCCTCAGTCCTCAGGCTTAATGATTTCATCTTGTCTCCTGACTTTAAATATTTTCTATTTGCCAATAACTCCAGCCATAACTCTCTTAAAAACTTCAGACTATCAAATTCTTCTCTCAACATCTCTTCTTGGGCATCTAATTCACATCTTAAGCTTTCTCTGTCTGAATTTAGATTCTTGATCTTCTCTTCCCTAACTTATTTAACTTCTGTCTTTCCCTTCCTAGTTGAGAGGACATTTATATTTCTGGTTATTTCGGTTGAAATTTTTACAATTTTTCTTGGGAGTTTTCTTTCTCTAAAAAATGACACTCAATCCAACAGAAAATCCAAAATTCAATCACTTATTTCACCTTCCCCACTGCTTTGAAACTTGTCTGAGAATTTCCCTCTACCTAGAATGTTCTTCTCCCAGATGTTTGCAAGGTGAACTCCTTTACCTCCTTCAAGCCTTTTCTCAAATATCACTTAATTAAAGCCTACCTTGATAATGCCATTTAAAAGGGCAGCTGGTGCCCTCTTATATTTTTCTTATAGAATGCATGATTGTGTAACATGATATATATGTGTGTGTATACACAGATATAAATGTTAGTATAAATAATATTTATAAATTTTTGACTGTTTCTTATTAGTATATGGGCAACATGAGTGAAGAAATTTTTTTCTGTTTTATATACTATGCATTGCAAACATCTAAGCAGAGTCTGTCATGTCATAAGTTCTCCATAAATATTTGCTATAAGAATGAATATTAAGCATTTTATTGGAGGTCTTAAACAATAACAAAACAAGAAAGAAAAAGAAACGATGTTTAAAACTGGAAAGGAGGAGTGCAAATTCTTGTTGATTCATTTAAATGTGATTCCATATGTATAAATCCCAAAATAGTTTATGAACCAAAAGTACAGTAGAGTTGTTGGACATAGTCTGAGTGTACTGAATGTACATTTACTATGTAAATGTAAAGACTGTTCATTTTTCCCAGGTATGATAAAATAAAAAATGGAACAGAAAAGAAAAATCTTATCTGTAATAAGAACCACAAATTATAAAACTTCCTTCAGAAAAATCTAACAAAAGATGAGCAAACCATTATGAAAATAAATATAAAACTCTTGAACAGCATTCAAGAAGACATAAATAAATAGAGAGATAGCCATTATTCTGATAGGAAAATTCAATATTATAAACATATAATCCATCCAATTTAATCTTTAAATGTAATGAAAATCATAATCTCAAAGGATTTTTGTGATATTTTAAAGATTTTATCTAAAATAAAACAGCCAATGAATAAGAATAATCAAGACAGCTCTACAAAATAAGAACAAAGGGACAGACTCATATTACCATTTGTTAACATTTACTTTAACGTTATAGTGATTAAAAGAACGTGGTATTGATGCAGGGAGAGACCAAAAAAAAAAAAAAATCAACAGAGCAGAACAGAAAATCTAGAACTACAGCAAAGCATTTTAAAAGTCTTATTATTTAATACAGATGGTTTTAAAAATCAATATGGAAAGCAGAAATGGTTTAAAATGCATAAAAATAATTTTCTTTCCATATAGAATAATGCATGTCCTCATTCTACCCAAAACTCAATTCCACATGGATTTGATGCAAATCCATAAAATTATTAAAGAACACATATGTAAATATCTTATGGACTTGATAGAGGAAATAATTTTTTAAACAAAGACTGAAACAAAAAAGAAATCCATGTATTAAATAAAAGATTGATTACACTAATTTACATCACAACGCAAATTTCTGTATGGATAGTATACTATAGACAAAGAAAGAGGCAAAACCCAAGCTGAAGGAAATATTTGCAACACTTATAGAAAATGAGAGGTAAACATCCATATAAAAATTTTTAAAAAGCAGTAAGAAAAAGATAAGCATAATTGAAAAATGTGCAAATGATATATGCAGGAAATTCAAAGAAAAGAAAGTCTGTATGACTAATGAGCATATAAATAAATACTGTATCTTATCAATAACCAATAAAATGCAAATAAAACAAGATACTATCCTTGGTTCCCACCATCCTCAGGAGCTTCCCAGGTAAAATCTGAAACTCACCCTTACAGTCAGAGGTCAAGGTCCAGCTCAAGATGAACCTTTCCAACACTATTTCCACCTACCTGTTATAAAAATATATTGACATTTATTATATCTAAGTTTTTTTTTATAAACAGTTGTCTTTATATAATTTTCTGATTAATCCTCAAACCCATCCTTGCCTGCCTGAAAAACAAACAAAAAAACAAGTATTTGTTTCATGTAAGGAAATTGAAACTCATGCATTGCTAATTAAGTTTAAATTATTGTTGGTATTTTGGAGAGCTAGCAATTTCTTGTAAAATTGAGAAACATTGTGCCTGCTGAGAGGGGAGAAGTATTTACAGGGTCCAGATCCATCACTGCAGAGCAGGCAATGAAGGCTGAATTTGGATGTGAAAACCAAGCACTTGATAAATGGTACAAATGTTACTCATACAATTTAATAGTTCAGACCTAAACCTGGTGAAATTTATTAAGATTGACTTATAGGACATAAGACCATGCATATTTACATGTTCAAAGAAAACTTCTTACATGATATACAAGAAACTGGTAATGACTGACTTCAGGGAAGTGACCAGGAGAGATAATGGAGAGGGGAAGTAGGCAGATTTGATTTTTTTTCTCCTGCATATCCTTTTGTACCATTTGAATTCTATACCATGTGCATGCACTATTAAAGATACTTTAAAATGAAAAAAAAAAAAAATGAAGGGTGACTGGGTTGCTCAGTCAGTTGAGCGTCCGACTTTGGCTCAGTCATGATCTCATGGTTCATTGGTTCAAGCCCCAAGTCTGGCTCTGTGCTGACAGCTTACTCAGAGCCTGGAGCCTGCTTCAGATTCTGTGTCTCCTTCTCTTTCTGTACCTCTCTTGCTCATTCTCTGTCTCTCTCTGTCTCTCAAAAATAAATAAATGTAGCATTGAGGAGGGCACCTGTTGGGATGAGCACTGGGTGTTGTATGGAAACCACTTTGACAATAAATTTCATATTAAAAAATAATAATAAATAAAATCACTTCTAAAGCTTAAAAAATTAAAAAAATAAATGTTAAAAATGGAAAAAAGGAAAAAAAATGATTCAATATCACTAAATATCAGTAAATGATTTAATGACTCTCAAGCTAATACATTCATATGTGTACAATGAAATAGGTACAGAAATCTTTATGGACACAGAGTTTTTAATGTTGAAAGCAAAACCAAATGTCCATTAATGGAGGATGAAAAAAATGAAATCAATATAAAAAGGAAATGTATATATAATTATATTTATATAATTTATAATTATAATTTATAATTTATATATAATTATATCCGTCTCATTGAAGAAAGAAAAAATTTATTGTCTAAAGGAAGCATGGACATACACACATACATTTTTAGTAACAGTGGAAAATCTTGGACAAGGGAAATACATACCTAAATTATGAGAGTAACTGTTGAAAGGAAGTGAGAAGGAGAATAGGCTTGTAAGGAGATCAACTTGAATATATAATTATCTCTATATTACATAATCTGAAACATTTGCAACATTAAGATCTAGGTGTTGTATCCAGGGCTGTTTGCTATATTAGTTTCTGTATTTATTTTCCCCCTAAAATAAACAAGATCAACTCAAAAGGGAGGAGACTGACCAATAAATCCTGCCATTTCTAAGTTTACAGATTCTGTCAGTTATCTATAGTTGTGTAACAAACCATCCAAAAACAACATGGTTTAAAACAACCACATATTTAACTAATGATTTTGCAGATTAGCTGGTGGTTAGTTTGGTCTAGGCTAACTTAGTCTTGGTAGTCTCTGCTGGACTCTCCTAAGACTGAGGTGAGTGGGTGAGTGGGCTGGGGTTTAGATGATATAGGATGGACTCAAGCCTATGTCAGGCAGCTGGCAAGTCAGTTGTTCTAATGGGACTGCCAGTGGAGTGGCTTATCTCTACTTATCTCTGCACGTGGCCTCTCATTATTTAGCAGTCCAGCCTCTTCTTCACAGGGTGGCCACAGGGTTCAGAGTGGCAAGAGAGGACAAACCCCCAGGCCCAACACTTCTAATGCCTCTGCTTATGTCACATTTGCTGACATCCCATAAGCCACTGGAGTCCCAAGGCTGAGTCCAGATTCAAACTGTAAGGTCTATGAGTCACCCATCTCCAGGGGACATGGATGCAGGGAAATGAAAAATTGGGTCATTTTGGAAACATATCACACAGACCCTAACAACAGTGTGTACCTAATGTAAGGAGAAAAATATTAAAGAGCTATAAGTATACATACATGCCTACATATATGCATACATTTTAAATAAGGAGACAGAAAATGTAATCACTTTGGAACTGGGAAAGAGTACAGAATAAAGAAATTGGTAAAAAGTGAAAAGATAACTAACACCCTTGTTAAAAGTGTGATATGATATTTTTTAACATGGTTATGGGTTTGGTGAGGAACGAAGATAGGAAAGAGACATATGGTTTATTTTTTGTTTGTTTGTTTGTTTTCTGTTCTCACCTGTGGTATCATCAATAGAGGGTACTGTTCAGAGAGAGACTTTCTTTGAGAATGTAAACCTAGATCATACTTCACATGCTTTATGATATAAAGAAAACAAAACAAATTTACTTGTAGTAAACCAACCACCTAGTAACAAGGTGAGAGAGGAAGAGAAATGGAGAGGAAAAAGTCAGGGTAAGCCCCAAGGTTATTACTATTGCCACATCCCACCCTGGAGGACATAGTAGAGGAGCTAATTTTATATATCCTTTAGTTTACAGGCTTTTTCATGTATTCTGAACAAAATTTCTCCTATTCTTAAAATATATACTGACAGAGATTTCATATCCTGCTTTGAAAACATATTCCCTGCATCTCATAGTCCTCACAACCAGTAAGTTTTTTCTTTGGTCTAGCCTATATTTGTGTTGCTGTAACTTGCTAATTTCCTGTGAGGCCATGCCCTCTGTGGAGATGGTGAGCAATAATCCTCCCTATAATATTCTCTGTTAGATCAGATATAATAGACTGAATCCCTTTTACATTTCTGCACATCTCTCTTGAAAAACTCAGATTCAGACCAGACATAATACAAGGGTCTGACCAATAGCATACACAGTGAAAGGATAAAAGTATCGCCAGGTTTTGTAGGCAATTCACACACTTATTAGCACAGATGGCTTTTACCTTGGATTTTTTATAGTGGTGCCATATAGCAACCTCACTTGTTACCTACAATTTCTCCAATGTCAGACATCCTTGCTGTCATCTAGAGGCAGTGCAAAGCGATGGAGGGATCACTGTACTTGGAACCAAAGATTCCAGTTTAAGTTCAGCCCCTACCACTTATTTATTGTATGATCTTGGGCAAATGGCTTAAAATCTCTGACTCACTTTCTTCATTGTAAGGGTAATAATAAGACCTACCTCTCACTCTCTGAAAATTGATGGAAAGGATTTAATAAAATAATGTAGCTGAAAAGCATCTTGCAGACTGTAAAACAATAAAGCCATGTAAAGTATTAGCCCCATTCACAAAAATAACACAAGGTTGTTTAATCATGGTTCTCTAGAGTAGGCTTAAAAATTGTCAATGTTACAAAATCTTAAACCCAGGGCTGTGGATTGGCTGTGTTTCTAAAGTTTGACTAAAAGGTTATTATTTGCAACTTGGTGTATGTTTTTATTATATTTTTCTTTATAAATGATTCTATGAACAGTAAATCTTCAGGTTTCTCACAAGTCTACTCTTTCATTCAGTAAACATAGAGCACTGACTGTGTGTGTTCTGTTAGATAAAGGAATCATAAAGATGCATAAGATGGTCTCCACCCTCATGAATTTGCAGTCAAAGGAGAGAGACTGAGAAGCATATTGTATAATGTGCAAACCACTGTGATCAAGATGTGTGCAGGTGATAAACCATTCAAATATCCTTCATTGTAAAAACAAGTGGAAAATGATGCTCTTTAGATATGGCATAGATAACCCTATCTGGTTTAAGTCTCTGTTGTGTTCTCTCACCCCTTTGTATCTTTTATTTACCCTGTCTTGGCCAATCAAAATAATTTCCAGTTTTTGAAATAGATGAAGCTGTTTCTAGTCTCTGAGAGGCTGACTATACTGTTCTTTTTTCAGCCTATACTTCCCTGCACCAACTATGGAACAATTATACATAATCAAGGCTGAGCTGAGGACTCAATGCCTTTTTAAAATTTCCCTTCTTCTTTGTCTATACCCCATGTCGTCCCCTGCTGTTCCAAATAAAACCCAAATATAACAACAGGATGTATGAATTGTTCTCAAAGATTTGGGTAATGGAGGCAAAGAAGATAATGAAGCAAGTGCTCAAACCTTTAATGAATGAGGTGAAATGATCAGTAGGTCAATGAATGAGGGAACAAAGATGAACAGGAGTAGATGTAGTTTAATGGCCAGATTCCAAAGGCTTGGGGGAATTTTTAGTAGGAAAGAAGTGGTTCAGAGGCAGCCACAGAGAGCAAGTAGTACAGATCCAGAGGCATTTGGGGCACAGTGAGAGAGAAAAAAAAGCCAGTCTCCACTTGAGAGGAATTGGAGAGGTGGTATCTACTAGGGAAGTTAGAAGAAGAATATTAAAATCACTTCTAGTGAAAAGTTCAGGGTGGAGGGGAATTTCTACTTGCAGACTATAAGTTATAGACTAGAATATAAAGGGTGTTGGAGACAGGTGGAAGATTGTGCCAGACTAATGGCCACTTTGGCAATTTGGAGACTGAGTCTAGCTGATAGAGATAGCCTATCTGGACTTCTGTTGGAGTCAAGCGAACAGGAATGTGTCATACCTTGGCCACAGCTGGCCATGGCTGTGTGAACCAATACACACAGAGAAATAATTCCTTAGAGATGTCCAAAATGAAACCTAAAACAGAGATTCAGGATGCTCTGCTGGCAAAATGTATGACATGTGAGTTTTGTGAACTGTCTGTTGCTGGGTTTTCTTCCATGTAGAGAAGACTTCTGCAGTAAGAATGAATCCAACATGCATAGAAGAGAGATCTGAAAGGTGGAATGAGCCTGCCCTGGGGACACTGGGTTCAGTTCCAGGTTGACATCCAACTGCACTCCTGCCCTTGTAGTTACATAAAGCTTGCAGTTCATTCTTCTTACCCAAAAAAGTTCAGTTTGGGTGTCTTTTAGTTGCAACAAAAGAAGTCTTAAGACATTAGTCTAATTTATAATGGAAGCAATCATTGGCAAAGTTAGCTACTTTATTATTACCAACAACTTGTTTGTGACCTGTCTCAAAACTGACTGCCACTGCTAATTAGTACAGATGTTGAGAACTACTTGCCTCCAACATGGAAGTGGGGACTCCAGCCAACTCCCCAGAGACCTAGAGCTCTTATTGTCTTTAGGTCACATAGGTTCCCGGGTGAAAGAGCAGCAGTCCTGCTATCTGCACCACTTTTGCATGAGCCATGTGTGACTCACACCTACATAGTGATGATTTATTCGGTTTCAGTCTGGGTCTCATCTACTTCCCCAATGAGATGTCATGACATAGACTCTCCTGGAGAGACTCTTCACTTCTGTGTCCTTCCCATAGCCACAACCTCAACTGAAAGATCCCCAAACTTCTACTTCACAGGGAAATATACTTCCTGAGACACTGCCTTAGAGGTATAATATTAAAACTATCACCATAATTTTCATATTTTTATGTTGGGGCACAGTGATGCTGGCTAATGACACACAATCTTCCTTGTAAGATTAATTAATGACAACATATGAGCAAGAGTAGCAGACTGCACAAAATCTCTGAGCTCCTAAATTTCTTCCATGGAAAGGCATGCCCCATAGTATGCTGTAATCAACCTGCTGCCAGGGTATGAGAAGGAGAGGAGGGGACCTCCAGAGTCATTCATCTGAAACCAAAGGTTTGTCTTCCCTTAGAATCCTATCCTCTGTTCTGAAGAATTTTAACTCCACTCTTCCCACTGTCCCACTCTGCATACTCATGATCCATATTCCTTGAATTTCTCTTATATTGAAAGAAAATCAAATGACAACTTCTCCTCCACACAAGGGGAAAGGAAGATTCTAAGGGTTAGTATTAATCTCATATTATACATTAGTGATAGTGTCAGTTTGAATATCAAATGATACCCTTATGACCTGTTATATCATTTTTAGTTACAAATACACCCGCATTTCTTTTATATTTTAAATTAGCTACCAAGGACCCTCGTGCCAACCCTAATAGAAAGTAGGACCTCACTCTCTAAAGGGCATAACTTCCTGAATTATCTAAGACCCTAGGAACCCACTTGGTCCAACAGAGGAGTGAGTGAAGGAAACAGTGCTCTCAAATGCCAGACAGAGAGAGAAGAGGAGTACCCTACCAACCTTCTGCCATTAATCTTGCTGCAGTATGTTGTCACTGCTAAGAACAACTCTTGTCTGTCCTGAGAGGCTTTGTCAATCCTGTCAACACAGCAGTGGGGATGCATGCTTAGTCTCCAAAATTACTACTTTCTTAGTTGATGAGTGCACGCTTAGTAGCTTTTCTTCAAAGCATACCACCATTCCAGGTGGCTGGTTCCAAAGAGCTTGCCATCATGGCACACATGGCTACAACTATATCTTCCCTGGATGCTTGCTTTTGAACAAAAATTCCATATCTAGACTTATTTTCCCCTCTGGATAATGCCCTCTCTTATCACTAATCCTTGCTCGGGTACATCTGGGCTCCCAGTTTCAGGTCTTACAGAATCTGCTCATGCTTCTCTGAGGCAAGGTGACTTATATTTCAACAGCACTAAACCATATACTGCTTAGGGTACAATATATTTATTAGGTATCAACACCTATTAAAGGAAAGGAGAGGAAGGAGAATTGGGCAGAGGGAGGGGTCAAGAAAGCCTTGGTCAAGGTGGTAGGGAGCGCTGGAGAAAGTCCTGTTTTTCAGAGTGTTCCACTTCCACCCAAAGTGGCTTTGAGCTTAGATCCTATTTTGTTGTCACTACATGTGGGCTGTTCCAGGCAGGGCATGACCTTGAGCAAGGTGGCTCCTAGCAGTTGTGGTTGATTTTGAAGGAGCTGGCTAATCTGGGATATATGCTGATCACACTTCAACAGCGTGGCAGCCAGTTCTGTTTTGAAAGAGTTCTGGGCATTGCTCTTCCTTGTCTATTCCCAGAATCATGGTTAGTTTTTCTGGGCATAAAGCATATTTTTAGCTTTCTTAAACAGAGCCACCAGACAAGGTTCTTCTAGCCCAGTACAGGCTTCCTGGCATGAATGCTGTAGTCATTGTCCACTAGTCCTGTCTGGGAGACTCTGATTTCAAGTCCTCTTGTCTGGCAGTTGTTTTTGAATCAAAGAAAGTGAGTCTGAAAATGAGTTTTGGCTAGATGGGTAGGTATGGTTTCCTATACCCAATCTCAAGTTTCAGTTTTCTTTATTCAAAGTTGTGGGTTTTATGCCAGCATCTGTCTGCTACATAGCTAGAGAAAGCCCCTTATCCCATACTTCTACTTTAAGAGTTTCCTAATAATCATAATAGAAACAATGCAGTGCTATACCAGCTAACTAGGATACCGTTTTACCACTGAATGCAGATGTCTGGCACAGACAGCAATGTACTTCTCTCTGCCCCATGTTTCCATATTTTTCATTACCTCTCCAGGGTTCCATTCATCCATAAAGAAAAAAAGACACCTTTCAATAAACTGTTTTCTGAACTTCTTTACCTGAAAATAACATACTGGTTTCTGCCTTGGGGCCTTCTAGTTTATCATCATTGTTCCTGAAGGGCATGGCTTCAGAATCACCATAGGCCATATGATGCCTCCCACCCATCCTCAAATGTTTCCAAGTCCTAATTGGCACAGCTTGTGAAGATGTTACCTCAGTTGACAAAAAGTATTTTGCTGGTGTGATTAAATTAAAGGCCTTAATATGGAGAGATCACCCTGGATTATTTGGCAGGGCCCAGTGTAATCACAAGAGGCCTTAGAAGGTCAGAGTCTAAGAAGGCCATGTGAGAAAGGAAGCAGGTGTCTGAGAGTCAGATAGAGTCAGAGCTGTTATACTGCTGGCTGTGAAGATGGAGGAAGGGGTCACTGCAAAGCATGCAGACATCCTCAAGAATCTGGAAGAGGCAAGGCAGTAGATTTCAACTTCAGAGCCTCTAGAAGGAATCAGCCCACTGACACCTGGACTTTAGCCCAGTGAGACTGATTTTGGACCTCTGACTTGCAAACAATAAGATAATAAATTTGTACTGTTTTAAGTCACTACATGTTTGTGTGAATATGTTGCAGCAGCAACAGGAAAACAATGTACCTAATTACACAGTTGAAGCACTGGCACTCAGTCTTAGGGCTTTTCAGGAGGCTCCTCTTTGAGAGCTGAGTGGTGCCTTTCTTGGACTTGGTTGCCATAGAGGCAATTGCAAGGACATCCTTTGCAAGGGTTGAATCTTTTAAAATGCAAGGGTCTTCAGATTTGCCTCCTCATACACTAAAGGGCTATTTCCTTGGCTGATTTGCTTGTGTTCATATTCCTTAGCAAATTGGCATCACCAAACCCAGAAAGCCCTGTGTGGAGGACAAGAGTAGCTGCTCTCCTTCATGAAGGCTTCAGGGTTACAGACTCACCCTAAGGTGCTTTGACATCCACATCAATCCTTACCCTTGAGGCCAGAGCTGGACCTTCAGTTGCTGCTTCTCTTGTCCACTCCTCTTATGTGAGAACCCCTGTCATTGGTTCTTTCTCTTCCTCTTCCCAAACTAACTTTACTAACAGTGACCATCCAGCCCAAAACATGAACTTTCAGAGCGCCATTTCAGGTTAAGGAATGTCTAATGTCAAGAGATCCACTTGGACCCCTTTGCCCAACTCCATCCCATGACCCCTTCTGCAAGGCCTCCTGGAGAAGCTTCTCTAATTTCATCACTTGTGCACGGTCTTCTCTGCCCCATGTTTCATGGAAAAGAAAATTGACACATATGTTCCTACAGCCTCTAAAAGACCAGCTGCCATTTAAGTGACGTTAAGCCCTTGGCGACAAGTACTGAGGCATTAGCAGTTTTGAGGTCACAGATGACCTTTTGTGCAGGAACTTGTAGACTTTTAAAATTATTATCTTGCTTTGCCTCAGGGACCTGCCAGTCTTGTAATATCTAAATGGCTTTGTAGAGTTATAGCTTAAAAATTCTTTTCTAGGCACTGTGACTACATTTCATGAAATCTTCTGTAGTTGTGGGTACTCTTGGAGCCTTACTCTGGGCTTCACTGCCTGCCACATTGCCTGCACAGGTGTCCATACTGTATAGACACAGTCTAACGTTCTCAGTTCCATGAAAGGGAGGTATATGCAAAATGACCTCCAAAGGCCAAAGAAGCCATAAGACCAAAGAAAAGGACCAAGTAGCCCAACCTGACAAGAAATGGTTTATTAAGGGGACTTACAGACAGAAGCGTATCTTGGGTGACTGTAGGATGAGTAGATCCCCACTTCCCATAATACCTGCTTTTATATCTCTAGAGGTTGGGGTGTATGTGCTGGTAGACCACCTGGCAGGAAATGTTTGGGATAATCATAACTTTAGAGCAGTTCAAGGACCTTAAGCCCTGGGGGAATAATTAAGGATTTGGATAAACAAAAGGAAAGAATGGGGGTGAAGGTGGTGCTATGAGAAGGTAGTCATCATGGCAGATTTGTCCCAAGATGTCATTTGTGCAAGATGGAGGTTCACACATCCTCTTCGTACATCTGCCATACGCCTCCTTTCTAGGTTGAGCAATGCCTTCTATAGGTTTAGAAATTGGGTGTAAATAGAAACTGACATGTATATTACCCTCCAGGCTCTTCTTCTCTTGATGCTTTTGAGAGATTTTAATATATTTTACCATGTTAGAAATTTCATAAAAAATCACATAGGTCCTGCTCCCTGTATGATACATCCAGTTCCTAACAGTACATTCCTTAGGGGCATCAATTCCAGCATCAAAGTAGTTCCAACAACCTGTCTTTTCCCATAGTGTGATATGCCAATACCCAGCTGCTGAGGGTAAGTCTATGCTCAGTGAAGCCACTGGGCAGTTTGGAAGCTGTGGCAAAAGTGTACTTCTGGCTCTATTCTAAAAATAGTAATGAGTCATCACGTTAAGGGGTGCCAAACCAGAATCCCCCAAATATTACATCAGATCAACAAATATATAATGCAAATGATCCAGGCTGTGGATCCAGCCTGTGTCTCAGGAATTCTGTGACATGAACATGGCTGGCCTTTCCTACTTTCTGAGTAACTACAGGATCTCATGCCCACCTTCCTGACTTGTCTCTGACACCCAAGTTCCCCTGGTTTGCTTTTTTCTTCTACTGTGGCCTGCTTGATGGTGTTGGTGACCAGTCTTGCATGGTGAGGTACCACACCATTTCTATTGCTATTAGTTCCCTCTGTGAGAATGTTGGTTCTCTGGGAGCCTGGGTGGCTCAGTCTGTCAAGTGTCTGACTCCTGATTTCAGCTCAGGTCATGACTTACAGTTTCGTGACTTTAAGCACCACATAGGGCTCTGCACTGACCCTTCAGAACTTGTTTTGGATTCTCTCTTCTCTCTCTCTCTCTGCCCCTCCCCTGCTGGCACTCTCTCTTTCTCAAAATCAATAAACTTAAAATATATATATATTAAAATGTTCCTTCTCAGCCTACAAAAAAAAAAAAATCCCTGAGAGGCCACGATATCATTCTATTCCTTGGCAAATATGATGTTTCACACACCAAAATGGGCGAGACTACTTCCCCTCATGGGGCTCAGACTGAATCCAAGGGCTGAGGTAGAAGGGATGCCTTCAGGGCTCAACAATGACTTGTTCTCTCATCTTTTGCCCAAGCCTTAAGACACAAAGGTCTTCCTGAGTCCTATTTTTCTCTCATGCCAATAAAATCCTGGGGAGATACAGGCCCTACCTCTTCACAGTCAGTGTAGGCTGAGCCAGAGACACCCTACTACAGTTTATACTCACTCTTTCTGTGTTCACAAACCTTGATTTTAGCTGCTGCCTCTCTCCCTTGTTTTTGTGTGGCTGAAACCAGGCATGTGGCCAAGTGCAATAGGATTAGCCTTAAAGGACTATTGGGAAAAATTGTCATAAGACTGGAAAAAAATTAACATTTATATGGTTTTGTTCTACAGCTCTGGAAAAGTTTTGGAGGGGTAGCTAACATCCAGGAAGTTGTCTTCACCTGATTTGTGTGTTATCATGAAGCCATCCAGGCATTCCTGCCACCGACGTGCTCAGAAGGCTCTGTGGCCAGATGGAACCAACCATGGAGCAGTAGGGAAAGTGTCAGATGAGAGCTCAAACACATTTTTTTGAACTTTGACACTTTTCTTTTTAATGTTTATTTATTGATTTTGAGAGAGAGAGAGAGACAGAGAGACAGAGAGAATGAGCACAAGAGGGGCAGAGCAAGAAGGTGAGACAGAGAATCCCAAGCAGGGCTCCATCTCATGACCCTTGAGATCATGACCAAAATCAAGAGTTGGATACCAAAGCCACTGAGCCACCCAGGCGCCCCAAACTTTGACACTTGAGTGATAACATCAAGGACACATTATGTCTATGAGAAAAAGAAGAAATAAGCCATTTCTCTAATTTTGGTGACTGTGCTTAAATATTAATTTGTTGCTTCTTTCCTTAAATGCTAGTTACTGATGAAATGATGATGATGATTTCAAGAGCAAATGTGGAACTGAATCCTCAACTGTCTACATCAGTTCATTGGAGTTTGGCTGAAGCTTATTGAACTGGGTTTGGATGGTAAGTTTGTGATGGCACGGTAGGCAATCAATACACTTGTGTTCTGGGGTAATTTTCAGAGTCCTAATTTGATCTTTAGATGGCAGTCATATTAATTTCCACCCGTTACTCCTCAGATTTCTTTCTGGGTTCAGTCACTGACACAAAAGAGTTATGCCTGAATTCTCTTACTATCTGCTGCAGAAACCAGGACTCATTGATGCCAAGAAGAGGCTTCCCAGGCAGCCTCTATTGTACATGGGCCAATGTGACAGTTTCTTCCCGAATAAAAACAGGTAATGTGTGACTTCCAGGACAAAGTTGTTAAGAAACAGGTACACTTTCTACAGGTCATTCCTAGAAACCAATGTCAAATACAGCAGCAAAGCCTGCCTAAACTGAGGTTCACAACTGACTGTAGACTCTCCTGATGCTGACCAGGAACCTGAGTTGGGCTGCACCCTATGTAGGAAATGCAGGCTTGCTGTGTTAAGCAGCTGATTTTTCCTTTATTCTCAAAAGCACCTCTGTATAGGAGGACTTTGCACTCTGTCTGGGGCCAGGAACGACTTTTCTCCCTGTGTGTTGCATGATCTTTTTCTCTGCCTGCTCCATGCTGGTGGCCTTTCCCAGACTTTGGTCTCACATGCACACACATGGTCACTTGGTCAGTTTCCAGGGAGGACTCCATGGGAACCTGTGTGCATCCCCAGAACCCTCTCTCTGTACAGCTTTCTTCTCTCTGACACTCTGTCTATGATTCTGGCAAATTCAGGAAAATCTCCTTGGAATCACTGAGTGGAGTGGCTACAGTAAAACATCCAAGTGCTTGGGCGAGTCCCTTAGAAGGAAGGTCCTTCTGGAATCACTGAGTGCAGCTTCCTTTAGGAAGGAGGGCTCTTTGTCCTAAGGAAAGGGTGATCAGAACTTTTGTGTTTTGTAAGGAAAAAACAAAGTGTTCCTGCTTGGGGCATGTTGGCCATGTGGGCAGAGGGGGTCTTGTCCTGGATCATGAGGCTGTGGGGACTGGAAGCTGGCCTGCTGATGGCTCCCTGTGGTGGGGGCAAATGTCACCTGAAACATGGAGTCCTAGCAGCACTGACACCTTGGGCTCAGGCATGGCGGCGGGTAAGCATCATAAACGAGGACGACAGGAAAGGCAGCCAGAGCAGAAGACTCAACCTCCATCACTTACTTGCAGACCTAGCCTTGAGGAGGCTTTGCTAGTGTGAAAAGGGTCCACATCCCCAAAACTGTGTCTGCTCCCATTTTGCAGCTGCTTCAGGTCTTTCCCCAGAAAAAGGTCCCATTAACATTAGTTGTTTGAACACTTCTTCCTTTTCGAGCACTGTTTCAGTGCCTAGGGTGCTGGTTTTCACAGTGTTAATGCCTCCAATACTTCATGGGGGGGGGGGTGATAGTCCTTGCATCTTTACTCCATGACCTTCCCATTCTTTATTTGTTTGGGAGTTTCGTTCTTCAGGTGATGGAAATAAACAAGTTTTAATAGGAAAGTCCCTGGATGATTTGACAGAGGATCCTGCACTGGATATAGCATTGCTTTCAGATATGACCTGCCCCAGGCAGATTCTACTCAGCTTCCAGGGCCCATCCTGTAAGCATATCAGGAGAGTCCTGATGAGCCATAGTGGACTCCTTTCAAACTAATGGTCCTCAGAATTGCAGGAGGCTGGATGCCCAGGAGGAGGGGTTGGAATGCTCTAGGGAGGCTGATTAGACTCACCCCCTGCCCAGCCTGCAGGGCTCTGAACAATCTGCTCCTTGAGCACCTTTCCAGCTTCATCCCTCACCATTCACTTCTTTATGTGCACTCCAGTCAACCTTCCTATCCCATGCTCTCTGTCCTGTGGTATCTGCACGATGCCAGTTCCTCTGTCCAGAGATCTCTCCCCTGGTCTTCAATCAACCCTTGCCTGATTAATCCCGGCCCATTCTTAGATTCTGTTTAAATGTTTTTTCTCCAGAAGGAATTTGTTGATCCCCAAGAGCAGGTTAGGTCTCTAGTTTTTCTCTCAATTCATACTATACCTTTCATTTGTGATATTCATATTGCTTATTCATATCATATTCATATTCATATCATATTGCTTATCATCACACACACACACACAGAGTCATTTAATCCTAACAAAACTCAATGCCGTCAGTACTGTAGTATTTGAATAATTATTAGAAATAGTTGAAATAGTTATTGGTTAACTCTAGTTCCCTGTTGGAAAGTAAACCTAGTACAGAGAGTGACAGGAATATCTTGTTCAAGCTACTAGAACATAGTACATCCTCTTTGACATGTGGGAGGGAATAAACATCAAATATAGTACTTTTTCATAATTGTCATCATTTTAAAAAGGAATGCTCCTCATGGTAAAGATTCATTCCTATATCTTGCTCCTCCTATATCCATATTTCTATATCTTATTCTGATATTCATATCCATTCCTATATCTCCTTCGTGCCTGATGCTGTGCCTGAAATACAGTGGATGCTCAGATCTGTCCCTTTGGTGGGTAAATGGATAAATACTTCCAAAAGGTTTTAAATATGTACATGCTCTTGCTTCTGACTATGGGGTAATGAGCCCACCATCTCTCAGCCCTTTGCCATAATTCTCCACTTGATTTGTTTTCATTTGTGATGAATTTACTTTTTCCTGGCCTGTAACTGGTTTTCTTTCCCCACTATGTTCATACTGTTGCAGGCAGGGATAGTGGTGGAAGGGATTCTCATCAGATGGGAGTTCATACTGCTGGGCTGCCAGCAGCTGGGGAAGGTCCCTCCAGGGACCTGTGCATAGGTGTTCGTGGGAGACACTGGTCTGATTGTTACAATTCAAACCCAGTCCTGGCTAGAGTTGAGGAGCTGAGCTTCAAGACCTCTGAAAATTCTCTCAAGAGCTGATCCATGATTTCATAGGGAATAAAGGCAATCCCTTATTTTGTATTGTAGGTCTGTATATGAAACAGCAAGTGATCACATTGAATGCAGAGCCCCCCATGGATAGGTTCTATTCATAGACATTCATTAAATGCCAAAAACATGTTAGACATTGTACCAAAACAAAGAATTAGGTAAGGTCTCTGCTACGATATAGGTTCTTCCCAGGAAGCAGAGAAACTAAGTTCATTGAGTCAGTGGAAAAAAAAATCACGGGTAAAGAACATAAATGCAGTCAGGGTTCTGACCCTTTTGAAAGAATTTCTTACATGTTTCCTTTATATGTCATGGTTTTATATATAGAATGTGGCATTCACCATCCTAAAAAGGAATTGTAAGCTGAAGCCCAAAACCCTTGCAGACAGGAAAATTATAATGGGCCATTTCATTTTACCTTCCTGAGTCTTGGTTTTTTTATTTGCAAAATGAGACAGAAGCAGTTAATGCACCGAATGGGGCTGACAGGCAGCCAGCACCCACCTGTATGATTACAGTGGCTACTAGAATATGGAAATGCTTCAATACTTGCTGGTGTATCACCCCTGCTGTAAGTCTCCTGAATGTCCACCCACCCTCCCATAGAGCCTCCTGCACTGCTCCATCATCAACTTATGGATCATTCAGAGTTGTTTTAAGAGCAGGTGGCATGCCAAAAGAGCAGTTGAAAAGAGATTAATGTAAAGCTCAGGTAAAGTGATATGTTTGGGGTTAAGAAAAATGATCAACGGATGGTAAGACATTCCACGTCTGTTGACAGTGGGAACCTGCCACTTCTATTACTTGGCCTGAAGGTTGAAGGCCAAGGAGCAACTATGGGAATTTGGTTAGATCTGTAACTGTGGCAAGAGCCAGCTGATGGGTGCTGAGGCCTTTATGGAAGAATGTAGCCACTGACAACTTCAGGTCAGCAGGGAGGAACCCACGGAATGAATAGCCCCCACCAGCCAAATCCAGCCTGTAGCTAGACAACACATCTGGCAGTCAAGGTCAGCTCCATGGGTGCAGAAAAGGGTGGAGAAGGAAGGTGCACAATGTGGGGCTTAAACTCACAAACTGTGAGATCATGACCTGAGCTGCAGTCAGAGGCTTAACTCACTAAGCCACCCACGTATCCCCATTCTGTTATTTTCTTAATAAGTCTGTTTTGTGCATTAGTACTGTCATGAGGAGACTTTCTTGAGGGTGAGACCATGAGCAGCTCCCCCCGAATCTCCCAACACACCTCACACAAGATGAGTCCATGGGAAGAACCCCCAAAGGAACAAAGGCCTGCTAAATGACTCCTCCAGGTTCCTCTGGTTCAAAACACCTAGACACTAGATGTCAGGAGCCTTGCCCTCAGAACAAGCAGGTCTGAAGACCTCCTGACTGGGAGATGCCATGTCCCCTCACAGATTCCTTTTGCTGGGTGAAGACAGCAAAGGACAACAAAGGTACAAGAGCTTGCTCCTCCACACAACCCCCTCCTCAACAAAGGACATGAGGTGCCTGGGAGTTGAGGATATGTGGATACCTTCTCATACACCAGTACCCAACAGCACCCTTGTGGTTTGCCATATTTCTCACTGTGTCCCCCCTGCTAGGGAAATGCGTGTCTGGAGGAACTGCGATTTTTTATGCTTATTGCCTTTTCAATATTAGGCGGATGGAACTCTAACCCTTACAAAAGCAGCTTAAAGCCTAGAGGAGCTCTCATGTCAATTTCAGTTTAACCAGGTGTTGCTTTTACTCTGTCAGTTGCCTCTGTGAGACTTCCTTTGCTTAGCAACAACCTCAGCTTTTCATAACAGCTTCTCCCTAAGCCTCAGCGGTAACTCTGGAGCTGCCAGTAGGGTGAAAGCCTCTTGGATTTAAATGGAATAGAAGGAAAAAAACTCCCAGAGTCTGGGGGTTCCTGGAGGGTCTTAAAGTCTCTGGCATTACAGCTCTGTTTAATGGCTGGGCTGTTAATCCTTTTTAACATAAAGAGCTAGTACCCACATTGTATCCATGGGTTTTAGCCACCTCCTCTCATTCAACAGCGCTGGGTTAACCACACAGGATGTATTCCTGCTATGATAAAACTTTCTGTCCCACCTGGAAATCTCACCTAGGAGATTCATCTTAGCCAAAGAAAGAGAGCTTGTGAAAGTCCTTTTGAGTCACTGAGAGACAAAAAGCAGAGTGACAGTTGTGCAATATATTCTTACCCTGAATTTTACTCATCCAGAGATCAGCAGGTCATTCCTAGAAGTTTCCCAAAGCCCCATGCTTTTCAAAGCTCCTGGGTTGGCATGGACTCTCCAGGGAAGAGGTAACATCCAGGCTTGGATGGTGAATTAGTTTTAACAGCTATGTTGCAGAGAGTTGCAGGGCCTCAGCATGAAGCCAAGCAGGCTATGTACTTCACCCACAGCTTTGTGACACATTCCTCAAGTAGACCATGGGTAATGGTACCTGCCATTCTTGCGCAGTGAAGCATGGCTGGACTGATAGGGTCCAGATGGAAGGTTCAATCTGCTATGAGTTCTGTGGTGCTTCCAACATTGTATGTGTTGTAGCACACATAGAATGTGTATACAACATTCCAGGATAAATGGACAAAGCTATTTACAGTTAGATGCTATGGGCCTAGAGGTTCCAGCTGCCCAGGCCCTGCCCTGTTCGTTTTCTGCGACCCAAACTTTGTATGCCAGGTGCCACAGAACCCATATTATTGAGCTCTGGTCTTACTAACATTTGAATAATTGAGTTGCAGGTTCATTATCACTCAGAAAAGCACTTCGAGAATTTGCTGAGACTCTTGACCCAGTATCTCCTTGGCTAATTCATGACTTTGCACTTGTCTAAAGTAGTCATTTCAGAGCCCAGAGAGTATTCAGACAGAGGTACAATTAAGAAGATTCAGAGTGTGAAAGGCCAAGTCTCTGCATACATAGTTATAGGGAGATTTAAATAAATTAAAGGAGCTAGGGTATGTGAAAGTGCTTTGTAAATTGCCAAGAACAGATGAGTATAAATTTTTATTTTTAATACTATTACCAGTGTATGTTTGTATTGGCAGATATTCTTTACTCACTGATTATAATGTTGCAAACCACCAGATGTCCAACCCAACTCATCTGCATTAAGTAATGAATAAAATACATGCAAATTAGTAGAAAGGCAAGCATCATATATCTACCTGGTGGGAATTTTTTTTTCCCTCGAACACAAATAAACTTCAGGCTTTGTTTAGAAGTACGTGACTCACAGTAGAGAATAATGGTGACTAAAATTAGGACCATCTAGTTAAAACCACCTACAATGATGGAAAATGGGGTGAAATGAATGCCTTTAAAAATTCTCACAATAGGAGTTCGAAAGAACTACCAAGTTTGAGCTTGGTAGCAACAAATTTCTTGTTGTTAAATAAGTTAAAATATAATTAATTGGAGCCATAAATAATTGTAGCAATAAGAATAGTTTTATATTTTTCCATTGTTTTTTATCCAAAGTATTCAATGTGCTGTACTGTTCCCTTACAAGCGAAGATTAAGCAGAGATGCCACAGCAGCACCACTGACCTACCCTCGTCATTCCATGCAATAAATATTGTATTTTACTAACTCTAAGAGGTATCAGTTGTAAGACACACCATTATTTTAATGTAACACAAGAAAAAAAATTACTCCAGTTAAACTGTGGTATGCCACTGATTGCAAGACATATTTCCAATTTGAAAGATTTTTAAGTAAAAAAATATGCATCTTAGAATTGATTTAAAATGTAGTCATTAAAGGTAGTATAGCTCAGTGACTGAATTTGCAAGTTCCAGAATCAGACCACCTGGGTGAAAATTCTAACTTCACTTCCGGTTACCTTGAGCACTCTCTGTGTTTGAACATAGGGATCAGAAAATCAGAGTTAGAGAAGTATTCCAAGGGAGAGTTGTTAAGATTTAATTGAATTAAAAAGGGGTGTCTGGGTGGCTCAGTCAGTTAAGCATCCAACTTTAGCTCGGGTCATGATCTTGCAATTTGTGGGTTTGAGCCCTGTGTCAGGCTCTGTGCTGACAGCTCAGAGCCTGGAGCCTGCTTTGGATTCTGTGTCTCCCTTTCTCTCTGCTCCTCTCCTGCTTGTGTTCTGTGTCTCACTCTCTCTCTCTCAAAAATAAATAAGTGTTAAAATAAATTTTACAGATTTAATTGAATTAAAATGAGTCAAAAACTACAACGGGTTGTGAAATGATAGGTTGTGTGTGTGTGTGTATGTGTGTGTGTGTGTGTGTGTTTTAATATCACTCCAGTAACTGTGTGGAGAATGTAGAAAACAAGAAGGCCAGTGAGGAGTTGTTGTGGAATAGTTAGGGAACCAGTATAGAATAGTTGGAGCAATAATGGGAGCTTGGTAGCAACAAAGTCAGAGAGAACTGGACACATGTGAGATGCACTGGAAATTATAGAATCTTCTGATGGACTTTATGTGGGTGGTGAGGGAGGGTAAGTAAAAGATAAGCCCTAGGGTTTGGGTTTGAGTCAAGTTTGATGATGCTAGTTATTGAGGTAAAGAAAATTGGAAGAACATGATTTTTTTTAGAGCGTTTGGGTTTTCTCATTTTGAGAGCTCACCTGCGGAAGTTGCTTAGAATACACATTCTGTGGCCTTTGCCTGGAGATTCCAATTTAATAGGTACCTCCCCCAGTGATTCAGATGTACTGCATTCAGATTTGAGAATAGTCTAAGTCTCATTATACACAGACCACCTTTATATTAAAAAAAATAACAACAGTTCACTGACATGTGTGTGTGAGATGAATGACAAGTATACTGGTTTGCATTCAATTATATGTATGAAGGTTACTGTACCTGAAAAGAAAATAGTAATCGACTGAAATGATGCAGATAAGAGGCCTAAAGCAAGAGATGAAGGGGGGTCTATTACACTAGTCCTTCCTCCAACTTTAGGGCCTTTGTGTCTATAGGTCCTGTGTCCTTTGTCCCTTCCTCCTCCAACCCACACAGGTAACCCCTTCTCATCCTTCCTGCCTCAAATCAAATTGCACCCCATCAAGAAATCTTATTGGACTCCCACATAGCTCTTCATGATACACGTGTTCATAGCACCCTACACAGAGCACATTTATATTGTGTGTGAATGTTTGTGTAATGTGTGTCTCTGTGTGTGCAGTGTGTCTGTACAGTGTGTATGTATATCAATATGTGTGTCAATGTGTGCAGTGTGTGTGTCTGTGACAATTTTATCATTGACGTTCTCACATGCTAGACTGGAAGTGTCTCAGGAATCAAACCATTTTTTTTTGCTCACCATTTTATCCCAGCACCTAGGACTGTGTCAGGAATATATTAAGTAGTCAATAAATAATGGGGGATACATTAACATATGTGGTTTCTTATCATTTCCAAGGGTAAATACTTTTCTTCTCTTTGGTGGCAGTTCATTGATTACCCTCAGGACTAGAATGCACCAGAAAGAAGATAATATGATTCCAAAATATATGGAAAATAATTAGACCAAAAAAAAAATCTTTCCATAAACTTAAATGTCAGAAACAACACCAAAAACCTATTGAATTCACTTTTCCACTCTCTGTGGAGTCCTAATGTTCCAAAAAGGAGTTTTAAAGTCCTCTTTTAATGTCAGTGTTGAAGTGAGAACTTTATTGCCAGACCCTCTCACACTAGAAATCACTAGTCACTGGGAAACTGGAGTTTAAAATGACCCATTCATTCCCTTAAGGAACTCAACCAGCTTTATTGAGATATAATTAACATATTACATACATAATTGCATATGAAAGTGTAAGTGTACAATGTGATTATGTGATACACTCATATGTAGCCAAATGGTTACTCATATATAGCCAAATGAGGGGTAGTTAGCACCTATATCCCTTCACATAATTACTATTGGTTTTTTGTGGTGAAAACATTTAGGATCTACTCTGTTAGCAACTTACAAGTATATAATAAAGTATTATTAGTTATGGCCACGATGCTATACATATTATATATATATATTTATATGTAATATATTTATATTGTTATATATTGTTATATTGCTTATATTTATATAAATATATTGTTACATATTGTTATATAATTATGTACCATAAATTAATAATATAAATAGTATAATTATATAACAATATATAACAATTTCTTTATTAATTCATGCATAGACGGACATTTAGATTATTTCCATGTCTTGGCTATTGTAAAAAAATAATCCTTCAATGAACATAGAAGTTAAGATATTTCTTTGATATCCTGATTTAATTTCTTTGGATATATACCTAAAAGTGGGATTGCTGGGTTATATAGTAGTTCTATGTTTAATTTGGGGGGGGGGGGATTGCCATAATGTTTTCCATAGTGGCTGCAACAATTTACATTCTCATCAACAGTGAACAAGGGTTCTCTTTTCCTTATATCCTTGTGAACCCATGTTCTCTCTTTTTGATCCATTCTAACAGGTGTGAGGTGATACTTGTGGTTTTGATTTGCATCTCACTGGTGATTAGTGATATTAAGGACATTTTTACACACCAAAAGGTGTCTATCTATGCATGAGTGAATTAAGGTTTTATATATTTTGTATATAATTATATTATTTATTTATATGTATTTATTTTATATATAATATATATTCATATATATTATTTATATATAGTCATATATGTTATTTGCATATATTTGTAATTATATAACAATATGTAACAATATATATAATTATAAGCAACATAACAATATATAACAATATAAATATACATATATTTATACATATATAAAACATATATAGCATGGTGATCATAACTAATAATACTTTATTATATACTCTGAAGTTGTTAAGAGTTTTGGCCATCTGTATGTCTTCTTCAGAAAAATGTGTATTCAGTTCCTCTGCCTTTTTTTTTTTTTTTAATCCAGTTGTCTGGGATTTTGTTTGTTTTTGGTATCCAGATGTAGGAGTTTCTTATATATTTTGGACAATAACCCCTTACCAGATATATGGTTTGCAAGTTTTTCTCCCATCCTGTAGGTTACCTTTCACTTTTTTTGATTATTCCTTTTGCTGTGAAAGTTTTTAGGTTTTGGATGTAGTCCCACTTGTTTATTTTTGCTTTACTTGGTTATGCTTTTGGTATCATATCCAAAAAATTGTTGCTCAGACCTATGTGAAGGATCTTGTCTTGTATATTTTCTTCTAGAAGTTTCATGATTTCAGGACTTACATTCAAGTCTTTAATACATTTTGAGTTGATTTTTGTGTGTTGTCTTTTTTTAATTTTTTTTATGTTTTTTTAATGTTTATTTTTTGGGAGAGAGAGAGAGGACAGAGCATGCATGAGCAGGGGAGAGGCAGAGAGAGAGAGGGAGACACAGAATCTGAAGCAGGCTCCAGGCTCTGAGCTGTCAGCACAGAGCTCAATGCCGGGCTCGAACTCACTAACTGTGACCGGAACCGAAGTCTGTGACCGGAACCGAAGTCTGATACTCAACGGACTGAGCTACCCAGGCGTCCTGATTTTTGTGAGTGTTGCAAGATATGGGTCTAATTTCATTCTTCTACATGTGATCATTCAATAGCACCATTTATTGAAGGGACTACCTTTCCCCATTGAATATTTTTGCTATCAAACTTGAAATCAACCACAAGAAAAAAAATTGGCTTACTTTTCAAATATTAGTTGACCATATATATGAGGGTTTATTTCTGGGCTCTAAATTCTGTTCTATGGTCTATGTATTTATTTTTCTTCCAGTACCATATTATTTTGATTGCTACAACTTTGTAACACAGTTTGAATTCAGGAAGTGTGATACTTCCAGCTTTGTTCTTTCTCCCCATTGCTTTGGCTATTTGGGGGTCTTTGTGGCTATGTATGAATTTTAGGATTTCTTTTTGTATTTTTATGAAAAATGCCTTTGGGATTTTGAATTTCATTGAATCTATAGATGGCTTTGGGTCATACAGACATTATAACAATATTAATTCTTCCAGTCCATGAACACATCTTCCCATTTACTTCAGTCTTCTTTAAATTTTCCATCAAAGTCTTATAGTTTATTGTGTATAGAATTTTCACCTCCCTTATTAAATTAATTCCTAAGTATTATATGATTTTTATGCTATTGTGAATAGTGTTGTTTTCTTTATTTCTTTTTCAGATATTTTCTTATTAGTGTACAGAAACACAACTAATTTTTTATGTTGATTTCTTATCCTGCAATTTTAATGAATTTGTGGATTTTTCTGGTAGATTATATACGATTTTCTCTATATACTATCATATCATCTGCAAACAAAGACAATTTAACTCTTCCTTTCAGATTTGAATATATTTTATTTAATTTCCTTGCCTAATTCCTCTGGCTAGGACTTCAAGTACTATATTGAATAGGAGTGGGCACCCTCATCTTGCTCCTGAGCTTAGAGAAAAAGCTTTCAACCTTTGACCATATATGAGGTTATGACCAATATAACCTCATATGACCAATATGAGGTTAGCTGTGGGTTTTTCATATATGGTTTTTATTATGTTGAGGAGCATTCCTTTATACCCAATTGTTGAGAGGTTGTTGTTTTTTTTTTTTTATCATAAAAAGGTGTTGTACTTTGTCAAAATTTTTTCATCTATTGAGATGATCATAAGATTTTCACCTTTCATTTTCCTATGTGGCATATTGATTTGCGTATGCTTAAACATCCTAGCATCCCAAGAGTAAATCCCACTAAATCATGGTATATGGTCCTTTTAATGTGCTATTGAATTTGGTTTGCTAGTACTGTTGAGGGTATTTGCATTTATATTCATCAAGAATATTTTTCTATAGTTTTTTTTTTTTTCTTGTGTCCTTATATGACTTTGGTACCAGGGTAATATTCACCTCATGATTCTTCCTCTTTAATTTTTTAAAAGAGTTTGAGAATTGTGACATTAATTTCCTTAAATGTTTGGCAAAATTCACCAAGGAAACCATCAGGTCCTGGGTTTTCATTGTTGAAAGGCTTTTGTTCACTGATTCAATCTCCATGGTTATTTCTCTGTTCAGATATTATATTTCTTGGTGACTCAGTTTGGTAGGATGTAAGTTTCTAGAAATGTATCAGTTTTTTAATTGTCCAATCTATTTGTGTGTAATTGCTCATGGTAATCTTTTATGAACTTTATATTTCTGTAGCATCAGTTGTAATGTCCTATTTTTTTATTTCTGCTTTGAGCTTTTTGGTCTTCTTTTTTCCCCCTTAATTTGGTTAAAGTTTTGTCAGTTTTGTTTATCTTTTCAAAAAAACTCCAGCTCTTAGTTTCATTGATCTTTTTTATTGTTTTTCTGTCCTATATATCTTTATTTCCACTCTCATCTTTATTATTTCCTTCCTTATGCTAACACTGGGCTTAGTTTGTTCTTTTTCTAGTTTCTAATGGTGTAAAGTTAGGTTAGTTTTTTTTTTTTTTTTTGAGATCTTTTTTTCTTAATATAGGCATTTATCACTATGAATTTCCTTTTTAGAACTGATTGTGCCGCATCTCATAAGTTTTGGTATGTTGTGTTTTCATTTTCATTTGTTTCAATATAGTTTTGATTTCATATTTCACTCATTGGTTGTTCAGAGAGTGTTGTTTACTTTCTACTATTTGTGGGTTTCATACTATTGTGGTCAGAAAAGTTACTTGGTGTGTTTTCGATCTTCTTAAATTTGATAAGACTTATCTTGTGACCTATAGTACGATCTATCCTAGAGAATTCCATGTGCACTTCAGGGGAATGTGTTTTCTGATATTGATGGATTGAATGTTTTGTCTACATGTTTTAGGTCCATTTGGTCTAAACTGTAGTTCAAGTCCAACATTTCCTTATTGATTTTCTGTCTGGATGATCTATCCATTGTTGCAAGTGGGGTATTGGAGCCCTCTCCTATTGTCTATCTCTCCCTTCAGATCTCTTAGTATTTGCTTAATATATTTTAGGTGTTTTGATGTTGGATGTATATGATTGTTATATCTTGATAAATTGATCACTTTATCATTATATAATAATGGTCTTTTTCTCTTATTACAGTTTTTGGCTTAAGTCAATTTGGCTTATATATGGTATATATTTGTAAAAACCCCTGCTCTCTTTTGATTTTTGATTTTCACTGGCATGGGATATCTTTTTCTATCCCTTCACTTTGAGCCCCTGTGTGTCATTAAAGCTGAAGTGAGTCACATGTAGGCAGCATATATTTGGGTCTTTTTTTTTTTTTAATCCATCTAGCCAAGCTATGCTTTTTGATTTCAAGAATTTATGCTAGAATTACTTATCAATAGGTAAGTACTTATTAATGCCATCCTATTAGTTACTATCTGGCTGTTTTGCAGTTCCCTTATTCTTTATCCTCTCTTTCTGCCTTCCTTTATAAATTTATGATTTTCTATAGCAGCATGATTTTTTTTCCTTTCCCTATAGCTTATGTATATCTACTGTAGGTGTTTGCTTTGTGGTTGCCATAGGCTTACAAACAACATTTTATAGGTATAAGTCTATTTTATCCTAACAACTTAACTTTCATTACATACAGAAACTATATTCTTTTACTCCCCAGTTATACTTTTGATGTCACAATTTACCTCATTTTATATTGTATATTCATGAACATATTATTTTACTGAAGTTATTTTTACTATTTTGTCCTTTAACTTTATACTACAATTAAGTGGTTAACACATCACCATATTATAGTATTGGTACAATCTGAAATTGATTATAAACTTAACTTTGCCAGTGTTTTGTATATTTTTATATGTTTTCATATATTGAGTGTTTTTTTTTTTTTTTTAATTTTAGCTTGATGAGCTCCTTTAAGCATTTCTAATAAGATAAGTCTTGTGGTGATTAACTCCCTCAGCTTTTGTTTATCTTGGAAAGTTTATCTATCCTTCAATTCTAAAGAACAACTTTACCAAATAGAGTATTATTAGCTGGCAGGTTTTTTGTTTTTTGTTTTCGTTTTTGTTTTTGTTTTTCCCTTTTCGCACTTTAAATATATCATCACTCTCAGGAATCCTGGGTGGCTCAGTCATTTAAACATCCAACTCTTGATTTTGGCTCAGATTATGATCTCACAGTTGTGAGATTGAGCCCTGTGTTGGGCTCTGTGCTGGACATGGAGCCTATGTATGATTCTTTCCCCTTCTTTCTCCTCTCTTGCTGTCGTGCTCTCTCTCTCTAGCTCAAAAATAAATAAATAAATAAATAAATAAATAATAAATAAATAAAAATATATCATACTCTTGCTCCTAGCCTGTAAAGTTTCTGCTGAGAAATTTGTCTAGAGCCTTGAGAGGACTCCTTTCTAAGTTACAACTTATTTTTTCTTGTTGCTTTTAAGATTCTCTCTTTACCTTTGACTTCTGACATTTTCATTTTAATGTGTCTTGGAGACTGTTTATCTTTTTTTTTAATGTTTTTATTTATTTTTGAGACAGAGAGAGACAGAGCATGAGTGGGGGAGGGGCAGAGAGAGAGGGAGACACAGAATTGGAAGCAGGCTCCAGGCTCTGAGCCATCAGCCCAGAGCCTGACGCGGGGCTCGAACTCAAAAACCATGAGATCGTGACCTGAGCTGAAGTCGGACGCTCAACCGACTGAGCCACCCAGGCCCCCTGAGACTGTTTATCTTTGCGTTTATTTGGTGACCTATATGATTCATTAACTTGGATATCTAAATCTCTCCCCAGATTTGGGAAGTCGTCCATCATTATTTCTTTAAATAAGCCTTCTGCTACCTTCTCCATCTCTTTTCCTTCTGGGACTCCAATAATTTGAAACTTATTCTTTTAATGGGATTGCATAGATCGCATAGGTTTTCTTCATTCTTTTTCATTCTTCTTCCTTTCCTTTGTTCCCTCTGACTGAATAATTGCAAAGATCCTGTTTTGTAATTCACAGATTCTTCCTTCTGCTTAATTCATTTTGATGTTGATGGCCTCTATTGCATTTTTTATTTTATTCATTATACTTTTCAGCTCGAGTTTTTCTCTCTTCCTTTTTAAACAATTTCTTGTTCTTTGTTAAATTTCTCATTTGTTTGTGCATTGTTTTCCTGATTTTGTTGACCTGTGTTTCTGTGTTTTCAGGTAGCTCATTGAGCTTCCTTAAAATAGCTGTTTTGAATTCTTTATTGGGTAAATTGCCAGTCTTTGTGTCTTTGGGTTACATTCCTCAAACATTACTGTGATATTTTGGTGGTATCAAGTCCCCTTGATTTTTCATGTTTCTTAAAGTTTTGCTGTCTTCACATTATCAGTAGCAATCACCTCCTCCAGTCTTTACTACCTGACTTTGGGAGAGAAATACCTTCTCTGCTCTTCTAGGGATTCTGAGGCTTTGTCAGATTTTCTATGGTTATGCCTTTTCCACACTTTTTGATCTCTCTTATGGCAGAATTCTTAAGCTTGTGTGCTTTTTCTCTGTTCTGCAATGCTCTAGACCAAGTGCTGACACCTCCTTTATAAATTTCTCAAAGGAAGCACTAAAACTTAAATTTGTTGTTTCTCCTTAGCCTATAGATTTGGTCTGTTTTTCTGTACATGCTCACTAGTCATCTACCAAAGCCTACACTTTCCAATGTTAAGGGCATGCACACAGAACTGGTCACAGGATGTGGGAGTGTATGGGTGAGGCATGTGGAATTCTGAGGGTGGGCCAACTGGGGGAATCCATGGATGAGGTATCACAAGCAAGCAGCTCATGGGAAGGCTTCCTGATGGAGGCTGTGATCAGTCAGTAGGATCTTCATTCTTTTTTATGTCTTCCTAGAGTTCTATCTGCCACTCTTACAGCCTTTTTCAGCCGCCCAGTCATCCAGCTCATGACAATACTCGGGATGGAGTGAGAGGGAAATGGGCCCCATCTGGAGAAGATGAATGCTTACTCACACAATTTTACTTTCCCTTGTGGGAGAAATCATGGATTGAGAAGGTATCACTTGGTACTGAGCTGTGCTGCCTTGAAGAAAGCATTATGCCAATAAAGTCAGACTGTCCTCCTACCCTCTCCAAGGTAAAACTTGAATTTTTAGCTCTAATGCTAAAATAGAACTTCTCTGCTGGAAACCCAGGCTTCCATAAAAGCTCTCAAGTTCATGCTTGATCTAAGATTGTGTTCTCCAGGGGCTCCATGACTGTCTGAGAGAGGTTGGAGCCAGTTCATGGTCACTGCAGGGTCCAAAGCCAGACCAAGGTCTATATGTTTGTTACTTGATGCACAGGAAAGCAAGGCTCCTCTGGTCCCTAGGAACATGGTGCTGAATCCCACAGTTCCCACAAAGACCCTTCTGCTTGTGGGTGTGTGCCAAATTGTTGTTGAAAGCAGGTATTTGACAAGAATGTCTTATCAGCCATGTTGTTGATGTCACTCCTCAAGGACCTTTTGGACTAATGGAACATGGGAGTTCTTTGGTAATTGTTCTTTTCATGTGCCTAATCTGGATTAGTCACCAGATGACTAAAGCTGGATAAATGTGTTTGAGTCAAAACAGCTTTTCTCCCTCAAATTAACCAAGTGGCTAGGATGTATTTATGCCATTTATGGAGTAGAACTGCCTCAGAGGTCTACCAAGCCCCTGACAATGACCTCGGCTAATGTGTAGCTCCGGTTACTATATATCTAACTCAAAGTATTAGGAATATATATTTCCAGGTATAGCCCAACTAGACCACATTTCTTTCCTCAATGTCATAATTACTCCCAGAATGCCTAGTGTAAACAAAGGAGTACTGGAACAACTCTATGGAAGTGATATTTTCCCCACAAAATTCTTAAATCTCTAGTTTCTTAATAAAAGGTAGGCTGTACTAGAGGAAGGGAATAGGGAAGAGAAAAGATAAAGGGAAATGTGTAAAAAAATGTTACTAAAGAAGACATGGGTGAGCTAGGCTAGCAGGTTATTTAATCAGAGAGGCTCTCTCATTGATAATTCAAGGATATGTCTTAACATGCTATGTTTGTTAATGAAAATAGTCTATGCCTCTACTCATAAATTCCAGTTTGATGCCCAGTGTTCTGGAGCTCAGATAATCCTATGCCATGGACTCTACCTGACTGATTATTCTTTTATATTTTTGAAGACAAGGAATGATGAGACATTAATATAGAAGCTCCTAGTATGCCAATGTTTAGAAGAATGACTCTACATGTGGCTTGGAAAAAAGACAGGTATTAATGCAAAAATGATCAGGAGGCCAGGGTGTCTGACGTATTTGTAAAGCACCAGTGTTGAGGTACGTGCAAGAATGGCAACAAACACCTTGTAATGAATTTGCTGCCCTTGGGCTGCTGTGATAGAGGGCGATTACTTCTGACTGGTGAATTACACCGTGGAATATTGATTTCTTTGTTCAGAACTAGGCCTGGGCAAATGGTTTGCCTGACCCTTTTACACACGTGCTGTGCTAGTGTTGGCTCAATCAAATGCTTAGTAGATGAAGAAAGCCTTTCATTCTTGGAGGGAGGCATCCTGTACCCAGAACATGAGGAAGAAAATGCTAGTGAGTGGGATGAATTATCCATTATTCTGGATCATGGAGGGTCTGGTGAATTAGTTTTTGTTAAGTAGAATGTCCCAATGACTTTAGGCCTAACAAACATGGGGGAAAACAGTGCTGATTTAATTTCCTTGGCTTTCTGTGTGCTATGAGCTGTGTTGCTGACAAGAAGAGTCAGAATTACTAGCTATTACAAATAAAAGCACCAAGAAGTTTGTTGTTACCTAAACTGGTGTCATTGTCCGAATAAGGAACATTCTCTCAGTCAGTCAGGAGAAAGAGTTTGTAGGCAAAGAGCTTGTGCAGCTACATCATTACTAATGATTAGCTCTAATCCATATGCGGCTCCCTGGGTGATTCCAAAAGTTGCTGTTTTTTGTTTATTTGGTTAAAAATCAATGCATGTAGGACACAATTCTTATCAAATATATTTGAGAAATGTAGGCAACCTATAAGAAAAATCCAGAGTGAAATTTCACAGTAGGGTTCTTTAACATGGATTTGGAATAGTCCACAAACCATCCATAACCATCTAGAGCATTTTGTAAGCATTTTTTAAGCATGTGGACTTGTTTGGTTTTCTTGTATTGAGAATGTGATTGTATTTCTTCAGACTCTCAAAGAGTAGCCTGACATCCAGAGCTTTCAGAATGGTAGCCTTTTAAATCCTTATTTCCATGCCAGAAAAAGAGGCCCTTCCTAGTCGAGTGTGAATAGTGATACTTCTTACATACCTCCACAAGACCAATTCAAGTGTGGACTTGTCTTGTTTTGGGAAATAGATATGAACAATGAAAGATTGGAGAAGGAAGGTCCAGAGGATTTCAGAGCTTGGGAGGCCTTTTGTGACCAGCTTGTCCAATATTCATTTTAGCAATTAGGAAAACAAGGCCCCAGAAGGTATAGTGGTGACCTATTGCAGATCTCACTGCAAACCCTAATGCAGCCTTCGGCTGCCTGTTTCATATTCTCTCTATTCTACCCATACTCATTCCTCAAAAATGAGGGGAAGTTGGCATGTAATAGCATATACTACCTTTACTATGCAAAATGAAATCTGATTGTATTTTGCCAAGAGCCATCTAGGAATGGTGCTCCCAGTGGCTGATTAGGAAAGAGGCAGGACTTTGCCTTACCCTCTAAGAACTTACTTTTGGCACTACAGAACACATTTGCATATGCATATTTAGACCCCTGCACACATACAGGCTCAGGAATGAGTTATACCTTTTGAATTTCTTCTCTATCATTTTATTTTCATTTTCCTTGTTCATTAAACTCTAAGATGGACACTTAGAGAAAATAATGTTGTATTTAATAGACAGCATCTATTACAGTACATCTTATTTCTTTGCTGTCTTCCTTTCCAACTGGTCAAGTACAAATGAGAATTGTGGGCAGGAGTGAAAAGAATGACAGGGCACTGGCTCAAACTGGTAACATGGTATTTATTTTCATTTCCCTTCTTTTTCTACCTCCTCCTTCCAAAAGAAGACAAGGAGTCCTCACTCATGTGTGTCCTCTATGCTTTGGGCTCTTTTCCCCTTTGCAGTTCATAGATACAGGAGATATGGCTTGATGGCTCCACCTAAACCTTTCATCAACTTTGCAAATGAAACTTCAGAAGAAACTAAAGCTTAAGACAGTAGTAGCCAGGGACAAACATTTGGAAAAAGGGATCAGGGACCATGAAGATTCGAACACCAAGCTCAGTCAAGTCTTTGCCCACTGTCTCTTACAGCCTCATGCTCTTCCCAGAGGAGGTAAAAATGAAGCATAGAGTCTAGGATCATCATGAAAAGTGAGGGGCATTAAGTGAACTTAGAATTGGACCAACAATGCACATATGTCATATGAGACCCACACAAATACTTCTGGACCCTTGAGCAGAGCACTTACCAGAATGATGTGATATAATTATTAAAAATCTTATCTGGAGACCTCTCTTTTCATTACTCTCTCTTATTATTTTAAAGATGAATTTGGGAATAACAGGTGCCATCTATTTTGAAGGATTAAGTAATTTAATAATTACAGTAAATACTTCCCCACACGGATGTGCATGTGCATACACATACAAGCATGCACACACACATTCCTAGAGAGAACTCTGAGTATTTTGCGTATCTCCAATACCTTTGACTTCCCTAGACTTTTAGTTGTATGGCAACTTATTCTCTTGTTTTATTTGTGTCATATAGAGAGCAAAATTGAACAGCAGCTTGGGGATGACATCATTTTCTGTTCCAGAAAAAGTCATTGTCTTTCAGTAGATAATACTCCTTTCCAGGTGCTGCAGTGGTCATCCCTAAAATTCTCCTTAAGGAGTCATTCCAAAAATCTGCAGAAATGGCAGCTTTGATCATGCATGTCCCCTTCTTATAAGCCATTCTGGAACAAAGACAATGCATCAGCTCTGGAACTCACCCTGATCCACACCTTCCATTGCCATTTATCAAAAACACAGCTTTCCCAAGTTTTTCTTGTAGAAATCTTATAGAATCTGAAATTACAAGATTGAATTTTAAAGATAGAAAATGATTATTAATCTTCCATCAATAACACCTTATGTAAAACATAAGAAGAACCCAACTTGCTAGTAATAGAATCTGGACTATTTCTTAATTCTACTGGTCAACAGTTTGGTTCTGTATCCAAAGTGCTGTACTGATATTTAGAACTTCTAAAATCAGAGTCACTGGAAACCAGGTAAATGCTATGGCCATTGCCAACATATGTTTCTAGGAAGTTTTAATCACATATGTATTCTGCCAGAGGTATAATTCATTTTCAAATAAGGCTAATAATGATCCCTGAAGTATAGAAATAAATTCATGTACTTTAATATGCCAGAAGCAATGTTTAAGTTATATGGAAGTTTGCATGGGGGTAAGATCAACATTCAGAAAATGAAAGCCAAACTAAACCCCCTTCATAAAAAAAATAATACACCAACATGCATTAGACATAAATTATAAGAAGTGATTATGTCTTGAGCTCAGGAATTGGAAAGTCTTTTCTACAGAAAGCCATGTTGTTCTAGTCACATAATGTGGAGAGAGATCCCATCTAGTCACAAGATGGGAGAGAGATATGAAGTTATAAGGGACAGTTAGAAGGAAGATGCAAAGACTCAGAGAGATCTCAGTTGCTCACAAATCATGGAGATATTAATTTGCATTTATTGCCTGGGAGAAAGATAGAGTTGGACCCTCATGGAAATAGTGTCTGAATTAAAAACAGAGAGGTAAGAGCTGATGCTTTAGAGTTACCTGACTGAGCAGTGTGTAGTGACAAAGGAGACGCTAACCATACAATCAAATCCCAGTGAGCAGGTTGTGAACCAAATTAGTTTTGGGATTCGGTTTAAATTAAAAATAAAAAATACTGGAAAGAGGTATTATTTAGTGCCTCTCTTAGATACCACTACTCACAGTTCTTTTAAGTTGCTTATCTGATGAAGAATAAATGACTGGCATGTGCATATACATATGGCCATAGAAGCACCAGGGTGTGTAGGCTCATCATTAGCAGGGACTATCTGCTCTGTCACATATCTCTTTTGGATAGATTTTTCTCCTCTCATGAGAAGTACCTCAAAATTTTACCATTGGAAATATAAAAAAAATTGTAGATGTTTTACTGATCCCAGATTTTACATGTTTTATATCAAGTGCACACATTAAAGGGATATTTCTGTGATTGATTGGTGTGACTGTCCTCTGTTCTAAACAGAAATATACAATAAAGATAGGTTGGGCTAGTGAACTGTGTTAAATTTCAATCATATTTTAGTATTAATTCATTTGCTAACTTATCTGCAGCTTAAAGAACAATACCTATCATTCATCATCACCATCATTATCACCATCCACAGCAACAAAAGCAAACATTTGGGGATAATCTACTGTAATTATAGCTCCAGATCTGCAAGTTCCAATAATCACAAGGCAGTCCTTGGACAAGTATTGAATGCTTCAGGTTAGACATCTGATCCTACTGTGTAGAAACATTTTGTACCTAAGTATAATTCGTGAGCCATTGAACATCTGTGTGGATAGAAATGTATAGATATTCTGTTGAAAGAAGATGAATGGAGTTCTTCAAGAGTTTGCTTGGAGTGGGTAGGGCTAGAATATTCTCCACCACCATGCCCCCTAAACACATGAGAGATTGTTATGGGATAAAACCTGCCAGACTTAAAGCATGGTTCTCCCAAAATACATCCCAAAGTTAGGGTGGTGGGTGAATCCTAAAGTGTGACATTGACTTTAGTCCCAAGGATTCTGGTACACTTGAAATCTAGGCCAGCCTGTAGTAATGGTCTTCCATCAGTACCTGTACCAAGAAAGCTAACTTCAGACACTCTTCAGGATGCTTTTCTTCATTCTAATGAATAAGAACTCTCTAGCCAAGCTCCTTTTCCTGAGAAGAGATAGGCCTGAGATTGTCCCTATAAGGTCCTAATCAAAGTCATGTCCTCCTGGATTGGAACTCTAAATCTGGTTAAAGGTCCTTTCTTGTGAGCAAATAGATGCTCCTATTAAAGACTGAAATTTAGCAGATCAGGGAAGATGAGAGAAACTCCCCCTTGCAGCAGAATGCGGGGGTGGGGGGGTGGTTCTCCTATCTGCTGAACCTATCAGTCATGCCAAAGCAGCTTCTACAAGGCACGTGCTCTTTAATAATCAGAGCTCTAATGAACCACAAGATGAGGAGGGCTACAAGTTCACAAATAGGTAAATTTAAGTCTTCCTCATTAATATTACTTTATAGTGTTGGTCGTGACTGAGCAGTCCTCATGGGAGGGTGGCAAAGCAGTGATCTGAAGCATGCTTGGTAAGTATGAAAGAGAAAGATCCGATTCAAATGGAGATCATGTGTCACAGTACTCTCACATCCAAGCAAATTCTGGGAAGTGTTTACTTGCAGATGCCTTGGTACATTTTATTCAGATGTGTTCTGGGCTCAAGTTTAGCAATATGGGAATTACCAGTGTTCACTTTAATCCTGTGAACCATGATCTGCATGCAAATTCTCTCACCAGTGTCTATAGTAGTGTCAGGCAAGGGAGAGCTGAAAAAATCTCACCCATCCACTTTCAGTCTAAGGAGACCCAAATCCCATGTCTTTAGTAATTCTGGGACATATGGGAGGGGATGGCTGCAATGCAGCCAACATCTGTGAGGTTTGGCCAGACTGCTCCAGATCATGCTGCTGGGAAGAAAGTGGGTATACCTGGCACGTGGTGATGAGGGTGGAAGGTCAGAAGGACGCACAGACAGACCTGAAGTCAACAGTATTTTCTCAATTATGCTAGTAACAGCCAGAAATGAAACTATTCCTTTCTAAACATTGCCTATTCCTCTCAGGTAGAATTGACCCCCGAGGACCCAAGTACCGTAATTCCTGAATGTTTTGGCTCTGACCTTATTTCTGCCTCTCAGTGAATCTTCAGCTGCTTACTTAATTCCCAGAATCAATCCGAACAGATTAGAATTATGTGACTACTATTTTGGATTAAAATCTACCTTTTCTCTTAATTTGTGACCAGAGGCAAGGTTTGTGAAGGGAAGAGACTCCCCCAAACACTGGTTGGTAGAATTTGGAAATATATATTACTAACCCACAATGTTTTAAGCTTTCTGTTTTTTTTGTTTTGTTTTGTTTTTGTTTTTTCTTTCTTCTTTTTGTGAGAGCTGTGCTACGCTGTCTCACAGAAACAATCACACATAATAGCCTTCCCTGAACTGGGCTTGACATTTTGCCCAGCTTATGAGGTGAGGTGTTTGGACATGAGCAGGATGCCACAAACCTCGGCCAGAACCTTCTTGAAGGCATTGGAGGTCATGAGACCCAGCCCTCCTTCGCTTCTGTTAGGAGGATGAAGGTGGTTTCCAGAACCCGTCTGTCATCAGAGCACTTCTACAGAAAGAACCCATTCCACCCAAGGAGGGAGCGAAAGACCATTAGTCTGATTCAGATGTCCATTTCCCTCCATCTTCTTCACTCCTGAGCCAGGTGGGCTCTCTGGCCCCTCACCCCCACCCTACCCCGCTTGAGAATGAGTTACCACACCAGGTGAAGAGGGACATGGAACACTTTTTAATGTCAAGTCAGAGACAACCCCCCCTCCCCTAGTCCCCAATCCCACTTTCCCTCACCACATCCAGGACCCCTCCCCGAGGCCTCTCTGGTTCCCAGACTTCGGGGGAGGAAAAAAAGTTATCTAAAAACTGCATTTTCTTCTCTTTCATACACACGCACACAAAGGTGAGAAATTAAATAAAACGAACCAAGAGGATTCAATTCTCCAGTAGTAACAAAGGCATCAGAGATTTCCCACAATGGGCTAAAGCAAGTGGTTACTGACTGTGTGGTTGGTTCAGTTGCTTGCTGTTTACGCCCTAAGACAGGACAGAGAAGCCAGTCCTCCCATCAAGGTCCGGGCCTCCAAGAGCCACACCTGGAAAAGATGCTGCGCCTAGTATTAGTGTTTTGTTTTGTTTTTGTTTTCATTTTCTCTTTTCACTTTTTATAAATGTCTCTGACGTGTAAATAACCAAGGAAATAAAAAGGCAGGAGCTGATTACACAATTACCAGTAAACTCTATCATCTTTTAGAAGATCAACACACAGCTAACGCCATATACAGCATGCAGTAATGTCTGAGAAAGGACCCTGCTGAGAAATAAAATGGCTAGAACTCTAACAAAAAAAATATATGTATATATATACTGTATAATATATGTCATCAAAAGAAGCATAGCCAACAAACTCAAGATACAGTGTGGATCATCCTTCCATTTCTAAACAGCATGTAGAAGCATAGTATTTTCTGCATTAAATGCCAGAATAAGGAGAAATCTGTAGCGCTGGTGGAGATGTTGGTTAAATCGTATGTGGGGTTTTTTTTTTTTTTTTTTTTTGGTGGATTTGACATATCCTTACCAGGTGGTTAATGCCTGGTGGTCCACCAGTTGTAAACCTAGTTTAGAAGTACACTATTTTTAATGTTTAACAAACATACTTCTCTTCACCTTTCATATGTGTATGTTTTTAGTCTTGTCTTGTTTTTGCACTAAATTCTAGACTCATATCAGAAAATATAATTAATAAAATTAATAATGAACCAGAATCCCTTATTATCCATGATGTCCATGTAGTAAAATGAAAACAAACAAACAAAAAAAGTGTAACTTTTTTTTTTTTTTTTTGTGACTGTTGATTGTGGGATTGTTGTAGCTGTCAGGCTGTTTTGTTTAGTCTCCTTTTTATTTTTTTTTCTTTAATTTTGCATTTTGTAACACACACAACAGTGGCACAGTCTATGAACGGGGCCACAGGGGCACATCTGGGTCCGCACGACTCCTTCTGCGTTCGTCTCTATGGAATTGGGAATAGCCGACTCCAGAATTTTCCTTGCTTGGGGTGCGTCAGTGGGCGGAGTGGCTGAGTCCTGCCCACCCTGGTAACAAACAGGTCATGATGCAGCTGCAGGTGGGTCCAGAGCAGGGTGCGCATTCTTTCAGTTTGGGCAAAGGAAGAAAACTCAGCTGTGCGTACTGATCTGCAAGACCTGCAAGGCGATTTTCAATTTCCCTTTGAAATGTGTTTTCCCAAAATTATTCTTTGTTCCCCTCCCTCGAATTTGTGTCCCATTAGGCTCTGTTTCTCTGAATTTTGTTGGATTAGATCTCATAAGAAACGGAGATGCTCTTGCTGCTGTCGGAGTTGCCAGTTGCTGTTGGGTTGGTGGTGGCGGTGGCAGCTTCTCCCCAGCGGGGGAAGTGGCATTCACATCAAAACTTGAGGAGTAGGTGCAAGACCAGAAGAGGTAGCAGCCAGATGCAGCCTGCCCTCCTTGATGTCCCGTTGTTCACTTCACTGACTGCGCCTGGGCCTGTGGAGAGAACAGACTCGTCATGGGCTGCCTGGTCTAAGATGGAACATCTGTCACCCTATGTGCTGTCATTAGGCCTTGCCACTGATGAGGCATCCCTGTAACTGGGACATTTGATGTTCCAGTGCCATATGTGTGTGTAGGGGTGGGGGAGTGGCTGCATTAGAAATAACCATTTACAGCTTGGATCCCATGGATGCACGCTGTATAAGAGGGAACCTTCATTTGCAAAGAGAGAACATGAGGATCAGGTTAAAGTGTGCTGGTGGCCGCTAATCCTCTCTCGTGTTGTAATATGCTAAGGACAAGGCTCAGGGTCAAGTTCAAGAAGGTGGCAGATTATTTAATATTCTACATGGAGTCAAGGAAGTGAAACCTTTGTATCATCTGCATCATCAACTGACCAATCAGCGTGTGCCTTAACCATTTACATAGCTCTCCAGCTGTTCAACCTGTTGTGCTGGGAAGGACCTGTTGGACACAGCAATCTGTCTCCCTGCTGCTGCCACATTGGGTTTGGTGCCTGTTCTGTCAATCACTCTATCGCAGGTCTGGGCACTGGGCTTCTGCCTGGAACACTTGGCCTCTTCCCTATCTGGACAAGGTAATAGCAGACCTAACTCAAGTATCATGTGCCTGAAAGGCCCAAATCAGCCTGCTGCACATTGAAGTGGGATCAAGTAAAAATACAGGTGGCCTTCTGCTGTGAACATGGAAGTGAGAGAAGGCTTATGTGGAAATTGGGATGCAGAGCCTGCCACCGTGCAGGTTTGTGGGTTGGAAATGGATGGCATACTTCCCTGAGAGACACAGCTCCACCTGGCCTGCATGCAGATACTCTGGGAGATGGGGACAAATGTTGGAGGCAAGAAAACTATGAGGTGCATGAAATTTCCCAGCAGTTTGCCTGTCATTTGAAACATCAGCTTTCTGGCCAAGAATGCCCATAAAAAATGGGGCCATGATTCATGAACAGTACACACAAGGGTGGAGGCCCAGATGAGTTAGGTACCTACTGCAGCAGAGAACCTTCTCAGGCTACACCTGCTCTGCCATGCTTTGTTGCATTGAATTTAATGGAAGTATTTGAAGCCGGTATCCCCCCTAAGGCCACCTCCCCATTGTGGTCAAGAAACAAAGCCAGAACCTGCCTGCCTGACTTGGGTGCTAAGAATCAGAGATACTTTTGGCTAATGCAGTTCAGCATCAAATCAAGCTTTCTTGATTTCATATGGGATGATTCCATCACATCCTTGAAGCCCTGGCCTGGGACCACTGCCCATACAATTTTATGTTTTAGACCTTTGGGACAAAACTCTGATTCTGGGGCAGTGGTTAAATAGATGGTCATGAATTTGAATGTATCAGGTCTTCCAATCTCATGTATTTGTGATGTCTGGCTCCCAATATTCCCAAGGCCAGGCATCACAAGTTCTCATGATAAGAAGCACAAAACACAGGTATTCTGTTCTCCACTGGCTGGGAAGTGAACTTCTGGGCAACACAAAACTAAAGGCATCTGCCATGGAATGCCTTCCTTCTTGCAGCCCATGGTGGATACAGGTGACAAAGGAGCATTCCTATTACGCTCCTATCACACTTCAATTTCAGAAATGCTTATCATTTACCAATGATCACTAATTGGCTCTGTCTTGTAAAATGTAACTATTGTGTTTCTATGTAAACCACCACCAGGACTCATTTCTTCATATTCAATCATTGTGTTATTTATACAGCATTCTTTGGAACCCCAGGAGAGAAGCCACTCCCCCTGCCTTCTAGGATGAGGTTGCCTCTCTCTCCAGTGAAGAAGCCCTGCTGCTCTGGGCCACTCCAAGATTCTTCACATTAAGACCCTTGCCTGTTACTGAAGCTGACTCTAAGCCACAAAGGTTGTTTCTGAAGCCAGCAGGCCAGTAGGTCTTTGTGTAGCTGGGTTCTGAGTTTAAGCTGGGATGTCCTCTTGGCTGCATTCCATCTTCCCCCTGTGCAATGCATGGTGATTCTAAGTGTGTTCTATGTGCCTGGCACACCACGCTCCTGGCCAGGCACACATCTGTTGGTGCATGACTCTCTTTCTCTTGCATGTCTTTTGTTCTCCTCAACACTTACACACACAGCTTTGCAGCCCACTCCCCCATTCAGCCCAGCACATTCCCACCATACTCCCAGCCCTGGCCATGGCTCAGAAGATGCCCTGTGGTAAAGTAAAAGGGAATAAATGCCAGGTATCTGAATTTAGTGTCTCTGGGATTCTCACCTGCATTCTCTTCTTTTGGGGCCACCCAGCTAGTGGGATTCTCTAGGGAAGAAAGTGGAGAATTAATGCCACAAGCCAGGCAGAGAGCCCAGCAGGAGCCTGCTTCCTTACCATGTAAAAAAGTCAGAAAACCGTGTTTGCAGCCAGGGCCTCTGCAGCGCTGCAGGGAGGGGCTGTGAGCCGGCAAACCATCCCCAAGACACCTCACAATGGCTGATGCCTCTGCAGGTGTGCTCTCTGGGCACCATGTGCTCTGCTTCATTGCTAAACCCCTCAGAGTTCCTTTGTGGCTCTGCTGCCTGCTGGGAAGCACCACAGAGAGCCAGCAGAGAGAGGTCCTGACCTGTTGTGTCAAAAAACTCTTACCATAGAAGAAAGGAAAAGGCCACCAAGTGCGTCAGAGCCTCCTCCTCTTGCCTGCATTTGTTTCCCTGCCCAACACACAGGGTCTCTCTGCTTCTCTCCTGTCCCAGGCCCACAGGGGACTGTCACTCACTGTGTGGGGCCATATCCAGCCTGCCTCCTCCTTTTCCACATACTTTCTCCCCTCGCCAGCACCCCCCCATCCTTCTCTTGGGCACATCCAGGAAATCTGACCTGGACAAAACTGGTCATAAGGAGGAAGAAACAGGAGTAGACCCTGAAGAAGCATCGAGACGAGGTATTCTAGTCATCCTCCCAAAGGGGACAGCTGCAATCCTCCAATCCATAGAAATTCACAGACTGTGCCTTGCCACCTGTGGCCTTGACCCCTTCAGTTTATTCTTTATGCTAATTCCAGAGCAGTGTTTCTATGATTCCACACTCATCATGACACTAATCTATGTGATTTCTACAGCCTTCATGAAACTTCCCAACTGCTTGGTATAACACTCCCTACATTTCAGAGTCTGCTTGCTATCTGCCTCCTCAGCCTCTTTTCCTGACACATGTTCCTTTGTTTCTCCTCACTCCCTGCCACCACTCCCCACTCCATGCAACACAAGCACACAGACACTACACATACTCATGGTCACGTAAGCGAGTGTGTGTGAACCACATTCTCTTTCCTTTCCATCCTCACATACCCTCTGCCTCTATGCCTGATGTGCTCTCCACCCAAATCACTGCCACTCATTGTTCCAGATTCTGTTCTGGTCCCCATTTACCTCCTCCAGGCAGACTTCCTTGACTTGCTCCTGTTTTGCTTCCACAGCACCATATGTATCCCACTATTAAAATACCTACTATGTGTGTTATAATTCTCTTTATTTGCCTAACATGAATTTCCTCTGCTGTGCTATAAAGTTTCTTAAGGAAGGGTAGGGTCTGTGTCTAACTGGGCCCATGGCAGGTATTTAACAAATGTTTTTTAAAAGAAAGAAGAAACCAGAACATTTTGATGCATACTGATGTGTTCACATTTACTCTGTCTCTGTGTTTTCCTTTCTCTTAAAATTTTACTGAGACAAAAAAGCAAAAGATCAACTGAATCAAAACAAAACAAAAAATTCTCTACCTTTTTTTCTATCTCAATTTCTCTCTTCCAAACATCCTTTCCCTCTTTTTCTATTTCCAATAAAAGTCTCTCAAAGTTCCTATGGTTGAGGGAAAGTATACATAGAAGTAAAACCATATCTATTAGGATTCCAGGAAGAATTCTTACAGTTGGAAAGGTGTCCCAGACCCTTAAAAGCACTCAGGTATGAAATGAGGATTATTCTCTGTGCTTTCATATGTGGACACTTAACCTCAGAGAGCTTAACTCCCTTGACTTCTGTCTCCAAATACAATTTTCTTTCCACCAACTTGGGGCTGTCACTTTGTGTAACTCACACATCTTCCAAGAATGAAGAAAGGAGAGAAAATGAGGCCACAGGGCTTGTCCCACATCGGTACTGGGTAAGGTGGGACCCACACATGGTTTCCCACACTTGCCAGCACATGAAAGAATTCCACGAGATGAGAGTGTTTTGTCTAGGCAGGTGTGGATCACAGCATCCTGGAGCAAGGCCCTCTCAGAGCCTGTGCCAGACAGAGCAGCAACTCAGTCCATTAGCCTGGTGACATGGGCCACACAGATGAGGCCTCTGTTCATCATCCAGCCATGCCTCCATTCTGCCTTAGATGCCTTTATTGCTTTTATTTCACTAGAGAGCTGTGAAAGCCTAAAGAGACTAATCACCAGGACAGTTGGGGTCCCAGAGAACTGTGATGAACATCAATTTAACCATCAAAGACATCTAGTGGGAAGGAAAGCCTCAAATAAGATGTGTTTTATTTGTGGCCAAGTGACTCACCGAAGAACCTCCCCCTTCCTTCCAGTTTCCCCTCCCTCCCCCACTTCCCCTTCCAGCTCCAAGTTAGAAAGAAAGAGAGAACAGGGTAAGTAAAGGATAGCATGCAAGGCCAAGGTCTAAGAAGGTCATCACATTAGAGCATCTGCTTGTGAGGAGAGGCTGGTCTGGTCTGGAGCAGCCAAGACATGGAGCTATTCTGGGCCCTGGCAGGTGCTCATTAGTGCTGCCAGCAAACAGCAGTTAGAGGTCTGCAAGTGGAAGCTACCCAGGGCGAATGGCATATCCTTGGAGACAGGTTAATCTAGATTGGCATAGACATGGCCCAAGGTCAGGGAGGACTCCCACTGGGCTGCTTGTGGGGTTAGCTCAGAAGAGAAGGCATGTTGGAAGAAAGTGAAGAGTTTTGGATACCCATCCCCACCCAGGCAGCAAGCAGGTGCCTGGAAATAAATATACCAACCTTTCCAAGGGGTCAGAGCTGTAGTTTTCACTTCTAAAAGAAATTAAAAACAAGCCACTGTTAAGGTAGAAAGCAGTCAGAGTCACTTGGTTTGTCCTCTGATGGTTCTGGGAAGGAGCTGGTTCTCCCAGCCCAGGGCCTTCCCCAACCGTTCTGCACTTGCCTCTTGCTGTCTTGACCACAGTCCAGCTCTTGTATGTGCACCTCTCTTTTTTGTTGGGAAGTCAGTTGCCATAAGGTTGAGTGGGGGGATGGGGAAGGATATGACTGAGGGTCAGATTGGCTCATTAATCCAAAGAGAACCAACACACCCATCTGATCATAGCAGGAAGCTTGGTACACGCTGGAGCCTGAGGCCCCAAGCCAATAATACTTCTTTGTACAATTTTCTTTCTTTGGCCACTGGACTATCCCCTAGTTAAAGTCTGTAGGCCTCAAGTATAAAATTGGCTGATACAAATGGATTATATTATAAAAATCTGAATGTAGGTGCCCATGCTACATTGAGATGTAAAACTTTGGCATTTATCTGCACATTTTACAAAAACTGTGCCAGAGGAGCTCATACCTGTGATACCTGACTTCCCTTGATGAGTCAGACTATATAGCAAGCTGGTCCAGAGGGACAATCTCAGGCAATAAGACCCACACCTATGCTGCTACACTTACACTTGCTAAGTAAGACCTGCCTGTGGAAATTTACTGGGATGCCAGCTCTTCTTTGATGATTAGACCACAAAAGACCCACATTTCACCAGCTGCAGGCCTTCAGAACAATCCATAGAGACTTTCCTGCTAATAGCAGATGTCCTGAGTCGTCAGAAAGTGGTCCAATCTCTAACATTTTACTTGCCTCTTTAACTAGGTGTCTGCAATAGTTCAGCCTGGATGCAAAGAGGATGGAAAATCCTTTCACAATGTGTATGTAGATCAGTGATTTACATTTTAAATATTTCATAATTTTATTTGTCAGCTATACATCAATAAATCTGAAAATAAAAAAATGCATTAAATTCTTTGCATCAAGGTGATACCGCTCTCTGTGCAAAGGTCCTTGCATATAGAAGGAAAGGCAACCTGGATGTAATTTAACCTAAACTCAACTAAAATATTTAACCAAAATCAGATGAATAGGTATGTATGCATTCAAGCTATCTATTCTTTAGGGTGCCCGAGATATGATATCCCTCTTTAACTAAGTGGACCTTGGCAACCTTGGGAAGCCACTCTAAAAAAAAGTAAGGGATAATCCATGATCACAGAACAAAGGTATGATTCACAGAAGATCTGTCACATCAAGATGGTAAAGAAAAGCCTCATTGTGCATTTAGCAAGGACAGTCTCTTGGAGTGATTGTTGGGGACTAGAGACCCACCCCAAAGCCAATGTGGGGTTATTTTCCCAAAATGCCTCACTCAGGTACCACTGACTAGAGTTTCTCTGTACCAAGAAGAAGGGTGACTGGCAGGATGGAGGATGAAGAGAAACTCATGGAGGGAAAAAGTAGTCATAGGCCTTCATCCCCAAACCACAAGCAGTGCAGATGTACGGTACATTTGAGAGAGGGCAGCCACTGACTTATGGGGTGCTGGTTTAAACACTGCTGTAGGAAGGACACAGGGAAGGGTTCTACTTAGTAGTTTGGCTTGCCAGAACATCGAAAGAGAAGTGAACTAAAAGTGTAAGTTTCCACAGGGCTCTAGACACCTGTTGTGATTTTATGTAAGGCAAAAACATCTGTAAACAACTTTAGCTTAATTGTTACCATCCAGCTATTCTGTCTCCTGAACTCCAACACACACTACTTGAATAAGAACAATACTCTTCAGTGACCATTTCAAATTGTCTAATTAACTGGAATGTCCTTCTGTCCACCTTACATCTCACCACAGTAAGGGGGTAATGTTGCCATGATATTGTCTGTATTACCCTGATATTACCCTGATGCTATACTCCATCCCACTCCAAGAAGAGATGCAGAAAGGTTAACATGCTTTCTAGATCATGGTCTACATGCTATCACGTTGTGTCAGTTTGAAGAAGTATGAGCCTTGCTTGAGCCTCCAAGCCACCCATGGAGCACTAGCCACCAATAACCTCATGTTTTTGAGTTCATTGTTGGCTATCAAGAAAACAAACAATCCCTGAAAATCCAAGCATGTATTTCCTTGGCAAGAACTTGACTGAAATTGGTGAATTTTGTTGATATATTAATGAGAAGCCAGGTAGAACTGGATAAAATATTCAAAATAAAGTATAAGAGAAAAGAAAAAGAAGAAAAAAAGAAAAGAAGAAAAAGAAAGAAAGAAAGAAAGAAAGAAAGAAAGAAAGAACCACTCCCCTTAAGCCTGCAAGTCAGTATCTGTAGTCAATCCATAATGTGATCTTTTTTGCCACCGGAAACAATGTTAGCTAAATCTAAGTACCTATGTAAACACTGGGTTTCTGATTCTAGTGTGCAGAGAAGAGCTGGTTGCATGCCAGGATGGATATATTCACCTTCTAGAAAGAGGTTGAGAAAATGTTTTTTATACCTTCAGTATTTAGACATTCTGTGTGCCATAGAAATGCTCACTGCTAGACAGCTGGGCCTAATTCATTATCTTTAATCCTCTGCAGGGAAGAAGTGGTCATCTTTCCTACTGCACTTTTTTTTTTCTTCTTCTGATATACAGAGTTTACTAACTCCCCCATTCTTTAATAAGTTGGTTTGATGGTCACTGTGAGGTTCACAGACATTAATCAGCCAACCTTTCCCAGCCCACTGATACCATCAAATCTGACTTCATGCCTAGGAGATAAAAAACCAAGAACAGTGGATGGGAAATGAACAGCTACCAAGACGCTGAGTTTGCAGTGTGGGCCCCGGCACACTTGCCGGGGAGGGACTCAGTGAGGGTTGGTGGTGCATCCCTGAATCCTTATTTATCATGGCAGGAGTACTGCGCCACCAAATATTAATACGAGAAAGTGACATGCAATCTGTTGTGTTTGCGAAAGGGGAGCAGAGAAATACTTCAAGGGTGGCAGAAAATGCTGAGGAGGAATGAAATTCTCTTATCAGAATCTCTCTAGTCCATCCAGATATTGAGTAACAAAATAGCTTAGAACTTCTCTTAAAGCCAACTGTACCCTGTCAGTGGAAATCCATGCATTTGTATAAATCTTGCTTGGTATTTCTGGCATAAGATGAGCATAACTTGGGGGTATTCCCTGACAAAATAGGTAGCTCTCTATTCTATAGGAGACTAGCAAAGAAGAAGGGGAAAATAAAATGAACACAGATGAAGGGGAGAAATGCCCCAGGCACAAGATTTGTTTTCTTTAAGATATTTTTAGTTGTACAAAAGAATCCAATAGCTATACTGAAGACCACACTAATCCAAATCTTGGAACATTCCAGATGTCTACAATCTACAACTTCTGGCAATGACCCATTGCCGTGTACTCAACAAGAAGGATGTGGCATTGAGAGCAGCCTGAGAATCTGAGTACAGAGCTGGCATACAGATCCTTTTACCCAAATTCATTGTTGCAGCAGAGAGGGGTGAGGCAGGACAGCTTTGTCTCAGCAGGTGGAGCCTGGTTATAAAGTGTCCTTCTCCTGCTCCAGTGGTGACAGAAGTGATTTGTTTGTTTCTGGTCTGTTTCATTATCATTGGCTCTGGTGTGGGACAATGCCCCTTCTGTCAGTTGAGTATACCTACAGGTAAATACTAACTCCTTAGCAACCACTACCTGTTTTACAAGTTCCTATTCCCTCTGAAAATAAAAAGCTAAGTGATCAGAATCACTTCTAAAAGCACATCCTGTAGCACTATCTGTCCTCACTCCAGTCCCTCATGCCTCCTCCTTTTCTCATTATTCTCATCTCCTAATTCTCTTAATTTGAGATCTTGGATCTCCTCATGCCAGGGTTTAATAAACATAAGTTGAATCATAAATTGAACCTGAATTCTTCCACTGACTTCACTTTTACTTTCTATTTCTTTGTTTCATTTTCTTGTTGGCAGTGCCTTACCATGGCACTCTACATCACCAAGGTGAAGAACGCAGCCCTGATTCTTTTTGTTGACAAAAGTATTTTTCCTCATCTGTCAAACAGCTTCCCCTGTAATTTATCTCCTTTCATCTCCTTCCCACCTTGCAAGTCTACTGTAAGATGGGACATCTTACAGATGGGAAGGGATGCAGGGGATGGGTGTGGGAGAAAGATCAGGGACTGGGGTGGAAGGTGGGTAAAGCCTCAAGCTGCCTTCCTGCTAGGCTACCCTATGATCAGCACCGTCCTCAGGAGGAAAACAGTAGCATGTGCCACATGGATTCCACTGCACCACTTGGGTAGTCTCACTCCTGCCCAAATGCTCAGTCTCAGTCTTAGAGAACCACCTCTGCTATGTTAGGGGACTCTGTTGAGTCACTTATATTGGTGGGCCTTTGAGAAAAATTGTGGCTGTGCAAAGAGAAGCAAGAGATGAAGGACTTTTATAGGGGAAGGGCTTGAGGTGGAATAGGATTTACGGGGCTGGAGAGAAGAGCTTGAACGAGTTAATTAACCCCTATGACGTTACACTGAAGGAAACTCTTGTCTTTGAGTTTGCATCTGGGGATTGGGCTTGAATGATTCAAAATGCACCTGGCAGTTTTCAAAGCCTTTTTAATATGTGTTTTCAGATGAAAGTTGGAACAACTATAAGGTAGATAAGACAGATCAATTTTATTTTATAGAAGAGGAAATGGAGTCTCAATAATGTTTAGTGGCATGCTCAAGAGCATGGAACTACCAAATATCAGGCTCTGAACTCGATCCCAGTGGTATCCCACTCCCAGTCACTACTTATTGATTATCATGCACGCTGTACCCTGCCCATCTTCCTTTCTTGGAGAACCTCGCTTTGAATCAGCTGATGAATTTTAGGGAACACCTAAACCTTCATGCATATGGTGTTTGCTTCTATTGCTCATGGGCCACTGAAGCTATGCATGTTGCTATGAAAACTGCTCAGTGGGCTGGACTGTTTTCCTACTGGTTCAGACTCATGCTGTCTATCTTTGGCCTGCACACGGATCTCTGGACTTTCAGATGTTAATGGTGTTTATTTTCTTTTCCCCCTCCAGGCCCTTCTGGGGAAGTGTGGGCAAGGTGTGAGCAGAGAAAGGACAGCTTCCCTGGGAGCTCTCTCAGCTCCAGTGACCTCCTTAGCTTCCCCTGGCACCCTCTAAGCAACTCCACAGACAGGTAATGTGGGTGGGGGAGGAGAAGGGGGATACTGGCAGAAGGGGGGAAGGGCAAAAAACCATAAAGCAAGGGGAATACTGACCTTGCAACAAAGTTGAGCTTGTAGGCTCATTTAGTTCTAAATCGGGTGAGGAACGTACAGGAGAGAAAAATGAAAACAAACACATATATTATATACAGTAGCTATATATTTGTCATATATAGTTTGTATACTGCTATTCACACACGTTTCTGAGGGATGGGTAAATAAAGGAAGACACAGAAAACAAAGGCGGACAAGATGCAGCATGAGAAGCACTAAGGTGCCTTATGCTTCCATCCTTGGATGCCACGGTTGGAAAGTGACGGAGTTGGCTGCTCATACATTTACAGTGCTGTGCTGAGCTGGGGAACTGACATGGTAGCAAAGGACCAAAGTCCCTTTCCAGATGAGATTTCTGTCCCACATCTTACCCCCATTGTCTCACTTCGGGAGACCAAGTTCAGGAATTTCTGGTCCCATGGCACCATAGCAGGAACAAGGTGGCCCCAAGAACCATGGTGATTCAGCTTGTGGGGGCCCCTGCTATCCTTGCAGTCTTAGGGATCAGGAACATGATCTCATGGGTTCATGATAAGAAGGACCACCCTGTTCCATTTTGCTTAAGTACTGTCAAAGATATGGCCACAATGGGACCTCCTAGCACAGCATTCCTCACTTCTCAACATTCAGGTCGCATGATGCACAACGTGCAGGTTGTGAAAAAGTTGGTGGCAAAATTGTGATAATGTAGCTGGCTTTCTGTGATGCTATAGAAGAATGGACTGCATCACAAAGTTCATATATTCGCATAACACAAATGCTACTTTCCCCTCACCCTAGTCTGCTTGATGGCTCTGGGCTGAGAGTCTGCTGATAATGGGAGATGACACAGAAAACTCTGCTATGTCTGTATTTGTCAAAAGGACTTATTGATGATGGGTGTCCATCAAGAATTTGGGGGCTGCAATGTCTGGACTAGCCTCAGAGAGAGCTGACAGGGTGAAAACACCCATCTTGCACACTAATGCCATTTTACTCCACCTTGCACACTTGTGCAAGTATATAATATATAGTATATAGTATATAGTATATAGTATATAGTATATAGTTACTAGTTTCATGGAACTATGTTAGCCATGGAGCATTTCTGTGATGGGCTCCTCCTCACAAATGGCCTCTCAATTGAGGCTTAAAAAGTGCTTACTGTTAGATTAAATTTGGCAAATGTTCCATGCTTTTTCTCCCTCTTAGAGATTTAGCACGCAAAGAAAAGCTCTGAGGTCTCTGCATTAAAGAACATCCCTGCATGCACCCCATTCATCTCGGTTGACCCAGTCTTTCTAAACTTATATGAACACATAATTTCACTTTTTCTTTTATTTTTTAGAGAATCCTGGACTCCACAGAGCTGGCAATTGGAGGAATGTCCCAATGACACAGGGCAGATGCAGACAGAATGATGCTGGGGAGGCAGAGGTTCTAATTGCCATGCAGGGGTCAGCTGAGAAGAGCAGATTTATGGCACATGCTTCACTGCGTTCCTTGCCACAGACTCCAGTTATTTCACTCTTAAAGCTTGTGCCTTCTCCCTGTTCTCATCTTCAGATGGCTTAAGGGGAAGAGTCCAGGGAATTAGACAGTAGTGATAAAGCCAATTGCAAAACCATGCCATGCATCCAAATCAGAAGAGTGAGGAGGTCAGAGGAGGAGGAATACTGTTCACAGGAATGAGGGGCACTGTGGGTGGAGGGCAGGCCTGGGGAGGGGTGGGAGGCACAGCTGGGAGAGCCTCAGATTTGCAAGGCCAGGGAAGGAGGGGTCCATTCCTTTATAATCCTGGCCCTTTTGTTCATGCAGACAGACACCTGCCAGAAAGCCAGAAAGGCCTGACAAATGTGAGGGGCAATTATGACTATCCCTGTGTGAGAGATGTCAGACAGATCAATCACTCTAATCCCATCTCTGTCCATTCTGACCTACCAGGTCTGGGATCAAGGGCAGTCTTACCCTTCCCATCCCCCTTTGGATCAAGCTGGGCCTTGTTTTAAGTGCTGGACAGAAGGTGGGCCAAATGTGATTTGGAAGCCTAGATGGAACAATGGAGCAGCACAGGAGGGTTATTCGGGTAAGGCCGGATACACTGGGCTGTGGAGGGGGTGTGGTAGAGGCTGGGGGGTGAAATGAGGTACTTGAAGCTATGGGATTATCTGGGAGTTCTCAGAATAAAAGGAATTTATGTTCTTGCCAATTATCTGCTAATTTACTCCCTTTCCCTCCCCATCATATTCAAGAGTGCCTGCTACCATGGGAGACTAAGGGAATGGATTTGAAAAATTCTAAGCTACCTTACTTGGGATATGAAGGGATCTGCCCCAGAAAGCAACCAGATATTAACCATATGGCCTGTAGTACGAATCTGCATCTACTAAGTGATGAAAGCCATCACCGGATGCTTGGAGTCCTGCCTGATGACACACACCTAGACAGCCAGGCTCACTTGTATGTAGTTGCTTGAGACATCGCAGGTCTACAAGGGAGTTTGTTTGCTTTCTTCATTTGATTCTGGCACAAGTATAGTTGCCAGAGAGGTAATGAAGGCATAGAAATTTTCTGTGCATATATTACTCCCCCCCAAATAAATAGTTGTTTAATGAATTAATGCATGAATGACTATGTGGCTTCTGTTAGGATGGTGGCTTGGTTGGACAAATATATCTCAATCCAGTCAGACAATACCCTTTGACATAAATGAAGAGCTAGGGAAATCCCCCATTTTCTATTAATTCTCCCTCTGAAGCTAATATCATTCAGGATCCCAAGCCCTATGATTCCACTTTTATTTTTATTTTTATTTTTTAAATATGAAATTTATTGTCACATTGGTTTCCATACAACACCCAGTGCTCATCCCAACAGGTGCCTTCCTCAATACCCATCTTTTATAAACAGAATCCAGTTTCTCCTATGTCCCAACAACCCGGAAAAGGCTCAGCAATGGTAATGTTTTACACTGCTCTAGGGAACAAAGTATGAAAATAGCAAATGTTCCTCTCTGAGCGCTTTGCTATCACACCCAGTTGGAACCCTGATACCTCAGTTAGCTGAGGAGACCTTAAAGAGAAGAAAATTAAATGTCGCTTCAGCATCCCAACATCATTTCTTCCCACTTCAGGGTTTTTCCATTTCAGAATAAAATGTGAACATTCTTTCTCATTTTCCTCTGCTACTAAGACCCATTTTCGTCCATGCAGTCATTTCTCTCTCTCTCTTTCTCTCTCTCTGTCTCCAACTCCCCCTCCTCTCTCTTTTCCATTCAACCCTGCCCAGCTGTTCCTGATTCTCTTCCACTTGCTGCCCTACCCCGGCTGTTCCTTCCAATTCCTCCTGTGCCATGCGACCCTTTCCTGTTCCTACTGCCCAACTCAGGGCTCAGTCTTACCAAATAGTGTGATGCTGGCATTGGTATGGCCCAACTTATTGGAGGCCACACAGGTGTAGTTCCCATAGTCATGTTCAGACACATTGAAGAAGATGAGTTTTGAGAGAAAAGGTCTGTTTTCCACTTTGACTCCCTTCTTTCCTTCAACCAGTCTGAGACAAACAAGAGAGACAAAAAAGAAGAAAAAAGGAGATGGTTATATTTTTCTAATAGGAGAAAGACTCTGGAATTAATGATCTTTTTATTGTCCATTTTCTGATGTTAGGAGGACTATTTTTCCCCCACTCAGCTATACAAGTTAACACACAATGATGCATACAATTGTATTTCTCTATTTTTACACAGGTGTCTGGAGACTCTCTTGGCACTACACAGATATTCACCAAGTTCTCTGAAGGCAGGTGCCTTCAACAACTCTAATGTGCCAGCTGTGAGACATTCAGACAGTATTATTCACTCAGTAGGTGCTCCAAGTGTGAACCTAATCGATGTTGATGATGGTGTTAATGAAGAAGATGATAATGGCAACCATAAACATAAAAAAAAAAAAATTAAAAAAAATCTCAGTCTTCAAAGAGAAGAACCTAAGGAGTTTGAAAGAACATGTTTTCAAGCACCTGGGTAATAAATGTTCTCTTACAGCTTGAGGCATTCTATAGATAATATCTTATTTTTGGTTATAAGAATCAGGGATCATTTTTAAGCAGGGTAGTCTGAAGGGCTTGAGAGACTGGTCTTCCCAGAGTATTGTAGCAACTCAGTCTGGGAAGGATTATGGATTCCTAAGAATATGACCCTATAGACTGGGCAGTTTCCCTGAGCAATCCATGATGGCAGCCCCATATGCCACAAGGGTTCCCTTTGGTGGTAGGGGCTACTAAAGAAAGGCCACAGAGAGTTAATGGGGGAAAACAGATATACCTAGTAGAACCATGGATACCACTACTGGACAGATGGTGAGGATAGGGGAATACTGCTCAGGGGTCAGTGGGGACACATCCTCCATCTCAGGACACTGTTGACAAAAATACCTACTACCAATGCATGTCTACATAGAAATTATGAGACTAACTCTCTTCCTTTTTAGAACTCTGGAACATCCCATTTCAGAGAATGGGCTTTAAGCCAACCTTTTACCTTCCCTGAAATAAAATGGTCTTCCTTGCCCAGAAGCTGAGTCTATGTTATGGGAAAGATAAAATGCTAGTGGGGAAAAAAAATCCTGAATGGAGGATCTCAGCAAACATGGTTTTAGGCCTGGTTGGGGCAGGATGTGTAGGAAGAAATGTCAGGGTAGATACATAATGGAACAGGCACAGGGGACAGGAATTGGGGCAAATGGCTGGTTTCAGAGTCATCACACTGAGAAAGATAATATTCAAGGCAGAATAGAAAGGGAAGCCCAGCAAGACAATGATGAGAAAGTGCTCCATAAACTATAAAATGTTATTCAATATACTGTATTTCTGTGGAGTTAGACATCGAGAACTCCTGCCTATCCCTGGGACCCAGCATGTTTTTGGCATAGAGGACAGCTGCTTTGTCATCATCTGAGGGGATTGTCTCTGTAGGACCACGGGACGATTCTCTCCACCATCCCTACCATGATCAGAAGAGAAAGCCAGGTTCTGGCTTCAGTTCTCATGCAACATCTGTCTCCAGGGAAGTCAGAAGGTTGCATGAAGGAACTTGCTTGCTTTTCATTATGTAGATTTTCCTCTGAGAGCCTTTCTCTCTCCTAAGCTAGGGGCAGTGAACTGGCCTGAGTCCATGGACTTCATTAAAATGTGAGCACTGTAGGAACAGAATGAGTCATCCGGCTGTGCTGCCAGATGCCACTGTTATATTTCCAGCTTGTTATGTAGATATTGATCCTCTAGGAGGTGCTGTCTAAAGAAGGCTCTACAGCCACCCACCAGGAGGTTTTCAGAGAGCCCGTCAAGTGTATTGATCCCATTTGCCATTTTGACACTATTCCTGGGCTGGGGAGGAAGCCTTCACATCAGAACCAAGCTGTGAATTAGATTTCAGCTCTGCAGTGGGGAGAGACACTTACCTGAAGCAGGTTACTACTTGACAGCTCTGAAATGTCTTTAGTTAAAAGCAGGGTGGGGTGGCGAGCCATTCTTTGCAGCACTTTGCAGCTTCTAGGGCGACAGACTTGCCTTTTCTCTGTGTGGTCACACTTTTCCCCCATCCCAAACTGCTCCCAGGCTTTGTGTTTTGTTTTGTTTTGTTTTGTTTTGTTTTGTTTTTTAATGAACCTGAGGTTTTTCATTGGCTCATGCCCCCATGGATGGGTGGCTCTTATTACACACAGCATCCTATTTCCTCTCCTTTTCATTGATGATACATGCAGTGGCATGTCATTCAGTAGTGCTAGTGTGTGGACAAAGAGACTTCTCCCCAAATTTTGAGAAAACCGCCTGTCCCCATCATATTGACTCCTTTGATTTGCCTCAGAAGTCCACCCATCTCACTGGAATAGGAGCTAGGGTAGAGCTGTTCTTTCCCCAGGGATATCCGACTAGAGGAGGTTGCCTGCCAGCCTCAGGGGCACAGGAAGGACTGGCATGGACAAGGATCTCAGAGCCAGAGATGTTCAGGCTGAGCTGGGTGTCAGGAAGGCAGACAACTCCACTCAGTAGGAGAACACTGGAAATACATAAATGCAGAGCACATAGAAAACTGACCAGAATCAATTAAAGGGGAAAAAAGAGCCCCATGAGAAGAGCTTGGACAGAGGAGGAGTCAAGGCTGCCTGAGCCAGGGTTTTCTGACCGCCCCCCCCCCCCCCCCGCCCCAGTGACATAATTGGGCTTTCTCCTCCTGGGTTAATAACGCATAGACAGCAGCACCTCTGGTGACAAAGTGTGTAAAGCAGACTTTCCTTTTTTGGCCATTTTTGCCTATGGTCTGCTCTAATTTCCTCCACATATTATAAGATCTTACCTTCCCCTATGTTTCTTTTTAATGTTTATTTATTTATTTTTGAGAGAGCACAAGTGGGAAAGGAGCAGAGAGAGAGAGGAAGACACAGAATCTGAAATAGGCACCAGGCTCCAAGCTGTCAGCACAGAGCCCAATGCAGGGCTTGAACCCACAAACCATGAGATCATGACCTGAACCGAAATCTTGGATGCTTAACCGATTGAGCCAACCCAGGTGACCCTCCCCTACATTTTTTTTTTGAAATTTTCTTTCATAAAGTATCTAAAAAAGATGCTTCTGATTAGTTTGTGGGAAGATCTGGACAACCGAAGGTTCAGGAACTGGGTGTTCAGCTCCATGTATTTTGCTATTGGTTTTTGTTTTTGTTTTTGTTTTTGTTTTTCCTGATACTAAGATTATTTTAGGAAAGGGGAGGGACAAATGAAGCAGGACTTGCAATAAAGCTATTTATTGGGAAATGCTACTCCCTTATGCCTGATTCCGGATTCTTAGAAGAAGGGAGAAGCCAGCTATTTCTTCTTATCTCTTCATGTGTTTTTTTTTTTTTTTTTCTTTCTGCCTTCATTCTTTTCATCTATAAAGACCTCATAAAGAAAGAAACACTGAAGGTGTTCTAAATAGTACGGACAACAGCTGGGTCACTCCTGGCCTGGAACTGCTCAGTGTTCTCACAATTACCATCTTTGCTGTTTTTCTTACTAGCTTCTCAGTCTCTGTAAAGCCTTCCTTCTCCACCCCATACACACCTCGGACTTTTTTTGCATCATCCTGTCCCCATTTTTTATTAGTGTTTTGAACATGGACAGCTCTTGCACATTTATTTGTTGTTCATCCACCTTAAAATAGCTCTTTGATAACAGTAATTGTCATGTTGCCTGGCTGTTCTGAGCTGCTGAACCCTGTGCTAACTTGCCATTTGATAACTCCTCACAATGACAATCTTCAGTGAATCACAACAAAAATCCCGATGAGGGCTGCAACAATGGGAGGGAAGGGAATAGTCCCCTTTCTTTTCTTTTACCTTGAAGGAACAACTTGGGCACAAAGGGAGGGTAAATCGGGTCATAGACTCCTCTCTACACCACCACGGATGGTGTCTGGAAGTGAACTGGAGACCTGCTAACTTATTGGCCACTCCCAGAGCCCCATGAATATTCCAGGCTTCTTAATGCAAACCTGAGAATGTGTTAAAAATAGGTTCAGGCAGAATGCGTTATTTTCTTGCCCTATTAAAAAAAAGAAAGAAAAGAAAGAAAAGAAGAAAAGAAAAGAAAGAAAAGGAAAGGAAAGGAAAGGAAAGGGAAAAAAAGAAAAGAAAAGAAAAGAAAAGAAAAGAAAAGAAAAGAAAAGAAAAGAAAAGAAAAGAAAAGAAAAGAAAAGAAAAGAACACAGGCCTTACAAGGCTTCTGGTGGCCTTTCTTTGAGATTTTGCTTTCCTAAAAAAATGTTTTCTTTCAGGCCCGTTGATTGGCGAGTGCTAACTCTGTATGGAAATGTTAAAAACCTCTCTGAAAATCATTAATATTCAGAATATATGCTCCCCTCTCCTTGATAGCTAGCTGGAACTAGAAGAAGATTTTTTAGAAATTCATTTGTAACAATATGGAGTCAGGAACCTGGAAAAACTTTCTTCCCCTTGGGGGCAGGTAAGAGACGGAAGGGGTCTTTACCTTTTGTCATCCTTGTACCACTGGAATTCTGCTGAGGGAACTGCTGAGGCCTCACACTGCAGAGTCCCCTTCTGTCCCACAGGGACGCCTGTCCCCTTAGCTTCTGAAATGTATGGTGGATCTGCAGAGAAAAGATGTCCCGGAGCATTTTACAATGCATCCTAAAATGAGGCAGGCCGCCTCATTCACTGGCTTTGTTTTTTCCTCCCTGTTCTACCTCTGCTTGCTTGAGCTGACAAATTGATACACAAATTGAGCCCGAAAGTGAAACCACTCAACACCTTGCTAAGGAAAAGCGTGTCTTCCGAGCATGTATGGCTTCTGTTTCCCTCTGTGCAGAGGTGGAAAGCCCAGGTATTCAGGCATATTTCCTGTTTAAACTTTTTAACTTTCATAGGAGAATGGGAGCCCATCAACCCTACACTCCTTTAATCAGCTTTATAGAATTTCTGCACACCGGGTTCTTGCCAGAGTATATAACCTCGAACTATTCAATTCCCATCAAAACCTCAGTTTCAAGAAATAATATTCATGGAGAATTGCCTGAAGGGTAGACAGATCAGTCATTCTTCCAGGTATTCTAAAATGGATCCCTGAATCAAGCCAGACCAAACTAGACCTATAAACTTGGCCTGCGTTCATTTGAAGTCTTTACCTAACTACCCTTGGCAATTCCAACAGTTTGCATTGAAGTACATTATGAAAAACAGGCATAATAAACTTGGCATTCTATTTATTGCAGAAATACTGTGTGTGATGTTGTTGACTATATCTCAAAGTGATCTATTTGTGGACACACTAAAGAGAAATTTCTCTTGGGTTTCAGTACCAGAAAAAGCAGTGTTTCTCCCAGGCAACTGGTTTGCTTTCATCTTATGGACATAAACCTTAAAACAGATAATGTTTTCCCTCTTTGATTTCACAACTCAAAGCCAAATTCTGCACCTGCATCTACCCACCTTGTGGTATATCATTTCTGTGCTCATTTACCCTTTATTTTCCTAAATTGGTTTGCCTTTGCTCATATCCCCTTACTCTTCAGGTCAATTTTTATTACCTGCAAGTCATTTTAAATTCCTTTAAAAAATCGGTGATGAAATTTTTGGTATAAAAAATGGTAGCATTATTATACCTATTTCCTTGCTTCTTAAAGTGCCACATATTAATTAGGTTCAAATTGTAAGAGAAAGCAAAATATTAAAGAATGAGTAATCACCAAGGCACAATATTCTCCCTGCACTTCCATTTCACCCAAGTTTTGAAAAGGAAAGGCTTCTTGTCTGGTGGTTTAGTTCTTGGGTTCTATACTGTTATAAGACTTCTTAAAATGAGCAAAGCAGAGAAACCTTTAAAAATGTCTTAGAGAAAATCAATGTATACTATGAGGAATCAAGAGGGGAGAGGGTGGGAGAGAGGTGGGGAAGTTGAGTAGAGTCAATGTCAGAGAGAATCTGGGTGGTTGATAAGAAAGAATGAGGGTACTAGAGCAGTGGCTTCCAAAAGTTTTGTATTCTGTACCTCTACTAGTCAAAACAGGTTTTGAGATGCACCCTCTAATATGTGTATGCTTATCTATATTTAAATTATGAATGTGTACTTTGTACATCAACATATATACATCACAAAATGTATGAGACCATGTAAATGTACCATAAATTTATCATAAATTTCCTTCATATACACAGGTTTGCTCCCCACTATGGATATGGCTGGTCTAGAGAGTGAGGAGCTTGGGAACATAAGGAGTAAAGTATGGGAAAAATTGGGATTCAAAGACATATTTCTATCAATTTTGCATTGAAATCCATGATGATCTTCTAAGAATACAAGTCATGTTTGGGATTATATTAAGTTATTTTCAGCTACAATTATTTTTAAAACTTGAATTTCGACTTCTTTCTCTTAAAAGCAGAGAATGGACGATGATATGGCATTATTTCCCATCCTGAGTGAGCAGCTGGCTATGTGATCCAGCTCTCTGTTGTGGCCATGCCAACAGCCAGACACACACATGCAGGGTGAGGGTTCCTGAGACCACTTACAGTTCACGGTGACCTTGACTCTCCGGACCACTGGTGCAGCCACATCATTCGAGGCACTGCACTCATAGTCCCCCGACTGCTCCCGTGTGATGCCCTGGATTTCCAGGTATTCGTCTTCACTCACAAAGCCCACAGCTGCAGGAGAGGTTGTGGTGAGAAAACACACACACACACACACACACACACACACACACACACCAAAGGTATAAACTTATAAAACAAGGTATAAAATGGTTATGTCTGCAGAGAATTGTGCCATTTCCAAGTTCAGATTCTTGGGAACAATGTCTATTCTCTTTCCCTCACTCATGGCCCCCCACTATTGCTTCCTTCATCAACTTCTCTTAGTTCCCCAGTGGACCAGCTGAAATGTTTGTGTTCCTATTTAGACTAAACACCGAGCCTAGAGAATTAGTGGTCCTCGATAAGTGATTAATAATTTTGACATTTACACTGCCCGAATATTACCAAGCAATGGGGCTCTGGGATCTGAGTTAGGCACCTCAGGTGAATATTAACTCTTTCTGATTTCAAGGTATCACTGAGGTTGAACTTTGAAGTGTAGAGCTGAACACTGAATCCCAGACCATGAGTCAATTAAAAATACCACACTAGTTGTCACACACATACGCGCGCGTGCACACACACACACATAGACATGATACAAAAGGCAGTGGAGACACTAATAAAATGAATTTAAATTCCTGTTTTTAAATTTAGACTTCAATAAGATCAGCAAAGATCAGTTTTCTAAACTTGGACCTGCTGGAGCTTTTGTGTAGAAGATTCTAAAGACAAACCAACAACAAGGATTCCATACTCTAACCACAAATATGGAAGAAAGTCAAGACCAAGAAGACATGGCTGCAAATCTTGCTGTCTTGTCACTACCCTGACACTCAGTTTCTCTATTGAAAAATTATAAATAACAATACCAACCCACTACCTACTGGCTTCCTACCTAAACACTAGCCATGAGCACTGGCAATGGAAAGACCATAAAGTTAAAGCCTAGAAGACTGATTTCACAGTTCTCTCCCATAGTCACCTTGAACTTAAGCCTACTTGTGGAAAGGCAATGGAGAAAAAAAAAGGAACTGTTTATATCCCACCATTATCCTGCCTTATCTGTTAAGTAAAGATAATTAACATGATGATATATTTTATCATGTAAACTGGGATACTTTTAAGAGTAAAAGTGGTGCTATTAATAGTTACTATAGAGGAATAAGCATAAATTGATATTATCCCTGGCAACTGAGAGACATTTCCCAGGCAGGTTATGCATACAGTCCTATTACCTCACAGGGTTGTTTGGAATAACATGAATATATATATATATATATATATATATATATATATATATATATATACACATATATATGTGTGTGTGTGTGTGTGTGTGTATGAAAGCATTCTGAAAACTCTCACATGCTGTATACCTGTTCCTTTAGGTAGTAAGCCTATAATCCTCTGGGAGGCACAGATTCAGGTGGAGTGAAACTATTTTACTGTGAGTGGTCCACATCAGTAGAAAGGAAACAAAGGAGCATTTCTTTCCAGGTGAAAAAAAAACCTGCATAATGCCACATGGATCTGCTGATCCAAAGCATGAAAAATGACAATAGTAAGAAACTATTATAATACAAAGAATGATCCATGTGGTATGTAAGTTACCATTGTATTTGTTCTGTGATGTTGTTACATTGTTTTGTCAAGATAACAGTAATAACAATGACAGCAATAAGAAAATGACTTCCTTGCAAAGAGGGGCCACTACCTGCCCAACACTGCCACCACTGCTTGGACATAAGAAGTCTGTGTCACCGTTGAGTAACAAGTACAACAAGTGTACTCTTCTTCATGCCATATGTGTAGAAACTCTAGATGCATAGAAAATCTCTTGCCTCTACTCCCGACTAGAGAGCAAAAAAACAGTCTATAATCTATTACCGCAAGCAACCAAGAATTATTAATTCACAAGAAGAACCAGGGACACATTAATAAGTAAGACACAGCACCAAAAAGTCCAGGCTATGGAGACGACAATCAATATTAACCCATAGAGACTCACAGTCCAAATCATTAAGAAATTTCTAATTATTAATGGTAGGTGTTTTTTAAGTTTACTTATTTATTTTGAGAGAGAGAGAGCATGAGCAGGGGAGGGAAAGAGAGAGAGGGAGAGACAAAATCCCAAGGAGGCTCCTCACTGTCAGCACAGAGTCTGAAGGACTAGAAATCATGAGCTATGAGATCATGAGCTGAGCTGAAACAAAGAGTCATATGCTTAACTGACTGAACCACCCAGGTGTCCCAAAAGGTAGCTTTTTTGTTATTGCTCTTTTAACCATCTTGAGGGGAACAAGTATTAACCTTGATTTGAGGAAGAGTGTAGCAAACAAGAAGAAAAGGTTTAAATGAAAAACTTGTGATTCCTTTTATGTTGTCATTGTTTATTTTCTACCAACCTCAAGCCCACATTTGTCAGATCTTTTCCAGCTAGAATGCTATAATTACTGTGCAAAGCATCTCAGAGACCAGTGTCACACTTAATAATCCCATTAATTTTAAATGGTAGTCCTTGGTACATATGTGTGGCAATTGGTGTCATATTTTAATTAGGCTTGCCCTACACCATCTGAAATTAATAATAGCTCGAATTACCAATGTAATTTATAAATTAACAGTGCCGTAGCATTAGGAAATAAATTAGCTCTGGACAGCTGTTTCTGGATTGAGCTCCAGTGCCGGAGCAGTGATTTGTAGGACCTCACATCTCCTGGGAGACCATGTACTATACCACCAAAGCAAGGAAACAAATGACACAGGGGTATCTTAATCTCTTCTTCTTCTCTCCAACGAGATGCCAAGCATGGTTTTTAATTTTACCATCCAAATATGTTCTTGTGTGACCACAGTAAGATTTACAAGGACCAAGCTTGGATGAGCTCGTTATATGGACATCTAAATTGAGAAGCAAGTCTGGGGAATTACAGTCTCAAATGAAAGCACATAAATATTAGATTAATTAAAATTAAGAATTCATCAAGCTTTCTGTGGGGACATGTGTATTAGCGTATGTGTAATTTTATACATGAATATCAGGCAATCTTGTGTAGGGAAGAAAGTTGGATGGCTTAAGACTTGGGGAAGCCGTATGTTCTCCATTGATCCAGATTTCTATTAACAGAGAGAAGGGATTTACACTTAAGTCATCCTGCAAAGAGCAGTGAGGCTTAATTTTACTATCATATGTTCTCCAGACCAAATGTAGAATTATAGGAAAACCACAATGAGTCCATTGCTTACCAATTATTATATTTACACTTTCTGATAAAATTGGGTAAAACATGTGAAAAGTAATTTGTATAGTACAATGCTTCACACATTTTAGCTTCCACTGTTACTATTTTCCCTTTTCTCTTAAATATGCTTCTTTCTCTAGTAGAAGCATGGATAGTGAAACCAGAGAGAAAAAGATCAGTATACGCATAATGGATTATACTTTGAACAACCAGAAATGAAATTCTTATACTTGCTGTTTAAAACAAATGAAGAATTAAACAAACAAAAAATCCTAAGTTGAAGTTTACAGAGTTGATGATTGAATTTATAGATTTAATGATTCAAGGAGTTTTCTTTTTAATAGCACTTGTGCTCTGGCTGTAAATGATCAATGCTTTATCACTCACATGAGGAACTTACAAAGAATGTGGGGTGGGGGAAGCAGATAAGCAGAGCATACTTTAAAGTGCATTTAAAGTGCTAAAGGAAATTCTTGGTTAAGAACTACCAGTGGGAAAGGGGCAAATCACTTGATAAAACTCTATGAAAAGAAACCCTTCATGGTCAATAGCTTCTCATTTGTAACTCTTTCCTTTCCAAAGAAAACACATCCCTCGGTGGGAATGACACACTCATCTTCCTAAAATACCCCCTCTATCATGTCACACCTCTTCAGACACTAAAAATGGCTCCCTATTTTCTGTAATATCAAACACAAACTCCACTGCTTTATCAAAACCCTTCATAAAGAAGCCCCAATCTACTCCTCCCAGCTCATCTCACATCTGTGCTGTGAGGAAGGCAATACGTCATCAGGATAAAAAGCAAATTTTGGTATCAGACAAACCCAATCCTCTACTTCAAGTTTCCTGAAGAGTTAACTTACCTGACTCCCTTGTGCCAGCATTGCTTCCTCTCTACAACTCAGTTATCAGACCACAAGAGGCACTTTGAAGATGGAATGCATGCACAATGCAGCTAGCACACTGAAAGGCATGTGATACATTTTTGCAGGTGTTAGTACTGTCACCACTGTTGTCTCTACCACCGCTGTCACAGCTTTTGAGCCAGGCCATGCTATTTTTCATCTTGGACAAATATCTTCATTCTTTTTGCATAGGTTGCATCTGTCACTCAGAGAGCTATATTCTTCCTGTCATTAAAGCAGACACCATCTAGATTTCAAATTCTAATTCTTCCATGAGAACTCCATTAGGGGTTGAACTGTGTCTCCCTTACCATCCTGTCCGTAATAGCAGAATGTGACCTTATTTGGAAATAGAGTCTTTATAAAGGTAATCAAATTAAAGTGAGGACTTAGGGTGGGCCCTAATCCAGAGTGCCTGGTATCCTCATAGATAGGGGAACATTGGAGACAGGCACAGAGCAAATACCATGGGAAGACAATGGGGGAAAGATAGCCATGTGACCATAGTGATGACTCTACAGGCCAAGGAAAGCCAAGGATTGCTGGCCAACCACAGAAGCTAGGACAGACAAAGTAAGATTCTCCCCTATAGTTAGAGAGAACATACGCAGGCTGACACCTTGATTTTGGACTTCTGGCCCTCAGAACTGTGAGACAACACATTTGTGTTATTTAAGCCATCTAGTTTGGGCTACTTTGTTATGGCACTCTTAGAAAACTCCCAGACTCCCATCTGTCTCCTGTCAATGCCTATGGCTGTCCTGCACTCTTGTTGTACGTAGAGCTCTTCTAGGCTTTAAAACCATAAGAAAATTAAACTCAAGAGCTTAAAGAGATATTAGTGGTATATAATGCCATATACTTGCCATACTTGCTATATTAGGACATAGTCTGATTTCAGTAAAATTCCCTAGAATAGTTGTTTAAATATAGATTTCTAGATCCCATCCACACCTATTAAATCAGAATCTTCTCAAATGAGGAGTTTTAATTTTACTAGGAAATTGTCACATACAGCCGAGTTTGGGAATTAGTGATATTGTTAAATCCTTATATCTTAATGTGGGGAACTGCAGTGCAGAGGGGTTCATGTCTGGTTAGTGATGGAACCCACCAGGTCTCTTGATGTCCAATCCACAGCTCCTGGAACTAAAACAGTATTTTGTAATGACTGTTTTATGCTGTATGCACTGGTTTTATTTTCCAGTGCAAATGAAACTGACAGTAGAAACCAAATCTTGGATATCTCTGGCTTTCAAGCACCTAGGAAAGTAGTTTACATAATCTGAAATTTGTCAACTGATTTTTAATAAAATGATTGACTGATAGGCTCAGAACTATGGGTTGAGTTCTATTAAAAAAAAAAAAAAGTCAGGAGCTCCACGTTGCTCACCTAATCTTCATTGGCTCTATTCCCAAGACGGTGCCACTTCTGGAAATCGTTCTTAGCACAATATTTGTTTTTCCTGGCTTTAAAAAATACCATCACTATTACTGTTCTAACAAAACAGACTTTCTTTAAATATGTGATTTTAAAAGGTTTATTGAGTGTTTAGTATAATTTATATTTAGTCTCGGGCCAATTATTTCCTCAGAGGAATGCATTCTTAATTTAAAAATGTAGATCAATGAGGAAGTATGATTTATCTAACAGAGTTTTTTTACAGCCAACTTTTCAGGAACACAGCTATTTCGTGAAGTGGAATCTGACACCCCAAGCAGTGAAATGAAGCAAGTTGGAAATGTGATTACACCTGTCTCTCAATCCCTAGAGTGGTTTCACATTGTCCAAAGGCTTGAGCTCAGCAGTTTTTAACAAATCAAATGACAAAAACTGCCCTGTATAAGTGATACCCATGTGGAAAAGAAAACCCCAAGTTTCTGACTCCATATATTGGGTGTTAAAAACCTTTATAACTGAAAAATAATAATAGCCACAATTATCATTTTTATTGCACCCAAGAATAAGCTTGTCAGGAGAACAGCTGTAGCTATTGGCGAGGAGAGGGCACAGCTGTTTCCTTACTTAATATTTTTATAGCATATATACCAGCTGAGATAAAAATCATGGGACCTCAGAAACTGGAAAAAAAAAAAAAAACACACACACACAGAACACAGACTCCCAGAATTTGAGACTTGGATTTTTATTTTTAATTTAGTTCCAAATACTATAACTAGTTTAGTACTAGGCTAGTACTCTTGCTACTGCTCTCTTTCTTGGTTTCCATCAGGATGTTCCTATTACACTCAGACTGGGCTTCAGAGACAGTTGTTTACATGACTGGTTGGCTGGGGTCCCTCTGGGGCATTTATTATGAGCTGACCAGCATGGGAGGTTTTGTGTTTTTATGGGGAAAAACATGGTCTGTTCAGACACTAGGAGGTAGGGTGGACAAAACCCATGTGACAGAGGTATGGTTACTGTTCTGCAACACCAATTTCTGCAAGCAGAGAAAATGGTTACAGAGTCCAAGGTTAGAGTCAGAAACTACAGAAGATGTGTTCATGAATGAGTTGGAAGTGGGTGGTGCTGCTGTGAGATCCAGGGTCAATATCTGCCAATGAAGAGGGTAAGTCCTTCCTCATCCTCCAGCACCTGAGAACTCAGTGCAGGCTGGACTGTGAGCTCACAACCAACAACCACTGAGAACAGAGGCTCGTTCTATGTCAGCAGAGGCAAAGGAAAGGGGCTTCACTGAGGGGACAGGGAGCAGAACGTGAGGATACTTATATTTGAACACGTGGCAGCGACTCCAAGAACTAAGCAGAGGAGACACTGAGATACTGCTGGAGATTTCTGGGCTTGCAGCTGGGCCCAGAGAGCCATACTGACATGGCACTGATGTAATCCTTGTGCTGTGGGGCCAGGCTAGGGACACGTAGGCTGCACAAAGACTCTAGACCCACATACCTATGGCAAGTGGGTGAGATTATGATGTTAAAAAGCATATCCAAACATAGTAACAGTACTAATTTGTCCACACAGAATAGCCCCTAAGGGTCTGATGTTATGCTGAAGAGCTGATCACAGATATCAGCATCATTGGCTTGACTGCTCTGCGGGCAGGGCTGAGTTCCCACGACCTAACGTCAGCCCCATAGAACACACTGGTGGATAGTTCCCATCTCTGTGCTTCACATTCCTCCTCTGTAAAATGGGGCAAACAGTGCTACCTTATAGTATTAAATAAGTAAACATGTGTAAAGTATACTTAGAACATAGTAAGTTCTCATTAGGTGCTAGCTATTACTGATACCACAACTCTGTTTGAGCACATTTTAATATACAAGATCCTCGATACAAGAAAATCTCAATGAAGAAGTGAAAGAATAAGATCTCTGCTTTTCTAATAGGAATTTAATAGTAATAAACTTTATGAAGGATTCACCAAAGATCCTTTAACTAAAAAGTTCTACTCCCTTCACTTAAAATAGGATTTGACTTAGAAGGGATACAGTTTCTCAGGATCATTTCTTCTAGGAAAGCTGGTGTAGCTGCATAGCCCATGTGAGACCTGCTGAGAGCTTCAGAAATGTCTCTATGTAAGTATACACACACACTCACATATATATATATATATAATTTATACAACATAAATATATGTTAAATAACATAAAGGCTCCTAAGATATATATATATCTTTCTCTTCGACACTTCCTTTGGATACAGATAATATGACTGGCAGAAAAGTCTGAATGAGCGAATTTATAAGATCTCTTTCAGAAAAAAATGTTCTAGAGAGTGCAAACCTGCTTTTACTTGGTATAACATTGAGGTACAGCCTCAGTCTTTTAGAAAGTTATTCTTGGTACCAACATAGGGACCATGTTTGGGAAATGAGACAAACTGACTTGTTCTAAATAGCTGGCTTCCACTATATGAGAGCTCTTCCTTAAACATGTTAGTGTTTGTTGCTAGTGAACTGGGAACTAAAACTGCAGAATGTACACTCTATGTATGGCAACGTCTCCAAGCCATTACCTACCTGCCAGTCTCAGATCTGTATCTGTGTCACATGGCCTCTTCTTACACCTGTGAAAATTATCTCATCCTTTCCCTCAGCTTTCTGTTAGAGACCTAAGAACTGGTTGTTCTGAGCAACTCCAGCTGGTCACAGCACCTCTTGTACCACATTCTACACACAGAAGATATCATTCCCCAGACAGCTTCACTGTTCATGACCTTCTCTGCTTAAGATGAGAACGCAAACTGAGACTTTAAAAATTAATCTATTAACCTGATTCCATCATAAAGTGATAGAGATCCAATAAAAACATTACATACACTGATGCCAACTATAAATTGCATGTCTATCTATCTATCTATTTATCTATCATCTATCTATCTATCATCTATCTATATTTAATCTAGTATCTGCCTATCTATCAATCTATTATCTACCAGCAAAGATAACAGAGAGACAATTAGCATAGATCCTAGCATATATTAAGAATTTATCTTATAGATAAAACTGAATATATGTTTGTTGTTTGAATATGTATGAATATACATATATAAAAATGTAATATATTATTATACGGATATAAAGAGGGGAAAAAAAGAAAAAGAATTCCGTTAATTTTTGATTAGGAAACTTTCTGGGAATAATCATAAACTTTGTATCAAGGAGGAGCTGAAGCCCAAAATGTAATTATATGAAAATGAGCCCTGGGACTCCACAGGGCCGAGCCCTGTGTATCTCTGAGGCCTATCTCCTCCCTTAATGATATGACACTAGTTCTCTGTGCAGATGCGGCTTTGGCAGCCGCCTGGGCCCTGGGAGTTGTGTGCTCTTCTGTGAGCCTTTGCATGAAGCCTGTCAGCTAGGTTTTGCATGCAGACCCTCTATTATGGGTGATGATATCAGAGTCAGAAAGCACACAGCTGGATGTTTGGAGTTTGCAGCTTGATGTCTGGAACCTGGGTATTTGCAGCAGTGCAGCTGATGGCTGCTAAAAAAAAAATAAATAAAGAAAGAAAGAAATCAGCTTTTGATTTGTAAACTCAGCCAATTTGATCTGAAAGACATTGATAGGGGATAAATATAGAACTCCTCAGTGTCATATTACCTCAGTATCTTGGCTGTTTGCTTTCTGTTTTTCTAAATCTCTAGAGATATAAGTCAGTACTGAGTGCTGAGAAATGTGAAGAATTTAATTGCTTTGAAATTTCCTGCTCAGATTAATTTAAGGGAATTATTTTTACTTGAGAGGCTCCTAATGGGGGAAGGCTCTCCTAACACCAGCCGGCATACCCTCAGGCCAGAAGTCCACTCCCAGAGTCACCTTCACAACCTGGCTCTGAATTGCCTGGGAAAAGCAGAGCAGTCTGTACAGTTGGTCTGTAATTTAGTCATGAAGATACTTTTTAGATTAAAAACAGGAGTTATTAATCTGAGAATTTTGGAACTCTAACCCCAGGGGGTTTTGAATCTCAAGAAATTACCTGATGCATGTGCACATATATGTGTATGTTTTCCTTAGGGGTTTTGACTCTCAAGAAATGACCTGATGCATGTGCAAATATGTGTGTGTGTTTTCCTTAATGAAGGATTGTATACCTTTCTGAAAAAGATTAATATCTACACTTCTTGTTCCTTTTGTTTGTCTCCCAGTGATGATACAGAATCAAATCTCTATCAACGCCCAGCCCCACAAAGATAAAACAGAAAAGCTCCTCAAAATAAAACTAACGATAGGAAGGACAGAACTCTAGAAGAAAAAACACAGCATCGTGTATATGTCATTAAATATTTTGGGGAGGATGGGGAGATAAGTAACTTCTAAATAATACTTTTGAAGAATACTTATGCAGAGCTGAGGAGTTCTTTCTTCACTAAAAGAGGGGGGAGTGCTTTGCCCATCAAGACTTAGGTTGAAAGGAACAAAGTGTGTAGCTTTCTGCCCATTCCCTCAGAGCACCGTGATCACCTATTGATTAGCCAGGGGCCTGCTGGACACAGAGGGAAGAAGGATAAAGCTTTCTCTTGGCATGCAGCATCCTCAGATAGGGAGCAGAATGAATTCCCTGAAGAATCCCATCTATTGGTGACTGTATCAAGCAAACACTCAAGGACCATTTGGGGGAAGGAAGGGAGCAGAAAAGCTGGGGTGAGGTCATATCTATGGTTAAGGTAATCTAATGCATATATTCAGATTAGATCATGAGGGGAGTCTACAAAGTACCATCAATACTAGACATGTAGAGAGTATACCAACATTTCAAACTGGCATGGGGTAAAAGAATGTGTGTAAGAGAATGCCTTGAGAAAATCAAATAGAACTACCCATAGAATAGAAGGAAGCCTACTGATGTAGGATGATCTGGGCCCAGAGAGAAAGGAAGGCATGGCTGAAAACCTTTATATTTGCCATATTTTATTACAGCGTTTGAGTGTGTGTGTGTGTGCGTGTATGTGTGTGTGTATCTTTGAAAATAGTTCTCAAAATCTACCCACCACAAAAGCTACTTGCTACCAAATCATACTGCCTGCAACATGTACATGGGCCATGTGTCCATTCTTAACGTTCCACTATATACAGCTGGACTTTTCAACCACATGGAATCCATGAAAAGAGAATGTATGAAAAAGCAGAGTTGATTTACTCTTTCACTAGTGACACTACTAATATTTCCATCAACCTGTCTTCATTTCACATAAAATCTAAAAGTAGGCATGCACCCGTGGGTCCGGGATGAAATGCACTCCACATAGACAAGACAACCATTATCTACTAGAACAAGCATGGTGTGTCTGAATCCTGATTATGGTTATTTCTTTTAGAAATAAGGGAACTTTGAGTAAATTACTGAGCCCCAGTTTCCCCATTACCAAAATGTGAAGACTTTTCTTATTACTCACAGACCAGGGCTGAGAATTATATGAGAGAATGCGTGTGGAAGACACCGAAGGGTGATTGTCACATGGAAGATGATCAATACATATTAGAAGGAACAAACCACAGGACAGTAGATAATCCTTAAATCAGGGCCACTTTGCTACATCTACCCCCTTCCAGGTCAACCTATACTTTGAAACCTTATTCCAACATTTTAAATACCAACTATGCTCATAATTTCCACATGTACATCACCACCCCAGGAGGCTCTGCTGAACTTTCCACCCACCAAATGCCTCACTAGTCTCACAGACACCATGGGCTGAATTTACCATCTTGCCCCTCAAACCTGCTCTCACCCCATGTCCACTCGGCTCTGTTGCTGGTCTGGCTAACTCCCCATCCTCCTAAAATAAAATAAAATAAAATAAAATAAAATAATAAAATAAAATAAAAAATATAAAATAATAAAATAAAATATAATAAAATAAAGTAAAATAAAAAAGAGTCACATGTGATTCTTCTTTCTCTTCAACAAATCATGCTGTTTTTACCTTCCTTAGAGGTTTTAAATCTATTTCCTTCTTTTCCTTGTCATTGTTAACTATCTTAATTCAGGTGTCCATTATCTACTGCAGATTATTTTAATACCCTCTTTACTGATCTACCTGCTTCCAACTCATTATTTTTGTTTTTGTCCAATTATTGCTAAAAATAAAAAACAATCACACCCCTGCTTAAATCGTTTCACTGCACCACATTCCTCCTTGACATGGCATATACAGGCTCCTTAGCAGCTGGCTCTTGTCTACATCTCCAGGTTTTTCTCTTACCAACTCCTTTCTCCTTACATTCACTGGACACACCAGCAAGTTCCTAAAATACTAGGCTATTGATATGTGCCTTTCTACCTTGTCCTTCTCCACCGGGGATCTCATGCCCCTATGTCCCCTTTCAAATGTCTGCACATTCTTCAAAACCATCTCAGGTATCATTCCTCTGGGAATGAACGTTTTCTTGACATTCAGAATTCCTTGCTTCCTTTCTACCCAGTTTATTTTGTTTCTAGTGTTGTACTAATCATACTGCATTGTTATGTATTTGCATATGTTTACCCATCTGGACTCAAAATTTCAGGAAAAGAAGGACTCTTATTTGTCTCTATATCTCTAATACCTATAGCAGTGTTTAACCAAAGAAGGCACCGAATGATCATATGGCCAAAGATTGAATGAATTAACTGACTGTAATTCTGGTGGCTGTTCTGGCTGCCATAACGAACTATTGAAAGCCTTCTTTTGGAGAAAACAGCAGAGGTCTATTTTTTTAAGTTTGTTTTTTTTTTTTTTTTTCTCTCTGATAAAGGGCTGGACCTCTCAAATCTCCATAAGTTAAATAATTTTTTCCACATTTTCTAAGGTGAGCTAAAAAAGCCTTCATCAAGCTAGGCCTGGAGTGAATAAGAGCTGGGTTTGGCCATCTCCACAAATATCCTTAGTTAAAAGCTCTTGTAGCTAATGTCCCTGCTTCCTCTGAACGAGTTATGATGCAGCGTGCCCTAATCAGAAGTGTCTCAGAGAGCTTTCTTATGTCATAGTCAATTTGGATGAATTTTTTCCAACTGGAATCAGCTTGGTGATTCAGCTCTGCCTATATGTAATTAGTGGTGGAATGATTGCAAGCAATGTGATTAGGCTCTTTACCTTCCTGGGACAGGCAGGGAAAAAGTGCTGTCATCAACACAAAATGGGCCTCAACAGGAGAAGGGGGAGCCTCTGCAGTAGAAACACCACTGCCAATAAGCACTACAATAAGCAGCATCACACCAGGCATGGAAGCTGGTAAGTGGGGATGTGGTTTCAAGCAACGGCTGCTTCTACTGAGAAAATACTGAACTTGGCCTCATACAGCAACATTGTACTATAGCATCAGAAGCACCCTGAGCTCTCCCCATCACCTGCTCCATGAAGTTTGAAAGCAAAATGCACAAAAAGACCAAACAAATGTCCCTGTTCTCACACATGTGCTCATGACAGTCCCCTGCCCTCTCTCCTTCTCAGGATCCAGGGGCTATGCCTGCCACTGACATGAACAGTGTCATGTTCTTTTCGCTTCTACCTGTCCTCCACTGCTTTATTTAAACTGCATTAGCTCCCATTTCCTACAGTTCCAAGAGATGGGATAAAGGGACATTTTATTTTATCACTGACCAAAGTGTCACTAATATTTGAATGCAAACAATGAACTGCCTTAACTGATAGGCCATAAGTTATTCTTAATTTCTGTTTTAATTCTCTACTTTAGGAGACTAATTGCCACATCTAAGACTTGACTGGCACCTTCTAAGGTGCAGTGGACAAGTGGATAGAAGCTCATGAAGCAGCCCATAGAGTCAATGGCTGGTAAAGTCTGGGTTGAGAGAAAGAGACAGAGGCAGTGAAACAGAGGAGGAATGTGTAAGAGAGTAGAGCTTGAGCAGATGATAAAATTACACATCAAACAACAAAGAAAGCAAGCAGAATGCACGCGTTTGCTAAAGGCAATTATCCAGTTGCTTAGGTAAATCAGAATTTCACTCCCATGACTACTGTGTTCTCATCAAAACTACTGTCACTACTCTGGAAGTAGTTAGACACAACTACATTTTTGTATGAAGTCTGTGGGAGCAGCTAGTCTGCACAGCACTTGAGTGTCTTACTAGGCTTCAAAGACCCTGGCATTGGCTAGAATAACCACTCCTTCCAGGAAACCCATCTAAGCGGAAAAGGGGGCAGCACACTTTTTGTACATAGACCAAACAGAAAATATTTTAGACCTTGTAGCCCATACAGCCTCTGTTGCAGCTACTGAACTCTGCTGTTGTAGTGCAAAAGCAGCCATAGAGTATATGCGGGTGACAGTGGCTGCCTTCCAATAAAGCTTTATTGATGGACAATGAAATTCCCACTTCATATAATCTTAATTTATTATGAAATATGGTTCTTCTTTTAATATTCAACTATTTAAAAATGTAAAAGTCATTCTTAGCTTGCAAGACATGCAAAAAAGCAGGTGGCTGGTTGGATATGGCCTACAGACTGTAGTTTGCTGACTTTTGATGTACAAGTGTGAATCTCTCCAGTCACCTTCTACTTCCCATAGTCTTATCTCACAGTTTCACAGGACATTAATCTGGCTCAACTTCACACTACCTTTTCTTTCAAACCTCTTCCATTCTGCTTTCTGTACCTCTAGCAGTGATCAGAGACTCCCTTATCTCCTCCCACTTTTCTTGGACAGATACCTCCCTCTCACTGTCATGGAGTCTAAGGGTATGCATTCCACTGACCCACCCTATCAAGTGGAGGCTACTGATGTATTTTATTGTTTTTGGTATGTTTGTTTTCTAGTGAAATTTCTAGACTCCATCTTTATAAAATCCTGTACCTAATTGCACACTCCTTTGCCTCACTACACATCTGTTCTACTGACCTCCTGGTCATCCCTTCCCATTCATTGAACACCTTTGCTCCTGGCTTAGAGTCTTAAACTCCATGCCACCTCGAACCTATCATTCTCAGTGAATTTGTTGTCCAGAAACATAATCTATCAAAAACTTGATTCTCACATTATTTATCCCTTATCTCCAATGAGTTTCTACTCTGCTCACTTCAGTGACCTACTTCACACACACACATGTAATTCATAAGAAACTGTACCACCTCTGAAGTCATGAATCTGAGCATCTCACTTTGTCCATGACTTCATATCTTTGCCTACACATTTGCTCAATGACTTTATGGAAACCATTATTCTATTTCCCTGAAGCCTCAAATGCACTGACACAACACTTTTTACTCTTTTTTCGTTGGACATCCCTTTTGATAAAACTTAGGTTTTTATGACCCATCACTGTAGTCTCTCACTGGGAAATACTATTTCACATCTACCTGTACATTATACTAGCCTGAGGAAGCCTCATTCTACATAGATCCAGATATCTGCATTCTCTGTGTTTACTCTAGGAGTATCACACAAAGAGGAGCCTGACTTCACCAGACATTCATCACAAATAAGCTCTCACCAATGTTCTGGAATTTTACAGTGTTTCTCTGATAACCAGACTCTCCCACTCTCAAGGTTCATTTTTCTTGTTCACTCTCTTCAAACACCTCACTGCCAGGTCATCATCTGATGATGATCTGTGCCATCCTCTGATGATGATCTGCTAATGAGGGGGACCCAGAAGCCACCAGGCAGTATCACTCCTTTTTTCACAATCAAATCTACAGACCTCTATATCTGTGCCTATCATCACACTGTCTCCTGAGTTGTGGAAAATGACCCATCATTGTAAACTTTTACTGGAGGGTACCCTCAACTCCTCTTCCTCTTCTCCTGCCCTCCAACTGAACAGCTGTCTGTCTCCTCTCAAAAAAACAAAAAAAAAGGTCTTCCTTTTGATCTATAATTTCTTCCATTCTCACTTTTTTGAGGACCTCATTCTGTTTTATTTATTTATGCCTCACAGATTTTTTAAAAATTATTTTTAAAGGCACCATTCCAGGCAGTTGCTCCAATTGACTTTGTTTAACTGATAAAAATGAGTTTGCTATCCCAGTCTTAGTTCCTAGCTGTAATCCACTCAGATTTTTCTCACTTTTTAAATGTCTGTTTTAACATTACTCCTCTCTTGACAGTTTCACAACCCTAAGCATCTTGAAACTGTTGTCCAAAAGTGCCATCTCAAATTCTTTTTTTCCCTTTTTTTAGGGAGAGAGAGCACGAGTGTGGTGAAAGGGCAGAGAGAGAGAGAGAGAGAGAACCTTAAGCAGGCTCCATGCTCAACACAGAGCATACTGTTGAAACAGCCTCTGGACTTTCTAATTTAAAAAATTATTATCTATTCAATATTTTCCAATAACACTACCAGGTAGGTACAGCTGATACAGTAAACACCAAATAAACATAAATTGTTACATAGTGTATCATGACTTAACCCCTCTTTCTCTCTTTACCACCTTTTCCTTAATATATTTCTGTACTTGGCTCAGGCCTCACTAAAAACAAAACAAAACAAAACAAAACAAAAAAACAACTTGTAATTCCAGGAGAATATCATCTTCTCTTTGGTCCCTGGTTTTACTCATGCTATCACCTAGAAACACTTTCTCTCTCAGGCTGCCTTATCCATTTCCTTCAGGTCACAACTTAGATTTCATCTCATATGGGAATCCTTCCTCAGCCTTTCTTTTTTAATGTTTATTTATTTGTTTTGAGAGAGACAGAGAGAGAGAGAGAGAGAGAGAGAGAGAGAACACAACTGAGGGAAAGACAGAGAGAGGGAGAGAGAGAATCCCAAGCAGGCTTTGTGCTGTTAGCATGGAGCCTAACACAAGGCTCCATCTCAGGAACTGTGAGATCATAACCTGAGCTGAAATCAAGAGTCAGATGGTTAACTGACTGAGCCACCCAGATGCCCCTTTCTTTAACCTTCCTGGTGCCCCTGGAATAACACCTTATCCCTCTCTTCATCGTATGTCATAAGTACCCAGGTTTTTTTTTCTACCTTAACACTTATAATATCATATTGAAGTGGTCTGGTTATTTTTCTGTCTCTCCCTTCAGATTAAAAGTCCACTAAGAGCAGATAATAGTTCTGTATATGTAGCAATATGTTCGCAATATATAGTTGTTAAATGAATGAATGAATTAATATATTAGCTGATATGTTCCCTGCTGTCAGTAAATTCATAGCTAACTAGGTCCACACTAATTCTCTGTCTATATCTGTATGGACAGAATTTTTTCAAGTAACCCACTTTATAATCAAATGCATATTCAGGGCTGCCTAACAAAGAAATCTGCCCTTATTAAATTCTTTAATAACACATGACATACATACCTGACTTTAGTCCCATTTTCTTTCTTTTTTTTTTTTTTTTTTAATTTTTTAACCTTTATTTACTTTTGAGACAGAGAGAGACAGAGCATGAACGGGGGAGGGGCAGAGAGAGAGAGGGAGACACAGAATCGGAAGCAGGCCCCAGGCTCTGAGCCATCACCCCAGAGCCCGACGCGGGGCTCAAACTCACGGACCGCGAGATCGTGACCTGGGCTGAAGTCGGCCACTTAACCGACTGAGCCACCCAGGCGCCCCTTTAGTCCCATTTTCTATTACTCCCAGCTTCCATCTTTCTTACATCAGTGGTTTACCGGTGGGGGATGTGTGTTTGCTGACATTACCCAAAAATTACACATTCATGGTGATTATTTAAAAAATTGGACTCATTTTAGTCAATTATTGTTATTATTATTATTATTATCATTATCATTAATCCTCTGCAGGACTTGCATTTCCAGTTAAGATGGAGTAAGCTCACTGTACCTTAAGCACACCTTAAGGTCTTCCACTCATTACAGCTAGACAGAATACATTTAAAAATCATCTAATTACTCTGAAAAACAAACAATAACAGGTAGATTGGAGAGGTAAATCAAAACTTGAAGAAAGACCAAAACAGTGGTAAATTTCCTGTTTTGCTTTGTTTCCCTTTCTTTTTCAGCATAAACGCAGAGCAGCCAGAATCCTGAAATGGTGTGATATATGAAAACTGAGAAAATATAAGCCCTCTCTTTTGGGTCTGAGGATGAAGACAGGGGAAACTTGCAAGATGGGGAGAGTAAGGGACATTCTCTGTTGTTTTGTTTTGTTTTGTTTTGTTTTTTGCTGTTTCCCTTCTTGGCTCTGCCCTGAGGTAAACCTCAGTCCTGTAGCTGCAGTCCTGCAGCAACAATGGTAGTGGCAGTAGTGACCACAAAAATACCTAAAACTTAAAAAAAAATAATTTTCTTTATGACCAAAAGAACTAAGGAAAAGGACCCCTGTGGTCTGAAAAATGTGAAGGAATTTCCATTACATATTTTTTTCTTCCCTTTGTCCTCTTTCACTGCTTTGCCCCAGAGTTTGACTCAGACACAGGAAATTAGAATCATTAAGGAAAGTCTAATAATTTTGTTTTCTAGGCAGAGGGCAAGAAAAGGGGACCATGAGTGCTAGACAGTAGGAGGAAACCACAAAGAAGGGAGCTCAAGAAAAGGGTCACGTAAACGCTGTGTAAAGCCTCAAGTTCACCTCTGAACATCTGTGGAACTCACTCCAAACAGCATACCCAAAGTTGCAATAACTGAAGTCTTGTTTAACCCAGAGTCCTAGTTAGCCAATGGAAGACATATCTTAATAACACTGTGAAGACTTTGGAGTAGAACTGGCATTGGAACCACAGACAGCAAAAAGAGGGTCAATATTTGTGGCATGGACCAAACTGAAATAATAGGCTGTAAAAATAGCCAATTCTATCCCTGAGAAGATTACTGAAAGGATTTTTATAAAATCTAGAGCCTACTAACCTAATATTCCAGCATGTGGGGCATGACCCAAAATCACTAATTATACAAAGAACAAGGAAATGCTCGACAACTCACAAGGCCAAAGACAACAGAAACCAACCCTCAGAAGTTCTATATGTTGCAAATATCAGACTTTCAAGCAGGTAGTAGCTAGGGCCCATGAAATAAAAATGAATGCTTTTGAAATGAACATATACATTTTCAACAGAAAACTTCTAGTTTTATAAAGCTTGACTACAAAAGGGCAACATAATAAATGTCTTGGGGTGATGGGGCTGTTGTGTATTCTGTTCAGTTTTAGTGGTGAGGAACATGTTAAAATTTATAGAAATGTATACCCCCAAAAAAAGTAACTACCTTTAGCAGTTAATACAGTGCATGGTACAACATAAGTGCCAAACAAATTATATTTCATAAGTCAAAGTCTTGGATGTTCCCAAGCTTAGAGCTCTTCTTAAAATTTACTTGTTCTTTAAATTTAAGTAAATCAGGATTTTCAGTGCACTGAGAAACTCAAGGTTCCTTCAAATAATTGGGGATATTTTGGGAAACTCATAGCTCTTTTTTCTTCTGTGGCTCTTGGTTCTGGATTCTACTAAGAATCCCATTCTCCACTCTGTGCTTTGTGTCCTGTCCAGGCGGTCTCCCCTCTACACTGATTGGTAGAACTGCTTCAGTTCCCAGGGAAACACAAACTCTAGTCTCTGTGTATAGCACACAATTCTAAGGGTTTTTGACAAAAAAAGGAGAATATATTTCACAAAGCATATAAAGAACTAAAATTTCACTTTTTTTTTTTTTTTTTTTTTAAATTTTTTTTTTTTTCCAACGTTTATTTATTTTTGGGACAGAGAGAGACAGAGCATGAACCGGGGAGGGGCAGAGAGAGGGAGACACAGAATCGGAAACAGGCTCCAGGCTCTGAGCCATCAGCCCAGAGCCTGACGCGGGGCTCGAACTCACGGACCGCGAGATCGTGACCTGGCTGAAGTCGGACGCTTAACCGACTGCGCCACCCAGGCGCCCCTAAAATTTCACTTTTAAACAGTCTTGCCTCCAGGGATAAAATACATCATCCCTGCCAACCACATAAATGTATACTGAATGACTAGTCTTAATTATTACTCAATATTCTTCAAAATAGACATGTATTCACCCAGGACATCTTCAGAGCACTGTGTTTTTCCTTTTATTCGCATACACCATGTACTCTCTTTGGGCATGCACATAGACCTCAAAGTGTAAGCTAATAAAATTGAAGGCCTATTTGGGACACACTCATATGCATGCTCACATATACACATATGTTAGCACATTTTATTATTTATATATTTAGCAGAATACTTATATTTGCCATTTATTTCCCTTTAAGTCTATTTTTTCAGATGTTCTATATTGGGAAGCATTCATGGAATCATAAGTCCTTAATTCATTTGCACTTGACTTCCTATAATCATATTCTCTAGTGGTTGTTCAGTCTCCCAAATCCCTTTCTCAATTCTTTTTAGTGTATTATGTTTTCTTATAAACCAGATGTTTTTTTCCCCCTAGGAAATCACATAACTTCAACCTCATACACACTCACAGCTTGACACATACACAGCTAGCTCAAGGGCCCTGTGCTCAGTCACATGCACACTGGGCCTGACACACAGGCCCAATGCTGGGTAAAGAAGCTTCCCCAAAGGGATGGAGAAGGGAAGCACGGGGAGGCTGGAGAGAGGAAGATACAAGAAAAGGAGTGGGAAGAGGAGATGGAAATGGTGTCTGTAGGGCAAAGACATAACAGGGGCTTGCCACAGGAACTGGGCAAGAGCTGAATGTTTCATTTGCAGCCACCATTATTGGCAGGAAAATTTCCACTTTCCCTAATAAGCCCCTCATTTAACAGGGAAGGCCTATTTTAGTCTTGCCCATCTTGGCCTCCCTTCCAGCCCTCTTAGCTGAAAGAACTGTCAGTCCCTGAGACCAACTTAGAACAGGGTGCTGTGAAGAACAGCCTAGAGAAAAGGTTTAAGCAACTATAGGGCATATTAGATGTTTCTTTTTTTCCCCCAATCCTCCAGGAAAATACACATGATGCAAATATTTTTTTAAATGCCAAATTTTCCATCCAAATTCATGCTCAAACTTTAATAGGCATAATATTCCATCTTCCCAAGGTGTGTGATCTCTGATCAGGAAGCTGTCATAGTTGCCTTTCTGTATAGAGACATTGGGCATCAAACCCTGAACTAGGACAGTCTATGGAGCTCATTACATTGAATCACTCACCTATATGGTAGGAATTGCCCATGCTTTGTTTTGTTCCAAGTACATACAATAATATTAAGGCATGTTACTGCAGGTATGTAACCCTGGATCTATCCAAACAATTAAAAATCATGCATACCAGGGCATCTAGGTGGTTCAGTCAATTGAGCGTCTGACTCTTGGTTTTGGCTCGGGTCATTATCTGATGGTTTTATGAGTTCAGGTCGTATGTTGGGCTTTGCGCTGATGGCATGGAGCCTGCTTGAGATTCTTTCTCTCCCTCTCTCTGCCCCTCCCCCACTCATTCTGCTTCTGTCTCTCTCAAATTAAAAAAAAATCATGCATACCATATAAATACGTAGACACACACACACACACACACACACACACACCACTTGTATTCAACAAGTTACAGGTAAACACAGGCATTCATAGGTATAAGTTATAAGATTTTGTGTAATTTCTCTTTTAAATTCAGTAAGTGTTTAATTTATCATTTTACCTGCCCTAATATGTTTTAAACCATCTGCTTTCTGCTGGAAACATAAAGGAGAAAATCATCCAAGCTCAGTATAAATATCCCAAGTTATGAGTTAGTCTAGTTAGAATTAATGATGCTAACTGTATCAGAGATCAGATACTCTTTGGAAAACATGAGATTTTCACATCATAAGCTGATCATGGAGAATATTTCTGCTCAGGGAGCTGTTTTAGACAAAATCCTCGACCTGGGGGTGGAGTTCTTGGTTTGTCATCTGAAAGCTCCTAATAATCACTCTTATCCATCACCATAAAAAATGTGTCTTTATGTAAACTTGGAAACCAGAACAATTTATAAGTATTTCAAGTTACCCACTCGCTTCCAGACACAAGCTATTCCCCAAACAGCTCTAGCTCAGCTACACTTATGACAAGAGAATTTCTGAAGAATATTTCATGGAGATTTTTAAAACGTTAACAACAATGCAAATATCGATGTCTCAGCCAGTCAATATCAAAATTTATAGTCCTTCAATATAAACACTGAGCCAGGCTCCCTATTGGTCAATATTTGCACTCAGGTAAATAAATCTTTATACTGACTTCAGCAGATGTCAATAGCTACTTATTCCAGATAAGTAAAAGTAAAAACAGGAAGCATTATTTATTTTTTGAGGTAAAATAGCAACTAGTTACATAAAGGCCCTGCAGCATTTCTGAAATATCAATATGTAGTCATTTTTGGCAAATAAAAAATAACTGTATTATAAGATGTGGGCTTAAAGCACACTGGTTGAAATCTTAGAAGTAGGAGTTAATAAAAATAAATTTCATCTATGTTATTAATATCACAATGCTGTTTTTTAAGACTTGAAAGAATTCTCAGCTTTCTTGTTCTTTTCATCATGAGTGAGGTTAATTTTTGATATTATTCATAACTATGAGAATTTTCAAAGAGATAGTCCCGAATGCTTTCTAGATTATGTGATTGACCCTTATGCTAAACCTAAAAGAAAAATCTGCCCATGCTTGACCTATATGTGAGTGACTACATACTGTCTTGTCATCCTTCAGGTTTTATGTTTCATGCTTTGGAATCAGGCTTCACAGATGATTTCTGGGCATCAGGATTCTATATTTCTACATCTCTAATAAGAATAAACTGGGGTTATGTTTCTATGAAAGAAGGTTCTCCTACAGTCCCTTGGGTGGGCAAGGACCTCTTCCTCTATAAGACACAATAAACAGCACCCAGTGGAAAGTCAACAAATATTTCTGTGTTATTTGCATAAGTAGAATTGTGAAAAAATATTTTTCAACTATTTTCCTTTTGGGGGCACACTGTGCTTTCTGTATGAACAGAATTTATTTACCTAGACACTATCAGGTACTCACTTAAAAATAATAATACACTGATAAAGGTAGCAATGTTACTTCCCTATAAGAGTTCCCGCACCCTTCAAGCTTGTGATTATGCTTGAGTAATTGGTGTGTGGACTAACAGAAAATTTAACCAATCTAAATGTGGCCATGCTCCAAATCACCCCTGATCACACCCAGAGTTGTTCCTTTACAGCTGTTAGCAGAATTCAGTTACTAAAAAAGTGATACTCTGTGGTGATGTGGCACTCTTAAAGCAGCGTATGTCAAATGAAATTAAATGAAGATTTATGCCCATTATAAAAATGTCTACAATGCAATAGAGGCCAAAAGAAAAAAAAAAGTGATAAGAGCTGCTAAAAGTGGAATGTTATTTGTCTCAAGACTAATTTTCCAGCATAGTCTGTGTAGGCTTGTGGGCAATGGTAGCCAACTCTGTAGGAGGGTGAAGATCTATTTGTTGCTTTGGAATCTGGGTGCTGTCTATACAACCAGAAGCAAATAGAGGCAGATTCCCAGAGAATCCACCAAAGGAATACTGTTAGAACAGCATGACAGTCTCCCAGGCCTGAAATCTCATGATGCTACATTACTATTTTTCTTTGGGATATGAATGTCAACAGCCTTTTAAATTAATCAAGAGAGTTTTAACAGCAAACTTCAAATTTACCTACTTGAATTATGTAAATCACAATTCTGGCCCAGAAGAATGTCTCTAATGACCCCAGCTTAGATCCATGCAATGCTGGCATATTTCACCTCAACAACCTCTTAAAGACACTAGTGGACACCTATAATAGTATATTGCTTATTTATTTAAAACTCAACACAAATCTTCTGAAGACGTACCAGGAGCTAGAAATAGATAATGACCTGACAACAGTGACTGGCATGTAACAGGAGATACCAATAATTATTTGTTAATAGAATTAATAATTAAGAAATTACTGTGGCAGAATTCTAGCATTAAGAGGCTTACAGCCTCTGGAGAATTATGTAATACAACCATTATAACACACTGGGATATTTTATACTGGAAGTGTGTAAAGGAAACAATGCAATCAGAGTATTGCATCCAAAAGACTATAGAGTTCTTCTCTCTATAGTTAATTCTGGTGGGTTTGTATCTTGGGGGGGGGGCAGTGGTAAAGGGAGTTATTTATCAGGGAAATATTCATGGAAGAGGTAACATTTATTTTAATTTTTATTTTTGAGAGAGAGAGAAAACACTAGTGGGGGAGGGGCATAGAGAGACAGAGAGGATCCAAAGAGGGCGTCGCACTGACGGCAGAGAGCCTGATGCAGGGCTTGAGTGCAGGAATCACGAAATCATACTTGAGACAAAGTTGAAGTCAGATGCTTAACGAACTGTGCCACCCAGGAGCCCCAGAAAAAGTTAACACTTAAATTGAGATTTTATTTTTATTTATTTTTTTGAGATTTTAAAAGGTCAAACATAAACAAAGAGCCTGGAAGACAAGGGGGAAAGGATTCTAGGAAACTGGAATAGTATGTGCAAAAGCACAGAGACAGAAAAAGCAGTAATTGAGAGGTGTTTATAAATCAATTGTTGATCCCAGGGCTTAAAGTGAAATAGTGGAAAGAATAGTGGGCATTAAGGGTGGGCATTTGGGTAGAGATCTAAATATGACAGACAAAAAGGTTTTAGGATATTCCTAAGGAGCAAGAGAAACCATTTATAAAATTGGAGCAAGAGAAGAACAAAATGAAATATCTATGATAGTGCCCTCTACCAGCAGAACGGAGGATGAAGTAGAGAAGCACAGGTCTAAGAGACAAAGAGATCAGCAAGAGAAATAGTGAATGATCCTGGTAAGGGACAACCTGTGCCTCAACCAGCAGTGGCAGTGGTAATGGAGGGAAATTAATGTATTGAAAGGATATTCAGAAGGATTTGAAGTGCTTCTAAAGGACTTGGACTCGGAAACTAAAAAGATATGTTAAATAAAAAGAGGGAAGCTAAGTTAACTGATACTTTTCTGTGTGAGACGATAGGGCAGTAGTGCCATTCCCTGTAATAAGGAATACAAGAAGCAAATGATGGACTCCAATTATAAGTTTAAAGTGGCTGTAGGCATTAAAATGAGAATGTCTTTTAAATAGTTAGATATTTGGATTTGGAGCTCAGGAGTGGAGCCTGAACTATGCAGACCTCCTTCTTTGGTTGTTCATTGCAGCTGCACTTTGGTGGTATTTATAGTTTATAGTAGCTAGGGTCTGGAATGAGATGAAAGGAAAAATGTCATAGGGGATATATATATATATATATATATATATATATATATATATCTCTCACATCTTCTTTATCTATTCATCAGTCGATTGGGTTCTTTCCATAATTTGGCTATTTGTGCTCCTTTGAGTCAGCATTTTTGTATCCTTTGGATAAATACCTAGTAGTGCAATTGCTAGGTTGTAGGATAGTTCTATTTGAAGTTTTGAGGAATTTTTGTTTTCCAGAGTGGCTGCACCTGTTTGCATTCCCACCAAAATGCAAGTGTTCCCTTTTTTCTGCAGCCTCACCAACATCTGTTGTTTCCTGAGTTGTTAATTTTAGCCATTCAGACAGGTGTGAGGTGGTATCTCGCAGTGGTTTTGATTTTTATTTCCCTGATGATGAGTGATGTTAAGTATCTTTTCATGTGTCTGTTAGCCATCTGGATGTATTCTTTGGAAAAGTGTCTATTCATGTATTCTGTCCATTTCTTCACTGGATTACTCTTTTGGGGGGTGTTGAGTTTGACAAGTTCTTCATGGATTTTGGATACTAGCCCCTTTCTTTATGTCTTTATTTTGCAAATATCTTCTCCCATTCCATCAGATGCCTTTTAGTTTTGCTGATTGTTTCCTTCACTGTGCAGTTTTTTATCTTGATGAAGACCCAATAGTTCATGTTTGCTTTCATTTCCCTTGTCTTAGGCAACATGTCTAATAAGAAGTTGCTCTAGCCGAGCTCAAAAAGGTTGTTGCCTGTTATCCTCTAGGATTCTGATGGTTTCCTGTCTCGCAATTAGGGTTTTCATCCCTTTTGAATGTATTTTTGTGTATCATGTAAGTGGTCCAGTTCATTCTTCTTCATGTTGCTGTCCAGTTTTCCCAACACCATTTGTTGAAGAGATTGTCTTTTTTCCACTGGATATTCAAGAAAAAAAAATTAATGAGGGAAGAGAATGCTAAGACTGTTATGAGGCTAAGGAAGTAGTGTTTTCTGCAGATCTCTGGACAATGTCTCCATGTCACACTGACTTTTGACAATCCCTTCAATGAAGGGCAGAGTCAATAATTCCTTCTCCTTATATCTGGGTGAGATTGTATTACAGCTTCACTTTTTCTGTAGGAACCCAGTAGTCCTGCTGTGAGGAAGCCCAAACAAGGCCATGCAAGGACTCCACATGTAGGAGTCTGGCTGACAGCCTGACAGAGGTCTTAGCCAAAAATCAGTATGAACAATTACACAGGTGAGTGAAAATACCTTGAGGTGATTCCACCCTCCTAAGCTGTCTAGTCAGCCTTGCCTTCAGGTCTTCCCAGTAACAGAGCTGAGGCAAGCTGGCCCCATTGGCTTCTGTCCAAATCCCTGACTCCAGGTATCTATGAGTGTAATAAAATGGTTGGTTTACACCAGTAAGTTTGGAGATAGTTTCTTAGCTGCATGGAACAGAGGCAAAGTAAAGGAATAGAAATCCAAAAGAAATTGAGCAGTCTATAAACACTACAAATAAAGGCAAACAGTTGAAGTAAGGTGAGGAGGTGTCTATTAGATTTGGCATCTATAAAACATGTGGTTGTCTGAGTTTCTCCCAGTGCAGGGTGAGTTAAGAAATTATACCCTTGTGAGTTAAGCAGTGAACATGGCCCAAGGAAGATGAAGCAATGAAAGCAGACCGCTATTTCTACAAGCATCTCTCTTATCTTTCAACAATTGATGATTTGACAGTACCAATATCTTTATAATTCTCAATAATCCATCATGAAAAATTAATTGTCAAATATGTTACTCATTTTTTGGAACTCAGGAGATAAAAATCCCCCAACCAGAATTTACCTATTTGTTTGAAAATTTTAGGACATTTGATTGATATTTTTAAAAGACTTTTAAATATGGTATACCTAGCACTAGGTTTTTACAATGATCAATATTCTGAAAACCTCACTACCATTGTTTGCTGTAATATTTTAAAGTAACCCCCAGACATTATATCATTTTCTCTGGAAATACTTCAGAATATATCCCTAAAAAGTAATGCTTTTGATATTACATTACCAAATATTATTATGCATTTGATAAAATTAATAATAACCCCTTATAGTGATTGTGTTTTGATTCAAGTATTTGAAGGCCTTTTTTTCTTTTTCTTTTTCAGGACCTACTGTGTTAGGTATTGGGCTAGAAACTAAGAACTATATAAGTGAAGAAGAAGAAAAGCAAGTCAGAGGAAAAACTGCAAAAGATGTTAAGTCATTCTTCAGATACCACAATATCATCCTTTAATCCCTTTTATAGTCATAAATAAAGGCCTTCTCCTTCAATACCTGGTCATCTCATACCCACACAGCATATGCTCTGGTCTTATCTCCTGTTCAGGAGAAATGTACTCTTAGAAAAATATCAAGCAATGGTAAAGTCATTAAATCATAAGTCACTTGAAAAGTAAATAATAAATTAACAATGAGAAAATGAAGTCTTCTGGTTTAAGTATGAAACAAGGCAAGAATAATATGTCAGGGGTCCCTAAAACCACTTTCATACTAAAGGGTTCACTAGAAGCATTCACAGGACTCAGCATGTAGCTGTGCTCATGGCTGGGATTTATTACAGAGATGTAGTAAGGATATATAGCTGAGTCATAAAGGAAAAAGACACAGGCAGAGTCAGAAGGAATTCATATGAGGCATCTATATACTCCCTTCCTCCCATGAAGGGTTGCATAGAGCACAGTCTTTCCCCCAGCAAGGAAGATACAGCAACATGTGTGTAATATTTCTGCCTAAGGAAGCCCATTAGAGACAGTGCCCATAGTTTTAATTATGGACTGGCACCCTCTGCATATTATATATCAAAATTCTAGACTCTCATAAGGAAAGCAGATGTGCAGCATAAAACTCATTGTACAACAGTCTAGGCACAGTGAACCTTCCTTATCAGTTAAGGTAATTTTAATGTAAGTGTAAGAACTAGTTACCAATCCAGAAGAAAAGCAAACTCAACTTAAAGCAAGAACAAGGCACACTATATGCTAACTAATTTGGAAGTAAATTAAAGAAAAAATAATAATAAAAATTTAAAAAAAGCAAGCACAAGGGAGAAAATAATAAAAAATATGGAATATATTAATAAAATAGGGAATAGAAAGCAATAAACAAAGTCAATAAAATTAGTTCTTTGACAAACGTTTAGAAAGAGTGACCAGGAAAATAGAGGGAAATGACTCAAATTATTAACATTAGGAATGAAAGAGGAGCCAAACTTACAGGAAAAAGAGACCACAAGGGAATACTATGAATAGTTATACGCCAATAAAATAAGTAACATATGAAGTGAAGAAATCCACAGAAAGATAAAAACTATTAAAACTGACTCACGAAGAATTAAAAAAATACGAATAGACCTACAACAAGTAAAAATTTTAATTAGTAACTAAAATTTACTCACAAAGAAAGGCCAGGCCCATATGGCTCTGCGAGTGAATCTGCCAAATATCTAAAGAAGAATTAATATAAGTTCTTTACAAATTCTTTAAAAAAAGAACACTTCCTAACTCATTGTACGAAGCCAGTATTACCCTAATTCCAAAACCAGACAAACATATCACAATAAAAGAAAACTGCAGACCAATATCTGTCACAAGTATAGATGTGGAAATTTTCACAAATAAATGCAAGCAACTGAAATCCAGATTCATGCAAAAATGAATATACACTATGACCAAATGAGATTTATACCAGGAACTCAAGATTGGTTCAATATCTTTAAATCAATTAATGTAATATACCAAACCAACAGAATAAAGTACAAAAAATGCATGATCATGTCGATAGATCAGAAATAGTATTTGACAAAATCCACCACTCCCTTGTGATAAAAAGACTCAACAGACTGGGAATAGGAGGAAATTTCCTCAACCTGATAAAGTAGAGATATGAAAAGCCCACAGCTAGAATCAAACTTAACGTGAAAGACTGGAAGCTTTTCCCCTTTTTTTCACATTATTAGCTGTGAAAAAATTGCAAATCATAACCACAGTGAGATAATACTTCATATCCACTAAGACGGTTAGTATCAAAAAGATGAATAATAACGAGTGCTGATATGGATACTAAAAAAAAAAAAAAAAAAAAAAAAAAAAAAAATGAATCCTTCTAAGCACTCTGGTGAGAATCTAAAATAATGCAGCAACTCTGGGAAACTCCTCCGAAGGTGAAACATAAGACTACCATGTGAACCAGCAATTCCATTCCTAGGTATATACCCCAAAAGGAATGAATATATTCATAAAAACTTGCACACAAAAGGGCACACCTGTATTGTTTACAGTAGTGAAAAAGTGAAAAAAAAAAAAACAAATGCCCATAAGCTGGTGAATGGATAAATAACATGTGGTATATCAATACAATGGAATGTTATTCCATCATGAAGAGAAATGAAGCACTGATAAATGTCACAACATGAATGAACCTTGAGAACATTTTGCTGTTCTTGGAACATTATCCATTCCCTATTCTACAGAGTTGTTGCACAGATTGAACTATACGAGGACTATATAACTACTGCCCTATTGGACGGGATTGTTACAGCTAAATATCTCATTAACGCAAGTCTACACAGAGAAGTACCACAGCCTACTGAAATATTTGCAATTTTCTGTCGGGGTAGATGGTGCAATGGTCTCCTAGCCAAGGAAGCATGTTAGCCTGCAAGTTAGAGCTTGTCCATTCTGTTTCCATCCAAACTCAAAGCGAAGATTTACCTTTGGTTATTAACTTAAAAAATAAAATCACTAGTATTTCCCTCTCTATCCTCTACTCCAGATCTTCAGATCTGCAATAGAACATAAGTCTAAATGGAAGACAAATTCTAAAGCACATAAAACAGTTGGTAGCTTTTCCTTATTTTATTTCTTATGCTATTCTGTGTTCTCGGCTTTTCTGATTCAGAGCAGTATCTTATACTTCCTCGTGAGTTTTCTCTCTTTGCTTCACACAGCAGACATCCTTACATTTAATTCAACTGGACACACAGAGTCAGCCTGCAGATTCAATTTTATTTTCCCCTCACAGCCTTCACGTTGCTTTTGCTCTGGAATACAGGGGATAAAGGCATCAGGAGGAATGGAGATCCTGATGATCTTTCGATTATGTCTGAGGCTCAGCCATCATAACTGACCATGTCTGAGTGATCACTTCAGATCACTCAATAAATACAGCCAGCTTTCTCTGACCTTTGTTAGACCCCTAACCCAGATTCAATATTATTTTTTTTTTCTATTAGAGATGTCGTTAATAACATCACTGTCCCCTAGCAAACTGGGACTTTTTTTCAACTACAAAATTAGCATTAGCCCACACTACCTTTAAAAACAGTGCAGGTTTATCCTAAATTCATCTCTCCCCCCTAAAGACACACACATTCTCACGCATACACACACACACACACACACTCTTGAATTAGTAATCACCACCATTAGCCAAGCCTAAACATATGGGCAGCCTCTTCTCTCACCAAACAAGATCTTATGCCAACCTTTTAAAGCAAAAATAAAACATGATGCAGGAGGTGTTTGATTATTATATGTGTGCTGCTAAATTTTTATTGAACTGTTCATGGAGTCTGAAGTCCTCATTTGAAAAATTACACAATATCTACTTTGCATGTTTGTGATTTAGATCAAAATAACATAATAAGGTGCATTTAACCAGCATAGTGCCTGTCATGGAGAGATAGTCGAAACATTTTCCTTTTCCTTGTAGTTATACAGACCTACTTTAGGTTTGTGATCATCAAGAAAATATAAGGCTTCCAAAAGTTTACCTTAGAAGACACACCTGTTGGTTTTTCTTTTAAGATATGAAATTTATTGCCAAATTGGTTTCCATACAACACCCAGTGCTCATCCCAACAGGTGCCCTCCTCAATACCCATCACCCACCCTCCCCTCCCTCCCACCCCCCATCAGCCCTCGGTTTGTTCTCAGTTTTTTAAGAGTCTCTTATGCTTTGGCTGTCTCCCTCTCTAACCTCTTTTTTTTTCCTCCCCCATGGGTTCCTGTTAAGTTTCTCAGGATCCCCATAAGAGTGAACACATATGGTATCGGTCTTTCTCTGTATGGCTTATTTCACTTAGCATAACGCTCTCTAGTTCCACCCACGTTGCTACAAAGGTCCATATTTCATTCAGAAGACACACCTGTTGGAAACATGTCTTTTGTATTTATGTATCTCCAATGTCACACTGGCACTGAACTTTACATACTGTAAGCACTCCATAAATATTCATTAAATTCATGATTTGGCAATAATGTAGGTATGAACCCTTGGGTGCATGTTCCAGTCTCAGACTTTTAAGAGCTTCATGCCTAATAGAGCCAAGGGGGACAGAGTACTCTTAGTGATGTATTTGACTATTTTTCCTATGTATTAGTTTCTTTCCTGCACGTTGAAGAAAGCATCCACTTGGACTCCATGGGGGGGGGGGGGCTTCATAGATAAGGTATGATTTTCCATGAGTTTTTAAGTGAAGAAAAAAAATAGGCATCTGGGCAAAGTTAGAATGAAAATTTGTTCCAAGAAAATGCCTATGATCAGGATTTTGGCATGTATTTGAAACCTACTAAATGTGGGTAAAGACAGTGAGTAAGCGAGATTATGTAAATTCCAGTAGATTTAAGGAGAGTGGTATAACCAAAGGGTGACAAATATGTATATCTAAATGATAACTTGTCTTCCAATGATCTTTACAATATTTTAGCACCAGCATCTAAGTAACTAAGTATAATATATTACACTGTGTTTTTCAAATTAATTGATTTTGTACTCCCAGACTGTACATTTAGCCTTTCATCTACTGAATCTTTGCTATGAGACTAAACGAGATTTCATAAGGAGAACTACTTTGATCTAACTACTCCAGGGAAAAGAAATACCATATATACATATAAGATACTGTCTGTCCTTATTACAAGGTGCTAGCACATGAAAATTATGATAAATGGTGAATGCCCCCCATCTTGACTCATGTTACCTGAGCATCCTGTGGGATTTTTTCATCACAATTTGATATGCCAACCTTCCCTGATGAGGACTAACAACCCCTAATGTTTGTTACTCTCTAAAAATATCATTTGGCTTCAAATGAAACAAATTACAGTCAAACTCTATTAATGCACTTCTCTGGTTCAGATTTTAAGTTATCCAGCCATTACATATGCTTACTCCAAAACAAGTGACCATAATCTATCTCCACACACACCTGTAGCTTTTCTCTCGGTAACCCTTCCCACCTGCCCCCAAACTGTCAGGAGCATATTAGATCCATATTACTGACAAATATTGGAAATCCAGAAGTCTTCACTCACAAAGGTCTAGGGCACCAGGATTCTCTTTCCACCTCCATGTCTAAATAGCTATAAAACCTTGTTCAAATCACATAATCCTTCCAGTCTTCGAGTTCTCTATCTTTAAAACTTAGATCATGCTGCCATCTCAGAGGAAGAGATTAAAGGCCTCTCTCCTCATTATATGTGGCTTCCATTTGGCCCTGATAGAATGATCTTCATGTGAAATAATATTTGGAGGAGTCTCCAAATGGAGGGTGGGGGTTGGTACTCACTTTCTACTCACAGCAGTTTGCTCTGGCCAAATGTTGTGCTTTTAGCAGAAGTGATCTTTGTCTGCATGACATTGTTCTGTGGCCATGGTGGCCACTACTACAACAGACCCAGGAGCCCACATACAGTGTGAATGACAAGAGGGATGACAGCCGTGCCTGCACCCTGGCCAGACTGGCCCTGGGGAGTATCTGGCTTCCTGGGAGACTGGGTAACACAGCCAGAGATGTGGGGAGTTAATGCTCTGTGGTGTGGGCTTCAACCAAGAAAGACTGGCCATGTGAAGGAGCCAGTTGATCAATCATTGTCCCAGTGTTTCACAGGATTCTACTGAGTCATCCCAGGGACCAGGTGACAGATGCAGAACTATGAAATTGCACCCAGCTCTAGCAAGGCAACCCTTTACATTCACCTCTCTTCCTTTTCTGTTTTGCTTCACGTTTGTCTTCTTTCTTTGAGATTGTTCCCCTGAATAAGGAGTTAGCAGGTAAGATTTTGGCTCAAGGCTCTGTTTTCCATGAACCCTGAACCAAGATGGATGGAGAATCCTAACAGCATTATTGGGTGAGAAAAACCTGCAGCTGGAGCCCACCTCCTCAATTTGAGATCCAGATCTGCCACTTTCGTAAGTATTTGTTATAATATGCATCCCAGCCTCAGTTTCCTTATCTATAAAATGGGAACAATAATAATGTATATCCCCTCCAGTTGGTATTATAATTTAATGATTTATTCCCTGCACATGATATACAGGGAGACTATGTCATCAGTCATTCTCATTACCATAATCATCATAATTCTACTATTCATGTGCTTCATTCTTTCTATCCTCTTCTGTCATGTTCCCTCCTTCTTGGCCAGCTTTCAATAGATTCTGTGGGCCTCCAAATTCTTGACACTCTTTGGCTTATATTAGTCAGAATCAATGCAAGCAAAGACTCCTAAGTATTACAACCCAAATACTAGTTAGGTTCAAGAAGCCCTGGAGAGCTTAGGTGATTTCTGGGTAAAGTCAGAGCAGATATGATGTCCCCTTTGAGCAAGGAAAGATCTTTAGCTTATCAGAGAAGTTGGGTAATTTACCCAACATCACATAGCTTAAAAAGAGTAGAGCCAGGAGTAAAACCTAGCTTTGTCCACAGAAGCCATTTCCTTTCAACCACACCAGAAGTTATTGAAGTTTATAACTTCTTAATAAAAATATCTGGCTTTTCTTAAGGGATACTTATGCTTAACATGCTTCAGATGTATAATTTTATTTAATTCTCAGAACAATCAGAGGAGCTAAGAGTAGATTCTAGTGTCACAGTAACGGAAAGACAAATAGGACTAGGGAAGTTAAAATAACTTGCCCCATCACAGCTAGTCTGCAGAAGAGCTGATATGCTCACCTTAGCCTCTGGACTTTGATGCCCAGTCTTGTCTTCTTCCCTCTGTGTTGCCTCATTTTAACATTATAAGATTTTTCTTGGACTGTCAGTATGTAATCAGTTGTATGTAGGGCTTCCTGGATGGAAGTGTGGATGACAAGTTTTTCCATTTGTCCCCTGCCCCCTCTCCCCACTATGCTTCTTAGCTATCCATGGAGAGTGACATTTGTAACCTCCTGCGGTCTCACAGTGACTGCCCTCTTAGGGAATAAATAGCTGGGGATTATAAACGTCAGGGCAAATGATGCTACAGAGGGTCCACAACCACTCATCAATTTATGGGGCTTCCTGAACTACCTAGCACATGGCTCTGTTCCCCATGCCTGCATCTACCTACTAATGACACACCAGGAGGGTCTGGGACTGTGGGGCAAGGCTGTGACCCCCTGTTACGAACCTAAAGGGGCCTGCACATCCCTCCAGGGGTAGAGCAGAAGGAATAGTGGTAAATGCAATGAGCTTGAGGGAGCCTTCAGCAGTTATGTCTATTGGATAAATTGCAGACCTGAATAATGAGATAATAAAGTTGAAAACACTTGGGAAGTAAAAGTGCTATGTAAATATAAGATACCTCTGTCTTCCATGTGATGTGCCTGGAAGGAACTCTTCTTATTTTAATTCATTCATTTCTTTATGTCTTGCCTTTATTTTTTAAAGGGGTTTGAGATGGTTTACCAAGTGCACATACAGTGTGTATGTGTGTGTGAAAGCCTGCCTAAGCAAAACACAAGATATGATGAAGTCATAAAGGAAAAGATTGACAGGTCTTATTGCATACAAATTGAAAACTGTTGTATGACAAATGACATCATAAAACAAAGTAAAAGGCAAGAGACAGACCAGGAGAAAGATCTGCAACCTTTATAACAAAGGGTTAACATCTATGATATATATATATATAGTGCTTCCACAAGCCGATTTTAAAAATGATAAACAAGCCAATGAAAAAATAGATGAAAAACATGGATAAGCAATTCCCAGAAGAAATACGAATACCCAATAAACATTTGAGAAATGAAAAAAAAAATTGCAGGGTAACTTGCCTAGTAACAGGGATATGCAAATTAAAGGGAGGTACCACTTTCTGCTGATCACACTGGCAGAAATGTAAAGTATTGAGAGTGCCTCTTCAGAGCCAAGGACTGGGAAATGGGAACTTCCACTTGTTGGCAAGAGTGTTCATTGACATAACCCTTTTGGGGGGGCAATCTAGCTGCAAATACATAAATAAACATGTCCTGTGACCAAGCAAGTCCATTGTAGGGATCCAACCAATGGAAATATTCATATATTTAATATTCATATATTGTATGTATATCATATGATATATATGTATTATATGTACATACATTACATATATATATGTACATACACACACATAGATATTTGTATGAAGTGATTCAGGGAAATACTCTTGGAAAGAGTGAAACACTAGAAATGACTATCACAAAGTTTAATAAGTTATAATCTGGTCATATTATGGATAGTGCAGTGCTGAACTGAATGCCATCTATCTATGTATATGCAAATAAAAAATTATATGATTTATTGTTAAGTTTAAAACATGTAGTTTTAAAGGTGAGTACAATGGAATTCCATTTACATATGGCTTGTGTGTTATGTATGCACATATGTATAATTGTACAGAAAATTTTCTAGAAGGATGGTCATTTAAACTGTCAACAGGGATGAATAAGGGTTTTTATTAATTAAACATTTTTAACTGAGCATTTATTACATTCCAAATACTATGTGGGCTATTAGGGATAGATTAGTGAACAATACAGTCTTGCCCTCGGGAAGCTTATACCTTAAAGTGGGGAGACAAATAAGTAAAATAAATACAGAAATATATAGCACAGAAATGGTGGTCAGTGCTGAGAGGTAGGAAATTATACTGGGATAGAAGTTCTGTGATGGAAAGATAAATTGATGCAGGAAACCCAGAAAAATGCTACAGAATGACATTTGAGAGTAAAACTAAAGAAATGAGGAAGTGAGCCATGTAGATATCTGGGGAAGGACAATCCATGAAGTAATAACAAGTACAAAGGCCCTGGGGAAGGATCTGCATGATATATCTGAAGAACAGACAGGAAGGCGATATGGATGGAATAGAATGTGCAAAGAGACAGAGGAAATGAAGCCCTAAGAGAGATGATGCAGGCTTATTCTCTGAGATGGGAAAGCACTGCAGGCTTTGGTGCAGTAGTGTAACAAGATGCAGCTCTAGTAAGATCACTGTGGGTGCTATGCCACTAATAAGCTGAAGAGGGTCTGAGGGGTAGTTGGTTGTTATTAGGGTACTGCAAAAACCCAGGCAAGAGAAAAGGAATGCCCTGGGCCACGTAGGCATTAAGTAAATACCAGTTCTCCATTACTTATCAAAAGAATACCATGCTCTCTAATTTGAATTCTATGGGATTTCTTTTTAAATTATTTTTTAATGTTTATTTTTGAAAAAGAGGGACAGACAGAATGCTAGCCTGGGAGGGGCAGAGAAACACAGGGAGACACAGAATCTGAAGCAGGCTCCAGGCTATGAGCTGTCAGCACAGAGCCCAGCGCAGGGTTTGAACCCATGAACTGCAAGAACATGACCTGAGCTGAAGTTGGACACTTCACCGACTGAGCCACCCAGGAGTCCCAAATTCTATGGGATTTTTAATGGCCCATGATTTTATACTTCCTACTGCAAAATAAAAGATAAGCCTTTTAGGATAAACTGTATCCTTTGAATTAGCATTGGCACCAGCAAGGAGCAGAGATGGACTGAATTAGCAAGAGCCTGGACTGTGACATGCTGGGGATGGGAGGGGGACAGATCTAGAGAGAAGCAGAGAAAAGAGACAGACAAGGCCAGGGCAGGAGTCTGCAATCACAGCTTAAGTCCAAGAGGAAGATGGCAACCCAGGTGACACACAGGTAGAAGTAGTGAGAGAACGGCAGGGGCTGGACTTTTGAGAGAAAAGAGTAGTCATGCTCCAGGTGAGGTGCTGTCTGGGCATCAGGCCACCTGGGCATCAGCCTGAGGCAAAACAGAGTCAGGGCAGGAGGTAGAGGCAATCCTTTAGCACAGTGTCAGCAGGTCCTGCTTCCCCTGGGACTTCAGACCAAACAACACAGAGAAATCCCAGGAAACTGGCACACTGAGAAGGGATAGGGGCCAGGGCGGGTGGCAGGTTTGCATACGTGGGGCAAATCAGGATGCTGTTAAGGAAGAAATCCATTGGGCTAAGGTGGCGAGGGCTGCTGCCCTGCAAATGCCCCTGAAGGAAACTATTTATGCATCCCTCTGGCCAAGGCACCAGCTTCAGAGTCTCTGCAGGCAGGGCTCCCTGGATGCTGTGCAGGGAGGCAGTGGGGGGAGGCCAAAGGTACAAAATGCTGAGTGCTCACTGCATATGCCGGGATGGTCTTCAATCTTGGTGGAGGCCCACCAGTTTGGAGGCTCTCCTGTCCACTCTCAGCCTCATTAATGTGTACCCATGGAGCAAGACCTGGACTCATAGCTGACAGTGGATTCAACCCAGTCACCTGCTTCAGCTCTAAGAATTTCCAGGATAGAGTTTCTGAAACATTTCCCCAGTGTGACTAGTCAAACATGATCTCTCTGCTTTCTCTCTTCCTCCACTCACAATATTTACACTCATTTCTTTTCTTGAAATCTGCATGCTCCATTTCTATTAAAACTACTTGAGTGGAAGCTCCTGCCCTACCAAAGCCTGAAACCAAACCATTCTCTAGACAATGAAATGCAGATGTTCTATCAGTGAATGTGCTCCCATGGCCTTCCATGCTCAAATCTCCATCTTAGAAATTAAATTGCCTTCTAAATGATGTCTCCAAATGTTGGCAATCTTAACCCCAGTTCTGCATTTATCCAGTTCTGACCAAACGCAAAAGATCCTGGGTTTTCCCTCTTCCCGTGTTGCTCCCTCTTGCCCCGTTGCTCTACCTGAACCTTCAAAGTATTGTAAGCACTGCAACAGCAAGGAGTGGCTGGTTTCCCCCAGCCACAGTGCTGGGAGTGGGCAGAGGGGGGTGCCAGGTGGACTAATACCTAGGGGGCGGGGGGTGGGGGGTATTGTTACCACCCTGACTCTAGAGTTGAGAAAACTGAGGCTCAGGGAGATGAAGTAATATTTGAAGGCTCATGAAAGCTTATTTTGAAGTTCTGGAAGGTAGATGAAGCCATCTGTACTTCCTTGGTTAAAGAACAGTTTTCTCGATGAAAAGCCCACCTTTTTTCAATAGGTAAAGCAGGTGGCTTAGTGCACCCGGCCAACCAATGAACTAGCAAACCGTCTCCTTTCTTTGTCTAATTAACAGATATGCCCAAGACCATGCAGCTAGGATGATGAGAGCCAGAAAGTGAACCCAAATCCTCAGGCTCCTAAGCATAAACTCTATCCATGACTCCATTCCTATATAAGCTGCAATGCCTCCTGTCTTCCTCTCCTAAAGAAGGTGAGCCTATGAGAGGTGCTCAGAAGAAAACGAGGAAAAGACTCCTATAAACAACTTTCCAAACCAGGCTGAGGATTATGATTTGCTGAGTTTGGGGCATATTTGAACAGAAGGTTCCCTGGTGTTCTATTGCCAACACCTAAAAACTCAGCTGTGCATCAGGCCATGCTCTGGAGACAAAGGGCTTTTCCATCTGGTGACCCTCTTTTGCTGCAGGTCTTTAGCCAAAACAAGTCAATTTGGCCAGATTGTGAGTTAAAACATTTTTGAAGTATTTCATAATCTAGTTGTGCCAGCTACAGACAAGTCAAATCTGAGGACATGGATTTGTACCAGATTTCCTGCTCAACACTACTGAGTACCATACCAAAAATTTGTTATGGCCATCTTTTATTCATCTTCTGGTTTCTGTAGCTTTTAATTATATCATCCACATTTTGAAGTAAGTAAAGTAAAACTGTCAACTTTTCTTAAAAATGAACAAACAACATTAAATATCTGCATGGTGATACAAAAAGACAGCAGGATGTTTTAAGAAGAATATTATGATAAACGTCAAACTCTTAGATTCTAGTCTTGCTTCTGCTACTAATTAGCTGTGTGACCTTGAGAAATTCATTTAACCTCTCTGAACTTGTGTTCTCTCATCTTAAAAAGAGAAAGAGAGGGAGAGACAGAGAGAGAGAGAGAATAGACTGTGGGATTTTTAAATTGTTTTCCACATTAAACCTGTAATTTATCTCTGGCCTCCAATGATCACTGAAGAAAGGATTATCTACTCAACCCAGGTTTTCATCTTGAGTTTAGGGTCAGGATGAGTTCTATGTGAAGCAGAGAGTCACTAACTATCCCAACTGGTAGTACTCTCCCTCCCCAATACTCTAGTCACAAAATACCCTCCATGTTTTCTCAGGGCACATCTTCCATGCTCCCCCTGGAAAATCCCTTCATCAACTGATTCTACTCAAAACTTCCCTTGTTGACTTATTAGTGACCAATAAAAGGCCTGTTTTATGGCTGTTCCTCAGTGGCAACTTTCCAGGCTCTGGTTTCCATGTTTCCATTACTTTCATGTGAGCCTCTTGCAGAGTTCTCATCCTGCCCTGGGGTCTTATCTTTTAGGATTACGCAGTGGAATTTAACTCTTTTTATAATATTAATCCCATCAAAACTTACATTCACATTGACAATGGTAACTGTTCTAAAGGCATGACTGTACTAGGAAATTACGTATTTGGGGGAGAGAGATTATAGATAGAATATACTTACATATCATCAGTCCTACCCACATGAGCCAACCTATAGAACAGTAGTTTCTCAAATAGATGGGAGGCATAGGGGGTGGTCAATTCTTATATCAGATTCATAAAGAGATAGTCAATATTTCTACCATTTAATCACTTGTGGGTTTACAAATAGGAATCATATGGAATTAAGCATAGAAGGTGCTTCCTAACAGAATTATTTTGAGTTTTTACTGAATTGGACTATTTTGACTGAATTTAGCCAAACATTTGTTTGACTGTCACATGTATGAAGGGTGCTTGTCACTGTCTTATGGATGAACACTTGGTCACTATAATAATGTGCTTATGTATTTTCCATAAAGCCACACATTATTCTGCCCACATATGATACCCTAGTGCTCGTGCTGAGTGAAAAGGGTGGGTCGGATAAAAGGCTCATTTCCATACTGTGGCCCTGGGTCTGGAGTTGTTTGCTTTTCTCTCTATGGCCAACAATCTTTGAAGGAGAGCCAAAGTTATATATAAGTGCAAGCACTTAAGAAAGTACACTGGCATAGCACAAAACTGGGCCTGGATATCACCCAGTTATGAAAGTGCAGGAACTACACACTCATTAGGGTGGCACATTCTGTTTGAAGTGCATAGGTAGTCCAACCACTGCCCAGACATTTGGCAACATTCAGCCACCCTCCTGAAGAAAATTGGAAAACTTACCAGCCACGTAAGCCAGGGCCCAATATATTTTATCCAAGCCCAGCCCTGAACTTGAGGAAAATGCACAATCGCAGAGTGTAATAACCCACAGATGGATACACAGGGATAGAAAAGAGGAGGTCAGAGCAGAGAAAATCTATCCCTTGGTCCTGTGCCCTTTCTGCCAGAGCACCTAATACCCTGGCATGCATTTCCAGCTCCTGAAGCATAAGGTTGAGTTGTCTAGCCTGGGATCTAATTAGAGAGGGTCTGTGGGTTCCTCCTCTCCAGGAAGATGGAGTTATGTTATCTGTAACTGGGATCTCTGCCTGGGAAGGGCTGCATTAGAAATGCCTGAGCAGCTGTCCACGTGTTCAGTGCTGTCACAAGGTACAAATGTGTCTGGTGGGTAAGACTCTGCGGCTAAACCCACAGTGAATGCCAGCTCCATTAGTATGGCAGGTGAGGAATCTATTAGGAAATCAGAGGCCCCTCCCTCATTACAGGGAAATAAATGAGCTGTGTCTCACAGGGAGCTGGGAGACGGAGGGAGAATTCTTTAATGAAGGGAAGCAATTGGCTTTGAAGTCAGACAAATGTAGACTTGAATCCTGGCCCTGCCACACACAAATTGGATGGCTGTGAGCAATTGCTTTAATCTTTTTGAGGTTCCTCATCTGTAAAATGGGCAAAAATGTTCCTCATCTCATAGGAATGTGAGGATTTAGAGAGATCAAGTGTGAAGAAGGGTCATCCCAGTAAGTGACCTGTAGAGAGGGTTTAGAAATACTATGGATCCAAGTTTCAAACTAATTAGGAGGATGAGAACCAGACCCAGAGTTTTCTCCTGGTCCTCCTGCTTCCCCAGCTTGCCTCCCCTCTGCAGGGAGCTGCTTACTCTCAGCTGTACCTGCTCCTGTTCTTGCCCCTGGGAGCACCGTGCGCCTCAGGCTGTTCCCAGGCCTTGCAAAAGTCCTTTTCTCCCCAACTCCTCACTTCTCTTCTACACCCAGGAGTGCTTGAGGATACAGTCAAAGCTTGGAGAGACTTAGACCCACAAGTTCTTCTTTTATTATTTCCTCCTTGCAAGGTGAGAGAGGACAACGTCTCAGAATGAAAGATTCTCCTCCATGCCCTCTCTCAGCAGAGGCCCTAATTCATTTTTCATGGCCCCTTGCAGTGACAAAAGCCGCTGCTTTCTCTCTTGTAAGCGTGCTCCATGCAATAAGTCAAAGCTGATGTGCATTTTCCCCCTGGGTGCCAGAGCGCGCTTTGATTTAATTTGCCCTGTTGTTTGGCACAGAGCCTTTGCCAGCGAGTTTCTTCACAGACCTGGGGAGGCAGGGCCCTGACAGCGATGGGGCGCAGTGACAGATGGGGTTCAGTGGGTAGTGTTTAAATACTTTGCTGCAATGATAAAGGAAATGTTGGAGAGTGACAGATGCTCCTGCAGAAAGTCAGCCAGACAAACACACACATCCATTTGTGGGAGCTGGGGGCCTGGATGATGACAACATGGGTCTGTGGGAGGCGTGCCCACTTTCATTCCGCTGGAGTCAGCAGGTATCACAGGTGAGCTGTGGGCTTGAGAGACGTTGGTTGATGAACCCATCTTGGCCTCTCCTGTGGTCACTGAAGACCACCTGGAGGGCTTTGTAGAGACACATGCATGCTGCATTCATGTCACTTTCACCCTCCCCACCTGAAAACATGCCGTGCCTAGTAATACAGGTCCAGGGGGAAAACCAGCACAGTAGGAGTCAGACTGGATTCAGAAAGCCCTATTTAAGAATGCCCTGGGGTAAAAATGATGTGGTGAGCCATGAATGCACAGAAGGCAGAGAGTCAGAAAAGCAAGCAGAGTTATGTAACGTAAAGGTGGAAAGCAATGAATTGGCTCTGCCAGATAAGTAAGCACACAGGTTACAGAAGCCCCATGCTGCAGTGGCCTGGGTCACTGATGACTTTTAAGTTCTGGTTAACTTGCTTCGCATGCTAACTCTGTGATCACCAGCAGCCAGAGGGAAACACCGGGCAACTGGCACTATGTATTCTTAATGCTGGAGTAGTAATAATTACTGTGAGTCATTAGTGCTGTCTTCATAAATGAATGGCTGTACATGGGGGGCACTGCACTGTGATTTGGAAAAGAACACAAGGCAACAATCATATTCAAACCATAGTGTATGTGCAAGAAAACATCACAGGAGATTATTACTGGGAACCCACCATATCCATAGCCTTGACCGAATAGTCCACATGTGCCTTCCAGGATGGCGTGAGCACAAATGTGGTACAGAGGAGAGAAAAGAAGGTGGGGGTGTTTTATTTCATGTAGGGGAGGGCTCACTGAGTACGTGTGGCTTCTTGTATTCTTTGGTTTTAATTTTTTGGGCAGATACGAGAGTGTGATGTATTTCCTAGGGAAGCATGGTAGAGAGACACACTGGACACCAGTTTGTTGGCTGTGGAGTTGAGCTTATTACAGAAGTAACAAGATGGCATCAGACTAGGGAAGGGGGAGGAAGGGTGCCAGGAATGTAGGGGGGCACCCAGCTGGGAAGGGATAGCTGAGCAGAGAGGGCAGCAAATAGCACTGAGCTGTCTTCCTGTCAAGAGACAGCAGCCAAAAGGTGAAGGTGACTCAGGTGGTACAGGAGACCAGCAAAGCCAGTCAGAACTGAGTCTATTTGCTTGCTTACCTATTACAAATCTAACAGCTGTGAAACTCCCCATCCCCTCTTCATCCTCTTCCCTGACTGGGCAGAGAGCTACATTCTGAAAGGTGAATTGAGATTTGCCCCTTGGCATTTTCTGGATTTTGTTTTACAGCTAATCAAACAGGCATTAACCACCTGGGAGCCAAGAAGCTAAGTTCCCTCAAGCAGCTGAGTTACACCTTGACCTTCCGAGGGTACAGATGGAACACTGACAGAGCCTCTTATGTAAGAATCATTGAAAGGGTTTAATCAGGGACATTTTTAGCAGGCAGGGACTCAAGCCTGTCATGTCATCATGTGAAACAGAATTTGGGGTTATAGTGAAAGAAGGCTATAGAGAACACAGAGAAAGATGAAAGAAGGGTTAGTAAAGAAGGTCAGAGCAGAGCCAAAGAGACCAAAGGCAACAAAAAGGCAAGCTCACATTCATCCTGACAAATGCCTGCTTCTTTTGTGTCCTCACCTCAGCATTGGGTTCCAGAAGTGAGGCTGCAGCCTGTGGGCTATGGAAGTGGTTCTCATTTTGGTCATCACAACCTAGATGTGGGCACTAATGGCATCTAGTGAGCAGAACCCAGGGATGCCGCTAAACACAATACACTGGACAGCCCCCAACAATAAAAGATTACCCAGCCCCAAGTGTCAATAGTGCCAAGGCTGAGGATCTGCAGGCTATAGTTACAGGCAGGAGCCAGAGGAGGCTGAACCAACTGGAACCCCTCTGAATACACTAGAAAAGGAAGTTCAATTTCCCTTCAACCCACCAGCCATTGGCATTTCTGTGGAATGGAGCTACTCTGTCCTCTAGTAACAAGGCAAACAATAACAGAGGCCAAGAGAGATAAAGAGGCTCATATACAAATGGCAGAGGGATGGGGAATATACTGGGGCAAGAAATGGGTGTTCTTTAAAGGAAGAGTCAAGGAAAAAGAGGAATAATATAAACAAAGGCAAAAGAAAATTAAGGGGAATGAGGAAAGAACGGTTAAAGAAAGGAGAATGGTAGCAGTTACTCTGAGAGGATGCCATGGCAGAGGTGTGAGGTAATACTATGAAGATGTTTGATGAGGGTAAGAAAGATAAAATACAGCGTATTTACAGGGAAGGTGTCAGATGTGAGGAGAGATGTGTGGTATTCTAAGAACCATGGGGACAAAGGAGGAAAAAACAAAAACAATGCTTCTAGACGAAGACAGAAGAGAAATCATAGAAAAAATAGGTAACGCAAGTAAGAGACAAAAAGCTGAGGAAAATTAAGAAAAGAAGGGTAAGGATGGGGGAAAGAAGCTTCCCTGGCAAGAGATGGGGCAGATCAGTCTGCCTCTAGGAGCTGACCTGAATACTATCAGTCAGTGGCCCACTGTCAGCTTTATTCAGCAGCTCAAATTTAGAAGCATTTGGTGGGGTGGAGGTAGGGGAACTGGAAAGCAAAGGACACACTGTGAGAATGAGGCTTTGGACAGAGTCTGGAGCTGCACTCCAGACCCCCCTTGGGTTCATGGCTAGGCCTGCAAAGACCATCTCATTTCTTCAGACTCTATATTTGAGGAGAAAATCAGGAGAATCCTGGACAATAACTAACTCAGCTCCTACTCTGCTCTGCACCAGGCACTGTGCTAGGCCCACAGCAGGCGCAGATGAATCGAGGGATCTTTGTTCTTGACACTCTCCCATACAAGGAATGAGCTATCCACCAGGTAGATATATGGAGAGGGGTGTGGTCCTCATCTTCACTTTGCAAGCTGAATGCTTTGGTATATCTTAGCCTGATAAGAAGTTTCCGCTCATCTCAATGATCAAAGGGGGAGAAAGATTTGCCATGGGTAAAAAGAACTCTAGACCAAAAGCTAGGGTAATTTGTGGTGATCATACTGACACTGACCAGCCATATGATCTTGGTTGAGTCATTACACTTTCTCCAAACTCCATTTCCATGTTTGCAAGTAGAAATGAAAAATAGGGCTAGATAATTTTTAGTTTTATTCTTTTTCTGGAGCTAACAAGAAATGGTGCTTGTATATAACTTTAGAAAGGTTGTTAAATTTATTTACTTTTTAAAAAAAATTGTTTCACTTTGTAAATGTGCCCCGTTTTCATACTACCCAATTGATGTAACATGGTAGGGAAACATTGCATTAGACTCAGCTAGACCTAGATACAGTCCTGGCTTAGCCACTGGCTTTGGTTGGGTACATTAACTAAACAAGCCTGACTCTCAGTTTTTTCATCCATGAAATGGGGATAATGCCATGTATCCTGTAGGATCTTTGTGAAGATTACAGGATGTGCACTAATAACTCATGTAGGACAAAAGTAGACCCTTATTAATTGGGAATATTTATTATTGCCAGACAGTAAGCTCTTAGGACATGAGGATACATTTTAGGAAGAGAGTTTTACTCACAGGTACCATTCTGGAAACATGTGGTTTGACAGAAAATCCCTCAATAGCAGAGGTAAAACACAGATGGCTATTGCTCCAGGATTAATGCTTTTTTCCCCAAATTCTAAGTGCCCTGCAGGATGTTACTATAATCAGTATTCTGGAAAGAATGACTTCTTTATTGAATAAGTTTGGGGAAACTTTGGGTTAAATAGATTAAATGCAGGGCTTTTCGGAATCTTTGAAGGGTTCTTATACACCATGGATCTCCAAATGGGGAATAGAGCCCATACAGTTTTTTAAACTTATTTGACGAAGGTCCATTTTTCCTTCCTACAGAAATATCTATTAACCTCTAAGAGACCATCAATGTTACTCTGAACACAATTTCAGAAATAGGAATGTACACAGATGCATCCCTTGCTTGCCCAGCTTTATGTCAGTCATGAACAGACCCAAACATTCATGTACCCAAGCCCATGTTTCTTAACCATCATTATCAAAGAGTATCCCAAAGACACAGTAGTCCTATTTTTCAACCACCCATGAAATTCTTGTTCACAACTACCTACACACCCACATCCAGGGCCCCATACTTCCATGTAGCTCCCTTCCTCCAGGCTTCCTTACAGAAAACTGTTGGCCTTTGTTTGGGCCTCCTTTGTCTACTTCCCTACACCGTCACCCATTTTACTCCTAGACACCCTAGTCGCCCTTCATTTCTAGGAGCTCAGCTCTCAGGAGCAGATGGGTAGATGGTCTGGGACATCCAGGATAACTAACTGGGACTTGTGGTCAGACCTGACTTCAGTGCACTGTTTTGCCTCTGGGCTGTATCTAGCTCATCAAATTAAGAGTTTGTTACATGATGCCTGTCAGAAATAAATGAGAAGAAATGATGAACAGGGGGATTTGATAGGGAGACGAGTTGAAGGGCTGATTGCAGATAAATTTCCAATTTTTCATGAGACAGGGAACAAATGTTAAAATAAAAATGACAGAGGAAAGGTCGGCCAAGTAGAACTGCCACTGAATGACCAGCCCAGGCTGAGGTGGTTGGGGAAAGGGCTGGTGGAAGGAGAGTGTCTGAGGGCTTTGTGGGATAGGTGAGGGCTCCAAGAGAGATCCCTTTCTAGACATCCACTGGGAAAGTCAAACTTCCTCAATTCCCACCTCCACAGTCTCTATCTGCACTGGCACAAGTGGCAGGGGGTGTTGAGCACCACCTGGGCTCACATTCCTTTCATGCTTTCATGATGCTAGGCTTTGTCACTTTTAGCCTGAAGTCTTTCTTCTCCTGGGTAGGGTCAGAGGCAGACAGAAGTCCTGCCTCTGCTCCCTAGTCTACTTTTTTTCATGTGACTCTACCCTCTTTGAGAAGCAAGCAAATTGCAAGCTAGTAAATATGTAGTAGGCTTGGCATCTCACAAAACACTTTCATAGATACCATCAAATCAATAAAAAACAAAACTTATGATCTTCTCTAAGTTTTGCAATAACCCTGTGAGGTAGGCCGTTTAGGTTATTGTCTCCCCATTTCACATGTGAGGAAACTGAAACTTAGAAAGACAAAAAACAGCCAGAGAATATTGGAGTGAAATCCACATGTCTTCCTTTCTCCCTCAGAGCACACTCAACCTCACATAAATATGTTTTAGCATGTGGATGGAAAGGGGATATGGATGTAGGTTAAGAAAATACTGATCTTCTGATTTCTGGAAAGGACATATTAGATTATCAGCCAGCACTCCAACTGAAAACAACTAAAAGAGCTGGATAAGACATACTTAAACCTTCTTGAAAGCACCAAGAGTCCCCTTCCTGGTGTGGATTCACCAAACCCTAAATTAAAGGGAAAACAAATCAAGGGACAGCTGGCCCTTAGGGCATCTGCGGTGTCAGGCAGATTGGAACCTTTGTTTAACAAAAGTCCAGGGGATCAGAAATCAAAGCCAAAGACCCTTTGCAAGTGAGAGAGTCTACAAGGAAAACATCTCTACAGTAATTTGAGACTTGGGAAGGCTGCATCCCCAAGAGAGGAGAGTGAGATGAACATTGAGCATCCCTTCTAAGAAATTGCAGTATGGTCTGATTTACCTGGATGATCTGGGGAATCAGAGGAACCTTAGTTCTGTTTAAAGTGGTTCTGAATAGAGAGTTTCTTAGCCATCTTGCCAACACAAACCCAAATCATCTCTGCAGTAAGGTACTATAATCCCAGGTCCCAAACTATTTCAGGTTATCCTTAACACAATGGATATCACATAGCAGACCATAACCAGGCACACAAGAAAGCAAGACACAAGATACAAGCAAGATACAAGAAAGCAAAAGTGACAGCAGCATAAGACAGACAACAACAACAAAAACAACAACAACAATAAAACTGACTGAAATCTATGTTAGTTAATGGAATTATGAAGCACAGACTATAAAACAGCCATGCTAATTTTGGATAAAGAAATGAATCACAAACTTTAAAATCTTCATGGAAAATAAAACTAAAAAGTTTTAAAACAGCACTTTTGAAGGGAACAATAAAAATAGGACTTCTTGGGGCGCCTGGGTGGCTCAGTTGGTTAAGCATCTGACTTTGGCTTGGGTCATGATCTCACAGTTCATGGGTTTGAGCCCCACGTCGGGCTCTGTGCTGACAGCTCAGAGCCTGGAGCCTGTTTTGGATTCTGTGTCCCTCCCTCTCTCACAAATAAATAAACATTAAAATTTTTTTAAATAAAAAAAAAAACAGGACTTCTTGAGGGGTTCCTGGGTGACTCAGTTGGTTGAACATCAGACACTTGATTTCGGCTCAGGTCATGATCTCACCATCGTGGGATTGAGCCCCACACTGGACTCCATGCTGAGTGTGAAGCACGCTTGGGATTCTCACTCTCTGCCCCTCTTCCACTCATGCTTTCTCTCTCTCTCTCTCTCTCTCTCTCTCTCTCTTTCTCTCAAAATAAGTAAATAAATGTTAAAAAAATAAGACTTCTTTAAATGAAAAATATAATTGAAACTAAAAATACTGATGGAAAGGCTTAAAAGATAAGATGCAGCTAAGGAGAGACGATGCTAATTGTAAATAAGTAAGAAAATAATACCCTGTAAGTAAAATGAAGAGACAAGAAGACAGAGAATGTAAAATAATTAATAAGGGACATAGAAAGAAGGAGGAGGTCTGTCTAGCGCACACTCTTAAGGAATCCCAGAAAGAGAGGGTAAGGGAAAATGGGGCAGGAGGCAGGGTTTGAAGACATATAGCTGAGAATCTCCAGAACTAATGAAAACATTAATCCACAATTTAAGAAAGCAACAAATCCCAAGCAAAATTAAAAATAAAAAAAGGAAAGAAATCTCTACCTAGACACAGCATAGTGAAATTGCAAACAAAAACAAAGAAAAAGTCTTAAAAGCAACAAAGATCCTTGGAGGTTGGGGGGGGGGGAGGGATAAATTTCCCTGAAGCAAAAATGAGATTCACAACTGACTCCTCCATAATGTTGAATGTCAAAAGACCCTTATGAGATGGAAAAACAAAACAAAAACAAAACAAAACAAAAAACAAAAAAACTTCCAACTCAAAATTATCTACTAAAAAAACTACCTTTCAGAAACCTGCGCAAAATAAGTCATTTTCATTACTTAACAAATGGGAAAATATACCAGCAGCAGATCTATGTAGGAAGAAACCCTAAAGAAGCAGAAAAACAACAGCAACAACAAAAAACAGATGGAAGGGCAGTGAGCAATAAAAAGCAAAAGATATGATAAGTATATGATAAATGAAAACTATGTAAAACAATACTTTTTAAAAATTTTTTAATGTTTATTTTTGAGAGAGAGAGACAGAGTGTGCGTGGGAGAGGGGTAGAGTGAGAGGGAAACACAGAATCCGAAGCAAGTTCCAGGCTCAGAGCTGTCAGCACAGAGCTGGACGCAGTACTTGCCGGAGCCTAAGTTGGAGGCTTAACCTACTGAGCCACCCAGGCGCCTCATATTTCTATGTGGTTTTAAAGATCATTTCCAATATTGAAGAGAAGGGAGATTTCCAAAAGGAAGTGAAACAATGACACCCAGGACCTATTCCAACAGTGTGAACCAAGAGACTGGATCTCTAAGCACTTCCTCCTGCCACACGCCCTTTTGGGCATCACTGCCAGGGAGACAAGCCACTCTTGCTAGGATAACAGTCTCCATTTCCAGCGGGCGTGTGGCCTCCCCAGCATACCAGCTGGGGACAGCAAGCCCTGTCTTCCCCAGAGAGTTCCTCCTCCAGCTGGCAGGATGGCTACATATTCTGAAGGGTGGAATAATCATCTCCACAAGGGCTGGGACACACCTTCCTACTCACAATACACACACACACACACACACACACACACACACACACACATTTTTCTAGCCTTCAGCCTTGTTCTGTCCCCTGTGCTTTATTGCAATGGCATCTTCTTTCATGAAGATCATTTACAATATGATTGCTTTGCCATTGCCAGTTCAGAGGGGGCTCTGGAGAGATCTCGGGCAGAAAACACAAGGCCAAAATTGCTTTTGGAGGTACAGGTGCATACATGGAAATGAACTGACACAGAGACAGGCAGTGCGTGGAGAATTTTCCAGCACAGGGATAACAGTCAGAGACCCAAACCAGAAGCAGCGGTGCTGTAGCATTGGTATGGGAAACACCAGGGTCATGCACCCTCCTTCCTGATACCTAAAATAGATGACATTTCCCCAGGGAAAGCAGCCTCTGGCCATGGCCTTTCATGTACATCACCCATCCAGCTGAGGCAGAGATGCATAAGGATGGGTGTGATTGGCAGAGCAGCTGAGGAAAACCTTGCATAGCAACAGCTGAATGCCTCTGCACTTGGCGGCTGACAAATGTCCCCCTCCTGGCATCTATGGGCACAATGAACTTACTGCATTCAGCTGATACTGCTGTGTTTGAATCTGATGCCTAGTAGCCACTGAGGGTGACCAGCTTAATATGATGGACATTTCAGACGTAGGGGCATTCCTAAGACCTTGGCTTCCAATTCTTCTTTAAAAATGCCTTAGAGGAAATCTAAACAAATGCACCAACACCTCTGATTTTCATGATAGTGCTAAAGGGAACTGGGTCCTGGGCTAGACTGGGGGCCAGACTGGTCTGACCCTCCCTCTGTAAAGGCACAAGGCAGTTTCCCTGCCCAGGCAGCTTCCTGGTGCTCAGATGAAAGCCCATTTTAAATAACAGTCATGTATTAAAGCAAGGGGAGAAGAAAGGAAAAAAAAAAAAAAACTCAAGGGCTATAGCACTGCCACAGTTTTAAATTATAGTGTAGGAGGATAAAAATAAAAGAGAGAGAGAGGAAGACAGAGCAAGGGAAAAAAATTGCCATTGTTTTATGAAGCAGATGGGAAAGTTCAGGGGATCAGAAAAAGACTATTATTATCTCAACTCTACAGTGACAAGCCAGGAGAAGGATGTACAGTTTTCTCCCTCCCGTCTCTCCCTGAGAATGGGCCACTGGTGGAATTCATTCTGAATGCAGTTTAAGGGCAGGAGTTCTGAGCAACAAGGGGTAGAATTAACGATTCAGCAGGCATGCATATTTTGAGAGCACTTTCTCTTAATTTCTCCATTTTCTCCCATGTGTAGATGCTTTGGGCTGTGACTAATGCCCTTTCGATGCCATCTTAATACCTTTCTCCAGGGCCTATGGACAGAAGGCTAAGTTCTCAGAAGATTTCAGTATTTAAGGGCTGAGGTCAGTGATCAGCATTGAGATCACTTAGAGGTCACTGATCTCAAATTTAACATTAAAGAAAGACATGGGTTAAAGCTCCATGAGGTAGGAAGGGTCAGCTGCATTTTCAGCTTCAATAAATGAAAGGAATCAGAGAATATGAGAGAGAGAGAGAGAGAGAGAGAGAGAGAGACGAGACAGACACAGAGAGAGGGACCTATAAATGTGCAGAGGTGAACCCCTAGATTCAGAAGAAAAAGGTACTTGTGTCTTAATCAAGGATCACTTCAAGGACACCTGTTCATGGAAGACCCTGGTCATACTTGGTCTTGATCCTTTCCTTCTGAATCCCCAGTATAATCTGAATCTGAATGATTAATTAATTTTGTACTTAATATTTTTTAATCACTCAATAAATATTTATGGAAAAGAAGAGATATTAAAGGGAAGAAAACCAACATTTTCTGAGTGCTTATTTTATGTTCAGTATCTAAATTTTCATATATATACATATATATATATATATATATATATATATATATACACTCACTGATTTTTGTTATAATGTGCCCTCTATGGAAGCTAATGATCCCCATTTTAAAGATGAGAAAATCAAGGTACAAGTAGGTTATACAATCCACCCAGAGTCTCATGGGGCATAAAAAGTGGTGCCAGGGTTGAAACTCAAATCTATTTAATTCCAATGCCCGTGTTCTTAGGCTCTGAGCTGGATATCTGTTGAATGATGGACATTTTATAGTCCCTGTTCTGAGGGAGTCCACTGTCCCTTGAGGGAGATGGACATGCAAATGGTTAACAAATCACAGTGAGATTAATGCTGGAACTGAAGTGTATACATGTCCAGCTCAAGCTCCTGGGGAGCCCAGGACGGTGGGGGAGGCTGTGCTTGAGGGGTGAAATAGGTGCCAAGGAAGGGCTCCCCAAGGAGGGGCATTTAAGTTGAACTGCAAGGGTGAGCTCAAGATGTGGGGGGGAGGGTTCTGGTTAGAGGGAGCTGCATATGCAGTGACACATGTATGTCATATGTGCACTGGAAACCCTGCAGAGCCGTGGTGAGCCAGAACAATGGATGGAGGCTCTTATACACCATGTGAACAATTCTGGATTTGTTCTCAAGATGCTGGTTAGCAACTCAGGTGAGCAGGTATGCAACTGGTACAAGAAGGGATGGACTAAGTATAAAACAGACTAGCCATCCTTGGATTATAGCTGGACATGTTTAGGATTTTGCTTGGTAGACCACTCATCTTTGAACATTCTGCTATCTTTGCCCAGCTCATTTTCAGCTTCTTCCTCCCAGTAGGTTTGTGTTTGAGAAACACAAAATTATCTGAATATTTTTCAAAATTAAACAATTGAAAGTGGAAAAAGGGAGTCAAACAAATAATTGTGACATATGGGGTGGAGGGGGATGTGCAGAACTTCAAATCAGAATGTGGGCATTTTCTTTGGCCTCCACCGTGAGTTCCATGCTGGGAACTTGGAGAAATAACTAAACCTGGCAGTTGTGCTTTATTCCTTAACCACAAAGGTGAGGAAAATAACCATTGCTGGGCTGTCATGAGCTTTAACTCTAAATAGCCAAGGGTTGTGTAGCCGATTGACTCTGTTGTGTGATTATGTATATACAGACACACACATGTGTGAACACTCTCTCTCTCTCTCTCTGGGCCAGCTGGCTGGAGTTGGAGGAGTCCCTTCTGGGTGGGCAGTACAGGCTGGGGCTCTCTGCTCCAGCTGAAGTCAGCACTTCAGCTCTGGGAAGCCAAGTCAGTGTCTTATAGGGATCCTCCCACAGGGCATAGCCAGCTTCTCTCACCTCTGCTAAGGAGGCTATGCACCTGAGGCAATGAGGCTCTACTTGCTCCATCTAAGTCTTCCTATTTGCTTCGCTTTCTCCTCCAGCCTGGGGCAGCTATCATATCAAACCCTTACAGGATGGGCACCTGGCCCCCAGGGAGGAGAGAACCGGAAACATCAGCTGGAATCCAGGAACTTCCCTTTCTCTACCTTCTGCCTGCCCAGCTTTGGCTCCCTGAGGCTTGGAGCTCCCTGCACTGCAGGGAGGGGTGAGGGATCCTAGCCCTCCAACAACTAAATGGAGGGGAGGGATCTGGAAGACAGAACTAGTTGCAATAGCTCAGGGAGTGGCCTGAGAGGAAAGGATAACAAGTTAGTGTTGGGAAGTCAATAACTTCCACTCTAGGCCTAGGGGCAGCAGGTAACATTTGTTCTTGGGCCCAAGCCCCCTTGCCACTCCTGCCCTGCTCCAAGCTGCAGGCCATCAGACAGAAGCTCTCGCAAGTGCTGTGGCTCCTGATTGTCCCTGCATCTCCCCCACTGCTAGGATTCAGCTAAAAAGGCACTGTGCATAAAACACATAAAATGCTGCTTGCTCCTGGTAACATTATGCCTGTGGAGCAGCCTCCTCCTGCACCTGCAAGCTCTCCACCCGGGCCTGCTCTCTCCTCTGCAACCCCCTCCCACCTCCTCTTGCCTCACCCCTGCCTCTTCACCCCTGCCCTAGCATTACCTTGGTCTCCATTTTTCCTCTCTGCACCTGAACTTCCAGTCCCCTTTCACCTCCTATCTGATGGCTTTTCATTGGCCCCTAGGTGCACATTCTCCATTATTCCTGACCTATCAGCTGCCTCTTAAGGCCTGTTTCCTCTCCTTCACCACAGCTCCGGGAGGAGCCTCAAACCTACAAGCTTCAGGCCATAAAGATTCTCAGTAAAAGTCACACCCACAGCCCAGCCAACCTCTGTCCTTGGCCAAGCCTGGGAGGGGCCAGGGAATGAACCTCTTTACCTAATCCAGCAGCCATTGCTTCAGTGCACTTAATATTCACGACAGATAGAACATTTCACGGCGAATTGGACGCACATTCAACTGGAAATGAAAATTTTATGACTGTTCTCACTCGGAGCTGCAGATTACACCAGCTGAGAAAACACGGGTGAAAACGTACAACCTGTGAACTGTAAAGTATATTAATAATGAAACCACAGCCTGGGAAATGAAGGCTTTATTCTGTTTATATTCTGCTCCATTAATAGAAGGCACTTGAGCTAGCTCCGCCCCATTAGCTAGCAATCTGTGCAGTGAATGGGCTGGGTTGGGAGACACAGGGCTGGGGGCGCTTGGGGCTCTAGGGGCACTCCCTCCCAGGCTACCACACCATGGCTGCAGGATGCCAAGGGCACAGGCTTTCTCAGAGCTACAGCCTCTAGCCTGTGCACCTGGGCTGTGCATGTAGGTCCAGTGTATGGGCAGGCTGAGCGCAGTTTGAATCGGAACAATCTGTGTCCTTATTAGAACAGCAAGGTTGACAGGAGAAGTTCACCACCCTATCCGCAAACAGGCCAGCTGGAGTCTACAGCCAGAGAGGGATAAAGTGGTACTTAAAGTGGGTTAATGGTTCGCCACCCAGAAGCACCTGGGGTGCACATTTAAAATGCAGATTATTATACCCCATCCCAAAACGAATGAATCAACTTAGTGTTTCATTAACAAAATTTGAGAGGAGACATCCTGACTTCATAAAACTCCAGAGGAACTAATAAGATCACCTTTCACCTCCTCTACCTTCAACAATCAAAGTTGATGTCTCCTCTGGTCGGAGACTTGCCTAAATTCTTCCCAAGTGGCTGTACTGCCTGAAACAGATATCAGGGTAAGAATGCATATGCAGGGGCAACCCAGGGACAGAGAGGTACCGAGCATGGGTGACCTGGCATCTCTACCTTCTGCACGGAGTGCGGTTCGGGAGGGTGCCTCAGAGGCGCCTGCTGCAGGTGTGCCAGGGAACCCCAGCCCTGTGTGGCAGAGGGCCTGTTTCTCTCCCTGTCAGCCCCAGCCGGAGATGATTTACTGATCTGCAGTGTAATTAGTGACAACTGGAACGAAATCAAGAATCTGATGAAACCATCCTGGGAGCCTTTGAGATGTGATGGCAGATGGCAGAGACAAAAATGAACCTGGGACCCTATGGTGAGGGAGAGTCTGACTCTGGCAATGTCCTTATTCCACATTTCCTGCCTCTGCTCTGGGTCTGGGAGGGCTCTGGGCTACACTGCAGTGCCAGAGGGTCTGTGTCGCCATAGGCTAGCCTCACGCTCTCCCCTAAACTGCTGGGCAAGAGTCTCCTCCTGCTTCCCTTGACCCTCCAGGATCCCTGGCTGCACCAGTGGCCCAGAGCTGTCCAAAAAGTTAGGCAGATGATCATTTCTGGCAGTGGTCAAAACACATTGTCCTAAAGTGCCTAGGAACACTGGAAGGTCATCTCACTAGGTTTTCTGCTTTTAGCTGGACTAAATGAAGCCAGCAAAGGAAATAAACAGCATCTCCCACTCGCTGGCTCTGTGCTCTGATAGCTGGCGATGGATGAGGGAAAACCCTGGGCTTATCCAGTCCCCTCTGATTTTTACTGTTTCATGGGACTCTGTGCATGTGAAAGTGTACATTTGCTGCAGAGTGATTCTGCTCTGTGAGGCCAGCCACACAGAGGATTATCAGCAAGCAGAAGGACAGGAAAGGAATCTGCTGGCATACATGGGTACACTGAATGCCATCACACACCTCTAATAATGTCCCACTGCCCGAGTGTGTTTGATGAGCATTTGCTGACTGACAAATTATGTTTATTTGACCTACATAGGGCTTGAACCCTAAATAACTTGTAAACCTAAATTCTGGGACCAATCAGGGTCTACTGACTTCTTATCAAACTCTTCAAGAAAGTCCCCCTCCTCCAGATTTTACTCTAAAATATGCTCAAGGATTTGAGCAGTGACATTAGGAAACACTGTTCCGGCATATGGAGAAATGGAAGCATTGAGAAGTGAGGTGACATGTCCCCCTCAAGTTAGAAGCTGTTTCAACAGAACGGTTGAGTGACTGCCTTTACATCTGGGGTTAGCAGCCTGCAGCATCTCCTTAAAATCTGGGGTCAAAAATGTATTCTTCTCACAATGCAGCCCCTGTGTCTGAAGTCTAACTGCTAGAAATACACCCCCTGTTTGTTTTCAAGTACAGCTGTGCTCCCTCCGCGACCCTCCTGGCCATACCAGTGTGCAAATGCCAGTTTATGCAAAGCACATCATGGAAGCTAAAATGAGCTGGAGCCCAATTCCTGCAGCTGAAACATCCTGATGTTGACAGAATGGGGACGCATTTCCAAGCTCAAAATTTTATAATAATACCTCGGGGGAGTCATTGGCAAAGTTTGGCCAAAATATAATTAGTTTGCACAGCTATTAGAGGCTGATAAAAGGTTTTAATTTGTGGAGTGGTCTCACGAATCTCAGATACTCCTAGCTGCTCTTGCTTTCCTTTCAAATGGGGTGGCTGTTTGGACCACCTGAAACCCACCTCCAAACCCAGCACAAGCTGAGCTGGCTGCAGGCACCTGAGGGGGAGTGAAGTGGGGATCACTTTGCTCTTTGACAACCAGGGGAGGAAACACAATTGAGATGCTTAAATGACTTCATCTTCTTTCTTTGCTATTCTTTCTTTCTTCCACATGCCCCCTTCCTACCTCTTTTTTCCTTTTTTTTTTTAACTAAGCAGAACCTTTTAAAATTTATCATTTATCTTTACAAATTGAAAATCTCAGAATTTACTCAGGATGAGCCTCCCACCCCCACCACCTTCTAGACTTCAGTCATCTTGTATAAGCTTTTATTGTTAAGGTATTACTTTCCTTGAGGGTGGATAAATTAAAAATAATAATGCAAAGAAAGAAGGTTTGCTGTCCAGAGGGTCCCCCAGGATGGTGAAGGCTTGACTGGTTGATTTGAGACTACGGACAGAGAGTACCTGCTGAAGGCGTCTGGATTCTGCCGATTAGCAGAGACAAACAAATGTGATGAAAGAAACTAAGGAGATAGTATCAAACTACCACAATCTATTGTGCCTCTGCAAAGTGCACTTGAACAAAGGCTGGGATGGCATTTGATAGCATAATACATGTTTTACCCATAGCAATTTGCCTCTAAGGGAGAGAGAACACAGCACACCTACCCCAGAACCATAACAACAAAGACTAGTTTACATTTTTGCTCCCAAACGCAGCTTCTTAACAGAGCATTTCTACTGTTTATGGGCAATTGGGCTTGATGGATGTACTAGGAATCAGGGAGCAGGACAGGAGAATGCACTGATGGATGAAATGCTTACATACAAACACATGCAAAATAATTATGCATTTTCATATAGCTTTTAAGTAAGGCCCCCAAAGTTTTTATCTGCATATTAGATATTTTGAGTATTAAGAATTAGGAAGCAATTAAACCTCACTATTAAACTTCACTTTATAGAGAAAATGTAATAGGTTATAGGAGGAGGTGAAGGTTCCTGGAGAGAGTCAATTACAAAAAAGACACTTGTTTGTATTTGTAACTCTGAGTTATTCTGACTGTATATCCCTGCTCAATAGTTGAAACATCCCCTAAGTTAATTTGGCTCATGCAACTAGACATCACTGCACTGTATTGTTAGGAAGACATGGAGAATAAAAAAAATATAAATTTAATTACATAGTACTGTATCCAACACATGATTACCATTCAATACATATGTTAATTCTGCATCAGAAAACTAGCCACATAAATCTCAACCAAAATCTCCCTTTCCCAAAAGGGAAAACATAATTATATGCATATATGTACATTTATATATCATATATATTTCATTATTATATTCTATTTATACATAATATGTTTATATACTATAATATAAATTTTATTTATGTATGTATATATACTTATACACATATGCTATATATATACACATTATATTAATTACTAATTACTAATTATTAACATATTATATTAATGTACATATATACACATTATTTGATTCATGATTAAATTTTCTAATAGGCAGATATCTTCATACATGCAATAGAAACATTTGGGACTCCCCTATCCCCAGTATTCCTGGTTAACTGCCATAATTCCTCAATTTCATACATCAAAATGCCTTTATTAATGACACATCTGTCTGAGAGCTTGGAGTTTTTTTTCCCCTCTAATATCATCCCACTATCTCTCAAGTTCATTTGAACAGATTTTCTCCAGTAGTGTCTCCCACTTTTGGTTGCTTAAATAAAGACTAGTGACAAAGATTTTTCAGCAAGATGGTATTTTTCTCTCAAATATGCAGCATTAGTTGAGAGTGGACAACTGCTATATAAAGGTAGCTGAGGGCTCCACCATGTTTGAAACAATATTCATCAGAGTATATAAAAACATTCTTGAGATGGAATGATCAAGTTAGTATAGCCTAGTTTTAAAATTGGGGAACTCAGAAAGAGCTCATGTTTTAGTTGTAGTGGAAATTGCCCCCCCGCCCCGAGAAGTCTTATAATCATTACTTCAATGTTATATACAAGTTTACACTTTTAGCTTTCTGCTTGAGTCTACACATTCCTTTGTCACTAGTTCAGTAAAAAGAATTATAATCTCAGTAAAGCAAAATGTTTGCAGGATTAGGGGAAGTAGAGAACAACTGGAATGTACCAAGTGGTATTACAATAAATTATCTGTGTGTTAGCCTCTGCTGTTAAATTGCAAAATTTCTGAGGGAAGTAACCATGCCTCTTTGATCTTTATTTTTCCAATCTATTTATTTTTCCCATTTTACTGGAATCTAGTATCTGTTAAATAAATGTTTCTAAATGGATGGACAAATGAACAGATGGATGGATGGATGGATGGATGGATGGATGGATGGATGGATGGATAAATGAGCCAGGGAAGGCATAATATTCCTAAACCATATAAGTATTATTCAACTGCTAGTGGAATGTTTTGGTAGATAATAGGGAATTAAATTAGTAGTGTTCTTTTTCTTAACTATAATAAAACTTAAAAAGGAAAATTAATATTGTTGTTCTAGTGTTATAAATAACAAAGCATATGCACATCCTCACACCTTGTCATTATACTTCAGATGCATGCCCTAAGATAGAAATAATAACACCATATTTTCAAAATGGATGCAACAGAAAACTTTGGTAAGGAAGATATACAGTAAAAGATGTTTCCAAATTTATACTGTCTGCCAGTTTCTGTTGCTCCTGGGATTACCTATTAAATCACAAAGGCCTTCTCTCTCTTTCTTTTTCTTTCCTCCCCCTCCCACCTATCTCAGAAAAACTCAGTGCTACTTGCTTGGGAAGATCAACTGGGGGTAATCCGGGACAAGTTTTTGAGAAGCATGTCAGCTCCACTCTTTAAAGAAAGAAAAACTCTGGAATGTTCTAGGAAACAATTTGGTAATTTCAACCCTGATTAACTGGGTTGGATATATAGAATAGCTGCTTCAGTTTCAAGTTTATTTAGGTTGTGTGGAGAAAAGTTCTCCAAAATCAAGAACATAAGTGATTTGGGGAAACTCATGAGTGGCATGGTGGAGAATATATTTCTCTTTAAAGAACATGAGTAGATTGAGGTTTCAAGAGTCCAAAGTTGCATCCAAACCATTTTGGTTTTTTCTCCATTTGTAATATAAAAGTAATGTCTTAGGATATTTCAGGAATACAATGCTCTCCACCTTAAAATATGAAGGCACCAATTTCTGGCAGTCTTCCTGTTCTCTGTTGTTCTTGGAACATTACTTCTGACTTTTGATGCCTCACTCACTCCAGGACCTACCTGAAAGTCACCAGCATTTGCCAGAACAAAGCAACATATTTCCTCTTGTCCACCTCTGAAGTGGGGACAATGTTGTTGTTCCTTCAGATGGTTGTGAGCATGTTCTGTACAAGCCAGTGTTGGCATTTCTAGAAGAAAACCTTCTGTTGGAAGAGGCTCCTCCCTTTTCAGTAGGTCCCCAGAGTGTGTCAGTCTATGACCTGTGGCATCAGCATCCCTGGGAGCTGGTTAGAAATACCGAATTTCCAGACCCACCCCAGACCTACTGAATCTGAACATGCATTTTAACAAGATCCCTAGGTGATTATATGCACCTTAAAGTTTGAAAAGTAGGAATGTAGGTGACAAGGGAGGCCTGATGAAGAAACTCCTTTCATCTGCTGCTCTGTTCCCCTGGTGTGTTTCCAGCTGTGTTTCTTCCAAGGCAATGAGCTCTGTGCACCCACATGCAGGCTCCTGTGAGCTCACCAAATGAGGAGAGCTACATGTTTCCGGGAGTCTCTCCCATCCCTTGTGGCAAAAGACAATCTCATTTTCTAGCTCTGTTTTCAGTTTCTCCTAATCTGCCTGTTGTGGATCGCTGTGGTCATACCGAAGATGTCAAATAGAAGAAGACAAGAGCTAAAAGTGATCAGAAAATCCTTTCTGTGAATCCACAACTCCTGAACTGCTAAAGGGAAGGCATATTGATTATGGCTGACCCAACACATAACCTTTCCATTCTCTCAGGAGTTTTGGCCAAAAGGATCAGAGAATGCGTGAACCCTGGATGCTCCCTCCTCCTGCTGCCTGTGATCCACCCATACCTTCAGAGTGTTCCTCATCTTGCCTACACTCCCAGGACCATGGACTTGCCCACTTTCACCTTCTCCTTCCCCCTCCCCCAGCTTCATTTTCTTCTCAAATGATGTCTCCCCTCCTCGCTGATTAAGTGCACATCAAAAACAGTGGCAGATTTACAGGTTAAGAGTGATTTAGTGGAGTGCACTGCAGCCAAATTAATGCTGGCTATAATGTAGTTTACCTCATTAAACAATGCACACCAAGATCCTGTCTGCTGTAAAACAATTGGTCTCTGAAGCCCAGTATTCATCTTCCAGGGTTGCTGGGAGATAATAAATGGGTAATATTCCAGTGATAATGGTAATGGAGTCACGGCTCAGAGCTAATATTATGGCAAAGTAGTAATTATTTCAACAGTAAACAAGGGGATGGTTGAGCTGCTGACAGAATTCAAGCCTGTTGAAATGGTTCACTTAATTTACTTGGAGCCCAGGCCTGGGACTGGCTAAGGGTAGGATGAAGTTTTCATCCTTTGCTCAAGTGTTCCAAATCTCTCTCTGCTCTATGATTTCCTCTGGCCGTGGAGAGAAAGAGAGAGAAATTTCCTTGCTTCTACTTGCCCTGCTTCTGATTTATAGGGAATTACAGGGATAGTGGCATTGGGACTCTGCCTTAGATTCCAGAAAGAGGGAATGGCATTGGATCCACAGAGGATACCATAGCCTGAAATGCTGAGACTAAGTAGGGCTTTGTGAGGGAGTGAGCACATTAACATATGGGTTAGAAAACCAGGGACCTTTACATGACAGACTTCTCTAAACTCCCTGTTTTTATGGGTGCTATGGTCCAAGGGCAGAGATAGTAGTGAGCTAATTCTCAGGACACAGTGCTTAACTTAGCACTTTCTGCAGTTTTGGAAGCTCCCCAAAGTCTAATGGAAACACCAGACTCACCACAAATTACTAAAATCTGAAAGGAAAGCTCTGAGATCAGATCTATCGTGGGCTCTGGGAAGGCCCCATGTGACCAAGATCGGTAGGGTCTACAGTGGTCAGAGGGGAAAAAGTGCAGGGAGAAGGAGAAACCAAGGTGAGAAAGAGAAGAGCAATGTATCTAAGTGAGGAATTTTGTGATTTCCTCGTATCACGTGCCCATGTTCCAGTAATTTACTGCTGAGTAACAAACCACCCCAAACAGAGGCTCACAAAACCAGTCATGTCATTTTAGTTGTGGGGCTGGAGTTGTCTGGGCTTAGACAGTTGACTTCACCATGGCTTTACATGAGGCTATGAGCCACGTGGAGGCTGGAGGTGGAGCCCTCTCTAAGGTCTGCTCATTCTGACTCCACCAGCTGAGCCTGGGATCTGGACTTCCTTAGGTTTTCTCTCTCGAATGTTCCCTACATTGTCTCTCCATATGGAAACGTCAGGGTTATTGTATTTCTTATACGGTGGCCAGACTCCCAGGTAGTGTCCCACGAGAAACCAGTGGAAGCTTCATGGTCTTTTGTAACCTGGGCATTGAAAGTGCACAGCCTTGCTTTTGCCCTCTTCCATTCCATAGGAGGTCAGGTGTGGGGCTTCTACACCTAATTAAGATGCCCATTACCACTGGTTAACACCAATACAGCCCATTCAGCCAGTTTTACCCAGTCTTTGCCTTTCCATAGAGGTACCATAGCTTCTCTGACTCTAATTTTTATTCCAAATTGTTTCATTGCTTCGTCCATCCCAAGGCTAACTTATGTATAAATACATCTCTCCATTATCTCTTCATGATTACATGGTAATCATTGCAATTATTGATGAAATGTTCTTTATGCCTATAATTGACATAGAATAGTTACACATTCTTACTTTTAGCGATATGTATTATTCCAATTTATGAATGAGGAAACTGGCTGAAACAGACTAAACAAAGGCCGAAAGATTCAAACACAGGTCTGTTTGATTCCAAGTGTATGCTCTTTCCACCATGCTATTTCCCTCTGTGTAAAGTTAGTTTCTATAGATACCATAAGAGCTAATGAACAATAAACACAGCAGTCATTACTGTGTGACTTTGGAAAAGTTCCCTAACCTTTCTGAGGCTTCAACATTCTTATCTGTACAAAGGAGATGATAAGGGTACCTATCTCGTTGGGCTTTTATCAACATTCAACGTGATCACATGTGTTAAGCATTCTGTACACAGCTTGGCAAAAAATAAATTCCTGAGTACAGTTACTTAATGATGCTTTTTAATAACCTCAATGAGCGCAAACTCATTCTTCAAGCATAGATCATATTTTGTAAACAGCCATTTTATAATTCAAAGCATTGTGAATCAGATAAGTGATAAGATGTTTTATACATATATAAATTTGATGGTGATATATAATACACATAGCTATATATATCTCAAATATTTAATGAAAGGAGTATATGTACTCCTATTTATTAAACCCGCACTTCCATGAAAGGTAATTCAAAAAGGTTCCCAGCATTGCTTATGACTAAAAGTATCACTAAGACCTAAGTTCCAGGACTAGTCAACAACACCATATTCAAATAGATGATATATGCAAAGGTGAACATGAATTAGGTACAAGATTTCACAGGGAATTCACTTTTAAAAGCTCTAATGATGAGATAATAAGCAGGCCCATATAGCATTTTTGTGGAACTATCTTGGAAAACACATCTGACACTTGACTCCATCAGCTGTTTAATCATTGATTTTCCTGGTGGGGATAGTCTCTTTGAGTCCCATGTGTCTTCAGTATAAATTATCTTATCTAACTGATGAAAAGCAGTAGGGACTCTCATAAGGTAGTATAAAGGGAGAGGAAAAAAAGAAAGAAACAAGGTGAGAAAAGACAAAAAAAAAAATTAATAGGTTTTCCTCCTAATCCAGTGTTACCCAAAGTACTAAATTCTAGTCATCTGCGAATTATAAAACCTCATGACTTTTCAATCCACTTTAACAAGAACATAATTGGAAGAACAGTCTGTAGGGTAGAGATACACAGGAACCAAGGACATACACACATGGACAGATACACCCATGTGCACACACTGCATGCATGCACACATATATACTCACACATGCAAAATTAAAGCTTGATATGTGTTTGATAACACACTATGCTCCCCACTGATAAACTACTGGAGTACTCCAGAATTTTCCATCTCCCCAAGGGGTCTGAAGATGATTCTAATGGCATTTACTGAAGATGGAAGCAGAGGTGACCACCTACATTTGTATGAGAAAACCCATTTGCACTGACTTGAATATCTGAGATTTGTTCCAGAATTTACCCTTTGGCAACAACTAGGGAATGTTATGATCTTATGGAGTCTTAAGATCTCATGGAGCTCTAAAAGGGGAAATAAACTGATAGACCTCGGCTTTGTCCTACGGAGAGAATTAATCTCAGATATAGCAATTTGCTGTATCCATCTAGCCTTCCTAATTCAATCCCTTGTCTCTTCCAAGCATATCTTACTAAAATGGAAAATTGAAAATCTACTTCTAAAGGTTAAATATATGATGATAAAATTGTTGCAAACACATATTAAACATTTTGAAAAGAAGAAAAGTTATGAAGAAGAATATAAATAAAACCTGTACTTCTAACAGTTAGCAATAACCACTAATTAATTTTTTGATGTAAAAATTGGGATTCGCTTTGAAAGTGAGTGACAGGATTTCAAAGTACATCTCAGTAGAAAATAAATCTCTTTGACAGAATGATCCTTTTCTCTCATTGGTCAAATTATTATTATCATAATAATGTGTAAAATATTTCTGAAACTATGAAATCATAATGATGGGATTCTGAAAGACTATTCATCTAGGAGATGCCTGAGGAATTCAAAAGGAATATAATAAATTCGGTAGAGCTCATATGACCATGATCATCCGGAAAACATAAGGCCTGTCTTCACAAACTCAGTGCTATAGACAGATTTCAGACAGAAACAGGAGGAGGGGGGTAATTCTGGTGATGGTCAAATGTGGATGTGAAACCAGAAGAGCTAAGGAGTGTAATTACATGGGATGTTTGGAAGGTTCTGATTTAAATGCACATGTGTTCCTCCCAGAAGATGGTGCCTGTCATTAAAACTATTAGCGAAGACAGATTCTGGTGTTACCACAAAATACTATATGAAAAAGAAAAAACAGCAACATCTGAACAAACTTCCTCAAAGGGAAAACTGGAATCAACAACAGACCAGTGAGCATGCTTTAAGCAGACAAGATCAAAGGCCCAGGGCTAGGGTTGTATTTTCATGACCCACCTGCCCTCTATCTTGCCCCAGACAAAGCAACCCCCAAAAAGGCAAAGTAGGGAGAGAACAGAATGTTTTCAAAATCAGAAGTAATCCTCTGGGGCCCAACAAATGAGTACCTTGCAGTAGAAGAGTCAAAACATAGCTGTCAGGTGGACCCTTACAATCATGAGCCAGAGAGGAGCCCTTGAGGAATGGCATGGGACCACTTTCAGATGTTCCACATTTGGAAGAATCATTTTGAATATAGATGAGAACAATCCTAATTGCAAATTCAGAGTCATGACAAAGAGAACCAAGGAAGGGAATATGGATAAAAATAAGAATTTTAAAAATTTATGTTTATTTATTTTTGAGAGAGAGACAGAGACAAAAAGAGCAGGGGAGGGACAGGGAGAGAGGTAGACACAGAAACCGAAGCAAGCTCTGGTTTCCGAGCTGACAGCACAGAACCTAAAGTGGGGCTCAAACTCACGAACTGCGAGATTGTGATCTGAGCCAAAGTTGGCCGCTTACCCGACTGAGCCACCCGGGTGCCCCCTAAAAATAAGAATTTTAATAGCAGTGATCAGAACTGTCAAGAGTCAGTCTTCATGTAACGCAGATATCGGCAAACTTCTCCTCTAAAAGACTAGATAATAAATATTTCAGGCTCTGTAGGACATATGGTGTAGTTACAAGTGCTCAAATCTGACACTGTAAGACAAAAGCTTCTGTAAACAAATGGGTATGACTGTGTTCTCTTAAAACTCTGTCTTATGTTCTCATAAAACATTTTAATTTCAAATAATTTGCACATGTCATGAAGTATTATTTTTCTTTAGTGTTCTTCAACCATTTAAAAGTGTGAAATTGTTTCTGAACTCACAGGCTATTCAAAAGCAGGTAGCAGGTCATATCTGGCCAGCTGGCCATAGTCTGCAGATCACTGGTGTCATGAAATTGGGCAATGAGAACCAGTGCCGGCTCTGAGGTACTGACTCCTTGGGAAGTCATAGACCCTGGGCTGATTCTAAAAGTAGCACAGATCCAAATCTTCCTATCACCCTGTGATTCCCCTTTTGGTTTCTGTTATGCACAGTTGTGTCCTGTTATTCTGCTCTTTTTAAGCAAATTCAACTCTCCTCACTCTCTTGGGCTACATTCTATGTAGCATTTGTGAAATGCTTAGGTGAACTTTCTTTTTTTTTAAATTTTTTTTTTCAACGTTTATTTTATTTTTGGGACAGAGAGAGACAGAGCATGAACGGGGGAGGGGCAGAGAGAGAGGGAGACACAGAATCGGAAACAGGCTCCAGGCTCCGAGCCATCAGCCCAGAGCCCGACGCGGGGCTCGAACTCACGGACCGCGAGATCGTGACCTGGCTGAAGTCGGACGCTTAACCGACTGCGCCACCCAGGCGCCCCTTAGGTGAACTTTCAAATTAATTATGTTGCATAAATAAATGGAAGATTCACCAAATGATAATTGCTGTTGTTATAACAACGGTCATAATCAATGGTTACATCATCTACTTTTTCAGTTTGTGTTTCAAAAATGTAAAAAATATGTTTGTCTTAAAAAATTGCTCTGTACTGGGGTTCCATCTCTCCTCCTTGCTTTTTGACTTGCTTAGCATTTCCGTGGAGAGTATGCATGATTAATACAGAACTTTAATGAAGGACCATGCCCATAATGTTTTCATGTTTACAAAGTATCTGTGATGGAGGACTGCTAATCTCATATTGTGATCCTATCTTACAGATGAGGTAGCAGAGATTCACAGAGGAAAACTGGGGTTGACAGAGGTTCACAGAGGTCAATCCAAGAGGGCTATCCACTTATTAACTGGCAGAGCAGAGCCAAACCAATTGTCCTGACAATAGTGATCTTCTCTTTCCAATATTGCCTGCTCCTTCCTCTCCTCATGTGTGAACCTGGGATGCCAGGTGGCAACTGTGTGTTGAAAGTTCTCCTTTCCCAAGTGTAGAGCAGAGGTAACCGAGCTCCATTAGTGAAGACACATGCTGGGTAGAATGACCTGGATGCCTGTTGCTTTTCACAAATGTGCCTCCATCTGAGTTTCACCAAGGAATGTTGGATGATCAGTTGCCAGCCTCTCAACACACTCTACTTTCTTTTCTCCTTTTCTTTTTTTTCCTAATGTTTCCCAATATGGCGTATATCATCAGATGGTGAAATAACTCGCATTTGCCCCTCCAAGCACTTGGCAAGCACCTCCTTCTTTTATTCGCGCAGTGGGAAGTTTATAGTCTATATGAATTGTAATAGCTCCAAAGGGCTGTGTTCTCAGTGCTCTCCAGCTGGAGAACTCTCCCAGGCGAGACACAGGGAGAGTGACAACAACTCAACATGAAGTTTTTAATTCCCTTTTGTATCTAACTTGGATTTTGAAAGAGACACCGCTGTGACCCTCCTGGCTCTCTCTCACTTTGCCTTCAACTCACTCAGCAGCCATGGCGCTCAGAGAGGGCGGCAGACTAGCGTTCTCCCACTAGGCTGCCCTATCTCTGCTACACAGAGAAGAAGGTTTTCATTTTTAAAGGCACATGGAAACATCCTCAAAGCCAATGCTTAATTTAAGTATCACATGAGGACAGCAGCAAAGCATCCTGACATTATCAAGCCCTGTGGACAGCATCACCTCTATTTCCAAGCTACTTTTTTGGAAGTGGGAATGGAAAAGCCTGTTTGACTAGGCTCACATCCCTGAAGACACAGGGATCCCAGCTCAAGACCCCAAGCACTTCATTAACATGGCTAGAACACTGCTTACACAGAAATGATGACAACACATCCCACTTCAAGAATGTACCATTATATACCAAATAAGTTGGTTTCCTAGACCAGAAATAACATTTTCTATTTGTACTTTTTTTGTTGTTAAACCTAGAATACAGTACTGGTTTTGGTTAAACTTCAGTTACTTCCTTCCAGTTTAAACTTCCGTTTCTCCCCAAATCAGACACTGCTAACTGTGAACATATTCTTTTACAGGTGAAACAAAGAAATGTACAAAGCCAATGAGCAGTCAGATATTCACTATCTCCATTCAACAGACACTCGTTAGCAACCTGTGGTGTCCACTGGGAACCTTAGGAGAATCTGGAGGTTTGACTCAAGAGGAAACTGAGGATGTGGAAAAGGTGGCCAAAAGGAAATGGTAGCCTGTATACCAAGAAGTCATCGGAAACTAGTATAGGCCAAACTCTAGTCAATGAAACGAGGTATTGTGGAAAGGCATAAGAATTGGAAATCTACATTTTACTCGCCACATGTGACCTTTGACACTTCACTCAAGTATCAGGAGCAGTCTGTTCATCCTTAAAAATAAGATAAGTTGCTAATGTCAATGACAGAGAAAATGACACACTAGTGATCACTGATAGCACCACCTTTAATGCC